>NW_026989747.1:0-1200000 GCF_036321535.1 Camelus dromedarius
CAGTCGAGCGCTGCGTTCTGGTTTCTCAGTCTGTTTCCTAGTGCCGGTTGATGTTCCTGCAGTTTTCACTGTAAAACCGAGTTGGAGCTAGTACCTCCCCATATATATGTATGGAGTGGAGTTTGCAACTGAAAAGAAACTTTGTGTTCCCAACAAGCTAGGTGAACGACGGCTTTCACACACACTTATCTCTCAGAACCGAGCATGTGGAGAGACGTTTGTTCATCTAGCACAAAGGGAACGGGTTGCAGGAGAAACTTTTACTCTGGTTTCTCAGTCTGTTTCCTAGTGCCGTTTGAAGTTCCTGCAGTTTTCACTGTAAAACCGAGTTGGAGCTATTACCTCCTCATATATATGTATGGAGTGGTGTTTGCAACTGAAAAGAAACTTTGTGTTCCCAACAAGCTAGGTGAAGGACGGCTTTGACACACACTTATCTCTCAGAACTGAGCATGTGGAGAGACTTTCGTTCATCTAGCACAAAGGGAACGGGTTGCAGGAGAAACTTTTACTCTGGTTTCTCAGTCTGTTTCCTAGTGCCGGTTTGAAGTTCCTGCAGTTTTCACTGTAAAACCGAGTTGGAGCTATTACCTCCTCATATATATGTATGGAGTGGTGTTTGCAACTGAAAGAAACTTTGTATTCCCAACAAGCTAGGTTAAAGACGGCTTTGACACACACTTATCTCTCAGAACTGAGCATGTGGAGAGACTTTCGTTCATCTAGCACAAAGGGAACGGGTTGCAGGAGAAACTTTTACTCTGGTTTCTCAGTCTGTTTCCAAGTGCCGGTTTGATGTTCCTGCAGTTTTCACTGTAAAAACCGAGTTGGAGCTAGTACCTCCACATATATATGTATGGAGTGGAGTTGCAACTGAAAGAAACTTTGTGTTCCCAACAAGCTAGGTGAAGGACGGCTTTCACACACACTTATCTCTCAGAACTGAGCATGTGGAGAGACGTTCGTTGATCTAGCACAAAGGGAACGGGTTGCAGGAGAAACTTTTACTCTGGTTTCTTAGTCTGTTTCCTAGTGCCGGTTTGAAGTTCCTGCAGTTTTCACTGTAAAACAGAGTTGGAGCTAGTACCTCCCCATATATATGTATGTAGTGGAGTTTGCAACTGAAAAGAAACTTTGTGTTCCCAACAAGCTAGGTGAAGGACGGCTTTGGACACACACTTATCTCTCAGAACTGAGCATGTGGAGAGACTTTCGTTCATCTAGCACAAAGGGAACGGGTTGCAGGAGAAAACTTTTACTCTGGTTTCTCAGTCTGTTTCCTAGTGCCGGTTTGATGTTCCTGCAGTTTTCACTGTAAAACCGAGTTGGAGCTAGTACCTCCCCATATATATGTATGGAGTGGAGTTTGCAACTGAAAAGAAACTTTGTGTTCCCAACAAGCTAGGTGAAGGACGGCTTTCACACACACTTATCTCTCAGAACTGAGCATGTGGAGAGACGTTCGTTCATCTAGCACAAAGGGAACGGGTTGCAGGAGAAACTTTTACTTTGGTTTCTCAGTCTGTTTCCTAGTGCCGGTTTGAAGTTCCTGCAGTTTTCACTGTAAAACGGAGTTGGAGCTAGTACCTCCCCATATATATGTATGGAGTGGAGTTTGCAACTGAAAAGAAACTTTGTGTTCCAACAAGCTAGCTGAAGGACGGCTTTCACACACACTTATCTCTCTGAACTGAGCATGTGGAGAGACTTTCGTTCATCTAGCACAAAGGGAACGGGTTGCAGGAGAAACTTTTACTCTGGTTTCTCAGTCTGTTTCCAGTGCCGGTATGAAGTTCCTGCAGTTTTCACTGTAAAACCGAGTTGGAGCTAGTACCTCCCCATATATATGTATGGAGTGGAGTTTGCAACTGAAAAGAAACTTTGTGTTCCAACAAGCTAGCTGAAGGACGGCTTTCACACACACTTATCTCTCAGAACTGAGCATGTGGAGAGACTTTCGTTCATCTAGCACAAAGGGAACGTTGCAGGAGAAACTTTTACTCTGTTTCTCAGTCTGTTTCCTAGTGCCGGTTTGAAGTTACTGCAGTTTTCACTGTAAAACGAGTTGGAGCTAGTACCTCCCCATATATATGTATGGAGTGGAGTTTGCAACTGAAAAGAAACTTTGTGTTCCCAACAAGCTAGGTGAACGACGGCTTTCACACACACTTATCTCTCAGAACTGAGCATGTGGAGAGACGTTCGTTCATCTAGCACAAAGGGAACGGGTTGCAGGAGAAACTTTTACTCTGTTTCTCAGTCTGTTTCCTAGTGCCGGTTTGAAGTTCTGCAGTTTTCACTGTAAAACGGAGTTGGAGCTAGTACCACCCCATATATATGTATGTAGTGGAGTTTGCAACTGAAAAGAAACTTTGTGTTCCCAAAAAGCTAGGTGAAGGACGGCTTTCACACACACTTATATCTCAGAACTTACAATTTGGAGAGACGTTCGTTCATCTAGCACAAAGGGAACGGGTTGCAGGAGAAACTTTTACTCTGGTTTCTCAGTCTGTTTCCTAGTGCCGGTATGAAGTTCCTGCAGTTTTCACTGTAAAACCGAGTTGGAGCTAGTACCTCCCGTATATATGTATGGAGTGGTGTTTGCAACTGAAAAGAAACTTTGTGTTCCCAACAAGCTAGCTGAAGGACGGCTTTCACACACACTTATCTCTCAGAACTGAGCATGTGGAGAGACTTTCGTTCATCTAGCACAAATGGAACGGTTGCAGGAGAAACTTTTACTCTGGTTTCTCAGTCTGTTTCCTAGTGCCGGTTTGAAGTTCCTGCAGTTTTCACTGTAAAACCGAGTTGGAGCTAGTACCTCCCCATATATATGTATGGAGTGGAGTTTGCAACTGAAAAGAAACTTTGTGTTCCCAACAAGCTAGGTGAGGAAGGCTTTCACACACACTTATCTCTCAGAACTGAGCATGTGAAGAGACGTTTGTTCATCTAGCACAAAGGGAACGGGTTGCAGGAGAAACTTTACTCTGGTTTCTCAGTCTGTTTCCTAGTGCCGGTTTGAAGTTCCTGCAGTTTTCAGTGTAAAACCGAGTTGGAGCTAGTACCTCCCCATATATATGTATGGAGTGGAGTTTGCATCTGAAAAGAAACTTTGTGTTCCCAACAAGCTAGGTGAAGGACGGCTTTCACACACACTTATCTCTCAGAACTGAGCATGTGGAGAGACGTTCGTTCATCTAGCACAAAGGGAACGGGTTGCAGGAGAAACATTTACTCTGGTTTCTCAGTCTGTTTCCTAGTGCCGGTTTGAATTTCCTGCAGTTTTCACTGTAAAACCGAGTTTGGAGCTAGTACCTCCACATATATATGTATGGAGTGGAGTTTGCAACTGAAAAGAAACTTTGTGTTCCAAAACAAGCTAGCTGAAGGACGGCTTTCACACACACTTATCTCTCAGAACTGAGCATGTGGAGAGACTTTCGTTCATCTAGCACAAAGGGAACGGTTGCAGGAGAAACTTTTACTCTGGTTTCTCAGTCTGTTTCCTAGTGCCTGTTTGAAGTTCCTGCAGTTTTCACTGTAAACGGAGTTGGAGCTAGTACCTCCCCATATATATGCATGGAGTGGAGTTTGCAACTGAAAAGAAACTTTGTGTTCCCAACAAGCTAGGTGAAGGACGGCTTTCACACACACTTATCTCTCAGAACTGAGCATGTGGAGAGACGTTTGTTCATCTAGCACAAAGGAACGGGTTGCAGGAGAAACTTTTACTCTGGTTTCTCAGTCTGTTTCCTAGTGCCGGTTTGATGTTCCTGCAGTTTTCAGTGTAAAACCGAGTTGGAGCTAGTACCTCCCCATATATATGTATGGAGTGGAGTTTGCAACTGAAAAGAAACTTTGTGTTCCCAACAAGCTAGTGTGAACGACGGCTTTCACACACACTTATCTCTCAGAACTGAGCATGTGGAGAGACGTTCGTTCATCTAGCACAAAGGGAAACGGGTTGCAGGAGAAACTTATACTCTGGTTTCTCAGTCTGTTTCCTAGTGCCGGTTTGAAGTTCCTGCAGTTTTCACTGTAAAACCGAGTTGGAGCTAGTACCTCCCCATATATATGTATGGAGTGGAGTTTGCAACTGAAAAGAAACTTTGTGTTCCCAACAAGCTAGCTGAAGGACGGCTTTCACACACACTTATCTCTCAGAACTGAGCATGTGGAGAGACTTTCGTTCATCTAGCACAAAGGGAACGGTTGCAGGAGAAACTTTTACTCTGGTTTCTCAGTCTGTTTCCTAGTGCCGGTTTGAAGTTCCTGCAGTTTTCACTGTAAAACCGAGTTGGAGCTAGTACCCTCCCCATATATATGTATGGAGTGGAGTTTGCAACTGAAAAGAAACTTTGTGTTCCCAACAAGCTAGGTGAACGACGCTTTCACACACACTTATCTCTCAGAACTGAGCATGTGGAGAGACGTTTGTTCATCTAGCACAAAGGGAACGGGTTGCAGGAGAAACTTTTACTCTGGTTTCTCAGTCTGTTTCCTAGTGCCGGTTTGAAGTTCCTGCAGTTTTCACTGTAAAACCGAGTTGGAGCTAGTACCTCCCCATATATATGTATGGAGTGGAGTTTGCAACTGAAAAGAAACTTTGTGTTCCCAACAAGCTAGGTGAAGGACGGCTTTCACACACACTTATCTCTCAGAACTGAGCATGTGGAGAGACGTTCGTTCATCTAGCACAAAGGGAACGGGTTGCAGGAGAAACTTTTACTCTGGTTTCTCAGTCTGTTTCCTAGTGCCGGTTTGAAGTTCCTGCAGTTTTCACTGTAAAACGGAGTTGGGGCTAGTACCTCCCCATATATATGTATGTAGTGGAGTTTGCAACTGAAAAGAAACTTTGTGTTCCCAAAAAGCTAGGTGAAGGACGGCTTTCACACACACTTATCTCTCAGAACTTACCATTTGGAGAGACGTTCGTTCATCTAGCACAAAGGGAACGGGTTGCAGGAGAAACATTTACTCTGGTTTCTCAGTCTGTTTCCTAGTGCCGGTTTGAAGTTCCTGCAGTTTTCACTGTAAAACCGAGTTGGAGCTAGTACATCCCCATATATATGTAAGGAGTGGAGTTTGCAACTGAAAAGAAACTTTGTGTTCCAAACAAGCTAGCTGAAGGACGGCTTTCACACACACTTATCTCTCAGAACTGAGCATGTGGAGAGACGTTCGTTCATCTAGCACAAAGGGAACGGGTTGCAGGAGAAACTTTTACTCTGGTTTCTCAGTCTGTTTCCTAGTGCCGGTATGAAGTTCCTGCAGTTTTCACTGTAAAACCGAGTTGGAGCTAGTACCACCCCATATATATGTATGGAGTGGAGTTTGCAACTGAAAAGAAACTTTGTGTTCCCAACAAGCTAGCTGAAGGACGGCTTTCACACACACTTATCTCTCAGAACTTACCATTTGGAGAGACGTTCGTTCATCTAGCACAAAGGGAACGGGTTGCAGAGAAACATTTACTCTGGTTTCTCAGTCTGTTTCCTAGTGCCGTTTGAATTTCCTGCAGTTTTCACTGTAAAACCGAGTTGGAGCTAGTACCTCCACATATATATGTATGGAGTGGAGTTTGCAACTGAAAAGAAACTTTGTGTTCCAAACAAGCAAGCTGAAGGACGGCTTTCACACACACTTATCTCTCAGAACTGAGCATGTGGAGAGACTTTCGTTCATCTAGCACAAAGGGAACGGTTGCAGGAGAAACTTTTACTCTGGTTTCTCAGTCTGTTTCCTAGTGCCGGTTTGAAGTTCCTGCAGTTTTCACTGTAAAACCGAGTTGGAGCTAGTACCTCCCCATATATATTTATGGGAGTGGAGTTTGCAACTGAAAAGAAACTTTGTGTTCCCAACAAGCTAGGTGAAGGACGGCTTTCACACACACTTATCTCTCAGAACTGAGCATGTGGAGAGACGTTTGTTCATCTAGCACAAAGGGAACGGGTTGCAGGAGAAACTTTTACTCTGTTTCTCAGTCTGTTTCCTAGTGCCGGTTTGATGTTCCTGCAGTTTTCAGTGTAAAACCGAGTTGGAGCTAGTACATCCCCATATATATGTATGGAGTGGAGTTTGCAACTGAAAAGAAACTTTGTGTTCCCAACAAGCTAGGTGAACGACGGCTTTCACACACACTTATCTCTCAGAACTGAGCATGTGGAGAGACGTTCGTTCATCTAGCACAAAGGGAACGGGTTGCAGGAGAAACATTTACTCTGGTTTCTCAGTCTGTTTCCCCTAGTGCCGGTTTGAATTTCCTGCAGTTTTCACTGTAAAACCGAGTTGGAGCTAGTACCTCCACATATATATGTATGGAGTGGAGTTTGCAACTGAAAAGAAACTTTGTGTTCCAAACAAGCTAGCTGAAGGACGGCTTTCACACACACTTATCTCTCAGAACTGAGCATGTGGAGAGACTTTCGTTCATCTAGCACAAAGGGAACGGTTGCAGGAGAAACTTTTACTCTGGTTCTCAGTCTGTTTCCTAGTGCCGCTTTGAAGTTCCTCCAGTTTTCAGTGTAAAACCGAGTTGGAGCTAGTACCTCCCCATATATATGTATGGAGTGGTGTTTGCAACTGAAAAGAAATTTTGTGTTCCAACAAGCTAGGTGAACGACGGGCTTTCACACACACTTATCTCTCAGAACTGAGCATGTGGAGAGACGTTCGTTCATCTAGCACAAAGGGAACGGGTTGCAGGAGCAACTTTTACTCTGGTTTCTCAGTCTGTTTCCTAGTGCCGGTTTGAAGTTCCTGCAGTTTTCACTGTAAAACCGAGTTGGAGCTAGTACCTCCCCATATATATGTATGGAGTGGAGTTTGCAACTGAAAAGAACTTTGTGTTCCAACAAGCTAGGTGAAGGACGGCTTTCACACACACTTATCTCTCAGAACTGAGCATGTGGAGAGACGTTCGTTCATCTAGAACAAAGGGAACGGATTGCAGGAGAAACTTTTACTCTGGTTTCTCAGTCTGTTTCCTAGTGCCGTTTGAAGTTCCTGCAGTTTTCACTGTAAAACGAGTTGGGGCTAGTACCTTCCCCATATATATGTATGGAGTGGAGTTTGCAACTGAAAAGAAACTTTGTGTTCCAAACAAGCTAGCTGAAGGACGGCTTTCACACACACTTATCTCTCAGAACTGAGCATGTGGAGAGACGTTCGTTCATCTAGCACAAAGGGAACGGGTTGCAGGAGAAACTTTTACTCTGGTTTCTCAGTCTGTTTCCTAGTGCCGGTATGAAGTTCCTGCAGTTTTCACTGTAAAACCGATTTGGAGCTAGTACCACCCCATATATATGTATGGAGTGGAGTTTGCAACTGAAAAGAAACTTTGTGTTCCCAACAAGCTAGCTGAAGGACGGCTTTCACACACACTTATCTCTCAGAACTGAGCATGTGGAGAGACTTTCGTTCATCTAGCACAAAGGGAACGGTTGCAGGAGAAACTTTTACTCTGGTTTCTCAGTCTGTTTCCTAGTGCCGGTTTGAACTTCCTGCAGTTTTCACTGTAAAACCGAGTTGGAGCTAGTACCGTCCCATATATATGTATGGAGTGGAGTTTGCAACTGAAAAGAAACTTTGTGTTCCCAACAAGCTAGGTGAACGACGGCTTTCACACACACTTATCTCTCAGAACTGAGCATGTGGAGAGACGTTCGTTCATCTAGCACAAAGGGAACGGGTTGCAGGAGAAACTTTTACTCTGGTTTCTCAGTCTGTTTCTAGTGCCGGTTTGAAGTTCCTGCAGTTTTCACTGTAAAACCGAGTTGGAGCTAGTACCTCCCCATATATATGTATGTAGTGGAGTTTGCAACTGAAAAGAAACTTTGTGTTCCCAAAAAGCTAGGTGAAGGACGGCTTTCACACACACACTTATCTCTCAGAACTGAGCATGTGGAGAGACGTTCGTTCATCTAGCACAAAGGGAACGGGTTGCAGGAGAAACTTTTACTCTGGTTTCTCAGTCTGTTTCCTAGTGCCGGTTTGAAGTTCCTGCAGTTTTCACTGTAAAACCGAGTTGGAGCTATTACCTCCTCATATATATGTATGGAGTGGTGTTTGCAACTGAAAAGAAACTTTGTGTTCCCAACAAGCTAGCTGAAGGACGGCTTTCACAGACACTTATCTCTCAGAACTGAGCATGTGGAGAGACGTTCGTTCATCTAGCACAAAGGGAACGGGTTGCAGGAGAAACTTTTACTCTGGTTTCTCAGTCTGTTTCCTAGTGCCGTTTGAAGTTCCTGCAGTTTTCACTGTAAAACCGAGTTGGAGCTAGTACCCTCCCCATATATATGTATGGAGTGAGTTTGCAACTGAAAAGAAACTTTGTGTTCCCAACAAGCTAGCTGAAGGACGGCTTTCACACACACTTATCTCTCAGAACTGAGCATGTGGGAGAGACGTTCGTTCATCTAGCACAAAGGGAACGGGTTGCAGGAGAAACTTTTACTCTGGTTTCTCAGTCTGTTTCCTAGTGCCGGTTTGATGTTCCTGCAGTTTTCACTGTAAAACCGAGTTGGAGCTAGTACCTCCCCATATATATGTATGGAGTGGAGTTTGCAACTGAAAAGAAACTTTGTGTTCCCAACAAGCTAGCTGAAGGACGGCTTTCACACACACTTATCTCTCAGAACTGAGCATGTGGAGAGACGTTCGTTCATCTAGCACAAAGGGAACGGGTTGCAGGAGAAACTTTTACTCTGGTTTCTCAGTCTGTTTCCTAGTGCCGTTTTGATGTTCCTGCAGTTTTCACTGTAAAACCGAGTTGGAGCTAGTACCTCCCCATATATATGTATGGAGTGGAGTTTGCAACTGAAAAGAAACTTTGTGTTCCCAACAAGCTAGGTGAAGGACGGCTTTGACACACACTATCTCTCAGAACTGAGCATGTGGAGAGACTTTCGTTCATCTAGCACAAAGGGAACGGTTTGCAGGAGAAACTTTTACTCTGGTTTCTCAGTCTGTTTCCTAGTGCCGGTTTGATGTTCCTGCAGTTTTCACTGTAAAACCGAGTTGGAGCTAGTACCATCCCCATATATATGTATGGAGTGGAGTTTGCAACTGAAAAGAAACTTTGTGTTCCCACAAGCTAGGTGAAGGACGGCTTTGACACACACTTATCTCTCAGAAACTGAGCATGTGGAGAGACGTTCGTTCATCTAGCACAAAGGGAACGGGTTGCAGGAGAAACTTTTACTCTGGTTTCTCAGTCTGTTTCCTAGTGCCGGTTTGAAGTTCCTGCAGTTTTCACTGTAAAACGGAGTGGAGCTAGTACATCCCCATATATATGTATGGAGTGGAGTTTGCAACTGAAAAGAAACTTTGTGTTCCCAACAAGCTAGTGAAGGACGGCTTTCACACACACTTATCTCTCAGAACTGAGCATGTGGAGAGACGTTCGTTCATCTAGCACAAAGGGAACGGGTTGCAGGAGAAACTTTTACTCTGGTTTCTCAGTCTGTTTCCTAGTGCCGGTTTGAAGTTCCTGCAGTTTTCACTGTAAAACGGAGTTGGGGCTAGTACCTCCCCATAAATATGTATGTAGTGGAGTTTGCAACTGAAAAGAAACTTTGTGTTCCCAAAAAGCTAGGTGAAGGACGGCTTTCACACACACTTATCTCTCAGAACTTACCATTTGGAGAGGACGTTCGTTCATCTAGCACAAAGGGAACGGGTTGCAGGAGAAACATTTACTCTGGTTTCTCAGTCTGTTTCCTAGTGCCAGGTTTGAAGTTCCTGCAGTTTTCACTGTAAAACCGAGTTGGAGCTAGTACATCCCCATATATATGTAAGGAGTGGAGTTTGCAACTGAAAAGAAACTTTGTGTTCCAAACAAGCTAGCTGAAGGACGGCTTTCACACACACTTATCTCTCAGAACTGAGCATGTGGAGAGACGTTCGTTCATCTAGCACAAAGGAACGGGTTGCAGGAGAAAACTTTTACTCTGGTTTCTCAGTCTGTTTCCTAGTGCCGGTATGAAGTTCCCTGCAGTTTTCACTGTAAAACCGAGTTGGAGCTAGTACCAACCCATATATATGTATGGAGTGGAGTTTGCAACTGAAAGAAACTTTGTGTTCCCAACAAGCTAGCTGAAGGACGGCTTCACACACACTTATCTCTCAGAACTTACCATTTGGAGAGACGTTCGTTCATCTAGCACAAAGGGAACGGGTTGCAGGAGAAACATTTACTCTGGTTTCTCAGTCTGTTTCCTAGTGCCGGTTTGAATTTCCTGCAGTTTTCACTGTAAACCGAGTTGGAGCTAGTACCTTCCACATATATATGTATGGAGTGGAGTTTGCAACTGAAAAGAAACTTTGTGTTCCAAACAAGCAAGCGAAGGACGGCTTTCACACACACTTATCTCTCAGAACTGAGCATGTGGAGAGACTTTCGTTCATCTAGCACAAAGGGAACGGTTGCAGGAGAAACTTTTACTCTTGGTTTCTCAGTCTGTTTCCTAGTGCCGGTTTGAAGTTCCTGCAGTTTTCACTGTAAAACCGAGTTGGAGCTAGTACCATCCCCATATATATTTATGGAGTGGGAGTTTGCAACTGAAAAGAAACTTGTGTTCCCAACAAGCTAGGTGAAGGACGGCTTTCACACACACTTATCTCTCAGAACTGAGCATGTTGAGAGACGTTTGTTTCATCTAGCACAAAGGGGAACGGGTTGCAGGAGAAACTTTTACTCTGGTTCTCAGTCCTGTTTCCTAGTGCCGGTTTGATGTTCCTGCAGTTTTCAGTGTAAAACCGAGTTGGAGCTAGTACATCCCCCATATATATGTATGGAGTGGAGTTTGCAACTGAAAAGAAACTTTGTGTTCCCAACAAGCTAGGTGAACGACGGCTTTCACACAACACTTATCTCTCAGAACTGAGCATGTGGAGAGACGTTCGTTCATCTAGCACAAAGGGAACGGGTTGCAGGAGAAACATTTACTCTGGTTTCACAGTCGGTTTCCTAGTGCCGGTTTGAATTTCCTGCAGTTTTCACTGTAAAACCGAGTTGGAGCTAGTACCTCCACATATATATGTATGGAGTGGAGTTTGCAACTGAAAAGAAACTTTGTGTTCCAAACAAGCTAGCTGAAGGACGGCTTTCACACACACTTATCTCTCAGAACTGAGCATGTGGAGAGACTTTCGTTCATCTAGCACAAAGGGAACGGTTGCAGGAGAAACTTTTACTCTGGTTTCTCAGTCTGTTTCCTAGTGCCGCTTTGAAGTTCCTCCAGTTTTCAGTGTAAAACCGAGTTGAGCTAGTACCTCCCATATATATGTATGGAGTGGTGTTTGCAACTGAAAAGAAATTTTGTGTTCCCAACAAGCTAGGTGAACGACGGCTTTCACACACACTTATCTCTCAGAACTGAGCATGTGGAGAGACGTTCGTTCATCTAGCACAAAGGGAACGGGTTGCAGGAGCAACTTTTACTCTGGTTTCTCAGTCTGTTTCCTAGTGCCGGTTTGAAGTTCCTGCAGTTTTCACTGTAAAACCGAGTTGGAGCTAGTACCTCCCCATATATATGTATGGAGTGGAGTTTGCAACTGAAAAGAAACTTTGTGTTCCCAACAAGCTAGGTGAAGGACGGCTTTCACACACACTTATCTCTCAGAACTGAGCATGTGGAGAGACGTTCGTTCATCTAGAACAAAGGGAACGGATTGCAGGAGAAACTTTTACTCTGGTTCTCAGTCTGTTTCCTAGTGCCGGTTTGAAGTTCCTGCAGTTTTCACTGTAAAACGGAGTTGGGGCTAGTACCTCCCCATATATATGTATGGAGTGGAGTTTGCAACTGAAAAGAAACTTGTGTTCCAAACAAGCTAGCTGAAGGACGGCTTTCACACACACTTATCTCTCAGAACTGAGCATGTGAGAGACGTTCGTTCATCTAGCACAAAGGGAACGGGTTGCAGGAGAAACTTTTACTCTGGTTTCTCAGTCTGTTTCCTAGTGCCGGTATGAAGTTCCTGCAGTTTTCACTGTAAAACCGATTTGGAGCTAGTACCACCCCATATATATGTATGGAGTGGAGTTGCAACTGAAAAGAAACTTTGTGTTCCCAACAAGCTAGCTGAAGGACGCTTCACACACACTTATCTCTCAGAACTGAGCATGTGGAGAGACTTTCGTTCATCTAGCACAAAGGGAACGGTTGCAGGAGAAACTTTTACTCTGGTTTCTCAGTCTGTTTCCTAGTGCCGGTTTGAACTTCCTGCAGTTTTCACTGTAAAACCGAGTTGGAGCTAGTACCTTCCCCATATATATGTATGGAGTGGAGTTTGCAACTGAAAAGAAACTTTGTGTTCCCAACAAGCTAGGTGAACGACGGCTTTCACACACACTTATCTCTCAGAACTGAGCATGTGGAGAGACGTTCGTTCATCTAGCACAAAGGGAACGGGTTGCAGGAGAAACTTTTACTCTGGTTTCTCAGTCTGTTTCCTAGTGCCGGTTTGAAGTTTCCTGCAGTTTTTCACTGTAAAACCGAGTTGGAGCTAGTACCTCCCCATATTATGTATGTAGTGGAGTTTGCAACTGAAAAGAAACTTTGTGTCCCAAAAAGCTAGGTGAAGGACGGCTTTCACACACACACTTATCTCTCAGAACTGAGCATGTGGGAGAGACGTTCGTTCATCTAGCACAAAGGGAACGGGTTGCAGGAGAAACTTTTACTCTGGTTTCTCAGTCTGTTTCCTAGTGCCGGTTTGAAGTTCCTGCAGTTTTCACTGTAAAACCGAGTTGGAGCTATTACCTCCTCATATATATGTATGGAGTGGTGTTTGCAACTGAAAAGAAACTTTGTGTTCCCAACAAGCTAGCTGAAGGACGGCTTTCACAGACACTTATCTCTCAGAACTGAGCATGTGGAGAGACGTTCGTTCATCTAGCACAAAGGGAACGGGTTGCAGGAGAAACTTTTACTCTGGTTTCTCAGTCTGTTTCCTAGTGCCGGTTTGAAGTTCCTGCAGTTTTCACTGTAAAACCGAGTTGGAGCTAGTACCTCCCCATATATATGTATGGAGTGGAGTTTGCAACTGAAAAGAAACTTTGTGTTCCCAACAAGCTAGCTGAAGGACGGCTTTCACACACACTTATCTCTCAGAACTGAGCATGTGGAGAGACGTTCGTTCATCTAGCACAAAGGGAACGGGTTGCAGGAGAAACTTTTACTCTGGTTTCTCAGTCTGTTTCCTAGTGCCGGTTTGATGTTCCTGCAGTTTTCACTGTAAAACCGAGTTGGAGCTAGTACCTCCCCATATATATGTATGGAGTGGAGTTTGCAACTGAAAAGAAACTTTGTGTTCCCAACAAGCTAGGTGAAGGACGGCTTTGACACACACTTATCTCTCAGAACTGAGCATGTGGAGAGACTTTCGTTCATCTAGCACAAAGGGAACGGGTTGCAGGAGAAACTTTTACTCTGGTTTCTCAGTCTGTTTCCTAGTGCCGGTTTGATGTTCCTGCAGTTTTCACTGTAAAACCGAGTTGGAGCTAGTACCTCCCCATATATATGTATGGAGTGGAGTTTGCAACTGAAAAGAAACTTTGTGTTCCCAACAAGCTAGGTGAAGGACGGCTTTGACACACACTTATCTCTCAGAACTGAGCATGTGGAGAGACGTTCGTTCATCTAGCACAAAGGGAACGGGTTGCAGGAGAAACTTTTACTTTGGTTTCTCAGTCTGTTTCCTAGTGCCGGTTTGAAGTTCCTGCAGTTTTCACTGTAAAACGGAGTTGGAGCTAGTACATCCCCATATATATGTATGGAGTGGAGTTTGCAACTGAAAAGAAACTTTGTGTTCCCAACAAGCTAGGTGAAGGACGGCTTTCACACACACTTATCTCTCAGAACTGAGCATGTGGAGAGACGTTCGTTCATCTAGCACAAAGGGAACGGGTTGCAGGAGAAACTTTTACTCTGGTTTCTCAGTCTGTTTCCTAGTGCCGGTTTGAAGTTCCTGCAGTTTTCACTGTAAAACGGAGTTGGAGCTAGTACCTCCCCATATATATGTATGTAGTGGAGTTTGCAACTGAAAAGAAGCTTTGTGTTCCCAAAAAGCTAGGTGAAGGACGGCTTTGACACACACTTATCTCTCAGAACTGAGCATGTGGAGAGACGTTCGTTCATCTAGCACAAAGGGAACGGGTTGCAGGAGAAACATTTACACTGGTTTCTCAGTCTGTTTCCTAGTGCCGGTTTGAATTTCCTGCAGTTTTCACTGTAAAACCGAGTTGGAGCTAGTACCTCCCCATATATATGTATGGAGTGGAGTTTGCAACTGAAAAGAAACTTTGTGTTCCAAACAAACTAGCTGAAGGACGGCTTTCACACACACTTATCTCTCAGAACTGAGCATGTGGAGAGACGTTCGTTCATCTAGCACAAAGGGAACGGGTTGCAGGAGAAACTTTTACTCTGGTTTCTCAGTCTGTTTCCTAGTGCCGGTATGAAGTTCCTGCAGTTTTCACTGTAAAACCGAGTTGGAGCTAGTACCTTCCCATATATATGTATGGAGTGGAGTTTGCAACTGAAAAGAAACTTTGTGTTCCCAACAAGCTAGCTGAAGGACGGCTTTCACACACACTTATCTCTCAGAACTGAGCATGTGGAGAGACTTTCGTTCATCTAGCACAAAGGGAACGGTTGCAGGAGAACCTTTTACTCTGGTTTCTCAGTCTGTTTCCTAGTGCCGGTTTGAAGTTCCTGCAGTTTTCACTGTAAAACCGAGTTGGAGGTAGTACCTCCCCATATATATGTATGGAGGGGAGTTTGCAACTGAAAAGAAACTTTGTGTTCCCAACAAGCTAGGTGAAGGACGGCTTTCACACACACTTATCTCTCAGAACTGAGCATGTGGAGAGACGTTCGTTCATCTAGAACAAAGGGAACGGATTGCAGGGAAACTATTACTCTGGTTTCTCAGTCTGTTTCCTAGTGCCGGTTTGAAGTTCCTGCAGTTTTCACTGTAAAACCGAGTTGGAGCTAGTACCTCCCCATATATATGTATGGAGTGGAGTTTGCAACTGAAAAGAAACTTTGTGTTCCCAACAACCTAGGTGAAGGACGGCTTTCACACACACTTATCTCTCAGAATTGAGCATGTGGAGAGACGTTCCTTCATCTAGCACAAGGGGAACGGGTTGCAGGAGAAACTTTTACTCTGGTTTCTCAGTCTGTTTCCTAGTGCCGGTTTGAAGTTCTTGCAGTTTTCACTGTAAAACCGAGTTGGAGCTAGTACCTCCCCATATATATTTATGGAGTGGAGTTTGCAACTGAAAAGAAACTTTGTCTTTCCAACAAGCTAGGTGAAGGACGGCTTTCACACACACTTATCTCTCAGAACTGAGCATGTGGAGAGACGTTCGTTCATCTAGCACAAAGGGAACGGGTGGCAGGAGAAACTTTTACTCTGGTTTCTCAGTCTGTTTCCTAGTGCCGGTTTGAAGTTCCTGCAGTTTTCACTGTAAAACCGAGTTGGAGCTAGTACCTCCCCATATATATGTATGGAGTGGAGTTTGCAACTGAGAAGAAACTTTGTGTTCCCAACAAGCTAGGTGAAGGACGGCTTTCACACACACTTATCTCTCAGAACTGAGCATGTGGAGAGACGTTTGTTCATCTAGCACAAAGGGAACGGGTTGCAGGAGAAACTTTTACTCTGGTTTCTCAGTCTGTTTCCTAGTGCCGGTTTGAAGTTCCTGCAGTTTTCACTGTAAAACCGAGTTGGAGCTATTACCTCCTCATATATATGTATGGAGTGGTGTTTGCAACTGAAAAGAAGCTTTGTGTTCCCAACAAGCCAGCTGAAGGACGGCTTTCACACACACTTATCTCTCAGAACTGAGCATGTGGAGAGACGTTCGTTCATCTAGCACAAAGGGAACGGGTTGCAGGAGAAACTTTTACTCTGGTTTCTCAGTCTGTTTCCTAGTGCCGGTTTGAAGTTCCTGCAGTTTTCACTGTAAAACCGAGTTGGAGCTATTACCTCCTCATATATATGTATGGAGTGGTGTTTGCAACTGAAAAGAAACTTTGTGTTCCCAACAAGCTAGCTGAAGGACGGCTTTCACACACACTTATCTCTCAGAACTGAGCATGTGGAGAGACGTTCGTTCATCTAGCACAAAGGGAACGGGTTGCAGGAGAAACTTTTACTCTGGTTTCTCAGTCTGTTTCCTAGTGCCGGTTTGAAGTTCCTGCAGTTTTCACTGTAAAACCGAGTTGGAGCTAGTACCTCCCCATATATATGTATGGAGTGGAGTTTGCAACTGAAAAGAAACTTTGTGTTCCCAACAAGCTAGCTGAAGGACGGCTTTCACGCACACTTATCTCTCAGAACTGAGCATGTGGAGAGACGTTCGTTCATCTAGCACAAAGGGAACGGGTTGCAGGAGAAACTTTTACTCTGGTTTCTCAGTCTGTTTCCTAGTGCCGGTTTGAAGTTCCTGCAGTTTTCACTGTAAAACCGAGTTGGAGCTAGTACCTCCCCATATATATGTATGGAGTGGAGTTTGCAACTGAAAAGAAACTTTGTGTTCCCAACAAGCTAGCTGAAGGACGGCTTTCACACACACTTATCTCTCAGAACTGAGCATGTGGAGAGACGTTCGTTCATCTAGCACAAAGGGAACGGGTTGCAGGAGAAACTTTTACTCTGGTTTCTCAGTCTGTTTCCTAGTGCCGGTTTGATGTTCCTGCAGTTTTCACTGTAAAACCGAGTTGGAGCTAGTACCTCCCCATATATATGTATGGAGTGGAGTTTGCAACTGAAAAGAAACTTTGTGTTCCCAACAAGCTAGGTGAAGGACGGCTTTCACACACACTTATCTCTCAGAACTGAGCATGTGGAGAGACGTTCGTTCATCTAGCACAAAGGGAACGGGTTGCAGGAGAAACTTTTACTCTGGTTTCTCAGTCTGTTTCCTAGTGTCGGTTTGAAGTTCCTGCAGTTTTCACTGTAAAACCGAGTTGGAGCTAGTACCTCCCCATATATATGTATGGAGTGGAGTTTGCAACTGAAAAGAAACTTTGTGTTCCCAACAAGCTAGGTGAAGGACGGCTTTCACACACACTTATCTCTCAGAACTGAGCATGTGGAGAGACGTTTGTTCATCTAGCACAAAGGGAACGGGTTGCAGGAGAAACTTTTACTCTGGTTTCTCAGTCTGTTTCCTAGTGCCGGTTTGAAGTTCCTGCAGTTTTCACTGTAAAACCGAGTTGGAGCTATTACCTCCTCATATATATGTATGGAGTGGTGTTTGCAACTGAAAAGAAGCTTTGTGTTCCCAACAAGCCAGCTGAAGGACGGCTTTCACACACACTTATCTCTCAGAACTGAGCATGTGGAGAGACGTTCGTTCATCTAGCACAAAGGGAACGGGTTGCAGGAGAAACTTTTACTCTGGTTTCTCAGTCTGTTTCCTAGTGCCGGTTTGAAGTTCCTGCAGTTTTCACTGTAAAACCGAGTTGGAGCTATTACCTCCTCATATATATGTATGGAGTGGTGTTTGCAACTGAAAAGAAACTTTGTGTTACCAACAAGCTAGCTGAAGGACGGCTTTCACACACACTTATCTCTCAGAACTGAGCATGTGGAGAGACGTTCGTTCATCTAGCACAAAGGGAACGGGTTGCAGGAGAAACTTTTACTCTGGTTTCTCAGTCTGTTTCCTAGTGCCGGTTTGAAGTTCCTGCAGTTTTCACTGTAAAACCGAGTTGGAGCTAGTACCTCCCCATATATATGTATGGAGTGGAGTTTGCAACTGAAAAGAAACTTTGTGTTCCCAACAAGCTAGGTGAAGGAAGGCTTTGACACACACTTATCTCTCAGAACTGAGCATGTGGAGAGACTTTCGTTCATCTAGCACAAAGGGAACGGGTTGCAGGAGAAACTTTTACTCTGGTTTCTCAGTCTGTTTCCTAGTGCCGGTTTGATGTTCCTGCAGTTTTCACTGTAAAACCGAGTTGGAGCTAGTACCTCCCCATATATATTTATGGAGTGGAGTTTGCAACTGAAAAGAAACTTTGTGTTCCCAACAAGCTAGGTGAAGGACGGCTTTGACACACACTTATCTCTCAGAACTGAGCATGTGGAGAGACGTTCGTTCATCTAGCACAAAGGGAACGGGTTGCAGGAGAAACTTTTACTTTGGTTTCTCAGTCTGTTTCCTAGTGCCGGTTTGAAGTTCCTGCAGTTTTCACTGTAAAACTGAGTTGGAGCTTGTACATCCCCATATATATGTATGGAGTGGAGTTTGCAACTGAAAAGAAACTTTGTGTTCCCAACAAGCCAGGTGAAGGACGGCTTTCACACACACTTATCTCTCAGAACTGAGCATGTGGAGAGACGTTCGTTCATCTAGCACAAAGGGAACGGGTTGCAGGAGAAACTTTTACTTTGGTTTCTCAGTCTGTTTCCTAGTGCCGGTTTGAAGTTCCTGCAGTTTTCACTGTAAAACGGAGTTGGAGCTAGTACATCCCCATATATATGTATGGAGTGGAGTTTGCAACTGAAAAGAAACTTTGTGTTCCAAACAAGCTAGCTGAAGGACGGCTTTCACACACACTTATCTCTCAGAACTGAGCATGTGGAGAGACGTTCGTTCATCTAGCACAAAGGGAACGGGTTGCAGGAGAAACTTATACTCTGGTTTCTCAGTCTGTTTCCTAGTGCCGGTTTGAAGTTCCTGCAGTTTTCACTGTAAAACCGAGTTGGAGCTATTACCTCCTCATATATATGTATGGAGTGGTGTTTGCAACTGAAAAGAAACTTTGTGTTCCCAACAAGCTAGCTGAAGGACGGCTTTCACACACACTTATCTCTCAGAACTGAGCATGTGGAGAGACGTTCGTTCATCTAGCACAAAGGGAACGGGTTGCAGGAGAAACTTTTACTCTGGTTTCTCAGTCTGTTTCCTAGTGCCGGTTTGAAGTTCCTGCAGTTTTCACTGTAAAACGGAGTTGGAGATAGTACCTCCCCATATATATGTATGGAGTGGAGTTTGCAACTGAAAAGAAACTTTGTGTTCCCAACAAGCTAGGTGAAGGACGGCTTTGACACACACTTATCTCTCAGAACTGAGCATGTGGAGAGACGTTCGTTCATCTAGCACAAAGGGAACGGGTTGCAGGAGAAACTTTTACTCTGGTTTCTCAGTCTGTTTCCTAGTGCCGGTTTGAAGTTCCTGCAGTTTTCACTGTAAAACGGAGTTGGAGATAGTACCTCCCCATATATATGTATGGAGTGGAGTTTGCAACTGAAAAGAAACTTTGTGTTCCCAACAAGCTAGGTGAAGGACGGCTTTGACACACACTTATCTCTCAGAACTGAGCATGTGGAGAGACTTTCGTTCATCTAGCACAAAGGGAACGGGTTGCAGGAGAAACTTTTACTCTGGTTTCTCAGTCTGTTTCCTAGTCCCGGTTTGATGTTCCTGCAGTTTTCACTGTAAAACCGAGTTGGAGCTAGTACCTCCCCATATATATGTATGGAGTGGAGTTTGCAACTGAAAAGAAACTTTGTGTTCCCAACAAGCTAGGTGAAGGACGGCTTTCACACACACTTATCTCTCAGAACTGAGCATGTGGAGAGACGTTTGTTCATCTAGCACAAAGGGAACGGGTTGCAGGAGAAACTTTTACTCTGGTTTCTCAGTCTGTTTCCTAGTGCCGGTTTGATGTTCCTGCAGTTTTCACTGTAAAACCGAGTTGGAGCTAGTACCTCCCCATATATATGTATGGAGTGGAGTTTGCAACTGAAAAGAAACTTTGTGTTCCCAACAAGCTAGGTGAAGGACGGCTTTCACACACACTTATCTCTCAGAACTGAGCATGTGGAGAGACGTTTGTTCATCTAGCACAAAGGGAACGGGTTGCAGGAGAAACTTTTACTCTGGTTTCTCAGTCTGTTTCCTAGTGCCGGTTTGAAGTTCCTGCAGTTTTCACTGTAAAACAGAGTTGGAGCTATTACCTCCTCATATATATGTATGGAGTGGTGTTTGCAACTGAAAAGAAACTTTGTGTTCCCAACAAGCTAGCTGAAGGACGGCTTTCACACACACTTATCTCTCAGAACTGAGCATGTGGAGAGACGTTCGTTCATCTAGCACAAAGGGAACGGGTTGCAGGAGAAACTTTTACTCTGGTTTCTCAGTCTGTTTCCAGTGCCGGTATGAAGTTCCTGCAGTTTTCACTGTAAAACCGAGTTGGAGCTAGTACCTCCCCAAATATATGTATGGAGTGGAGTTTGCAACTGAAAAGAAACTTTGTGTTCCCAACAAGCTAGGTGAAGGACGGCTTTGACACACACTTATCTCTCAGAACTGAGCATGTGGAGAGACGTTCGTTCATCTAGCACAAAGGGAACGGGTTGCAGGAGAAACTTTTACTTTGGTTTCTCAGTCTGTTTCCTAGTGCCGGTTTGAAGTTCCTGCAGTTTTCACTGTAAAACTGAGTTGGAGCTTGTACATCCCCATATATATGTATGGAGTGGAGTTTGCAACTGAAAAGAAACTTTGTGTTCCCAACAAGCCAGGTGAAGGACGGCTTTCACACACACTTATCTCTCAGAACTGAGCATGTGGAGAGACGTTCGTTCATCTAGCACAAAGGGAACGGGTTGCAGGAGAAACTTTTACTTTGGTTTCTCAGTCTGTTTCCTAGTGCCGGTTTGAAGTTCCTGCAGTTTTCACTGTAAAACGGAGTTGGAGCTAGTACATCCCCATATATATGTATGGAGTGGAGTTTGCAACTGAAAAGAAACTTTGTGTTCCAAACAAGCTAGCTGAAGGACGGCTTTCACACACACTTATCTCTCAGAACTGAGCATGTGGAGAGACGTTCGTTCATCTAGCACAAAGGGAACGGGTTGCAGGAGAAACTTATACTCTGGTTTCTCAGTCTGTTTCCTAGTGCCGGTTTGAAGTTCCTGCAGTTTTCACTGTAAAACCGAGTTGGAGCTATTACCTCCTCATATATATGTATGGAGTGGTGTTTGCAACTGAAAAGAAACTTTGTGTTCCCAACAAGCTAGCTGAAGAACGGCTTTCACACACACTTATCTCTCAGAACTGAGCATGTGGAGAGACGTTCGTTCATCTAGCACAAAGGGAACGGGTTGCAGGAGAAACTTTTACTCTGGTTTCTCAGTCTGTTTCCTAGTGCCGGTTTGAAGTTCCTGCAGTTTTCACTGTAAAACGGAGTTGGAGATAGTACCTCCCCATATATATGTATGGAGTGGAGTTTGCAACTGAAAAGAAACTTTGTGTTCCCAACAAGCTAGGTGAAGGACGGCTTTGACACACACTTATCTCTCAGAACTGAGCATGTGGAGAGACTTTCGTTCATCTAGCACAAAGGGAACGGGTTGCAGGAGAAACTTTTACTCTGGTTTCTCAGTCTGTTTCCAGTGCCGGTATGAAGTTCCTGCAGTTTTCACTGTAAAACCGAGTTGGAGCTAGTACCTCCCCAAATATATGTATGGAGTGGAGTTTGCAACTGAAAAGAAACTTTGTGTTCCCAACAAGCTAGCTGAAGGACGGCTTTCACACACACTTATCTCTCAGAACTGAGCATGTGGAGAGACTTTCGTTCATCTAGCACAAAGGGAACGGTTGCAGGAGAAACTTTTACTCTGGTTTCTCAGTCTGTTTCCTAGTTCCGGTTTGAAGTTCCTGCAGTTTTCACTGTAAAACCGAGTTGGAGCTAGTACCTCCCCATATATATGTATGGAGTGGAGTTTGCAACTGAAAAGAAACTTTGTGTTCCCAACAAGCTAGGTGAACGACGGCTTTCACACACACTTATCTCTCAGAACTGAGCATGTGGAGAGACGTTCGTTCATCTAGCACAAAGGGAACGGGTTGCAGGAGAAACTTTTACTCTGGTTTCTCAGTCTGTTTCCTAGTGCCGGTTTGAAGTTCCTGCAGTTTTCACTGTAAAACGGAGTTGGAGCTAGTACCACCCCATATATATGTATGTAGTGGAGTTTGCAACTGAAAAGAAACTTTGTGTTCCCAAAAAGCTAGGTGAAGGACGGCTTTCACACACACTTATATCTCAGAACTTACCATTTGGAGAGACGTTCGTTCATCTAGCACAAAGGGAACGGGTTGCAGGAGAAACTTTTACTCTGGTTTCTCAGTCTGTTTCCTAGTGCCGGTATGAAGTTCCTGCAGTTTTCACTGTAAAACCGAGTTGGAGCTAGTACCTCCCGTATATATGTATGGAGTGGAGTTTGCAAATGAAAAGAAACTTTGTGTTCCCAACAAGCTAGGTGAACGACGGCTTTCACACACACTTATCTCTCAGAACTGAGCATGTGGAGAGACGTTCGTTCATCTAGCACAAAGGGAACGGGTTGCAGGAGAAACATTTACTCTGGTTTCTCAGTCTGTTTCCAAGTGCCGGTTTGATGTTCCTGCAGTTTTCACTGTAAAACCGAGTTGGAGCTAGTACCTCCACATATATATGTATGGAGTGGAGTTTGCAACTGAAAAGAAACTTTGTGTTCCCAACAAGCTAGGTGAAGGACGGCTTTCACACACACTTATCTCTCAGAACTGAGCATGTGGAGAGACGTTCGTTCATCTAGCACAAAGGGAACGGGTTGCAGGAGAAACTTTTACTTTGGTTTCTCAGTCTGTTTCCTAGTGCCGGTTTGAAGTTCCTGCAGTTTTCACTGTAAAACGGAGTTGGAGCTAGAACCTCCCCATATATATGTATGGAGTGGAGTTTGCAACTGAAAAGAAACTTTGTGTTCCAAACAAGCTAGCTGAAGGACGGCTTTCACACACACTTATCTCTCAGAACTGAGCATGTGGAGAGACGTTCGTTCATCTAGCACAAAGGGAACGGGTTGCAGGAGAAACTTTTACTCTGGTTTCTCAGTCTGTTTCCTAGTGCCGGTTTGATATTCCTGCAGTTTTCACTGTAAAACCGAGTTGGAGCTAGTACCTCCCCATATATATGTATGGAGTGGAGTTTGCAACTGAAAAGAAACTTTGTGTTCCCAACAAGCTAGGTGAAGGACGGCTTTCACACACACTTATCTCTCAGAACCGAGCATGTGGAGAGACGTTTGTTCATCTAGCACAAAGGGAACGGGTTGCAGGAGAAACTTTTACTCTGGTTTCTCAGTCTGTTTCCTAGTGCCGGTTTGAAGTTCCTGCAGTTTTCACTGTAAAACCGAGTTGGAGCTATTACCTCCTCATATATATGTATGGAGTGGTGTTTGCAACTGAAAAGAAACTTTGTGTTCCCAACAAGCTAGGTGAAGGACGGCTTTGACACACACTTATCTCTCAGAACTGAGCATGTGGAGAGACTTTCGTTCATCTAGCACAAAGGGAACGGGTTGCAGGAGAAACTTTTACTCTGGTTTCTCAGTCTGTTTCCTAGTGCCGGTTTGAAGTTCCTGCAGTTTTCACTGTAAAACGGAGTTGGAGCTAGTACCTCCCCATATATATGTATGGAGTGGAGTTTGCAACTGAAAAGAAACTTTGTGTTCCCAACAAGCTAGCTGAAGGACGGCTTTCACACACACTTATCTCTCAGAACTGAGCATGTGGAGAGACTTTCGTTCATCTAGCACAAAGGGAACGGTTGCAGGAGAAACTTTTACTCTGGTTTCTCAGTCTGTTTCCTAGTTCCGGTTTGAAGTTCCTGCAGTTTTCACTGTAAAACCGAGTTGGAGCTAGTACCTCCCCATATATATGTATGGAGTGGAGTTTGCAACTGAAAAGAAACTTTGTGTTCCCAACAAGCTAGGTGAACGACGGCTTTCACACACACTTATCTCTCAGAACTGAGCATGTGGAGAGACGTTCGTTCATCTAGCACAAAGGGAACGGGTTGCAGGAGAAACTTTTACTCTGGTTTCTCAGTCTGTTTCCTAGTGCCGGTTTGAAGTTCCTGCAGTTTTCACTGTAAAACGGAGTTGGAGCTAGTACCACCCCATATATATGTATGTAGTGGAGTTTGCAACTGAAAAGAAACTTTGTGTTCCCAAAAAGCTAGGTGAAGGACGGCTTTCACACACACTTATATCTCAGAACTTACCATTTGGAGAGACGTTCGTTCATCTAGCACAAAGGGAACGGGTTGCAGGAGAAACTTTTACTCTGGTTTCTCAGTCTGTTTCCTAGTGCCGGTATGAAGTTCCTGCAGTTTTCACTGTAAAACCGAGTTGGAGCTAGTACCTCCCGTATATATGTATGGAGTGGAGTTTGCAACTGAAAAGAAACTTTGTGTTCCCAACAAGCTAGGTGAACGACGGCTTTCACACACACTTATCTCTCAGAACTGAGCATGTGGAGAGACGTTCGTTCATCTAGCACAAAGGGAACGGGTTGCAGGAGAAACATTTACTCTGGTTTCTCAGTCTGTTTCCAAGTGCCGGTTTGATGTTCCTGCAGTTTTCACTGTAAAACCGAGTTGGAGCTAGTACCTCCACATATATATGTATGGAGTGGAGTTTGCAACTGAAAAGAAACTTTGTGTTCCCAACAAGCTAGGTGAAGGACGGCTTTCACACACACTTATCTCTCAGAACTGAGCATGTGGAGAGACGTTCGTTCATCTAGCACAAAGGGAACGGGTTGCAGGAGAAACTTTTACTTTGGTTTCTCAGTCTCTTTCCTAGTGCCGGTTTGAAGTTCCTGCAGTTTTCACTGTAAAACGGAGTTGGAGCTAGAACCTCCCCATATATATGTATGGAGTGGAGTTTGCAACTGAAAAGAAACTTTGTGTTCCAAACAAGCTAGCTGAAGGACGGCTTTCACACACACTTATCTCTCAGAACTGAGCATGTGGAGAGACGTTCGTTCATCTAGCACAAAGGGAACGGGTTGCAGGAGAAACTTTTACTCTGGTTTCTCAGTCTGTTTCCTAGTGCCGGTTTGATGTTCCTGCAGTTTTCACTGTAAAACCGAGTTGGAGCTAGTACCTCCCCATATATATGTATGGAGTGGAGTTTGCAACTGAAAAGAAACTTTGTGTTCCCAACAAGCTAGGTGAAGGACGGCTTTCACACACACTTATCTCTCAGAACCGAGCATGTGGAGAGACGTTTGTTCATCTAGCACAAAGGGAACGGGTTGCAGGAGAAACTTTTACTCTGGTTTCTCAGTCTGTTTCCTAGTGCCGGTTTGAAGTTCCTGCAGTTTTCACTGTAAAACCGAGTTGGAGCTATTACCTCCTCATATATATGTATGGAGTGGTGTTTGCAACTGAAAAGAAACTTTGTGTTCCCAACAAGCTAGGTGAAGGACGGCTTTGACACACACTTATCTCTCAGAACTGAGCATGTGGAGAGACTTTCGTTCATCTAGCACAAAGGGAACGGGTTGCAGGAGAAACTTTTACTCTGGTTTCTCAGTCTGTTTCCTAGTGCCGGTTTGAAGTTCCTGCAGTTTTCACTGTAAAACGGAGTTGGAGCTAGTACCTCCCCATATATATGTATGGAGTGGAGTTTGCAACTGAAAAGAAACTTTGTGTTCCCAACAAGCTAGGTGAAGGACGGCTTTGACACACACTTATCTCTAAGAACTGAGCATGTGGAGAGACTTTCGTTCATCTAGCACAAAGGGAACGGGTTGCAGGAGAAACTTTTACTCTGGTTTCTCAGTCTGTTTCCTAGTGCCGGTTTGATGTTCCTGCAGTTTTCACTGTAAAACCGAGTTGGAGCTAGTACCTCCCCATATATATGTATGGAGTGGAGTTTGCAACTGAAAAGAAACTTTGTGTTCCCAACAAGCTAGGTGAAGGACGGCTTTCACACACACTTATCTCTCAGAACCGAGCATGTGGAGAGACGTTTGTTCATCTAGCACAAAGGGAACGGGTTGCAGGAGAAACTTTTACTCTGGTTTCTCAGTCTGTTTCCTAGTGCCGGTTTGAAGTTCCTGCAGTTTTCACTGTAAAACCGAGTTGGAGCTATTACCTCCTCATATATATGTATGGAGTGGTGTTTGCAACTGAAAAGAAACTTTGTATTCCCAACAAGCTAGGTTAAAGACGGCTTTGACACACACTTATCTCTCAGAACTGAGCATGTGGAGAGACTTTCGTTCATCTAGCACAAAGGGAACGGGTTGCAGGAGAAACTTTTACTCTGGTTTCTCAGTCTGTTTCCAAGTGCCGGTTTGATGTTCCTGCAGTTTTCACTGTAAAACCGAGTTGGAGCTAGTACCTCCACATATATATGTATGGAGTGGAGTTTGCAACTGAAAAGAAACTTTGTGTTCCCAACAAGCTAGGTGAAGGACGGCTTTCACACACACTTATCTCTCAGAACTGAGCATGTGGAGAGACGTTCGTTCATCTAGCACAAAGGGAACGGGTTGCAGGAGAAACTTTTACTTTGGTTTCTCAGTCTGTTTCCTAGTGCCGGTTTGAAGTTCCTGCAGTTTTCACTGTAAAACGGAATTGGAGCTAGAACCTCCCCATATATATGTATGGAGTGGAGTTTGCAACTGAAAAGAAACTTTGTGTTCCAAACAAGCTAGCTGAAGGACGGCTTTCACACACACTTATCTCTCAGAACTGAGCATGTGGAGAGACGTTCGTTCATCTAGCACAAAGGGAACGGGTTGCAGGAGAAACTTTTACTCTGGTTTCTCAGTCTGTTTCCTAGTGCCGGTTTGATGTTCCTGCAGTTTTCACTGTAAAACCGAGTTGGAGCTAGTACCTCCCCATATATATGTATGGAGTGGAGTTTGCAACTGAAAAGAAACTTTGTGTTCCCAACAAGCTAGGTGAAGGACGGCTTTCACACACACTTATCTCTCAGAACCGAGCATGTGGAGAGACGTTTGTTCATCTAGCACAAAGGGAACGGGTTGCAGGAGAAACTTTTACTCTGGTTTCTCAGTCTGTTTCCTAGTGCCGGTTTGAAGTTCCTGCAGTTTTCACTGTAAAACCGAGTTGGAGCTATTACCTCCTCATATATATGTATGGAGTGGTGTTTGCAACTGAAAAGAAACTTTGTGTTCCCAACAAGCTAGGTGAAGGACGGCTTTGACACACACTTATCTCTCAGAACTGAGCATGTGGAGAGACTTTCGTTCATCTAGCACAAAGGGAACGGGTTGCAGGAGAAACTTTTACTCTGGTTTCTCAGTCTGTTTCCTAGTGCCGGTTTGAAGTTCCTGCAGTTTTCACTGTAAAACGGAGTTGGAGCTAGTACCTCCCCATATATATGTATGGAGTGGAGTTTGCAACTGAAAAGAAACTTTGTGTTCCCAACAAGCTAGGTGAAGGACGGCTTTGACACACACTTATCTCTAAGAACTGAGCATGTGGAGAGACTTTCGTTCATCTAGCACAAAGGGAACGGGTTGCAGGAGAAACTTTTACTCTGGTTTCTCAGTCTGTTTCCTAGTGCCGGTTTGATGTTCCTGCAGTTTTCACTGTAAAACCGAGTTGGAGCTAGTACCTCCCCATATATATGTATGGAGTGGAGTTTGCAACTGAAAAGAAACTTTGTGTTCCCAACAAGCTAGGTGAAGGACGGCTTTCACACACACTTATCTCTCAGAACCGAGCATGTGGAGAGACGTTTGTTCATCTAGCACAAAGGGAACGGGTTGCAGGAGAAACTTTTACTCTGGTTTCTCAGTCTGTTTCCAAGTGCCGGTTTGAAGTTCCTGCAGTTTTCACTGTAAAACCGAGTTGGAGCTATTACCTCCTCATATATATGTATGGAGTGGTGTTTGCAACTGAAAAGAAACTTTGTGTTCCCAACAAGCTAGGTTAAAGACGGCTTTGACACACACTTATCTCTCAGAACTGAGCATGTGGAGAGACTTTCGTTCATCTAGCACAAAGGGAACGGGTTGCAGGAGAAACTTTTACTCTGGTTTCTCAGTCTGTTTCCTAGTGCCGGTTTGATGTTCCTGCAGTTTTCACTGTAAAACCGAGTTGGAGCTAGTACCTCCCCATATATATGTATGGAGTGGAGTTTGCAACTGAAAAGAAACTTTGTGTTCCCAACAAGCTAGGTGAAGGACGGCTTTCACACACACTTATCTCTCAGAACTGAGCATGTGGAGAGACGTTCGTTCATCTAGCACAAAGGGAACGGGTTGCAGGAGAAACTTTTACTTTGGTTTCTCAGTCTGTTTCCTAGTGCCGGTTTGAAGTTCCTGCAGTTTTCACTGTAAAACGGAGTTGGAGCTAGTACCTCCCCATATATATGTATGGAGTGGAGTTTGCAACTGAAAAGAAACTTTGTGTTCCAAACAAGCTAGCTGAAGGACGGCTTTCACACACACTTATCTCTCAGAACTGAGCATGTGGAGAGACGTTCGTTCATCTAGCACAAAGGGAACGGGTTGCAGGAGAAACTTTTACTGTGGTTTCTCAGTCTGTTTCCAGTGCCGGTATGAAGTTCCTGCAGTTTTCACTGTAAAACCGAGTTGGAGCTAGTACCTCCCCATATATATGTATGGAGTGGAGTTTGCAACTGAAAAGAAACTTTGTGTTCCCAACAAGCTAGCTGAAGGACGGCTTTCACACACACTTATCTCTCAGAACTGAGCATGTGGAGAGACTTTCGTTCATCTAGCACAAAGGGAACGGTTGCAGGAGAAACTTTTACTCTGGTTTCTCAGTCTGTTTCCTAGTGCCGGTTTGAACTTCCTGCAGTTTTCACTGTAAAACCGAGTTGGAGCTAGTACCTCCCCATATATATGTATGGAGTGGAGTTTGCAACTGAAAAGAAACTTTGTGTTCCCAACAAGCTAGGTGAAGGACGGCTTTCACACACACTTATATCTCAGAACTTACCATTTGGAGAGACGTTCGTTCATCTAGCACAAAGGGAACGGGTTGCAGGAGAAACTTTTACTCTGGTTTCTCAGTCTGTTTCCTAGTGCCGGTTTGAATTTCCTGCAGTTTTCACTGTAAAACCGAGTTGGAGCTAGTACCTCCCGTATATATGTATGGAGTGGAGTTTGCAACTGAAAAGAAACTTTGTGTTCCCAACAAGCTAGGTGAACGACGGCTTTCACACACACTTATCTCTCAGAACTGAGTATGTGGAGAGACGTTCGTTCATCTAGCACAAAGGGAACGGGTTGCAGGAGAAACTTTTACTCAGGTTTCTCAGTCTGTTTCCTAGTGCCGGTTTGAAATTCCTGCAGTTTTCACTTTAAAATCGAGTTGGAGCCTGTACCTCCCCATATATATGTATGGAGTGGAGTTTGCAACTGAAAAGAATCTTTGTGTTCCCAACAAGCTAGGTGAAGGATGGATTTCACACACACTTATCTCTCAGAACTGAGCATGTGGAGAGACGTTCGTTCATCTAGCACAAAGGGAACGGATTGCAGGAGAAAGTTTTACTCTGTTTTCTCAGTCTGTTTCCTAGTGCCGGTATGAAGTTCCTGCAGTTTTCACTGTAAAACCGAGTTGGAGCTAGTACCTCCCCATATATATGTATGGAGTGGAGTTTGCAACTGAAAAGAAACTTTGTGTTCCCAACAAGCTAGCTGAAGGACGGCTTTCACACACACTTATCTCTCAGAACTGAGCATGTGGAGAGACTTTCGTTCATCTAGCACAAAGGGAACGGTTGCAGGAGAAACTTTTACTCAGGTTTCTCAGTCTGTTTCCTAGTGCAGGTTTGAAGTTCCTGCAGTTTTCACTGTAAAACCGAGTTGGAGCTAGTACCTCCCCATATATATGTATGGAGTGGAGTTTGCAACTGAAAAGAAACTTTGTGTTCCCAACAAGCTAGGTGAAGGACGGCTTTCACACACACTTATCTCTCAGAACTGAGCATGTGGAGAGACGTTCGTTCATCTAGCATAAAGGGAACGGGTTGCAGGAGAAACTTTTACTCTGGTTTCTCAGTCTGTTTCCTAGTGCCGGTTTGAAGTTCCTGCAGTTTTCACTGTAAAACGGAGTTGGAGCTAGTACCACCCCATATATATGTATGTAGTGGAGTTTGCAACTGAAAAGAAACTTTGTGTTCCCAAAAAGCTAGGTGAAGGACGGCTTTCACACACACTTATATCTCAGAACTTACCATTTGGAGAGACGTTCGTTCATCTAGCACAAAGGGAACGGGTTGCAGGAGAAACTTTTACTCTGGTTTCTCAGTCTGTTTCCTAGTGCCGGTCTGAAGTTCCTGCAGTTTTCACTGTAAAACCGAGTTGGAGCTATTACCTCCCCATATATATGTATGGAGTGGAGTTTGCAACTGAAAAGAAACTTTGTGTTCCCAACAAGCTAGGTGAAGGACGGCTTTCACACACACTTATCTCTCAGAACTGAGCATGTGGAGAGACGTTTGTTCATCTAGCACAAAGGGAACGGGTTGCAGGAGAAACTTTTACTCTGGTTTCTCAGTCTGTTTCCTAGTGCCGGTTTGAAGTTCCTGCAGTTTTCAGTGTAAAACCGAGTTGGAGCTAGTACCTCCCCATATATATGTATGGAGTGGAGTTTGCATCTGAAAAGAAACTTTGTGTTCCCAACAAGCTAGGTGAACGACGGCTTTCACACACACTTATCTCTCAGAACTGAGCATGTGGAGAGACGTTCGTTCATCTAGCACAAAGGGAACGGGTTGCAGGAGAAACTTTTACTCTGGTTTCTCAGTCTGTTTCCTAGTGCCGGTTTGATGTTCCTGCAGTTTTCACTGTAAAACCGAGTTGGAGCTAGTACCTCCCCATATATATGTATGGAGTGGAGTTTGCAACTGAAAAGAAACTTTGTGTTCCCAACAAGCTAGGTGAAGGACGGCTTTCACACACACTTATCTCTCAGAACTGAGCATGTGGAGAGACGTTCGTTCATCTAGCACAAAGGGAACGGGTGGCAGGAGAAACTTTTACTTTGGTTTCTCAGTCTGTTTCCTAGTGCCGGTTTGAAGTTCCTGCAGTTTTCACTGTAAAACGGAGTTGGAGCTAGTACCACCCCATATATATGTATGGAGTGGAGTTTGCAACTGAAAAGAAACTTTGTGTTCCAAACAAGCTAGCTGAAGGACGGCTTTCACACACACTTATCTCTCAGAACTGAGCATGTGGAGAGACGTTCGTTCATCTAGCACAAAGGGAACGGATTGCAGGAGAAACTTTTACTCTGGTTTCTCAGTCTGTTTCCTAGTGCCGGTTTGAAGTTCCTGCAGTTTTCACTGTAAAACCGAGTTGGAGCTAGTACCGCCCCATATATATGTATGGAGTGGAGTTTGCAACTGAAAAGAAACTTTGTGTTCCCAACAAGCTAGCTGAAGGACGGCTTTCACACACACTTATCTCTCAGAACTGAGCATGTGGAGAGACTTTCGTTCATCTAGCACAAAGGGAACGGTTGCAGGAGAAACTTTTACTCAGGTTTCTCAGTCTGTTTCCTAGTGCCGGTTTGAAGTTCCTGCAGTTTTCACTGTAAAACCGAGTTGGAGCTAGTACCTCCCCATATATATGTATGGAGTGGAGTTTGCAACTGAAAAGAAACTTTGTGTTCCCAACAAGCTAGGTGAAGGACGGCTTTCACACACACTTATCTCTCAGAACTGAGCATGTGGAGAGACGTTCGTTCATCTAGCACAAAGGGAACGGGTTGCAGGAGAAACTTTTACTCTGGTTTCTCAGTCTGTTTCCTAGTGCCGGTTTGAAGTTCCAGCATTTTTCACTGTAAAACGGAGTTGGAGCTAGTACCACCCCATATATATGTATGTAGTGGAGTTTGCAACTGAAAAGAAACTTTGTGTTCCCAAAAAGCTAGGTGAAGGACGGCTTTCACACACACTTATATCTCAGAACTTACCATTTGGAGAGACGTTCGTTCATCTAGCACAAAGGGAACGGGTTGCAGGAGAAACTTTTACTCTGGTTTCTCAGTCTGTTTCCTAGTGCCGGTATGAAGTTCCTGCAGTTTTCACTGTAAAACCGAGTTGGAGCTAGTACCTCCCGTATATATGTATGGAGTGGAGTTTGCAACTGAAAAGAAACTTTGTGTTCCCAACAAGCTAGGTGAAGGACGGCTTTCACACACACTTATCTCTCAGAACTGAGCATGTGGAGAGACGTTTGTTCATCTAGCACAAAGGGAACGGGTTGCAGGAGAAACTTTTACTCTGGTTTCTCAGTCTGTTTCCTAGTGCCGGTTTGAAGTTCCTGCACTTTTCACTGTAAAACCGAGTTGGAGCTAGTACCTCCCCATATATATGTATGGAGTGGAGTTTGCAACTGAAAAGAAACTTTGTGTTCCCAACAAGCTAGGTGAAGGACGGCTTTCACACACACTTATCTCTCAGAACTGAGCATGTGGAGAGACGTTTGTTCATCTAGCACAAAGGGAACGGGTTGCAGGAGAAACTTTTACTCTGGTTTCTCAGTCTGTTTCCTAGTGCCGGTTTGAAGTTCCTGCAGTTTTCAGTGTAAAACCGAGTTGGAGCTAGTACCTCCCCATATATATGTATGGAGTGGAGTATGCATCTGAAAAGAAACTTTGTGTTCCCAACAAGCTAGGTGAACGACGGCTTTCACACACACATATCTCTCAGAACTGAGCATGTGGAGAGACGTTCGTTCATCTAGCACAAAGGGAACGGGTTGCAGGAGAAACTTTTACTCTGGTTTCTCAGTCTGTTTCCTAGTGCCGGTTTGAAGTTCCTGCAGTTTTCACTGTAAAACCGAGTTGGAGCTATTACCTCCTCATATATATGTATGGAGTGGTGTTTGCAACTGAAAAGAAACTTTGTGTTCCCAACAAGCTAGGTGAAGGACGGCTTTGACACACCCTTATCTCTCAAACTGAGCATGTGGAGAGACTTTCGTTCATCTAGCACAAAGGGAACGGGTTGCAGGAGAAACTTTTACTCTGGTTTCTCAGTCTGTTTCCTAGTGCCGGTTTGATGTTCCTGCAGTTTTCACTGTAAAACCGAGTTGGAGCTAGTACCTCCCCATATATATGTATGGAGTGGAGTTTGCAACTGAAAAGAAACTTTGTGTTCCCAACAAGCTAGGTGAAGGACGGCTTTCACTCACACTTATCTCTCAGAACTGAGCATGTGGAGAGACGTTCGTTCATCTAGCACAAAGGGAACGGGTTGCAGGAGAAATTTTACTTTGGTTTCTCAGTCTGTTTCCTAGTGCCGGTTTGAAGTTCCTGCAGTTTTCACTGTAAAACGGAGTTGGAGCTAGTACCTCCCCATATATATGTATGGAGTGGAGTTTGCAACTGAAAAGAAACTTTGTGTTCCAAACAAGCTAGCTGAAGGACGGCTTTCACACACACTTATCTCTCAGAACTGAGCATGTGGAGAGGCGTTCGTTCATCTAGCACAAAGGGAACGGGTTGCAGGAGAAACTTTTACTCTGGTTTCTCAGTCTGTTTCCAGTGCCGGTATGAAGTTCCTGCAGTTTTCACTGTAAAACCGAGTTGGAGCTAGTACCTCCCCATATATATGTATGGAGTGGAGTTTGCAACTGAAAAGAAACTTTGTGTTCCCAACAAGCTAGCTGAAGGACGGCTTTCACACACACTTATCTCTCAGAACTGAGCATGTGGAGAGACTTTCGTTCATCTAGCACAAAGGGAACGGTTGCAGGAGAAACTTTTACTCTGGTTTCTCAGTCTGTTTCCTAGTGCCGGTTTGAAGTTCCTGCAGTTTTCACTGTAAAACCGAGTTGGAGCTAGTACCTCCCCATATATATGTATGGAGTGGAGTTTGCAACTGAAAAGAAACTTTGTGTTCCCAACAAGCTAGGTGAAGGACGGCTTTCACACACACTTATATCTCAGAACTTACCATTTGGAGAGACGTTCGTTCATCTAGCACAAAGGGAACGGGTTGCAGGAGAAACTTTTACTCTGGTTTCTCAGTCTGTTTCCTAGTGCCGGTATGAAGTTCCTGCAGTTTTCACTGTAAAACCGAGTTGCAGCTAGTACCTCCCCATATATATGTATGGAGTGGAGTTTGCAACTGAAAAGAAACTTTGTGTTCCCAACAAGCTAGCTGAAGGACGGCTTTCACACACACTTATCTCTCAGAACTGAGCATGTGGAGAGACGTTCGTTCATCTAGCACAAAGGGAACGGTTGCAGGAGAAACTTTTACTCTGGTTTCTCAGTCTGTTTCCTAGTGTCGGTTTGAAGTTCCTGCAGTTTTCACTGTAAAACCGAGTTGGAGCTAGTACCTCCCCATATATATGTATGGAGTGGAGTTTGCAACTGAAAAGAAACTTTGTGTTCCCAACAAGCTAGGTGAAGGACGGCTTTCACACACACTTATCTCTCAGAACTGAGCATGTGGAGAGACGTTTGTTCATCTAGCACAAAAGGAACGGGTTGCAGGAGAAACTTTTACTCTGGTTTCTCAGTCTGTTTCCTAGTGCCGGTTTGAAGTTCCTGCAGTTTTCACTGTAAAACCGAGTTGGAGCTAGTACCTCCCCATATATATGTATGGAGTGGAGTTTGCAACTGAAAAGAAACTTTGTGTTCCCAACAAGCTAGCTGAAGGACGGCTTTCACACACACTTATCTCTCAGAACTGAGCATGTGGAGAGACGTTCGTTCATCTAGCACAAAGGGAACGGTTGCAGGAGAAACTTTTACTCTGGTTTCTCAGTCTGTTTCCTAGTGCCGAGTTGAAGTTCCCGCAGTTTTCACTGTAAAACCGATTTGGAGCCAGTCCTCCCCTTATATATGTATGGAGTGGAATTTGCAACTTAAAAGAAACTTTGTGTTCCCAACAAGCTAGGTGAAGGACAGCTTTCACACACACTTATCTCTCAGATCTGAGCATGTGGAGAGACGTTCGTTCATCTAGCACAAAGGGAACGGTTTGCAGGAGAAACTTTTTCTCTGGTTTCTCAGTCTGTTTCCTAGTGCCGGTTTGAAGTTCCTGCAGTTTTCACTGTAAAACCGTTTTGAAGCTAGTACCTCCCCATATTTATGTATGGAATGGAGTTCGCATCTGAAAAGAAACTTTGTGTTCTAAACAAGCAAGGTGAAGGACGGCTTACACACACACATATCTCTCAGAACTGAGCATGTGGAGAGACGTTAGTTCATCTAGCTCAAAGGGAACGGGTTGCAGGAGAAAGTTTTACTCTGGTTTCTCAGTCTGTTTCCTAGTGCCGGTTTGAAGTTCCTGCAGTTTTCACTGTAAAACCGAGTTGGAGCTAGTACCTGACCATTTTTAAGTATGGAGTGGAGTTTGCAACTGAAAAGAAACTTTGTGTTCCCAACAAGCTTGTATAAGGATTTCTTTCACACATAATTAACTATCAGAACTGAGCATGTGGAGAGACGTTCGTTCATCTAGCACAAAGGGAACGGGTTGCAGGAGAAACTTTTACTCTGGTTTCTCTGTCTGTTTCCTAGTGCCGGTTTGAAGTTCCTGCAGTTTTCACTGTAAAACCGAGTTGGAGCTAGTACCTCCCCATATATATGTATGGAGTGGAGTTTGCAACTGAAAAGAAACTTTGTGTTCCCAACAAGCTAGGTGAAGGACGGCTTTCACACACACTTATCTCTCAGAACTGAGCATGTGGAGAGACGTTCGTTCATCTAGCACAAAGGGAACGGGTTGCAGGAGAAACTTTTACTCTGGTTTCTCAGTCTGTTTCCTAGTGCCGGTATGAAGTTCCTGCAGTTTTCACTGTAAAACCGAGTTGGAGCTAGTACCTCCCGTATATATGTATGGAGTGGAGTTTGCAACTGAAAAGAAACTTTGTGTTCCCAACAAGCTAGCTGAAGGACGGCTTTCACACACACTTATCTCTGAGAACTGAGCATGTGGAGAGACTTTCGTTCATCTAGCACAAAGGGAACGGTTGCAGGAGAAACTTTTACTCTGGTTTCTCAGTCTGTTTCCTAGTGCCGGTTTGAAGTTCCTGCAGTTTTCACTGTAAAACCGAGTTGGAGCTAGTACCTCCCCATATATATGTATGGAGTGGAGTTTGCAACTGAAAAGAAACTTTGTGTTCCCAACAAGCTAGGTGAAGGACGGCTTTCACACACACTTATATCTCAGAACTGAGCATGTGGAGAGACGTTTGTTCATCTAGCACAAAAGGAACGGGTTGCAGGAGAAACTTTTACTCTGGTTTCTCAGTCTGTTTCCTAGTGCCGGTTTGAAGTTCCTGCAGTTTTCAGTGTAAAACCGAGTTGGAGCTAGTACCTCCCCATATATATGTATGGAGTGGAGTTTGCATCTGAAAAGAAACTTTGTTTTCCCAACAAGCTAGGTGAACGACGGCTTTCACACACACTTATCTCTCAGAACTGAGCATGTGGAGAGACGTTCGTTCATCTAGCACAAAGGGAACGGGTTGCAGGAGAAACATTTACTCTGGTTTCTCATTCTGTTTCCTAGTGCCGGTTTGAATTTCCTGCAGTTTTCACTGTAAAACCGAGTTGGAGCTAGTACCTCCACATATATATGTATGGAGTGGGGTTTGCAACTGAAAAGAAACTTTGTGTTCCAAACAAGCTAGCTGAAGGACGGCTTTCACACACCCTTATCTCTCAGAACTGAGCATGTGGAGAGACTTTCGTTCATCTAGCACAAAGGGAACGGTTGCAGGAGAAACTTTTACTCTGGTTTCTCAGTCTGTTTCTAGTGCCGGTTTGAAGTTCCTGCAGTTTTCACTGTAAAACCGAGTTGGAGCTATTACCTCCTCATATATATGTATGGAGTGGTGTTTGCAACTGAAAAGAAACTTTGTGTTCCCAGCAAGCTAGCTGAAGGACGGCTTTCACACACACTTATCTCTCAGAACTGAGCATGTGGAGAGACGTTCGTTCATCTAGCACAAAGGGAACGGGTTGCAGGAGAAACATTTACTCTGGTTTCTCAGTCTGTTTCCTAGTGCCGGTTTGAAGTTCCTGCAGTTTTCACTGTAAAACGGAGTTGGAGCTAGTACCTCCCCATATATATGTATGGAGTGGAGTTTGCAACTGTAAAGAAACTTTGTGTTCCCAACAAGCTAGGTGAAGGACGGCTTTGACACACACTTATCTCTCAGAACTGAGCATGTGGAGAGACTTTCGTTCATCTAGCACAAAGGGAACGGGTTGCAGGAGAAACTTTTACTCTGGTTTCTCAGTCTGTTTCCTAGTGCCGGTTTGATGTTCCTGCAGTTTTCACTGTAAAACCGAGTTGGAGCTAGTACCTCCCCATATATATGTATGGAGTGGAGTTTGCAACTGAAAAGAAACTTTGTGTTCCCAACAAGCTAGGTGAAGGACGGCTTTCACACACACTTATCTCTCAGAACTGAGCATGTGGAGAGACGTTTGTTCATCTAGCACAAAGGGAACGGGTTGCAGGAGAAACTTTTACTCTGGTTTCTCAGTCTGTTTCCTAGTGCCGGTTTGAAGTTCCTGCAGTTTTCACTGTAAAACCGAGTTGGAGCTATTACCTCCTCATATATATGTATGGAGTGGTGTTTGCAACTGAAAAGAAACTTTGTGTTCCCAACAAGCTAGCTGAAGGACGGCTTTCACACACACTTATCTCTCAGAACTGAGCATGTGGAGAGACGTTCGTTCATCTAGCACAAAGGGAACGGGTTGCAGGAGAAACTTTTACTCTGGTTTCTCAGTCTGTTTCCTAGTGCCGGTTTGAAGTTCCTGCAGTTTTCACTGTAAAACCGAGTTGGAGCTATTACCTCCTCATATATATGTATGGAGTGGTGTTTGCAACTGAAAAGAAACTTTGTGTTCCCAACAAGCTAGCTGAAGGACGGCTTTCACACACACTTATCTCTCAGAACTGAGCATGTGGAGAGACGTTCGTTCATCTAGCACAAAGGGAACGGGTTGCAGGAGAAACTTTTACTCTGGTTTCTCAGTCTGTTTCCTAGTGCCGGTTTGAAGTTCCTGCAGTTTTCACTGTAAAACCGAGTTGGAGCTAGTACCTCCCCATATATATGTATGGAGTGGAGTTTGCAACTGAAAAGAAAGTTTGTGTTCCCAACAAGCTAGGTGAAGGACGGCTTTGACACACACTTATCTCTCAGAGCTGAGCATGTGGAGAGACTTTCGTTCATCTAGCACAAAGGGAACGGGTTGCAGGAGAAACTTTTACTCTGGTTTCTCAGTCTGTTTCCTAGTGCCGGTTTGATGTTCCTGCAGTTTTCACTGTAAAACCGAGTTGGAGCTAGTACCTCCCCATATATATGTATGGAATGGAGTTTGCAACTGAAAAGAAACTTTGTGTTCCCAACAAGCTAGGTGAAGGACGGCTTTCACACACACGTATCTCTCAGAACTGAGCATGTGGAGAGACGTTCGTTCATCTAGCACAAAGGGAACGGGTTGCAGGAGAAACTTTTACTTTGGTTTCTCAGTCTGTTTCCTAGTGCCGGTTTGAAGTTCCTGCAGTTTTCACTGTAAAACGGAGTTGGAGCTAGTACCTCCCCATATATATGTATGGAGTGGAGTTTGCAACTGAAAAGAAACTTTGTGTTCCAAACGAGCTAGCTGAAGGATGGCTTTCACACACACTTATCTCTCAGAACTGAGCATGTGGAGAGACGTTCCTTCATCTAGCACAAGGGGAACGGGTTGCAGGAGAAACTTTTACTCTGGTTTCTCAGTCTGTTTCCTAGTGCCGGTTTGAAGTTCTTGCAGTTTTCACTGTAAAACCGAGTTGGAGCTAGTACCTCCCAATATATATTTATGGAGTGGAGATTGCAACTGAAAAGAAACTTTGTCTTTCCAACAAGCTAGGTGAAGGACGGCTTTCACACACACTTATCTCTCAGAACTGAGCATGTGGAGAGACGTTCGTTCATCTAGCACAAAGGGAACGGGTGGCAGGAGAAACTTTTAATCTGGTTTCTCAGTCTGTTTCCTAGTGCCGGTTTGAAGTTCCTGCAGTTTTCACTGTAAAACCGAGTTGGAGCTAGTACCTCCCCGTATATATGTATGGAGTGGAGTTTGCAACTGAAAAGAAACTTTGTGTTCCCAACAAGCTAGGTGAAGGACGGCTTTCACACACACTTATCTCTCAGAACTGAGCATGTGGAGAGACGTTTGTTCATCTAGCACAAAGGGAACGGGTTGCAGGAGAAACTTTTACTCTGGTTTCTCAGTCTGTTTCCTAGTGCCGGTTTGAAGTTCCTGCAGTTTTCACTGTAAAACCGAGTTGGAGCTAGTACCTCCCCATATATATGTATGGAGTGGAGTTTGCAACTGAAAACTAACTTTGTGTTCCCAACAAGCTAGGTGAACGACGGCTTTCACACACACTTATCTCTCAGAACTGAGCATGTGGAGAGACGTTCGTTCATCTAGCACAAAGGGAACGGGTTGCAGGAGAAACTTTTACTCTGGTTTCTCAGTCTGTTTCCTAGTGCCGGTTTGAAGTTCCTGCAGTTTTCACTGTAAAACCGAGTTGGAGCTAGTACCTCCCCATATATATGTATGGAGTGGAGTTTGCAACTGAAAAGAAACTTTGTGTTCCCAACAAGCTAGGTGAAGGACGGCTTTCACACACACTTATCTCTCAGAACTGAGCATGTGGAGAGACGTTCCTTCATCTAGCACAAGGGGAACGGGTTGCAGGAGAAACTTTTACTCTGGTTTCTCAGTCTGTTTCCTAGTGCCGGTTTGAAGTTCTTGCAGTTTTCACTGTAAAACCGAGTTGGAGCTAGTACCTCCCAATATATATTTATGGAGTGGAGATTGCAACTGAAAAGAAACTTTGTCTTTCCAACAAGCTAGGTGAAGGACGGCTTTCACACACACTTATCTCTCAGAACTGAGCATGTGGAGAGACGTTCGTTCATCTAGCACAAAGGGAACGGGTGGCAGGAGAAACTTTTACTCTGGTTTCTCAGTCTGTTTCCTAGTGCCGGTTTGAAGTTCCTGCAGTTTTCACTGTAAAACGGAGTTGGAGCTAGTACCTCCCCATATATATGTATGTAGTGGAGTTTGCAACTGAAAAGAAACTTTGTGTTCCCAACAAGCTAGGTGAACGATGGCTTTCACACACACTTATCTCTCAGAACTGAGCATGTGGAGAGACGTTTGTTCATCTAGCCCAAAGGGAATGGGTTGCAGGAGAAACTTTTACTCTGGTTTCTCAGTCTGTTTCCTAGTGCCGGTTTGAAGTTCCTGCAGTTTTCACTGTAAAACCGAGTTGGAGCTAGTACCTCCCCATATATATGTATGTAGTGGAGTTTGCAACTGAAAAGAAACTTTGTGTTCCCAACAAGCTAGGTGAACGACGGCTTTCACACACACTTATCTCTCAGAACTGAGCATGTGGAGAGACGTTCGTTCATCTAGCACAAAGGGAACGGTTGCAGGAGAAACTTTTACTCTGGTTTCTCAGTCTGTTTCCTAGTGCCGGTTTGAAGTTCCTGCAGTTTTCACTGTAAAACCGAGTTGGAGCTAGTACCTCCCCTTATATATGTATGGAGTGGAGTTTGCAACTGAAAAGAAACTTTGTGTTCCCAACAAGCTAGGTGAAGGACGGCTTTCACACACACTTATCCCTCAGAACTGAGCATGTGGAGAGACGTTCGTTCATCTAGCACAAAGGGAACGGGTTGCAGGAGAAACTTTTACTCTGGTTTCTCAGTCTGTTTCCTAGTGCCGGTTTGAAATTCCTGCAGTTTTCACTTTAAAATCGAGTTGGAGCCTGTACCTCCCCATATATATGTATGGAGTGGAGTTTGCAACTGAAAAGAAACTTTGTGTTCCCAACAAGCTAGGTGAAGGACGGCTTTCACACACACTTATCTCTCAGAACTGAGCATGTGGAGAGACGTTCGTTCATCTAGCACAAAGGGAACGGTTGGCAGGAGAAACTATTACTCTGGTTTCTCAGTCTGTTTCCTAGTGCCGGTTTGAAGTTCCTGCAGTTTTCACTGTAAAACCGAGTTGGAGCTAGTACCTCCCCATATATATGTATGGAGTGGAATTTGCAACTGAAAAGAAACTTTGTCTTTCCAACAAGCTAGGTGAAGGACGGCTTTCACACACACTTATCTCTCAGAACTGAGCATGTGGAGAGACGTTCGTTCATCTAGCACAAAGGGAACGGGTTGCAGGAGAAACTTTTACTCTGGTTTCTCAGTCTGTTTCCTAGTGCCGGTTTGAAGTTCCTGCAGTTTTCACTGTAAAACCGAGTTGGAGCTAGTACCTCCCCATATATATGTATGGAGTGGAGTTTGCAACTGAAAAGAAACTTTGTCTTCCCAACAAGCTAGTTGAACGACGGCTTTCACACACACTTATCTCTCAGAACTGAGCATGTGGAGAGACGTCCGTTCATCTAGCACAAAAGGAACGGGTTGCAGGACAAACTTTTACTCTGGTTTCTCAGTCTGTTTCCTAGTGCCGGTTTGAAGTTCCTGCAGTTTTCACTGTAAAAACGAGTTGGAGCTAGTACCTCCCCATATATATGTATCGAGTGGAGTTTGCAACTGAAAAGAAACTTTGTCTTCCCAACAAGCTAGTTGAACGACGGCTTTCACACACACTTATCTCTCAGAACTGAGCATGTGGAGAGACGTTCGTTCATCTAGCACAAAGGGAACGGGTTGCAGGACAAACTTTTACTCTGGTTTCTCAGTCTGTTTCCTAGTGCCGGTTTGAAGTTCCTGCAGTTTTCACTGTAAAACGGAGTTGGAGCTAGTACCTCCCCATATATATGTATGTAGTGGAGTTTGCAACTGAAAACAAACTTTGTGTTCCCAACAAGCTAGGTGAAGGACGGCTTTCACACACACTTATCTCTCAGAACTGAGCATGTGGAGAGACTTTCGTTCATCTAGCACAAAGGGAACGGGTTGCAGGAGAAACTTTTACTCAGGTTTCTCAGTCTGTTTCCTAGTGCCGGTTTGATGTTCCTGCAGTTTTCACTGTAAAACCGAGTTGGAGCTAGTACCTCCCCATATATATGTATGGAGTGGAGTTTGCAACTGAAAAGAAACTTTGTGTTCCAAACAAGCTAGCTGAAGGACGGCTTTCACACACACTTATCTCTCAGAACTGAGCATGTGGAGAGACGTTCGTTCATCTAGAACAAAGGGAACGGATTGCAGGAGAAACTTTTACTCTGGTTTCTCAGTCTGTTTCCTAGTGCCGGTTTGAAGTTCCTGCAGTTTTCACTGTAAAACCGAGTTGGAGCTAGTACCTCCCCATATATATGTATGGAGTGGAGTTTGCAACTGAAAAGAAACTTTGTGTTCCCAACAAGCTAGGTGAAGGACGGCTTTCACACACACTTATCTCTCAGAATTGAGCATGTGGAGAGACGTTCCTTCATCTAGCACAAGGGGAACGGGTTCCAGGAGAAACTTTTACTCTGGTTTCTCAGTCTGTTTCCTAGTGCCGGTTTGAAGTTCCTGCAGTTTTCACTGTAAAACCGAGTTGGAGCTAGTACCTCCCCATATATATGTATGGAGTGGAGTTTGCAACTGAAAAGAAACTTTGTCTTCCCAACAAGCTAGTTGAACGACGGCTTTCACACACACTTATCTCTCAGAACTGAGCATGTGGAGAGACGTTCGTTCATCTAGCACAAAGGGAACGGGTTGCAGGACAAACTTTTACTCTGGTTTCTCAGTCTGTTTCCTAGTGCCGGTTTGAAGTTCCTGCAGTTTTCACTGTAAAACGGAGTTGGAGCTAGTACCTCCCCATATATATGTATGTAGTGGAGTTTGCAACTGAAACAAACTTTGTGTTCCCAACAAGCTAGGTGAAGGACGGCTTTCACACACACTTATCTCTCAGAACTGAGCATGTGGAGAGACTTTCGTTCATCTAGCACAAAGGGAACGGGTTGCAGGAGAAACTTTTACTCTGGTTTCTCAGTCTGTTTCCTAGTGCCGGTTTGAAGTTCCTGCAGTTTTCACTGTAAAAACGAGTTGGAGCTAGTACCTCCCTATATATATGTATGGAGTGGAGTTTGCAACTGAAAAGAAACTTTGTGTTCCCAACAAGCTAGCTGAAGGACGGCTTTCACACACACTTATCTCTCAGAACTGAGCATGTGGAGACACGTTCGTTCATCTAGCACAAAGGGAACGGGTTGCAGGAGAAACTTTTACTCAGGTTTCTCAGTCTGTTTCCTAGTGCCGGATTGAAATTCCTGCAGTTTTCACTTTAAAATCGAGTTGGAGCCTGTACCTCCCCATATATATGTATGGAGTGGAGTTTGCAACTGAAAAGAAACTTTGTGTTCCCAACAAGCTAGGTGAAGGATGGATTTCACACACACTTATCTCTCAGAACTGAGCATGTGGAGAGACGTTCGTTCATCTAGCACAAAGGGAACGGGTTGCAGGAGAAACTTTTACTCTGGTTTCTCAGTCTGTTTCCTAGTGCCGGTTTGAAATTCCTGCAGTTTTCACTTTAAAATCGAGTTGGAGCCTGTACCTCCCCATATATATGTATGGAGTGGAGTTTGCAACTGAAAAGAAACTTTGTGTTCCCAACAAGCTAGGTGAAGGACGGCTTTCACACACACTTATCTCTCAGAACTGAGCATGTGGAGAGACGTTCGTTCATCTAGCACAAAGGGAACGGTTGGCAGGAGAAACTATTACTCTGGTTTCTCAGTCTGTTTCCTAGTGCCGGTTTGAAGTTCCTGCAGTTTTCACTGTAAAACCGAGTTGGAGCTAGTACCTCCCCATATATATGTATGGAGTGGAATTTGCAACTGAAAAGAAACTTTGTCTTTCCAACAAGCTAGGTGAAGGACGGCTTTCACACACACTTATCTCTCAGAACTGAGCATGTGGAGAGACGTTCGTTCATCTAGCACAAAGGGAACGGGTTGCAGGAGAAACTTTTACTCTGGTTTCTCAGTCTGTTTCCTAGTGCCGGTTTGAAGTTCCTGCAGTTTTCACTGTAAAACCGAGTTGGAGCTAGTACCTCCCCATATATATGTATGGAGTGGAGTTTGCAACTGAAAAGAAACTTTGTCTTCCCAACAAGCTAGTTGAACGACGGCTTTCACACACACTTATCTCTCAGAACTGAGCATGTGGAGAGACGTCCGTTCATCTAGCACAAAAGGAACGGGTTGCAGGACAAACTTTTACTCTGGTTTCTCAGTCTGTTTCCTAGTGCCGGTTTGAAGTTCCTGCAGTTTTCACTGTAAAAACGAGTTGGAGCTAGTACCTCCCCATATATATGTATCGAGTGGAGTTTGCAACTGAAAAGAAACTTTGTCTTCCCAACAAGCTAGTTGAACGACGGCTTTCACACACACTTATCTCTCAGAACTGAGCATGTGGAGAGACGTTCGTTCATCTAGCACAAAGGGAACGGGTTGCAGGACAAACTTTTACTCTGGTTTCTCAGTCTGTTTCCTAGTGCCGGTTTGAAGTTCCTGCAGTTTTCACTGTAAAACGGAGTTGGAGCTAGTACCTCCCCATATATATGTATGTAGTGGAGTTTGCAACTGAAAACAAACTTTGTGTTCCCAACAAGCTAGGTGAAGGACGGCTTTCACACACACTTATCTCTCAGAACTGAGCATGTGGAGAGACTTTCGTTCATCTAGCACAAAGGGAACGGGTTGCAGGAGAAACTTTTACTCAGGTTTCTCAGTCTGTTTCCTAGTGCCGGTTTGATGTTCCTGCAGTTTTCACTGTAAAACCGAGTTGGAGCTAGTACCTCCCCATATATATGTATGGAGTGGAGTTTGCAACTGAAAAGAAACTTTGTGTTCCAAACAAGCTAGCTGAAGGACGGCTTTCACACACACTTATCTCTCAGAACTGAGCATGTGGAGAGACGTTCGTTCATCTAGAACAAAGGGAACGGATTGCAGGAGAAACTTTTACTCTGGTTTCTCAGTCTGTTTCCTAGTGCCGGTTTGAAGTTCCTGCAGTTTTCACTGTAAAACCGAGTTGGAGCTAGTACCTCCCCATATATATGTATGGAGTGGAGTTTGCAACTGAAAAGAAACTTTGTGTTCCCAACAAGCTAGGTGAAGGACGGCTTTCACACACACTTATCTCTCAGAATTGAGCATGTGGAGAGACGTTCCTTCATCTAGCACAAGGGGAACGGGTTCCAGGAGAAACTTTTACTCTGGTTTCTCAGTCTGTTTCCTAGTGCCGGTTTGAAGTTCCTGCAGTTTTCACTGTAAAACCGAGTTGGAGCTAGTACCTCCCCATATATATGTATGGAGTGGAGTTTGCAACTGAAAAGAAACTTTGTCTTCCCAACAAGCTAGTTGAACGACGGCTTTCACACACACTTATCTCTCAGAACTGAGCATGTGGAGAGACGTTCGTTCATCTAGCACAAAGGGAACGGGTTGCAGGACAAACTTTTACTCTGGTTTCTCAGTCTGTTTCCTAGTGCCGGTTTGAAGTTCCTGCAGTTTTCACTGTAAAACGGAGTTGGAGCTAGTACCTCCCCATATATATGTATGTAGTGGAGTTTGCAACTGAAACAAACTTTGTGTTCCCAACAAGCTAGGTGAAGGACGGCTTTCACACACACTTATCTCTCAGAACTGAGCATGTGGAGAGACTTTCGTTCATCTAGCACAAAGGGAACGGGTTGCAGGAGAAACTTTTACTCTGGTTTCTCAGTCTGTTTCCTAGTGCCGGTTTGAAGTTCCTGCAGTTTTCACTGTAAAAACGAGTTGGAGCTAGTACCTCCCTATATATATGTATGGAGTGGAGTTTGCAACTGAAAAGAAACTTTGTGTTCCCAACAAGCTAGCTGAAGGACGGCTTTCACACACACTTATCTCTCAGAACTGAGCATGTGGAGACACGTTCGTTCATCTAGCACAAAGGGAACGGGTTGCAGGAGAAACTTTTACTCAGGTTTCTCAGTCTGTTTCCTAGTGCCGGATTGAAATTCCTGCAGTTTTCACTTTAAAATCGAGTTGGAGCCTGTACCTCCCCATATATATGTATGGAGTGGAGTTTGCAACTGAAAAGAAACTTTGTGTTCCCAACAAGCTAGGTGAAGGATGGATTTCACACACACTTATCTCTCAGAACTGAGCATGTGGAGAGACGTTCGTTCATCTAGCACAAAGGGAACGGGTTGCAGGAGAAACTTTTACTCTGGTTTCTCAGTCTGTTTCCTAGTGCCGGTTTGAAGTTCCTGCAGTTTTCACTGTAAAACCGAGTTGGAGCTAGTACCTCCCCATATATATGTATGGAGTGGAGTTTGCAACTGAAAACAAACTTTGTCTTCCCAACAAGCTAGTTGAACGACGGCTTTCACACACACTTATCTCTCAGAACTGAGCATGTGGAGAGACGTCCGTTCATCTAGCACAAACGGAACGGGTTGCAGTAGAAACTTTTACTCTGGTTTCTCAGTCTGTTTCCTAGTGCCGGTTTGAAGTTCCTGCAGTTTTCACTGTAAAAACGAGTTGGAGATAGTACCTCCCCATATATATGTATCGAGTGGAGTTTGCAACTGAAAAGAAACTTTGTCTTCCCAACAAGCTAGTTGAACGACGGCTTTCACACACACTTATCTCTCAGAACTGAGCATGTGGAGAGACGTTCGTTCATCTAGCACAAAGGGAACGGGTTGCAGGAGAAACTTTTACTCTGGTTTCTCAGTCTGTTTCCTAGTGCCGGTTTGATGTTCCTGCAGTTTTCACTGTAAATCCGAGTTGGAGCTAGTACCTCCCCATATATATGTATGTAGTGGAGTTTGCAACTGAAAAGAAACTTTGTGTTCCCAACAAGCTAGGTGAACGATGGCTTTCACACACACTTATCTCTCAGAACTGAGCATGTGGAGAGACGTTTGTTCATCTAGCACAAAGGGAACGGGTTGCAGGAGAAACTTTTACTCTGGTTTCTCAGTCTGTTTCCTAGTGCCGGTTTGATGTTCCTGCAGTTTTCAGTGTAAAACCTAGTTGGAGCTAGTACCTCCCCATATATATGTATGGAGTGGAGTTTGCAACTGAAAAGAAACTTTGTGTTCCCAACAAGCTAGGTGAACGACGGCTTTCACACACACTTATCTCTCAGAACTGAGCATGTGGAGAGACGTTCGTTCATCTAGCACAAAGGGAACGGGTTGCAGGAGAAACTTTTACTCTGGTTTCTCAGTCTGTTTCCTAGTGCCGGTTTGAAGTTCCTGCAGTTTTCACTGTAAAACCGAGTTGGAGCTATTATCTCCTCATATATATGTATGGAGTGGAGTTTGCAACTGAAAAGAAACTTTGTGTTCCCAACAAGCTAGGTGAAGGACGGCTTTCACACACACTTATCTCTCAGAACTGAGCATGTGGAGAGACGTTCGTTCATCTAGCACAAAGGGAACGGGTTGCAGGAGAAACTTTTACTCTGGTTTCTCAGTCTGTTTCCTAGTGCCGGTTTGAAATTCCTGCAGTTTTCACTTTAAAATCGAGTTGGAGCCTGTACCTCCCCATATATATGTATGGAGTGGAGTTTGCAACTGAAAAGAAACTTTGTGTTCCCAACAAGCTAGGTGAAGGATGGATTTCACACACACTTATCTCTCAGAATTGAGCATGTGGAGAGACGTTCGTTCATCTAGCACAAAGGGAAGGGATTGCAGGAGAAACTTTTACTCTGGTTTCTCAGTCTGTTTCCTAGTGCCGGTTTGAAGTTCCTGCAGTTTTCACTGTAAAACGGAGTTGGAGCTAGTACCTCCCCATATATATGTATGGAGTGGAGTTTGCAACTGAAAACAAACTTTGTGTTCCCAACAAGCTAGGTGAAGGACGGCTTTCACACACACTTATCTCTCAGAACTGAGCATGTGGAGAGACTTTCGTTTATCTAGCACAAAGGGAACGGGTTGCAGGAGAAACTTTTACTCTGGTTTCTCAGTCTGTTTCCTAGTGCCGGTTTGAAGTTCCTGCAGTTTTCACTGTAAAAACGAGTTGGAGCTAGTACCTCCCCATATATATGTATGGAGTGGAGTTTGCAACTGAAAAGAAACTTTGTCTTCCCAACAAGCTAGTTGAACGACGGCTTTCACACACACTTATCTCTCAGAACTGAGCATGTGGAGAGACGTTCGTTCATCTAGCACAAAGGGAACGGGTTGCAGGACAAACTTTTACTCTGGTTTCTCAGTCTGTTTCCTAGTGCCGGTTTGAAGTTCCTGCAGTTTTCACTGTAAAACGGAGTTGGAGCTAGTACCTCCCCATATATATGTATGTAGTGGAGTTTGCAACTGAAAACAAACTTTGTGTTCCCAACAAGCTAGGTGAAGGACGGCTTTCACACACACTTATCTCTCAGAACTGAGCATGTGGAGAGACTTTCGTTCATCTAGCACAAAGGGAACGGGTTGCAGGAGAAACTTTTACTCTGGTTTCTCAGTCTGTTTCTTAGTGCCGGTTTGAAGTTCCTGCAGTTTTCACTGTAAAAACGAGTTGGAGCTAGTACCTCCCTATATATATGTATGGAGTGGAGTTTGCAACTGAAAAGAAACTTTGTGTTCCCAACAAGCTAGCTGAAGGACGGCTTTCACACACACATATCTCTCAGAACTGAGCATGTGGAGAGACGTTCGTTCATCTAGCACAAAGGGAACGGGTTGCAGGAGAAACTTTTACTCTGGTTTCTCAGTCTGTTTCCTAGTGCCGGTTTGAAATTCCTTCAGTTTTCACTTTAAAATCGAGTTGGAGCCTGTACCTCCCCATATATATGTATGGAGTGGAGTTTGCAACTGAAAAGAAACTTTGTTTTCCCAACAAGCTAGGTGAAGGACGGCTTTCACACACACTTATCTCTCAGAACTGAGCATGTGGAGACACGTTCGTTCATCTAGCACAAAGGGAACGGGTTGCAGGAGAAACTTTTACTCAGGTTTCTCAGTCTGTTTCCTAGTGCCGGATTGAAATTCCTGCAGTTTTCACTTTAAAATCGAGTTGGAGCCTGTACCTCCCCATATATATGTATGGAGTGGAGTTTGCAACTGAAAAGAAACTTTGTGTTCCCAACAAGCTAGCTGAAGGACGGCTTTCACACACACATATCTCTCAGAACTGAGCATGTGGAGAGACGTCCGTTCATCTAGCACAAACGGAACGGGTTGCAGGAGAAACTTTTACTCTGGTTTCTCAGTCTGTTTCCTAGTGCCGGTTTGAAGTTCCTGCAGTTTTCACTGTAAAACGGAGTTGGAGCTAGTACCTCCCCATATATATGTATGTAGTGGAGTTTGCAACTGAAAAGAAACTTTGTGTTCCCAACAAGCTAGGTGAACGATGGCTTTCACACACACTTATCTCTCAGAACTGAGCATGTGGAGAGACGTTTGTTCATCTAGCACAAAGGGAACGGGTTGCAGGAGAAACTTTTACTCTGGTTTCTCAGTCTGTTTCCTAGTGCCGGTTTGATGTTCCTGCAGTTTTCAGTGTAAAACCTAGTTGGAGCTAGTACCTCCCCATATATATGTATGGAGTGGAGTTTGCAACTGAAAAGAAACTTTGTGTTCCCAACAAGCTAGGTGAACGACGGCTTTCACACACACTTATCTCTCAGAACTGAGCATGTGGAGAGACGTTCGTTCATCTAGCACAAAGGGAACGGGTTGCAGGAGAAACTTTTACTCTGGTTTCTCAGTCTGTTTCCTAGTGCCGGTTTGAAGTTCCTGCAGTTTTCACTGTAAAACCGAGTTGGAGCTATTACCTCCCCATATATATGTATGGAGTGGAGTTTGCAACTGAAAAGAAACTTTGTGTTCCCAACAAGCTAGGTGAAGGACGGCTTTCACACACACTTATCTCTCAGAACTGAGCATGTGGAGAGACGTTCGTTCATCTAGCACAAAGGGAACGGGTTGCAGGAGAAACTTTTACTCTGGTTTCTCAGTCTGTTTCCTAGTGCCGGTTTGAAATTCCTGCAGTTTTCACTTTAAAATCGAGTTGGAGCCTGTACCTCCCCATATATATGTATGGAGTGGAGTTTGCAACTGAAAAGAAACTTTGTGTTCCCAACAAGCTAGGTGAAGGACGGATTTCACACACACTTATCTCTCAGAATTGAGCATGTGGAGAGACGTTCGTTCATCTAGCACAAAGGGAAGGGATTGCAGGAGAAACTTTTACTCTGGTTTCTCAGTCTGTTTCCTAGTGCCGGTTTGAAGTTCCTGCAGTTTTCACTGTAAAACGGAGTTGGAGCTAGTACCTCCCCATATATATGTATGGAGTGGAGTTTGCAACTGAAAACAAACTTTGTGTTCCCAACAAGCTAGGTGAAGGACGGCTTTCACACACACTTATCTCTCAGAACTGAGCATGTGGAGAGACTTTCGTTCATCTAGCACAAAGGGAAAGGGTTGCAGGAGAAACTTTACTCTGGTTTCTCAGTCTGTTTCCTAGTGCCGGTTTGAAGTTCCTGCAGTTTTCACTGTAAAAACGAGTTGGAGCTAGTACCTCCCCATATATATGTATGGAGTGGAGTTTGCAACTGAAAAGAAACTTTGTCTTCCCAACAAGCTAGTTGAACGACGGCTTTCACACACACTTATCTCTCAGAACTGAGCATGTGGAGAGACGTTCGTTCATCTAGCACAAAGGGAACGGTTTGCAGGACAAACTTTTACTCTGGTTTCTCAGTCTGTTTCCTAGTGCCGGTTTGAAGTTCCTGCAGTTTTCACTGTAAAACGGAGTTGGAGCTAGTACCTCCCCATATATATGTATGTAGTGGAGTTTGCAACTGAAAACAAACTTTGTGTTCCCAACAAGCTAGGTGAAGGACGGCTTTCACACACACTTATCTCTCAGAACTGAGCATGTGGAGAGACTTTCGTTCATCTAGCACAAAGGGAACGGGTTGCAGGAGAAACTTTTACTCTGGTTTCTCAGTCTGTTTCCTAGTGCCGGTTTGAAGTTCCTGCAGTTTTCACTGTAAAAACGAGTTGGAGCTAGTACCTCCCTATATATATGTATGGAGTGGAGTTTGCAACTGAAAAGAAACTTTGTGTTCCCAACAAGCTAGCTGAAGGACGGCTTTCACACACACATATCTCTCAGAACTGAGCATGTGGAGAGACGTTCGTTCATCTAGCACAAAGGGAACGGGTTGCAGGAGAAACTTTTACTCTGGTTTCTCAGTCTGTTTCCTAGTGCCGGTTTGAAATTCCTTCAGTTTTCACTTTAAAATCGAGTTGGAGCCTGTACCTCCCCATATATATGTATGGAGTGGAGTTTGCAACTGAAAAGAAACTTTGTTTTCCCAACAAGCTAGGTGAAGGACGGCTTTCACACACACTTATCTCTCAGAACTGAGCATGTGGAGACACGTTCGTTCATCTAGCACAAAGGGAACGGGTTGCAGGAGAAACTTTTACTCAGGTTTCTCAGTCTGTTTCCTAGTGCCGGATTGAAATTCCTGCAGTTTTCACTTTAAAATCGAGTTGGAGCCTGTACCTCCCCATATATATGTATGGAGTGGAGTTTGCAACTGAAAAGAAACTTTGTGTTCCCAACAAGCTAGCTGAAGGACGGCTTTCACACACACATATCTCTCAGAACTGAGCATGTGGAGAGACGTCCGTTCATCTAGCACAAACGGAACGGGTTGCAGGAGAAACTTTTACTCTGGTTTCTCAGTCTGTTTCCTAGTGCCGGTTTGAAGTTCCTGCAGTTTTCACTGTAAAACGGAGTTGGAGCTAGTACCTCCCCATATATATGTATGTAGTGGAGTTTGCAACTGAAAAGAAACTTTGTGTTCCCAACAAGCTAGGTGAACGATGGCTTTCACACACACTTATCTCTCAGAACTGAGCATGTGGAGAGACGTTTGTTCATCTAGCACAAAGGGAACGGGTTGCAGGAGAAACTTTTACTCTGGTTTCTCAGTCTGTTTCCTAGTGCCGGTTTGATGTTCCTGCAGTTTTCAGTGTAAAACCTAGTTGGAGCTAGTACCTCCCCATATATATGTATGGAGTGGAGTTTGCAACTGAAAAGAAACTTTGTGTTCCCAACAAGCTAGGTGAACGACGGCTTTCACACACACTTATCTCTCAGAACTGAGCATGTGGAGAGACGTTCGTTCATCTAGCACAAAGGGAACGGGTTGCAGGAGAAACTTTTACTCTGGTTTCTCAGTCTGTTTCCTAGTGCCGGTTTGAAGTTCCTGCAGTTTTCACTGTAAAACCGAGTTGGAGCTATTACCTCCCCATATATATGTATGGAGTGGAGTTTGCAACTGAAAAGAAACTTTGTCTTCCCAACAAGCTAGGTGAAGGACGGCTTTCACACACACTTATCTCTCAGAACCGAGCATGTGGAGAGACGTTCGTTCATCTAGCACAAAGGGAACGGGTTGCAGGAGAAACTTTTACTCTGGTTTCTCAGTCTGTTTCCTAGTGCCGGTTTGAAATTCCTGCAGTTTTCACTTTAAAATCGAGTTGGAGCCTGTACCTCCCCATATATATGTATGGAGTGGAGTTTGCAACTGAAAAGAAACTTTGTGTTCCCAACAAGCTAGGTGAAGGACGGATTTCACACACACTTATCTCTCAGAATTGAGCATGTGGAGAGACGTTCGTTCATCTAGCACAAAGGGAAGGGATTGCAGGAGAAACTTTTACTCTGGTTTCTCAGTCTGTTTCCTAGTGCCGGTTTGAAGTTCCTGCAGTTTTCACTGTAAAACGGAGTTGGAGCTAGTACCTCCCCATATATATGTATGGAGTGGAGTTTGCAACTGAAAACAAACTTTGTGTTCCCAACAAGCTAGGTGAAGGACGGCTTTCACACACACTTATCTCTCAGAACTGAGCATGTGGAGAGACTTTCGTTCATCTAGCACAAAGGGAAAGGGTTGCAGGAGAAACTTTTACTCTGGTTTCTCAGTCTGTTTCCTAGTGCCGGTTTGAAGTTCCTGCAGTTTTCACTGTAAAAACGAGTTGGAGCTAGTACCTCCCCATATATATGTATGGAGTGGAGTTTGCAACTGAAAAGAAACTTTGTCTTCCCAACAAGCTAGTTGAACGACGGCTTTCACACACACTTATCTCTCAGAACTGAGCATGTGGAGAGACGTTCGTTCATCTAGCACAAAGGGAACGGTTTGCAGGACAAACTTTTACTCTGGTTTCTCAGTCTGTTTCCTAGTGCCGGTTTGAAGTTCCTGCAGTTTTCACTGTAAAACGGAGTTGGAGCTAGTACCTCCCCATATATATGTATGTAGTGGAGTTTGCAACTGAAAACAAACTTTGTGTTCCCAACAAGCTAGGTGAAGGACGGCTTTCACACACACTTATCTCTCAGAACTGAGCATGTGGAGAGACTTTCGTTCATCTAGCACAAAGGGAACGGGTTGCAGGAGAAACTTTTACTCTGGTTTCTCAGTCTGTTTCCTAGTGCCGGTTTGAAGTTCCTGCAGTTTTCACTGTAAAAACGAGTTGGAGCTAGTACCTCCCTATATATATGTATGGAGTGGAGTTTGCAACTGAAAAGAAACTTTGTGTTCCCAACAAGCTAGCTGAAGGACGGCTTTCACACACACATATCTCTCAGAACTGAGCATGTGGAGAGACGTTCGTTCATCTAGCACAAAGGGAACGGGTTGCAGGAGAAACTTTTACTCTGGTTTCTCAGTCTGTTTCCTAGTGCCGGTTTGAAATTCCTTCAGTTTTCACTTTAAAATCGAGTTGGAGCCTGTACCTCCCCATATATATGTATGGAGTGGAGTTTGCAACTGAAAAGAAACTTTGTTTTCCCAACAAGCTAGGTGAAGGACGGCTTTCACACACACTTATCTCTCAGAACTGAGCATGTGGAGACACGTTCGTTCATCTAGCACAAAGGGAACGGGTTGCAGGAGAAACTTTTACTCAGGTTTCTCAGTCTGTTTCCTAGTGCCGGATTGAAATTCCTGCAGTTTTCACTTTAAAATCGAGTTGGAGCCTGTACCTCCCCATATATATGTATGGAGTGGAGTTTGCAACTGAAAAGAAACTTTGTGTTCCCAACAAGCTAGGTGAAGGATGGATTTCACACACACTTATCTCTCAGAACTGAGCATGTGGAGAGACGTTCGTTCATCTAGCACAAAGGGAACGGGTTGCAGGAGAAACTTTTACTCTGGTTTCTCAGTCTGTTTCCTAGTGCCGGTTTGAAGTTCCTGCAGTTTTCACTGTAAAACGGAGTTGGAGCTAGTACCTCCCCATATATATGTATGTAGTGGAGTTTGCAACTGAAAAGAAACTTTGTGTTCCCAACAAGCTAGGTGAAGGACGGCTTTCACACACACTTATCTCTCAGAACTGAGCATGTGGAGAGACGTTCGTTCATCTAGCACAAAGGGAACGGGTTGCAGGAGAAACTTTTACTCTGGTTTCTCAGTCTGTTTCCTAGTGCCGGTTTGAAATTCCTGCAGTTTTCACTTTAAAATCGAGTTGGAGCCTGTACCTCCCCATATATATGTATGGAGTGGAGTTTGCAACTGAAAAGAAACTTTGTCTTCCCAACAAGCTAGTTGAACGACGGCTTTCACACACACTTATCTCTCAGAACTGAGCATGTGGAGAGACGTTCGTTCATCTAGCACAAAGGGAACGGTTTGCAGGACAAACTTTTACTCTGGTTTCTCAGTCTGTTTCCTAGTGCCGGTTTGAAGTTCCTGCAGTTTTCACTGTAAAACGGAGTTGGAGCTAGTACCTCCCCATATATATGTATGTAGTGGAGTTTGCAACTGAAAACAAACTTTGTGTTCCCAACAAGCTAGGTGAAGGACGGCTTTCACACACACTTATCTCTCAGAACTGAGCATGTGGAGAGACTTTCGTTCATCTAGCACAAAGGGAACGGGTTGCAGGAGAAACTTTTACTCTGGTTTCTCAGTCTGTTTCCTAGTGCCGGTTTGAAGTTCCTGCAGTTTTCACTGTAAAAACGAGTTGGAGCTAATACCTCCCCATATATATGTATGGAGTGGAGTTTGCAACTGAAAAGAAACTTTGTGTTCCCAACAAGCTAGCTGAAGGACGGCTTTCACACACACATATCTCTCAGAACTGAGCATGTGGAGAGACGTTCGTTCATCTAGCACAAAGGGAACGGGTTGCAGGAGAAACTTTTACTCTGGTTTCTCAGTCTGTTTCCTAGTGCCGGTTTGAAATTCCTTCAGTTTTCACTTTAAAATCGAGTTGGAGCCTGTACCTCCCCATATATATGTATGGAGTGGAGTTTGCAACTGAAAAGAAACTTTGTTTTCCCAACAAGCTAGGTGAAGGACGGCTTTCACACACACTTATCTCTCAGAACTGAGCATGTGGAGACACGTTCGTTCATCTAGCACAAAGGGAACGGGTTGCAGGAGAAACTTTTACTCAGGTTTCTCAGTCTGTTTCCTAGTGCCGGATTGAAATTCCTGCAGTTTTCACTTTAAAATCGAGTTGGAGCCTGTACCTCCCCATATATATGTATGGAGTGGAGTTTGCAACTGAAAAGAAACTTTGTGTTCCCAACAAGCTAGGTGAAGGATGGATTTCACACACACTTATCTCTCAGAACTGAGCATGTGGAGAGACGTTCGTTCATCTAGCACAAAGGGAACGGGTTGCAGGAGAAACTTTTACTCTGGTTTCTCAGTCTGTTTCCTAGTGCCGGTTTGAAGTTCCTGCAGTTTTCACTGTAAAACGGAGTTGGAGCTAGTACCTCCCCATATATATGTATGTAGTGGAGTTTGCAACTGAAAAGAAACTTTGTGTTCCCAACAAGCTAGGTGAAGGACGGCTTTCACACACACTTATCTCTCAGAACTGAGCATGTGGAGAGACGTTCGTTCATCTAGCACAAAGGGAACGGGTTGCAGGAGAAACTTTTACTCTGGTTTCTCAGTCTGTTTCCTAGTGCCGGTTTGAAATTCCTGCAGTTTTCACTTTAAAATCGAGTTGGAGCCTGTACCTCCCCATATATATGTATGGAGTGGAGTTTGCAACTGAAAAGAAACTTTGTGTTCCCAACAAGCTAGGTGAAGGATGGATTTCACACACACTTATATCTCAGAATTGAGCATGTGGAGAGACGTTCGTTCATCTAGCACAAAGGGAAGGGATTGCAGGAGAAACTTTTACTCTGGTTTCTCAGTCAGTTTCCTAGTGCCGGTTTGAAGTTCTTGCAGTTTTCACTGTAAAACCGAGTTGGAGCTAGTACCTCCCCATATATATTTATGGAGTGGAGTTTGCAACTGAAAAGAAACTTTGTCTTTCCAACAAGCTAGGTGAAGGACGGCTTTCACACACACTTATCTCTCAGAACTGAGCATGTGGAGAGACGTTCGTTCATCTAGCACAAAGGGAACGGGTTGCAGGAGAAACTTTTACTCAGGTTTCTCAGTCTGTTTCCTAGTGCCGGATTGAAATTCCTGCAGTTTTCACTTTAAAATCGAGTTGGAGCCTGTACCTCCCCATATATATGTATGGAGTGGAGTTTGCAACTGAAAAGAAACTTTGTGTTCCCAACAAGCTAGGTGAAGGATGGATTTCACACACACTTATCTCTCAGAACTGAGCATGTGGAGAGACGTTCGTTCATCTAGCACAAAGGGAACGGGTTGCAGGAGAAACTTTTACTCTGGTTTCTCAGTCTGTTTCCTAGTGCCGGTTTGAAGTTCCTGCAGTTTTCACTGTAAAACGGAGTTGGAGCTAGTACCTCCCCATATATATGTATGTAGTGGAGTTTGCAACTGAAAAGAAACTTTGTGTTCCCAACAAGCTAGGTGAAGGACGGCTTTCACACACACTTATCTCTCAGAACTGAGCATGTGGAGAGACGTTCGTTCATCTAGCACAAAGGGAACGGGTTGCAGGAGAAACTTTTACTCTGGTTTCTCAGTCTGTTTCATAGTGCCGGTTTGAAATTCCTGCAGTTTTCACTTTAAAATCGAGTTGGAGCCTGTACCTCCCCATATATATGTATGGAGTGGAGTTTGCAACTGAAAAGAAACTTTGTGTTCCCAACAAGCTAGGTGAAGGATGGATTTCACACACACTTATATCTCAGAATTGAGCATGAGGAGAGACGTTCGTTCATCTAGCACAAAGGGAAGGGATTGCAGGAGAAACTTTTACTCTGGTTTCTCAGTCTGTTTCCTAGTGCCGGTTTGAAGTTCCTGCAGTTTTCACTGTAAAACGGAGTTGGAGCTAGTACCTCCCCATATATATGTATGGAGTGGAGTTTGCAACTGAAAAGAAACTTTGTGTTCCCAAGAAGCTAGGTGAAGGACGGCTTTCACACACACTTATCTCTCAGAATTGAGCATGTGGAGAGACGTTCCTTCATCTAGCACAAGGGGAACGGGTTGCAGGAGAAACTTTTACTCTGGTTTCTCAGTCAGTTTCCTAGTGCCGGTTTGAAGTTCTTGCAGTTTTCACTGTAAAACCGAGTTGGAGCTAGTACCTCCCCATATATATTTATGGAGTGGAGTTTGCAACTGAAAAGAAACTTTGTCTTTCCAACAAGCTAGGTGAAGGACGGCTTTCACACACACTTATCTCTCAGAACTGAGCATGTGGAGAGACGTTCGTTCATCTAGCACAAAGGGAACGGGTGGCAGGAGAAACATTTACTCTGGTTTCTCAGTCTGTTTCCTAGTGCCGGTTTGAAGTTCCTGCAGTTTTCACTGTAAAACCGAGTTGGAGCTAGTACCTCCCCATATATATGTATGGAGTGGAATTTGCAACTGAAAAGAAACTTTGTGTTCCCAACAAGCTAGGTGAAGGACGGCTTTCACACACAATTATCTCTCAGAACTGAGCATGTGGAGAGACGTTCGTTCATCTAGCACAAATGAACGGGTTGCAGGACAAACTTTTACTCTGGTTTCTCAGTCTGTTTCCTAGTGCCGGTTTGAAGTTCCTGCAGTTTTCACTGTAAAACGGAGTTGGAGCTAGTACCTCCCCATATATATGTATGTAGTGGAGTTTGCAACTGAAAAGAAACTTTGTGTTCCCAACAAGCTAGGTGAAGGACGGCTTTCACACACACTTATCTCTCAGAACTGAGCATGTGGAGAGACTTTCGTTCATCTAGCACAAAGGGAACGGGTTGCAGGAGAAACTTTTACTCTGGTTTCTCAGTCTGTTTCCTAGTGCCGGTTTGAATTTCCTGCAGTTTTCACTGTAAAACCGAGTTGGAGCTAGTACCTCCCCATATATATGTATGGAGTGGAGTTTGCATCTGAAAAGAAACTTTGTGTTCCAAACAAGCTAGCTGAAGGACGGCTTTCACACACACTTATCTCTCAGAACTGAGCATGTGGAGAGACGTTCGTTCATCTAGCACAAAGGGAACGGGTTGCAGGACAAACTTTTACTCTGGTTTCTCAGTCTGTTTCCTAGTGCCGGTATGAAGTTCCTGCAGTTTTCACTGTAAAACCGAGTTGGAGCTAGTACCTCCCCATATATATGTATGGAGTGGAGTTTGCAACTGAAAAGAAACTTTGTGTTCCCAACAAGCAAGCTGAAGGACGGCTTTCACACACACTTATCTCTCAGAACTGAGCATGTGGAGAGACTTTCGTTCATCTAGCACAAAGGGAACGGTTGCAGGAGAAACTTTTACTCTGGTTTCTCAGTCTGTTTCCTAGTGCCGGTTTGAAGTTCCTGCAGTTTTCACTGTAAAACCGAGTTGGAGCTAGTACCTCCCCATATATATGTATGGAGTGGAGTTTGCAACTGAAAAGAAACTTTGTGTTCCCAACAAGCTAGGTGAAGGACGGCTTTCACACACACTTATCTCTCAGAACTGAGCATGTGGAGAGACGTTCGTTCATCTAGAACAAAGGGAACGGATTGCAGGAGAAACTTTTACTCTGGTTTCTCAGTCTGTTTCCTAGTGCCGGTTTGAAGTTCCTGCAGTTTTCACTGTAAAACCGAGTTGCAGCTAGTACCTCCCCATATATATGTATGGAGTGGAGTTTGCAACTGAAAAGAAACTTTGTGTTCCCAACAAGCTAGGTGAACGACGGCTTTCACACACACTTATCTCTCAGAATTGAGCATGTGGAGAGACGTTCCTTCATCTAGCACAAGGGGAACGGGTTCCAGGAGAAACTTTTACTCTGGTATCTCAGTCTGTTTCCTAGTGCCGGTTTGAAGTTCCTGCAGTTTTCACTGTAAAACGGAGTTGGAGCTAGTACCTCCCCATATATATGTATGGAGTGGAGTTTGCAACTGAAAAGAAACTTTGTCTTCCCAACAAGCTAGGTGAAGGACGGCTTTCACACACACTTATCTCTCAGAACAGAGCATGTGGAGAGACTTTCGTTCATCTAGCACAAAGGTAACGGGTTGCAGGAGGAACTTTTACTCAGGTTTCTCAGTCTGTTTCCTAGTGCCGGTTTGATGTTCCTGCAGTTTTCACTGTAAAACCGAGTTGGAGCTAGTACCTCCCCATATATATGTATGGAGTGGAGTTTGCAACTGAAAAGAAACTTTGTGTTCCAAACAAGCTAGCTGAAGGACGGCTTTCACACACACTTATCTCTCAGAACTGAGCATGTGGAGAGACGTTCGTTCATCTAGCACAAAGGGAACGGGTTGCAGGAGAAACTTTTACTCTGGTTTCTCAGTCTGTTTCCAGTGCCGGTATGAAGTTCCTGCAGTTTTCACTGTAAAACCGAGTTGGAGCTAGTACCTCCCCATATATATGTATCGAGTGGAGTTTGCAACTGAAAAGAAACTTTGTGTTCCCAACAAGCTAGCTGAAGGACGGCTTTCACACACACTTATCTCTCAGAATTGAGCATGTGGAGAGACGTTCCTTCATCTAGCACAAGGGGAACGGGTTGCAGGAGAAACTTTTACTCTGGTTTCTCAGTCAGTTTCCTAGTGCCGGTTTGAAGTTCTTGCAGTTTTCACTGTAAAACCGAGTTGGAGCTAGTACCTCCCCATATATATTTATGGAGTGGAGTTTGCAAATGAAAACAAACTTTGTCTTTCCAACAAGCTAGGTGAAGGACGGCTTTCACACACACTTATCTCTCAGAATTGAGCATGTGGAGAGACGTTCGTTCATCTAGCACAAAGGGAACGGGTGGCAGGAGAAACTTTTACTCTGGTTTCTCAGTCTGTTTCCTAGTGCCGGTTTGAAGTTCCTGCAGTTTTCACTGTAAAACCGAGTTGGAGCTAGTACCTCCCCATATATATGTATGGAGTGGAATTTGCAACTGAAAAGAAACTTTGTGTTCCCAACAAGCTAGGTGAAGGACGGCTTTCACACACACTTATCTCTCAGAACTGAGCATGTGGAGAGACGTTCGTTCATCTAGCACAAATGGAACGGGTTGCAGGACAAACTTTTACTCTGGTTTCTCAGTCTGTTTCCTAGTGCCGGTTTGAAGTTCCTGCAGTTTTCACTGTAAAACGGAGTTGGAGCTAGTACCTCCCCATATATATGTATGTAGTGGAGTTTGCAACTGAAAAGAAACTTTGTGTTCCCAACAAGCTAGGTGAAGGACGGCTTTCACACACACTTATCTCTCAGAACTGAGCATGTGGAGAGACTTTCGTTCATCTAGCACAAAGGGAACGGGTTGCAGGAGAAACTTTTACTCTGGTTTCTCAGTCTGTTTCCTAGTGCCGGTTTGATGTTCCTGCAGTTTTCACTGTAAAACCGAGTTGGAGCTAGTACCTCCCCATATATATGTATGGAGTGGAGTTTGCATTTGAAAAGAAACTTTGTGTTCCAAACAAGCTAGCTGAAGGACGGCTTTCACACACACTTATCTCTCAGAACTGAGCATGTGGAGAGACGTTCGTTCATCTAGCACAAAGGGAACGGGTTGCAGGACAAACTTTTACTCTGGTTTCTCAGTCTGTTTCCTAGTGCCGGTATGAAGTTCCTGCAGTTTTCACTGTAAAACCGAGTTGGAGCTAGTACCTCCCCATATATATGTATGGAGTGGAGTTTGCAACTGAAAAGAAACTTTGTGTTCCCAACAAGCAAGCTGAAGGACGGCTTTCACACACACTTATCTCTCAGAACTGAGCATGTGGAGAGACTTTCGTTCATCTAGCACAAAGGGAACGGTTGCAGGAGAAACTTTTACTCTGGTTTCTCAGTCTGTTTCCTAGTGCCGGTTTGAAGTTCCTGCAGTTTTCACTGTAAAACCGAGTTGGAGCTAGTACCTCCCCATATATATGTATGGAGTGGAGTTTGCAACTGAAAAGAAACTTTGTGTTCCCAACAAGCTAGGTGAACGACGGCTTTCACACACACTTATCTCTCAGAACTGAGCATGTGGAGAGACGTTCGTTCATCTAGAACAAAGGGAACGGATTGCAGGAGAAACTTTTACTCTTGTTTCTCAGTCTGTTTCCTAGTGCCGGTTTGAAGTTCCTGCAGTTTTCACTGTAAAACCGAGTTGCAGCTAGTACCTCCCCATATATATGTATGGAGTGGAGTTTGCAATTGAAAAGAAACTTTGTGTTCCCAACAAGCTAGGTGAACGACGGCTTTCACACACACTTATCTCTCAGAATTGAGCATGTGGAGAGACGTTCCTTCATCTAGCACAAGGGGAACGGGTTCCAGGAGAAACTTTTACTCTGGTATCTCAGTCTGTTTCCTAGTGCCGGTTTGAAGTTCCTGCAGTTTTCACTGTAAAACGGAGTTGGAGCTAGTACCTCCCCATATATATGTATGGAGTGGAGTTTGCAACTGAAAAGAAACTTTGTCTTCCCAACAAGCTAGGTGAAGGACGGCTTTCACACACACTTATCTCTCAGAACAGAGCATGTGGAGAGACTTTCGTTCATCTAGCACAAAGGTAACGGGTTGCAGGAGAAACTTTTACTCAGGTTTCTCAGTCTGTTTCCTAGTGCCGGTTTGATGTTCCTGCAGTTTTCAATGTAAAACCGAGTTGGAGCTAGTACCTCCCCATATATATGTATGGAGTGGAGTTTGCAACTGAAAAGAAACTTTGTGTTCCAAACAAGCTAGCTGAAGGACGGCTTTCACACACACTTATCTCTCAGAACTGAGCATGTGGAGAGACGTTCGTTCATCTAGCACAAAGGGAACGGGTTGCAGGAGAAACTTTTACTCTGGTTTCTCAGTCTGTTTCCAGTGCCGGTATGAAGTTCCTGCAGTTTTCACTGTAAAACCGAGTTGGAGCTAGTACCTCCCCATATATATGTATGGAGTGGAGTTTGCAACTGAAAAGAAACTTTGTGTTCCCAACAAGCTAGCTGAAGGACGGCTTTCACACACACTTATCTCTCAGAACTGAGCATGTGGAGAGACTTTCGTTCATCTAGCACAAAGGGAATGGTTGCAGGAGAAACATTTACTCTGGTTTCTCAGTCTGTTTCCTAGTGCCGGTTTGAAGTTCCTGCAGTTTTCACTGTAAAACCGAGTTGGAGCTAGTACCTCCCCATATATATGTATGGAGTGGAGTTTGCAACTGAAAAGAAACTTTGTGTTCCCAACAAGCTAGGTGAAGGACGGCTTTCACACACACTTATCTCTCAGAATTGAGCATGTGGAGAGACGTTCCTTCATCTAGCACAAGGGGAACGGGTTCCAGGAGAAACTTTTACTCTGGTTTCTCAGTCTGTTTCCTAGTGCCGGTTTGAAGTTCCTGCAGTTTTCACTGTAAAACCGAGTTGGAGCTAGTACCTCCCCATATATATGTATGGAGTGGAGTTTGCAACTGAAAAGAAACTTTGTCTTCCCAACAAGCTAGTTGAACGACGGCTTTCACACACACTTATCTCTCAGAACTGAGCATGTGGAGAGACGTTCGTTCATCTAGCACAAAGGGAACGGGTTGCAGGACAAACTTTTTCTCTGGTTTCTCAGTCTGTTTCCTAGTGCCGGTTTGAAGTTCCTGCAGTTTTCACTGTAAAACGGAGTTGGAGCTAGTACCTCCCCATATATATGTATGTAGTGGAGTTTGCAACTGAAAACAAACTTTGTGTTCCCAACAAGCTAGGTGAAGGACGTCTTTCACACACACTTATCTCTCAGAACTGAGCATGTGGAGAGACGTTCGTTCATCTAGCACAAAGGGAACGGGTTGCAGGACAAACTTTTACTCTGGTTTCTCAGTCTGTTTCCTAGTGCCGGTTTGAAGTTCCTGCAGTTTTCACTGTAAAACGGAGTTGGAGCTATTACCTCCCCATATATATGTATGTAGTGGAGTTTGCAACTGAAAAGAAACTTTGTGTTCCCAACAAGCTAGGTGAAGGACGGCTTTCACACACACTTATCTCTCAGAACTGAGCATGTGGAGAGACTTTCGTTCATCTAGCACAAAGGGAACGGGTTGCAGGAGAAACTTTTACTCAGGTTTCTCAGTCTGTTTCCTAGTGCCGGTTTGATGTTCCTGCAGTTTTCACTGTAAAACCGAGTTGGAGCTAGTACCTCCCCATATATATGTATGGAGTGGAGTTTGCAACTGAAAAGAAACTTTGTGTTCCAAACAAGCTAGCTGAAGGACGGCTTTCACACACACTTATCTCTCAGAACTGAGCATGTGGAGAGACGTTCGTTCATCTAGCACAAAGGGAACGGGTTGCAGGAGAAACATTTACTCTGGTTTCTCAGTCTGTTTCCTAGTGCCGGTATGAAGTTCCTGCAGTTTTCACTGTAAAACCGAGTTGGAGCTAGTAGCTCCCCATATATATGTATGGAGTGGAGTTTGCAACTGAAAAGAAACTTTGTGTTCCCAACAAGCAAGCTGAAGGACGGCTTTCACACACACTAATCTCTCAGAACTGAGCATGTGGAGAGACTTTCGTTCATCTAGCACAAAGGAAACGGTTGCAGGAGAAACTTTTACTCTGGTTTCTCAGTCTGTTTCCTAGTGCCGGTTTGAAGTTCCTGCAGTTTTCACTGTAAAACCGAGTTGGAGCTAGTACCTCCCCATATATATGTATGGAGTGGAGTTTGCAACTGAAAAGAAACTTTGTGTTCCCAACAAGCTAGATGAAGGACGGCTTTCACACACACTTATCTCTCAGAACTGAGCATGTGGAGAGACGTTCGTTCATCTAGAACAAAGGGAACGGATTGCAGGAGAAACTTTTACTCTGGTTTCTCAGTCTGTTTCCTAGTGCCGGTTTGAAGTTCCTGCAGTTTTCACTGTAAAACCGAGTTGGAGCTAGTACCTCCCCATATATATGTATGGAGTGGAGTTTGCAACTGAAAAGAAACTTTGTGTTCCCAACAAGCTAGGTGAACGACGGCTTTCACACACACTTATCTCTCAGAATTGAGCATGTGGAGAGACGTTCCTTCATCTAGCACAAGGGGAACGGGTTCCAGGAGAAACTTTTACTCTGGTATCTCAGTATGTTTCCTAGTGCCGGTTTGAAGTTCCTGCAGTTTTCACTGTAAAACGGAGTTGGAGCTAGTACCTCCCCATATATATGTATGGAGTGGAGTTTGCAACTGAAAAGAAACTTTGTGTTCCCAACAAGCTAGGTGAAGGACGGCTTTCACACACACTTATCTCTCAGAACAGAGCATGTGGAGAGACGTTTGTTCATCTAGCACAAAGGGAACGGGTTGCAGGAGAAACTTTTACTCAGGTTTCTCAGTCTGTTTCCTAGTGCCGGTTTGATGTTCCTGCAGTTTTCACTCTAAAACCGAGTTGGAGCTAGTACCTCCCCATATATATGTATGGAGTGGAGTTTGCATCTGAAAAGAAACTTTGTGTTCCAAACAAGCTAGCTGAAGGACGGCTTTCACACACACTTATCTCTCAGAACTGAGCATGTGGAGAGACGTTCGTTCATCTAGCACAAAGGGAACGGGTTGCAGGAGAAACTTTTACTCTGGTTTCTCAGTCTGTTTCCAGTGCCGGTATGAAGTTCCTGCAGTTTTCACTGTAAAACCGAGTTGGAGCTAGTACCTCCCCATATATATGTATGGAGTGGAGTTTGCAACTGAAAAGAAACTTTGTGTTCCCAACAAGCTAGCTGAAGGACGGCTTTCACACACACTTATCTCTCAGAACTGAGCATGTGGAGAGACTTTCGTTCATCTAGCACAAAGGGAATGGTTGCAGGAGAAACATTTACTCTGGTTTCTCAGTCTGTTTCCTAGTGCCGGTTTGAAGTTCCTGCAGTTTTCACTGTAAAACGGAGTTGGAGCTAGTACCTCCCCATATATATGTATGGAGTGGAGTTTGCAACTGAAAAGAAACTTTGTGTTCCCAACAAGCTAGGTGAACGATGGCTTTCACACACACTTATCTCTCAGAACTGAGCATGTGGAGAGACGTTTGTTCATCTAGCCCAAAGGGAATGGGTTGCAGGAGAAACTTTTACTCTGGTTTCTCAGTCTGTTTCCTAGTGCCGGTTTGAAGTTCCTGCAGTTTTCACTGTAAAACCGAGTTGGAGCTAGTACCTCCCCATATATATGTATGGAGTGGAGTTTGCAACTGAAAAGAAACTTTGTGTTCCCAACAAGCTAGGTGAACGACGGCTTTCACACACACTTATCTCTCAGAACTGAGCATGTGGAGAGACGTTTGTTCATCTAGCACAAAGGGAACGGGTTGCAGGAGAAACTTTTACTCAGGTTTCTCAGTCTGTTTCCTAGTGCCGGATTGAAATTCCTGCAGTTTTCACTTTAAAATCGAGTTGGAGCCTGTACCTCCCCATATATATGTATGGAGTGGAGTTTGCAACTGAAAAGAAACTTTGTGTTCCCAACAAGCTAGGTGATGGATGGATTTCACACACTTATCTCTCAGAACTGAGCATGTGGAGAGACGTTCGTTCATCTAGCACAAAGGGAACGGGTTGCAGGAGAAACTTTTACTCTGGTTTCTCAGTCTGTTTCCTAGTGCCGGTTTGAAGTTCCTGCAGTTTTCACTGTAAAACCGAGTTGGAGCTAGTACCTCCCCATATATATGTATGGAGTGGAGTTTGCAACTGAAAAGAAACTTTGTCTTCCCAACAAGCTAGTTGAACGACGGCTTTCACACACACTTATCTCTCAGAACTGAGCATGTGGAGAGACGTCCGTTCATCTAGCACAAACGGAACGGGTTGCAGTAGAAACTTTTACTCTGGTTTCTCAGTCTGTTTCCTAGTGCCGGTTTGAAGTTCCTGCAGTTTTCACTGTAAAACCGAGTTGGAGCTAGTACCTCCCCATATATATGTATGGAGTGGAGTTTGCAACTGAAAAGAAACTTTGTCTTCCCAACAAGCTAGTTGAACGACGGCTTTCACACACACTTATCTCTCAGAACTGAGCATGTGGAGAGACGTCCGTTCATCTAGCACAAACGGAACGGGTTGCAGTAGAAACTTTTACTCTGGTTTCTCAGTCTGTTTCCTAGTGCCGGTTTGAAGTTCCTGCAGTTTTCACTGTAAAAACGAGTTGGAGCTAGTACCTCCCCATATATATGTATTGAGTGGAGTTTGCAACTGAAAAGAAACTTTGTCTTCTCAACAAGCTAGTTGAACGACGGCTTTCACACACACTTATCTCTCAGAACTGAGCATGTGGAGAGACTTTCGTTCATCTAGCACAAAGGGAATGGTTGCAGGAGAAACATTTACTCTGGTTTCTCAGTCTGTTTCCTAGTGCCGGTTTGAAGTTCCTGCAGTTTTCACTGTAAAACGGAGTTGGAGCTAGTACCTCCCCATATATATGTATGGAGTGGAGTTTGCAACTGAAAAGAAACTTTGTGTTCCCAACAAGCTAGGTGAACGATGGCTTTCACACACACTTATCTCTCAGAACTGAGCATGTGGAGAGACGTTTGTTCATCTAGCCCAAAGGGAATGGGTTGCAGGAGGAACTTTTACTCTGGTTTCTCAGTCTGTTTCCTAGTGCCGGTTTGAAGTTCCTGCAGTTTTCACTGTAAAACCGAGTTGGAGCTAGTACCTCCCCATATATATGTATGGAGTGGAGTTTGCAACTGAAAAGAAACTTTGTGTTCCCAACAAGCTAGGTGAACGACGGCTTTCACACACACTTATCTCTCAGAACTGAGCATGTGGAGAGACGTTTGTTCATCTAGCACAAAGGGAACGGGTTGCAGGAGAAACTTTTACTCAGGTTTCTCAGTCTGTTTCCTAGTGCCGGATTGAAATTCCTGCAGTTTTCACTTTAAAATCGAGTTGGAGCCTGTACCTCCCCATATATATGTATGGAGTGGAGTTTGCAACTGAAAAGAAACTTTGTGTTCCCAACAAGCTAGGTGATGGATGGATTTCACACACTTATCTCTCAGAACTGAGCATGTGGAGAGACGTTCGTTCATCTAGCACAAAGGGAACGGGTTGCAGGAGAAACTTTTACTCTGGTTTCTCAGTCTGTTTCCTAGTGCCGGTTTGAAGTTCCTGCAGTTTTCACTGTAAAACCGAGTTGGAGCTAGTACCTCCCCATATATATGTATGGAGTGGAGTTTGCAACTGAAAAGAAACTTTGTCTTCCCAACAAGCTAGTTGAACGACGGCTTTCACACACACTTATCTCTCAGAACTGAGCATGTGGAGAGACGTCCGTTCATCTAGCACAAACGGAACGGGTTGCAGTAGAAACTTTTACTCTGGTTTCTCAGTCTGTTTCCTAGTGCCGGTTTGAAGTTCCTGCAGTTTTCACTGTAAAACCGAGTTGGAGCTAGTACCTCCCCATATATATGTATGGAGTGGAGTTTGCAACTGAAAAGAAACTTTGTCTTCCCAACAAGCTAGTTGAACGACGGCTTTCACACACACTTATCTCTCAGAACTGAGCATGTGGAGAGACGTCCGTTCATCTAGCACAAACGGAACGGGTTGCAGTAGAAACTTTTACTCTGGTTTCTCAGTCTGTTTCCTAGTGCCGGTTTGAAGTTCCTGCAGTTTTCACTGTAAAAACGAGTTGGAGCTAGTACCTCCCCATATATATGTATCGAGTGGAGTTTGCAACTGAAAAGAAACTTTGTCTTCCCAACAAGCTAGTTGAACGACGGCTTTCACACACACTTATCTCTCAGAACTGAGCATGTGGAGAGACGTTCGTTCATCTAGCACAAAGGGAACGGGTTGCAGGACAAACTTTTACTCTGGTTTCTCAGTCTGTTTCCTAGCGCCGGTTTGAAGTTCCTGCAGTTTTCACTGTAAAACGGAGTTGGAGCTAGTACCTCCCCATATATATGTATGTAGTGGAGTTTGCAACTGAAAAGAAACTTTGTGTTCCCAACAAGCTAGGTGAACGACGGCTTTCACACACACTTATCTCTCAGAACTGAGCATGTGGAGAGACGTTTGTTCATCTAGCCCAAAGGGAATGGGTTGCAGGAGAAACTTTTACTCTGGTTTCTCAGTCTGTTTCCTAGTGCCGGTTTGAAGTTCCTGCAGTTTTCAGTGTAAAACCGAGTTGGAGCTAGTACCTCCCCATATATATGTATGGAGTGGAGTTTGCAACTGAAAAGAAACTTTGTGTTCCCAACAAGCTAAGTGAACGACGGCTTTCACACTCACTTATCTCTCAGAACTGAGCATGTGGAGAGACGTTCGTTCATCTAGCACAAAAGGAACGGGTTGCAGGAGAAACTTTTACTCTGGTTTCTCAGTCTGTTTCCTAGTGCCGGTTTGAAGTTCCTGCAGTTTTCACTGTAAAACCGAGTTGGAGCTAGTACCTCCCCATATATATGTATGGAGTGGAGTTTGCAACTGAAAAGAAACTTTGTGTTCCCAACAAGCTAGGTGAAGGACGGCTTTCACACACACTTATCTCTCAGAACTGAGCATGTGGAGAGACGTTCGTTCATCTAGCACAAAGGGAACGGGTTGCAGGAGAAACTTTTACTCTGGTTTCTCAGTCTGTTTCCTAGTGCCGGTTTGAAATTCCTGCAGTTTTCACTTTAAAATCGAGTTGGAGCCTGTACCTCCCCATATATATGTATGGAGTGGAGTTTGCAACTGAAAAGAAACTTTGTGTTCCCAACAAGCTAGGTGAAGGATGGATTTCACTCAGACTTATCTCTCAGAATTGAGCATGTGGAGAGACGTTCGTTCATCTAGCACAAAGGGAAGGGATTGCAGGAGAAACTTTTACTCTGGTTTCTCAGTCTGTTTCCTAGTGCCGGTTTGAAGTTCCTGCAGTTTTCACTGTAAAACGGAGTTCGAGCTAGTACCTCCCCTTATATATGTATGGAGTGGAGTTTGCAACTGAAAAGAAACTTTGTGTTCCCAAGAAGCTAGGTGAAGGACGGCTTTCACACACACTTATCTCTCAGAATTGAGCATGTGGAGAGACGTTCCTTCATCTAGCACAAGGGGAACGGGTTGCAGGAGAAACTTTTACTCTGGTTTCTCAGTCAGTTTCCTAGTGCCGGTTTGAAGTTCTTGCAGTTTTCACTGTAAAACCGAGTTGGAGCTAGTACCTCCCCATATATATTTATGGAGTGGAGTTTGCAACTGAAAAGAAACTTTGTCTTTCCAACAAGCTAGGTGAAGGACGGCTTTCACACACACTTATCTCTCAGAACTGAGCATGTGGAGAGACGTTCGTTCATCTAGCACAAAGGGAACGGGTGGCAGGAGAAACTTTTACTCTGGTTTCTCAGTCTGTTTCCTAGTGCCGGTTTGAAGTTCCTGCAGTTTTCACTGTAAAACCGAGTTGGAGCTAGTACATCCCCATATATATGTATGGAGTGGAATTTGCAACTGAAAAGAAACTTTGTGTTCCCAACAAGCTAGGTGAAGGACGGCTTTCACACACACTTATCTCTCAGAACTGAGCATGTGGAGAGACGTTTGTTCATCTAGCACAAAGGGAACGGGTTGCAGGAGAAACTTTTACTCTGGTTTCTCAGTCTGTTTCCTAGTGCCGGTTTGAAGTTCCTGCAGTTTTCACTGTAAAACCGAGTTGGAGCTAGTACCTCCCCATATATATGTATGGAGTGGAGTTTGCAACTGAAAAGAAACTTTGTCTTCCCAACAAGCTAGTTGAACGACGGCTTTCACACACACTTATCTCTCAGAACTGAGCATGTGGAGAGACGTCCGTTCATCTAGCACAAATGGAACGGGTTGCAGGACAAACTTTTACTCTGGTTTCTCAGTCTGTTTCCTAGTGCCGGTTTGAAGTTCCTGCAGTTTTCACTGTAAAAACGAGTTGGAGCTAGTACCTCCCCATATATATGTATCGAGTGGAGTTTGCAACTGAAAAGAAACTTTGTCTTCCCAACAAGCTAGTTGAACGACGGCTTTCACACACACTTATCTCTCAGAACTGAGCATGTGGAGAGACGTTCGTTCATCTAGCACAAAGGGAACGGGTTGCAGGAGAAACTTTTACTCTGGTTTCTCAGTCTGTTTCCTAGTGCCGGTTTGAAGTTCCTGCAGTTTTCACTGTAAAACGGAGTTGGAGCTAGTACCTCCCCATATATATGTATGTAGTGGAGTTTGCAACTGAAAAGAAACTTTGTGTTCCCAACAAGCTAGGTGAAGGACGGCTTTCACACACACTTATCTCTCAGAACTGAGCATGTGGAGAGACTTTCGTTCATCTAGCACAAAGGGAACGGGTTGCAGGAAAAACTTTTACTCAGGTTTCTCAGTCTGTTTCCTAGTGCCGGTTTGATGTTCCTGCAGTTTTCACTGTAAAACCGAGTTGGAGCTAGTACCTCCCCATATATATGTATGGAGTGGAGTTTGCAACTGAAAAGAAACTTTGTGTTCCAAACAAGCTAGCTGAAGGACGGCTTTCACACACACTTATCTCTCAGAACTGAGCATGTGGAGAGACGTTCGTTCATCTAGCACAAAGGGAACGGGTTGCAGGAGAAACTTTTACTCTGGTTTCTCAGTCTGTTTCCTAGTGCCGGTATGAAGTTCCTGCAGTTTTCATTGTAAAACCGAGTTGGAGCTAGTACCTCCCCATATATATGTATGGAGTGGAGTTTGCAACTGAAAAGAAACTTTGTGTTCCCAACAAGCTAGGTGAAGGACGGCTTTCACACACACTTATCTCTCAGAACTGAGCATGTGGAGAGACGTTCGTTCATCTAGCACAAAGGGAACGGGTTGCAGGAGAAACTTTTACTCTGGTTTCTCAGTCTGTTTCCTAGTGCCGGTTTGAAATTCCTGCAGTTTTCACTTTAAAATCGAGTTGGAGCCTGTACCTCCCCATATATATGTATGGAGTGGAGTTTGCAACTGAAAAGAAACTTTGTGTTCCCAACAAGCTAGGTGAAGGATGGATTTCACTCAGACTTATCTCTCAGAATTGAGCATGTGGAGAGACGTTCGTTCATCTAGCACAAAGGGAAGGGATTGCAGGAGAAACTTTTACTCTGGTTTCTCAGTCTGTTTCCTAGTGCCGGTTTGAAGTTCCTGCAGTTTTCACTGTAAAACGGAGTTGGAGCTAGTACCTCCCCTTATATATGTATGGAGTGGAGTTTGCAACTGAAAAGAAACTTTGTGTTCCCAAGAAGCTAGGTGAAGGACGGCTTTCACACACACTTATCTCTCAGAATTGAGCATGTGGAGAGACGTTCCTTCATCTAGCACAAGGGGAACGGGTTGCAGGAGAAACTTTTACTCTGGTTTCTCAGTCAGTTTCCTAGTGCCGGTTTGAAGTTCTTGCAGTTTTCACTGTAAAACCGAGTTGGAGCTAGTACCTCCCCATATATATTTATGGAGTGGAGTTTGCAACTGAAAAGAAACTTTGTCTTTCCAACAAGCTAGGTGAAGGACGGCTTTCACACACACTTATCTCTCAGAACTGAGCATGTGGAGAGACGTTCGTTCATCTAGCACAAAGGGAACGGGTGGCAGGAGAAACTTTTACTCTGGTTTCTCAGTCTGTTTCCTAGTGCCGGTTTGAAGTTCCTGCAGTTTTCACTGTAAAACCGAGTTGGAGCTAGTACATCCCCATATATATGTATGGAGTGGAATTTGCAACTGAAAAGAAACTTTGTGTTCCCAACAAGCTAGGTGAAGGACGGCTTTCACACACACTTATCTCTCAGAACTGAGCATGTGGAGAGACGTTTGTTCATCTAGCACAAAGGGAACGGGTTGCAGGAGAAACTTTTACTCTGGTTTCTCAGTCTGTTTCCTAGTGCCGGTTTGAAGTTCCTGCAGTTTTCACTGTAAAACCGAGTTGGAGCTAGTACCTCCCCATATATATGTATGGAGTGGAGTTTGCAACTGAAAAGAAACTTTGTCTTCCCAACAAGCTAGTTGAACGACGGCTTTCACACACACTTATCTCTCAGAACTGAGCATGTGGAGAGACGTCCGTTCATCTAGCACAAATGGAACGGGTTGCAGGACAAACTTTTACTCTGGTTTCTCAGTCTGTTTCCTAGTGCCGGTTTGAAGTTCCTGCAGTTTTCACTGTAAAAACGAGTTGGAGCTAGTACCTCCCCATATATATGTATCGAGTGGAGTTTGCAACTGAAAAGAAACTTTGTGTTCCAAACAAGCTAGCTGAAGGACGGCTTTCACACACACTTATCTCTCAGAACTGAGCATGTGGAGAGACGTTCGTTCATCTAGCACAAAGGGAACGGGTTGCAGGAGAAACTTTTACTCTGGTTTCTCAGTCTGTTTCCTAGTGCCGGTATGAAGTTCCTGCAGTTTTCATTGTAAAACCGAGTTGGAGCTAGTACCTCCCCATATATATGTATGGAGTGGAGTTTGCAACTGAAAAGAAACTTTGTGTTCCCAACAAGCTAGGTGAAGGACGGCTTTCACACACACTTATCTCTCAGAACTGAGCATGTGGAGAGACGTTCGTTCATCTAGCACAAAGGGAACGGGTTGCAGGAGAAACTTTTACTCTGGTTTCTCAGTCTGTTTCCTAGTGCCGGTTTGAAATTCCTGCAGTTTTCACTTTAAAATCGAGTTGGAGCCTGTACCTCCCCATATATATGTATGGAGTGGAGTTTGCAACTGAAAAGAAACTTTGTGTTCCCAACAAGCTAGGTGAAGGATGGATTTCACTCAGACTTATCTCTCAGAATTGAGCATGTGGAGAGACGTTCGTTCATCTAGCACAAAGGGAAGGGATTGCAGGAGAAACTTTTACTCTGGTTTCTCAGTCTGTTTCCTAGTGCCGGTTTGAAGTTCCTGCAGTTTTCACTGTAAAACGGAGTTGGAGCTAGTACCTCCCCTTATATATGTATGGAGTGGAGTTTGCAACTGAAAAGAAACTTTGTGTTCCCAAGAAGCTAGGTGAAGGACGGCTTTCACACACACTTATCTCTCAGAATTGAGCATGTGGAGAGACGTTCCTTCATCTAGCACAAGGGGAACGGGTTGCAGGAGAAACTTTTACTCTGGTTTCTCAGTCAGTTTCCTAGTGCCGGTTTGAAGTTCTTGCAGTTTTCACTGTAAAACCGAGTTGGAGCTAGTACCTCCCCATATATATTTATGGAGTGGAGTTTGCAACTGAAAAGAAACTTTGTCTTTCCAACAAGCTAGGTGAAGGACGGCTTTCACACACACTTATCTCTCAGAACTGAGCATGTGGAGAGACGTTCGTTCATCTAGCACAAAGGGAACGGGTGGCAGGAGAAACTTTTACTCTGGTTTCTCAGTCTGTTTCCTAGTGCCGGTTTGAAGTTCCTGCAGTTTTCACTGTAAAACCGAGTTGGAGCTAGTACATCCCCATATATATGTATGGAGTGGAATTTGCAACTGAAAAGAAACTTTGTGTTCCCAACAAGCTAGGTGAAGGACGGCTTTCACACACACTTATCTCTCAGAACTGAGCATGTGGAGAGACGTTTGTTCATCTAGCACAAAGGGAACGGGTTGCAGGAGAAACTTTTACTCTGGTTTCTCAGTCTGTTTCCTAGTGCCGGTTTGAAGTTCCTGCAGTTTTCACTGTAAAACCGAGTTGGAGCTAGTACCTCCCCATATATATGTATGGAGTGGAGTTTGCAACTGAAAAGAAACTTTGTCTTCCCAACAAGCTAGTTGAACGACGGCTTTCACACACACTTATCTCTCAGAACTGAGCATGTGGAGAGACGTCCGTTCATCTAGCACAAATGGAACGGGTTGCAGGACAAACTTTTACTCTGGTTTCTCAGTCTGTTTCCTAGTGCCGGTTTGAAGTTCCTGCAGTTTTCACTGTAAAAACGAGTTGGAGCTAGTACCTCCCCATATATATGTATCGAGTGGAGTTTGCAACTGAAAAGAAACTTTGTCTTCCCAACAAGCTAGTTGAACGACGGCTTTCACACACACTTATCTCTCAGAACTGAGCATGTGGAGAGACGTTCGTTCATCTAGCACAAAGGGAACGGGTTGCAGGAGAAACTTTTACTCTGGTTTCTCAGTCTGTTTCCTAGTGCCGGTTTGAAGTTCCTGCAGTTTTCACTGTAAAACGGAGTTGGAGCTAGTACCTCCCCATATATATGTATGTAGTGGAGTTTGCAACTGAAAAGAAACTTTGTGTTCCCAACAAGCTAGGTGAAGGACGGCTTTCACACACACTTATCTCTCAGAACTGAGCATGTGGAGAGACTTTCGTTCATCTAGCACAAAGGGAACGGGTTGCAGGAAAAACTTTTACTCTGGTTTCTCAGTCTGTTTCCTAGTGCCGGTTTGATGTTCCTGCAGTTTTCACTGTAAAACCGAGTTGGAGCTAGTACCTCCCCATATATATGTATGGAGTGGAGTTTGCAACTGAAAAGAAACTTTGTGTTCCAAACAAGCTAGCTGAAGGACGGCTTTCACACACACTTATCTCTCAGAACTGAGCATGTGGAGAGACGTTCGTTCATCTAGCACAAAGGGAACGGGTTGCAGGAGAAACTTTTACTCTGGTTTCTCAGTCTGTTTCCTAGTGCCGGTATGAAGTTCCTGCAGTTTTCACTGTAAAACCGAGTTGGAGCTAGTACCTCCCCATATATATGTATGGAGTGGAGTTTGCAACTGAAAAGAAACTTTGTGTTCCCAACAAGCTAGCTGAAGGACGGCTTTCACACACACTTATCTCTCAGAACTGAGCATGTGGAGAGACTTTCGTTCATCTAGCACAAAGGGAACGGTTGCAGGAGAAACTTTTACTCTGGTTTCTCAGTCTGTTTCCTAGTGCCGGTTTGAAGTTCCTGCAGTTTTCACTGTAAAACCGAGTTGGAGCTAGTACCACCCCATATATATGTATGGAGTGGAGTTTGCAACTGAAAAGAAACTTTGTGTTCCCAACAAGCTAGGTGAAGGACGGCTTTCACACACACTTATCTCTCAGAACTGAGCATGTGGAGAGACGTTCGTTCATCTAGAACAAAGGGAACGGATTGCAGGAGAAACTTTTACTCTGGTTTCTCAGTCTGTTTCCTAGTGCCGGTTTGAAGTTCCTGCAGTTTTCACTGTAAAACCGAGTTGGAGCTAGTACCTCCCCATATATATGTATGGAGTGGAGTTTGCAACTGAAAAGAAACTTTGTGTTCCCAACAAGCTAGGTGAAGGACGGCTTTCACACACACTTATCTCTCAGAACTGAGCATGTGGAGAGACGTTCGTTCATCTAGAACAAAGGGAACGGATTGCAGGAGAAACTTTTACTCTGGTTTCTCAGTCTGTTGCCTAGTGCCGGTTTGAAGTTCCTGCAGTTTTCACTGTAAAACCGAGTTGGAGCTAGTACCTCCCCATATATATGTATGGAGTGGAGTTTGCAACTGAAAAGAAACTTTGTGTTCCCAACAAGCTAGGTGAAGGACGGCTTTCACACACACTTATCTCTCAGAATTGAGCATGTGGAGAGACGTTCCTTCATCTAGCACAAGGGGAACGGGTTCCAGGAGAAACTTTTACTCTGGTTTCTCAGTCTGTTTCCTAGTGCCGGTTTGAAGTTCCTGCAGTTCTCACTGTAAAACCGAGTTGGAGCTAGTACCTCCCCATATATATGTATGGAGTGGAGTTTGCAACTGAAAAGAAACTTTGTGTTCCCAACAATCTAGGTGAAGGACGGCTTTCACACACACTTATCTCTCAGAACTGAGCATGTGGAGAGACTTTCGTTCATCTAGCACAAAGGGAACGGGTTGCAGGAGAAACTTTTACTCAGGTTTCTCAGTCTGTTTCCTAGTGCCGGTTTGAAGTTCCTGCAGTTTTCACTGTAAAACCGAGTTGGAGCTAGTACCTCCCCATATATATGTATGGAGTGGAGTTTGCAACTGAAAAGAAACTTTGTGTTCCCAACAAGCTAGCTGAAGGACGGCTTTCACACACACTTATCTCTCAGAACTGAGCATGTGGAGAGACGTTCGTTCATCTAGCACAAAGGGAACGGGTTGCAGGACAAACTTTTACTCTGGTTTCTCAGTCTGTTTCCTAGTGCCGGTATGAAGTTCCTGCAGTTTTCACTGTAAAACCGAGTTGGAGCTAGTACCTCCCCATATATATGTATGGAGTGGAGTTTGCAACTGAAAAGAAACTTTGTGTTCCCAACAAGCTAGCTGAAGGACGGCTTTCACACACACTTATCTCTCAGAACTGAGCATGTGGAGAGACGTTCGTTCATCTAGCACAAAGGGAACGGGTTGCAGGACAAACTTTTACTCTGGTTTCTCAGTCTGTTTCCTAGTGCCGGTATGAAGTTCCTGCAGTTTTCACTGTAAAACCGAGTTGGAGCTAGTAGCTCCCCATATATATGTATGGAGTGGAATTTGCAACTGAAAAGAAACTTTGTGTTCCCAACAAGCAAGCTGAAGGACGGCTTTCACACACACTTATTTCTCAGAACTGAGCATGTGGAGAGACTTTCGTTCATCTAGCACAAAGGGAACGGTTGCAGGAGAAACTTTTACTCTGGTTTCTCAGTCTGTTTCCTAGTGCCGGTTTGAAGTTCCTGCAGTTTTCACTGTAAAACGGAGTTGGAGCTAGTACCTCCCCATATATATGTATGGAGTGGAGTTTGCAACTGAAAAGAAACTTTGTGTTCCCAACAAGCTAGGTGAAGGACGGCTTTCACACACACTTATCTCTCAGAACTGAGCATGTGGAGAGACTTTCGTTCATCTAGCACAAAGGGAACGGTTGCAGGAGAAACTTTTACTCTGGTTTCTCAGTCTGTTTCCTAGTGCCGGTTTGAAGTTCCTGCAGTTTTCACTGTAAAACCGAGTTGGAGCTAGTACCTCCCCATATATATGTATGGAGTGGAGTTTGCAACTGAAAAGAAACTTTGTGTTCCCAACAAGCTAGGTGAAGGACGGCTTTCACACACACTTATCTCTCAGAACTGAGCATGTGGAGAGACTTTCGTTCATCTAGCACAAAGGGAATGGTTGCAGGAGAAACATTTACTCTGGTTTCTCAGTCTGTTTCCTAGTGCCGGTTTGAAGTTCCTGCAGTTTTCACTGTAAAACCGATTTGGAGCTAGTACCTCCCCATATATATGTATGGAGTGGAGTTTGCAACTGAAAAGAAACTTTGTGTTCCCAACAAGCTAGCTGAAGGACGGCTTTCACACACACTTATCTCTCAGAACTGAGCATGTGGAGAGACTTTCGTTCATCTAGCACAAAGGGAACGGGTTGCAGGAGAAACTTTTACTCTGGTTTCTCAGTCTGTTTCCTAGTGCCGGTTTGAAGTTCCTGCAGTTTTCACTGTAAAACCGAGTTGGAGCTAGTACCTCCCCATATATATGTATGGAGTGGAGTTTGCAACTGAAAAGAAACTTTGTGTTCCCAACAAGCTAGGTGAAGGACGGCTTTCACACACACTTATCTCTCAGAACTGAGCATGTGGAGAGACGTTCGTTCATCTAGCACAAAGGGAACGGGTTGCAGGAGAAACTTTTACTCTGGTTTCTCAGTCTGTTTCCTAGTGCCGGTTTGAAATTCCTGCAGTTTTCACTTTAAAATCGAGTTGGAGCCTGTACCTCCCCATATATATGTATGGAGTGGAGTTTGCAACTGAAAAGAAACTTTGTGTTCCCAACAAGCTAGGTGAAGGATGGATTTCACTCAGACTTATCTCTCAGAATTGAGCATGTGGAGAGACGTTCGTTCATCTAGCACAAAGGGAAGGGATTGCAGGAGAAACTTTTACTCTGGTTTCTCAGTCTGTTTCCTAGTGCCGGTTTGAAGTTCCTGCAGTTTTCACTGTAAAACGGAGTTGGAGCTAGTACCTCCCCTTATATATGTATGGAGTGGAGTTTGCAACTGAAAAGAAACTTTGTGTTCCCAAGAAGCTAGGTGAAGGACGGCTTTCACACACACTTATCTCTCAGAATTGAGCATGTGGAGAGACGTTCCTTCATCTAGCACAAGGGGAACGGGTTGCAGGAGAAACTTTTACTCTGGTTTCTCAGTCAGTTTCCTAGTGCCGGTTTGAAGTTCTTGCAGTTTTCACTGTAAAACCGAGTTGGAGCTAGTACCTCCCCATATATATTTATGGAGTGGAGTTTGCAACTGAAAAGAAACTTTGTCTTTCCAACAAGCTAGGTGAAGGACGGCTTTCACACACACTTATCTCTCAGAACTGAGCATGTGGAGAGACGTTCGTTCATCTAGCACAAAGGGAACGGGTGGCAGGAGAAACTTTTACTCTGGTTTCTCAGTCTGTTTCCTAGTGCCGGTTTGAAGTTCCTGCAGTTTTCACTGTAAAACCGAGTTGGAGCTAGTACATCCCCATATATATGTATGGAGTGGAATTTGCAACTGAAAAGAAACTTTGTGTTCCCAACAAGCTAGGTGAAGGACGGCTTTCACACACACTTATCTCTCAGAACTGAGCATGTGGAGAGACGTTTGTTCATCTAGCACAAAGGGAACGGGTTGCAGGAGAAACTTTTACTCTGGTTTCTCAGTCTGTTTCCTAGTGCCGGTTTGAAGTTCCTGCAGTTTTCACTGTAAAACCGAGTTGGAGCTAGTACCTCCCCATATATATGTATGGAGTGGAGTTTGCAACTGAAAAGAAACTTTGTCTTCCCAACAAGCTAGTTGAACGACGGCTTTCACACACACTTATCTCTCAGAACTGAGCATGTGGAGAGACGTCCGTTCATCTAGCACAAATGGAACGGGTTGCAGGACAAACTTTTACTCTGGTTTCTCAGTCTGTTTCCTAGTGCCGGTTTGAAGTTCCTGCAGTTTTCACTGTAAAAACGAGTTGGAGCTAGTACCTCCCCATATATATGTATCGAGTGGAGTTTGCAACTGAAAAGAAACTTTGTCTTCCCAACAAGCTAGTTGAACGACGGCTTTCACACACACTTATCTCTCAGAACTGAGCATGTGGAGAGACGTTCGTTCATCTAGCACAAAGGGAACGGGTTGCAGGAGAAACTTTTACTCTGGTTTCTCAGTCTGTTTCCTAGTGCCGGTTTGAAGTTCCTGCAGTTTTCACTGTAAAACGGAGTTGGAGCTAGTACCTCCCCATATATATGTATGTAGTGGAGTTTGCAACTGAAAAGAAACTTTGTGTTCCCAACAAGCTAGGTGAAGGACGGCTTTCACACACACTTATCTCTCAGAACTGAGCATGTGGAGAGACTTTCGTTCATCTAGCACAAAGGGAACGGGTTGCAGGAAAAACTTTTACTCAGGTTTCTCAGTCTGTTTCCTAGTGCCGGTTTGATGTTCCTGCAGTTTTCACTGTAAAACCGAGTTGGAGCTAGTACCTCCCCATATATATGTATGGAGTGGAGTTTGCAACTGAAAAGAAACTTTGTGTTCCAAACAAGCTAGCTGAAGGACGGCTTTCACACACACTTATCTCTCAGAACTGAGCATGTGGAGAGACGTTCGTTCATCTAGCACAAAGGGAACGGGTTGCAGGAGAAACTTTTACTCTGGTTTCTCAGTCTGTTTCCTAGTGCCGGTATGAAGTTCCTGCAGTTTTCATTGTAAAACCGAGTTGGAGCTAGTACCTCCCCATATATATGTATGGAGTGGAGTTTGCAACTGAAAAGAAACTTTGTGTTCCCAACAAGCTAGGTGAAGGACGGCTTTCACACACACTTATCTCTCAGAACTGAGCATGTGGAGAGACGTTCGTTCATCTAGCACAAAGGGAACGGGTTGCAGGAGAAACTTTTACTCTGGTTTCTCAGTCTGTTTCCTAGTGCCGGTTTGAAATTCCTGCAGTTTTCACTTTAAAATCGAGTTGGAGCCTGTACCTCCCCATATATATGTATGGAGTGGAGTTTGCAACTGAAAAGAAACTTTGTGTTCCCAACAAGCTAGGTGAAGGATGGATTTCACTCAGACTTATCTCTCAGAATTGAGCATGTGGAGAGACGTTCGTTCATCTAGCACAAAGGGAAGGGATTGCAGGAGAAACTTTTACTCTGGTTTCTCAGTCTGTTTCCTAGTGCCGGTTTGAAGTTCCTGCAGTTTTCACTGTAAAACGGAGTTGGAGCTAGTACCTCCCCTTATATATGTATGGAGTGGAGTTTGCAACTGAAAAGAAACTTTGTGTTCCCAAGAAGCTAGGTGAAGGACGGCTTTCACACACACTTATCTCTCAGAATTGAGCATGTGGAGAGACGTTCCTTCATCTAGCACAAGGGGAACGGGTTGCAGGAGAAACTTTTACTCTGGTTTCTCAGTCAGTTTCCTAGTGCCGGTTTGAAGTTCTTGCAGTTTTCACTGTAAAACCGAGTTGGAGCTAGTACCTCCCCATATATATTTATGGAGTGGAGTTTGCAACTGAAAAGAAACTTTGTCTTTCCAACAAGCTAGGTGAAGGACGGCTTTCACACACACTTATCTCTCAGAACTGAGCATGTGGAGAGACGTTCGTTCATCTAGCACAAAGGGAACGGGTGGCAGGAGAAACTTTTACTCTGGTTTCTCAGTCTGTTTCCTAGTGCCGGTTTGAAGTTCCTGCAGTTTTCACTGTAAAACCGAGTTGGAGCTAGTACATCCCCATATATATGTATGGAGTGGAATTTGCAACTGAAAAGAAACTTTGTGTTCCCAACAAGCTAGGTGAAGGACGGCTTTCACACACACTTATCTCTCAGAACTGAGCATGTGGAGAGACGTTTGTTCATCTAGCACAAAGGGAACGGGTTGCAGGAGAAACTTTTACTCTGGTTTCTCAGTCTGTTTCCTAGTGCCGGTTTGAAGTTCCTGCAGTTTTCACTGTAAAACCGAGTTGGAGCTAGTACCTCCCCATATATATGTATGGAGTGGAGTTTGCAACTGAAAAGAAACTTTGTCTTCCCAACAAGCTAGTTGAACGACGGCTTTCACACACACTTATCTCTCAGAACTGAGCATGTGGAGAGACGTCCGTTCATCTAGCACAAATGGAACGGGTTGCAGGACAAACTTTTACTCTGGTTTCTCAGTCTGTTTCCTAGTGCCGGTTTGAAGTTCCTGCAGTTTTCACTGTAAAAACGAGTTGGAGCTAGTACCTCCCCATATATATGTATCGAGTGGAGTTTGCAACTGAAAAGAAACTTTGTGTTCCAAACAAGCTAGCTGAAGGACGGCTTTCACACACACTTATCTCTCAGAACTGAGCATGTGGAGAGACGTTCGTTCATCTAGCACAAAGGGAACGGGTTGCAGGAGAAACTTTTACTCTGGTTTCTCAGTCTGTTTCCTAGTGCCGGTATGAAGTTCCTGCAGTTTTCATTGTAAAACCGAGTTGGAGCTAGTACCTCCCCATATATATGTATGGAGTGGAGTTTGCAACTGAAAAGAAACTTTGTGTTCCCAACAAGCTAGGTGAAGGACGGCTTTCACACACACTTATCTCTCAGAACTGAGCATGTGGAGAGACGTTCGTTCATCTAGCACAAAGGGAACGGGTTGCAGGAGAAACTTTTACTCTGGTTTCTCAGTCTGTTTCCTAGTGCCGGTTTGAAATTCCTGCAGTTTTCACTTTAAAATCGAGTTGGAGCCTGTACCTCCCCATATATATGTATGGAGTGGAGTTTGCAACTGAAAAGAAACTTTGTGTTCCCAACAAGCTAGGTGAAGGATGGATTTCACTCAGACTTATCTCTCAGAATTGAGCATGTGGAGAGACGTTCGTTCATCTAGCACAAAGGGAAGGGATTGCAGGAGAAACTTTTACTCTGGTTTCTCAGTCTGTTTCCTAGTGCCGGTTTGAAGTTCCTGCAGTTTTCACTGTAAAACGGAGTTGGAGCTACTACCTCCCCTTATATATGTATGGAGTGGAGTTTGCAACTGAAAAGAAACTTTGTGTTCCCAAGAAGCTAGGTGAAGGACGGCTTTCACACACACTTATCTCTCAGAATTGAGCATGTGGAGAGACGTTCCTTCATCTAGCACAAGGGGAACGGGTTGCAGGAGAAACTTTTACTCTGGTTTCTCAGTCAGTTTCCTAGTGCCGGTTTGAAGTTCTTGCAGTTTTCACTGTAAAACCGAGTTGGAGCTAGTACCTCCCCATATATATTTATGGAGTGGAGTTTGCAACTGAAAAGAAACTTTGTCTTTCCAACAAGCTAGGTGAAGGACGGCTTTCACACACACTTATCTCTCAGAACTGAGCATGTGGAGAGACGTTCGTTCATCTAGCACAAAGGGAACGGGTGGCAGGAGAAACTTTTACTCTGGTTTCTCAGTCTGTTTCCTAGTGCCGGTTTGAAGTTCCTGCAGTTTTCACTGTAAAACCGAGTTGGAGCTAGTACATCCCCATATATATGTATGGAGTGGAATTTGCAACTGAAAAGAAACTTTGTGTTCCCAACAAGCTAGGTGAAGGACGGCTTTCACACACACTTATCTCTCAGAACTGAGCATGTGGAGAGACGTTTGTTCATCTAGCACAAAGGGAACGGGTTGCAGGAGAAACTTTTACTCTGGTTTCTCAGTCTGTTTCCTAGTGCCGGTTTGAAGTTCCTGCAGTTTTCACTGTAAAACCGAGTTGGAGCTAGTACCTCCCCATATATATGTATGGAGTGGAGTTTGCAACTGAAAAGAAACTTTGTCTTCCCAACAAGCTAGTTGAACGACGGCTTTCACACACACTTATCTCTCAGAACTGAGCATGTGGAGAGACGTCCGTTCATCTAGCACAAATGGAACGGGTTGCAGGACAAACTTTTACTCTGGTTTCTCAGTCTGTTTCCTAGTGCCGGTTTGAAGTTCCTGCAGTTTTCACTGTAAAAACGAGTTGGAGCTAGTACCTCCCCATATATATGTATCGAGTGGAGTTTGCAACTGAAAAGAAACTTTGTCTTCCCAACAAGCTAGTTGAACGACGGCTTTCACACACACTTATCTCTCAGAACTGAGCATGTGGAGAGACGTTCGTTCATCTAGCACAAAGGGAACGGGTTGCAGGAGAAACTTTTACTCTGGTTTCTCAGTCTGTTTCCTAGTGCCGGTTTGAAGTTCCTGCAGTTTTCACTGTAAAACGGAGTTGGAGCTAGTACCTCCCCATATATATGTATGTAGTGGAGTTTGCAACTGAAAAGAAACTTTGTGTTCCCAACAAGCTAGGTGAAGGACGGCTTTCACACACACTTATCTCTCAGAACTGAGCATGTGGAGAGACTTTCGTTCATCTAGCACAAAGGGAACGGGTTGCAGGAAAAACTTTTACTCTGGTTTCTCAGTCTGTTTCCTAGTGCCGGTTTGATGTTCCTGCAGTTTTCACTGTAAAACCGAGTTGGAGCTAGTACCTCCCCATATATATGTATGGAGTGGAGTTTGCAACTGAAAAGAAACTTTGTGTTCCAAACAAGCTAGCTGAAGGACGGCTTTCACACACACTTATCTCTCAGAACTGAGCATGTGGAGAGACGTTCGTTCATCTAGCACAAAGGGAACGGGTTGCAGGAGAAACTTTTACTCTGGTTTCTCAGTCTGTTTCCTAGTGCCGGTATGAAGTTCCTGCAGTTTTCACTGTAAAACCGAGTTGGAGCTAGTACCTCCCCATATATATGTATGGAGTGGAGTTTGCAACTGAAAAGAAACTTTGTGTTCCCAACAAGCTAGCTGAAGGACGGCTTTCACACACACTTATCTCTCAGAACTGAGCATGTGGAGAGACTTTCGTTCATCTAGCACAAAGGGAACGGTTGCAGGAGAAACTTTTACTCTGGTTTCTCAGTCTGTTTCCTAGTGCCGGTTTGAAGTTCCTGCAGTTTTCACTGTAAAACCGAGTTGGAGCTAGTACCACCCCATATATATGTATGGAGTGGAGTTTGCAACTGAAAAGAAACTTTGTGTTCCCAACAAGCTAGGTGAAGGACGGCTTTCACACACACTTATCTCTCAGAACTGAGCATGTGGAGAGACGTTCGTTCATCTAGAACAAAGGGAACGGATTGCAGGAGAAACTTTTACTCTGGTTTCTCAGTCTGTTTCCTAGTGCCGGTTTGAAGTTCCTGCAGTTTTCACTGTAAAACCGAGTTGGAGCTAGTACCTCCCCATATATATGTATGGAGTGGAGTTTGCAACTGAAAAGAAACTTTGTGTTCCCAACAAGCTAGGTGAAGGACGGCTTTCACACACACTTATCTCTCAGAACTGAGCATGTGGAGAGACGTTCGTTCATCTAGAACAAAGGGAACGGATTGCAGGAGAAACTTTTACTCTGGTTTCTCAGTCTGTTGCCTAGTGCCGGTTTGAAGTTCCTGCAGTTTTCACTGTAAAACCGAGTTGGAGCTAGTACCTCCCCATATATATGTATGGAGTGGAGTTTGCAACTGAAAAGAAACTTTGTGTTCCCAACAAGCTAGGTGAAGGACGGCTTTCACACACACTTATCTCTCAGAACTGAGCATGTGGAGAGACGTTCGTTCATCTAGCACAAAGGGAACGGGTTGCAGGAGAAACTTTTACTCTGGTTTCTCAGTCTGTTTCCTAGTGCCGGTATGAAGTTCCTGCAGTTTTCACTGTAAAACCGAGTTGGAGCTAGTACCTCCCGTATATATGTATGGAGTGGAGTTTGCAACTGAAAAGAAACTTTGTGTTCCCAACAAGCTAGCTGAAGGACGGCTTTCACACACACTTATCTCTCAGAACTGAGCATGTGGAGAGACTTTCGTTCATCTAGCACAAAGGGAACGGTTGCAGGAGAAACTTTTACTCTGGTTTCTCAGTCTGTTTCCTAGTGCCGGTATGAAGTTCCTGCAGTTTTCACTGTAAAACCGAGTTGGAGCTAGTACCTCCCCATATATATGTATGGAGTGGAGTTTGCAACTGAAAAGAAACTTTGTGTTCCCAACAAGCTAGGTGAAGGACGGCTTTCACACACACTTATCTCTCAGAACTGAGCATGTGGAGAGACGTTTGTTCATCTAGCACAAAGGGAACGGGTTGCAGGAGAAACTTTTACTCTGGTTTCTCAGTCTGTTTCCTAGTGCCGGTTTGAAGTTCCTGCAGTTTTCAGTGTAAAACCGAGTTGGAGCTAGTACCTCCCCATATATATGTATGGAGTGGAGTTTGCATCTGAAAGAAACTTCGTGTTCCCAACAAGCTAGGTGAACGACGGCTTTCACACACACTTATCTCTCAGAACTGAGCATGTGGAGAGACGTTCGTTCATCTAGCACAAAGGGAACGGGTTGCAGGAGAAACATTTACTCTGGTTTCTCAGTCTGTTTCCTAGTGCCGGTTTGAATTTCCTGCAGTTTTCACTGTAAAACCGAGTTGGAGCTAGTACCTCCACATATATATGTATGGAGTGGAGTTTGCAACTGAAAAGAATCTTTGTGTTCCAAACAAGCTAGCTGAAGGACGGCTTTCACACACACTTATCTCTCAGAACTGAGCATGTGGAGAGACTTTCGTTCATCTAGCACAAAGGGAACGGTTGCAGGAGAAACTTTTACTCTGGTTTCTCAGTCTGTTTCCTAGTGCCGGTTTGAAGTTCCTGCAGTTTTCACTGTAAAACCGAGTTGGAGCTAGTACCTCCCCATATATATGTATGGAGTGGAGTTTGCAACTGAAAAGAAACTTTGTGTTCCCAACAAGCTAGGTGAAGGACGGCTTTCACACACACTTATCTCTCAGAACTGAGCATGTGGAGAGACGTTCGTTCATCTAGCACAAAGGGAACGGGTTGCAGGAGAAACTTTTACTCTGGTTTCTCAGTCTGTTTCCTAGTGCCAGTTTGAAGATCCTGCAGTTTTCAGTGTAAAACCGAGTTGGAGCTAGTACCTCCCCATATATATGTATGGAGTGGAGTTTGCAACTGAAAAGAAACTTTGTGTTCCCAACAAGCTAGGTGAAGGACGGCTTTCACACACACTTATCTCTCAGAACTGAGCATGTGGAGAGACGTTCGTTCATCTAGCACAAAGGGAACGGGTTGTAGGAGAAACTTTTACTCTGGTTTCTCAGTCTGTTTCCTAGTGCCGGTTTGAAGTTCCTGCAGTTTTCACTGTAAAACGGAGTTGGAGCTAGTACCTCCCCATATATATGTATGGAGTGGAGTTTGCAACTGAAAAGAAACTTTGTGTTCCCAACAAGCTAGGTGAACGACGGCTTTCACACACACTTATCTCTCAGAACTGAGCATGTGGAGAGACGTTCGTTCATCTAGCACAAAGGGAACGGGTTGCAGGAGAAACTTTTACTCTGGTTTCTCAGTCTGTTTCCTAGTGCCGGTTTGAAGTTCCTGCAGTTTTCACTGTAAAACGGAGTTGGAGCTAGTACCTCCCCATATATATGTATGTAGTGGAGTTTGCAACTGAAAACAAACTTTGTGTTCCCAACAAGCTAGGTGAAGGACGGCTTTCACACACACTTATCTCTCAGAACTGAGCATGTGGAGAGGCTTTCGTTCATCTAGCACAAAGGGAATGGTTGCAGGAGAAACATTTACTCTGGTTTCTCAGTCTGTTTCCTAGTGCCGGTTTGAAGTTCCTGCAGTTTTCACTGTAAAACCGAGTTGGAGCTAGTACCTCCCCATATATATGTATGGAGTGGAGTTTGCAACTGAAAAGAAACTTTGTGTTCCCAACAAGCTAGCTGAAGGACGGCTTTCACACACACTTATCTCTCAGAACTGAGCATGTGGAGAGACTTTCGTTCATCTAGCACAAAGGGAACGGGTTGCAGGAGAAACTTTTACTCTGGTTTCTCAGTCTGTTTCCTAGTGCCGGTTTGAAGTTCCTGCAGTTTTCACTGTAAAACCGAGTTGGAGCTAGTACCTCCCCATATATATGTATGGAGTGGAGTTTGCAACTGAAAAGAAACTTTGTGTTCCCAACAAGATAGGTGAAGGACGGCTTTCACACACACTTATCTCTCAGAACTTACCATTTGGAGAGACGTTCGTTCATCTAGCACAAAGGGAACGGGTTGCAGGAGAAACTTTTACTCTGGTTTCTCAGTCTGTTTCCTAGTGTCGGTTTGAAGTTCCTGCAGATTTCACTGTAAAACCGAGTTGAAAAGAAACTTTGTGTTCCCAACAAGCTAGGTGAAGGACGGCTTTCACACACACTTATCTCTCAGAACTGAGCATGTGGAGAGACGTTCGTTCATCTAGCACAAAGGGAACGGGTTGTAGGAGAAACTTTTACTCTGGTTTCTCAGTCTGTTTCCTAGTGCCGGTTTGAAGTTCCTGCAGTTTTCACTGTAAAACGGAGTTGGAGCTAGTACCTCCCCATATATATGTATGGAGTGGAGTTTGCAACTGAAAAGAAACTTTGTGTTCCCAACAAGCTAGGTGAACGACGGCTTTCACACACACTTATCTCTCAGAACTGAGCATGTGGAGAGACGTTCGTTCATCTAGCACAAAGGGAACGGGTTGCAGGAGAAACTTTTACTCTGGTTTCTCAGTCTGTTTCCTAGTGCCGGTTTGAAGTTCCTGCAGTTTTCACTGTAAAACGGAGTTGGAGCTAGTACCTCCCCATATATATGTATGTAGTGGAGTTTGCAACTGAAAACAAACTTTGTGTTCCCAACAAGCTAGGTGAAGGACGGCTTTCACACACACTTATCTCTCAGAACTGAGCATGTGGAGAGACTTTCGTTCATCTAGCACAAAGGGAATGGTTGCAGGAGAAACATTTACTCTGGTTTCTCAGTCTGTTTCCTAGTGCCGGTTTGAAGTTCCTGCAGTTTTCACTGTAAAACCGAGTTGGAGCTAGTACCTCCCCATATATATGTATGGAGTGGAGTTTGCAACTGAAAAGAAACTTTGTGTTCCCAACAAGCTAGCTGAAGGACGGCTTTCACACACACTTATCTCTCAGAACTGAGCATGTGGAGAGACTTTCGTTCATCTAGCACAAAGGGAACGGGTTGCAGGAGAAACTTTTACTCTGGTTTCTCAGTCTGTTTCCTAGTGCCGGTTTGAAGTTCCTGCAGTTTTCACTGTAAAACCGAGTTGGAGCTAGTACCTCCCCATATATATGTATGGAGTGGAGTTTGCAACTGAAAAGAAACTTTGTGTTCCCAACAAGATAGGTGAAGGACGGCTTTCACACACACTTATCTCTCAGAACTTACCATTTGGAGAGACGTTCGTTCATCTAGCACAAAGGGAACGGGTTGCAGGAGAAACTTTTACTCTGGTTTCTCAGTCTGTTTCCTAGTGCCGGTATGAAGTTCCTGCAGTTTTCACTGTAAAACCGAGTTGGAGCTAGTACCTCCCGTATATATGTATGGAGTGGAGTTTGCAACTGAAAAGAAACTTTGTGTTCCCAACAAGCTAGGTGAAGGACGGCTTTCACACACACTTATCTCTCAGAACTGAGCATGTGGAGAGACGTTTGTTCATCTAGCACAAAGGGAACGGGTTGCAGGAGAAACTTTTACTCTGGTTTCTCAGTCTGTTTCCTAGTGCCGGTTTGAAGTTCCTGCAGTTTTCAGTGTAAAACCGAGTTGGAGCTAGTACCTCCCCATATATATGTATGGAGTGGAGTTTGCAACTGAAAAGAAACTTTGTGTTCCCAACAAGCTAGGTGAAGGACGGCTTTCACACACACTTATCTCTCAGAACTGAGCATGTGGAGAGACGTTTGTTCATCTAGCACAAAGGGAACGGGTTGCAGGAGAAACTTTTACTCTGGTTTCTCAGTCTGTTTCCTAGTGCCGGTTTGAAGTTCCTGCAGTTTTCACTGTAAAACGGAGTTGGAGCTAGTACCTCCCCATATATATGTATGGAGTGGAGTTTGCAACTGAAAAGAAACTTTGTGTTCCCAACAAGCTAGGTGAACGACGGCTTTCACACACACTTATCTCTCAGAACTGAGCATGTGGAGAGACGTTCGTTCATCTAGCACAAAGGGAACGGGTTGCAGGAGAAACTTTTACTCTGGTTTCTCAGTCTGTTTCCTAGTGCCGGTTTGAAGTTCCTGCAGTTTTCACTGTAAAACGGAGTTGGAGCTAGTACCTCCCCATATATATGTATGTAGTGGAGTTTGCAACTGAAAACAAACTTTGTGTTCCCAACAAGCTAGGTGAAGGACGGCTTTCACACACACTTATCTCTCAGAACTGAGCATGTGGAGAGACTTTCGTTCATCTAGCACAAAGGGAACGGGTTGCAGGAGAAACTTTTACTCAGGTTTCTCAGTCTGTTTCCTAGTGCCGGTTTGATGTTCCTGCAGTTTTCAGTGTAAAACAGAGTTGGAGCTAGTACCTCCCCATATATATGTATGGAGTGGAGTTTGCATCTGAAAAGAAACTTCGTGTTCCCAACAAGCTAGGTGAACGACGGCTTTCACACACACTTATCTCTCAGAACTGAGCATGTGGAGAGACGTTCGTTCATCTAGCACAAAGGGAACGGGTTGCAGGAGAAACTTTTACTCTGGTTTCTCAGTCTGTTTCCTAGTGCCGGTTTGAATTTCCTGCAGTTTTCACTGTAAAACCGAGTTGGAGCTAGTACCTCCACATATATATGTATGGAGTGGAGTTTGCAACTGAAAAGAATCTTTGTGTTCCCAACAAGCTAGCTGAAGGACGGCTTTCACACACACTTATCTCTCAGAACTGAGCATGTGGAGAGACTTTCGTTCATCTAGCACAAAGGGAACGGTTGCAGGAGAAACTTTTACTCTGGTTTCTCAGTCTGTTTCCTAGTGCCGGTTTGAAGTTCCTGCAGTTTTCACTGTAAAACCGAGTTGGAGCTAGTACCTCCCCATATATATGTATGGAGTGGAGTTTGCAACTGAAAAGAAACTTTGTGTTCCCAACAAGCTAGGTGAAGGACGGCTTTCACACACACTTATCTCTCAGAACTGAGCATGTGGAGAGACGTTTGTTCATCTAGCACAAAGGGAACGGGTTGCAGGAGAAACTTTTACTCTGGTTTCTCAGTCTGTTTCCTAGTGCCGGTTTGAAGTTCCTGCAGTTTTCAGTGTAAAACCGAGTTGGAGCTAGTACCTCCCCATATATATGTATGGAGAGGAGTTTGCATCTGAAAAGAAACTTCGTGTTCCCAACAAGCTAGGTGAACGACGGCTTTCACACACACTTATCTCTCAGAACTGAGCATGTGGAGAGACGTTCGTTCATCTAGCACAAAGGGAACGGGTTGCAGGAGAAACTTTTACTTTGGTTTCTCAGTCTGTTTCCTAGTGCCGGTTTGAAGTTCCTGCAGTTTTCACTGTAAAACGGAGTTGGAGCTAGTACCTCCCCATATATATGTATGGAGTGGAGTTTGCAACTGAAAAGAAACTTTGTGTTCCCAACAAGCTAGCTGAAGGACGGCTTTCACACACACTTATCTCTCAGAACTGAGCATGTGGAGAGACGTTCGTTCATCTAGCACAAATGGAACGTTTGCAGGAGAAACTTTTACTCTGGTTTCTCAGTCTGTTTCCTAGTGTCGGTTTGAAGTTCCTGCAGTTTTCACTGTAAAACCGAGTTGGAGCTAGTACCTCCCCATATATATGTATCGAGTGGAGTTTGCTACTGAAAAGAAACTTTGTGTTCCCAACAAGCTAGGTGAAGGACGGCTTTCACACACACTTATCTCTCAGAACTGAGCATGTGGAGAGACGTTCGTTCATCTAGCACAAAGGGAACGGGTTGCAGGAGAAACTTTTACTCTGGTTTCTCAGTCTGTTTCCTAGTGCCGGTTTGAAGTTCCTGCAGTTTTCACTGTAAAACCGAGTTGGAGCTAATACCTCCCCATATATATGTATGGAGTGGAGTTTGCAACTGAAAAGAAACTTTGTGTTCCCAACAAGCTAGCTGAAGGACGGCTTTCACACACACTTATCTCTCAGAACTGAGCATGTGGAGAGACGTTCGTTCATCTAGCACAAATGGAACGTTTGCAGGAGAAACTTTTACTCTGGTTTCTCAGTCTGTTTCCTAGTGTCGGTTTGAAGTTCCTGCAGTTTTCACTGTAAAACCGAGTTGGAGCTAGTACCTCCCCATATATATGTATCGAGTGGAGTTTGCTACTGAAAAGAAACTTTGTGTTCCCAACAAGCTAGGTGAAGGACGGCTTTCACACACACTTATCTCTCAGAACTGAGTATGTGGAGAGACGTTCGTTCATCTAGCACAAAGGGAACGGGTTGCAGGAGAAACTTTTACTCTGGTTTCTCAGTCTGTTTCCTAGTGCCGGTTTGAAGTTCCTGCAGTTTTCACTGTAAAACCGAGTTGGAGCTAATACCTCCCCATATATATGTATGGAGTGGAGTTTGCAACTGAAAAGAAACTTTGTGTTCCCAACAAGCTAGGTGAAGGACGGCTTTCACACACACTTATCTCTCAGATCTGAGCATGTGGAGAGACTTTCGTTCATCTAGCACAAAGGGAACGGGTTGCAGGAGAAACTTTTACTCTGGTTTCTCAGTCTGTTTCCTAGTGCCGGTTTGAAGTTCCTGCAGTTTTCACTGTAAAACCGAGTTGGAGCTAGTACCTCCCCATACATATGTATGGAGTGGAGTTTGCAACTGAAAAGAAACTTTGTGTTCCCAGCATGCTTGGTGAAGGACGGCTTTCACACACACTTATCTCTCAGAACTGAGCATGTGGGAAACGTTCGTTCATCTAGAACAATGGGAACGGTTTGCAGGAGAAACTTTAACTCTGGTTTCTCATTCTGTTTCCTAGTGCCGGTTTGAATTTCCTGCAGTTTTCACTGTAAAACCGAGTTGGAGCTAGTACATCCCCATATATATGTATGGAGTGGAGTTTGCATCTGAAAAGAAACTTTGTGTTCCCAACAAGCTAGGTGAAGGACGGCTTTCACAGACACTTATCTCTCAAAACTGAGCATGTGGAGAGACGTTCGTTCATCTAGCACAAATGGAACGGGTGGCAGGAGAAACTTTTACTCTGGTTTCTCAGTCTGTTTCCTAGTGCCGGTATGAAGTTCCTGCAGTTTTCACTGTAAAACCGATTTGGAGCTAGTACCTCCCTATATATATGTATGGAGTGGAGTTTGCAACTCAAAAGAAACTTTGTGTTCCCAACAAGGTAGGTGAAGGACGGCTTTCACACACACTTATCTCTCAGAACTGAGCATGAGGAGAGATGTTCGTTCATCTAGAACAAAGGGAACGGGTTGCAGGAGAAACTTTTACTCTGGTGTCTCAGTCTGTTTCCTAGTGTCGGTTTGAAGTTCCTGCAGTTTTCACTGTAAAACCGAGTTGGAGCTAGTACCTCCCCATATATATGTATGGAGTGGAGTTTGCAACTGAAAAGAAACTTTGTGTTCCCAACAAGCTAGGTGAAATACGTCTTTCACACACACTTATCTCTCAGAACTGAGCATGTGGAGAGACGTTTGTTCATCTAGCACAAAGGGAACGGGTTGCAGGAGAAACTTTTACTCTGGTTTCTCAGTCTGTTTCCTAGTGCCGGTTTGAAGTTCCAGCAGTTTTCACTGTAAAACCGAGTTGGAGCTAGTACCTCCCCATATATATTTATGGAGTGGAGTTTGCAACTGAAAAGAAACTTTGTGTTCCCAACAAGCTAGGTGAACGACGGCTTTCACACACACTTATCTGTCAGAACTGAGCATGTGGAGAGACGTTCGTTCATCTAGCACAAAGGGAACGGATTGCAGGAGAAACTTTTACTCTGGTTTCTCAGTCTGTTTCCTAGTGCCGGTTTGAAGTTCCTGCAGTTTTCACTGTAAAATGGAGTTGGAGCTAGTACCTCCCCATATATATGTATGGAGTGGAGTTTGCAACTGAAAAGAAACTTTGTGTTCCCAACAAGCTAGGTAAAGGACGGCTTTCACACACACTTATCTCTCAGAATTGAGCATGTGGAGAGACGTTCCTTCATCTAGCACAAGGGGAACGGATTGCAGGAGAAACTTTTACTCTGGTTTCTCAGTCTGTTTCCTAGTGCCGGTTTGAAGTTCTTGCAGTTTTCACTGTAAAACCGAGTTGGAGCTAGTACCTCCCCATATATATGTATGGAGTGGAGTTTGCAACTGAAAAGAAACTTTGTGTTCCCATCAAGCTAGGTGAAGGACGGCTTTCACACACACTTATCTCTCAGAACTGAGCATGTGGAGAGACGTTCGTTCATCTATCACAAAGGGAACGGGTGGCAGGAGAAACTTTTACTCTGGTTTCTCAGTCTGTTTCCTAGTGCCGGTTTGAAGTTCCTGCAGTTTTCACTGTAAAAACGAGTTGGAGCTAGTACCTCCCCATATATATGTATGGAGTGGAGTTTGCAACTGAAAAGAAACTTTGTGTTCCCAACAAGCTAGGTGAAGGACGGCTTTCACACACACTTATCTCTCAGAACTGAGCATGTGGAGAGACGTTTGTTCATCTAGCACAAAGGGAACGGGTTGCAGGAGAAACTTTTACTCTGGTTTCTCAGTCTGTTTCCTAGTGCCGGTTTGAAGTTCCTGCAGTTTTCACTGTAAAACCGAGTTGGAGCTAGTACCTCCTCATATATATGTATGGAGTGGAGTTTGCAACTGAAAAGAAACTTTGTGTTCCCAACAAGCTATTTGAACGACGGCTTTCACAAACACTTATCTCTCAGAACTGAGCATGTGAAGAGACGTTCGTTCATCTAGCACAAAGGGAACGGGTTGCAGTAGAAACTTTTACTCTGGTTTCTCAGTCTGTTTCCTAGTGCCGGTTTGAAGTTCCTGCAGTTTTCACTGTAAAAACGAGTTGGAGCTAGTACCTCCTCATATATATGTATGGAGTGGAGTTTGCAACTGAAAAGAAACTTTGTGTTCCCAACAAGCTAGCTGAAGGACGGCTTTCACACACACTTATCTCTCAGAACTGAGCATGTGGAGAGACTTTCGTTCATCTAGCACAAAGGGAACGGGTTGCAGGAGAAACTTTTACTCAGGTTTCTCAGTCTGTTCCTAGTGCCGGTTTGATGTTCCTGCAGTTTTCACTGTAAAACAGAGTTGGAGCTAGTACCTCCCCTTATATATGTATGGAGTGGAGTTTGCAACTGAAAAGAAACTTTGTGTTCCCAACAAGCTAGGTGAAGGACGGCTTTCACACACACTTATCTCTCAGAACTGAGCATGTGGAGAGACGTTCGTTCATCTAGCACAAAGGGAACGGGTTGCAGGAGAAACTTTTACTTTGGTTTCTCAGTCTGTTTCCTAGTGCCGGTTTGAAGTTCCTGCAGTTTTCACTGTAAAACGGAGTTGGAGCTAGTACCTCCCCATATATATGTATGGAGTGGAGTTTGCAACTGAAAAGAAACTTTGTGTTCCCAACAAGCTAGCTGAAGGACGGCTTTCACACACACTTATCTCTCAGAACTGAGCATGTGGAGAGACGTTCGTTCATCTAGCACAAATGGAACGTTTGCAGGAGAAACTTTTACTCTGGTTTCTCAGTCTGTTTCCTAGTGTCGGTTTGAAGTTCCTGCAGTTTTCACTGTAAAACCGAGTTGGAGCTAGTACCTCCCCATATATATGTATCGAGTGGAGTTTGCAACTGAAAAGAAACTTTGTGTTCCCAACAAGCTAGGTGAAGGACGGCTTTCACACACACTTATCTCTCAGAACTGAGCATGTGGAGAGACGTTCGTTCATCTAGCACAAAGGGAACGGGTTGCAGGAGAAACTTTTACTCTGGTTTCTCAGTCTGTTTCCTAGTGCCGGTTTGAAGTTCCTGCAGTTTTCACTGTAAAACCGAGTTGGAGCTAGTACCTCCCCATATATATGTATGGAGTGGAGTTTGCAACTGAAAAGAAACTTTGTGTTCCCAACAAGCTAGGTGAAGGACGGCTTTCACACACACTTATCTCTCAGAACTGAGAATGTGGAGAGACGTTTGTTCATCTAGCACAAAGGGAACGGGTTGCAGGAGAAACTTTTACTCTGGTTTCTCAGTCTGTTTCCTAGTGCCGGTTTGAAGTTCCTGCAGTTTTCAGTGTAAAACCGAGTTGGAGCTAGTACCTCCCCATATATATGTATGGAGTGGAGTTTGCATCTGAAAAGAAACTTCGTGTTCCCAACAAGCTAGGTGAACGACGGCTTTCACACACACTTATCTCTCAGAACTGAGCATGTGGAGAGACGTTCGTTCATCTAGCACAAAGGGAACGGGTTGCAGGAGAAACTTTTACTTTGGTTTCTCAGTCTGTTTCCTAGTGCCGGTTTGAAGTTCCTGCAGTTTTCACTGTAAAACGGAGTTGGAGCTAGTACCTCCCCATATATATGTATGGAGTGGAGTTTGCAACTGAAAAGAAACTTTGTGTTCCCAACAAGCTAGCTGAAGGACGGCTTTCACACACACTTATCTCTCAGAACTGAGCATGTGGAGAGACGTTCGTTCATCTAGCACAAATGGAACGTTTGCAGGAGAAACTTTTACTCTGGTTTCTCAGTCTGTTTCCTAGTGTCGGTTTGAAGTTCCTGCAGTTTTCACTGTAAAACCGAGTTGGAGCTAGTACCTCCCCATATATATGTATCGAGTGGAGTTTGCTACTGAAAAGAAACTTTGTGTTCCCAACAAGCTAGGTGAAGGACGGCTTTCACACACACTTATCTCTCAGAACTGAGCATGTGGAGAGACGTTCGTTCATCTAGCACAAAGGGAACGGGTTGCAGGAGAAACTTTTACTCTGGTTTCTCAGTCTGTTTCCTAGTGCCGGTTTGAAGTTCCTGCAGTTTTCACTGTAAAACCGAGTTGGAGCTAATACCTCCCCATATATATGTATGGAGTGGAGTTTGCAACTGAAAAGAAACTTTGTGTTCCCAACAAGCTAGCTGAAGGACGGCTTTCACACACACTTATCTCTCAGAACTGAGCATGTGGAGAGACGTTCGTTCATCTAGCACAAATGGAACGTTTGCAGGAGAAACTTTTACTCTGGTTTCTCAGTCTGTTTCCTAGTGTCGGTTTGAAGTTCCTGCAGTTTTCACTGTAAAACCGAGTTGGAGCTAGTACCTCCCCATATATATGTATCGAGTGGAGTTTGCTACTGAAAAGAAACTTTGTGTTCCCAACAAGCTAGGTGAAGGACGGCTTTCACACACACTTATCTCTCAGAACTGAGCATGTGGAGAGACGTTCGTTCATCTAGCACAAAGGGAACGGGTTGCAGGAGAAACTTTTACTCTGGTTTCTCAGTCTGTTTCCTAGTGCCGGTTTGAAGTTCCTGCAGTTTTCACTGTAAAACCGAGTTGGAGCTAATACCTCCCCATATATATGTATGGAGTGGAGTTTGCAACTGAAAAGAAACTTTGTGTTCCCAACAAGCTAGGTGAAGGACGGCTTTCACACACACTTATCTCTCAGATCTGAGCATGTGGAGAGACTTTCGTTCATCTAGCACAAAGGGAACGGGTTGCAGGAGAAACTTTTACTCTGGTTTCTCAGTCTGTTTCCTAGTGCCGGTTTGAAGTTCCTGCAGTTTTCACTGTAAAACCGAGTTGGAGCTAGTACCTCCCCTTACATATGTATGGAGTGGAGTTTGCAACTGAAAAGAAACTTTGTGTTCCCAGCATGCTTGGTGAAGGACGGCTTTCACACACACTTATCTCTCAGAACTGAGCATGTGGGAAACGTTCGTTCATCTAGAACAATGGGAACGGTTTGCAGGAGAAACTTTAACTCTGGTTTCTCATTCTGTTTCCTAGTGCCGGTTTGAATTTCCTGCAGTTTTCACTGTAAAACCGAGTTGGAGCTAGTACATCCCCATATATATGTATGGAGTGGAGTTTGCATCTGAAAAGAAACTTTGTGTTCCCAACAAGCTAGGTGAAGGACGGCTTTCACAGACACTTATCTCTCAAAACTGAGCATGTGGAGAGACGTTCGTTCATCTAGCACAAATGGAACGGGTGGCAGGAGAAACTTTTACTCTGGTTTCTCAGTCTGTTTCCTAGTGCCGGTATGAAGTTCCTGCAGTTTTCACTGTAAAACCGATTTGGAGCTAGTACCTCCCTATATATATGTATGGAGTGGAGTTTGCAACTCAAAAGAAACTTTGTGTTCCCAACAAGGTAGGTGAAGGACGGCTTTCACACACACTTATCTCTCAGAACTGAGCATGAGGAGAGATGTTCGTTCATCTAGAACAAAGGGAACGGGTTGCAGGAGAAACTTTTACTCTGGTGTCTCAGTCTGTTTCCTAGTGCCGGTTTGAAGTTCCTGCAGTTTTCACTGTAAAACCGAGTTGGAGCTAGTACCTCCCCATATATATGTATGGAGTGGAGTTTGCAACTGAAAAGAAACTTTGTGTTCCCAACAAGCTAGGTGAAATACGTCTTTCACACACACTTATCTCTCAGAACTGAGCATGTGGAGAGACGTTTGTTCATCTAGCACAAAGGGAACGGGTTGCAGGAGAAACTTTTACTCTGGTTTCTCAGTCTGTTTCCTAGTGCCGGTTTGAAGTTCCAGCAGTTTTCACTGTAAAACCGAGTTGGAGCTAGTACCTCCCCATATATATTTATGGAGTGGAGTTTGCAACTGAAAAGAAACTTTGTGTTCCCAACAAGCTAGGTGAACGACGGCTTTCACACACACTTATCTGTCAGAACTGAGCATGTGGAGAGACGTTCGTTCATCTAGCACAAAGGGAACGGATTGCAGGAGAAACTTTTACTCTGGTTTCTCAGTCTGTTTCCTAGTGCCGGTTTGAAGTTCCTGCAGTTTTCACTGTAAAATGGAGTTGGAGCTAGTACCTCCCCATATATATGTATGGAGTGGAGTTTGCAACTGAAAAGAAACTTTGTGTTCCCAACAAGCTAGGTAAAGGACGGCTTTCACACACACTTATCTCTCAGAATTGAGCATGTGGAGAGACGTTCCTTCATCTAGCACAAGGGGAACGGATTGCAGGAGAAACTTTTACTCTGGTTTCTCAGTCTGTTTCCTAGTGCCGGTTTGAAGTTCTTGCAGTTTTCACTGTAAAACCGAGTTGGAGCTAGTACCTCCCCATATATATGTATGGAGTGGAGTTTGCAACTGAAAAGAAACTTTGTGTTCCCATCAAGCTAGGTGAAGGACGGCTTTCACACACACTTATCTCTCAGAACTGAGCATGTGGAGAGACGTTCGTTCATCTAGCACAAAGGGAACGGGTGGCATTAGAAACTTTTACTCTGGTTTCTCAGTCTGTTTCCTAGTGCCGGTTTGAAGTTCCTGCAGTTTTCACTGTAAAAACGAGTTGGAGCTAGTACCTCCCCATATATATGTATGGAGTGGAGTTTGCAACTGAAAAGAAACTTTGTGTTCCCAACAAGCTAGGTGAAGGACGGCTTTCACACACACTTATCTCTCAGAACTGAGCATGTGGAGAGACGTTTGTTCATCTAGCACAAAGGGAACGGGTTGCAGGAGAAACTTTTACTCTGGTTTCTCAGTCTGTTTCCTAGTGCCGGTTTGAAGTTCCTGCAGTTTTCACTGTAAAACCGAGTTGGAGCTAGTACCTCCTCATATATATGTATGGAGTGGAGTTTGCAACTGAAAAGAAACTTTGTGTTCCCAACAAGCTATTTGAACGACGGCTTTCACACACACTTATCTCTCAGAACTGAGCATGTGAAGAGACGTTCGTTCATCTAGCACAAAGGGAACGGGTTGCAGTAGAAACTTTTACTCTGGTTTCTCAGTCTGTTTCCTAGTGCCGGTTTGAAGTTCCTGCAGTTTTCACTGTAAAAACGAGTTGGAGCTAGTACCTCCTCATATATATGTATGGAGTGGAGTTTGCAACTGAAAAGAAACTTTGTGTTCCCAACAAGCTAGCTGAAGGACGGCTTTCACACACACTTATCTCTCAGAACTGAGCATGTGGAGAGACTTTCGTTCATCTAGCACAAAGGGAACGGGTTGCAGGAGAAACTTTTACTCAGGTTTCTCAGTCTGTTCCTAGTGCCGGTTTGATGTTCCTGCAGTTTTCACTGTAAAACAGAGTTGGAGCTAGTACCTCCCCTTATATATGTATGGAGTGGAGTTTGCAACTGAAAAGAAACTTTGTGTTCCCAACAAGCTAGGTGAAGGACGGCTTTCACACACACTTATCTCTCAGAACTGAGCATGTGGAGAGACGTTCGTTCATCTAGCACAAAGGGAACGGGTTGCAGGAGAAACTTTTACTTTGGTTTCTCAGTCTGTTTCCTAGTGCCGGTTTGAAGTTCCTGCAGTTTTCACTGTAAAACGGAGTTGGAGCTAGTACCTCCCCATATATATGTATGGAGTGGAGTTTGCAACTGAAAAGAAACTTTGTGTTCCCAACAAGCTAGCTGAAGGACGGCTTTCACACACACTTATCTCTCAGAACTGAGCATGTGGAGAGACGTTCGTTCATCTAGCACAAATGGAACGTTTGCAGGAGAAACTTTTACTCTGGTTTCTCAGTCTGTTTCCTAGTGTCGGTTTGAAGTTCCTGCAGTTTTCACTGTAAAACCGAGTTGGAGCTAGTACCTCCCCATATATATGTATCGAGTGGAGTTTGCAACTGAAAAGAAACTTTGTGTTCCCAACAAGCTAGGTGAAGGACGGCTTTCACACACACTTATCTCTCAGAACTGAGCATGTGGAGAGACGTTCGTTCATCTAGCACAAAGGGAACGGGTTGCAGGAGAAACTTTTACTCTGGTTTCTCAGTCTGTTTCCTAGTGCCGGTTAGAAGTTCCTGCAGTTTTCACTGTAAAACCGAGTTGGAGCTAATACCTCCCCATATATATGTATGGAGTGGAGTTTGCAACTGAAAAGAAACTTTGTGTTCCCAACAAGCTAGGTGAAGGACGGCTTTCACACACACTTATATCTCAGAACTGAGCATGTGGGAAACGTTCGTTCATCTAGAACAATGGGAACGGTTTGCAGGAGAAACTTTAACTCTGGTTTCTCATTCTGTTTCCTAGTGCCGGTTTGAATTTCCTGCAGTTTTCACTGTAAAACCGAGTTGGAGCTAGTACATCCCCATATATATGTATGGAGTGGAGTTTGCATCTGAAAAGAAACTTTGTGTTCCCAACAAGGTAGGTGAAGGACGGCTTTCACACACACTTATCTCTCAGAACTGAGCATGAGGAGAGATGTTCGTTCATCTAGAACAAAGGGAACGGGTTGCAGGAGAAACTTTTACTCTGGTGTCTCAGTCTGTTTCCTAGTGCCGGTTTGAAGTTCCTGCAGTTTTCACTGTAAAACCGAGTTGGAGCTAGTACCTCCTCATATATATGTATGGAGTGGAGTTTGCAACTGAAAAGAAACTTTGTGTTCTCAACAAGCTAGGTGAAGGACGGCTTTCACACACACTTATCTCTCAGAACTGAGCATGTGGAGAGACTTTCGTTCATCTAGCACAAAGGGAACGGGTTGCAGGAGAAACTTTTACTCTGGTTTCTCAGTCTGTTTCCTAGTGCCGGTTTGAAGTTCCTGCAGTTTTCACTGTAAAACCGAGTTGGAGCTAGTACCTCCCTATATATATGTATGGAGTGGAGTTTGCAACTGAAAAGAAACTTTGTGTTCCCAACAAGCTAGGTGAAGTACGGCTTTCACACACACTTTTCTTTCAGAACTGAGCATGAGGAGAGACGTTCGTTCATCTAGCACAAAGGGAACGGGTTGCAGGAGACACTTTTACTCTGGTGTCTCAGTCTGTTTCCTAGTGCCGGTTTGAAGTTCCTGCAGTTTTCACTGTAAAACCGAGTTGGAGCTAGTACCTATCCATATATATGTATGGAGTGGAGTTTGCAACTGAAAAGAAACTTTGTGTTCTCAACAAGCTAGGTGAAGGACGGCTTTCACACACACTTATCTCTCAGAACTGAGCATGTGGAGAGACGTTCGTTCATCTAGCACAAAATGAACGGGTTGCAGGAGAAACTTTTACTCTGGTTTATCAGTCTGTTTCCTAGGTCCGGTTTGAAGTTCCTGCAGTTTTCACTGTAAAACCGAGTTGGAGCTAGTACCTCCCCATATATATGTATGGAGTGGAGTTTGCAACTGAAAAGAAACTTTGTGTTCCCAACAAGCTAGGTGAAATACGTCTTTCACAGACACTTATCTCTCAAAACTGAGCATGTGGAGAGACGTTTGTTCATCTAGCACAAAGGGAACGGGTTGCAGGAGAAACTTTTACTCTGGTTTCTCAGTCTGTTTCCTAGTGCCGGTTTGAAGTTCCAGCAGTTTTCACTGTAAAACCGAGTTGGAGCTAGTACCTCCCCATATATATGTATGGAGTGGAGTTTGCAACTGAAAAGAAACTTTGTGTTCCCAACAAGCTAGGTGAACGACGGCTTTCACACACACTTATCTGTCAGAACTGAGCATGTGGAGAGACGTTCGTTCATCTAGCACAAAGGGAACGGGTTGCAGGAGAAACTTTTACTCTTGTTTCTCAGTCTGTTTCCTAGTGCCGGTTTGAAGTTCCTGCAATTTTCACTGTAAAACCGAGTTGGAGCTAGTACCTCCCCATATATATGTATGGAGTGGAGTTTGCAACTGAAAAGAAACTTTGTGTTCCCAACAAGCTAGTTGAAGGACGGCTTTCAAACACACTTATCTCTCAGAACTGAGCATGTGGAGAGACTTTCGTTCATCTAGCACAAAGGGAACGGTTGCAGGAGAAACTTTTACTCTGGTTTCTCAGTCTGTTTCCTAGTGCCGGTTTGAAGTTCCTGCAGTTTTCACTGTAAAACCGAGTTGGAGCTAGTACCTCCCCATATATATGTATGGAGTGGAGTTTGCAACTGAAAAGAAACTTTGTGTTCCCAACAAGCTAGCTGAAGGACGGCTTTCACACACACTTATCTCTCAGAACTGAGCATGTGGAGAGACTTTCGTTCTTCTAGCACAAAGGGAACGGTTGCAGGAGAAACTTTTACTCTGGTTTCTCAGTCTGTTTCCTAGTGCCGGTATGAAGTTCCTGCAGTTTTCACTGTAAAACCGAGTTGGAGCTAGTACCTCCCCATATATATGTATGGAGTGGAGTTTGCAACTGAAAAGAAACTTTGTGTTCCCAACAAGCTAGCTGAAGGACGGCTTTCACACACACTTATCTCTCAGAACTGAGCATGTGGAGAGACGTTCGTTCATCTAGCACAAAGGGAACGGTTGCAGGAGAAACTTTTACTCTGGTTTCTCAGTCTGTTTCCTAGTGTCGGTTTGAAGTTCCTGCAGATTTCACTGTAAAACCGAGTTGGAGCTAGTACCTCCCCATATATATGTATCGAGTGGAGTTTGCAACTGAAAAGAAACTTTGTGTTCCCAACAAGCTAGGTGAAGGACGGCTTTCACACACACTTATCTCTCAGAACTGAGCATGTGGAGAGACGTTCGTTCATCTAGCACAAAGGGAACGGGTTGCAGGAGAAACTTTTACTCTGGTTTCTCAGTCTGTTTCCTAGTGCCGGTTTGAAGTTCCTGCAGTTTTCACTGTAAAACCGAGTTGGAGCTAATACCTCCCCATATATATGTATGGAGTGGAGTTTGCAACTGAAAAGAAACTTTGTGTTCCCAACAAGCTAGGTGAAGGACGGCTTTCACACACATTTATCTCTCAGAACTGAGCATGTGGAGAGACTTTCGTTCATCTAGCACAAAGGGAACGGGTTGCAGGAGAAACTTTTACTCTGGTTTCTCAGTCTGTTTCCTAGTGCCGGTTGGAAGTTCCTGCAGTTTTCACTGTAAAACCGAGTTGGAGCTAGTACCTCCCCATACATATGTATGGAGTGGAGTTTGCAACTGAAAAGAAACTTTGTGTTCCCAGGATGCTTGGTGAAGGACGGCTTTCACACACACTTATCTCTCAGAACTGAGCATGTGGAGAAACGTTCGTTCATCTAGAACAATGGGAACGGTTTGCAGGAGAAACTTTAACTCTGGTTTCTCATTCTGTTTCCTAGTGCCGGTTTGAAGTTCCTGCAGTTTTCACTGTAAAACCGAGTTGGAGCTAGTACATCCCCATATATATGTATGGAGTGGAGTTTGCATCTGAAAAGAAACTTTGTGTTCCCAACAAGCTAGGTGAAGGACGGCTTTCACAGACACTTATCTCTCAAAACTGAGCATGTGGAGAGACGTTCGTTCATCTAGCACAAATGGAACGGGTGGCAGGAGAAACTTTTACTCTGGTTTCTCAGTCTGTTTCCTAGTGCCGGTATGAAGTTCCTGCAGTTTTCACTGTAAAACCGATTTGGAGCTAGTACCTCCCTATATATATGTATGGAGTGGAGTTTGCAACTCAAAAGAAACTTTGTGTTCCCAACAAGCTAGGTGAAGGACGGCTTTCACACACACTTATCTCTCAGAACTGAGCATGAGGAGAGATGTTCGTTCATCTAGAACAAAGGGAACGGGTTGCAGGAGAAACTTTTACTCTGGTGTCTCAGTCTGTTTCCTAGTGCCGGTTTGAAGTTCCTGCAGTTTTCACTGTAAAACCGAGTTGGAGCTAGTACCTCCTCATATATATGTATGGAGTGGAGTTTGCAACTGAAAAGAAACTTTGTGTTCTCAACAAGCTAGGTGAAGGACGGCTTTCACACACACTTATCTCTCAGAACTTTGCATGTGGAGAGACGTTCGTTCATCTAGCACAAAATGAACGGGTTGCAGGAGAAACTTTTACTCTGGTTTCTCAGTCTGTTTCCTAGTGCCGGTTTGAAGTTCCTGCAGTTTTCACTGTAAAACCGAGTTGGAGCTAGTACCTCCCCATATATATGTATGGAGTGGAATTTGCAACTGAAAAGAAACTTTGTGTTCCCAACAAGCTAGGTGAAGGACGGCTTTCACACACACTTATCTCTCAGAACTGAGCATGTGGAGAGACTTTCGTTCATCTAGCAAAAAGGGAACGGGTTGCAGGAGAAACTTTTACTCTGGTTTCTCAGTCTGTTTCCTAGTGCCGGTTTGAAGTTCCTGCAGTTTTCACTGTAAAACCGAGTTGGAGCTAGTACCTCCCCATATATATGTATGGAGTGGAGTTTGCAACTGAAAAGAAACTTTGTGTTCCCAGCATGCTTGGTGAAGGACGGCTTTCACACACACTTATCTCTCAGAACTGAGCATGTGGAGAGACGTTCGTTCATCTAGCACAAAGGGAACGGGTTGCAGGAGAAACTTTTACTCTGGTTTCTCAGTCTGTTTCCTAGTGCCGGTTTGAAGTTCCTGCAGTTTTCACTGTAAAACCGAGTTGGAGCTAGTACCTCCCCATATATATGTATGGAGTGGAGTTTGCAACTGAAAAGAAACTTTGTGTTCCCAACAAGCTAGCTGAAGGACGGCTTTCACACACACTTATCTCTCAGAACTGAGCATGTGGAGAGACGTTCGTTCATCTAGCACAAAGGGAACGGTTGCAGGAGAAACTTTTACTCTGGTTTCTCAGTCTGTTTCCTAGTGTCGGTTTGAAGTTCCTGCAGATTTCACTGTAAAACCGAGTTGGAGCTAGTACCTCCCCATATATATGTATCGAGTGGAGTTTGCAACTGAAAAGAAACTTTGTGTTCCCAACAAGCTAGGTGAAGGACGGCTTTCACACACACTTATCTCTCAGAACTGAGCATGTGGAGAGACGTTCGTTCATCTAGCACAAAGGGAACGGGTTGCAGGAGAAACTTTTACTCTGGTTTCTCAGTCTGTTTCCTAGTGCCGGTTTGAAGTTCCTGCAGTTTTCACTGTAAAACCGAGTTGGAGCTAATACCTCCCCATATATATGTATGGAGTGGAGTTTGCAACTGAAAAGAAACTTTGTGTTCCCAACAAGCTAGGTGAAGGACGGCTTTCACACACATTTATCTCTCAGAACTGAGCATGTGGAGAGACTTTCGTTCATCTAGCACAAAGGGAACGGGTTGCAGGAGAAACTTTTACTCTGGTTTCTCAGTCTGTTTCCTAGTGCCGGTTGGAAGTTCCTGCAGTTTTCACTGTAAAACCGAGTTGGAGCTAGTACCTCCCCATACATATGTATGGAGTGGAGTTTGCAACTGAAAAGAAACTTTGTGTTCCCAGGATGCTTGGTGAAGGACGGCTTTCACACACACTTATCTCTCAGAACTGAGCATGTGGAGAAACGTTCGTTCATCTAGAACAATGGGAACGGTTTGCAGGAGAAACTTTAACTCTGGTTTCTCATTCTGTTTCCTAGTGCCGGTTTGAAGTTCCTGCATTTTTCACTGTAAAACCGAGTTGGAGCTAGTACATCCCCATATATATGTATGGAGTGGAGTTTGCATCTGAAAAGAAACTTTGTGTTCCCAACAAGCTAGGTGAAGGACGGCTTTCACAGACACTTATCTCTCAAAACTGAGCATGTGGAGAGACGTTCGTTCATCTAGCACAAATGGAACGGGTGGCAGGAGAAACTTTTACTCTGGTTTCTCAGTCTGTTTCCTAGTGCCGGTATGAAGTTCCTGCAGTTTTCACTGTAAAACCGATTTGGAGCTAGTACCTCCCTATATATATGTATGGAGTGGAGTTTGCAACTCAAAAGAAACTTTGTGTTCCCAACAAGCTAGGTGAAGGACGGCTTTCACACACACTTATCTCTCAGAACTGAGCATGAGGAGAGATGTTCGTTCATCTAGAACAAAGGGAACGGGTTGCAGGAGAAACTTTTACTCTGGTGTCTCAGTCTGTTTCCTAGTGCCGGTTTGAAGTTCCTGCAGTTTTCACTGTAAAACCGAGTTGGAGCTAGTACCTCCTCATATATATGTATGGAGTGGAGTTTGCAACTGAAAAGAAACTTTGTGTTCTCAACAAGCTAGGTGAAGGACGGCTTTCACACACACTTATCTCTCAGAACTTAGCATGTGGAGAGACGTTCGTTCATCTAGCACAAAATGAACGGGTTGCAGGAGAAACTTTTACTCTGGTTTCTCAGTCTGTTTCCTAGTGCCGGTTTGAAGTTCCTGCAGTTTTCACTGTAAAACCGAGTTGGAGCTAGTACCTCCCCATATATATGTATGGAGTGGAGTTTGCAACTGAAAAGAAACTTTGTGTTCCCAACAAGCTAGGTGAAGGACGGCTTTCACACACACTTATCTCTCAGAACTGAGCATGTGGAGAGACTTTCGTTCATCTAGCAAAAAGGGAACGGGTTGCAGGAGAAACTTTTACTCTGGTTTCTCAGTCTGTCTCCTAGTGCCGGTTTGAAGTTCCTGCAGTTTTCACTGTAAAACCGAGTTGGAGCTAGTACCTCCCCATATATATGTATGGAGTGGAGTTTGCAACTGAAAAGAAACTTTGTGTTCCCAGCATGCTTGGTGAAGGACGGCTTTCACACACACTTATCTCTCAGAACTGAGCATGTGGAGAGACGTTCGTTCATCTAGCACAAAGGGAACGGGTTGCAGGAGAAACTTTTACTCTGGTTTCTCAGTCTGTTTCCTAGTGCCGGTTTGAAGTTCCTGCAGTTTTCACTGTAAAACCGAGTTGGAGCTAGTACCTCCCCATATATATGTATGGAGTGGAGTTTGCAACTGAAAAGAAACTTTGTGTTCCCAACAAGCTAGGTGAAGTACGGCTTTCACACACACTTTTCTTTCAGAACTGAGCATGAGGAGAGACGTTCGTTCATCTAGCACAAAGGGAACGGGTTGCAGGAGACACTTTTACTCTGGTGTCTCAGTCTGTTTCCTAGTGCCGGTTTGAAGTTCCTGCAGTTTTCACTGTAAAACCGAGTTGGAGCTAGTACCTATCCATATATATGTATGGAGTGGAGTTTGCAACTGAAAAGAAACTTTGTGTTCTCAACAAGCTAGGTGAAGGACGGCTTTCACACACACTTATCTCTCAGAACTGAGCATGTGGAGAGACGTTCGTTCATCTAGCACAAAATGAACGGGTTGCAGGAGAAACTTTTACTCTGGTTTATCAGTCTGTTTCCTAGGTCCGGTTTGAAGTTCCTGCAGTTTTCACTGTAAAACCGAGTTGGAGCTAGTACCTCCCCATATATATGTATGGAGTGGAGTTTGCAACTGAAAAGAAACTTTGTGTTCCCAACAAGCTAGGTGAAATACGTCTTTCACAGACACTTATCTCTCAAAACTGAGCATGTGGAGAGACGTTTGTTCATCTAGCACAAAGGGAACGGGTTGCAGGAGAAACTTTTACTCTGGTTTCTCAGTCTGTTTCCTAGTGCCGGTTTGAAGTTCCAGCAGTTTTCACTGTAAAACCGAGTTGGAGCTAGTACCTCCCCATATATATGTATGGAGTGGAGTTTGCAACTGAAAAGAAACTTTGTGTTCCCAACAAGCTAGGTGAACGACGGCTTTCACACACACTTATCTGTCAGAACTGAGCATGTGGAGAGACGTTCGTTCATCTAGCACAAAGGGAACGGGTTGCAGGAGAAACTTTTACTCTTGTTTCTCAGTCTGTTTCCTAGTGCCGGTTTGAAGTTCCTGCAATTTTCACTGTAAAACCGAGTTGGAGCTAGTACCTCCCCATATATATGTATGGAGTGGAGTTTGCAACTGAAAAGAAACTTTGTGTTCCCAACAAGCTAGTTGAAGGACGGCTTTCAAACACACTTATCTCTCAGAACTGAGCATGTGGAGAGACTTTCGTTCATCTAGCACAAAGGGAACGGTTGCAGGAGAAACTTTTACTCTGGTTTCTCAGTCTGTTTCCTAGTGCCGGTTTGAAGTTCCTGCAGTTTTCACTGTAAAACCGAGTTGGAGCTAGTACCTCCCCATATATATGTATGGAGTGGAGTTTGCAACTGAAAAGAAACTTTGTGTTCCCAACAAGCTAGCTGAAGGACGGCTTTCACACACACTTATCTCTCAGAACTGAGCATGTGGAGAGACTTTCGTTCTTCTAGCACAAAGGGAACGGTTGCAGGAGAAACTTTTACTCTGGTTTCTCAGTCTGTTTCCTAGTGCCGGTATGAAGTTCCTGCAGTTTTCACTGTAAAACCGAGTTGGAGCTAGTACCTCCCCATATATATGTATGGAGTGGAGTTTGCAACTGAAAAGAAACTTTGTGTTCCCAACAAGCTAGCTGAAGGACGGCTTTCACACACACTTATCTCTCAGAACTGAGCATGTGGAGAGACGTTCGTTCATCTAGCACAAAGGGAACGGTTGCAGGAGAAACTTTTACTCTGGTTTCTCAGTCTGTTTCCTAGTGTCGGTTTGAAGTTCCTGCAGATTTCACTGTAAAACCGAGTTGGAGCTAGTACCTCCCCATATATATGTATCGAGTGGAGTTTGCAACTGAAAAGAAACTTTGTGTTCCCAACAAGCTAGGTGAAGGACGGCTTTCACACACACTTATCTCTCAGAACTGAGCATGTGGAGAGACGTTCGTTCATCTAGCACAAAGGGAACGGGTTGCAGGAGAAACTTTTACTCTGGTTTCTCAGTCTGTTTCCTAGTGCCGGTTTGAAGTTCCTGCAGTTTTCACTGTAAAACCGAGTTGGAGCTAATACCTCCCCATATATATGTATGGAGTGGAGTTTGCAACTGAAAAGAAACTTTGTGTTCCCAACAAGCTAGGTGAAGGACGGCTTTCACACACATTTATCTCTCAGAACTGAGCATGTGGAGAGACTTTCGTTCATCTAGCACAAAGGGAACGGGTTGCAGGAGAAACTTTTACTCTGGTTTCTCAGTCTGTTTCCTAGTGCCGGTTGGAAGTTCCTGCAGTTTTCACTGTAAAACCGAGTTGGAGCTAGTACCTCCCCATACATATGTATGGAGTGGAGTTTGCAACTGAAAAGAAACTTTGTGTTCCCAGGATGCTTGGTGAAGGACGGCTTTCACACACACTTATCTCTCAGAACTGAGCATGTGGAGAAACGTTCGTTCATCTAGAACAATGGGAACGGTTTGCAGGAGAAACTTTAACTCTGGTTTCTCATTCTGTTTCCTAGTGCCGGTTTGAAGTTCCTGCAGTTTTCACTGTAAAACCGAGTTGGAGCTAGTACATCCCCATATATATGTATGGAGTGGAGTTTGCATCTGAAAAGAAACTTTGTGTTCCCAACAAGCTAGGTGAAGGACGGCTTTCACAGACACTTATCTCTCAAAACTGAGCATGTGGAGAGACGTTCGTTCATCTAGCACAAATGGAACGGGTGGCAGGAGAAACTTTTACTCTGGTTTCTCAGTCTGTTTCCTAGTGCCGGTATGAAGTTCCTGCAGTTTTCACTGTAAAACCGATTTGGAGCTAGTACCTCCCTATATATATGTATGGAGTGGAGTTTGCAACTCAAAAGAAACTTTGTGTTCCCAACAAGCTAGGTGAAGGACGGCTTTCACACACACTTATCTCTCAGAACTGAGCATGAGGAGAGATGTTCGTTCATCTAGAACAAAGGGAACGGGTTGCAGGAGAAACTTTTACTCTGGTGTCTCAGTCTGTTTCCTAGTGCCGGTTTGAAGTTCCTGCAGTTTTCACTGTAAAACCGAGTTGGAGCTAGTACCTCCTCATATATATGTATGGAGTGGAGTTTGCAACTGAAAAGAAACTTTGTGTTCTCAACAAGCTAGGTGAAGGACGGCTTTCACACACACTTATCTCTCAGAACTTTGCATGTGGAGAGACGTTCGTTCATCTAGCACAAAATGAACGGGTTGCAGGAGAAACTTTTACTCTGGTTTCTCAGTCTGTTTCCTAGTGCCGGTTTGAAGTTCCTGCAGTTTTCACTGTAAAACCGAGTTGGAGCTAGTACCTCCCCATATATATGTATGGAGTGGAATTTGCAACTGAAAAGAAACTTTGTGTTCCCAACAAGCTAGGTGAAGGACGGCTTTCACACACACTTATCTCTCAGAACTGAGCATGTGGAGAGACTTTCGTTCATCTAGCAAAAAGGGAACGGGTTGCAGGAGAAACTTTTACTCTGGTTTCTCAGTCTGTTTCCTAGTGCCGGTTTGAAGTTCCTGCAGTTTTCACTGTAAAACCGAGTTGGAGCTAGTACCTCCCCATATATATGTATGGAGTGGAGTTTGCAACTGAAAAGAAACTTTGTGTTCCCAGCATGCTTGGTGAAGGACGGCTTTCACACACACTTATCTCTCAGAACTGAGCATGTGGAGAGACGTTCGTTCATCTAGCACAAAGGGAACGGGTTGCAGGAGAAACTTTTACTCTGGTTTCTCAGTCTGTTTCCTAGTGCCGGTTTGAAGTTCCTGCAGTTTTCACTGTAAAACCGAGTTGGAGCTAGTACCTCCCCATATATATGTATGGAGTGGAGTTTGCAACTGAAAAGAAACTTTGTGTTCCCAACAAGCTAGCTGAAGGACGGCTTTCACACACACTTATCTCTCAGAACTGAGCATGTGGAGAGACGTTCGTTCATCTAGCACAAAGGGAACGGTTGCAGGAGAAACTTTTACTCTGGTTTCTCAGTCTGTTTCCTAGTGTCGGTTTGAAGTTCCTGCAGATTTCACTGTAAAACCGAGTTGGAGCTAGTACCTCCCCATATATATGTATCGAGTGGAGTTTGCAACTGAAAAGAAACTTTGTGTTCCCAACAAGCTAGGTGAAGGACGGCTTTCACACACACTTATCTCTCAGAACTGAGCATGTGGAGAGACGTTCGTTCATCTAGCACAAAGGGAACGGGTTGCAGGAGAAACTTTTACTCTGGTTTCTCAGTCTGTTTCCTAGTGCCGGTTTGAAGTTCCTGCAGTTTTCACTGTAAAACCGAGTTGGAGCTAATACCTCCCCATATATATGTATGGAGTGGAGTTTGCAACTGAAAAGAAACTTTGTGTTCCCAACAAGCTAGGTGAAGGACGGCTTTCACACACATTTATCTCTCAGAACTGAGCATGTGGAGAGACTTTCGTTCATCTAGCACAAAGGGAACGGGTTGCAGGAGAAACTTTTACTCTGGTTTCTCAGTCTGTTTCCTAGTGCCGGTTGGAAGTTCCTGCAGTTTTCACTGTAAAACCGAGTTGGAGCTAGTACCTCCCCATACATATGTATGGAGTGGAGTTTGCAACTGAAAAGAAACTTTGTGTTCCCAGGATGCTTGGTGAAGGACGGCTTTCACACACACTTATCTCTCAGAACTGAGCATGTGGAGAAACGTTCGTTCATCTAGAACAATGGGAACGGTTTGCAGGAGAAACTTTAACTCTGGTTTCTCATTCTGTTTCCTAGTGCCGGTTTGAAGTTCCTGCATTTTTCACTGTAAAACCGAGTTGGAGCTAGTACATCCCCATATATATGTATGGAGTGGAGTTTGCATCTGAAAAGAAACTTTGTGTTCCCAACAAGCTAGGTGAAGGACGGCTTTCACAGACACTTATCTCTCAAAACTGAGCATGTGGAGAGACGTTCGTTCATCTAGCACAAATGGAACGGGTGGCAGGAGAAACTTTTACTCTGGTTTCTCAGTCTGTTTCCTAGTGCCGGTATGAAGTTCCTGCAGTTTTCACTGTAAAACCGATTTGGAGCTAGTACCTCCCTATATATATGTATGGAGTGGAGTTTGCAACTCAAAAGAAACTTTGTGTTCCCAACAAGCTAGGTGAAGGACGGCTTTCACACACACTTATCTCTCAGAACTGAGCATGAGGAGAGATGTTCGTTCATCTAGAACAAAGGGAACGGGTTGCAGGAGAAACTTTTACTCTGGTGTCTCAGTCTGTTTCCTAGTGCCGGTTTGAAGTTCCTGCAGTTTTCACTGTAAAACCGAGTTGGAGCTAGTACCTCCTCATATATATGTATGGAGTGGAGTTTGCAACTGAAAAGAAACTTTGTGTTCTCAACAAGCTAGGTGAAGGACGGCTTTCACACACACTTATCTCTCAGAACTTAGCATGTGGAGAGACGTTCGTTCATCTAGGACAAAATGAACGGGTTGCAGGAGAAACTTTTACTCTGGTTTCTCAGTCTGTTTCCTAGTGCCGGTTTGAAGTTCCTGCAGTTTTCACTGTAAAACCGAGTTGGAGCTAGTACCTCCCCATATATATGTATGGAGTGGAGTTTGCAACTGAAAAGAAACTTTGTGTTCCCAACAAGCTAGGTGAAGGACGGCTTTCACACACACTTATCTCTCAGAACTGAGCATGTGGAGAGACTTTCGTTCATCTAGCAAAAAGGGAACGGGTTGCAGGAGAAACTTTTACTCTGGTTTCTCAGTCTGTCTCCTAGTGCCGGTTTGAAGTTCCTGCAGTTTTCACTGTAAAACCGAGTTGGAGCTAGTACCTCCCCATATATATGTATGGAGTGGAGTTTGCAACTGAAAAGAAACTTTGTGTTCCCAGCATGCTTGGTGAAGGACGGCTTTCACACACACTTATCTCTCAGAACTGAGCATGTGGAGAGACGTTCGTTCATCTAGCACAAAGGGAACGGGTTGCAGGAGAAACTTTTACTCTGGTTTCTCAGTCTGTTTCCTAGTGCCGGTTTGAAGTTCCTGCAGTTTTCACTGTAAAACCGAGTTGGAGCTAGTACCTCCCCATATATATGTATGGAGTGGAGTTTGCAACTGAAAAGAAACTTTGTGTTCCCAACAAGCTAGCTGAAGGACGGCTTTCACACACACTTATCTCTCAGAACTGAGCATGTGGAGAGACCTTCGTTCTTCTAGCACAAAGGGAACGGTTGCAGGAGAAACTTTTACTCTGGTTTCTCAGTCTGTTTCCTAGTGCCGGTATGAAGTTCCTGCAGTTTTCACTGTAAAACCGAGTTGGAGCTAGTACCTCCCCATATATATGTATGGAGTGGAGTTTGCAACTGAAAAGAAACTTTGTGTTCCCAACAAGCTAGCTGAAGGACGGCTTTCACACACACTTATCTCTCAGAACTGAGCATGTGGAGAGACGTTCGTTCATCTAGCACAAAGGGAACGGTTGCAGGAGAAACTTTTACTCTGGTTTCTCAGTCTGTTTCCTAGTGTCGGTTTGAAGTTCCTGCAGATTTCACTGTAAAACCGAGTTGGAGCTTGTACCTCCCCATATATATGTATCGAGTGGAGTTTGCAACTGAAAAGAAACTTTGTGTTCCCAACAAGCTAGGTGAAGGACGGCTTTCACACACACTTATCTCTCAGAACTGAGCATGTGGAGAGACGTTCGTTCATCTAGCACAAAGGGAACGGGTTGCAGGAGAAACTTTTACTCTGGTTTCTCAGTCTGTTTCCTAGTGCCGGTTTGAAGTTCCTGCAGTTTTCACTGTAAAACCGAGTTGGAGCTAATACCTCCCCATATATATGTATGGAGTGGAGTTTGCAACTGAAAAGAAACTTTGTGTTCCCAACAAGCTAGGTGAAGGACGGCTTTCACACACATTTATCTCTCAGAACTGAGCATGTGGAGAGACTTTCGTTCATCTAGCACAAAGGGAACGGGTTGCAGGAGAAACTTTTACTCTGGTTTCTCAGTCTGTTTCCTAGTGCCGGTTGGAAGTTCCTGCAGTTTTCACTGTAAAACCGAGTTGGAGCTAGTACCTCCCCATACATATGTATGGAGTGGAGTTTGCAACTGAAAAGAAACTTTGTGTTCCCAGGATGCTTGGTGAAGGACGGCTTTCACACACACTCATCTCTCAGAACTGAGCATGTGGAGAAACGTTCGTTCATCTAGAACAATGGGAACGGTTTGCAGGAGAAACTTTAACTCTGGTTTCTCATTCTGTTTCCTAGTGCCGGTTTGAAGTTCCTGCAGTTTTCACTGTAAAACCGAGTTGGAGCTAGTACATCCCCATATATATGTATGGAGTGGAGTTTGCATCTGAAAAGAAACTTTGTGTTCCCAACAAGCTAGGTGAAGGACGGCTTTCACAGACACTTATCTCTCAAAACTGAGCATGTGGAGAGACGTTCGTTCATCTAGCACAAATGGAACGGGTGGCAAGAGAAACTTTTACTCTGGTTTCTCAGTCTGTTTCCTAGTGCCGGTATGAAGTTCCTGCAGTTTTCACTGTAAAACCGAGTTGGAGCTAGTACCTCCCTATATATATGTATGGAGTGGAGTTTGCAACTCAAAAGAAACTTTGTGTTCCCAACAAGCTAGGTGAAGGACGGCTTTCACACACATTTATCTCTCAGAACTGAGCATGTGGAGAGACTTTCGTTCATCTAGCACAAAGGGAACGGGTTGCAGGAGAAACTTTTACTCTGGTTTCTCAGTCTGTTTCCTAGTGCCGGTTGGAAGTTCCTGCAGTTTTCACTGTAAAACCGAGTTGGAGCTAGTACCTCCCCATACATATGTATGGAGTGGAGTTTGCAACTGAAAAGAAACTTTGTGTTCCCAGGATGCTTGGTGAAGGACGGCTTTCACACACACTTATCTCTCAGAACTGAGCATGTGGAGAAACGTTCGTTCATCTAGAACAATGGGAACGGTTTGCAGGAGAAACTTTTACTCTGGTTTCTCAGTCTGTTTCCTAGTGCCGGTATGAAGTTCCTGCAGTTTTCACTGTAAAACCGAGTTGGAGCTAGTACATCCCCATATATATGTATGGAGTGGAGTTTGCATCTGAAAAGAAACTTTGTGTTCCCAACAAGCTAGGTGAAGGACGGCTTTCACAGACACTTATCTCTCAAAACTGAGCATGTGGAGAGACGTTCGTTCATCTAGCACAAATGGAACGGGTGGCAGGAGAAACTTTTACTCTGGTTTCTCAGTCTGTTTCCTAGTGCCGGTATGAAGTTCCTGCAGTTTTCACTGTAAAACCGATTTGGAGCTAGTACCTCCCTATATATATGTATGGAGTGGAGTTTGCAACTCAAAAGAAACTTTGTGTTCCCAACAAGCTAGGTGAAGGACGGCTTTCACACACACTTATCTCTCAGAACTGAGCATGAGGAGAGATGTTCGTTCATCTAGAACAAAGGGAACGGGTTGCAGGAGAAACTTTTACTCTGGTGTCTCAGTCTGTTTCCTAGTGCCGGTTTGAAGTTCCTGCAGTTTTCACTGTAAAACCGAGTTGGAGCTAGTACCTCCTCATATATATGTATGGAGTGGAGTTTGCAACTGAAAAGAAACTTTGTGTTCTCAACAAGCTAGGTGAAGGACGGCTTTCACACACACTTATCTCTCAGAACTTAGCATGTGGAGAGACGTTCGTTCATCTAGCACAAAATGAACGGGTTGCAGGAGAAACTTTTACTCTGGTTTCTCAGTCTGTTTCCTAGTGCCGGTTTGAAGTTCCTGCAGTTTTCACTGTAAAACCGAGTTGGAGCTAGTACCTCCCCATATATATGTATGGAGTGGAGTTTGCAACTGAAAAGAAACTTTGTGTTCCCAACAAGCTAGGTGAAGGACGGCTTTCACACACATTTATCTCTCAGAACTGAGCATGTGGAGAGACTTTCGTTCATCTAGCACAAAGGGAACGGGTTGCAGGAGAAACTTTTACTCTGGTTTCTCAGTCTGTTTCCTAGTGCCGGTTGGAAGTTCCTGCAGTTTTCACTGTAAAACCGAGTTGGAGCTAGTACCTCCCCATACATATGTATGGAGTGGAGTTTGCAACTGAAAAGAAACTTTGTGTTCCCAGGATGCTTGGTGAAGGACGGCTTTCACACACACTTATCTCTCAGAACTGAGCATGTGGAGAAACGTTCGTTCATCTAGAACAATGGGAAAGGTTTGCAGGAGAAACTTTAACTCTGGTTTCTCATTCTGTTTCCTAGTGCCGGTTTGAAGTTCCTGCAGTTTTCACTGTAAAACCGAGTTGGAGCTAGTACATCCCCATATATATGTATGGAGTGGAGTTTGCATCTGAAAAGAAACTTTGTGTTCCCAACAAGCTAGGTGAAGGACGGCTTTCACAGACACTTATCTCTCAAAACTGAGCATGTGGAGAGACGTTCGTTCATCTAGCACAAATGGAACGGGTGGCAGGAGAAACTTTTACTCTGGTTTCTCAGTCTGTTTCCTAGTGCCGGTATGAAGTTCCTGCAGTTTTCACTGTAAAACCGATTTGGAGCTAGTACCTCCCTATATATATGTATGGAGTGGAGTTTGCAACTCAAAAGAAACTTTGTGTTCCCAACAAGCTAGGTGAAGGACGGCTTTCACACACACTTATCTCTCAGAACTGAGCATGAGGAGAGATGTTCGTTCATCTAGAACAAAGGGAACGGGTTGCAGGAGAAACTTTTACTCTGGTGTCTCAGTCTGTTTCCTAGTGCCGGTTTGAAGTTCCTGCAGTTTTCACTGTAAAACCGAGTTGGAGCTAGTACCTCCTCATATATATGTATGGAGTGGAGTTTGCAACTGAAAAGAAACTTTGTGTTCTCAACAAGCTAGGTGAAGGACGGCTTTCACACACACTTATCTCTCAGAACTTAGCATGTGGAGAGACGTTCGTTCATCTAGCACAAAATGAACGGGTTGCAGGAGAAACTTTTACTCTGGTTTCTCAGTCTGTTTCCTAGTGCCGGTTTGAAGTTCCTGCAGTTTTCACTGTAAAACCGAGTTGGAGCTAGTACCTCCCCATATATATGTATGGAGTGGAGTTTGCAACTGAAAAGAAACTTTGTGTTCCCAACAAGCTAGGTGAAGGACGGCTTTCACACACACTTATCTCTCAGAACTGAGCATGTGGAGAGACTTTCGTTCATCTAGCAAAAAGGGAACGGGTTGCAGGAGAAACTTTTACTCTGGTTTCTCAGTCTGTTTCCTAGTGCCGGTTTGAAGTTCCTGCAGTTTTCACTGTAAAACCGAGTTGGATCTAGTACCTCCCCATATATATGTATGGAGTGGAGTTTGCAACTGAAAAGAAACTTTGTGTTCCCAGCATGCTTGGTGAAGGACGGCTTTCACACACACTTATCTCTCAGAACTGAGCATGAGGAGAAACGTTCGTTCATCTAGAACAATGGGAACGGTTTGCAGGAGAAACTTTAACTCTGGTTTCTCATTTGTTTTCTAGTGCCGGTTTGAAGTTCCTGCAGTTTTCACTGTAAAACCGAGTTGGAGCTAGTACATCCCCATATATATGTATGGAGTGGAGTTTGCATCTGAAAAGAAACTTTGTGTTCCCAACAAGCTAGGTGAAGGACGGCTTTCACAGACACTTATCTCTCAAAACTGAGCATGTGGAGAGACGTTCGTTCATCTAGCACAAGGGGAACGGGTTGCAGGAGAAACTTTTACTCTGGTTTCTCAGTCTGTTTCCTAGTGCCGGTATGAAGTTCCTGCAGTTTTCACTGTAAAACCGAGTTGGAGCTAGTACCTCCCTATATATATGTATGGAGTGGAGTTTGCAACTGAAAAGAAACTTTGTGTTCCCAACAAGCTAGGTGAAGGACGGCTTTCACACACACTTATCTCTCAGAACTGAGCATGTGGAGAGACGTTCGTTCATCTAGAACAAAGGGAACGGTTTGCAGGAGAAACTTTTACTCTGGTTTCTCAGTCTGTTTCCTAGTGCCGGTTTGAAGTTCCTGCAGTTTTCACTGTAAAACCGAGTTGGAGCTAGTACCTCCCCATATATATGTATGGAGTGGAGTTTGGAAATGAAAAGAAACTTTGTGTTCCCAACAAGCTAGGTGAAGGACGGCTTTCAAACACACTTATCTCTCATAACTGAGCATGTGGAGAAACGTTCATTCATCTAGAACAATGGGAACGGTTTGCAGGAGAAACTTTAACTCTGGTTTCTCAGTCTGTTTCCTAGGTCCGGTTTGAAGTTCCTGCAGTTTTCACTGTAAAACCGAGTTGGAGCTAGTACCTCCCCATATATATGTATGGAGTGGAGTTTGCAACTGAAAAGAAACTTTGTGTTCCCAACAAGCTAGGTGAAGGACGTCTTTCACACACACTTATCTCTCAGAACTGAGAATGTGGAGAGACGTTTGTTCATCTAGCACAAAGGGAACGGGTTGCAGGGGAAACTTTTACTCTGGTTTCTCAGTCTGTTTCCTAGTGCCGGTTTGAAGTTCCAGCAGTTTTCACTGTAAAACCGAGTTGGAGCTAGTACCTCCCCATATATATGTATGGAGTGGAGTTTGCAACTGAAAAGAAACTTTGTGTTCCCAACAAGCTAGGTGAACGACGGCTTTCACACACACTTTTCTGTCAGAACTGAGCATGTGGAGAGACGTTCGTTCATCTAGCACAAAGGGAACGGGTTGCAGGAGAAACTTTTACTCTTGTTTCTCAGTCTGTTTCCTAGTGCCGGTTTGAAGTTCCTGCAGTTTTCACTGTAAAACCGAGTTGGAGCTAATACCTCCCCATATATATGTATGGAGTGGAGTTTGCAACTGAAAAGAAACTTTGTGTTCCCAACAAGCTAGGTGAAGGACGGCTTTCACACACATTTATCTCTCAGAACTGAGCATGTGGAGAGACGTTCGTTCATCTAGCACAAAGGGAACGGGTTGCAGGAGAAACTTTTACTCTGGTTTCTCAGTCTGTTTCCTAGTGCCGGTTTGAAGTTCCTGCAGTTTTCACTGTAAAACGGAGTTGGAGCTAGTACCTCCCCATATATATGTATGGAGTGGAGTTTGCAACTGAAAAGAAACTTTGTGTTCCCAACAAGCTAGGTGAAGGACGGCTTTTACACACACTTATCTCTCAGAACTGAGCATGTGGAGAGACGTTCGTTCATCTAGCACAAAGGGAACTGTTTGCAGGAGAAACTTTTACTCTGGTTTCTCAGTCTGTTTCCTAGTGCCGGGTTGAAGTTCCTGCAGTTTTCACTGTAAAACGGAGTTGGAGCTAGTACCTCTCCATATATATGTATGTAGTGGAGTTTGCAACTGAAAAGAAACTTTGTGTTCCCAAAAAGCTAGGTGAAGGACGGCTTTCACACACACTTATCTCTCAGAACTTACCATTTGGAGAGACGTTCTTTCATTTAGCACAAAGGGAACGGGTTGCAGGAGAAACTTTTACTCTGTTTTCTCAGTCTGTTTCCTAGTGCCGGTTTGAATTTCCTGCAGTTTTCACTGTAAAACCGAGTTGGAGCTAGTACCTCCCCATATATATGTATGGAGTGGAGTTTGCAACTGAAAAGAAACTTTGTGTTCCCAGCATGCTTGGTGAAGGACGGCTTTCACACACACTTATCTCTCAGAACTGAGCATGAGGAGAAACGTTCGTTCATCTAGAACAATGGGAACGGTTTGCAGGAGAAACTTTAACTCTGGTTTCTCATTTGTTTTCTAGTGCCGGTTTGAAGTTCCTGCAGTTTTCACTGTAAAACCGAGTTGGAGCTAGTACATCCCCATATATATGTATGGAGTGGAGTTTGCATCTGAAAAGAAACTTTGTGTTCCCAACAAGCTAGGTGAAGGACGGCTTTCACAGACACTTATCTCTCAAAACTGAGCATGTGGAGAGACGTTCGTTCATCTAGCACAAACGGATCGGGTGGCAGGAGAAACTTTTACTCTGGTTTCTCAGTCTGTTTCCTAGTGCCGGTATGAAGTTCCTGCAGTTTTCACTGTAAAACCGAGTTGGAGCTAGTACCTCCCTATATATATGTATGGAGTGGAGTTTGCAACTGAAAAGAAACTTTGTGTTCCCAACAAGCTAGGTGAAGGACGGCTTTCACACACACTTATCTCTCAGAACTGAGCATGAGGAGAGACGTTCGTTCATCTAGAACAAAGGGAACGGTTTGCAGGAGAAACTTTTACTCTGGTTTCTCAGTCTGTTTCCTAGTGCCGGTTTGAAGTTCCAGCAGTTTTCACTGTAAAACCGAGTTGGAGCTAGTACCTCCCCATATATATGTATGGAGTGGAGTTTGCAACTGAAAAGAAACTTTGTGTTCCCAACAAGCTAGGTGAACGACGGCTTTCACACACACTTATCTGTCAGAACTGAGCATGTGGAGAGACGTTCGTTCATCTAGCACAAAGGGAACGGGTTGCAGGAGAAACCTTTACTCTGGTTTCTCAGTCTGTTTTCTAGTGCCGGTTTGAAGTTCCTGCAGTTTTCACTGTAAAACCGAGTTGGAGCTAGTACCTCCCCATATATATGTATGGAGTGGAGTTTGCATCTGAAAAGAAACTTTGTGTTCCCAACAAGCTAGGTGAAGGACGGCTTTCACACACACTTATCTCTCAGAACTGAGCATGTGGAGAGACGTTCGTTCATCTAGCACAAAGGGAACGGGTTGCAGGAGAAACTTTTACTCTGGTTTCTCAGTCTGTTTCCTAGTGCCGGTTTGAAGTTCCAGCAGTTTTCACTGTAAAACGGAGTTGGAGCTAGTACCTCCCCATATATATGTATGTAGTGGAGTTTGCAACTGAAAAGAATCTTTGTGTTCCCAAAAAGCTAGGTGAAGGACGGCTTTCACACACACTTATCTCTCAGAACTTACCATTTGGAGAGACGTTCGTTCATCTAGCACAAAGGGAACGGGTTGCAGGAGAAACATTTACTCTGGTTTCTCAGTCTGTTTCCTAGTGCCGGTTTGAATTTCCTGCAGTTTTCACTGTAAAACCGAGTTGGAGCTAGTACCTCCCCATATATATGTAAGGAGTGGAGTTTGCAACTGAAAAGAAACTTTGTGTTCCCAACAAGCTAGGTGAAGGACGGCTTTCACACACACTTATCTCTCAGAACTGAGCATGTGGAGAGACTTTCGTTCATCTAGCACAAAGGGAACGGGTTGCAGGAGAAACTTTTACTCAGGTTTCTCAGTCTGTTTCCTAGTGCCGGTTTGAATTTCCTGCAGTTTTCACTGTAAAACCGAGTTGGAGCTAGTACCTCCCCATATATATGTATGGAGTGGAGTTTGCAACTGAAAAGAAACTTTGTGTTCCCAACAAGCTAGGTGAAGGACGGCTTTTACACACACTTATCTCTCAGAACTGAGCATGTGGAGAGACTTTCGTTCATCTAGCACAAAGGGAAAGGTTGCAGGAGAAACTTTTACTCTGGTTTCTCAGTCTGTTTTCTAGTGCCGGTCTGAAGTTCCTGCAGTTTTCACTGTAAAACCGAGTTAGAGCTAGTACCTCCCCATATATATGTATGGAGTGGAGTTTGCAACTGAAAAGAAACTTTGTGTTCCCAACAAGCTAGGTGAAGGACGGCTTTCACACACACTTATCTCTCAGAACTGAGCATGTGGAGAGACGTTCGTTCATCTAGCACAAAGGGAACGGGTTGCAGGAGAAACTTTTACTCTGGTTTCTCAGTCTGTTTCCTAGTGCCGGTTTGAAGTTCCTGCAGTTTTCACTGTAAAACGGAGTTGGAGCTAGTACCTCCCCATATATATGTATGTAGTGGAGTTTGCAACTGAAAAGAAACTTTGTGTTCCCAAAAAGCTAGGTGAACGACGGCTTTCACACACACTTATCTGTCAGAACTGAGCATGTGGAGAGACGTTCGTTCATCTAGCACAAAGGGAACGGGTTGCAGGAGAAACCTTTACTCTGGTTTCTCAGTCTGTTTTCTAGTGCCGGTTTGAAGTTCCTGCAGTTTTCACTGTAAAACCGAGTTAGAGCTAGTACCTCCCCATATATATGTATGGAGTGGAGTTTGCAACTGAAAAGAAACTTTGTGTTCCCAACAAGCTAGGTGAACGACGGCTTTCACACACACTTATCTGTCAGAACTGAGCATGTGGAGAGACGTTCGTTCATCTAGCACAAAGGGAACGGGTTGCAGGAGAAACCTTTACTCTGGTTTCTCAGTCTGTTTTCTAGTGCCGGTTTGAAGTTCCTGCAGTTTTCACTGTAAAACCGAGTTAGAGCTAGTACCTCCCCATATATATGTATGGAGTGGAGTTTGCAACTGAAAAGAAACTTTGTGTTCCCAACAAGCTAGGTGAACGACGGCTTTCACACACAGTTATCTGTCAGAACTGAGCATGTGGAGAGACGTTCGTTCATCTAGCACAAAGGGAACGGGTTGCAGGAGAAACCTTTACTCTGGTTTCTCAGTCTGTTTTCTAGTGCCGGTTTGAAGTTCCTGCAGTTTTCACTGTAAAACCGAGTTAGAGCTAGTACCTCCCCATATATATGTATGGAGTGGAGTTTGCAACTGAAAAGAAACTTTGTGTTCCCAACAAGCTAGGTGAACGACGGCTTTCACACACACTTATCTGTCAGAACTGAGCATGTGGAGAGACGTTCGTTCATCTAGCACAAAGGGAACGGGTTGCAGGAGAAACCTTTACTCTGGTTTCTCAGTCTGTTTTCTAGTGCCGGTTTGAAGTTCCTGCAGTTTTCACTGTAAAACCGAGTTAGAGCTAGTACCTCCCCATATATATGTATGGAGTGGAGTTTGCAACTGAAAAGAAACTTTGTGTTCCCAACAAGCTAGGTGAACGACGGCTTTCACACACAGTTATCTGTCAGAACTGAGCATGTGGAGAGACGTTCGTTCATCTAGCACAAAGGGAACGGGTTGCAGGAGAAACCTTTACTCTGGTTTCTCAGTCTGTTTTCTAGTGCCGGTTTGAAGTTCCTGCAGTTTTCACTGTAAAACCGAGTTAGAGCTAGTACCTCCCCATATATATGTATGGAGTGGAGTTTGCAACTGAAAAGAAACTTTGTGTTCCCAACAAGCTAGGTGAAGGACGGCTTTCACACACACTTATCTCTCAGAACTGAGCATGTGGAGAGACGTTCGTTCATCTAGCACAAAGGGAACGGGTTGCAGGAGAAACTTTTACTCTGGTTTCTCAGTCTGTTTCCTAGTGCCGGTTTGAAGTTCCTGTATTTTTCACTGTAAAACGGAGTTGGAGCTAGTACCTCCCCATATATATGTATGTAGTGGAGTTTGCAACTGAAAAGAAACTTTGTGTTCCCAAAAAGCTAGGTGAAGGACGGCTTTCACACACACTTATCTCTCAGAACTTACCATTTGGAGAGACGTTCGTTCATCTAGCACAAAGGGAACGGGTTGCAGGAGAAACATTTACTCTGGTTTCTCAGACTGTTTCCTAGTGCCGGTTTGAATTTCCTGCAGTTTTCACTGTAAAACCGAGTTGGAGCTAGTACCTCCCCATATATATGTATGTAGTGGAGTTTGCAACTGAAAAGAAACTTTGTGTTCCCAACAAGCTAGGTGAAGGACGGCTTTCACACACACTTATCTCTCAGAACTGAGCATGTGGAGAGACGTTCGTTCATCTAGCACAAAGGGAACGGGTTGCAGGAGAAACTTTTACTCTGGTTTCTCAGTCTGTTTCCTAGTGCCGGTTTGAAGTTCCTGTATTTTTCACTGTAAAACGGAGTTGGAGCTAGTACCTCCCCATATATATGTATGTAGTGGAGTTTGCAACTGAAAAGAAACTTTGTGTTCCCAAAAAGCTAGGTGAAGGACGGCTTTCACACACACTTATCTCTCAGAACTTACCATTTGGAGAGACGTTCGTTCATCTAGCACAAAGGGAACGGGTTGCAGGAGAAACATTTACTCTGGTTTCTCAGTCTGTTTCCTAGTGCCGGTTTGAATTTCCTGCAGTTTTCACTGTAAAACCGAGTTGGAGCTAGTACCTCCCCATATATATGTATGGAGTGGAGTTTGCAACTGAAAAGAAACTTTGTGTTCCCAACAAGCTAGGTGAAGGACGGCTTTCACACACACTTATCTCTCAGAACTGAGCATGTGGAGAGACGTTCGTTCATCTAGCACAAAGGGAACGGGTTGCAGGAGAAACTTTTACTCAGGTTTCTCAGTCTGTTTCCTAGTGCCGGTTTGAATTTCCTGCAGTTTTCACTGTAAAACCGAGTTGGAGCTAGTACCTCCCCATATATATGTATGGAGTGGAGTTTGCAACTGAAAAGAAACTTTGTGTTCCCAACAAGCTAGGTGAAGGACGGCTTTTACACACACTTATCTCTCAGAACTGAGCATGTGGAGAGACTTTCGTTCATCTAGCACAAAGGGAACGGTTGCAGGAGAAACTTTTACTCTGGTTTCTCAGTCTGTTTTCTAGTGCCGGTTTGAAGTTCCTGCAGTTTTCACTGTAAAACCGAGTTAGAGCTAGTACCTCCCCATATATATGTATGGAGTGGAGTTTGCAACTGAAAAGAAACTTTGTGTTCCCAACAAGCTAGGTGAAGGACGGCTTTCACACACACTTATCTCTCAGAACTGAGCATGTGGAGAGACGTTCGTTCATCTAGCACAAAGGGAACGGGTTGCAGGAGAAACTTTTACTCTGGTTTCTCAGTCTGTTTCCTAGTGCCGGTTTGAAGTTCCTGCAGTTTTCACTGTAAAACGGAGTTGGAGCTAGTACCTCCCCATATATATGTATGTAGTGGAGTTTGCAACTGAAAAGAAACTTTGTGTTCCCAAAAAGCTAGGTGAAGGACGGCTTTCACACACACTTATCTCTCAGAACTTACCATTTGGAGAGACGTTCGTTCATCTAGCACAAAGGGAACGGGTTGCAGGAGAAACATTTACTCTGGTTTCTCAGTCTGTTTCCTAGTGCCGGTTTGAATTTCCTGCAGTTTTCACTGTAAAACCGAGTTGGAGCTAGTACCTCCCCATATATATGTATGGAGTGGAGTTTGCAACTGAAAAGAAACTTTGTGTTCCCAACAAGCTATGTGAAGGACGGCTTTCACACACACTTATCTCTCAGAACTGAGCATGTGGAGAGACGTTCGTTCATCTAGCACAAAGGGAACGGGTTGCAGGAGAAACTTTTACTCAGGTTTCTCAGTCTGTTTCCTAGTGCCGGTTTGAATTTCCTGCAGTTTTCACTGTAAAACCGAGTTGGAGCTAGTACCTCCCCATATATATGTATGGAGTGGAGTTTGCAACTGAAAAGAAACTTTGTGTTCCCAACAAGCTAGGTGAAGGACGGCTTTTACACACACTTATCTCTCAGAACTGAGCATGTGGAGAGACTTTCGTTCATCTAGCACAAAGGGAACGGTTGCAGGAGAAACTTTTACTCTGGTTTCTCAGTCTGTTTCCTAGTGCCGGTTTGAAGTTCCTGCAAATTTCACTGTAAAACCGAGTTGGAGCTAGTACCTACCCATATATATGTATGGAGTGGAGTTTGCAACTGAAAAGAAACTTTGTGTTCCCAACAAGCTAGGTGAAGAATGGATTTCACACACACTTATCTCTCAGAACTGAGCATGTGGAGAGACGTTCGTTCATCTAGCACAAAGGGAACGGATTGCAGGAGAAACTTTTACTCTGGTTTCTCAGTCTGTTTCCTAGTGCCGGTTTGAAGTTCCTGCAGTTTTCACTGTAAAACGGAGTTGGAGCTAGTACCTCCCCATATATATGTATGGAGTGGAGTTTGCAACTGAAAAGAAACTTTGTGTTCCCAACAAGCTAGGTGAAGGACGGCTTTCACACACACTTATCTCTCAGAACTGAGCATGTGGAGAGACGTTCGTTCATCTAGCACAAAGGGAACGGGTGGCAGGAGAAACTTTTACTCTGGTTTCTCAGTCTGTTTCCTAGTGCCGGTTTGAAGTTCCTGCAGTTTTCACTGTAAAACCGAGTTGGAGCTAGTACCTCCTCATATATATGTATGGAGTGGAGTTTGCAACTGAAAAGAAACTTTGTGTTCCCAACAAGCTAGGTGAAGGACGGCTTTCACACACACTTATCTCTCAGAATTGAGCATGTGGAGAGTCGTTCCTTCATCTAGCACAAGGGGAACGGGTTGCAGGAGAAACTTTTACTCTGGTTTCTCAGTCTGTTTCCTATTGCCGGTTTGAAGTTCTTGCAGTTTTCACTGTAAAACCGAGTAGGAGCTAGTACCTCCCCATATATATGTATGGAGTGGAGTTTGCAACTGAAAAGAAACTTTGTGTTCCCAACAAGCTAGGTGAAGGACGGCTTTCACACACACTTATCTCTCAGAACTGAGCATGTGGAGAGACGTTCGTTCATCTAGCACAAAGGGAACGGGTGGCAGGATAAACTTTTACTCTGGTTTCTCAGTCTGTTTTCTAGTGCCGGTTTGAAGTTCCTGCAGTTTTCACTGTAAAACCGAGTTGGAGCTAGTACCTCCCCATATATATGTATGGAGTGGAGTTTGCAACTGAAAAGAAACTTTGTGTTCCCAGCATGCTTGGTGAAGGACGGCTTTCACACACAGTTATCTCTCAGAACTGAGCATGTGGAGAAACGTTCGTTCATCTAGAACAATGGGAAAGGTTTGCAGGAGAAACTTTAACTCTGGTTTCTCATTCTGTTTCCTAGTGCCGGTTTGAAGTTCCTGCAGTTTTCACTGTAAAACCGAGTTGGAGCTAGTACATCCCCATATATATGGATGGAGTGGAGTTTGCATCTGAAAAGAAACTTTGTGTTCCCAACAAGCTAGGTGAAGAACGGCTTTCACACACACTTATCTCTCAGAACTGAGCATGAGGAGAGACGTTCGTTCATCTAGAACAAAGGGAACGGGTTGCAGGAGAAACTTTTACTCTGGTGTCTCAGTCTGTTTCCTAGTGCCGGTTTGAAGTTCCTGCAGTTTTCACTGTAAAACCGAGTTGGAGCTAGTACCTATCCATATATATGTATGGAGTGGAGTTTGCAACTGAAAAGAAACTTTGTGTTCTCAACAAGCTAGGTGAAGGACGGCTTTCACACACACTTATCTCTCAGAACTGAGCATGTGGAGAGACGTTCGTTCATCTAGCACAAAATGAACGGGTTGCAGGAGAAACTTTTACTCTGGTTTCTCAGTCTGTTTCCTAGTGCCGGTTTGAAGTTCCTGCAGTTTTCACTGTAAAACCGAGTTGGAGCTAGTACCTCCCCATATATATGTATGGAGTGGAGTTTGCAACTGAAAAGAAACTTTGTGTTCCCAGCATGCTTGGTGAAGGACGGCTTTCACACACAGTTATCTCTCAGAACTGAGCATGTGGAGAAACGTTCGTTCATCTAGAACAATGGGAAAGGTTTGCAGGAGAAACTTTAACTCTGGTTTCTCATTCTGTTTCCTAGTGCCGGTTTGAAGTTCCTGCAGTTTTCACTGTAAAACGGAGTTGGAGCTAGTACCTCCCCATATATATGTATGTAGTGGAGTTTGCTACTGAAAAGAAACTTTGTGTTCCCAAAAAGCTAGGTGAAGGACGGCTTTCACACACATTTATCTCTCAGAACTTACCATTTGGAGAGACGTTCGTTCATCTAGCACAAAGGGAACGGGTTGCAGGAGAAACATTTACTCTGTTTTCTCAGTCTGTTTCCTAGTGCCGGTTTGAATTTCCTGCAGTTTTCACTGTAAAACCGAGTTGGAGCTAGTACCTCCCCATATATATGTATGGAGTGGAGTTTGCAACTGAAAAGAAACTTTGTGTTCCCAACAAGCTAGGTGAAGGACGGCTTTCACACACACTTATCTCTCAGAACTGAGCATGTGAAGAGACGTTCGTTCATCTAGCACAAAGGGAACGGGTTGCAGGAGAAACTTTTACTCAGGTTTCTCAGTCTGTTTCCTAGTGCCGGTTTGAATTTCCTGCAGTTTTCACTGTAAAACCGAGTTGGAGCTAGTACCTCCCCATATATATGTATGGAGTGGAGTTTGCAACTGAAAAGAAACTTTGTGTTCCCAACAAGCTAGGTGAAGGACGGCTTTCACACACACATATCTCTCAGAACTGAGCATGTGAAGAGACGTTCGTTCATCTAGCACAAAGGGAACGGGTTGCAGGAGAAACTTTAACTCTGGTTTCTCATTCTGTTTCCTAGTGCCGGTTTGAAGTTCCTGCAGTTTTCACTGTAAAACCGAGTTGGAGCTAGTACATCCCCATATATATGGATGGAGTGGAGTTTGCATCTGAAAAGAAACTTTGTGTTCCCAACAAGCTAGGTGAAGAACGGCTTTCACACACACTTATCTCTCAGAACTGAGCATGAGGAGAGACGTTCGTTCATCTAGAACAAAGGGAACGGGTTGCAGGAGAAACTTTTACTCTGGTGTCTCAGTCTGTTTCCTAGTGCCGGTTTGAAGTTCCTGCAGTTTTCACTGTAAAACCGAGTTGGAGCTAGTACCTATCCATATATATGTATGGAGTGGAGTTTGCAACTGAAAAGAAACTTTGTGTTCTCAACAAGCTAGGTGAAGGACGGCTTTCACACACACTTATCTCTCAGAACTGAGCATGTGGAGAGACGTTCGTTCATCTAGCACAAAATGAACGGGTTGCAGGAGAAACTTTTACTCTGGTTTCTCAGTCTGTTTCCTAGTGCCGGTTTGAAGTTCCTGCAGTTTTCACTGTAAAACCGAGTTGGAGCTAGTACCTCCCCATATATATGTATGGAGTGGAGTTTGCAACTGAAAAGAAACTTTGTGTTCCCAGCATGCTTGGTGAAGGACGGCTTTCACACACATATCTCTCAGAACTGAGCATGTGGAGAAACGTTCGTTCATCTAGAACAATGGGAAAGGTTTGCAGGAGAAACTTTAACTCTGGTTTCTCATTCTGTTTCCTAGTGCCGGTTTGAAGTTCCTGCAGTTTTCACTGTAAAACGGAGTTGGAGCTAGTACCTCCCCATATATATGTATGTAGTGGAGTTTGCTACTGAAAAGAAACTTTGTGTTCCCAAAAAGCTAGGTGAAGGACGGCTTTCACACACACTTATCTCTCAGAACTTACCATTTGGAGAGACGTTCGTTCATCTAGCACAAAGGGAACGGGTTGCAGGAGAAACATTTACTCTGTTTTCTCAGTCTGTTTCCTTGTGCCGGTTTGAATTTCCTGCAGTTTTCACTGTAAAACCGAGTTGGAGCTAGTACCTATCCATATATATGTATGGAGTGGAGTTTGCAACTTAAAAGAAACTTTGTGTTCTCAACAAGCCAGGTGAAGGACGGCTTTCACACACACTTATCTCTCAGAACTGAGCATGTGGAGAGACGTTCGTTCATCTAGCACAAAATGAACGGGTTGCAGGAGAAACTTTTACTCTGGTTTCTCAGTCTGTTTCCTAGTGCCGGTTTGAAGTTCCTGCAGTTTTCACTGTAAAACCGAGTTGGAGCTAGTACCTCCCCATATATATGTATGGAGTGGAGTTTGCAACTGAAAAGAAACTTTGTGTTCCCAGCATGCTTGGTGAAGGACGGCTTTCACACACAGTTATCTCTCAGAACTGAGCATGTGGAGAAACGTTCGTTCATCTAGAACAATGGGAAAGGTTTGCAGGAGAAACTTTAACTCTGGTTTCTCATTCTGTTTCCTAGTGCCGGTTTGAAGTTCCTGCAGTTTTCACTGTAAAACGGAGTTGGAGCTAGTACCTCCCCATATATATGTATGTAGTGGAGTTTGCTACTGAAAAGAAACTTTGTGTTCCCAAAAAGCTAGGTGAAGGACGGCTTTCACACACACTTATCTCTCAGAACTTACCATTTGGAGAGACGTTCGTTCATCTAGCACAAAGGGAACGGGTTGCAGGAGAAACATTTACTCTGGTTTCTCAGTCTGTTTCCTTGTGCCGGTTTGAATTTCCTGCAGTTTTCACTGTAAAACCGAGTTGGAGCTAGTACCTATCCATATATATGTATGGAGTGGAGTTTGCAACTGAAAAGAAACTTTGTGTTCTCAACAAGCCAGGTGAAGGACGGCTTTCACACACACTTATCTCTCAGAACTGAGCATGTGGAGAGACGTTCGTTCATCTAGTACAAAGGAAACGGGTTGCAGGAGAAACTTTTACTCTGGTTTCTCAGTCTGTTTCCTAGTGCCGGTTTGAAGTTCCTGCAGTTTTCACTGTAAAACCGAGTTGGAGCTAGTACCTCCCCATATATATGTATGGAGTGGAGTTTGCAACTGAAAAGAAACTTTGTGTTCCCAACAAGCTAGGTGAAGGACGGCTTTCACACACACTTATCTCTCAGAACTGAGCATGTGAAGAGACGTTCGTTCATCTAGCACAAAGGGAACGGGTTGCAGGAGAAACTTTTACTCAGGTTTCTCAGTCTGTTTCCTAGTGCCGGTTTGAAATTCCTGCAGTTTTCACTTTAAAATCGAGTTGGAGCCTGTACCTTCCCATATATATGTATGGAGTGGAGTTTGCAACTGAAAAGAAACTTTGTGTTCCCAACAAGCTAGGTGAAGGATGGATTTCACACACACTTATCTCTCAGAACTGAGCATGTGGAGAGACGTTCGTTCATCTAGCACAAAGGGAACGGGTTGCAGGAGAAACATTTACTCTGTTTTCTCAGTCTGTTTCCTAGTGCCGGTTTGAATTTCCTGCAGTTTTCACTGTAAAACCGAGTTGGAGCTAGTACCTCCCCATATATATGTATGGAGTGGAGTTTGCAACTGAAAAGAAACTTTGTGTTCCCAACAAGCTAGGTGAAGGACGGCTTTCACACACACTTATCTCTCAGAACTGAGCATGTGGAGAGACGTTCGTTCATCTAGCACAAAGGGAACGGGTGGCAGGAGAAACTTTTACTTTGGTTTCTCAGTCTGTTTCCTAGTGTCGGTTTGAAGTTCCTGCAGTTTTCACTGTAAAACCGAGTTGGAGCTAGTACCTCCTCATATATATGTATGGAGTGGAGTTTGCAACTGAAAAGAAACTTTGTGTTCCCAACAAGCTAGGTGAAGGACGGCTTTCACACACACTTATCTCTCAGAATTGAGCATGTGGAGAGACGTTCCTTCATCTAGCACAAGGGGAACGGGTTGCAGGAGAAACTTTTACTCTGGTTTCTCAGTCTGTTTCCTATTGCCGGTTTGAAGTTCTTGCAGTTTTCACTGTAAAACCGAGTTGGAGCTAGTACCTCCCCATATATATGTATGGAGTGGAGTTTGCAACTGAAAAGAAACTTTGTGTTCCCAACAAGCTAGGTGAAGGACGGCTTTCACACACACTTATCTCTCAGAACTGAGCATGTGGAGAGACGTTCGTTCATCTAGCACAAAGGGAACGGGTGTCAGGAGAAACTTTTACTCTGGTTTCTCAGTCTGTTTTCTAGTGCCGGTTTGAAGTTCCTGCAGTTTTCACTGTAAAACCGAGTTGGAGCTAGTACCTCACCATATATATGTATGGAGTGGAGTTTGCAACTGAAAAGAAACTTTGTGTTCCCAGCATGCTTGGTGAAGGACGGCTTTCACACACAGTTATCTCTCAGAACTGAGCATGTGGAGAAACGTTCGTTCATCTAGAACAATGGGAAAGGTTTGCAGGAGAAACTTTAACTCTGGTTTCTCATTCTGTTTCCTAGTGCCGGTTTGAAGTTCCTGCAGTTTTCACTGTAAAACCGATTTGGAGCTAGTACCTCCCCATATATATGGATGGAGTGGAGTTTGCATCTGAAAAGAAACTTTGTGTTCCCAACAAGCTAGGTGAAGAACGGCTTTCACACACACTTATCTCTCAGAACTGAGCATGAGGAGAGACGTTCGTTCATCTAGAACAAAGGGAACGGGTTGCAGGAGAAACTTTTACTCTGGTGTCTCAGTCTGTTTCCTAGTGCCGGTTTGAAGTTCCTGCAGTTTTCACTGTAAAACCGAGTTGGAGCTAGTACCTATCCATATATATGTATGGAGTGGAGTTTGCAACTGAAAAGAAACTTTGTGTTCTCAAGAAGCTAGGTGAAGGACGGCTTTCACACACACTTATCTCTCAGAACTGAGCATGTGGAGAGACGTTCGTTCATCTAGCACAAAATGAACGGGTTGCAGGAGAAACTTTTACTCTGGTTTCTCAGTCTGTTTCCTAGTGCCGGTTTGAAGTTCCTGCAGTTTTCACTGTAAAACCGAGTTGGAGCTAGTACCTCCCCATATATATGTATGGAGTGGAGTTTGGAAATGAAAAGAAACTTTGTGTTCCCAACAAGCTAGGTGAAGGACGGCTTTCAAACACACTTATCTCTCAGAACCGAGCATGTGGAGAAACGTTCGTTCATCTAGAACAATGGGAACGGTTTGCAGGAGAAACTTTAACTCTGGTTTCTCAGTCTGTTTCCTAGTGCCGGTTTGAAGTTCCTGCAGTTTTCACTGTAAAACCGAGTTGGAGCTAGTACCTCCCCATATATATGTATGGAGTGGAGTTTGCAACTGAAAAGAAACTTTGTGTTCCCAGCATGCTTGGTGAAGGACGGCTTTCACACACACTTATCTCTCAGAACTGAGCACGTGGAGAAACGTTCGTTCATCTAGAACAATGGGAACGGTTTGCAGGAGAAACTTTAACTCTGGTTTCTCATTCTGTTTCCTAGTGCCGGTTTGAAGTTCCTGCAGTTTTCACTGTAAAACCGAGTTGGAGCTAGTACATCCCCATATATATGTATGGAGTGGAGTTTGCAACTGAAAAGAAACTTTGTTTTCCCAACAAGCTAGTTGAACGACGGCTTTCACACACACATATCTCTCAGAACTGAGCATGTGAAGAGACGTTCGTTCATCTAGCACAAAGGGAACGGGTTGCAGGGGAAACTTTTACTTTGGTTTCTCAGTCTGTTTCCTAGTGCCGGTTTGAAGTTCCTGCAGTTTTCACTGTAAAAACGAGTTGGAGCTAGTACCTCCTCATATATATGTATGGAGTGGAGTTTGCAACTGAAAAGAAACTTTGTGTTCCCAACAAGCTAGCTGAAGGACGGCTTTCACACACACTTATCTCTCAGAACTGAGCATGTGGAGAGACGTTCGTTCATCTAGCACAAAGGGAACGGGTTGCAGGAAAAGCTTTTACTCTGGTTTCTCAGTCTGTTTCCTAGTGCCGGTATGAAGTTCCTGCAGTTTTCACTGTAAAACCGAGTTGGAGCTAGTACCTCCCCTTATATATGTATGGAGTGGAGTTTGCAACTGTAAAGACACTTTGTGTTCCCAACAAGCTAGGTGAAGGACGGCTTTCACACACACTTATCTCTCAGAACTGAGCATGTGGAGAGACGTTCGTTCATCTAGTACAAAGGGAACGGGTTGCAGGACAAACTTTTACTCTGGTTTCTCAGTCTGTTTCCTAGTGCCGGTTTGAAGTTCCTGCAGTTTTCACTGTAAAACCGAGTTGGAGCTAGTACCTCCCCATATATATGTATGGAGTGGAGTTTGCAACTGAAAAGAAACTTTGTGTTCCCAGCATGCTTGGTGAAGGACGGCTTTCACACACAGTTATCTCTCAGAACTGAGCATGTGGAGAAACGTTCGTTCATCTAGAACAATGGGAACGGTTTGCAGGAGAAACTTTAACTCTGGTTTCTCATTCTGTTTCCTAGTGCCGGTTTGAAGTTCCTGCAGTTTTCACTGTAAAACCGAGTTGGAGCTAGTACATCCCCATATATATGGATGGAGTGGAGTTTGCAACTGAAAAGAAACTTTGTGTTCCCAACAAGCTAGGTGAAGGACGGCTTTCACACACACTTATCTCTCAGAACTGAGCATGTGGAGAGACGTTCGTTCATCTAGCACAAAGAGAACGGGTTGCAGGAGAAACTTTTACTTTGGTTTCTCAGTCTGTTTCCTAGTGCCGGTTTGAAGTACCTGCAGTTTTCACTGTAAAACGGAGTTGGAGCTAGTACCTCCCCATATATATGTATGGAGTGGAGCTTGCCTCTGAAAAGAAACTTTGTGTTCCCAACAAGCTAGGTGAAGGACGGCTTTCACAGACACTTATCTCTCAGAACTGAGCACGTGGAGAAACGTTCGTTCATCTAGAACAATGGGAACGGTTTGCAGGAGAAACTTTAACTCTGGTTTCTCATTCTGTTTCCTAGTGCCGGTTTGAAGTTCCTGCAGTTTTCACTGTAAAACCGAGTTGGAGCTAGTACATCCCCATATATATGTATGGAGTGGAGTTTGCAACTGAAAAGAAACTTTGTGTTCCCAACAAGCTAGGTGAAGGACGGCTTTCACACACACTTATCTCTCAGAACTGAGCATGTGGAGAGACGTTCGTTCATCTAGCACAAAGGGAACGGGTTGCAGGGGAAACTTTTACTTTGGTTTCTCAGTCTGTTTCCTAGTGCCGGTTTGAAGTTCCTGCAGTTTTCACTGTAAAAACGAGTTGGAGCTAGTACCTCCTCATATATATGTATGGAGTGGAGTTTGCAACTGAAAAGAAACTTTGTGTTCCCAACAAGCTAGCTGAAGGACGGCTTTCACACACACTTATCTCTCAGAACTGAGCATGTGGAGAGACGTTCGTTCATCTAGCACAAAGGGAACGGGTTGCAGGAAAAGCTTTTACTCTGGTTTCTCAGTCTGTTTCCTAGTGCCGGTATGAAGTTCCTGCAGTTTTCACTGTAAAACCGAGTTGGAGCTAGTACCTCCCCTTATATATGTATGGAGTGGAGTTTGCAACTGTAAAGAAACTTTGTGTTCCCAACAAGCTAGGTGAAGGACGGCTTTCACACACACTTATCTCTCAGAACTGAGCATGTGGAGAGACGTTCGTTCATCTAGTACAAAGGGAACGGGTTGCAGGACAAACTTTTACTCTGGTTTCTCAGTCTGTTTCCTAGTGCCGGTTTGAAGTTCCTGCAGTTTTCACTGTAAAACCGAGTTGGAGCTAGTACCTCCCCATATATATGTATGGAGTGGAGTTTGCAACTGAAAAGAAACTTTGTGTTCCCAGCATGCTTGGTGAAGGACGGCTTTCACACACAGTTATCTCTCAGAACTGAGCATGTGGAGAAACGTTCGTTCATCTAGAACAATGGGAACGGTTTGCAGGAGAAACTTTAACTCTGGTTTCTCATTCTGTTTCCTAGTGCCGGTTTGAAGTTCCTGCAGTTTTCACTGTAAAACCGAGTTGGAGCTAGTACATCCCCATATATATGGATGGAGTGGAGTTTGCATCTGAAAAGAAACTTTGTGTTCCCAACAAGCTAGGTGAAGGACGGCTTTCACAGACACTTATCTCTCAAAACTGAGCATGTGGAGAGACGTTCGTTCATCTAGCACAAATGGAACGGGTGGCAGCAGAAACTTTTACTCTGGTTTCTCAGTCTGTTTCCTAGTGCCGGTATGAAGTTCCTGCAGTTTTCACTGTAAAACCGAGTTGGAGCTAGTACCTCCCTATATATATGTATGGAGTGGAGTTTGCAACTGAAAAGAAACTTTGTGTTCCCAACAAGCTAGGTGAAGGACGGCTTTCACACACACTTATCTCTCAGAACTGAGCATGTGGAGAGACGTTCGTTCATCTAGCACAAAAGGGAACGGGTTGCAGGAGAAACTTTTACTCTGGTTTCTCAGTCTGTTTCCTAGTGCCGGTTTGAAGTTCCTGCAGTTTTCACTGTAAAACCGAGTTGGAGCTAGTACCTCCCCATATATATGTATGTAGTGGAGTTTGCAACTGAAAAGAAACTTTGTGTTCCCAACAAGCTAGGTGAAGGACGGCTTTCACACACACTTATCTCTCAGAACTGAGCATGTGGAGAGACGTTCGTTCATCTAGCACAAAGGGAACGGGTTGCAGGAGAAACTTTTACACAGGTTTCTCAGTCTGTTTCCTAGTGCCGGTTTGATGTTCCTGCAGTTTTCACTGTAAAACCGAGTTGGAGCTAGTACCTCCCCATATATATGTATGGAGTGGAGTTTGCAACTGAAAAGAAACTTTGTGTTCCCAACAAGCTAGGTGAAGGACGGCTTTCACACACACTTATCTCTCAGAACTGAGCATGTGGAAAGACGTTCGTTCATCTAGCACAAAGAGAACGGGTTGCAGGAGAAACTTTTACTTTGGTTTCTCAGTCTGTTTCCTAGTGCCGGTTTGAAGTACCTGCAGTTTTCACTGTAAAACGGAGTTGGAGCTAGTACCTCCCCATATATATGTATGGAGTGGAGCTTGCCTCTGAAAAGAAACTTTGTGTTCCCAACAAGCTAGGTGAAGGACGGCTTTCACAGACACTTATCTCTCAAAACTGAGCATGTGGAGAGACGTTCGTTCATCTAGCACAAAGGGAACGGGTGGCAGGAGAAACTTTTACTCTGGTTTCTCAGTCTGTTTCCTAGTGCCGGTATGAAGTTCCTGCAGTTTTCACTGTAAAATCGAGTTGGAGCTAGTACCTCCCTATATATATGTATGGAGTGGAGTTTGCAACTGAAAAGAAACTTTGTGTTCCCAACAAGCTAGTATAATGACGGCTTTCACACACACTTATCTCTCAGAACTGAGCATGTGGAGAGAAGTTCGTTCATCTAGCTCAAAGGGAAAGGGTTGCAGGAGAAGCTTTTACTCTGGTTTCTCAGTCTGTTTCCTAGTGCCGATTTGAAGTTCCTGCAGTTTTCACTGTAAAACCGAGTTGGAGCTAGTATCTCCCCATATATATGTATGGAGTGGAGTTTGCAACTGTAAAGAAACTTTGTGTTCCCAACAAGCTAGGTGAAGGACGGCTTTCACACACAATTATCTCTCAAAACTGAGCATGTGTAGAGACGTTCGTTCATCTAGCACAAAGGGAACGGGTGGCAGGAGAAACTTTTACTCTGGTTTCTCAGTCTGTTTCCTAGTGCCGGTTTGAAGTTCCTGCAGTTTTCACTGTAAAACGGAGTTGGAGCTAGTACCTCCCCATATATATGTATGTAGTGGAGTTTGCAACTGAAAAGAAACTTTGTGTTCCCATCAAGCTAGGTGAAGAACGGCTTTCACACACAGTTATCTCTCAGAACTGAGCATGTGGAGAGACATTCATTCATCTAGCACAAAGGGAACGGGTTGCAGGAGAAACTTTTACACAGGTTTCTCAGTCTGTTTCCTAGTGCCGGTTTGATGTTCCTGCAGTTTTCACTGTAAAACGGAGTTGGAGCTAGTACCTCCCCATATATATGTATGGAGTGGAGCTTGCCTCTGAAAAGAAACTTTGTGTTCCCAACAAGCTAGGTGAAGGACGGCTTTCACAGACACTTATCTCTCAAAACTGAGCATGTGGAGAGACGTTCGTTCATCTAGCACAAAGGGAACGGGTGGCAGGAGAAACTTTTACTCTGGTTTCTCAGTCTGTTTCCTAGTGCCGGTATGAAGTTCCTGCAGTTTTCACTGTAAAACCGAGTTGGAGCTAGTACCTCCCTATATATATGTATGGAGTGGAGTTTGCAACTGAAAAGAAACTTTGTGTTCCCAACAAGCTAGTTGAACGACGGCTTTCACACACACATATCTCTCAGAACTGAGCATGTGGAGAGACGTTCGTTCATCCAGCACAAAGGGAACGGGTTGCAGGAGAAACTTTTACTCTGGTTTCTCAGTCTGTTTCCTAGTGCCGGTTTGAAGTTCCTGCAGTTTTCACTGTAAAACGGAGTTGGAGCTAGTACCTCCCCATATATATGTATGTAGGGGAGTTTGCAACTGAAAAGAAACTTTGTGTTCCCAACAAGCTAGTTGAACGACGGCTTTCACACACACATATCTCTCAGAACTGAGCATGTGGAGAGACGTTCGTTCATCCAGCACAAAGGGAACGGGTTGCAGGAGAAACTTTTACTCTGGTTTCTCAGTCTGTTTCCTAGTGCCGGTTTGAAGTTCCTGCAGTTTTCACTGTAAAAACGAGTTGGAGCTAGTACCTCCTCATATATATGTATGTAGTGGAGTTTGCAACTGAAAAGAAACTTTGTGTTCCCAACAAGCTAGGTGAAGAACGGCTTTCACACACAGTTATCTCTCAGAACTGAGCATGTGGAGAGACTTTCGTTCATCTAGCACAAAGGGAACGGGTTGCAGGAGAAACTTTTACACAGGTTTCTCAGTCTGTTTCCTAGTGCCGGTTTGATGTTCCTGCAGTTTTCACTGTAAAACCGATTTGGAGCTAGTACCTCCCCATATATATGTATGGAGTGGAGTTTGCAACTGAAAAGAAACTTTGTGTTCCCAACAAGCTAGTTGAACGACGGCTTTCACACACACATATCTCTCAGAACTGAGCATGTGGAGAGACGTTCGTTCATCCAGCACAAATGGAACGGGTTGCAGGAGAAACTATTACTCTGGTTTCTCAGTCTGTTTCCTAGTGCCGGTTTGAAGTTCCTGCAGTTTTCACTGTAAAAACGAGTTGGAGCTAGTACCTCCTCATATATATGTATGGAGTGGAGTTTGCAACTGAAAAGAAACTTTGTGTTCCCAACAAGCTAGCTGAAGGACGGCTTTCACACACACTTATCTCTCAGAACTGAACATGTGGAGAGACGTTCGTTCATCTAGCACAAAGGGAACGGGTTGCAGGAGAAACTTTTACTCTGGTTTCTCAGTCTGTTTCCTAGTGCCGGTTTGAAGTTCCTGCAGTTTTCACTGTAAAACGGAGTTGGAGCTAGTACCTCCCCATATATATGTATGTAGTGGAGTTTGCAACTGAAAAGAAACTTTGTGTTCCCAACAAGCTAGGTGAAGAATGGCTTTCACACACAGTTATCTCTCAGAACTGAGCATGTGGAGAGACTTTCGTTCATCTAGCACAAAGGGAACGGGTTGCAGGAGAAACTTTTACACAGGTTTCTCAGTCTGTTTCCTAGTGCCGGTTTGAAGTTCCTGCAGTTTTCACTGTAAAACGGAGTTGGAGCTAGTACCTCCCCATATATATGTATGGAGTGGAGCTTGCCTCTGAAAAGAAACTTTGTGTTCCCAACAAGCTAGGTGAAGGACGGCTTTCACAGACACTTATCTCTCAAAACTGAGCATGTGGAGAGAAGTTCGTTCATCTAGCTCAAAGGGAAAGGGTTGCAGGAGAAGCTTTTACTCTGGTTTCTCAGTCTGTTTCCTAGTGCCGATTTGAAGTTCCTGCAGTTTTCACTGTAAAACCGAGTTGGAGCTAGTACCTCCCCATATATATGTATGGAGTGGAGTTTGCAACTGAAAAGAAACTTTGTGTTCCCAACAAGCTAGGTGAAGGACGGCTTTCACACACACTTATCTCTCAGAACTGAGCATGTGGAGAGACGTTCGTTCATCTAGCACAAAGAGAACGGGTTGCAGGAGAAACTTTTACTTTGGTTTCTCAGTCTGTTTCCTAGTGCTGGTTTGAAGTACCTGCAGTTTTCACTGTAAAACGGAGTTGGAGCTAGTACCTCCCCATATATATGTATGGAGTGGAGCTTGCCTCTGAAAAGAAACTTTGTGTTCCCAACAAGCTAGGTGAAGGACGGCTTTCACACACACTTATCTCTCAGAACTGAGCATGTGGAGAGAAGTTCGTTCATCTAGCACAAAGGGAACGGGTGGCAGGAGAAACTTTTACTCTGGTTTCTCAGTCTGTTTCCTAGTGCCGGTATGAAGTTCCTGCAGTTTTCACTGTAAAATCGAGTTGGAGCTAGTACCTCCCTATATATATGTATGGAGTGGAGTTTGCAACTGAAAAGAAACTTTGTGTTCCCAACAAGCTAGTTGAACGACGGCTTTCACACACACATATCTCTCAGAACTGAGCATGTGGAGAGACGTTCGTTCATCCAGCACAAAGGGAACGGGTTGCAGGAGAAACTTTTACTCTGGTTTCTCAGTCTGTTTCCTAGTGCCGGTTTGAAGTTCCTGCAGTTTTCACTGTAAAAACGAGTTGGAGCTAGTACCTCCTCATATATATGTATGGAGTGGAGTTTGCAACTGAAAAGAAACTTTGTGTTCCCAACAAGCTAGCTGAAGGACGGCTTTCACACACACTTATCTCTCATAACTGAGCATGTGGAGAGACGTTCGTTCATCTAGCACAAAGGGAACGGGTTGCAGGAGAAACTTTTACTCTGGTTTCTCAGTCTGTTTCCTAGTGCCGGTTTGAAGTTCCTGCAGTTTTCACTGTAAAACGGAGTTGGAGCTAGTACCTCCCCATATATATGTATGTAGTGGAGTTTGCAACTGAAAAGAAACTTTGTGTTCCCAACAAGCTAGGTGAAGAACGGCTTTCACACACAGTTATCTCTCAGAACTGAGCATGTGGAGAGACTTTCGTTCATCTAGCACAAAGGGAACGGGTTGCAGGAGAAACTTTTACACAGGTTTCTCAGTCTGTTTCCTAGTGCCGGTTTGATGTTCCTGCAGTTTTCACTGTAAAACCGATTTGGAGCTAGTACCTCCCCATATATATGTATGGAGTGGAGTTTGCAACTGAAAAGAAACTTTGTGTTCCCAACAAGCTAGTTGAACGACGGCTTTCACACACACATATCTCTCAGAACTGAGCATGTGGAGAGACGTTCGTTCATCCAGCTCAAAGGGAACGGGTTGCAGGAGAAACTATTACTCTGGTTTCTCAGTCTGTTTCCTAGTGCCGGTTTGAAGTTCCTGCAGTTTTCACTGTAAAACGGAGTTGGAGCTAGTACCTCCCCATATATATGTATGTAGGGGAGTTTGCAACTGAAAAGAAACTTTGTGTTCCCAACAAGCTAGTTGAACGACGGCTTTCACACACACATATCTCTCAGAACTGAGCATGTGGAGAGACGTTCGTTCATCCAGCACAAAGGGAACGGGTTGCAGGAGAAACTTTTACTCTGGTTTCTCAGTCTGTTTCCTAGTGCCGGTTTGAAGTTCCTGCAGTTTTCACTGTAAAAACGAGTTGGAGCTAGTACCTCCTCATATATATGTATGGAGTGGAGTTTGCAACTGAAAAGAAACTTTGTGTTCCCAACAAGCTAGCTGAAGGACGGCTTTCACACACACTTATCTCTCAGAACTGAGCATGTGGAGAGACGTTAGTTCATCTAGCACAAAGGGAACGGGTTGCAGGAGAAACTTTTACTCTGGTTTCTCAGTCTGTTTCCTAGTGCCGGTTTGAAGTTCCTGCAGTTTTCACTGTAAAACGGAGTTGGAGCTAGTACCTCCCCATATATATGTATGTAGTGGAGTTTGCAACTGAAAAGAAACTTTGTGTTCCCAACAAGCTAGGTGAAGAACGGCTTTCACACACAGTTATCTCTCAGAACTGAGCATGTGGAGAGACTTTCGTTCATCTAGCACAAAGGGAACGGGTTGCAGGAGAAACTTTTACACAGGTTTCTCAGTCTGTTTCCTAGTGCCGGTTTGATGTTCCTGCAGTTTTCACTGTAAAACCGATTTGGAGCTAGTACCTCCCCATATATATGTATGGAGTGGAGTTTGCAACTGAAAAGAAACTTTGTGTTCCCAACAAGCTAGTTGAACGACGGCTTTCACACACACATATCTCTCAGAACTGAGCATGTGGAGAGACGTTCGTTCATCCAGCACAAATGGAACGGGTTGCAGGAGAAACTATTACTCTGGTTTCTCAGTCTGTTTCCTAGTGCCAGTTTGAAGTTCCTGCAGTTTTCACTGTAAAAACGAGTTGGAGCTAGTACCTCCTCATATATATGTATGGAGTGGAGTTTGCAACTGAAAAGAAACTTTGTGTTCCCAACAAGCTAGCTGAAGGACGGCTTTCACACACACTTATCTCTCAGAACTGAGCATGTGGAGAGACGTTCGTTCATCTAGCACAAAGGGAACGGGTTGCAGGAGAAACTTTTACTCTGGTTTCTCAGTCTGTTTCCTAGTGTCGGTTTGAAGTTCCTGCAGTTTTCACTGTAAAACGGAGTTGGAGCTAGTACCTCCCCATATATATGTATGTAGTGGAGTTTGCAACTGAAAAGAAACTTTGTGTTCCCAACAAGCTAGGTGAAGAATGGCTTTCACACACAGTTATCTCTCAGAACTGAGCATGTGGAGAGACTTTCGTTCATCTAGCACAAAGGGAACGGGTTGCAGGAGAAACTTTTACACAGGTTTCTCAGTCTGTTTCCTAGTGCCGGTTTGAAGTTCCTGCAGTTTTCACTGTAAAACGGAGTTGGAGCTAGTACCTCCCCATATATATGTATGGAGTGGAGCTTGCCTCTGAAAAGAAACTTTGTGTTCCCAACAAGCTAGGTGAAGGACGGCTTTCACAGACACTTATCTCTCAAAACTGAGCATGTGGAGAGAAGTTCGTTCATCTAGCTCAAAGGGAAAGGGTTGCAGGAGAAGCTTTTACTCTGGTTTCTCAGTCTGTTTCCTAGTGCCGATTTGAAGTTCCTGCAGTTTTCACTGTAAAACCGAGTTGGAGCTAGTATCACCCCATATATATGTATGGAGTGGAGTTTGCAACTGAAAAGAAACTTTGTGTTCCCAACAAGCTAGTTGAACGACGGCTTTCACACACACATATCTCTCAGAACTGAGCATGTGGAGAGACGTTCGTTCATCCAGCACAAATGGAACGGGTTGCAGGAGAAACTATTACTCTGGTTTCTCAGTCTGTTTCCTAGTGCCGGTTTGAAGTTCCTGCAGTTTTCACTGTAAAAACGAGTTGGAGCTAGTACCTCCTCATATATATGTATGGAGTGGAGTTTGCAACTGAAAAGAAACTTTGTGTTCCCAACAAGCTAGCTGAAGGACGGCTTTCACACACACTTATCTCTCAGAACTGAGCATGTGGAGAGACGTTCGTTCATCTAGCACAAAGGGAACGGGTTGCAGGAGAAACTTTTACTCTGGTTTCTCAGTCTGTTTCCTAGTGCCGGTTTGAAGTTCCTGCAGTTTTCACTGTAAAACGGAGTTGGAGCTAGTACCTCCCCATATATATGTATGTAGTGGAGTTTGCAACTGAAAAGAAACTTTGTGTTCCCAACAAGCTAGGTGAAGAATGGCTTTCACACACAGTTATCTCTCAGAACTGAGCATGTGGAGAGACTTTCGTTCATCTAGCACAAAGGGAACGGGTTGCAGGAGAAACTTTTACACAGGTTTCTCAGTCTGTTTCCTAGTGCCGGTTTGAAGTTCCTGCAGTTTTCACTGTAAAACGGAGTTGGAGCTAGTACCTCCCCATATATATGTATGGAGTGGAGCTTGCCTCTGAAAAGAAACTTTGTGTTCCCAACAAGCTAGGTGAAGGACGGCTTTCACAGACACTTATCTCTCAAAACTGAGCATGTGGAGAGAAGTTCGTTCATCTAGCTCAAAGGGAAAGGGTTGCAGGAGAAGCTTTTACTCTGGTTTCTCAGTCTGTTTCCTAGTGCCGATTTGAAGTTCCTGCAGTTTTCACTGTAAAACCGAGTTGGAGCTAGTATCACCCCATATATATGTATGGAGTGGAGTTTGCAACTGTAAAGAAACTTTGTGTTCCCAACAAGCTAGGTGAAGGACGGCTTTCACAGACACTTATCTCTCAAAACTGAGCATGTGGAGAGACGTTCGTTCATCTAGCACAAAGGGAACGGGTGGCAGGAGAAACTTTTACTCTGGTTTCTCAGTCTGTTTCCTAGTGCCGGTTTGAAGTTCCTGCAGTTTTCACTGTAAAACGGAGTTGGAGCTAGTACCTCCCCATATATATGTATGTAGTGGAGTTTGCAACTGAAAAGAAACTTTGTGTTCCCAACAAGCTAGGTGAAGAACGGCTTTCACACACAGTTATCTCTCAGAACTGAGCATGTGGAGAGACTTTCGTTCATCTAGCACAAAGGGAACGGGTTGCAGGGGAAACTTTTACACAGGTTTCTCAGTCTGTTTCCTAGTTCCGGTTTGAAGTTCCTGCAGTTTTCACTGTAAAACCGAGTTGGAGCTAGTACCTCCCTATATATATGTATGGAGTGGAGTTTGCAACTGAAAAGAAACTTTGTGTTCCCAACAAGCTAGTATAAGGACGGCTTTCACACACACTTATCTCTCAGAACTGAGCATGTGGAGAGAAGTTCGTTCATCTAGCTCAAAGGGAAAGGGTTGCAGGAGAAGCTTTTACTCTGGTTTCTCAGTCTGTTTCCTAGTGCCGATTTGAAGTTCCTGCAGTTTTCACTGTAAAACCGAGTTAGAGCTAGTATCTCCCCATATATATGTATGGAGTGGAGTTTGCAACTGTAAAGAAACTTTGTGTTCCCAACAAGCTAGGTGAAGGACGGCTTTCACACACAATTATCTCTCAGAACTGAGCATGTGGAGAGACGTTCGTTCATCTAGAACAAAGGGAATGGTTTGCAGGAGAAACTTTTACTCTGGTTTCTCAGTGTGTTTCTTAGTGCCGGTTTGAATTTCCTGCAGTTTTCACTGTAAAACCGAGTTGGAGCTAGTACCTCCCCATATATATGTATGGAGTGGAGTTTGAAACTGAAAAGAAACTTTGTGTTCCTAACAAGCTAGGTGAAGGACGGCTTTCACACACACTTATCTCTCAGAACTGAGCATGTGGAGAGACGTTCGTTCATCTAGTACAAAGGGAACGGGTTGCAGGAGAAACTTTTACTCTGGTTTCTCAGTCTGTTTCCTAGTGCCGGTTTGAAGTTCCTGCAGTTTTCACTGTAAAACCGAGTTGGAGCTAGTACCTCCCCATATATATGTGTGTAGTGGAGTCTGCAACTGAAAAGAAACATTGTGTTCCCAACAAGCTAGGTGAAGGACGGCTTTCACAGACACTTATCTCTCAAAACTGAGCATGTGGAGAGACGTTCGTTCATCTAGCACAAAGGGAACGGGTGGCAGGAGAAACTTTTACTCTGGTTTCTCAGTCTGTTTCCTAGTGCCGGTTTGAATTTCCTGCAGTTTTCACTGTAAAACCGAGTTGGAGCTAGTACCTCCCCATATATATGTATGGAGTGGAGTTTGCAACTGAAAAGAAACTTTGTGTTCCCAACAAGCTAGGTGAAGGACGGCTTTCACACACACATATCTCTCAGAACTGAGCATGTGGAGAGACGTTCTTTCATCTAGAACAATGATAACGGTTTGCAGGAGAAACTTTAACTCTGGTTTCTCAGTCTGTTTCCTAGTGCCGGTTTGAAGTTCCTGCAGTTTTCACTGTAAAACCGAGTTGGAGCTAGTACCTCCCCATATATATGTATGGAGTGGAGTTTGCATCTGAAAAGAAACTTTGTGTTCCCAACAAGTTAGGTGAAGGACTTCTTTCACACACACTTATCTCTCAGAACTGAGCATGTGGAGAGACGTTCGTTTATCAAGCACAAAGGGAACGGGTTGCAGGAGAAACTTTTACTCTGGTTTCTCAGTCTGTTTCCTAGTGCCGGTTTGAAGTTCCTGCAGTTTTCACTGTAAAACCGAGTTGGAGCTAGTACATCCCCATATATATGTATGGAGTGGAGCTTGCCTCTGAAAAGAAACTTTGTGTTCCCAACAAGCTAGGTGAAGGACGGCTTTCACAGACACTTATCTCTCAAAACTGAGCATGTGGAGAGACGTTCGTTCATCTAGCACAAAGGGAACGGGTGGCAGGAGAAACTTTTACTCTGGTTTCTCAGTCTGTTTCCTAGTGCCGGTATGAAGTTCCTGCAGTTTTCACTGTAAAACCGAGTTGGAGCTAGTACCTCCCTATATATATGTATGGAGTGGAGTTTGCAACTCAAAAGAAACTTTGTGTTCCCAACAAGCTAGGTGAAGGACGGCTTTCACACACACTTATCTCTCAGAACTGAGCATGTGGAGAGACGTTCGTTCATCTAGCACAAAGGGAACGGGTTGCAGGAGAAACTTTTACTCTGGTTTCTCAGTCTGTTTCCTAGTGCCGGTTTGAAGTTCCTGCAGTTTTCACTGTATAAACGAGTTGGAGCTAGTACCTCCTCATATATATGTATGGAGTGGAGTTTGCAACTGAAAAGAAACTTTGTGTTCCCAACAAGCTAGCTGAAGGACGGCTTTCACACACACTTATCTCTCAGAACTGAGCATGTGGAGAGACGTTCGTTCATCTAGCACAAAAGGAACGGGTTGCAGGAGAAACTTTTACTCTGGTTTCTCAGTCTGTTTCCTAGTGCCGGTTTGAAGTTCCTGCAGTTTTCACTGTAAAACGGAGTTGGAGCTAGTACCTCCCCATATATATGTATGTAGTGGAGTTTGCAACTGAAAAGAAACTTTGTGTTCCCAACAAGCTAGGTGAAGAACGGCTTTCACACACAGTTATCTCTCAGAACTGAGCATGTGGAGAGACTTTCGTTCATCTAGCACAAAGGGAACGGGTTGCAGGGGAAACTTTTACACAGGTTTCTCAGTCTGTTTCCTAGTGCCGGTTTGATGTTCCTGCAGTTTTCACTGTAAAACCGAGTTGGAGCTAGTACCTCCCCATATATATGTATGGAGTGGAGTTTGCAACTGAAAAGAAAATTTGTGTTCCCAACAAGCTAGGTGAAGGACGGCTTTCACACACACTTATCTCTCAGAACTGAGCATGTGGAGAGACGTTCGTTCATCTAGCACAAAGGGAACGGGTTGCAGGAGAAACTTTTACTTTGGTTTCTCAGTCTGTTTCCTAGTGCCGGTTTGAAGTTCCTGCAGTTTTCACTGTAAAACGGAGTTGGAGCTAGTACCTCCCCATATATATGTATGGAGTGGAGCTTGCAACTGAAAAGAAACTTTGTGTTCCCAACAAGCTAGGTGAAGGACGGCTTTCACAGACACTTATCTCTCAAAACTGAGCATGTGGAGAGACGTTCGTTCATCTAGCACAAAGGGAACGGGTGGCAGGAGAAACTTTTACTCTGGTTTCTCAGTCTGTTTCCTAGTGCCGGTATGAAGTTCCTGCAGTTTTCACTGTAAAACCGAGTTGGAGCTAGTACCTCCCTATATATATGTATGGAGTGGAGTTTGCAACTGAAAAGAAACTTTGTGTTCCCAACAAGCTAGTATAAGGACGGCTTTCACACACACTTATCTCTCAGAACTGAGCATGTGGAGAGAAGTTCGTTCATCTAGCTCAAAGGGAAAGGGTTGCAGGAGAAGCTTTTACTCTGGTTTCTCAGTCTGTTTCCTAGTGCCGATTTGAAGTTCCTGCAGTTTTCACTGTAAAACCGAGTTGGAGCTAGTATCTCCCCATATATATGTATGGAGTGGAGTTTGCAACTGTAAAGAAACTTTGTGTTCCCAACAAGCTAGGTGAAGGACGGCTTTCACACACAATTATCTCTCAGAACTGAGCATGTGGAGAGACGTTCGTTCATCTAGAACAAAGGGAATGGTTTGCAGGAGAAACTTTTACTCTGGTTTCTCAGTGTGTTTCTTAGTGCCGGTTTGAATTTCCTGCAGTTTTCACTGTAAAACCGAGTTGGAGCTAGTACCTTCCCCATATATATGTATGGAGTGGAGTTTGAAACTGAAAAGAAACTTTGTGTTCCCAACAAGCTAGGTGAAGGACGGCTTTCACACACACTTATCACTCAGAACTGAGCATGTGGAGAGACGTTCGTTCATCTAGTACAAAGGGAACGGGTTGCAGGAGAAACTTTTACTCTGGTTTCTCAGTCTGTTTCCTAGTGCCGGTTTGAAGTTCCTGCAGTTTTCACTGTAAAACCGAGTTGGAGCTAGTACCTCCCCATATATATGTATGTAGTGGAGTTTGCAACTGAAAAGAAACATTGTGTTCCCAACAAGCTAGGTGAAGGACGGCTTTCACAGACACTTATCTCTCAAAACTGAGCATGTGGAGAGACGTTCGTTCATCTAGCACAAAGGGAACGGGTGGCAGGAGAAACTTTTACTCTGGTTTCTCAGTCTGTTTCCTAGTGCCGGTTTGAATTTCCTGCAGTTTTCACTGTAAAACCGAGTTGGAGCTAGTACCTCCCCATATATATGTATGGAGTGGAGTTTGCAACTGAAAAGAAACTTTGTGTTCCCAACAAGCTAGGTGAAGGACGGCTTTCACAGACACTTATCTCTCAAAACTGAGCATGTGGAGAGACGTTCGTTCATCTAGCACAAAGGGAACGGGTTGCAGGAGAAACTTTTACTCTGGTTTCTCAGTCTGTTTCCTAGTGCCGGTTTGAAGTTCTGCAGTTTTCACTGTAAAACCGAGTTGGAGCTAGTACATCCCATATATATGTATGGAGTGGAGCTTGCCTCTGAAAAGAAACTTTGTGTTCCCAACAAGCTAGGTGAAGGACGGCTTTCACAGACACTTATCTCTCAAACTGAGCATGTGGAGAGACGTTCGTTCATCTAGCAACGCAGCGCTCGACTGTGGCAGGAGAAACTTTTACTCTGGTTTCTCAGTCTGTTTCTTAGTGCCGGTATGAAGTTCCTGCAGTTTTCACTGTAAAACCGAGTTGGAGCTAGTACCTCCCTATATATATGTATGGAGTGGAGTTTGCAACTCAAAAGAAACTTTGTGTTCCCAACAAGCTAGGTGAAGGACGGCTTTCACACACACTTATCTCTCAGAACTGAGCATGTGGAGAGACGTTCGTTCATCTAGCACAAAGGGAACGGGTTGCAGGAGAAACTTTTACTCTGGTTTCTCAGTCTGTTTCCTAGTGCCGGTTTGAAGTTCCTGCAGTTTTCACTGTATAAACGAGTTGGAGCTAGTACCTCCTCATATATATGTATGGAGTGGAGTTTGCAACTGAAAAGAAACTTTGTGTTCCCAACAAGCTAGCTGAAGGACGGCTTTCACACACACTTATCTCTCAGAACTGAGCATGTGGAGAGACGTTCGTTCATCTAGCACAAAGGGAACGGGTTGCAGGAGAAACTTTTACTCTGGTTTCTCAGTCTGTTTCCTAGTGCCGGTTTGAAGTTCCTGCAGTTTTCACTGTAAAACGGAGTTGGAGCTAGTACCTCCCCATATATATGTATGTAGTGGAGTTTGCAACTGAAAAGAAACTTTGTGTTCCCAACAAGCTAGGTGAAGAACGGCTTTCACACACAGTTATCTCTCAGAACTGAGCATGTGGAGAGACTTTCGTTCATCTAGCACAAAGGGAACGGGTTGCAGGGGAAACTTTTACACAGGTTTCTCAGTCTGTTTCCTAGTGCCGGTTTGATGTTCCTGCAGTTTTCACTGTAAAACCGAGTTGGAGCTAGTACCTCCCCATATATATGTATGGAGTGGAGTTTGCAACTGAAAAGAAAATTTGTGTTCCCAACAAGCTAGGTGAAGGACGGCTTTCACACACACTTATCTCTCAGAACTGAGCATGTGGAGAGACGTTCGTTCATCTAGCACATAGGGAACGGGTTGCAGGAGAAACTTTTACTTTGGTTTCTCAGTCTGTTTCCTAGTGCCGGTTTGAAGTTCCTGCAGTTTTCACTGTAAAACGGAGTTGGAGCTAGTACCTCCCCATATATATGTATGGAGTGGAGCTTGCCTCTGAAAAGAAACTTTGTGTTCCCAACAAGCTAGGTGAAGGACGGCTTTCACAGACACTTATCTCTCAAAACTGAGCATGTGGAGAGACGTTCGTTCATCTAGCACAAAGGGAACGGGTGGCAGGAGAAACTTTTACTCTGGTTTCTCAGTCTGTTTCCTAGTGCCGGTATGAAGTTCCTGCAGTTTTCACTGTAAAACCGAGTTGGAGCTAGTACCTCCCTATATATATGTATGGAGTGGAGTTTGCAACTGAAAAGAAACTTTGTGTTCCCAACAAGCTAGTATAAGGACGGCTTTCACACACACTTATCTCTCAGAACTGAGCATGTGGAGAGAAGTTCGTTCATCTAGCTCAAAGGGAAAGGGTTGCAGGAGAAGCTTTTACTCTGGTTTCTCAGTCTGTTTCCTAGTGCCGATTTGAAGTTCCTGCAGTTTTCACTGTAAAACCGAGTTGGAGCTAGTATCTCCCCATATATATGTATGGAGTGGAGTTTGCAACTGTAAAGAAACTTTGTGTTCCCAACAAGCTAGGTGAAGGACGGCTTTCACACACAATTATCTCTCAGAACTGAGCATGTGGAGAGACGTTCGTTCATCTAGAACAAAGGGAATGGTTTGCAGGAGAAACTTTTACTCTGGTTTCTCAGTGTGTTTCTTAGTGCCGGTTTGAATTTCCTGCAGTTTTCACTGTAAAACCGAGTTGGAGCTAGTACCTCCCCATATATATGTATGGAGTGGAGTTTGAAACTGAAAAGAAACTTTGTGTTCCCAACAAGCTAGGTGAAGGACGGCTTTCACACACACTTATCACTCAGAACTGAGCATGTGGAGAGACGTTCGTTCATCTAGTACAAAGGGAACGGGTTGCAGGAGAAACTTTTACTCTGGTTTCTCAGTCTGTTTCCTAGTGCCGGTTTGAAGTTCCTGCAGTTTTCACTGTAAAACCGAGTTGGAGCTAGTACCTCCCCATATATATGTATGTAGTGGAGTTTGCAACTGAAAAGAAACATTGTGTTCCCAACAAGCTAGGTGAAGGACGGCTTTCACAGACACTTATCTCTCAAAACTGAGCATGTGGAGAGACGTTCGTTCATCTAGCACAAAGGGAACGGGTGGCAGGAGAAACTTTTACTCTGGTTTCTCAGTCTGTTTCCTAGTGCCGGTTTGAATTTCCTGCAGTTTTCACTGTAAAACCGAGTTGGAGCTAGTACCTCCCCATATATATGTATGGAGTGGAGTTTGCAACTGAAAAGAAACTTTGTGTTCCCAACAAGCTAGGTGAAGGACGGCTTTCACACACACTTATCTCTCAGAACTGAGCATGTGGAGAGACGTTCGTTCATCTAGTACAAAGGGAACGGGTTGCAGGAGAAACTTTTACTCTGGTTTCTCAGTCTGTTTCCTAGTGCCGGTTTGAAGTTCCTGCAGTTTTCACTGTAAAACGGAGTTGGAGCAAGTACCTCCCCATATATATGTATGTAGTGGAGTTTGCAACTGAAAAGAAACTTTGTGTTCCCAACAAGCTAGGTGAAGAACGGCTTTCACACACACTTATCTCTCAGAACTGAGCATGTGGAGAGACTTTCGTTCATCTAGCACAAAGGGAACGGGTTGCAGGAGAAACTTTTACTCAGGTTTCTAAGTCTGTTTCCTAGAGCCGGTTTGATGATCCTGCAGTTTTCACTGTAAAACCGAGTTGGAGCTAGTACCTCCCCATATATATGTATGGAGTGGAGTTTGCAACTGAAAAGAAACTTTGTGTTCCCAACAAGCTAGGTGAAGGACGGCTTTCACACACACATATCTCTCAGAACTGAGCATGTGGAGAGACGTTCTTTCATCTAGAACAATGATAACGGTTTGCAGGAGAAACTTTAACTCTGGTTTCTCAGTCTGTTTCCTAGTGCCGGTTTGAAGTTCCTGCAGTTTTCACTGTAAAACCGAGTTGGAGCTAGTACCTCCCCATATATATGTATGGAGTGGAGTTTGCAACTGAAAAGAAACTTTGTGTTCCCAACAAGTTAGGTGAAGGACTTCTTTCACACACACTTATCTCTCAGAACTGAGCATGTGGAGAGACGTTCGTTTATCAAGCACAAAGGGAACGGGTTGCAGGAGAAACTTTTACTCTGGTTTCTCAGTCTGTTTCCTAGTGCCGGTTTGAAGTTCCTGCAGTTTTCACTGTAAAACCGAGTTGGAGCTAGTACATCCCCATATATATGTATGGAGTGGAGCTTGCCTCTGAAAAGAAACTTTGTGTTCCCAAAAAGCTAGGTGAAGGACGGCTTTCACAGACACTTATCTCTCAAAACTGAGCATGTGGAGAGACGTTCGTTCATCTAGCACAAAGGGAACGGGTGGCAGGAGAAACATTTACTCTGTTTTCTCAGTCTGTTTCCTAGTGCCGGTATGAAGTTCCTGCAGTTTTCACTGTAAAACCGAGTTGGAGCTAGTACCTCCCTATATATATGTATGGAGTGGAGTTTGCAACTCAAAAGAAACTTTGTGTTCCCAACAAGCTAGGTGAAGGACGGCTTTCACACACACTTATCTCTCAGAACTGAGCATGTGGAGAGACGTTCGTTCATCTAGCACAAAGGGAACGGGTTGCAGGAGAAACTTTTACTCTGGTTTCTCAGTGTGTTTCCTAGTGCCGGTTTGAAGTTCCTGCAGTTTTCACTGTAAAAACGAGTTGGAGCTAGTACCTCCTCATATATATGTATGGAGTGGAGTTTGCAACTGAAAAGAAACTTTGTGTTCCCAACAAGCTAGCTGAAGGACGGCTTTCACACACACTTATCTCTCAGAACTGAGCATGTGGAGAGACGTTCGTTCATCTAGCACAAAGGGAACGGGTTGCAGGAGAAACTTTTACTCTGGTTTCTCAGTCTGTTTCCTAGTGCCGGTTTGAAGTTCCTGCAGTTTTCACTGTAAAACGGAGTTGGAGCTAGTACCTCCCCATATATATGTATGTAGTGGAGTTTGCAACTGAAAAGAAACTTTGTGTTCCCAACAAGCTAGGTGAAGAACGGCTTTCACACACAGTTATCTCTCAGAACTGAGCATGTGGAGAGACTTTCGTTCATCTAGCACAAAGGGAACGGGTTGCAGGGGAAACTTTTACACAGGTTTCTCAGTCTGTTTCCTAGTGCCGGTTTGATGTTCCTGCAGTTTTCACTGTAAAACCGAGTTGGAGCTAGTACCTCCCCATATATATGTATGGAGTGGAGTTTGCAACTGAAAAGAAAATTTGTGTTCCCTACAAGCTAGGTGAAGGACGGCTTTCACACACACTTATCTCTCAGAACTGAGCATGTGGAGAGACGTTCGTTCATCTAGCACAAAGGGAACGGGTTGCAGGAGAAACTTTTACTTTGGTTTCTCAGTCTGTTTCCTAGTGCCGATTTGAAGTTCCTGCAGTTTTCACTGTAAAACCGAGTTGGAGCTAGTATCTCCCCATATATATGTATGGAATGGAGTTTGCAACTGTAAAGAAACTTTGTGTTCCCAACAAGCTAGGTGAAGGACGGCTTTCACACACAATTATCTCTCAGAACTGAGCATGTGGAGAGACGTTCGTTCATCTAGAACAAAGGGAATGGTTTGCAGGAGAAACTTTTACTCTGGTTTCTCAGTGTGTTTCTTAGTGCCGGTTTGAATTTCCTGCAGTTTTCACTGTAAAACCGAGTTGGAGCTAGTACCTCCCCATATATATGTATGGAGTGGAGTTTGAAACTGAAAAGAAACTTTGTGTTCCCAACAAGCTAGGTGAAGGACGGCTTTCACACACACTTATCACTCAGAACTGAGCATGTGGAGAGACGTTCGTTCATCTAGTACAAAGGGAACGGGTTGCAGGAGAAACTTTTACTCTGGTTTCTCAGTCTGTTTCCTAGTGCCGGTTTGAAGTTCCTGCAGTTTTCACTGTAAAACCGAGTTGGAGCTAGTACCTCCCCATATATATGTATGTAGTGGAGTTTGCAACTGAAAAGAAACATTGTGTTCCCAACAAGCTAGGTGAAGGACGGCTTTCACAGACACTTATCTCTCAAAACTGAGCATGTGGAGAGACGTTCGTTCATCTAGCACAAAGGGAACGGGTGGCAGGAGAAACTTTTACTCTGGTTTCTCAGTCTGTTTCCTAGTGCCGGTTTGAATTTCCTGCAGTTTTCACTGTAAAACCGAGTTGGAGCTAGTACCTCCCCATATATATGTATGGAGTGGAGTTTGCAACTGAAAAGAAACTTTGTGTTCCCAACAAGCTAGGTGAAGGACGGCTTTCACACACACTTATCTCTCAGAACTGAGCATGTGGAGAGACGTTCGTTCATCTAGTACAAAGGGAACGGGTTGCAGGAGAAACTTTTACTCTGGTTTCTCAGTCTGTTTCCTAGTGCCGGTTTGAAGTTCCTGCAGTTTTCACTGTAAAACGGAGTTGGAGCAAGTACCTCCCCATATATATGTATGTAGTGGAGTTTGCAACTGAAAAGAAACTTTGTGTTCCCAACAAGCTAGGTGAAGAACGGCTTTCACACACACTTATCTCTCAGAACTGAGCATGTGGAGAGACTTTCGTTCATCTAGCACAAAGGAACGGGTTGCAGGAGAAACTTTTACTCAGGTTTCTCAGTCTGTTTCCTAGAGCCGGTTTGATGATCCTGCAGTTTTCACTGTAAAACCGAGTTGGAGCTAGTACCTCCCCATATATATGTATGGAGTGGAGTTTGCAACTGAAAAGAAACTTTGTGTTCCCAACAAGCTAGGTGAAGGACGGCTTTCACACACACATATCTCTCAGAACTGAGCATGTGGAGAGACGTTCTTTCATCTAGAACAATGATAACGGTTTGCAGGAGAAACTTTAACTCTGGTTTCTCAGTCTGTTTCCTAGTGCCGGTTTGAAGTTCCTGCAGTTTTCACTGTAAAACCGAGTTGGAGCTAGTACCTCCCCATATATATGTATGGAGTGGAGTTTGCAACTGAAAAGAAACTTTGTGTTCCCAACAAGTTAGGTGAAGGACTTCTTTCACACACACTTATCTCTCAGAACTGAGCATGTGGAGAGACGTTCGTTTATCAAGCACAAAGGGAACGGGTTGCAGGAGAAACTTTTACTCTGGTTTCTCAGTCTGTTTCCTAGTGCCGGTTTGAAGTTCCTGCAGTTTTCACTGTAAAACCGAGTTGGAGCTAGTACATCCCCATATATATGTATGGAGTGGAGCTTGCCTCTGAAAAGAAACTTTGTGTTCCCAAAAAGCTAGGTGAAGGACGGCTTTCACAGACACTTATCTCTCAAAACTGAGCATGTGGAGAGACGTTCGTTCATCTAGCACAAAGGGAACGGGTGGCAGGAGAAACATTTACTCTGTTTTCTCAGTCTGTTTCCTAGTGCCGGTATGAAGTTCCTGCAGTTTTCACTGTAAAACCGAGTTGGAGCTAGTACCTCCCTATATATATGTATGGAGTGGAGTTTGCCACTCAAAAGAAACTTTGTGTTCCCAACAAGCTAGGTGAAGGACGGCTTTCACACACACTTATCTCTCAGAACTGAGCATGTGGAGAGACGTTCGTTCATCTAGCACAAAGGGAACGGGTTGCAGGAGAAACTTTTACTCTGGTTTCTCAGTGTGTTTCCTAGTGCCGGTTTGAAGTTCCTGCAGTTTTCACTGTAAAAACGAGTTGGAGCTAGTACCTCCTCATATATATGTATGGAGTGGAGTTTGCAACTGAAAAGAAACTTTGTGTTCCCAACAAGCTAGCTGAAGGACGGCTTTCACACACACTTATCTCTCAGAACTGAGCATGTGGAGAGACGTTCGTTCATCTAGCACAAAGGGAACGGGTTGCAGGAGAAACTTTTACTCTGGTTTCTCAGTCTGTTTCCTAGTGCCGGTTTGAAGTTCCTGCAGTTTTCACTGTAAAACGGAGTTGGAGCTAGTACCTCCCCATATATATGTATGTAGTGGAGTTTGCAACTGAAAAGAAACTTTGTGTTCCCAACAAGCTAGGTGAAGAACGGCTTTCACACACAGTTATCTCTCAGAACTGAGCATGTGGAGAGACTTTCGTTCATCTAGCACAAAGGGAACGGGTTGCAGGGGAAACTTTTACACAGGTTTCTCAGTCTGTTTCCTAGTGCCGGTTTGATGTTCCTGCAGTTTTCACTGTAAAACCGAGTTGGAGCTAGTACCTCCCCATATATATGTATGGAGTGGAGTTTGCAACTGAAAAGAAAATTTGTGTTCCCTACAAGCTAGGTGAAGGACGGCTTTCACACACACTTATCTCTCAGAACTGAGCATGTGGAGAGACGTTCGTTCATCTAGCACAAAGGGAACGGGTTGCAGGAGAAACTTTTACTTTGGTTTCTCAGTCTGTTTCCTAGTGCCGGTTTGAAGTTCCTGCAGTTTTCACTGTAAAACGGAGTTGGAGCTAGTACCTCCCCATATATATGTATGGAGTGGAGCTTGCCTCTGAAAAGAAACTTTGTGTTCCCAACAAGCTAGGTGAAGGACGGCTTTCACAGACACTTATCTCTCAAAACTGAGCATGTGGAGAGACGTTCGTTCATCTAGCACAAAGGGAACGGGTGGCAGGAGAAACTTTTACTCTGGTTTCTCAGTCTGTTTCCTAGTGCCGGTATGAAGTTCCTGCAGTTTTCACTGTAAAACCGAGTTGGAGCTAGTACCTCCCTATATATATATGTATGGAGTGGAGCTTGCCTCTGAAAAGAAACTTTGTGTTCCCAACAAGCTAGGTGAAGGACGGCTTTCACAGACACTTATCTCTCAAAACTGAGCATGTGGAGAGACGTTCGTTCATCTAGCTCAAAGGGAAAGGGTTGCAGGAGAAACTTTTACTCTGGTTTCTCAGTGTGTTTCTTAGTGCCGGTTTGAATTTCCTGCAGTTTTCACTGTAAAACCGAGTTGGAGCTAGTACCTCCCCATATATATGTATGGAGTGGAGTTTGAAACTGAAAAGAAACTTTGTGTTCCCAACAAGCTAGGTGAAGGACGGCTTTCACACACACTTATCTCTCAGAACTGAGCATGTGGAGAGACGTTCGTTCATCTAGTACAAAGGGAACGGGTTGCAGGAGAAACTTTTACTCTGGTTTCTCAGTCTGTTTCCTAGTGCCGGTTTGAAGTTCCTGCAGTTTTCACTGTAAAACCGAGTTGGAGCTAGTACCTCCCCATATATATGTATGGAGTGGAGTTTGCAACTGAAAAGAAACTTTGTGTTCCCAACAAGTTAGGTGAAGGACTTCTTTCACACACACTTATCTCTCAGAACTGAGCATGTGGAGAGACGTTCGTTTATCAAGCACAAAGGGAACGGGTTGCAGGAGAAACTTTTACTCTGGTTTCTCAGTCTGTTTCCTAGTGCCGGTTTGAAGTTCCTGCAGTTTTCACTGTAAAACCGAGTTGGAGCTAGTACATCCCCATATATATGTATGGAGTGGAGCTTGCCTCTGAAAAGAAACTTTGTGTTCCCAACAAGCTAGGTGAAGGACGGCTTTCACAGACACTTATCTCTCAAAACTGAGCATGTGGAGAGACGTTCGTTCATCTAGCACAAAGAGAACGGGTGGCAGGAGAAACTTTTACTCTGGTTTCTCAGTCTGTTTCCTAGTGCCGGTATGAAGTTCCTGCAGTTTTCACTGTAAAACCGAGTTGGAGCTAGTACCTCCCTATATATATGTATGGAGTGGAGTTTGCAACTCAAAAGAAACTTTGTGTTCCCAACAAGCTAGGTGAAGGACGGCTTTCACACACACTTATCTCTCAGAACTGAGCATGTGGAGAGACGTTCGTTCATCTAGCACAAAGGGAACGGGTTGCAGGAGAAACTTTTACTCTGGTTTCTCAGTCTGTTTCCTAGTGCCGGTTTGAAGTTCCTGCAGTTTTCACTGTAAAAACGAGTTGGAGCTAGTACCTCCTCATATATATGTATGGAGTGGAGTTTGCAACTGAAAAGAAACTTTGTGTTCCCAACAAGCTAGCTGAAGGACGGCTTTCACACACAATTATCTCTCAGAACTGAGCATGTGGAGAGACGTTCGTTCATCTAGCACAAAGGGAACTGGTTGCAGGAGAAACTTTTACTCTGGTTTCTCAGTCTGTTTCCTAGTGCCGGTTTGAAGTTCCTGCAGTTTTCACTGTAAAACGGAGTTGGAGCTAGTACCTCCCCATATATATGTATGGAGTGGAGCTTGCCTCTGAAAAGAAACTTTGTGTTCCCAACAAGCTAGGTGAAGGACGGCTTTCACAGACACTTATCTCTCAAAACTGAGCATGTGGAGAGACGTTCGTTCATCTAGCACAAAGGGAACGGGTGGCAGGAGAAACTTTTACTCTGGTTTCTCAGTCTGTTTCCTAGTGCCGATTTGAAGTTCCTGCAGTTTTCACTGTAAAACCGAGTTGGAGCTAGTATCTCCCCATATATATGTATGGAGTGGAGTTTGCAATGTAAAGAAACTTTGTGTTCCCAACAAGCTAGGTGAAGGACGGCTTTCACACACAATTATCTCTCAGAACTGAGCATGTGGAGAGACGTTCGTTCATCTAGAACAAAGGGAATGGTTTGCAGGAGAAACTTTTACTCTGGTTTCTCAGTGTGTTTCTTAGTGCCGGTTTGAATTTCCTGCAGTTTTCACTGTAAAACCGAGTTGGAGCTAGTACCTCCCCATATATATGTATGGAGTGGAGTTTGAAACTGAAAAGAAACTTTGTGTTCCCAACGAGCTAGGTGAAGGACGGCTTTCACACACACTTATCTCTCAGAACTGAGCATGTGGAGAGACGTTCGTTCATCTAGTACAAAGGGAACGGGTTGCAGGAGAAACTTTTACTCTGGTTTCTCAGTCTGTTTCCTAGTGCCGGTTTGAAGTTCCTGCAGTTTTCACTGTAAAACCGAGTTGGAGCTAGTACCTCCCCATATATATGTATGGAGTGGAGTTTGAAACTGAAAAGAAACATTGTGTTCCCAACAAGCTAGGTGAAGGACGGCTTTCACAGACACTTATCTCTCAAAACTGAGCATGTGGAGAGACGTTCGTTCATCTAGCACAAAGGGAACGGGTGGCAGGAGAAACTTTTACTCTGGTTTCTCAGTCTGTTTCCTAGTGCCGGTTTGAATTTCCTGCAGTTTTCACTGTAAAACCGAGTTGGAGCTAGTACCTCCCCATATATATGTATGCAGTGGAGTTTGCAACTGAAAAGAAACTTTGTGTTCCCAACAAGCTAGGTGAAGGACGGCTTTCACACACACTTATCTCTCAGAACTGAGCATGTGGAGAGACGTTCGTTCATCTAGTACAAAGGGAACGGGTTGCAGGAGAAACTTTTACTCTGGTTTCTCAGTCTGTTTCCTAGTGCCGGTTTGAAGTTCCTGCAGTTTTCACTGTAAAACGGAGTTGGAGCTAGTACCTCCCCATATATATGTATGGAGTGGAGTTTGCAACTGAAAAGAAACTTTGTGTTCCCAACAAGCTAGGTGAAGAACGGCTTTCACACACACTTATCTCTCAGAACTGAGCATGTGAAGAGACTTTCGTTCATCTAGCACAAAGGGAACGGGTTGCAGGAGAAACTTTTACTCAGGTTTCTCAGTCTGTTTCCTAGAGCCGGTTTGATGTTCCTGCAGTTTTCACTGTAAAACCGAGTTGGAGCTAGTACCTCCCCATATATATGTATGGAGTGGAGTTTCAACTGAAAAGAAACTTTGTGTTCCCAACAAGCTAGGTGAAGGACGGCTTTCACACACACATATCTCTCAGAACTGAGCATGTGGAGAGACGTTCGTTCATCTAGCACAAAGGGAACGGGTTGCAGGGGAAACTTTTACTTTGGTTTCTCAGTCTGTTTCCTAGTGCCGGTATGAAGTTCCTGCAGTTTTCACTGTAAAACGGAGTTGGAGCTAGTACCTCCCCATATATATGTATGGAGTGGAGTTTGCAACTGAAAAGAAACTTTGTGTTCCCAACAAGCTAGCTGAAGGACGGCTTTCACACACACTTATCTCTCAGAACTGAGCATGTGGAGAGACGTTCGTTCATCTAGCACAAATGGAACGGTTGCAGGAGAAACTTTTACTCTGGTTTCTCAGTCTGTTCCCTAGTGTCGGTTTGAAGTTCCTGCAGTTTTCACTGTAAAACCGAGTTGGAGCTAGTACATCCCCATATATATGTATGGAGTGGAGCTTGCCTCTGAAAAGAAACTTTGTGTTCCCAACAAGCTAGGTGAAGGACGGCTTTCACAGACACTTATCTCTCAAAACTGAGCATGTGGAGAGACGTTCGTTCATCTAGCACAAAGGGAACGGGTGGCAGGAGAAACTTTTACTCTGGTTTCTCAGTCTGTTTCCTAGTGCCGGTTTGAAGTTCCTGCAGTTTTCACTGTAAAACCGAGTTGGAGCTAGTACATCCCCATATATATGTATGGAGTGGAGCTTGCCTCTGAAAAGAAACTTTGTGTTCCCAACAAGCTAGGTGAAGGACGGCTTTCACAGACACTTATCTCTCAAAACTGAGCATGTGGAGAGACGTTCGTTCATCTAGCACAAAGGGAACTGGTGGCAGGAGAAACTTTTACTCTGGTTTCTCAGTCTGTTTCCTAGTGCCGGTTTGAAGTTCCTGCAGTTATCACTGTAAAACGGAGTTGGAGCTAGTACCTCCCCATATATATGTATGTAGTGGAGTTTGCAACTGAAAAGAAACTTTGTGTTCCCAACAAGCTAGGTGAAGAACGGCTTTCAGACACAGTTATCTCTCGGAACTGAGCATGTGGAGAGACTTTCGTTCATCTAGCACAAAGGGAACGGGTTGCAGGAGAAACTTTTACACAGGTTTCTCAGTCTGTTTCCTAGTGCCGGTTTGATGTTCCTGCAGTTTTCACTGTAAAACCGAGTTGGAGCTAGTACCTCCCCATATATATGTATGGAGTGGAGTTTGCAACTGAAAAGAAACTTTGTGTTCCCAACAAGCTAGGTGAAGAACGGCTTTCACACACAGTTATCTCTCAGAACTGAGCATGTGGAGAGACTTTCGTTCATCTAGCACAAAGGGAACGGGTTGCAGGAGAAACATTTACACAGGTTTCTCAGTCTGTTTCCTAGTGCCGGTTTGATGTTCCTGCAGTTTTCACTGTAAAACCGAGTTGGAGCTAGTACCTCCCCATATATATGTATGGAGTGGAGTTTGCAACTGAAAAGAAACTTTGTGTTCCCAACAAGCTAGGTGAAGGACGGCTTTCACACACACTTATCTCTCAGAACTGAGCATGTGGAGAGACGTTCGTTCATCTAGTACAAAGGGAACGGGTTGCAGGAGAAACTTTTACTCTGGTTTCTCAGTCTGTTTCCTAGTGCCGGTTTGAAGTTCCTGCAGTTTTCACTGTAAAACGGAGTTGGAGCTAGTACCTCCCCATATATATGTATGGAGTGGAGTTTGCAACTGAAAAGAAACTTTGTGTTCCCAACAAGCTAGGTGAAGAACGGCTTTCACACACACTTATCTCTCAGAACTGAGCATGTGAAGAGACTTTCGTTCATCTAGCACAAAGGGAACGGGTTGCAGGAGAAACTTTTACTCAGGTTTCTCAGTCTGTTTCCTAGAGCCGGTTTGATGTTCCTGCAGTTTTCACTGTAAAACCGAGTTGGAGCTAGTACCTCCCCATATATATGTATGGAGTGGAGTTTCAACTGAAAAGAAACTTTGTGTTCCCAACAAGCTAGGTGAAGGACGGCTTTCACACACACATATCTCTCAGAACTGAGCATGTGGAGAGACGTTCGTTCATCTAGCACAAAGGGAACGGGTTGCAGGGGAAACTTTTACTTTGGTTTCTCAGTCTGTTTCCTAGTGCCGGTATGAAGTTCCTGCAGTTTTCACTGTAAAACGGAGTTGGAGCTAGTACCTCCCCATATATATGTATGGAGTGGAGTTTGCAACTGAAAAGAAACTTTGTGTTCCCAACAAGCTAGCTGAAGGACGGCTTTCACACACACTTATCTCTCAGAACTGAGCATGTGGAGAGACGTTCGTTCATCTAGCACAAATGGAACGGTTGCAGGAGAAACTTTTACTCTGGTTTCTCAGTCTGTTCCCTAGTGTCGGTTTGAAGTTCCTGCAGTTTTCACTGTAAAACCGAGTTGGAGCTAGTACATCCCCATATATATGTATGGAGTGGAGCTTGCCTCTGAAAAGAAACTTTGTGTTCCCAACAAGCTAGGTGAAGGACGGCTTTCACAGACACTTATCTCTCAAAACTGAGCATGTGGAGAGACGTTCGTTCATCTAGCACAAAGGGAACGGGTGGCAGGAGAAACTTTTACTCTGGTTTCTCAGTCTGTTTCCTAGTGCCGGTTTGAAGTTCCTGCAGTTTTCACTGTAAAACCGAGTTGGAGCTAGTACATCCCCATATATATGTATGGAGTGGAGCTTGCCTCTGAAAAGAAACTTTGTGTTCCCAACAAGCTAGGTGAAGGACGGCTTTCACAGACACTTATCTCTCAAAACTGAGCATGTGGAGAGACGTTCGTTCATCTAGCACAAAGGGAACTGGTGGCAGGAGAAACTTTTACTCTGGTTTCTCAGTCTGTTTCCTAGTGCCGGTTTGAAGTTCCTGCAGTTATCACTGTAAAACGGAGTTGGAGCTAGTACCTCCCCATATATATGTATGTAGTGGAGTTTGCAACTGAAAAGAAACTTTGTGTTCCCAACAAGCTAGGTGAAGAACGGCTTTCAGACACAGTTATCTCTCGGAACTGAGCATGTGGAGAGACTTTCGTTCATCTAGCACAAAGGGAACGGGTTGCAGGAGAAACTTTTACACAGGTTTCTCAGTCTGTTTCCTAGTGCCGGTTTGATGTTCCTGCAGTTTTCACTGTAAAACCGAGTTGGAGCTAGTACCTCCCCATATATATGTATGGAGTGGAGTTTGCAACTGAAAAGAAACTTTGTGTTCCCAACAAGCTAGGTGAAGAACGGCTTTCACACACAGTTATCTCTCAGAACTGAGCATGTGGAGAGACTTTCGTTCATCTAGCACAAAGGGAACGGGTTGCAGGAGAAACATTTACACAGGTTTCTCAGTCTGTTTCCTAGTGCCGGTTTGATGTTCCTGCAGTTTTCACTGTAAAACCGAGTTGGAGCTAGTACCTCCCCATATATATGTATGGAGTGGAGTTTGCAACTGAAAAGAAACTTTGTGTTCCCAACAAGCTAGGTGAAGGACGGCTTTCACACACACTTATCTCTCAGAACTGAGCATGTGGAGAGACGTTCGTTCATCTAGTACAAAGGGAACGGGTTGCAGGAGAAACTTTTACTCTGGTTTCTCAGTCTGTTTCCTAGTGCCGGTTTGAAGTTCCTGCAGTTTTCACTGTAAAACGGAGTTGGAGCTAGTACCTCCCCATATATATGTATGGAGTGGAGTTTGCAACTGAAAAGAAACTTTGTGTTCCCAACAAGCTAGGTGAAGAACGGCTTTCACACACACTTATCTCTCAGAACTGAGCATGTGAAGAGACTTTCGTTCATCTAGCACAAAGGGAACGGGTTGCAGGAGAAACTTTTACTCAGGTTTCTCAGTCTGTTTCCTAGAGCCGGTTTGATGTTCCTGCAGTTTTCACTGTAAAACCGAGTTGGAGCTAGTACCTCCCCATATATATGTATGGAGTGGAGTTTCAACTGAAAAGAAACTTTGTGTTCCCAACAAGCTAGGTGAAGGACGGCTTTCACACACACATATCTCTCAGAACTGAGCATGTGGAGAGACGTTCGTTCATCTAGCACAAAGGGAACGGGTTGCAGGGGAAACTTTTACTTTGGTTTCTCAGTCTGTTTCCTAGTGCCGGTATGAAGTTCCTGCAGTTTTCACTGTAAAACGGAGTTGGAGCTAGTACCTCCCCATATATATGTATGGAGTGGAGTTTGCAACTGAAAAGAAACTTTGTGTTCCCAACAAGCTAGCTGAAGGACGGCTTTCACACACACTTATCTCTCAGAACTGAGCATGTGGAGAGACGTTCGTTCATCTAGCACAAATGGAACGGTTGCAGGAGAAACTTTTACTCTGGTTTCTCAGTCTGTTCCCTAGTGTCGGTTTGAAGTTCCTGCAGTTTTCACTGTAAAACCGAGTTGGAGCTAGTACATCCCCATATATATGTATGGAGTGGAGCTTGCCTCTGAAAAGAAACTTTGTGTTCCCAACAAGCTAGGTGAAGGACGGCTTTCACAGACACTTATCTCTCAAAACTGAGCATGTGGAGAGACGTTCGTTCATCTAGCACAAAGGGAACGGGTGGCAGGAGAAACTTTTACTCTGGTTTCTCAGTCTGTTTCCTAGTGCCGGTTTGAAGTTCCTGCAGTTTTCACTGTAAAACCGAGTTGGAGCTAGTACATCCCCATATATATGTATGGAGTGGAGCTTGCCTCTGAAAAGAAACTTTGTGTTCCCAACAAGCTAGGTGAAGGACGGCTTTCACAGACACTTATCTCTCAAAACTGAGCATGTGGAGAGACGTTCGTTCATCTAGCACAAAGGGAACTGGTGGCAGGAGAAACTTTTACTCTGGTTTCTCAGTCTGTTTCCTAGTGCCGGTTTGAAGTTCCTGCAGTTATCACTGTAAAACGGAGTTGGAGCTAGTACCTCCCCATATATATGTATGTAGTGGAGTTTGCAACTGAAAAGAAACTTTGTGTTCCCAACAAGCTAGGTGAAGAACGGCTTTCAGACACAGTTATCTCTCGGAACTGAGCATGTGGAGAGACTTTCGTTCATCTAGCACAAAGGGAACGGGTTGCAGGAGAAACTTTTACACAGGTTTCTCAGTCTGTTTCCTAGTGCCGGTTTGATGTTCCTGCAGTTTTCACTGTAAAACCGAGTTGGAGCTAGTACCTCCCCATATATATGTATGGAGTGGAGTTTGCAACTGAAAAGAAACTTTGTGTTCCCAACAAGCTAGGTGAAGAACGGCTTTCACACACAGTTATCTCTCAGAACTGAGCATGTGGAGAGACTTTCGTTCATCTAGCACAAAGGGAACGGGTTGCAGGAGAAACATTTACACAGGTTTCTCAGTCTGTTTCCTAGTGCCGGTTTGATGTTCCTGCAGTTTTCACTGTAAAACCGAGTTGGAGCTAGTACCTCCCCATATATATGTATGGAGTGGAGTTTGCAACTGAAAAGAAACTTTGTGTTCCCAACAAGCTAGGTGAAGGACGGCTTTCACACACACTTATCTCTCAGAACTGAGCATGTGGAGAGACGTTCGTTCATCTAGTACAAAGGGAACGGGTTGCAGGAGAAACTTTTACTCTGGTTTCTCAGTCTGTTTCCTAGTGCCGGTTTGAAGTTCCTGCAGTTTTCACTGTAAAACGGAGTTGGAGCTAGTACCTCCCCATATATATGTATGGAGTGGAGTTTGCAACTGAAAAGAAACTTTGTGTTCCCAACAAGCTAGGTGAAGAACGGCTTTCACACACACTTATCTCTCAGAACTGAGCATGTGAAGAGACTTTCGTTCATCTAGCACAAAGGGAACGGGTTGCAGGAGAAACTTTTACTCAGGTTTCTCAGTCTGTTTCCTAGAGCCGGTTTGATGTTCCTGCAGTTTTCACTGTAAAACCGAGTTGGAGCTAGTACCTCCCCATATATATGTATGGAGTGGAGTTTGCAACTGAAAAGAAACTTTGTGTTCCCAACAAGCTAGGTGAAGGACGGCTTTCACACACACATATCTCTCAGAACTGAGCATGTGGAGAGACGTTCGTTCATCTAGCACAAAGGGAACGGGTTGCAGGGGAAACTTTTACTTTGGTTTCTCAGTCTGTTTCCTAGTGCCGGTATGAAGTTCCTGCAGTTTTCACTGTAAAACGGAGTTGGAGCTAGTACCTCCCCATATATATGTATGGAGTGGAGTTTGCAACTGAAAAGAAACTTTGTGTTCCCAACAAGCTAGCTGAAGGACGGCTTTCACACACACTTATCTCTCAGAACTGAGCATGTGGAGAGACGTTCGTTCATCTAGCACAAATGGAACGGTTGCAGGAGAAACTTTTACTCTGGTTTCTCAGTCTGTTCCCTAGTGTCGGTTTGAAGTTCCTGCAGTTTTCACTGTAAAACCGAGTTGGAGCTAGTACATCCCCATATATATGTATGGAGTGGAGCTTGCCTCTGAAAAGAAACTTTGTGTTCCCAACAAGCTAGGTGAAGGACGGCTTTCACAGACACTTATCTCTCAAAACTGAGCATGTGGAGAGACGTTCGTTCATCTAGCACAAAGGGAACGGGTGGCAGGAGAAACTTTTACTCTGGTTTCTCAGTCTGTTTCCTAGTGCCGGTTTGAAGTTCCTGCAGTTTTCACTGTAAAACCGAGTTGGAGCTAGTACATCCCCATATATATGTATGGAGTGGAGCTTGCCTCTGAAAAGAAACTTTGTGTTCCCAACAAGCTAGGTGAAGGACGGCTTTCACAGACACTTATCTCTCAAAACTGAGCATGTGGAGAGACGTTCGTTCATCTAGCACAAAGGGAACGGGTGGCAGGAGAAACTTTTACTCTGGTTTCTCAGTCTGTTTCCTAGTGCCGGTTTGAAGTTCCTGCAGTTATCACTGTAAAACGGAGTTGGAGCTAGTACCTCCCCATATATATGTATGTAGTGGAGTTTGCAACTGAAAAGAAACTTTGTGTTCCCAACAAGCTAGGTGAAGAACGGCTTTCAGACACAGTTATCTCTCGGAACTGAGCATGTGGAGAGACTTTCGTTCATCTAGCACAAAGGGAACGGGTTGCAGGAGAAACTTTTACACAGGTTTCTCAGTCTGTTTCCTAGTGCCGGTTTGATGTTCCTGCAGTTTTCACTGTAAAACCGAGTTGGAGCTAGTACCTCCCCATATATATGTATGGAGTGGAGTTTGCAACTGAAAAGAAACTTTGTGTTCCCAACAAGCTAGGTGAAGAACGGCTTTCACACACAGTTATCTCTCAGAACTGAGCATGTGGAGAGACTTTCGTTCATCTAGCACAAAGGGAACGGGTTGCAGGAGAAACATTTACACAGGTTTCTCAGTCTGTTTCCTAGTGCCGGTTTGATGTTCCTGCAGTTTTCACTGTAAAACCGAGTTGGAGCTAGTACCTCCCCATATATATGTATGGAGTGGAGTTTGCAACTGAAAAGAAACTTTGTGTTCCCAACAAGCTAGGTGAAGGACGGCTTTCACACACACTTATCTCTCAGAACTGAGCATGTGGAGAGACGTTCGTTCATCTAGCACAAAGGGAACGGGTTGCAGGAGAAACTTTTACTTTGTTTTCTCAGTCTGTTTCCTAGTGCCGGTTTGAAGTTCCTGCAGTTTTCACTGTAAAACGGAGTTGGAGCTAGTACCTCCCCATATATATGTATGGAGTGGAGCTTGCCTCTGAAAAGAAACTTTGTGTTCCCAACAAGCTAGGTGAAGGACGGCTTTCACAGACACTTATCTCTCAAAACTGAGCATGTGGAGAGACGTTCGTTCATCTAGCTCAAAGGGAACGGGTTGCAGGAGACACTTTTTCTCTGCTTTCTCAGTCTGTTTCCTAGTGCCGGTATGAAGTTCCTGCAGTTTTCACTGTAAAACCGAGTTGGAGCTAGTACCTCCCTATATATATGTATGGAGTGGAGTTTGCTACTGAAAAGAAACTTTGTGTTCCCAACAAGCTAGTATAAGGACGGCTTTCACACACACTTATCTCTCAGAACTGAGCATGTGGAGAGAAGTTCGTTCATCTAGCTCAAAAGGAAAGGGTTGCAGGAGAAGCTTTTACTCTGGTTTCTCAGTCTGTTTCCTAGTGCCGATTTGAAGTTCCTGCAGTTTTCACTGTAAAACCGAGTTGGAGCTAGTATCTCCCCATATATATATATGGAGTGGAGTTTGCAACTGTAAAGAAACTTTGTGTTCCCAACAAGCTAGGTGAAGGACGGCTTTCACACACAATTATCTCTCAGAACTGAGCATGTGGAGAGACGTTCGTTCATCTAGAACAAAGGGAATGGTTTGCAGGAGAAACTTTTACTCTGGTTTCTCAGTGTGTTTCTTAGTGCCGGTTTGAATTTCCTGCAGTTTTCACTGTAAAACCGAGTTGGAGCTAGTACCTCCCCATATGCATGTATGGAGTGGAGTTTGCAACTGAAAAGAAACTTTGTGTTCCCAACAAGCTAGGTGAAGGACGGCTTTCACACACACTTATCTCTCAGAACTGAGCATGTGGAGAGACGTTCGTTCATCTAGCACAAAGGGAACGGGTTGCAGGAGAAACTTTTACTTTAGTTTCTCAGTCTGTTTCCTAGTGCCGGTTTGAAGTTCCTGCAGTTTTCACTGTAAAACGGAGTTGGAGCTAGTACCTCCCCATATATATGTATGGAGTGGAGCTTGCCTCTGAAAAGAAACTTTGTGTTCCCAACAAGCTAGGTGAAGGACGGCTTTCACAGACACTTATCTCTCAAAACTGAGCATGTGGAGAGACGTTCGTTCATCTAGCACAAAGGGAACGGGTGGCAGGAGAAACTTTTACTCTGGTTTCTCAGTCTGTTTCCTAGTGCCGGTATGAAGTTCCTGCAGTTTTCACTGTAAAACCGAGTTGGAGCTAGTACCTCCCTATATATATGTATGGAGTGGAGTTTGCAACTGAAAAGAAACTTTGTGTTCCCAACAAGCTAGCTGAACGACGGCTTTCACACACACATATCTCTCAGAACTGAGCATGTGGAGAGACGTTCGTTCATCTAGCACAAAAGGAACGGGTTGCAGGAGAAACTTTTACTCTGGTTTCTCAGTCTGTTTCCTAGTGCCGGTTTGAAGTTCCTGCAGTTTTCACTGTAAAACCGAGTTGGAGCTAGTATCTCCCCATATATATGTATGGAGTGGAGTTTGCAACTGTAAAGAAACTTTGTGTTCCCAACAAGCTAGGTGAAGGCGGCTTTCACACACAATTATCTCTCAGAACTGAGCATGTGGAGAGACGTTCGTTCATCTAGAACAAAGGGAATGGTTTGCAGGAGAAACTTTTACTCTGGTTTCTCAGTGTGTTTCTTAGTGCCGGTTTGAATTTCCTGCAGTTTTCACTGTAAAACCGAGTTGGAGCTAGTACCTCCCCATATGTATGTATGGAGTGGAGTTTGCAACTGAAAAGAAACTTTGTGTTCCCAACAAGCTAGGTGAAGGACGGCTTTCACACACACTTATCTCTCAGAACTGAGCATGTGGAGAGACGTTCGTTCATCTAGCACAAAGGGAACGGGTTGCAGGAGAAACTTTTACTTTAGTTTCTCAGTCTGTTTCCTAGTGCCGGTTTGAAGTTCCTGCAGTTTTCACTGTAAAACGGAGTTGGAGCTAGTACCTCCCCATATATATGTATTGAGTGGAGCTTGCCTCTGAAAAGAAACTTTGTGTTCCCAACAAGCTAGGTGAAGGACGGCTTTCACAGACACTTATCTCTCAAAACTGAGCATGTGGAGAGACGTTCGTTCATCTAGCACAAAGGGAACGGGTGGCAGGAGAAACTTTTACTCTGGTTTCTCAGTCTGTTTCCTAGTGCCGGTATGAAGTTCCTGCAGTTTTCACTGTAAAACCGAGTTGGAGCTAGTACCTCCCTATATATATGTATGGAGTGGAGTTTGCAACTGAAAAGAAACTTTGTGTTCCCAACAAGCTAGTTGAACGACGGCTTTCACACACACATATCTCTCAGAACTGAGCATGTGGAGAGACGTTCGTTCATCTAGCACAAAGGGAACGGGTTGCAGGAGAAACTTTTACTCTGGTTTCTCAGTCTGTTTCCTAGTGCCGGTTTGAAGTTCCTGCAGTTTTCACTGTAAAAACGAGTTGGAGCTAGTACCTCCTCATATATATGTATGGAGTGGAGTTTGCAACTGAAAAGAAACTTTGTGTTCCCAACAAGCTAGCTGAAGGACGGCTTTCACACACACTTATCTCTCAGAACTGAGCATGTGGAGAGACGTTCGTTCATCTAGCACAAAGGGAACGGGTTGCAGGAGAAACTTTTACTCTGGTTTCTCAGTCTGTTTCCTAGTGCCGGTTTGAAGTTCCTGCAGTTTTCACTGTAAAACGGAGTTGGAGCTAGTACCTCCCCATATATATGTATGTAGTGGAGTTTGCAACTGAAAAGAAACTTTGTGTTCCCAACAAGCTAGGTGAAGAACGGCTTTCACACACAGTTATCTCTCAGAACTGAGCATGTGGAGAGACTTTCGTTCATCTAGCAAAAAGGGAACGGGTTGCAGGAGAAACTTTTACACAGGTTTCTCAGTCTGTTTCCTAGTGCCGGTTTGATGTTCCTGCAGTTTTCACTGTAAAACCGAGTTGGAGCTAGTACCTCCCCATATATATGTATGGAGTGGAGTTTGCAACTGAAAAGAAACTTTGTGTTCCCAACAAGCTAGGTGAAGGACGGCTTTCACACACACTTATCTCTCAGAACTGAGCATGTGGAGAGACGTTCGTTCATCTAGCACAAAGGGAACGGGTTGCCGGAGAAACTTTTACTTTGGTTTCTCAGTCTGTTTCCTAGTGCCGGTTTGAAATTCCTGCAGTTTTCACTGTAAAACGGAGTTGGAGCTAGTACCTCATCATATATATGTATGGAGTGGAGCTTGCCTCTGAAAAGAAACTTTGTGTTCCCAACAAGCTAGGTGAAGGACGGCTTTCACAGACATTTATCTCTCAAAACTGAGCATGTGGAGAGACGTTCGTTCATCTAGCACAAAGGGAACGGGTGGCAGTAGAAACTTTTACTCTGGTTTCTCAGTCTGTTTCCTAGTGACGGTATGAAGTTCCTGCAGTTTTCACTGTAAAACCGAGTTGGAGCTAGTACCTCCCTATATATATGTATGGAGTGGAGTTTGCAACTGAAAAGAAACTTTGTGTTCCCAACAAGCTAGTATAAGGACGGCTTTCACACACACTTATCTCTCAGAACTGAGCATGTGGAGAGAAGTTCGTTCATCTAGCTCAAAGGGAAAGGGTTGCAGGAGAAGCTTTTACTCTGGTTTCTCAGTCTGTTTCCTAGTGCCGATTTGAAGTTCCTGCAGTATTCACTGTAAAACCGAGTTGGAGCTAGTATCTCCCCATATATATGTATGGAGTGGAGTTTGCAACTGTAAAGAAACTTTGTGTTCCCAACAAGCTAGGTGAAGGACGGCTTTCACACACAATTATCTCTCAGAACTGAGCATGTGGAGAGACGTTCGTTTATCTAGAACAAAGGGAATGGTTTGCAGGAGAAACTTTTACTCTGGTTTCACAGTGAGTTTCTTAGTGCCGGTTTGAATTTCCTGCAGTTTTCACTGTAAAACCGAGTTGGAGCTAGTACCTCCCCATATATATGTATGGAGTGGAGTTTGCAACTGAAAAGAAACTTTGTGTTCCCAACAAGCTAGGTGAAGGACGGCTTTCACAGACACTTATCTCTCAAAACTGAGCATGTGGAGAGACGTTCGTTCATCTAGCACAAAGGGAACGGGTGGCAGGAGAAACTTTTACTCTGGTTTCTCAGTCTGTTTCCTAGTGCCGGTATGAAGTTCCTGCAGTTTTCACTGTAAAACAGAGTTGGAGCTAGTACCTCCCTATATATATGTATGGAGTGGAGTTTGCAACTGAAAAGAAACTTTGTGTTCCCAACAAGCTAGTATAAGGACGGCTTTCACACACACTTATCTCTCAGAACTGAGCATGCGGAGAGAAGTTCGTTCATCTAGCTCAAAGGGAAAGGGTTGCAGGAGAAGCTTTTACTCTGGTTTCTCAGTCTGTTTCCTAGTGCCGGTTTGAAGTTCCTGCAGTTTTCACTGTAAAACCGAGTTGGAGCTAGTACATCCCCATATATATGTATGGAGTGGAGTTTGCATCTGAAAAGAAACTTTGTGTTCCCAACAAGCTAGGTGAAGGACGGCTTTCACAGACACTTATCTCTCAAAACTGAGCATGTGGAGAGACGTTCGTTCATCTAGCACAAAGGGAACGGGTTGCAGGAGAAACTTTTACTCTTGTTTCTCAGTCTGTTTCCTAGTGCCGGTTTGAAGTTCCTGCAGTTTTCACTGTAAAACCGAGTTGGAGCTTGTACCTCCCCATATGTATGTATGGAGTGGAGTTTGCAACTGAAAAGAAACTTTGTGTTCCCAACAAGCTAGGTGAAGGACGGCTTTCACACACACTTATCTCTCAGAACTGAGCATGTGGAGAGACGTTCGTTCATCTAGCACAAAGGGAACGGGTTGCAGGAGAAACTTTTCCTTTAGTTTCTCAGTCTGTTTCCTAGTGCCGGTTTGAAGTTCCTGCAGTTTTCACTGTAAAACGGAGTTGGAGCTAGTACCTCCCCATATATATGTATGGAGTGGAGCTTGCCTCTGAAAAGAAACTTTGTGTTCCCAACAAGCTAGGTGAAGGACGGCTTTCACAGACACTTATCTCTCAAAACTGAGCATGTGGAGAGACGTTCGTTCATCTAGCACAAAGGGAACGGGTTGCAGGACAAACTTTTACTCTGGTTTCTCAGTCTGTTTCCTAGTGCCGGTATGAAGTTCCTGCAGTTTTCACTGTAAAACCGAGTTGGAGCTAGTACCTCCCTATATATATGTATGGAGTGGAGTTTGCAACTGAAAAGAAACTTTGTGTTCCCAACAAGCTAGTTGAACGACGGCTTTCACACACACATATCTCTCAGAACTGAGCATGTGGAGAGACGTTCGTTCATCTAGCACAAAGGGAACGGGTTGCAGGAGAAACTTTTACTCTGGTTTCTCAGTCTGTTTCCTAGTGCCGGTTTGAAGTTCCTGCAGTTTTCACTGTAAAAACGAGTTGGAGCTAGTACCTCCTCATATATATGTATGGAGTGGAGTTTGCAACTGAAAAGAAACTTTGTGTTCCCAACAAGCTAGCTGAAGGACGGCTTTCACACACACTTATCTCTCAGAACTGAGCATGTGGAGAGACGTTCGTTCATCTAGCACAAAGGGAACGGGTTGCAGGAGAAACTTTTACTCTGGTTTCTCAGTCTGTTTCCTAGTGCCGGTTTGAAGTTCCTGCAGTTTTCACTGTAAAACGGAGTTGGAGCTAGTACCTCCCCATATATATGTATGTAGTGGAGTTTGCAACTGAAAAGAAACTTTGTGTTCCCAACAAGCTAGGTGAAGAACGGCTTTCACACACAGTTATCTCTCAGAACTGAGCATGTGGAGAGACTTTCGTTCATCTAGCAAAAAGGGAACGGGTTGCAGGAGAAACTTTTACACAGGTTTCTCAGTCTGTTTCCTAGTGCCGGTTTGATGTTCCTGCAGTTTTCACTGTAAAACCGAGTTGGAGCTAGTACCTCCCCATATATATGTATGGAGTGGAGTTTGCAACTGAAAAGAAACTTTGTGTTCCCAACAAGCTAGGTGAAGGACGGCTTTCACACACACTTATCTCTCAGAACTGAGCATGTGGAGAGACGTTCGTTCATCTAGCTCAAAGGGAACGGGTTGCAGGAGACACTTTTTCTCTGCTTTCTCAGTCTGTTTCCTAGTGCCGGTATGAAGTTCCTGCAGTTTTCACTGTAAAACCGAGTTGGAGCTAGTACCTCCCTATATATATGTATGGAGTGGAGTTTGCTACTGAAAAGAAACTTTGTGTTCCCAACAAGCTAGTATAAGGACGGCTTTCACACACACTTATCTCTCAGAACTGAGCATGTGGAGAGAAGTTCGTTCATCTAGCTCAAAAGGAAAGGGTTGCAGGAGAAGCTTTTACTCTGGTTTCTCAGTCTGTTTCCTAGTGCCGATTTGAAGTTCCTGCAGTTTTCACTGTAAAACCGAGTTGGAGCTAGTATCTCCCCATATATATATATGGAGTGGAGTTTGCAACTGTAAAGAAACTTTGTGTTCCCAACAAGCTAGGTGAAGGACGGCTTTCACACACAATTATCTCTCAGAACTGAGCATGTGGAGAGACGTTCGTTCATCTAGAACAAAGGGAATGGTTTGCAGGAGAAACTTTTACTCTGGTTTCTCAGTGTGTTTCTTAGTGCCGGTTTGAATTTCCTGCAGTTTTCACTGTAAAACCGAGTTGGAGCTAGTACCTCCCCATATGCATGTATGGAGTGGAGTTTGCAACTGAAAAGAAACTTTGTGTTCCCAACAAGCTAGGTGAAGGACGGCTTTCACACACACTTATCTCTCAGAACTGAGCATGTGGAGAGACGTTCGTTCATCTAGCACAAAGGGAACGGGTTGCAGGAGAAACTTTTACTTTAGTTTCTCAGTCTGTTTCCTAGTGCCGGTTTGAAGTTCCTGCAGTTTTCACTGTAAAACGGAGTTGGAGCTAGTACCTCCCCATATATATGTATGGAGTGGAGCTTGCCTCTGAAAAGAAACTTTGTGTTCCCAACAAGCTAGGTGAAGGACGGCTTTCACAGACACTTATCTCTCAAAACTGAGCATGTGGAGAGACGTTCGTTCATCTAGCACAAAGGGAACGGGTGGCAGGAGAAACTTTTACTCTGGTTTCTCAGTCTGTTTCCTAGTGCCGGTATGAAGTTCCTGCAGTTTTCACTGTAAAACCGAGTTGGAGCTAGTACCTCCCTATATATATGTATGGAGTGGAGTTTGCAACTGAAAAGAAACTTTGTGTTCCCAACAAGCTAGCTGAACGACGGCTTTCACACACACATATCTCTCAGAACTGAGCATGTGGAGAGACGTTCGTTCATCTAGCACAAAAGGAACGGGTTGCAGGAGAAACTTTTACTCTGGTTTCTCAGTCTGTTTCCTAGTGCCGGTTTGAAGTTCCTGCAGTTTTCACTGTAAAACCGAGTTGGAGCTAGTATCTCCCCATATATATGTATGGAGTGGAGTTTGCAACTGTAAAGAAACTTTGTGTTCCCAACAAGCTAGGTGAAGGCGGCTTTCACACACAATTATCTCTCAGAACTGAGCATGTGGAGAGACGTTCGTTCATCTAGAACAAAGGGAATGGTTTGCAGGAGAAACTTTTACTCTGGTTTCTCAGTGTGTTTCTTAGTGCCGGTTTGAATTTCCTGCAGTTTTCACTGTAAAACCGAGTTGGAGCTAGTACCTCCCCATATGTATGTATGGAGTGGAGTTTGCAACTGAAAAGAAACTTTGTGTTCCCAACAAGCTAGGTGAAGGACGGCTTTCACACACACTTATCTCTCAGAACTGAGCATGTGGAGAGACGTTCGTTCATCTAGCACAAAGGGAACGGGTTGCAGGAGAAACTTTTACTTTAGTTTCTCAGTCTGTTTCCTAGTGCCGGTTTGAAGTTCCTGCAGTTTTCACTGTAAAACGGAGTTGGAGCTAGTACCTCCCCATATATATGTATTGAGTGGAGCTTGCCTCTGAAAAGAAACTTTGTGTTCCCAACAAGCTAGGTGAAGGACGGCTTTCACAGACACTTATCTCTCAAAACTGAGCATGTGGAGAGACGTTCGTTCATCTAGCACAAAGGGAACGGGTGGCAGGAGAAACTTTTACTCTGGTTTCTCAGTCTGTTTCCTAGTGCCGGTATGAAGTTCCTGCAGTTTTCACTGTAAAACCGAGTTGGAGCTAGTACCTCCCTATATATATGTATGGAGTGGAGTTTGCAACTGAAAAGAAACTTTGTGTTCCCAACAAGCTAGTTGAACGACGGCTTTCACACACACATATCTCTCAGAACTGAGCATGTGGAGAGACGTTCGTTCATCTAGCACAAAGGGAACGGGTTGCAGGAGAAACTTTTACTCTGGTTTCTCAGTCTGTTTCCTAGTGCCGGTTTGAAGTTCCTGCAGTTTTCACTGTAAAAACGAGTTGGAGCTAGTACCTCCTCATATATATGTATGGAGTGGAGTTTGCAACTGAAAAGAAACTTTGTGTTCCCAACAAGCTAGCTGAAGGACGGCTTTCACACACACTTATCTCTCAGAACTGAGCATGTGGAGAGACGTTCGTTCATCTAGCACAAAGGGAACGGGTTGCAGGAGAAACTTTTACTCTGGTTTCTCAGTCTGTTTCCTAGTGCCGGTTTGAAGTTCCTGCAGTTTTCACTGTAAAACGGAGTTGGAGCTAGTACCTCCCCATATATATGTATGTAGTGGAGTTTGCAACTGAAAAGAAACTTTGTGTTCCCAACAAGCTAGGTGAAGAACGGCTTTCACACACAGTTATCTCTCAGAACTGAGCATGTGGAGAGACTTTCGTTCATCTAGCAAAAAGGGAACGGGTTGCAGGAGAAACTTTTACACAGGTTTCTCAGTCTGTTTCCTAGTGCCGGTTTGATGTTCCTGCAGTTTTCACTGTAAAACCGAGTTGGAGCTAGTACCTCCCCATATATATGTATGGAGTGGAGTTTGCAACTGAAAAGAAACTTTGTGTTCCCAACAAGCTAGGTGAAGGACGGCTTTCACACACACTTATCTCTCAGAACTGAGCATGTGGAGAGACGTTCGTTCATCTAGCACAAAGGGAACGGGTTGCCGGAGAAACTTTTACTTTGGTTTCTCAGTCTGTTTCCTAGTGCCGGTTTGAAATTCCTGCAGTTTTCACTGTAAAACGGAGTTGGAGCTAGTACCTCATCATATATATGTATGGAGTGGAGCTTGCCTCTGAAAAGAAACTTTGTGTTCCCAACAAGCTAGGTGAAGGACGGCTTTCACAGACATTTATCTCTCAAAACTGAGCATGTGGAGAGACGTTCGTTCATCTAGCACAAAGGGAACGGGTGGCAGTAGAAACTTTTACTCTGGTTTCTCAGTCTGTTTCCTAGTGACGGTATGAAGTTCCTGCAGTTTTCACTGTAAAACCGAGTTGGAGCTAGTACCTCCCTATATATATGTATGGAGTGGAGTTTGCAACTGAAAAGAAACTTTGTGTTCCCAACAAGCTAGTATAAGGACGGCTTTCACACACACTTATCTCTCAGAACTGAGCATGTGGAGAGAAGTTCGTTCATCTAGCTCAAAGGGAAAGGGTTGCAGGAGAAGCTTTTACTCTGGTTTCTCAGTCTGTTTCCTAGTGCCGATTTGAAGTTCCTGCAGTATTCACTGTAAAACCGAGTTGGAGCTAGTATCTCCCCATATATATGTATGGAGTGGAGTTTGCAACTGTAAAGAAACTTTGTGTTCCCAACAAGCTAGGTGAAGGACGGCTTTCACACACAATTATCTCTCAGAACTGAGCATGTGGAGAGACGTTCATTTATCTAGAACAAAGGGAATGGTTTGCAGGAGAAACTTTTACTCTGGTTTCACAGTGAGTTTCTTAGTGCCGGTTTGAATTTCCTGCAGTTTTCACTGTAAAACCGAGTTGGAGCTAGTACCTCCCCATATATATGTATGGAGTGGAGTTTGCAACTGAAAAGAAACTTTGTGTTCCCAACAAGCTAGGTGAAGGACGGCTTTCACAGACACTTATCTCTCAAAACTGAGCATGTGGAGAGACGTTCGTTCATCTAGCACAAAGGGAACGGGTGGCAGGAGAAACTTTTACTCTGGTTTCTCAGTCTGTTTCCTAGTGCCGGTATGAAGTTCCTGCAGTTTTCACTGTAAAACAGAGTTGGAGCTAGTACCTCCCTATATATATGTATGGAGTGGAGTTTGCAACTGAAAAGAAACTTTGTGTTCCCAACAAGCTAGTATAAGGACGGCTTTCACACACACTTATCTCTCAGAACTGAGCATGCGGAGAGAAGTTCGTTCATCTAGCTCAAAGGGAAAGGGTTGCAGGAGAAGCTTTTACTCTGGTTTCTCAGTCTGTTTCCTAGTGCCGGTTTGAAGTTCCTGCAGTTTTCACTGTAAAACCGAGTTGGAGCTAGTACATCCCCATATATATGTATGGAGTGGAGTTTGCATCTGAAAAGAAACTTTGTGTTCCCAACAAGCTAGGTGAAGGACGGCTTTCACAGACACTTATCTCTCAAAACTGAGCATGTGGAGAGACGTTCGTTCATCTAGCACAAAGGGAACGGGTTGCAGGAGAAACTTTTACTCTTGTTTCTCAGTCTGTTTCCTAGTGCCGGTTTGAAGTTCCTGCAGTTTTCACTGTAAAACCGAGTTGGAGCTTGTACCTCCCCATATGTATGTATGGAGTGGAGTTTGCAACTGAAAAGAAACTTTGTGTTCCCAACAAGCTAGGTGAAGGACGGCTTTCACACACACTTATCTCTCAGAACTGAGCATGTGGAGAGACGTTCGTTCATCTAGCACAAAGGGAACGGGTTGCAGGAGAAACTTTTCCTTTAGTTTCTCAGTCTGTTTCCTAGTGCCGGTTTGAAGTTCCTGCAGTTTTCACTGTAAAACGGAGTTGGAGCTAGTACCTCCCCATATATATGTATGGAGTGGAGCTTGCCTCTGAAAAGAAACTTTGTGTTCCCAACAAGCTAGGTGAAGGACGGCTTTCACAGACACTTATCTCTCAAAACTGAGCATGTGGAGAGACGTTCGTTCATCTAGCACAAAGGGAACGGGTTGCAGGACAAACTTTTACTCTGGTTTCTCAGTCTGTTTCCTAGTGCCGGTATGAAGTTCCTGCAGTTTTCACTGTAAAACCGAGTTGGAGCTAGTACCTCCCTATATATATGTATGGAGTGGAGTTTGCAACTGAAAAGAAACTTTGTGTTCCCAACAAGCTAGTTGAACGACGGCTTTCACACACACATATCTCTCAGAACTGAGCATGTGGAGAGACGTTCGTTCATCTAGCACAAAGGGAACGGGTTGCAGGAGAAACTTTTACTCTGGTTTCTCAGTCTGTTTCCTAGTGCCGGTTTGAAGTTCCTGCAGTTTTCACTGTAAAAACGAGTTGGAGCTAGTACCTCCTCATATATATGTATGGAGTGGAGTTTGCAACTGAAAAGAAACTTTGTGTTCCCAACAAGCTAGCTGAAGGACGGCTTTCACACACACTTATCTCTCAGAACTGAGCATGTGGAGAGACGTTCGTTCATCTAGCACAAAGGGAACGGGTTGCAGGAGAAACTTTTACTCTGGTTTCTCAGTCTGTTTCCTAGTGCCGGTTTGAAGTTCCTGCAGTTTTCACTGTAAAACGGAGTTGGAGCTAGTACCTCCCCATATATATGTATGTAGTGGAGTTTGCAACTGAAAAGAAACTTTGTGTTCCCAACAAGCTAGGTGAAGAACGGCTTTCACACACAGTTATCTCTCAGAACTGAGCATGTGGAGAGACTTTCGTTCATCTAGCAAAAAGGGAACGGGTTGCAGGAGAAACTTTTACACAGGTTTCTCAGTCTGTTTCCTAGTGCCGGTTTGATGTTCCTGCAGTTTTCACTGTAAAACCGAGTTGGAGCTAGTACCTCCCCATATATATGTATGGAGTGGAGTTTGCAACTGAAAAGAAACTTTGTGTTCCCAACAAGCTAGGTGAAGGACGGCTTTCACACACACTTATCTCTCAGAACTGAGCATGTGGAGAGACGTTCGTTCATCTAGCACAAAGGGAACGGGTTGCCGGAGAAACTTTTACTTTGGTTTCTCAGTCTGTTTCCTAGTGCCGGTTTGAAGTTCCTGCAGTTTTCACTGTAAAACGGAGTTGGAGCTAGTACCTCATCATATATATGTATGGAGTGGAGCTTGCCTCTGAAAAGAAACTTTGTGTTCCCAACAAGCTAGGTGAAGGACGGCTTTCACAGACATTTATCTCTCAAAACTGAGCATGTGGACAGACGTTCGTTCATCTAGCACAAAGGGAACGGGTGGCAGTAGAAACTTTTACTCTGGTTTCTCAGTCTGTTTCCTAGTGACGGTATGAATTTCCTGCAGTTTTCACTGTAAAACCGAGTTGGAGCTAGTACCTCCCCATATGTATGTATGGAGTGGAGTTTGCAACTGAAAAGAAACTTTGTGTTCCCAACAAGCTAGGTGAAGGACGGCTTTCACACACACTTATCTCTCAGAACTGAGCATGTGGAGAGACGTTCGTTCATCTAGCACAAAGGGAACGGGTTGCAGGAGAAACTTTTACTTTAGTTTCTCAGTCTGTTTCCTAGTGCCGGTTTGAAGTTCCTGCAGTTTTCACTGTAAAACGGAGTTGGAGCTAGTACCTCCCCATATATATGTATGGAGTGGAGCTTGCCTCTGAAAAGAAACTTTGTGTTCCCAACAAGCTAGGTGAAGGACGGCTTTCACAGACACTTATCTCTCAAAACTGAGCATGTGGAGAGACGTTCGTTCATCTAGCACAAAGGGAACGGGTGGCAGGAGAAACTTTTACTCTGGTTTCTCAGTCTGTTTCCTAGTGCCGGTATGAAGTTCCTGCAGTTTTCACTGTAAAACCGAGTTGGAGCTAGTACCTCCCTATATATATGTATGGAGTGGAGTTTGCAACTGAAAAGAAACTTTGTGTTCCCAACAAGCTAGTTGAACGACGGCTTTCACACACACATATCTCTCAGAACTGAGCATGTGGAGAGACGTTCGTTCATCTAGCACAAAGGGAACGGGTTGCAGGAGAAACTTTTACTCTGGTTTCTCAGTCTGTTTCCTAGTGCCGGTTTGAAGTTCCTGCAGTTTTCACTGTAAAAACGAGTTGGAGCTAGTACCTCCTCATATATATGTATGGAGTGGAGTTTGCAACTGAAAAGAAACTTTGTGTTCCCAACAAGCTAGCTGAAGGACGGCTTTCACACACACTTATCTCTCAGAACTGAGCATGTGGAGAGACGTTCGTTCATCTAGCACAAAGGGAACGGGTTGCAGGAGAAACTTTTACTCTGGTTTCTCAGTCTGTTTCCTAGTGCCGGTTTGAAGTTCCTGCAGTTTTCACTGTAAAACGGAGTTGGAGCTAGTACCTCCCCATATATATGTATGTAGTGGAGTTTGCAACTGAAAAGAAACTTTGTGTTCCCAACAAGCTAGGTGAAGAACGGCTTTCACACACAGTTATCTCTCAGAACTGAGCATGTGGAGAGACTTTCGTTCATCTAGCAAAAAGGGAACGGGTTGCAGGAGAAACTTTTACACAGGTTTCTCAGTCTGTTTCCTAGTGCCGGTTTGATGTTCCTGCAGTTTTCACTGTAAAACCGAGTTGGAGCTAGTACCTCCCCATATATATGTATGGAGTGGAGTTTGCAACTGAAAAGAAACTTTGTGTTCCCAACAAGCTAGGTGAAGGACGGCTTTCACACACACTTATCTCTCAGAACTGAGCATGTGGAGAGACGTTCGTTCATCTAGCACAAAGGGAACGGGTTGCCGGAGAAACTTTTACTTTGGTTTCTCAGTCTGTTTCCTAGTGCCGGTTTGAAGTTCCTGCAGTTTTCACTGTAAAACGGAGTTGGAGCTAGTACCTCATCATATATATGTATGGAGTGGAGCTTGCCTCTGAAAAGAAACTTTGTGTTCCCAACAAGCTAGGTGAAGGACGGCTTTCACAGACATTTATCTCTCAAAACTGAGCATGTGGAGAGACGTTCGTTCATCTAGCACAAAGGGAACGGGTGGCAGTAGAAACTTTTACTCTGGTTTCTCAGTCTGTTTCCTAGTGACGGTATGAAGTTCCTGCAGTTTTCACTGTAAAACCGAGTTGGAGCTAGTACCTCCCTATATATATGTATGGAGTGGAGTTTGCAACTGAAAAGAAACTTTGTGTTCCCAACAAGCTAGTATAAGGACGGCTTTCACACACACTTATCTCTCAGAACTGAGCATGTGGAGAGAAGTTCGTTCATCTAGCTCAAAGGGAAAGGGTTGCAGGAGAAGCTTTTACTCTGGTTTCTCAGTCTGTTTCCTAGTGCCGATTTGAAGTTCCTGCAGTATTCACTGTAAAACCGAGTTGGAGCTAGTATCTCTCCATATATATGTATGGAGTGGAGTTTGCAACTGTAAAGAAACTTTGTGTTCCCAACAAGCTAGGTGAAGGACGGCTTTCACACACAATTATCTCTCAGAACTGAGCATGTGGAGAGACGTTCGTTTATCTAGAACAAAGGGAATGGTTTGCAGGAGAAACTTTTACTCTGGTTTCACAGTGAGTTTCTTAGTGCCGGTTTGAATTTCCTGCAGTTTTCACTGTAAAACCGAGTTGGAGCTAGTACCTCCCCATATATATGTATGGAGTGGAGTTTGCAACTGAAAAGAAACTTTGTGTTCCCAACAAGCTAGGTGAAGGACGGCTTTCACAGACACTTATCTCTCAAAACTGAGCATGTGGAGAGACGTTCGTTCATCTAGCACAAAGGGAACGGGTGGCAGGAGAAACTTTTACTCTGGTTTCTCAGTCTGTTTCCTAGTGCCGGTATGAAGTTCCTGCAGTTTTCACTGTAAAACAGAGTTGGAGCTAGTACCTCCCTATATATATGTATGGAGTGGAGTTTGCAACTGAAAAGAAACTTTGTGTTCCCAACAAGCTAGTATAAGGACGGCTTTCACACACACTTATCTCTCAGAACTGAGCATGCGGAGAGAAGTTCGTTCATCTAGCTCAAAGGGAAAGGGTTGCAGGAGAAGCTTTTACTCTGGTTTCTCAGTCTGTTTCCTAGTGCCGGTTTGAAGTTCCTGCAGTTTTCACTGTAAAACCGAGTTGGAGCTAGTACATCCCCATATATATGTATGGAGTGGAGTTTGCATCTGAAAAGAAACTTTGTGTTCCCAACAAGCTAGGTGAAGGACGGCTTTCACAGACACTTATCTCTCAAAACTGAGCATGTGGAGAGACGTTCGTTCATCTAGCACAAAGGGAACGGGTTGCAGGAGAAACTTTTACTCTGGTTTCTCAGTCTGTTTCCTAGTGCCGGTTTTTAAGTTCCTGCAGTTTTCACTGTAAAACCGAGTTGGAGCTTGTACCTCCCCATATGTATGTATGGAGTGGAGTTTGCAACTGAAAAGAAACTTTGTGTTCCCAACAAGCTAGGTGAAGGCGGCTTTCACACACACTTATCTCTCAGAACTGAGCATGTGGAGAGACGTTCGTTCATCTAGAACAAAGGGAATGGTTTGCAGGAGAAACTTTTACTCTGGTTTCTCAGTGTGTTTCTTAGTGCCGGTTTGAATTTCCTGCAGTTTTCACTGTAAAACCGAGTTGGAGCTAGTACCTCCCCATATGTATGTATGGATTGGAGTTTGCAACTGAAAAGAAACTTTGTGTTCCCAACAAGCTAGGTGAAGGACGGCTTTCACACACACTTATCTCTCAGAACTGAGCATGTGGAGAGACGTTCGTTCATCTAGCACAAAGGGAACGGGTTGCAGGAGAAACTTTTACTTTAGTTTCTCAGTCTGTTTCCTAGTGCCGGTTTGAAGTTCCTGCAGTTTTCACTGTAAAACGGAGTTGGAGCTAGTACCTCCCCATATATATGTATTGAGTGGAGCTTGCCTCTGAAAAGAAACTTTGTGTTCCCAACAAGCTAGGTGAAGGACGGCTTTCACAGACACTTATCTCTCAAAACTGAGCATGTGGAGAGACGTTCGTTCATCTAGCACAAAGGGAACGGGTGGCAGGAGAAACTTTTACTCTGGTTTCTCAGTCTGTTTCCTAGTGCCGGTATGAAGTTCCTGCAGTTTTCACTGTAAAACCGAGTTGGAGCTAGTACCTCCCTATATATATGTATGGAGTGGAGTTTGCAACTGAAAAGAAACTTTGTGTTCCCAACAAGCTAGTTGAACGACGGCTTTCACACACACATATCTCTCAGAACTGAGCATGTGGAGAGACGTTCGTTCATCTAGCACAAAGGGAACGGGTTGCAGGAGAAACTTTTACTCTGGTTTCTCAGTCTGTTTCCTAGTGCCGGTTTGAAGTTCCTGCAGTTTTCACTGTAAAAACGAGTTGGAGCTAGTACCTCCTCATATATATGTATGGAGTGGAGTTTGCAACTGAAAAGAAACTTTGTGTTCCCAACAAGCTAGCTGAAGGACGGCTTTCACACACACTTATCTCTCAGAACTGAGCATGTGGAGAGACGTTCGTTCATCTAGCACAAAGGGAACGGGTTGCAGGAGAAACTTTTACTCTGGTTTCTCAGTCTGTTTCCTAGTGCCGGTTTGAAGTTCCTGCAGTTTTCACTGTAAAACGGAGTTGGAGCTAGTACCTCCCCATATATATGTATGTAGTGGAGTTTGCAACTGAAAAGAAACTTTGTGTTCCCAACAAGCTAGGTGAAGAACGGCTTTCACACACAGTTATCTCTCAGAACTGAGCATGTGGAGAGACTTTCGTTCATCTAGCAAAAAGGGAACGGGTTGCAGGAGAAACTTTTACACAGGTTTCTCAGTCTGTTTCCTAGTGCCGGTTTGATGTTCCTGCAGTTTTCACTGTAAAACCGAGTTGGAGCTAGTACCTCCCCATATATATGTATGGAGTGGAGTTTGCAACTGAAAAGAAACTTTGTGTTCCCAACAAGCTAGGTGAAGGACGGCTTTCACACACACTTATCTCTCAGAACTGAGCATGTGGAGAGACGTTCGTTCATCTAGCACAAAGGGAACGGGTTGCCGGAGAAACTTTTACTTTGGTTTCTCAGTCTGTTTCCTAGTGCCGGTTTGAAGTTCCTGCAGTTTTCACTGTAAAACGGAGTTGGAGCTAGTACCTCATCATATATATGTATGGAGTGGAGCTTGCCTCTGAAAAGAAACTTTGTGTTCCCAACAAGCTAGGTGAAGGACGGCTTTCACAGACATTTATCTCTCAAAACTGAGCATGTGGAGAGACGTTCGTTCATCTAGCACAAAGGGAACGGGTGGCAGTAGAAACTTTTACTCTGGTTTCTCAGTCTGTTTCCTAGTGACGGTATGAAGTTCCTGCAGTTTTCACTGTAAAACCGAGTTGGAGCTAGTACCTCCCTATATATATGTATGGAGTGGAGTTTGCAACTGAAAAGAAACTTTGTGTTCCCAACAAGCTAGTATAAGGACGGCTTTCACACACACTTATCTCTCAGAACTGAGCATGTGGAGAGAAGTTCGTTCATCTAGCTCAAAGGGAAAGGGTTGCAGGAGAAGCTTTTACTCTGGTTTCTCAGTCTGTTTCCTAGTGCCGATTTGAAGTTCCTGCAATATTCACTGTAAAACCGAGTTGGAGCTAGTATCTCCCCATATATATGTATGGAGTGGAGTTTGCAACTGTAAAGAAACTTTGTGTTCCCAACAAGCTAGGTGAAGGACGGCTTTCACACACAATTATCTCTCAGAACTGAGCATGTGGAGAGACGTTCGTTTATCTAGAACAAAGGGAATGGTTTGCAGGAGAAACTTTTACTCTGGTTTCACAGTGAGTTTCTTAGTGCCGGTTTGAATTTCCTGCAGTTTTCACTGTAAAACCGAGTTGGAGCTAGTACCTCCCCATATATATGTATGGAGTGGAGTTTGCAACTGAAAAGAAACTTTGTGTTCCCAACAAGCTAGGTGAAGGACGGCTTTCACAGACACTTATCTCTCAAAACTGAGCATGTGGAGAGACGTTCGTTCATCTAGCACAAAGGGAACGGGTGGCAGGAGAAACTTTTACTCTGGTTTCTCAGTCTGTTTCCTAGTGCCGGTATGAAGTTCCTGCAGTTTTCACTGTAAAACAGAGTTGGAGCTAGTACCTCCCTATATATATGTATGGAGTGGAGTTTGCAACTGAAAAGAAACTTTGTGTTCCCAACAAGCTAGTATAAGGACGGCTTTCACACACACTTATCTCTCAGAACTGAGCATGCGGAGAGAAGTTCGTTCATCTAGCTCAAAGGGAAAGGGTTGCAGGAGAAGCTTTTACTCTGGTTTCTCAGTCTGTTTCCTAGTGCCGGTTTGAAGTTCCTGCAGTTTTCACTGTAAAACCGAGTTGGAGCTAGTACATCCCCATATATATGTATGGAGTGGAGTTTGCATCTGAAAAGAAACTTTGTGTTCCCAAAAAGCTAGGTGAAGGACGGCTTTCACAGACACTTATCTCTCAAAACTGAGCATGTGGAGAGACGTTCGTTCATCTAGCACAAAGGGAACGGGTTGCAGGAGAAACTTTTACTCTGGTTTCTCAGTCTGTTTCCTAGTGCCGGTTTGAAGTTCCTGCAGTTTTCACTGTAAAACCGAGTTGGAGCTTGTACCTCCCCATATGTATGTATGGAGTGGAGTTTGCAACTGAAAAGAAACTTTGTGTTCCCAACAAGCTAGGTGAAGGACGGCTTTCACACACACTTATCTCTCAGAACTGAGCATGTGGAGAGACGTTCGTTCATCTAGCACAAAGGGAACGGGTTGCAGGAGAAACTTTTCCTTTAGTTTCTCAGTCTGTTTCCTAGTGCCGGTTTGAAGTTCCTGCAGTTTTCACTGTAAAACGGAGTTGGAGCTAGTACCTCCCCATATATATGTATGGAGTGGAGCTTGCCTCTGAAAAGAAACTTTGTGTTCCCAACAAGCTAGGTGAAGGACGGCTTTCACAGACACTTATCTCTCAAAACTGAGCATGTGGAGAGACGTTCGTTCATCTAGCACAAAGGGAACGGGTGGCAGGAGAAACTTTTACTCTGGTTTCTCAGTCTGTTTCCTAGTGCCGGTATGAAGTTCCTGCAGTTTTCACTGTAAAACCGAGTTGGAGCTAGTACCTCCCTATATATATGTATGGAGTGGAGTTTGCAACTGAAAAGAAACTTTGTGTTCCCAACAAGCTAGTTGAACGACGGCTTTCACACACACATATCTCTCAGAACTGAGCATGTGGAGAGACGTTCGTTCATCTAGCACAAAGGGAACGGGTTGCAGGAGAAACTTTTACTCTGGTTTCTCAGTCTGTTTCCTAGTGCCGGTTTGAAGTTCCTGCAGTTTTCACTGTAAAAACGAGTTGGAGCTAGTACCTCCTCATATATATGTATGGAGTGGAGTTTGCAACTGAAAAGAAACTTTGTGTTCCCAACAAGCTAGCTGAAGGACGGCTTTCACACACACTTATCTCTCAGAACTGAGCATGTGGAGAGACGTTCGTTCATCTAGCACAAAGGGAACGGGTTGCAGGAGAAACTTTTACTCTGGTTTCTCAGTCTGTTTCCTAGTGCCGGTTTGAAGTTCCTGCAGTTTTCACTGTAAAACGGAGTTGGAGCTAGTACCTCCCCATATATATGTATGTAGTGGAGTTTGCAACTGAAAAGAAACTTTGTGTTCCCAACAAGCTAGGTGAAGAACGGCTTTCACACACAGTTATCTCTCAGAACTGAGCATGTGGAGAGACTTTCGTTCATCTAGCAAAAAGGGAACGGGTTGCAGGAGAAACTTTTACACAGGTTTCTCAGTCTGTTTCCTAGTGCCGGTTTGATGTTCCTGCAGTTTTCACTGTAAAACCGAGTTGGAGCTAGTACCTCCCCATATATATGTATGGAGTGGAGTTTGCAACTGAAAAGAAACTTTGTGTTCCCAACAAGCTAGGTGAAGGACGGCTTTCACACACACTTATCTCTCAGAACTGAGCATGTGGAGAGACGTTCGTTCATCTAGCACAAAGGGAACGGGTTGCCGGAGAAACTTTTACTTTGGTTTCTCAGTCTGTTTCCTAGTGCCGGTTTGAAGTTCCTGCAGTTTTCACTGTAAAACGGAGTTGGAGCTAGTACCTCATCATATATATGTATGGAGTGGAGCTTGCCTCTGAAAAGAAACTTTGTGTTCCCAACAAGCTAGGTGAAGGACGGCTTTCACAGACATTTATCTCTCAAAACTGAGCATGTGGAGAGACGTTCGTTCATCTAGCACAAAGGGAACGGGTGGCAGTAGAAACTTTTACTCTGGTTTCTCAGTCTGTTTCCTAGTGACGGTATGAAGTTCCTGCAGTTTTCACTGTAAAACCGAGTTGGAGCTAGTACCTCCCTATATATATGTATGGAGTGGAGTTTGCAACTGAAAAGAAACTTTGTGTTCCCAACAAGCTAGTATAAGGACGGCTTTCACACACACTTATCTCTCAGAACTGAGCATGTGGAGAGAAGTTCGTTCATCTAGCTCAAAGGGAAAGGGTTGCAGGAGAAGCTTTTACTCTGGTTTCTCAGTCTGTTTCCTAGTGCCGATTTGAAGTTCCTGCAGTATTCACTGTAAAACCGAGTTGGAGCTAGTATCTCCCCATATATATGTATGGAGTGGAGTTTGCAACTGTAAAGAAACTTTGTGTTCCCAACAAGCTAGGTGAAGGACGGCTTTCACACACAATTATCTCTCAGAACTGAGCATGTGGAGAGACGTTCGTTTATCTAGAACAAAGGGAATGGTTTGCAGGAGAAACTTTTACTCTGGTTTCTCAGTGAGTTTCTTAGTGCCGGTTTGAATTTCCTGCAGTTTTCACTGTAAAACCGAGTTGGAGCTAGTACCTCCCCATATATATGTATGGAGTGGAGTTTGCAACTGAAAAGAAACTTTGTGTTCCCAACAAGCTAGGTGAAGGACGGCTTTCACAGACACTTATCTCTCAAAACTGAGCATGTGGAGAGACGTTCGTTCATCTAGCACAAAGGGAACGGGTGGCAGGAGAAACTTTTACTCTGGTTTCTCAGTCTGTTTCCTAGTGCCGGTATGAAGTTCCTGCAGTTTTCACTGTAAAACAGAGTTGGAGCTAGTACCTCCCTATATATATGTATGGAGTGGAGTTTGCAACTGAAAAGAAACTTTGTGTTCCCAACAAGCTAGTATAAGGACGGCTTTCACACACACTTATCTCTCAGAACTGAGCATGCGGAGAGAAGTTCGTTCATCTAGCTCAAAGGGAAAGGGTTGCAGGAGAAGCTTTTACTCTGGTTTCTCAGTCTGTTTCCTAGTGCCGGTTTGAAGTTCCTGCAGTTTTCACTGTAAAACCGAGTTGGAGCTAGTACATCCCCATATATATGTATGGAGTGGAGTTTGCATCTGAAAAGAAACTTTGTGTTCCCAACAAGCTAGGTGAAGGACGGCTTTCACAGACACTTATCTCTCAAAACTGAGCATGTGGAGAGACGTTCGTTCATCTACCACAAAGGGAACGGGTTGCAGGAGAAACTTTTACTCTGGTTTCTCAGTCTGTTTCCTAGTGCCGGTTTGAAGTTCCTGCAGTTTTCACTGTAAAACCGAGTTGGAGCTTGTACCTCCCCATATGTATGTATGGAGTGGAGTTTGCAACTGAAAAGAAACTTTGTGTTCCCAACAAGCTAGGTGAAGGACGGCTTTCACACACACTTATCTCTCAGAACTGAGCATGTGGAGAGACGTTCGTTCATCTAGCACAAAGGGAACGGGTTGCAGGAGAAACTTTTCCTTTAGTTTCTCAGTCTGTTTCCTAGTGCCGGTTTGAAGTTCCTGCAGTTTTCACTGTAAAACGGAGTTGGAGCTAGTACCTCCCCATATATATGTATGGAGTGGAGCTTGCCTCTGAAAAGAAACTTTGTGTTCCCAACAAGCTAGGTGAAGGACGGCTTTCACAGACACTTATCTCTCAAAACTGAGCATGTGGAGAGACGTTCGTTCATCTAGCACAAAGGGAACGGGTGGCAGGAGAAACTTTTACTCTGGTTTCTCAGTCTGTTTCCTAGTGCCGGTATGAAGTTCCTGCAGTTTTCACTGTAAAACCGAGTTGGAGCTAGTACCTACCTATATATATGTATGGAGTGGAGTTTGCAACTGAAAAGAAACTTTGTGTTCCCAACAAGCTAGTTGAACGACGGCTTTCACACACACATATCTCTCAGAACTGAGCATGTGGAGAGACGTTCGTTCATCTAGCACAAAGGGAACGGGTTGCAGGAGAAACTTTTACTCTGGTTTCTCAGTCTGTTTCCTAGTGCCGGTTTGAAGTTCCTGCAGTTTTCACTGTAAAAACGAGTTGGAGCTAGTACCTCCTCATATATATGTATGGAGTGGAGTTTGCAACTGAAAAGAAACTTTGTGTTCCCAACAAGCTAGCTGAAGGACGGCTTTCACACACACTTATCTCTCAGAACTGAGCATGTGGAGAGACGTTCGTTCATCTAGCACAAAGGGAACGGGTTGCAGGAGAAACTTTTACTCTGGTTTCTCAGTCTGTTTCCTAGTGCCGGTTTGAAGTTCCTGCAGTTTTCACTGTAAAACGGAGTTGGAGCTAGTACCTCCCCATATATATGTATGTAGTGGAGTTTGCAACTGAAAAGAAACTTTGTGTTCCCAACAAGCTAGGTGAAGAACGGCTTTCACACACAGTTATCTCTCAGAACTGAGCATGTGGAGAGACTTTCGTTCATCTAGCAAAAAGGGAACGGGTTGCAGGAGAAACTTTTACACAGGTTTCTCAGTCTGTTTCCTAGTGCCGGTTTGATGTTCCTGCAGTTTTCACTGTAAAACCGAGTTGGAGCTAGTACCTCCCCATATATATGTATGGAGTGGAGTTTGCAACTGAAAAGAAACTTTGTGTTCCCAACAAGCTAGGTGAAGGACGGCTTTCACACACACTTATCTCTCAGAACTGAGCATGTGGAGAGACGTTCGTTCATCTAGCACAAAGGGAACGGGTTGCCGGAGAAACTTTTACTTTGGTTTCTCAGTCTGTTTCCTAGTGCCGGTTTGAAGTTCCTGCAGTTTTCACTGTAAAACGGAGTTGGAGCTAGTACCTCATCATATATATGTATGGAGTGGAGCTTGCCTCTGAAAAGAAACTTTGTGTTCCCAACAAGCTAGGTGAAGGACGGCTTTCACAGACATTTATCTCTCAAAACTGAGCATGTGGAGAGACGTTCGTTCATCTAGCACAAAGGGAACGGGTGGCAGTAGAAACTTTTACTCTGGTTTCTCAGTCTGTTTCCTAGTGACGGTATGAAGTTCCTGCAGTTTTCACTGTAAAACCGAGTTGGAGCTTGTACCTCCCTATATATATGTATGGAGTGGAGTTTGCAACTGAAAAGAAACTTTGTGTTCCCAACAAGCTAGTATAAGGACGGCTTTCACACACACTTATCTCTCAGAACTGAGCATGTGGAGAGAATTTCGTTCATCTAGCTCAAAGGGAAAGGGTTGCAGGAGAAGCTTTTACTCTGGTTTCTCAGTCTGTTTCCTAGTGCCGATTTGAAGTTCCTGCAGTATTCACTGTAAAACCGAGTTGGAGCTAGTATCTCCCCATATATATGTATGGAGTGGAGTTTGCAACTGTAAAGAAACTTTGTGTTCCCAACAAGCTAGGTGAAGGACGGCTTTCACACACAATTATCTCTCAGAACTGAGCATGTGGAGAGACGTTCGTTTATCTAGAACAAAGGGAATGGTTTGCAGGAGAAACTTTTACTCTGGTTTCTCAGTGAGTTTCTTAGTGCCGGTTTGAATTTCCTGCAGTTTTCACTGTAAAACCGAGTTGGAGCTAGTACCTCCCCATATATATGTATGGAGTGGAGCTTGCCTCTGAAAAGAAACTTTGTGTTCCCAACAAGCTAGGTGAAGGACGGCTTTCACAGACACTTATCTCTCAAAACTGAGCATGTGGAGAGACGTTCGTTCATCTAGCACAAAGGGAACGGGTGGCAGGAGAAACTTTTACTCTGGTTTCTCAGTCTGTTTCCTAGTGCCGGTATGAAGTTCCTGCAGTTTTCACTGTAAAACCGAGTTGGAGCTAGTACCTCCCTATATATATATTGAGTGGAGTTTGCAACTGAAAAGAAACTTTGTGTTCCCAACAAGCTAGTTGAACGACGGCTTTCACACACACATATCTCTCAGAACTGAGCATGTGGAGAGACGTTCGTTCATCTAGCACAAAGGGAACGGGTTGCAGGAGAAACTTTTACTCTGGTTTCTCAGTCTGTTTCCTAGTGCCGGTTTGAAGTTCCTGCAGTTTTCACTGTAAAAACGAGTTGGAGCTAGTACCTCCTCATATATATGTATGGAGTGGAGTTTGCAACTGAAAAGAAACTTTGTGTTCCCAACAAGCTAGCTGAAGGACGGCTTTCACACACACTTATCTCTCAGAACTGAGCATGTGGAGAGACGTTCGTTCATCTAGCACAAAGGGAACGGGTTGCAGGAGAAACTTTTACTCTGGTTTCTCAGTCTGTTTCCTAGTGCCGGTTTGAAGTTCCTGCAGTTTTCACTGTAAAACGGAGTTGGAGCTAGTACCTCCCCATATATATGTATGTAGTGGAGTTTGCAACTGAAAAGAAACTTTGTGTTCCCAACAAGCTAGGTGAAGAACGGCTTTCACACACAGTTATCTCTCAGAACTGAGCATGTGGAGAGACTTTCGTTCATCTAGCAAAAAGGGAATGGGTTGCAGGAGAAACTTTTACACAGGTTTCTCAGTCTGTTTCCTAGTGCCGGTTTGATGTTCCTGCAGTTTTCACTGTAAAACCGAGTTGGAGCTAGTACCTCCCCATATATATGTATGGAGTGGAGTTTGCAACTGAAAAGAAACTTTGTGTTCCCAACAAGCTAGGTGAAGGACGGCTTTCACACACACTTATCTCTCAGAACTGAGCATGTGGAGAGACGTTCGTTCATCTAGCACAAAGGGAACGGGTTGCCGGAGAAACTTTTACTTTGGTTTCTCAGTCTGTTTCCTAGTGCCGGTTTGAAGTTCCTGCAGTTTTCACTGTAAAACGGAGTTGGAGCTAGTACCTCATCATATATATGTATGGAGTGGAGCTTGCCTCTGAAAAGAAACTTTGTGTTCCCAACAAGCTAGGTGAAGGACGGCTTTCACAGACATTTATCTCTCAAAACTGAGCATGTGGAGAGACGTTCGTTCATCTAGCACAAAGGGAACGGGTGGCAGTAGAAACTTTTACTCTGGTTTCTCAGTCTGTTTCCTAGTGACGGTATGAAGTTCCTGCAGTTTTCACTGTAAAACCGAGTTGGAGCTAGTACCTCCCTATATATATGTATGGAGTGGAGTTTGCAACTGAAAAGAAACTTTGTGTTCCCAACAAGCTAGTATAAGGACGGCTTTCACACACACTTATCTCTCAGAACTGAGCATGTGGAGAGAAGTTCGTTCATCTAGCTCAAAGGGAAAGGGTTGCAGGAGAAGCTTTTACTCTGGTTTCTCAGTCTGTTTCCTAGTGCCGATTTGAAGTTCCTGCAGTATTCACTGTAAAACCGAGTTGGAGCTAGTATCTCCCCATATATATGTATGGAGTGGAGTTTGCAACTGTAAAGAAACTTTGTGTTCCCAACAAGCTAGGTGAAGGACGGCTTTCACACACAATTATCTCTCAGAACTGAGCATGTGGAGAGACGTTCGTTTATCTAGAACAAAGGGAATGGTTTGCAGGAGAAACTTTTACTCTGGTTTCTCAGTGAGTTTCTTAGTGCCGGTTTGAATTTCCTGCAGTTTTCACTGTAAAACCGAGTTGGAGCTAGTACCTCCCCATATATATGTATGGAGTGGAGTTTGCAACTGAAAAGAAACTTTGTGTTCCCAACAAGCTAGGTGAAGGACGGCTTTCACAGACACTTATCTCTCAAAACTGAGCATGTGGAGAGACGTTCGTTCATCTAGCACAAAGGGAACGGGTGGCAGGAGAAACTTTTACTCTGGTTTCTCAGTCTGTTTCCTAGTGCCGGTATGAAGTTCCTGCAGTTTTCACTGTAAAACAGAGTTGGAGCTAGTACCTCCCTATATATATGTATGGAGTGGAGTTTGCAACTGAAAAGAAACTTTGTGTTCCCAACAAGCTAGTATAAGGACGGCTTTCACACACACTTATCTCTCAGAACTGAGCATGCGGAGAGAAGTTCGTTCATCTAGCTCAAAGGGAAAGGGTTGCAGGAGAAGCTTTTACTCTGGTTTCTCAGTCTGTTTCCTAGTGCCGGTTTGAAGTTCCTGCAGTTTTCACTGTAAAACCGAGTTGGAGCTAGTACATCCCCATATATATGTATGGAGTGGAGTTTGCATCTGAAAAGAAACTTTGTGTTCCCAACAAGCTAGGTGAAGGACGGCTTTCACAGACACTTATCTCTCAAAACTGAGCATGTGGAGAGACGTTCGTTCATCTAGCACAAAGGGAACGGGTTGCAGGAGAAACTTTTACTCTGGTTTCTCAGTCTGTTTCCTAGTGCCGGTTTGAAGTTCCTGCAGTTTTCACTGTAAAACCGAGTTGGAGCTAGTACCTCCCCATATATATGTATGGAGTGGAGTTTGCAACTGAAAAGAAACTTTGTGTTCCCAGCATGCTTGGTGAAGGACGGCTTTCACACACACTTATCTTTCAGAACTGAGCATGTGGAGAAACGTTCGTTCATCTAGAACAATGGGAACGGTTTGCAGGAGAAACTTTAACTCTGGTTTCTCATTCTGTTTCCTAGTGCCGGTTTGAAGTTCCTGCAGTTTTCACTGTAAAACCGAGTTGGAGCTAGTACATCCCCATATATATGTATGGAGTGGAGTTTGCATCTGAAAAGAAACTTTGTGTTCCCAACAAGCTAGGTGAAGGACGGCTTTCACAGACACTTATCTCTCAAAACTGAGCATGTGGAGAGACGTTCGTTCATCTAGCTCAAAGGGAACGGGTTGCAGGAGAAACTTTTACTCAGGTTTCTCAGTCTGTTTCCTAGTGCCGGTTTGATGTTCCTGCAGTTTTCACTGTAAAACCGAGTTGTAGCTAGTACATCCCCATATATATGTATGGAGTGGAGTTTGCAACTGAAAAGAAACTTTGTGTTCCCAACAAGCTAGGTGAAGGACGGCTTTCACACGCACATATCTCTCAGAACTGAGCATGTGGAGAGACGTTCGTTCATCTAGCACAAAGGGAACGGGTTGCAGGAGAAACTTTTACTTTGGTTTCTCAGTCTGTTTCCTAGTGCCGGTTTGAAGTTCCTGCAGTTTTCACTGTAAAACGGAGTTGGAGCTAGTACCTCCCCATATATATGTATGGAGTGGAGTTTGCAACTGAAAAGAAACTTTGTGTTCCCAACAAGCTAGCTGAAGGACGGCTTTCACACACACTTATCTCTCAGAACTGAGCATGTGGAGAGACGTTCGTTCATCTAGCACAAAGGGAACGGGTTGCCGGAGAAACTTTTACTTTGGTTTCTCAGTCTGTTTCCTAGTGCCGGTTTGAAGTTCCTGCAGTTTTCACTGTAAAACGGAGTTGGAGCTAGTACCTCATCATATATATGTATGGAGTGGAGCTTGCCTCTGAAAAGAAACTTTGTGTTCCCAACAAGCTAGGTGAAGGACGGCTTTCACAGACATTTATCTCTCAAAACTGAGCATGTGGAGAGACGTTCGTTCATCTAGCACAAAGGGAACGGGTGGCAGTAGAAACTTTTACTCTGGTTTCTCAGTCTGTTTCCTAGTGACGGTATGAAGTTCCTGCAGTTTTCACTGTAAAACCGAGTTGGAGCTAGTACCTCCCTATATATATGTATGGAGTGGAGTTTGCAACTGAAAAGAAACTTTGTGTTCCCAACAAGCTAGTATAAGGACGGCTTTCACACACACTTATCTCTCAGAACTGAGCATGTGGAGAGAAGTTCGTTCATCTAGCTCAAAGGGAAAGGGTTGCAGGAGAAGCTTTTACTCTGGTTTCTCAGTCTGTTTCCTAGTGCCGATTTGAAGTTCCTGCAGTATTCACTGTAAAACCGAGTTGGAGCTAGTATCTCCCCATATATATGTATGGAGTGGAGTTTGCAACTGTAAAGAAACTTTGTGTTCCCAACAAGCTAGGTGAAGGACGGCTTTCACACACAATTATCTCTCAGAACTGAGCATGTGGAGAGACGTTCGTTTATCTAGAACAAAGGGAATGGTTTGCAGGAGAAACTTTTACTCTGGTTTCTCAGTGAGTTTCTTAGTGCCGGTTTGAATTTCCTGCAGTTTTCACTGTAAAACCGAGTTGGAGCTAGTACCTCCCCATATATATGTATGGAGTGGAGTTTGCAACTGAAAAGAAACTTTGTGTTCCCAACAAGCTAGGTGAAGGACGGCTTTCACAGACACTTATCTCTCAAAACTGAGCATGTGGAGAGACGTTCGTTCATCTAGCACAAAGGGAACGGGTGGCAGGAGAAACTTTTACTCTGGTTTCTCAGTCTGTTTCCTAGTGCCGGTATGAAGTTCCGGCAGTTTTCACTGTAAAACCGAGTTGGAGCTAGTACCTCCCCATATATATGTATGGAGTGGAGTTTGCAACTGAAAAGAAACTTTGTGTTCCCAACAAGCTAGGTGAAGGACGGCTTTCACAGACACTTATCTCTCAAAACTGAGCATGTGGAGAGACGTTCGTTCATCTAGCACAAAGGGAACGGGTGGCAGGAGAAACTTTTACTCTGGTTTCTCAGTCTGTTTCCTAGTGCCGGTATGAAGTTCCTGCAGTTTTCACTGTAAAACCGAGTTGGAGCTAGTACCTCCCTATATATATGTATGGAGTGGAGTTTGCAACTGAAAAGAAACTTTGTGTTCCCAACAAGCTAGTATAAGGACGGCTTTCACACACACTTATCTCTCAGAACTGAGCATGCGGAGAGAAGTTCGTTCATCTAGCTCAAAGGGAAAGGGTTGCAGGAGAAGCTTTTACTCTGGTTTCTCAGTCTGTTTCCTAGTGCCGGTTTGAAGTTCCTGCAGTTTTCACTGTAAAACCGAGTTGGAGCTAGTACATCCCCATATATATGTATGGAGTGGAGTTTGCATCTGAAAAGAAACTTTGTGTTCCCAACAAGCTAGGTGAAGGACGGCTTTCACAGACACTTATCTCTCAAAACTGAGCATGTGGAGAGACGTTCGTTCATCTAGCACAAAGGGAACGGGTTGCAGGAGAAACTTTTACTCTGGTTTCTCAGTCTGTTTCCTAGTGCCGGTTTGAAGTTCCTGCAGTTTTCACTGTAAAACCGAGTTGGAGCTTGTACCTCCCCATATGTATGTATGGAGTGGAGTTTGCAACTGAAAAGAAACTTTGTGTTCCCAACAAGCTAGGTGAAGGACGGCTTTCACACACACTTATCTCTCAGAACTGAGCATGTGGAGAGACGTTCGTTCATCTAGCACAAAGGGAACGGGTTGCAGGAGAAACTTTTCCTTTAGTTTCTCAGTCTGTTTCCTAGTGCCGGTTTGAAGTTCCTGCAGTTTTCACTGTAAAACGGAGTTGGAGCTAGTACCTCCCCATATATATGTATGGAGTGGAGCTTGCCTCTGAAAAGAAACTTTGTGTTCCCAACAAGCTAGGTGAAGGACGGCTTTCACAGACACTTATCTCTCAAAACTGAGCATGTGGAGAGACGTTCGTTCATCTAGCACAAAGGGAACGGGTGGCAGGAGAAACTTTTACTCTGGTTTCTCAGTCTGTTTCCTAGTGCCGGTATGAAGTTCCTGCAGTTTTCACTGTAAAACCGAGTTGGAGCTAGTACCTCCCTATATATATGTATGGAGTGGAGTTTGCAACTGAAAAGAAACTTTGTGTTCCCAACAAGCTAGTTGAACGACGGCTTTCACACACACATATCTCTCAGAACTGAGCATGTGGAGAGACGTTCGTTCATCTAGCACAAAGGGAACGGGTTGCAGGAGAAACTTTTACTCTGGTTTCTCAGTCTGTTTCCTAGTGCCGGTTTGAAGTTCCTGCAGTTTTCACTGTAAAAACGAGTTGGAGCTAGTACCTCCTCATATATATGTATGGAGTGGAGTTTGCAACTGAAAAGAAACTTTGTGTTCCCAACAAGCTAGCTGAAGGACGGCTTTCACACACACTTATCTCTCAGAACTGAGCATGTGGAGAGACGTTCGTTCATCTAGCACAAAGGGAACGGGTTGCAGGAGAAACTTTTACTCTGGTTTCTCAGTCTGTTTCCTAGTGCCGGTTTGAAGTTCCTGCAGTTTTCACTGTAAAACGGAGTTGGAGCTAGTACCTCCCCATATATATGTATGTAGTGGAGTTTGCAACTGAAAAGAAACTTTGTGTTCCCAACAAGCTAGGTGAAGAACGGCTTTCACACACAGTTATCTCTCAGAACTGAGCATGTGGAGAGACTTTCGTTCATCTAGCAAAAAGGGAACGGGTTGCAGGAGAAACTTTTACACAGGTTTCTCAGTCTGTTTCCTAGTGCCGGTTTGATGTTCCTGCAGTTTTCACTGTAAAACCGAGTTGGAGCTAGTACCTCCCCATATATATGTATGGAGTGGAGTTTGCAACTGAAAAGAAACTTTGTGTTCCCAACAAGCTAGGTGAAGGACGGCTTTCACACACACTTATCTCTCAGAACTGAGCATGTGGAGAGACGTTCGTTCATCTAGCACAAAGGGAACGGGTTGCCGGAGAAACTTTTACTTTGGTTTCTCAGTCTGTTTCCTAGTGCCGGTTTGAAGTTCCTGCAGTTTTCACTGTAAAACGGAGTTGGAGCTAGTACCTCATCATATATATGTATGGAGTGGAGCTTGCCTCTGAAAAGAAACTTTGTGTTCCCAACAAGCTAGGTGAAGGACGGCTTTCACAGACATTTATCTCTCAAAACTGAGCATGTGGAGAGACGTTCGTTCATCTAGCACAAAGGGAACGGGTGGCAGTAGAAACTTTTACTCTGGTTTCTCAGTCTGTTTCCTAGTGACGGTATGAAGTTCCTGCAGTTTTCACTGTAAAACCGAGTTGGAGCTTGTACCTCCCTATATATATGTATGGAGTGGAGTTTGCAACTGAAAAGAAACTTTGTGTTCCCAACAAGCTAGTATAAGGACGGCTTTCACACACACTTATCTCTCAGAACTGAGCATGTGGAGAGAATTTCGTTCATCTAGCTCAAAGGGAAAGGGTTGCAGGAGAAGCTTTTACTCTGGTTTCTCAGTCTGTTTCCTAGTGCCGATTTGAAGTTCCTGCAGTATTCACTGTAAAACCGAGTTGGAGCTAGTATCTCCCCATATATATGTATGGAGTGGAGTTTGCAACTGTAAAGAAACTTTGTGTTCCCAACAAGCTAGGTGAAGGACGGCTTTCACACACAATTATCTCTCAGAACTGAGCATGTGGAGAGACGTTCGTTTATCTAGAACAAAGGGAATGGTTTGCAGGAGAAACTTTTACTCTGGTTTCTCAGTGAGTTTCTTAGTGCCGGTTTGAATTTCCTGCAGTTTTCACTGTAAAACCGAGTTGGAGCTAGTACCTCCCCATATATATGTATGGAGTGGAGCTTGCCTCTGAAAAGAAACTTTGTGTTCCCAACAAGCTAGGTGAAGGACGGCTTTCACAGACACTTATCTCTCAAAACTGAGCATGTGGAGAGACGTTCGTTCATCTAGCACAAAGGGAACGGGTGGCAGGAGAAACTTTTACTCTGGTTTCTCAGTCTGTTTCCTAGTGCCGGTATGAAGTTCCTGCAGTTTTCACTGTAAAACCGAGTTGGAGCTAGTACCTCCCTATATATATATTGAGTGGAGTTTGCAACTGAAAAGAAACTTTGTGTTCCCAACAAGCTAGTTGAACGACGGCTTTCACACACACATATCTCTCAGAACTGAGCATGTGGAGAGACGTTCGTTCATCTAGCACAAAGGGAACGGGTTGCAGGAGAAACTTTTACTCTGGTTTCTCAGTCTGTTTCCTAGTGCCGGTTTGAAGTTCCTGCAGTTTTCACTGTAAAAACGAGTTGGAGCTAGTACCTCCTCATATATATGTATGGAGTGGAGTTTGCAACTGAAAAGAAACTTTGTGTTCCCAACAAGCTAGCTGAAGGACGGCTTTCACACACACTTATCTCTCAGAACTGAGCATGTGGAGAGACGTTCGTTCATCTAGCACAAAGGGAACGGGTTGCAGGAGAAACTTTTACTCTGGTTTCTCAGTCTGTTTCCTAGTGCCGGTTTGAAGTTCCTGCAGTTTTCACTGTAAAACGGAGTTGGAGCTAGTACCTCCCCATATATATGTATGTAGTGGAGTTTGCAACTGAAAAGAAACTTTGTGTTCCCAACAAGCTAGGTGAAGAACGGCTTTCACACACAGTTATCTCTCAGAACTGAGCATGTGGAGAGACTTTCGTTCATCTAGCAAAAAGGGAATGGGTTGCAGGAGAAACTTTTACACAGGTTTCTCAGTCTGTTTCCTAGTGCCGGTTTGATGTTCCTGCAGTTTTCACTGTAAAACCGAGTTGGAGCTAGTACCTCCCCATATATATGTATGGAGTGGAGTTTGCAACTGAAAAGAAACTTTGTGTTCCCAACAAGCTAGGTGAAGGACGGCTTTCACACACACTTATCTCTCAGAACTGAGCATGTGGAGAGACGTTCGTTCATCTAGCACAAAGGGAACGGGTTGCCGGAGAAACTTTTACTTTGGTTTCTCAGTCTGTTTCCTAGTGCCGGTTTGAAGTTCCTGCAGTTTTCACTGTAAAACGGAGTTGGAGCTAGTACCTCATCATATATATGTATGGAGTGGAGCTTGCCTCTGAAAAGAAACTTTGTGTTCCCAACAAGCTAGGTGAAGGACGGCTTTCACAGACATTTATCTCTCAAAACTGAGCATGTGGAGAGACGTTCGTTCATCTAGCACAAAGGGAACGGGTGGCAGTAGAAACTTTTACTCTGGTTTCTCAGTCTGTTTCCTAGTGACGGTATGAAGTTCCTGCAGTTTTCACTGTAAAACCGAGTTGGAGCTAGTACCTCCCTATATATATGTATGGAGTGGAGTTTGCAACTGAAAAGAAACTTTGTGTTCCCAACAAGCTAGTATAAGGACGGCTTTCACACACACTTATCTCTCAGAACTGAGCATGTGGAGAGAAGTTCGTTCATCTAGCTCAAAGGGAAAGGGTTGCAGGAGAAGCTTTTACTCTGGTTTCTCAGTCTGTTTCCTAGTGCCGATTTGAAGTTCCTGCAGTATTCACTGTAAAACCGAGTTGGAGCTAGTATCTCCCCATATATATGTATGGAGTGGAGTTTGCAACTGTAAAGAAACTTTGTGTTCCCAACAAGCTAGGTGAAGGACGGCTTTCACACACAATTATCTCTCAGAACTGAGCATGTGGAGAGACGTTCGTTTATCTAGAACAAAGGGAATGGTTTGCAGGAGAAACTTTTACTCTGGTTTCTCAGTGAGTTTCTTAGTGCCGGTTTGAATTTCCTGCAGTTTTCACTGTAAAACCGAGTTGGAGCTAGTACATCCCCATATATATGTATGGAGTGGAGTTTGCATCTGAAAAGAAACTTTGTGTTCCCAACAAGCTAGGTGAAGGACGGCTTTCACAGACACTTATCTCTCAAAACTGAGCATGTGGAGAGACGTTCGTTCATCTAGCACAAAGGGAACGGGTTGCAGGAGAAACTTTTACTCTGGTTTCTCAGTCTGTTTCCTAGTGCCGGTTTGAAGTTCCTGCAGTTTTCACTGTAAAACGGAGTTGGAGCTAGTACCTCCCCATATATATGTATGTAGTGGAGTTTGCAACTGAAAAGAAACTTTGTGTTCCCAACAAGCTAGGTGAAGAACGGCTTTCACACACAGTTATCTCTCAGAACTGAGCATGTGGAGAGACTTTCGTTCATCTAGCAAAAAGGGAATGGGTTGCAGGAGAAACTTTTACACAGGTTTCTCAGTCTGTTTCCTAGTGCCGGTTTGATGTTCCTGCAGTTTTCACTGTAAAACCGAGTTGGAGCTAGTACCTCCCCATATATATGTATGGAGTGGAGTTTGCAACTGAAAAGAAACTTTGTGTTCCCAACAAGCTAGGTGAAGGACGGCTTTCACACACACTTATCTCTCAGAACTGAGCATGTGGAGAGACGTTCGTTCATCTAGCACAAAGGGAACGGGTTGCCGGAGAAACTTTTACTTTGGTTTCTCAGTCTGTTTCCTAGTGCCGGTTTGAAGTTCCTGCAGTTTTCACTGTAAAACGGAGTTGGAGCTAGTACCTCATCATATATATGTATGGAGTGGAGCTTGCCTCTGAAAAGAAACTTTGTGTTCCCAACAAGCTAGGTGAAGGACGGCTTTCACAGACATTTATCTCTCAAAACTGAGCATGTGGAGAGACGTTCGTTCATCTAGCACAAAGGGAACGGGTGGCAGTAGAAACTTTTACTCTGGTTTCTCAGTCTGTTTCCTAGTGACGGTATGAAGTTCCTGCAGTTTTCACTGTAAAACCGAGTTGGAGCTAGTACCTCCCTATATATATGTATGGAGTGGAGTTTGCAACTGAAAAGAAACTTTGTGTTCCCAACAAGCTAGTATAAGGACGGCTTTCACACACACTTATCTCTCAGAACTGAGCATGTGGAGAGAAGTTCGTTCATCTAGCTCAAAGGGAAAGGGTTGCAGGAGAAGCTTTTACTCTGGTTTCTCAGTCTGTTTCCTAGTGCCGATTTGAAGTTCCTGCAGTATTCACTGTAAAACCGAGTTGGAGCTAGTATCTCCCCATATATATGTATGGAGTGGAGTTTGCAACTGTAAAGAAACTTTGTGTTCCCAACAAGCTAGGTGAAGGACGGCTTTCACACACAATTATCTCTCAGAACTGAGCATGTGGAGAGACGTTCGTTTATCTAGAACAAAGGGAATGGTTTGCAGGAGAAACTTTTACTCTGGTTTCTCAGTGAGTTTCTTAGTGCCGGTTTGAATTTCCTGCAGTTTTCACTGTAAAACCGAGTTGGAGCTAGTACATCCCCATATATATGTATGGAGTGGAGTTTGCATCTGAAAAGAAACTTTGTGTTCCCAACAAGCTAGGTGAAGGACGGCTTTCACAGACACTTATCTCTCAAAACTGAGCATGTGGAGAGACGTTCGTTCATCTAGCACAAAGGGAACGGGTTGCAGGAGAAACTTTTACTCTGGTTTCTCAGTCTGTTTCCTAGTGCCGGTTTGAAGTTCCTGCAGTTTTCACTGTAAAACCGAGTTGGAGCTAGTACCTCCCCATATATATGTATGGAGTGGAGTTTGCAACTGAAAAGAAACTTTGTGTTCCCAGCATGCTTGGTGAAGGACGGCTTTCACACACACTTATCTTTCAGAACTGAGCATGTGGAGAAACGTTCGTTCATCTAGAACAATGGGAACGGTTTGCAGGAGAAACTTTAACTCTGGTTTCTCATTCTGTTTCCTAGTGCCGGTTTGAAGTTCCTGCAGTTTTCACTGTAAAACCGAGTTGGAGCTAGTACATCCCCATATATATGTATGGAGTGGAGTTTGCATCTGAAAAGAAACTTTGTGTTCCCAACAAGCTAGGTGAAGGACGGCTTTCACAGACACTTATCTCTCAAAACTGAGCATGTGGAGAGACGTTCGTTCATCTAGCTCAAAGGGAACGGGTTGCAGGAGAAACTTTTACTCAGGTTTCTCAGTCTGTTTCCTAGTGCCGGTTTGATGTTCCTGCAGTTTTCACTGTAAAACCGAGTTGTAGCTAGTACATCCCCATATATATGTATGGAGTGGAGTTTGCAACTGAAAAGAAACTTTGTGTTCCCAACAAGCTAGGTGAAGGACGGCTTTCACACGCACATATCTCTCAGAACTGAGCATGTGGAGAGACGTTCGTTCATCTAGCACAAAGGGAACGGGTTGCAGGAGAAACTTTTACTTTGGTTTCTCAGTCTGTTTCCTAGTGCCGGTTTGAAGTTCCTGCAGTTTTCACTGTAAAACGGAGTTGGAGCTAGTACCTCCCCATATATATGTATGGAGTGGAGTTTGCAACTGAAAAGAAACTTTGTGTTCCCAACAAGCTAGCTGAAGGACGGCTTTCACACACACTTATCTCTCAGAACTGAGCATGTGGAGAGACGTTCGTTCATCTAGCACAAAGGGAACGGGTTGCCGGAGAAACTTTTACTTTGGTTTCTCAGTCTGTTTCCTAGTGCCGGTTTGAAGTTCCTGCAGTTTTCACTGTAAAACGGAGTTGGAGCTAGTACCTCATCATATATATGTATGGAGTGGAGCTTGCCTCTGAAAAGAAACTTTGTGTTCCCAACAAGCTAGGTGAAGGACGGCTTTCACAGACATTTATCTCTCAAAACTGAGCATGTGGAGAGACGTTCGTTCATCTAGCACAAAGGGAACGGGTGGCAGTAGAAACTTTTACTCTGGTTTCTCAGTCTGTTTCCTAGTGACGGTATGAAGTTCCTGCAGTTTTCACTGTAAAACCGAGTTGGAGCTAGTACCTCCCTATATATATGTATGGAGTGGAGTTTGCAACTGAAAAGAAACTTTGTGTTCCCAACAAGCTAGTATAAGGACGGCTTTCACACACACTTATCTCTCAGAACTGAGCATGTGGAGAGAAGTTCGTTCATCTAGCTCAAAGGGAAAGGGTTGCAGGAGAAGCTTTTACTCTGGTTTCTCAGTCTGTTTCCTAGTGCCGATTTGAAGTTCCTGCAGTATTCACTGTAAAACCGAGTTGGAGCTAGTATCTCCCCATATATATGTATGGAGTGGAGTTTGCAACTGTAAAGAAACTTTGTGTTCCCAACAAGCTAGGTGAAGGACGGCTTTCACACACAATTATCTCTCAGAACTGAGCATGTGGAGAGACGTTCGTTTATCTAGAACAAAGGGAATGGTTTGCAGGAGAAACTTTTACTCTGGTTTCTCAGTGAGTTTCTTAGTGCCGGTTTGAATTTCCTGCAGTTTTCACTGTAAAACCGAGTTGGAGCTAGTACCTCCCCATATATATGTATGGAGTGGAGTTTGCAACTGAAAAGAAACTTTGTGTTCCCAACAAGCTAGGTGAAGGACGGCTTTCACAGACACTTATCTCTCAAAACTGAGCATGTGGAGAGACGTTCGTTCATCTAGCACAAAGGGAACGGGTGGCAGGAGAAACTTTTACTCTGGTTTCTCAGTCTGTTTCCTAGTGCCGGTATGAAGTTCCGGCAGTTTTCACTGTAAAACAGAGTTGGAGCTAGTACCTCCCTATATATATGTATGGAGTGGAGTTTGCAACTGAAAAGAAACTTTGTGTTCCCAACAAGCTAGTATAAGGACGGCTTTCACACACACTTATCTCTCAGAACTGAGCATGCGGAGAGAAGTTCGTTCATCTAGCTCAAAGGGAAAGGGTTGCAGGAGAAGCTTTTACTCTGGTTTCTCAGTCTGTTTCCTAGTGCCGGTTTGAAGTTCCTGCAGTTTTCACTGTAAAACCGAGTTGGAGCTAGTACATCCCCATATATATGTATGGAGTGGAGTTTGCATCTGAAAAGAAACTTTGTGTTCCCAACAAGCTAGGTGAAGGACGGCTTTCACAGACACTTATCTCTCAAAACTGAGCATGTGGAGAGACGTTCGTTCATCTAGCACAAAGGGAACGGGTTGCAGGAGAAACTTTTACTCTGGTTTCTCAGTCTGTTTCCTAGTGCCGGTTTGAAGTTCCTGCAGTTTTCACTGTAAAACCGAGTTGGAGCTAGTACCTCCCCATATATATGTATGGAGTGGAGTTTGCAACTGAAAAGAAACTTTGTGTTCCCAGCATGCTTGGTGAAGGACGGCTTTCACACACACTTATCTTTCAGAACTGAGCATGTGGAGAAACGTTCGTTCATCTAGAACAATGGGAACGGTTTGCAGGAGAAACTTTAACTCTGGTTTCTCATTCTGTTTCCTAGTGCCGGTTTGAAGTTCCTGCAGTTTTCACTGTAAAACCGAGTTGGAGCTAGTACATCCCCATATATATGTATGGAGTGGAGTTTGCATCTGAAAAGAAACTTTGTGTTCCCAACAAGCTAGGTGAAGGACGGCTTTCACAGACACTTATCTCTCAAAACTGAGCATGTGGAGAGACGTTCGTTCATCTAGCTCAAAGGGAACGGGTTGCAGGAGAAACTTTTACTCAGGTTTCTCAGTCTGTTTCCTAGTGCCGGTTTGATGTTCCTGCAGTTTTCACTGTAAAACCGAGTTGTAGCTAGTACATCCCCATATATATGTATGGAGTGGAGTTTGCAACTGAAAAGAAACTTTGTGTTCCCAACAAGCTAGGTGAAGGACGGCTTTCACACGCACATATCTCTCAGAACTGAGCATGTGGAGAGACGTTCGTTCATCTAGCACAAAGGGAACGGGTTGCAGGAGAAACTTTTACTTTGGTTTCTCAGTCTGTTTCCTAGTGCCGGTTTGAAGTTCCTGCAGTTTTCACTGTAAAACGGAGTTGGAGCTAGTACCTCCCCATATATATGTATGGAGTGGAGTTTGCAACTGAAAAGAAACTTTGTGTTCCCAACAAGCTAGCTGAAGGACGGCTTTCACACACACTTATCTCTCAGAACTGAGCATGAGGAGAGACGTTCGTTCATCTAGAACAAAGGGAACGGGTTGCAGGAGAAACTTTTACTCTGGTGTCTCAGTCTGTTTCCTAGTGCCGGTTTGAAGTTCCTGCAGTTTTCACTGTAAAACCGAGTTGGAGCTAGTACCTATCCATATATATGTATGGAGTGGAGTTTGCAACTGAAAAGAAACTTGTGTTCTCAACAAGCTAGGTGAAGGACGGTTTCACACACACTTATCTCTCAGAACTGAACATGTGGAGAGACGTTCGTTCATCTAGCACAAAATGAACTGGTTGCAGGAGAAACTTTTACTCTGGTTTCTCAGTCCGTTTCCTAGTGCCGGTTTGAAGTTCCTGCAGTTTTCACTGTAAAACCGAGTTGGAGCTAGTACCTCCCCATATATATGTATGGAGTGAAGTTTGGAAATGAAAAGAAACTTTGTGTTCCCAACAAGCTATGTGAAGGACGGCTTTCAAACACACTTATCTCTCAGAACTGAGCATGTGGAGAAACGTTCGTTCATCTAGAACAATGATAACGGTTTGCAGGAGAAACTTTAACTCTGGTTTCTCAGTCTGTTTCCTAGTGCCGGTTTGAAGTTCCTGCAGTTTTCACTGTAAAACCGAGTTGGAGCTAGTACATCCCCATATATATGTATGGAGTGGAGCTTGCCTCTGAAAAGAAACTTTGTGTTCCCAACAAGCTAGGTGAAGGACGGCTTTCACAGACACTTATCTCTCAAAACTGTGCATGTGGAGAGACGTTCGTTCATCTAGCACAAAGGGAACGGGTTGCAGGAGAAACTTTTACTCAGGTTTCTCAGTCTGTTTCCTAGTGCCGGTTTGATGTTCCTGCAGTTTTCACTGTAAAACCGAGTTGGAGCTAGTACCTCCCATATATATGTATGGAGTGGAGTTTGCAACTGAAAAGAAACTTTGTGTTCCCAACAAGCTAGGTGAAGGACGGCTTTCACACGCACATATCTCTCAGAACTGAGCATGTGGAGAGACGTTCGTTCATCTAGCACAAAGGGAACGGGTTGCAGGAGAAACTTTTACTTTGGTTTCTCAGTCTGTTTCCTAGTGCCGGTTTGAAGTTCCTGCAGTTTTCACTGTAAAACGGAGTTGGAGCTTGTACCTCCCCTTATATATGTATGGAGTGGAGTTTGCAACTGAAAAGAAACTTTGTGTTCCCAGCATGCTTGGTGAAGGACGGCTTTCACACACAGTTATCTCTCAGAACTGAGCATGTGGAGAAACGTTCGTTCATCTAGAACAATGGGAACGGTTTGCAGGAGAAACTTTAACTCTGGTTTCTCATTCTGTTTCCTAGTGCCGGTTTGAAGTTCCTGCAGTTTTCACTGTAAAACCGAGTTGGAGCTAGTACATCCCCATATATATGGATGGAGTGGAGTTTGCATCTGAAAAGAAACTTTGTGTTCCCAACAAGCTAGGTGAAGGACGGCTTTCACAGACACTTATCTCTCAAAACTGAGCATGTGGAGAGACGTTCGTTCATCTAGCACAAATAGAACGGGTGGCAGCAGAAACTTTTACTCTGGTTTCTCAGTCTGTTTCCTAGTGCCGGTATGAAGTTCCTGCAGTTTTCACTGTAAAACCGAGTTGGAGCTAGTACCTCCCTATATATATGTATGGAGTGGAGTTTGCAACTCAAAAGAAACTTTGTGTTCCCAACAAGCTAGGTGAAGAACGGCTTTCACACACACTTATCTCTCAGAACTGAGCATGAGGAGAGACGTTCGTTCATCTAGAACAAAAGGGAACGGGTTGCAGGGGAAACTTTTACACAGGTTTCTCAGTCTGTTTCCTAGTGCCGGTTTGATGTTCCTGCAGTTTTCACTGTAAAACCGAGTTGGAGCTAGTACCTCCCCATATATATGTATGGAGTGGAGTTTGCAACTGAAAAGAAACTTTGTGTTCCCAACAAGCTAGGTGAAGGACGGCTTTCACACACACTTATCTCTCAGAACTGAGCATGTGGAGAGACGTTCGTTCATCTAGCACAAAGGGAACGGGTTGCAGGGGAAACTTTTACACAGGTTTCTCAGTCTGTTTCCTAGTGCCGGTTTGATGTTCCTGCAGTTTTCACTGTAAAACCGAGTTGGAGCTAGTACCTCCCCATATATATGTATGGAGTGGAGTTTGCAACTGAAAAGAAAATTTGTGTTCCCTACAAGCTAGGTGAAGGACGGCTTTCACACACACTTATCTCTCAGAACTGAGCATGTGGAGAGACGTTCGTTCATCTAGCACAAAGGGAACGGGTTGCAGGAGAAACTTTTACTTTGGTTTCTCAGTCTGTTTCCTAGTGCCGGTTTGAAGTTCCTGCAGTTTTCACTGTAAAACGGAGTTGGAGCTAGTACCTCCCCATATATATGTATGGAGTGGAGCTTGCCTCTGAAAAGAAACTTTGTGTTCCCAACAAGCTAGGTGAAGGACGGCTTTCACAGACACTTATCTCTCAAAACTGAGCATGTGGAGAGACGTTCGTTCATCTAGCACAAAGGGAACGGGTGGCAGGAGAAACTTTTACTCTGGTTTCTCAGTCTGTTTCCTAGTGCCGGTATGAAGTTCCTGCAGTTTTCACTGTAAAACCGAGTTGGAGCTAGTACCTCCCTATATATATATGTATGGAGTGGAGCTTGCCTCTGAAAAGAAACATTGTGTTCCCAACAAGCTAGGTGAAGGACGGCTTTCACAGACACTTATCTCTCAAAACTGAGCATGTGGAGAGACGTTCGTTCATCTAGCTCAAAGGGAAAGGGTTGCAGGAGAAACTTTTACTCTGGTTTCTCAGTGTGTTTCTTAGTGCCGGTTTGAATTTCCTGCAGTTTTCACTGTAAAACCGAGTTGGAGCTAGTACCTCCCCATATATATGTATGGAGTGGAGTTTGCAACTGAAAAGAAACTTTGTGTTCCCAACAAGCTAGGTGAAGGACGGCTTTCACACACACTTATCTCTCAGAACTGAGCATGTGGAGAGACGTTCGTTCATCTAGTACAAAGGGAACGGGTTGCAGGAGAAACTTTTACTCTGGTTTCTCAGTCTGTTTCCTAGTGCCGGTTTGAAGTTCCTGCAGTTTTCACTGTAAAACGGAGTTGGAGCTAGTACCTCCCCATATATATGTATGTAGTGGAGTTTGCAACTGAAAAGAAACTTTGTGTTCCCAACAAGCTAGGTGAAGAACGGCTTTCACACACACTTATCTCTCAGAACTGAGCATGTGAAGAGACTTTCGTTCATCTAGCACAAAGGGAACGGGTTGCAGGAGAAACTTTTACTCAGGTTTCTCAGTCTGTTTCCTAGAGCCGGTTTGATGTTCCTGCAGTTTTCACTGTAAAACCGAGTTGGAGCTAGTACCTCCCCATATATATGTATGGAGTGGAGTTTGCAACTGAAAAGAAACTTTGTGTTCCCAACAAGCTAGGTGAAGGACGGCTTTCACACACACATATCTCTCAGAACTGAGCATGTGGAGAGACGTTCGTTCATCTAGCACAAAGGGAACGGGTTGCAGGAGAAACTTTTACTTTGGTTTCTCAGTCTGTTTCCTAGTGCCGGTTGAAGTTCCTGCAGTTTTCACTGTAAAACGGAGTTGGAGCTAGTACCTCCCCATATATATGTATGGAGTGGAGTTTGCAACTGAAAAGAAACTTTGTGTTCCCAACAAGCTAGCTGAAGGACGGCTTTCACACACACTTATCTCTCAGAACTGAGCATGTGGAGAGACGTTCGTTCATCTAGCACAAAGGGAACGGTTGCAGGAGAAACTTTTACTCTGGTTTCTCAGTCTGTTTCCTAGTGTCGTTTTGAAGTTCCTGCAGTTTTCACTGTAAAACCGAGTTGGAGCTAGTACATCCCCATATATATGTATGGAGTGGAGCTTGCCTCTGAAAAGAAACTTTGTGTTCCCAACAAGCTAGGTGAAGGACTGCTTTCACAGACACTTATCTCTCAAAACTGAGCATGTGGAGAGACGTTCGTTCATCTAGCACAAAGGGAACGGGTGGCAGGAGAAACTTTTACTCTGGTTTCTCAGTCTGTTTCCTAGTGCCGGTTTGAAGTTCCTGCAGTTTTCACTGTAAAACCGAGTTGGAGCTAGTACATCCCCATATATATGTATGGAGTGGAGCTTGCCTCTGAAAAGAAACTTTGTGTTCCCAACAAGCTAGGTGAAGGACGGCTTTCACAGACACTTATCTCTCAAAACTGAGCATGTGGAGAGACGTTCGTTCATCTAGCACAAAGGGAACGGGTGGCAGGAGAAACTTTTACTCTGGTTTCTCAGTCTGTTTCCTAGTGCCTGTTTGAAGTTCCTGCAGTTATCACTGTAAAACGGAGTAGGAGCTAGTACCTCCCCATATATATGTATGTAGTGGAGTTTGCAACTGAAAAGAAACTTTGTGTTCCCAACAAGCTAGGTGAAGAACGGCTTTCAGACACAGTTATCTCTCGGAACTGAGCAGGTGGAGAGACTTTCGTTCATCTAGCACAAAGGGAACGGGTTGCAGGAGAAACTTTTACACAGGTTTCTCAGTCTGTTTCCTAGTGCCGGTATGAAGTTCCTGCAGTTTTCACTGTAAAACCGAGTTGGAGCTAGTACCTCCCTATATATATGTATGGAGTGGAGTTTGCAACTGAAAAGAAACTTTGTGTTCCCAACAAGCTAGCTGAACGACGGCTTTCACACACACATATCTCTCAGAACTGAGCATGTGGAGAGACGTTCGTTCATCTAGCACAAAGGGAACGGGTTGCAGGAGAAACTTTTACTCTGGTTTCTCAGTCTGTTTCCTAGTGCCGGTTTGAAGTTCCTGCAGTTTTCACTGTAAAACCGAGTTGGAGCTAGTATCTCCCCATATATATGTATGGAGTGGAGTTTGCAACTGTAAAGAAACTTTGTGTTCCCAACAAGCTAGGTGAAGGACGGCTTTCACACACAATTATCTCTCAGAACTGAGCATGTGGAGAGACGTTCGTTCATCTAGAACAAAGGGAATGGTTTGCAGGAGAAACTTTTACTCTGGTTTCTCAGTGTGTTTCTTAGTGCCGGTTTGAATTTCCTGCAGTTTTCACTGTAAAACCGAGTTGGAGCTAGTACCTCCCCATATGTATGTATGGAGTGGAGTTTGCAACTGAAAAGAAACTTTGTGTTCCCAACAAGCTAGGTGAAGGACGGCTTTCACACACACTTATCTCTCAGAACTGAGCATGTGGAGAGACGTTCGTTCATCTAGCACAAAGGGAACGGGTTGCAGGAGAAACTTTTACTTTAGTTTCTCAGTCTGTTTCCTAGTGCCGGTTTGAAGTTCCTGCAGTTTTCACTGTAAAACGGAGTTGGAGCTAGTACCTCCCCATATATATGTATGGAGTGGAGCTTGCCTCTGAAAAGAAACTTTGTGTTCCCAACAAGCTAGGTGAAGGACGGCTTTCACAGACACTTATCTCTCAAAACTGAGCATGTGGAGAGACGTTCGTTCATCTAGCACAAAGGGAACGGGTGGCAGGAGAAACTTTTACTCTGGTTTCTCAGTGTGTTTCCTAGTGCCGGTATGAAGTTCCTGCAGTTTTCACTGTAAAACCGAGTTGGAGCTAGTACCTCCCTATATATATGTATGGAGTGGAGTTTGCAACTGAAAAGAAACTTTGTGTTCCCAATAAGCTAGTTGAACGACGGCTTTCACACACACATATCTCTCAGAACTGAGCATGTGGAGAGACGTTCGTTCATCTAGCACAAAGGGAACGGGTTGCAGGAGAAACTTTTACTCTGGTTTCTCAGTCTGTTTCCTAGTGCCGGTTTGAAGTTCCTGCAGTTTTCACTGTAAAAACGAGTTGGAGCTAGTACCTCCTCATATATATGTATGGAGTGGAGTTTGCAACTGAAAAGAAACTTTGTGTTCCCAACAAGCTAGCTGAAGGACGGCTTTCACACACACTTATCTCTCAGAACTGAGCATGTGGAGAGACGTTCGTTCATCTAGCACAAAGGGAACGGGTTGCAGGAGAAACTTTTACTCTGGTTTCTCAGTCTGTTTCCTAGTGCCGGTTTGAAGTTCCTGCAGTTTTCACTGTAAAACGGAGTTGGAGCTAGTACCTCCCCATATATATGTATGTAGTGGAGTTTGCAACTGAAAAGAAACTTTGTGTTCCCAACAAGCTAGGTGAAGAACGGCTTTCACACACAGTTATCTCTCAGAACTGAGCATGTGGAGAGACTTTCGTTCATCTAGCAAAAAGTGAACGGGTTGCAGGAGAAACTTTTACACAGGTTTCTCAGTCTGTTTCGTAGTGCCGGTTTGATGTTCCTGCAGTTTTCACTGTAAAACCGAGTTGGAGCTAGTACCTCCCCATATATATGTATGGAGTGGAGTTTGCAACTGAAAAGAAACTTTGTGTTCCCAACAAGCTAGTATAAGGACGGCTTTCACACACACTTATCTCTCAGAACTGAGCATGTGGAGAGAAGTTCGTTCATCTAGCTCAAAGGGAAAGGGTTGCAGGAGAAGCTTTTACTCTGGTTTCTCAGTCTGTTTCCTAGTGCCGATTTGAAGTTCCTACAGTATTCACTGTAAAACCGAGTTGGAGCTAGTATCTCCCCATATATATGTATGGAGTGGAGTTTGCAACTGAAAAGAAACTTTGTGTTCCCAGCATGCTTGGTGAAGGACGGCTTTCACACACACTTATCTTTCAGAACTGAGCATGTGGAGAAACGTTCGTTCATCTAGAACAATGGGAACGGTTTGCAGGAGAAACTTTAACTCTGGTTTCACATTCTGTTTCCTAGTGCCGGTTTGAAGTTCCTGCAGTTTTCACTGTAAAACCGAGTTGGAGCTAGTACATCCCCATATATATGTATGGAGTGGAGTTTGCATCTGAAAAGAAACTTTGTGTTCCCAACAAGCTAGGTGAAGGACGGCTTTCACAGACACATATCTCTCAGAACTGAGCATGTGGAGAGACGTTCGTTCATCTAGCACAAAGGGAACGGGTTGCAGGAGAAACTTTTACTTTGGTTTATCAGTCTGTTTCCTAGTGCCGGTTTGAATTTCCTGCAGTTTTCACTGTAAAACGGAGTTGGAGCTAGTACCTCCCCATATATATGTATGGAGTGGAGTTTGCAACTGAAAAGAAACTTTGTGTTCCCAACAAGCTAGCTGAAGGACGGCTTTCACACACACTTATCTCTCAGAACTGAGCATGAGGAGAGACGTTCGTTCATCTAGAACAAAGGGAACGGGTTGCAGGAGAAACTTTTACTCTGGTGTCTCAGTCTGTTTCCTAGTGCCGGTTTGAAGTTCCTGCAGTTTTCACTGTAAAACCGAGTTGGAGCTAGTACCTATCCATATATATGTATGGAGTGGAGTTTGCAACTGAAAAGAAACTTGTGTTCTCAACAAGCTAGGTGAAGGACGGTTTCACACACACTTATCTCTCAGAACTGAGCATGTGGAGAGACGTTCGTTCATGTAGCACAAAATGAACTGGTTGCAGGAGAAACTTTTACTCTGGTTTCTCAGTCCGTTTCCTAGTGCCGGTTTGAAGTTCCTGCAGTTTTCACTGTAAAATCGAGTTGGAGCTAGTACCTCCCCATATATATGTATGGAGTGAATTTTGGAAATGAAAAGAAACTTTGTGTTCCCAACAAGCTATGTGAAGGACGGCTTTCAAACACACTTATCTCTCAGAACTGAGCATGTGGAGAAACGTTCGTTCATCTAGAACAATGATAACGGTTTGCAGGAGAAACTTTAACTCTGGTTTCTCAGTCTGTTTCCTAGTGCCGGTTTGAAGTTCCTGCAGTTTTCACTGTAAAACCGAGTTGGAGCTAGTACCTCCCCATATATATGTATGGAGTGGAGTTTGCAACTGAAAAGAAACTTTGTGTTCCCAACAAGTTAGGTGAAGGACTTCTTTCACACACACTTATCTCTCATAACTGAGCATGTGGAGAGACGTTCGTTTATCAAGCACAAAGGGAACGGGTTGCAGGAGAAACTTTTACTCTGGTTTCTCAGTCTGTTTCCTAGTGCCGGTTTGAAGTTCCTGCAGTTTTCACTGTAAAACCGAGTTGGAGCTAGTACATCCCCATATATATGTATGGAGTGGAGCTTGCCTCTGAAAAGAAACTTTGTGTTCCCAACAAGCTAGGTGAAGGACGGCTTTCACAGACACTTATCTCTCAAAACTGAGCATGTGGAGAGACGTTCGTTCATCTAGCACAAAGGGAACGGGTGGCAGGAGAAACTTTTACTCTGGTTTCTCAGTCTGTTTCCTAGTGCCGGTTTGAATTTCCTGCAGTATTCACTGTAAAACCGAGTTGGAGCTAGTACATCCCCATATATATGTATGGAGTGGAGTTTGCATCTGAAAAGAAACTTTGTGTTCCCAGCATGCTTGGTGAAGGACGGCTTTCACACACACTTATCTTTCAGAACTGAGCATGTGGAGAAACGTTCGTTCATCTAGAACAATGGGAACGGTTTGCAGGAGAAACTTTAACTCTGGTTTCTCATTCTGTTTCCTAGTGCCGGTTTGAAGTTCCTGCAGTTTTCACTGTAAAACCGAGTTGGAGCTAGTACATCCCCATATATATGTATGGAGTGGAATTTGCATCTGAAAAGAAACTTTGTGTTCCCAACAAGCTAGGTGAAGGACGGCTTTCACAGACACTTATCTCTCAAAACTGTGCATGTGGAGAGACGTTCGTTCATCTAGCACAAAGGGAACGGGTTGCAGGAGAAACTTTTACTCAGGTTTCTCAGTCTGTTTCCTAGTGCCGGTTTGATGTTCCTGCAGTTTTCACTGTAAAACCGAGTTGGAGCTAGTACCTCCCCATATATATGTATGGAGTGGAGTTTGCAACTGAAAAGAAACTTTGTGTTCCCAACAAGCTAGGTGAAGGACGGCTTTCACACGCACATATCTCTCAGAACTGAGCATGTGGAGAGACGTTCGTTCATCTAGCACAAAGGGAACGGGTTGCAGGAGAAACTTTTACTCTGGTTTCTCAGTCTGTTTCCTAGTGCCGGTTTGAAGTTCCTGCAGTTTTCACTGTAAAACGGAGTTGGAGCTTGTACCTCCCCATATATATGTATGGAGTTGAGTTTGCAACTGAAAAGAAACTTTGTGTTCCCAACAAGCTAGCTGAAGGACGGCTTTCACACACACTTATCTCTCAGAACTGAGCATGAGGAGAGACGTTCGTTCATCTAGAACAAAGGGAACGGGTTGCAGGAGAAACTTTTACTCTGGTGTCTCAGTCTGTTTCCTAGTGCCGGTTTGAAGTTCCTGCAGTTTTCACTGTAAAACCGAGTTGGAGCTAGTACCTATCCATATATATGTATGGAGTGGAGTTTGCAACTGAAAAGAAACTTGTGTTCTCAACAAGCTAGGTGAAGGACGGTTTCACACACACTTATCTCTCAGAACTGAGCATGTGGAGAGACGTTCGTTCATCTAGCACAAAATGAACTGGTTGCAGGAGAAACTTTTACTCTGGTTTCTCAGTCTGTTTCCTAGTGCCGGTTTGAAGTTCCTGCAGTTTTCACTGTAAAACCGAGTTGGAGCTAGTACATCCCCATATATATGTATGGAGTGGAGCTTGCCTCTGAAAAGAAACTTTGTGTTCCCAACAAGCTAGGTGAAGGACGGCTTTCACAGACACTTATCTCTCAAAACTGAGCATGTGGAGAGACGTTCGTTCATCTAGCACAAAGGGAACGGGTGGCAGGAGAAACTTTTACTCTGGTTTCTCAGTCTGTTTCCTAGTGCCGGTATGAAGTTCCTGCAGTTTTCACTGTAAAACCGAGTTGGAGCTAGTACCTCCCTATATATATGTATGGAGTGGAGTTTGCAACTCAAAAGAAACTTTGTGTTCCCAACAAGCTAGGTGAAGGACGGCTTTCACACACACTTATCTCTCAGAACTGAGCATGTGGAGAGACGTTCGTTCATCTAGCACAAAGGGAACGGGTTGCAGGAGAAACTTTTACTCTGGTTTCTCAGTCTGTTTCCTAGTGCCGGTTTGAAGTTCCTGCAGTTTTCACTGTAAAAACGAGTTGGAGCTAGTACCTCCTCATATATATGTATGGAGTGGAGTTTGCAACTGAAAAGAAACTTTGTGTTCCCAACAAGCTAGCTGAAGGACGGCTTTCACACACACTTATCTCTCAGAACTGAGCATGTGGAGAGACGTTCGTTCATCTAGCACAAAGGGAACGGGTTGCAGGAGAAACTTTTACTCTGGTTTCTCATTCTGTTTCCTAGTGCCGGTTTGAAGTTCCTGCAGTTTTCACTGTAAAACGGAGTTGGAGCTAGTACCTCCCCATATATATGTATGTAGTGGAGTTTGCAACTGAAAAGAAACTTTGTGTTCCCAACAAGCTAGGTGAAGAACGGCTTTCACACACAGTTATCTCTCAGAACTGAGCATGTGGAGAGACGTTCGTTCATCTAGCACAAAGGGAACGGGTTGCAGGGGAAACTTTTACACAGGTTTCTCAGTCTGTTTCCTAGTGCCGGTTTGATGTTCCTGCAGTTTTCACTGTAAAACCGAGTTGGAGCTAGTACATCCCCATATATATGTATGGAGTGGAGTTTGCATCTGAAAAGAAACTTTGTGTTCCCAACAAGCTAGGTGAAGGACGGCTTTCACAGACACTTATCTCTCAAAACTGAGCATGTGGAGAGACGTTCGTTCATCTAGCACAAAGGGAACGGGTTGCAGGAGAAACTTTTACTCAGGTTTCTCAGTCTGTTTCCTAGTGCCGGTTTGATGTTCCTGCAGTTTTCACTGTAAAACCGAGTTGGAGCTAGTACCTCCCCATATATATGTATGGAGTGGAGTTTGCAACTGAAAAGAAACTTTGTGTTCCCAACAAGCTAGGTGAAGGACGGCTTTCACACGCACATATCTCTCAGAACTGAGCATGTGGAGAGACGTTCGTTCATCTAGCACAAAGGGAACGGGTTGCAGGAGAAACTTTTACTTTGGTTTCTCAGTCTGTTTCCTAGTGCCGGTTTGAAGTTCCTGCAGTTTTCACTGTAAAACGGAGTTGGAGCTAGTACCTCCCCATATATATGTATGGAGTGGAGTTTGCAACTGAAAAGAAACTTTGTGTTCCCAACAAGCTAGCTGAAGGACGGCTTTCACACACACTTATCTCTCAGAACTGAGCATGAGGAGAGACGTTCGTTCATCTAGAACAAAGGGAACGGGTTGCAGGAGAAACTTTAACTCTGGTGTCTCAGTCTGTTTCCTAGTGCCGGTTTGAAGTTCCTGCAGTTTTCACTGTAAAACCGAGTTGGAGCTAGTACCTATCCATATATATGTATGGAGTGGAGTTTGCAACTGAAAAGAAACTTGTGTTCTCAACAAGCTAGGTGAAGGACGGTTTCACACACACTTATCTCTCAGAACTGAGCATGTGGAGAGACGTTCGTTCATCTAGCACAAAATGAACTGGTTGCAGGAGAAACTTTTACTCTGGTTTCTCAGTCCGTTTCCTAGTGCCGGTTTGAAGTTCCTGCAGTTTTCACTGTAAAACCGAGTTGGAGCTAGTACCTCCCCATATATATGTATGGAGTGAAGTTTGGAAATGAAAAGAAACTTTGTGTTCCCAACAAGCTATGTGAAGGACGGCTTTCAAACACACTTATCTCTCAGAACTGAGCATGTGGAGAAACGTTCGTTCATCTAGAACAATGATAACGGTTTGCAGGAGAAACTTTAACTCTGGTTTCTCAGTCTGTTTCCTAGTGCCGGTTTGAAGTTCCTGCAGTTTTCACTGTAAAACCGAGTTGGAGCTAGTACCTCCCCATATATATGTATGGAGTGGAGTTTGCAACTGAAAAGAAACTTTGTGTTCCCAACAAGTTAGGTGAAGGACTTCTTTCACACACACTTATCTCTCAGAAATGAGCATGTGGAGAGACGTTCGTTTATCAAGCACAAAGGGAACGGGTTGCAGGAGAAACTTTTACTCTGGTTTCTCAGTCTGTTTCCTAGTGCCGGTTTGAAGTTCCTGCAGTTTTCACTGTAAAACCGAGTTGGAGCTAGTACATCCCCATATGTATGTATGGAGTGGAGCTTGCCTCTGAAAAGAAACTTTGTGTTCCCAACAAGCTAGGTGAAGGACGGCTTTCACAGACACTTATCTCTCAAAACTGAGCATGTGGAGAGACGTTCGTTCATCTAGCACAAAGGGAACGGGTGGCAGGAGAAACTTTTACTCTGGTTTCTCAGTCTGTTTCCTAGTGCCGATATGAAGTTCCTGCAGTTTTCACTGTAAAACCGAGTTGGAGCTAGTACCTCCCTATATATATGTATGGAGTGGAGTTTGCAACTCAAAAGAAACTTTGTGTTCCCAACAAGCTAGGTGAAGGACGGCTTTCACACACACTTATCTCTCAGAACTGAGCATGTGGAGAGACGTTCGTTCATCTAGCACAAAGGGAACGGGTTGCAGGAGAAACTTTTACTCTGGTTTCTCAGTCTGTTTCCTAGTGCCGGTTTGAAGTTCCTGCAGTTTTCACTGTAAAAACGAGTTGGAGCTAGTACCTCCTCATATATATGTATGGAGTGGAGTTTGCAACTGAAAAGAAACTTTGTGTTCCCAACAAGCTAGCTGAAGGACGGCTTTCACACACACTTATCTCTCAGAACTGAGCATGTGGAGAGACGTTCGTTCATCTAGCACAAAGGGAACGGGTTGCAGGAGAAACTTTTACTCTGGTTTCTCAGTCTGTTTCCTAGTGCCGGTTTGAAGTTCCTGCAGTTTTCACTGTAAAACGGAGTTGGAGCTAGTACCTCCCCATATATATGTATGGAGTGGAGCTTGCCTCTGAAAAGAAACTTTGTGTTCCCAACAAGCTAGGTGAAGGACGGCTTTCACAGACACTTATCTCTCAAAACTGAGCATGTGGAGAGACGTTCGTTCATCTAGCACAAAGGGAACGGGTGGCAGGAGAAACTTTTACTCTGGTTTCTCAGTCTGTTTCCTAGTGCCGGTATGAAGTTCCTGCAGTTTTCACTGTAAAACCGAGTTGGAGCTAGTACCTCCCTATATATATGTATGGAGTGGAGTTTGCAACTGAAAAGAAACTTTGTGTTCCCAACAAGCTAGTATAAGGACGGCTTTCACACACACTTATCTCTCAGAACTGAGCATGTGGAGAGAAGTTCGTTCATCTAGCTCAAAGGGAAAGGGTTGCAGGAGAAGCTTTTACTCTGGTTTCTCAGTCTGTTTCCTAGTGCCGATTTGAAGTTCCTGCAGTTTTCACTGTAAAACCGAGTTGGAGCTAGTATCTCCCCATATATATGTATGGAGTGGAGTTTGCAACTGTAAAGAAACTTTGTGTTCCCAACAAGCTAGGTGAAGGACGGCTTTCACACACAATTATCTCTCAGAACTGAGCATGTGGAGAGACGTTCGTTCATCTAGAACAAAGGGAATGGTTTGCAGGAGAAACTTTTACTCTGGTTTCTCAGTGTGTTTCTTAGTGCCGGTTTGAATTTCCTGCAGTTTTCACTGTAAAACCGAGTTGGAGCTAGTACCTCCCCATATATATGTATGGAGTGGAGTTTGAAACTGAAAAGAAACTTTGTGTTCCCAACAAGCTAGGTGAAGGACGGCTTTCACACACACTTATCTCTCAGAACTGAGCATGTGGAGAGACGTTCGTTCATCTAGTACAAAGGGAACGGGTTGCAGGAGAAACTTTTACTCTGGTTTCTCAGTCTGTTTCCTAGTGCCGGTTTGAAGTTCCTGCAGTTTTCACTGTAAAACCGAGTTGGAGCTAGTACCTCCCCATATATATGTATGGAGTGGAGTTTGCAACTGAAAAGAAACATTGTGTTCCCAACAAGCTAGGTGAAGGACGGCTTTCACAGACACTTATCTCTCAAAACTGAGCATGTGGAGAGACGTTCGTTCATCTAGCACAAAGGGAACGGGTGGCAGGAGAAACTTTTACTCTGGTTTCTCAGTCTGTTTCCTAGTGCCGGTTTGAAGTTCCTGCAGTTTTCACTGTAAAACCGAGTTGGAGCTAGTACCTCCCCATATATATGTATGGAGTGGAGTTTGCAACTGAAAAGAAACTTTGTGTTCCCAACAAGCTAGGTGAAGGACGGCTTTCACACACACTTATCTCTCAGAACTGAGCATGTGGAGAGACGTTCGTTCATCTAGTACAAAGGGAACGGGTTGCAGGAGAAACTTTTACTCTGGTTTCTCAGTCTGTTTCCTAGTGCCGGTTTGAAGTTCCTTCAGTTTTCACTGTAAAACGGAGTTGGAGCTAGTACCTCCCCATATATATGTATGTAGTGGAGTTTGCAACTGAAAAGAAACTTTGTGTTCCCAACAAGCTAGGTGAAGAACGGCTTTCACACACACTTATCTCTCAGAACTGAGCATGTGAAGAGACTTTCGTTCATCTAGCACAAAGGGAACGGGTTGCAGGAGAAACTTTTACTCAGGTTTCTCAGTCTGTTTCCTAGAGCCGGTTTGATGTTCCTGCAGTTTTCACTGTAAAACCGAGTTGGAGCTAGTACCTCCCCATATATATGTATGGAGTGGAGTTTGCAACTGAAAAGAAACTTTGTGTTCCCAACAAGCTAGGTGAAGGACGGCTTTCACACACACATATCTCTCAGAACTGAGCATGTGGAGAGACGTTCGTTCATCTAGCACAAAGGAACGGGTTGCAGGAGAAACTTTTACTTTGGTTTCTCAGTCTGTTTGCTAGTGCCGGTTTGAAGTTCCTGCAGTTTTCACTGTAAAACGGAGTTGGAGCTAGTACCTCCCCATATATATGTATGGAGTGGAGTTTGCAACTGAAAAGAAACTTTGTGTTCCCAACAAGCTAGCTGAAGGACGGCTTTCACACACACTTATCTCTCAGAACTGAGCATGTGGAGAGACTTTCGTTCATCTAGCACAAAGGGAACGGTTGCAGGAGAAACTTTTACTCTGGTTTCTCAGTCTGTTTCCTAGTGTCGGTTTGAAGTTCCTGCAGTTTTCACTGTAAAACCGAGTTGGAGCTAGTACATCCCCATATATATGTATGGAGTGGAGCTTGCCTCTGAAAAGAAACTTTGTGTTCCCAACAAGCTAGGTGAAGGACGGCTTTCACAGACACTTATCTCTCAAAACTGAGCATGTGGAGAGACGTTCGTTCATCTAGCACAAAGGGAACGGGTGGCAGGAGAAACTTTTACTCTGGTTTCTCAGTCTGTTTCCTAGTGCCGGGTTGAAGTTCCTGCAGTTTTCACTGTAAAACCGAGTTGGAGCTAGTACATCCCCATATATATGTATGGAGTGGAGCTTGCCTCTGAAAAGAAACTTTGTGTTCCCAACAAGCTAGGTGAAGGACGGCTTTCACAGACACTTATCTCTCAAAACTGAGCATGTGGAGAGACTTTCGTTCATCTAGCACAAAGGGAAAGGGTGGCAGGAGAAACTTTTACTCTGGTTTCTCAGTCTGTTTCCTAGTGCCGGTTTGAAGTTCCTGCAGTTATCACTGTAAAACGGAATTGGAGCTCGTACCTCCCCATATATATGTATGTAGTGGATTTTGCAACTGAAAAGAAACTTTGTGTTCCCAACAAGCTAGGTGAAGAACGGCTTTCAGACACAGTTATCTCTCGGAACTGAGCATGTGGAGAGACTTTCGTTCATCTAGCACAAAGGGAACGGGTGGCAGGAGAAACTTTTACTCTGGTATCTCAGTCTGTTTCCTAGTGCCAGTATGAAGTTCCTGCAGTTTTCACTGTAAAACCGAGTTGGAGCTAGTATCTCCCCATATATATGTATAGAGTGGAGTTTGCAACTGTAAAGAAACTTTGTGTTCCCAACAAGCTAGGTGAAGGACGGCTTTCACACACAATTATCTCTCAGAACTGAGCATGTGGAGAGACGTTCGTTCATCTAGAACAAAGGGAATGGTTTGCAGGAGAAACTTTTACTCTGGTTTCTCAGTGTGTTTCTTAGTGCCGGTTTGAATTTCCTGCTGTTTTCACTGTAAAACCGAGTTGGAGCTAGTACCTCCCCATATATATGTATGGAGTGGAGTTTGCAACTGAAAAGAAACATTGTGTTCCCAACAAGCTAGGTGAAGGACGGCTTTCACACACACTTATCTCTCAGAACTGAGCATGTGGAGAGACGTTCGTTCATCTAGCACAAAGGGAACGGGTTGCAGGAGAAACTTTTCCTTTAGTTTCTCAGTCTGTTTCCTAGTGCCGGTTTGAAGTTCCTGCAGTTTTCACTGTAAAACGGAGTTGGAGCTAGTACCTCCCCATATATATGTATGGAGTGGAGCTTGCCTCTGAAAAGAAACTTTGTGTTCCCAACAAGCTAGGTGAAGGACGGCTTTCACAGACACTTATCTCTCAAAACTGAGCATGTGGAGAGACGTTCGTTCATCTAGCACAAAGGGAACGGGTGGCAGGAGAAACTTTTACTCTGGTTTCTCAGTCTGTTTTAGTGCCGGTATGAAGTTCCTGCAGTTTTCACTGTAAAACCGAGTTGGAGCTAGTACCTCCCTATATATATGTATGGAGTGGAGTTTGCAACTGAAAAGAAACTTTGTGTTCCCAACAAGCTAGTTGAACGACGGCTTTCACACACACATATCTCTCAGAACTGAGCATGTGGAGAGACGTTCGTTCATCTAGCACAAAGGGAACGGGTTGCAGGAGAAACTTTTACTCTGGTTTCTCAGTCTGTTTCCTAGTGCCGGTTTGAAGTTCCTGCAGTTTTCACTGTAAAAACGAGTTGGAGCTAGTACCTCCTCATATATATGTATAGAGTGGAGTTTGCAACTGAAAAGAAACTTTGTGTTCCCAACAAGCTAGCTGAAGGACGGCTTTCACACACACTTATCTCTCAGAACTGAGCATGTGGAGAGACGTTCGTTCATCTAGTACAAAGGGAACGGGTTGCAGGAGAAACTTTTACTCTGGTTTCTCAGTCTGTTTCCTAGTGCCGGTTTGAAGTTCCTGCAGTTTTCACTGTAAAACCGAGTTGGAGCTAGTACCTCCCCATATATATGTATGGAGTGGAGTTTGCAACTGAAAAGAAACATTGTGTTCCCAACAAGCTAGGTGAAGGACGGCTTTCACAGACACTTATCTCTCAAAACTGAGCATGTGGAGAGACGTTCGTTCATCTAGCACAAAGGGAACGGGTGGCAGGAGAAACTTTTACTCTGGTTTCTCAGTCTGTTTCCTAGTGCCGGTTTGAAGTTCCTGCAGTTTTCACTGTAAAACCGAGTTGGAGCTAGTACCTCCCCATATATATGTATGGAGTGGAGTTTGCAACTGAAAAGAAACTTTGTGTTCCCAACAAGCTAGGTGAAGGACGGCTTTCACACACACTTATCTCTCAGAACTGAGCATGTGGAGAGACGTTCGTTCATCTAGTACAAAGGGAACGGGTTGCAGGAGAAACTTTTACTCTGGTTTCTCAGTCTGTTTCCTAGTGCCGGTTTGAAGTTCCTTCAGTTTTCACTGTAAAACGGAGTTGGAGCTAGTACCTCCCCATATATATGTATGTAGTGGAGTTTGCAACTGAAAAGAAACTTTGTGTTCCCAACAAGCTAGGTGAAGAACGGCTTTCACACACACTTATCTCTCAGAACTGAGCATGTGAAGAGACTTTCGTTCATCTAGCACAAAGGGAACGGGTTGCAGGAGAAACTTTTACTCAGGTTTCTCAGTCTGTTTCCTAGAGCCGGTTTGATGTTCCTGCAGTTTTCACTGTAAAACCGAGTTGGAGCTAGTACCTCCCCATATATATGTATGGAGTGGAGTTTGCAACTGAAAAGAAACTTTGTGTTCCCAACAAGCTAGGTGAAGGACGGCTTTCACACACACATATCTCTCAGAACTGAGCATGTGGAGAGACGTTCGTTCATCTAGCACAAAGGAACGGGTTGCAGGAGAAACTTTTACTTTGGTTTCTCAGTCTGTTTGCTAGTGCCGGTTTGAAGTTCCTGCAGTTTTCACTGTAAAACGGAGTTGGAGCTAGTACCTCCCCATATATATGTATGGAGTGGAGTTTGCAACTGAAAAGAAACTTTGTGTTCCCAACAAGCTAGCTGAAGGACGGCTTTCACACACACTTATCTCTCAGAACTGAGCATGTGGAGAGACTTTCGTTCATCTAGCACAAAGGGAACGGTTGCAGGAGAAACTTTTACTCTGGTTTCTCAGTCTGTTTCCTAGTGTCGGTTTGAAGTTCCTGCAGTTTTCACTGTAAAACCGAGTTGGAGCTAGTACATCCCCATATATATGTATGGAGTGGAGCTTGCCTCTGAAAAGAAACTTTGTGTTCCCAACAAGCTAGGTGAAGGACGGCTTTCACAGACACTTATCTCTCAAAACTGAGCATGTGGAGAGACGTTCGTTCATCTAGCACAAAGGGAACGGGTGGCAGGAGAAACTTTTACTCTGGTTTCTCAGTCTGTTTCCTAGTGCCGGGTTGAAGTTCCTGCAGTTTTCACTGTAAAACCGAGTTGGAGCTAGTACATCCCCATATATATGTATGGAGTGGAGCTTGCCTCTGAAAAGAAACTTTGTGTTCCCAACAAGCTAGGTGAAGGACGGCTTTCACAGACACTTATCTCTCAAAACTGAGCATGTGGAGAGACTTTCGTTCATCTAGCACAAAGGGAAAGGGTGGCAGGAGAAACTTTTACTCTGGTTTCTCAGTCTGTTTCCTAGTGCCGGTTTGAAGTTCCTGCAGTTATCACTGTAAAACGGAATTGGAGCTCGTACCTCCCCATATATATGTATGTAGTGGATTTTGCAACTGAAAAGAAACTTTGTGTTCCCAACAAGCTAGGTGAAGAACGGCTTTCAGACACAGTTATCTCTCGGAACTGAGCATGTGGAGAGACTTTCGTTCATCTAGCACAAAGGGAACGGGTGGCAGGAGAAACTTTTACTCTGGTATCTCAGTCTGTTTCCTAGTGCCAGTATGAAGTTCCTGCAGTTTTCACTGTAAAACCGAGTTGGAGCTAGTATCTCCCCATATATATGTATAGAGTGGAGTTTGCAACTGTAAAGAAACTTTGTGTTCCCAACAAGCTAGGTGAAGGACGGCTTTCACACACAATTATCTCTCAGAACTGAGCATGTGGAGAGACGTTCGTTCATCTAGAACAAAGGGAATGGTTTGCAGGAGAAACTTTTACTCTGGTTTCTCAGTGTGTTTCTTAGTGCCGGTTTGAATTTCCTGCTGTTTTCACTGTAAAACCGAGTTGGAGCTAGTACCTCCCCATATATATGTATGGAGTGGAGTTTGCAACTGAAAAGAAACATTGTGTTCCCAACAAGCTAGGTGAAGGACGGCTTTCACACACACTTATCTCTCAGAACTGAGCATGTGGAGAGACGTTCGTTCATCTAGCACAAAGGGAACGGGTTGCAGGAGAAACTTTTCCTTTAGTTTCTCAGTCTGTTTCCTAGTGCCGGTTTGAAGTTCCTGCAGTTTTCACTGTAAAACGGAGTTGGAGCTAGTACCTCCCCATATATATGTATGGAGTGGAGCTTGCCTCTGAAAAGAAACTTTGTGTTCCCAACAAGCTAGGTGAAGGACGGCTTTCACAGACACTTATCTCTCAAAACTGAGCATGTGGAGAGACGTTCGTTCATCTAGCACAAAGGGAACGGGTGGCAGGAGAAACTTTTACTCTGGTTTCTCAGTCTGTTTTAGTGCCGGTATGAAGTTCCTGCAGTTTTCACTGTAAAACCGAGTTGGAGCTAGTACCTCCCTATATATATGTATGGAGTGGAGTTTGCAACTGAAAAGAAACTTTGTGTTCCCAACAAGCTAGTTGAACGACGGCTTTCACACACACATATCTCTCAGAACTGAGCATGTGGAGAGACGTTCGTTCATCTAGCACAAAGGGAACGGGTTGCAGGAGAAACTTTTACTCTGGTTTCTCAGTCTGTTTCCTAGTGCCGGTTTGAAGTTCCTGCAGTTTTCACTGTAAAAACGAGTTGGAGCTAGTACCTCCTCATATATATGTATAGAGTGGAGTTTGCAACTGAAAAGAAACTTTGTGTTCCCAACAAGCTAGCTGAAGGACGGCTTTCACACACACTTATCTCTCAGAACTGAGCATGTGGAGAGACGTTCGTTCATCTAGCACAAAGGGAACGGGTTGCAGGAGAAACTTTTACTCTGGTTTCTCAGTCTGTTTCCTAGTGCCGGTTTGAAGTTCCTGCAGTTTTCACTGTAAAACCGAGTTGGAGCTAGTACCTCCCCATATATATGTATGGAGTGGAGTTTGCAACTGAAAAGAAACTTTGTGTTCCCAACAAGCTAGGTGAAGGACGGCTTTCACACACAATTATCTCTCAGAACTGAGCATGTGGAGAGACGTTCGTTCATCTAGAACAAAGGGAATGGTTTGCAGGAGAAACTTTTACTCTGGTTTCTCAGTGTGTTTCTTAGTGCCGGTTTGAATTTCCTGCAGTTTTCACTGTAAAACCGAGTTGGATCTAGTACCTCCCCATATGTATTTATGGAGTGGAGTTTGCAACTGAAAAGAAACTTTGTGTTCCCAACAAGCTAGGTGAAGGACGGCTTTCACACACACTTATATCTCAGAACTGAGCATGTGGAGAGACGTTCGTTCATCTAGCACAAAGGGAACGGGTTGCAGGAGAAACTTTTCCTTTAGTTTCTCAGTCTGTTTCCTAGTGCCGGTTTGAAGTTCCTGCAGTTTTCACTGTAAAACGGAGTTGGAGCTAGTACCTCCCCATATATATGTATGGAGTGGAGCTTGCCTCTGAAAAGAAACTTTGTTTTCCCAACAAGCTAGGTGAAGGACGGCTTTCACAGACACTTATCTCTCAAAACTGAGCATGTGGAGAGACGTTCGTTCATCTAGCACAAAGGGAACGGGTGGCAGGAGAAACTTTTACTCTGGTTTCTCAGTCTGTTTCCTAGTGCCGGTATGAAGTTCCTGCAGTTTTCACTGTAAAACCGAGTTGGAGCTAGTACCTCCCTATATATATGTATGGAGTGGAGTTTGCAACTGAAAAGAAACTTTGTGTTCCCAACAAGCTAGTTGAACGACGGCTTTCACACACACATATCTCTCAGAACTGAGCATGTGGAGAGACGTTCGTTCATCTAGCACAAAGGGAACGGGTTGCAGGAGAAACTTTTACTCTGGTTTCTCAGTCTGTTTCCTAGTGCCGGTTTGAAGTTCCTGCAGTTTTCACTGTAAAAACGAGTTGGAGCTAGTACCTCCTCATATATATGTATGGAGTGGAGTTTGCAACTGAAAAGAAACTTTGTGTTCCCAACAAGCTAGCTGAAGGACGGCTTTCACACACACTTATCTCTCAGAACTGAGCATGTGGAGAGACGTTCGTTCATCTAGCACAAAGGGAACGGGTTGCAGGAGAAACTTTTACTCTGGTTTCTCAGTCTGTTTCCTAGTGCCGGTTTGAAGTTCCTGCAGTTTTCACTGTAAAACGGAGTTGGAGCTAGTACCTCCCCATATATATGTATGTAGTGGAGTTTGCAACTGAAAAGAAACTTTGTGTTCCCAACAAGCTAGGTGAAGGACGGCTTTCACACACAATTATCTCTCAGAACTGAGCATGTGGAGAGACGTTCGTTCATCTAGAACAAAGGGAATGGTTTGCAGGAGAAACTTTTACTCTGGTTTCTCAGTGTGTTTCTTAGTGCCGGTTTGAATTTCCTGCAGTTTTCACTGTAAAACCGAGTTGGAGCTAGTACCTCCCCATATGTATGTATGGAGTGGAGTTTGCAACTGAAAAGAAACTTTGTGTTCCCAACAAGCTAGGTGAAGGACGGCTTTCTCACACACTTATCTCTCAGAACTGAGCATGTGGAGAGACGTTCGTTCATCTAGCACAAAGGGAATGGTTTGCAGGAGAAACTTTTACTCTGGTTTCTCAGTGTGTTTCTTAGTGCCGGTTTGAATTTCCTGCAGTTTTCACTGTAAAACCGAGTTGGAGCTAGTACCTCCCCATATGTATGTATGGAGTGGAGTTTGCAACTGAAAAGAAACTTTGTGTTCCCAACAAGCTAGGTGAAGGACGGCTTTCACACACACTTATCTCTCAGAACTGAGCATGTGGAGAGACGTTCGTTCATCTAGCACAAAGGGAACGGGTTGCAGGAGAAACTTTTCCTTTAGTTTCTCAGTCTGTTTCCTAGTGCCGGTTTGAAGTTCCTGCAGTTTTCACTGTAAAACGGAGTTGGAGCTAGTACCTCCCCATATATATGTATGGAGTGGAGCTTGCCTCTGAAAAGAAACTTTGTGTTCCCAACAAGCTAGGTGAAGGACGGCTTTCACAGACACTTATCTCTCAAAACTGAGCATGTGGAGAGACGTTCGTTCATCTAGCACAAAGGGAACGGGTGGCAGGAGAAACTTTTACTCTGGTTTCTCAGTCTGTTTCCTAGTGCCGGTATGAAGTTCCTGCAGTTTTCACTGTAAAACCGAGTTGGAGCTAGTACCTCCCTATATATATGTATGGAGTGGAGTTAGCAACTGAAAAGAAACTTTGTGTTCCCAACAAGCTAGTTGAACGACGGCTTTCACACACACATATCTCTCAGAACTGAGCATGTGGAGAGACGTTCGTTCATCTAGCACAAAGGGAACGGGTTGCAGGAGAAACTTTTACTCTGGTTTCTCAGTCTGTTTCCTAGTGCCGGTTTGAAGTTCCTGCAGTTTTCACTGTAAAAACGAGTTGGAGCTAGTACCTCCTCATATATATGTATGGAGTGGAGTTTGCAACTGAAAAGAAACTTTGTGTTCCCAACAAGCTAGCTGAAGGACGGCTTTCACACACACTTATCTCTCAGAACTGAGCATGTGGAGAGACGTTCGTTCATCTAGCACAAAGGGAACGGGTTGCAGGAGAAACTTTTACTCTGGTTTCTCAGTCTGTTTCCTAGTGCCGGTTTGAAGTTCCTGCAGTTTTCACTGTAAAACGGAGTTGGAGCTAGTACCTCCCCATATATATGTATGGAGTGGAGTTTGCAACTGAAAAGAAACTTTGTGTTCCCAACAAGCTAGGTGAAGGACGGCTTTCACACACAATTATCTCTCAGAACTGAGCATGTGGAGAGACGTTCGTTCATCTAGAACAAAGGGAATGGTTTGCAGGAGAAACTTTTACTCTGGTTTCTCAGTGTGTTTCTTAGTGCCGGTTTGAATTTCCTGCAGTTTTCACTGTAAAACCGAGTTGGAGCTAGTACCTCCCCATATGTATGTATGGAGTGGAGTTTGCAACTGAAAAGAAACTTTGTGTTCCCAACAAGCTAGGTGAAGGACGGCTTTCACACACACTTATCTCTCAGAACTGAGCATGTGGAGAGACGTTCGTTCATCTAGCACAAAGGGAACGGGTTGCAGGAGAAACTTTTCCTTTAGTTTCTCAGTCTGTTTCCTAGTGCCGGTTTGAAGTTCCTGCAGTTTTCACTGTAAAACGGAGTTGGAGCTAGTACCTCCCCATATATATGTATGGAGTGGAGTTTGCAACTGAAAAGAAACTTTGTGTTCCCAACAAGCTAGGTGAAGAACGGCTTTCACACACAGTTATCTCTCAGAACTGAGCATGTGGAGAGACTTTCGTTCATCTAGCACAAAGGGAACGGGTTGCAGGAGAAACTTTTACACAGGTTTCTCAGTCTGTTTCCTAGTGCCGGTTTGATGTTCCTGCAGTTTTCACTGTAAAACCGAGTTGGAGCTAGTACCTCCCCATATATATGTATGGAGTGGAGTTTGCAACTGAAAAGAAACTTTGTGTTCCCAACAAGCTAGGTGAAGGACGGCTTTCACACACACTTATCTCTCAGAACTGAGCATGTGGAGAGACGTTCGTTCATCTAGCACAAAGGGAACGGGTTGCAGGAGAAACTTTTACTTTGGTTTCTCAGTCTGTTTCCTAGTGCCGGTTTGAAGTTCCTGCAGTTTTCACTGTAAAACGGAGTTGGAGCTAGTACCTCCCCATATATATGTATGGAGTGGAGCTTGCCTCTGAAAAGAAACTTTGTGTTCCCAACAAGCTAGGTGAAGGACGGCTTTCACAGACACTTATCTCTCAAAACTGAGCATGTGGAGAGACGTTCGTTCATCTAGCACAAAGGGAACGGGTGGCAGGAGAAACTTTTACTCTGGTTTCTCAGTCTGTTTCCTAGTGCCGGTATGAAGTTCCTGCAGTTTTCACTGTAAAACCGAGTTGGAGCTAGTACCTCCCTATATATATGTATGGAGTGGAGTTTGCAACTGAAAAGAAACTTTGTGTTCCCAACAAGCTAGTATAAGGACGGCTTTCACACACACTTATCTCTCAGAACTGAGCATGTGGAGAGAAGTTCGTTCATCTAGCTCAAAGGGAAAGGGTTGCAGGAGAAGCTTTTACTCTGGTTTCTCAGTCTGTTTCCTAGTGCCGATTTGAAGTTCCTGCAGTTTTCACTGTAAAACCGAGTTGGAGCTAGTATCTCCCCATATATATGTATGGAGTGGAGTTTGCAACTGTAAAGAAACTTTGTGTTCCCAACAAGCTAGGTGAAGGACGGCTTTCACACACAATTATCTCTCAGAACTGAGCATGTGGAGAGACGTTCGTTCATCTAGAACAAAGGGAATGGTTTGCAGGAGAAACTTTTACTATGGTTTCTCAGTGTGATTGTTAGTGCCGGTTTGAATTTCCTGCAGTTTTCACTGTAAAACCGAGTTGGAGCTAGTACCTCCCCATATATATGTATGGAGTGGAGTTTGCAACTGAAAAGAAACTTTGTGTTCCCAACAAGCTAGGTGAAGGACGGCTTTCACACACACTTATCTCTCAGAACTGAGCATGTGGAGAGACGTCCGTTCATCTAGTACAAAGGGAACGGGTTGCAGGAGAAACTTTTACTCTGGTTTCTCAGTCTGTTTCCTAGTGCCGGTATGAAGTTCCTGCAGTTTTCACTGTAAAACAGAGTTGGAGCTAGTACCTCCCTATATATATGTATGGAGTGGAGTTTGCAACTGAAAAGAAACTTTGTATTCCCAACAAGCTAGTATAAGGACGGCTTTCACACACACTTATCTCTCAGAACTGAGCATGCGGAGAGAAGTTCGTTCATCTAGCTCAAAGGGAAAGGGTTGCAGGAGAAGCTTTTACTCTGGTTTCTCAGTCTGTTTCCTAGTGCCGGTTTGAAGTTCCTGCAGTTTTCACTGTAAAACCGAGTTGGAGCTAGTACATCCCCATATATATGTATGGAGTGGAGTTTGCATCTGAAAAGAAACTTTGTGTTCCCAACAAGCTAGGTGAAGGACGGCTTTCACAGACACTTATCTCTCAAAACTGAGCAAGTGGAGAGACGTTCGTTCATCTAGCACAAAGGGAACGGGTTGCAGGAGAAACTTTTACTCTGGTTTCTCAGTCTGTTTCCTAGTGCCGGTTTGAATTTCCTGCAGTTTTCACTGTAAAACCGAGTTGGAGCTAGTACCTCCCCATATGTATGTATGGAGTGGAGTTTGCAACTGTAAAGAAACTTTGTGTTCCCAACAAGCTAGGTGAAGGACGGCTTTCACACACACTTATCTTTCAGAACTGAGCATGTGGAGAGACGTTCGTTCATCTAGAACAAAGGGAATGGTTTGCAGGAGAAACTTTTACTCTGGTTTCTCAGTCTGTTTCCTAGTGCCGGTTTGAAGTTCCTGCAGTTTTCACTGTAAAACCGAGTTGGAGCTAGTATCTCCCCATATATATGTATGGAGTGGAGTTTGCAACTGTAAAGAAACTTTGTGTTCCCAACAAGCTAGGTGAAGGACGGCTTTCACACACAATTATCTCTCAGAACTGAGCATGTGGAGAGACGTTCGTTCATCTAGAACAAAGGGAATGGTTTGCAGGAGAAACTTTTACTCTGGTTTCTCAGTGTGTTTCTTAGTGCCGGTTTGAATTTCCTGCAGTTTTCACTGTAAAACCGAGTTGGAGCTAGTACCTCCCCATATATATGTATGGAGTGGAGTTTGAAACTGAAAAGAAACTTTGTGTTCCCAACAAGCTAGGTGAAGGACGGCTTTCACACACACTTATATCTCAGAACTGAGCATGTGGAGAGACGTTCGTTCATCTAGTACAAAGGGAACGGGTTGCAGGAGAAACTTTTACTCTGGTTTCTCAGTCTGTTTCCTAGTGCCGGTTTGAAGTTCCTGCAGTTTTCACTGTAAAACGGAGTTGGAGCTAGTACCTCCCCATATATATGTATGTAGTGGAGTTTGCAACTGAAAAGAAACATTGTGTTCCCAACAAGCTAGGTGAAGGACGGCTTTCACAGACACTTATCTCTCAAAACTGAGCATGTGGAGAGACGTTCGTTCATCTAGCACAAAGGGAACGGGTGGCAGGAAAAACTTTTACTCTGGTTTCTCAGTCTGTTTCCTAGTGCCGGTTTGAATTTCCTGCAGTTTTCACTGTAAAACCGAGTTGGAGCTAGTACCTCCCCATATATATGTATGGAGTGGAGTTTGCAACTGAAAAGAAACTTTGTGTTCCCAACAAGCTAGGTGAAGGACGGCTTTCACACACACTTATCTCTCAGAACTGAGCATGTGGAGAGACGTTCGTTCATCTAGTACAAAGGGAACGGGTTGCAGGAGAAACTTTTACTCTGGTTTCTCAGTCTGTTTCCTAGTGCCGGTTTGAAGTTCCTGCAGTTTTCAGTGTAAAACGGAGTTGGAGCTAGTACTTCCCCATATATATGTATGGAGTGGAGTTTGCAACTGAAAAGAAACTTTGTGTTCCCAACAAGCTAGCTGAAGGACGGCTTTCACACACACTTATCTCTCAGAACTGAGCATGTGGAGAGACGTTCGTTCATCTAGCACAAAGGGAACGGGTTGCAGGAGAAACTTTTACTCTGGTTTCTCAGTCTGTTTCCTAGTGTCGGTTTGAAGTTCCTGCAGTTTTCACTGTAAAACCGAGTTGGAGCTAGTACATCCCCATATATATGTATGGAGTGGAGCTTGCCTCTGAAAAGAAACTTTGTGTTCCCAACAAGCTAGGTGAAGGACGGCTTTCACAGACACTTATCTCTCAAAACTGAGCATGTGGAGAGACGTTCGTTCATCTAGCACAAAGGGAACGGGTTGCAGGGGAAACTTTTACACAGGTTTCTCAGTCTGTTTCCTAGTGCCGGTTTGATGTTCCTGCAGTTTTCACTGTAAAACCGAGTTGGAGCTAGTACCTCCCCATATATATGTATGGAGTGGAGTTTGCAACTGAAAAGAAAATTTGTGTTCCAAACAAGCTAGGTGAAGGACGGCTTTCACACACACTTATCTCTCAGAACTGAGCATGTGGAGAGACGTTCGTTCATCTAGCACAAAGGGAACGGGTTGCAGGAGAAACTTTTACTTTGGTTTCTCAGTCTGTTTCCTAGTGCCGGTTTGAAGTTCCTGCAGTTTTCACTGTAAAACGGAGTTGGAGCTAGTACCTCCCCATATATATGTATGGAGTGGAGCGGGCCTCTGAAAAGAAACTTTGTGTTCCCAACAAGCTAGGTGAAGGACGGCTTTCACAGACACTTATCTCTCAAAACTGAGCATGTGGAGAGACGTTCGTTCATCTAGCACAAAGGGAACGGGTGGCAGGAGAAACTTTTACTCTGGTTTCTCAGTCTGTTTCCTAGTGCCGGTATGAAGTTCCTGCAGTTTTCACTGTAAAACCGAGTTGGAGCTAGTACCTCCCTATATATATGTATGGAGTGGAGTTTGCAACTGAAAAGAAACTTTGTGTTCCCAACAAGCTAGTATAAGGACGGCTTTCACACACACTTATCTCTCAGAACTGAGCATGTGGAGAGAAGTTCGTTCATCTAGCTCAAAGGGAAAGGGTTGCAGGAGAAGCTTTTACTCTGGTTTCTCAGTCTGTTTCCTAGTGCCGATTTGAAGTTCCTGCAGTTTTCACTGTAAAACCGAGTTGGAGCTAGTATCTCCCCATATATATGTATGGAGTGGAGTTTGCAACTGTAAAGAAACTTTGTGTTCCCAACAAGCTAGGTGAAGGACGGCTTTCACACACAATTATCTCTCAGAACTGAGCATGTGGAGAGACGTTCGTTCATCTAGAACAAAGGGAATGGTTTGCAGGAGAAACTTTTACTCTGGTTTCTCAGTGTGTTTCTTAGTGCCGGTTTGAATTTCCTGCAGTTTTCACTGTAAAACCGAGTTGGAGCTAGTACCTCCCCATATATATGTATGGAGTGGAGTTTGAAACTGAAAAGAAACTTTGTGTTCCCAACAAGCTAGGTGAAGGACGGCTTTCACACACACTTATATCTCAGAACTGAGCATGTGGAGAGACGTTCTTTCATCTAGTACAAAGGGAACGGGTTGCAGGAGAAACTTTTACTCTGGTTTCTCAGTCTGTTTCCTAGTGCCGGTTTGAAGTTCCTGCAGTTTTCACTGTAAAACGGAGTTGGAGCTAGTACCTCCCCATATATATGTATGTAGTGGAGTTTGCAACTGAAAAGAAACATTGTGTTCCCAACAAGCTAGGTGAAGGACGGCTTTCACAGACACTTATCTCTCAAAACTCAGCATGTGGAGAGACGTTCGTTCATCTAGCACAAAGGGAACGGGTGGCAGGAAAAACTTTTACTCTGGTTTCTCAGTATGTTTCCTAGTGCCGGTTTGAATTTCCTGCAGTTTTCACTGTAAAACCGAGTTGGAGCTAGTACCTCCTCATATATATGTATGGAGTGGAGTTTGCAACTGAAAAGAAACTTTGTGTTCCCAACAAGCTAGGTGAAGGACGGCTTTCACACACACTTATCTCTCAGAACTGAGCATGTGGAGAGACGTTCGTTCATCTAGTACAAAGGGAACGGGTTGCAGGAGAAACTTTTACTCTGGTTTCTCAGTCTGTTTCCTAGTGCCGGTTTGAAGTTCCTGCAGTTTTCACTGTAAAACGGAGTTGGAGCTAGTACTTCCCCATATATATGTATGGAGTGGAGTTTGCAACTGAAAAGAAACTTTGTGTTCCCAACAAGCTAGCTGAAGGACGGCTTTCACACACACTTATCTCTCAGAACTGAGCATGTGGAGAGACGTTCGTTCATCTAGCACAAAGGGAACGGTTGCAGGAGAAACTTTTACTCTGGTTTCTCAGTCTGTTTCCTAGTGTCGGTTTGAAGTTCCTGCAGTTTTCACTGTAAAACCGAGTTGGAGCTAGTACATCCCCATATATATGTATGGAGTGGAGCTTGCCTCTGAAAAGAAACTTTGTGTTCCCAACAAGCTAGGTGAAGGACGGCTTTCACAGACACTTATCTCTCAAAACTGAGCATGTGGAGAGACGTTCGTTCATCTAGCACAAAGGGAACGGGTGGCAGGAGAAACTTTTACTCTGGTTTCTCAGTCTGTTTCCTAGTGCCGGTTTGAAGTTCCTGCAGTTTTCACTGTAAAACGGAGTTGGAGCTAGTACCTCCCCATATATATGTATGGAGTGGAGTTTGCAACTGAAAAGAAACTTTGTGTTCCCAACAAGCTAGCTGAAGGACGGCTTTCACACACACTTATCTCTCAGAACTGAGCATGAGGAGAGACGTTCGTTCATCTAGAACAAAGGGAACGGGTTGCAGGAGAAACTTTTACTCTGGTGTCTCAGTCTGTTTCCTAGTGCCGGTTTGAAGTTCCTGCAGTTTTCACTGTAAAACCGAGTTGGAGCTAGTACCTCCCCATATATATGTATGGAGTGGAGTTTGCAACTGAAAAGAAACTTGTGTTCTCAACAAGCTAGGTGAAGGACGGCTTTCACACACACTTATCTCTCAGAACTGAGCATGTGGAGAGACGTTCGTTCATCTAGCACAAAATGAACGGGTTGCAGGAGAAACTTTTACTCTGGTTTCTCAGTCCGTTTCCTAGTGCCGGTTTGAAGTTCCTGCAGTTTTCACTGTAAAACCGAGTTGGAGCTAGTACCTCCCCATATATATGTATGGAGTGAAGTTTGGAAATGAAAAGAAACTTTGTGTTCCCAACAAGCTATGTGAAGGACGGCTTTCAAACACACTTATCTCTCAGAACTGAGCATGTGGAGAAACGTTCGTTCATCTAGAACAATGATAACGGTTTGCAGGAGAAACTTTAACTCTGGTTTCTCAGTCTGTTTCCTAGTGCCGGTTTGAAGTTCCTGCAGTTTTCACTGTAAAACCGAGTTGGAGCTAGTACCTCCCCATATATATGTATGGAGTGGAGTTTGCAACTGAAAAGATACTTTGTGTTCCCAACAAGTTAGGTGAAGGACTTCTTTCACACACACTTATCTCTCAGAACTGAGCATGTGGAGAGACGTTCGTTTATCAAGCACAAAGGGAACGGGTTGCAGGAGAAACTTTTACTCTGGTTTCTCAGTCTGTTTCCTAGTGCCGGTTTGAAGTTCCTGCAGTTTTCACTGTAAAACCGATTTGGAGGTAGTACATCCCCATATATATTTATGGAGTGGAGCTTGCCTCTGAAAAGAAACTTTGTGTTCCCAACAAGCTAGGTGAAGGACGGCTTTCACAGACACTTATCTCTCAAAACTGAGCATGTGGAGAGACGTTCGTTCATCTAGCACAAAGGGAACGGGTGGCAGGAGAAACTTTTACTCTGGTTTCTCAGTCTGTTTCCTAGTGCCGGTATGAAGTTCCTGCAGTTTTCACTGTAAAACCGAGTTGGAGCTAGTACCTCCCTATATATATGTATGGAGTGGAGTTTGCAACTCAAAAGAAACTTTGTGTTCCCAACAAGCTAGGTGAAGGACGGCTTTCACACACACTTATCTCTCAGAACTGAGCATGAGGAGAGACGTTCGTTCATCTAGAACAAAGGGAACGGGTTGCAGGAGAAACTTTTACTCTGGTGTCTCAGTCTGTTTCCTAGTGCCGGTTTGAAGTTCCTGCAGTTTTCACTGTAAAACCGAGTTGGAGCTAGTACCTCCCCATATATATGTATGGAGTGGAGTTTGCAACTGAAAAGAAACTTGTGTTCTCAACAAGCTAGGTGAAGGACGGCTTTCACACACACTTATCTCTCAGAACTGAGCATGTGGAGAGACGTTCGTTCATCTAGCACAAAATGAACGGGTTGCAGGAGAAACTTTTACTCTGGTTTCTCAGTCCGTTTCCTAGTGCCGGTTTGAAGTTCCTGCAGTTTTCACTGTAAAACCGAGTTGGAGCTAGTACCTCCCCATATATATGTATGGAGTGAAGTTTGGAAATGAAAAGAAACTTTGTGTTCCCAACAAGCTATGTGAAGGACGGCTTTCAAACACACTTATCTCTCAGAACTGAGCATGTGGAGAAACGTTCGTTCATCTAGAACAATGATAACGGTTTGCAGGAGAAACTTTAACTCTGGTTTCTCAGTCTGTTTCCTAGTGCCGGTTTGAAGTTCCTGCAGTTTTCACTGTAAAACCGAGTTGGAGCTAGTACCTCCCCATATATATGTATGGAGTGGAGTTTGCAACTGAAAAGAAACTTTGTGTTCCCAACAAGTTAGGTGAAGGACTTCTTTCACACACACTTATCTCTCAGAACTGAGCATGTGGAGAGACGTTCGTTTATCAAGCACAAAGGGAACGGGTTGCAGGAGAAACTTTTACTCTGGTTTCTCAGTCTGTTTCCTAGTGCCGGTTTGAAGTTCCTGCAGTTTTCACTGTAAAACCGAGTTGGAGGTAGTACATCCCCATATATATGTATGGAGTGGAGCTTGCCTCTGAAAAGAAACTTTGTGTTCCCAACAAGCTAGGTGAAGGACGGCTTTCACAGACACTTATCTCTCAAAACTGAGCATGTGGAGAGACGTTCGTTCATCTAGCACAAAGGGAACGGGTGGCAGGAGAAACTTTTACTCTGGTTTCTCAGTCTGTTTCCTAGTGCCGGTATGAAGTCCCTGCAGTTTTCACTGTAAAACCGAGTTGGAGTTGTACCTCCCTATATATATGTATGGAGTGGAGTTTGCAACTCAAAAGAAACTTTGTGTTCCCAACAAGCTAGGTGAAGGACGGCTTTCACACACACTTATCTCTCAGAACTGAGCATGAGGAGAGACGTTCGTTCATCTAGAACAAAGGGAACGGGTTGCAGGAGAAACTTTTACTCTGGTGTCTCAGTCTGTTTCCTAGTGCCGGTTTGAAGTTCCTGCAGTTTTCACTGTAAAACCGAGTTGGAGCTAGTACCTCCCCATATATATGTATGGAGTGAAGTTTTGAAATGAAAAGAAACTTTGTGTTCCCAACAAGCTATGTGAAGGACGGCTTTCAAACACACTTATCTCTCAGAACTGAGCATGTGGAGAAACGTTCGTTCATCTAGAACAATGATAACGGTTTGCAGGAGAAACTTTATCTCTGGTTTCTCAGTTTGTTTCCTAGTGCCGGTTTAAAGTTCCTGCAGTTTTCACTGTAAAACCGAGTTGGAGCTAGTACCTCCCCATATATATGTATGGAGTGGAGTTTGCAACTGAAAAGAAACTTTGTGTTCCCAACAAGTTAGGTGAAGGACTTCTTTCACACACACTTATCTCTCAGAACTGAGCATGTGGAGAGACGTTCGTTTATCAAGCACAAAGGGAACGGGTTGCAGGAGAAACTTTTACTCTGGTTTCTCAGTCTGTTTCCTAGTGCCGGTTTGAAGTTCCTGCAGTTTTCACTGTAAAACCGAGTTGGAGGTAGTACATCCCCATATATATGTATGGAGTGGAGCTTGCCTCTGAAAAGAAACTTTGTGTTCCCAACAAGCTAGGTGAAGGACGGCTTTCACAGACACTTATCTCTCAAAACTGAGCATGTGGAGAGACGTTCGTTCATCTAGCACAAAGGGAACGGGTGGCAGGAGAAACTTTTACTCTGGTTTCTCAGTCTGTTTCCTAGTGCCGGTATGAAGTTCCTGCAGTTTTCACTGTAAAACCGAGTTGGAGCTAGTACCTCCCTATATATATGTATGGAGTGGAGTTTGCAACTCAAAAGAAACTTTGTGTTCCCAACAAGCTAGGTGAAGGACGGCTTTCACACACACTTATCTCTCAGAACTGAGCATGAGGAGAGACGTTCGTTCATCTAGAACAAAGGGAACGGGTTGCAGGAGAAACTTTTACTCTGGTGTCTCAGTCTGTTTCCTAGTGCCGGTTTGAAGTTCCTGCAGTTTTCACTGTAAAACCGAGTTGGAGCTAGTACCTCCCCATATATATGTATGGAGTGGAGTTTGCAACTGAAAAGAAACTTGTGTTCTCAACAAGCTAGGTGAAGGACGGCTTTCACACACACTTATCTCTCAGAACTGAGCATGTGGAGAGACTTTCGTTCATCTAGCACAAAGAGAACGGGTTGCAGGAGAAATTTTACTCTGGTTTCTCAGTCTGTTTCCTAATGCCGGTTTGAAGTTCCTGCAGTTTTCACTGTAAAACCGAGTTGGAGCTAATACCTCCCCATATATATGTATGGAGTGGAGTTTGCAACTGAAAAGAAACTTTGTGTTCCCAACAAGCTAGGTGAAGGACGGCTTTCACACACACTTATCTCTCAGAACTGAGCATGTGGAGAGACTTTCGTTCATCTAGCACAAAGGGAACGGGTTGCAGGAGAAACTTTTACTCTGGTTTCTCAGTCTGTTTCCTAGTGCCGGTTTGAAGTTCCTGCAGTTTTCACTGTAAAACGAGTTGGAGCTAGTACCTCCCCATATATATGTATGGAGTGGAGTTTGCAACTGAAAAGAAACTTTGTGTTCCCAGCATGCTTGGTGAAGGACGGCTTTCACACACACTTATCTCTCAGAACTGAGCATGTGGAGAAACGCTCGTTCATCTAGAACAATGGGAACGGTTTGCAGGAGAAACTTTAACTCTGGTTTCTCATTCTGTTTGCTAGTGCCGGTTTGAAGTTCCTGCAGTTTTCACTGTAAAACCGAGTTGGAGCTAGTACATCCCCATATATATGTATGGAGTGGAGTTTGCATCTGAAAAGAAACTTTGTGTTCCCAACAAGCTAGGTGAAGGACGGCTTTCACAGACACTTATCTCTCAAAACTGAGCATGTGGAGAGACGTTCGTTCATCTAGCACAAAGGGAACGGGTGGCAGGAGAAACTTTTACTCTGGTTTCTCAGTCTGTTTCCTAGTGCCGGTATGAAGTTCCTGCAGTTTTCACTGTAAAACCGAGTTGGAGCTAGTACCTCCCTATATATATGTATGGAGTGGAGTTTGCAACTCAAAAGAAACTTTGTGTTCCCAACAAGCTAGGTGAAGGACGGCTTTCACACACACTTATCTCTCAGAACTGAGCATGTGGAGAGACGTTCGTTCATCTAGCACAAAATGAACGGGTTGCAGGAGAAACTTTTACTCTGGTTTCTCAGTCCGTTTCCTAGTGCCGGTTTGAAGTTCCTGCAGTTTTCACTGTAAAACCGAGTTGGAGCTAGTACCTCCCCATATATATGTATGGATTGAAGTTTGGAAATGAAAAGAAACTTTGTGTTCCCAACAAGCTATGTGAAGGACGGCTTTCAAACACACTTATCTCTCAGAACTGAGCATGTGGAGAAACGTTCGTTCATCTAGAACAATGATAACGGTTTGCAGGAGAAACTTTAACTCTGGTTTCTCAGTCTGTTTCCTAGTGCCGGTTTGAAGTTCCTGCAGTTTTCACTGTAAAACCGAGTTGGAGCTAGTACCTCCCCATATATATGTATGGAGTGGAGTTTGCAACTGAAAAGAAACTTTGTGTTCCCAACAAGTTAGGTGAAGGACTTCTTTCACACACACTTATCTCTCAGAACTGAGCATGTGGAGAGACGTTCGTTTATCAAGCACAAAGGGAACGGGTTGCAGGAGAAACTTTTACTCTGGTTTCTCAGTCTGTTTCCTAGTGCCGGTTTGAAGTTCCTGCAGTTTTCACTGTAAAACCGAGTTGGAGGTAGTACATCCCCATATATATGTATGGAGTGGAGCTTGCCTCTGAAAAGAAACTTTGTGTTCCCAACAAGCTAGGTGAAGGACGGCTTTCACAGACACTTATCTCTCAAAACTGAGCATGTGGAGAGACGTTCGTTCATCTAGCACAAAGGGAACGGGTGGCAGGAGAAACTTTTACTCTGGTTTCTCAGTCTGTTTCCTAGTGCCGGTATGAAGTCCCTGCAGTTTTCACTGTAAAACCGAGTTGGAGTTGTACCTCCCTATATATATGTATGGAGTGGAGTTTGCAACTCAAAAGAAACTTTGTGTTCCCAACAAGCTAGGTGAGGACGGCTTTCACACACACTTATCTCTCAGAACTGAGCATGAGGAGAGACGTTCGTTCATCTAGAACAAAGGGAACGGGTTGCAGGATAAACTTTTACTCTGGTGTCTCAGTCTGTTTCCTAGTGCCGGTTTGAAGTTCCTGCAGTTTTCACTGTAAAACCGAGTTGGAGCTAGTACCTCCCCATATATATGTATGGAGTGAAGTTTTGAAATGAAAAGAAACTTTGTGTTCCCAACAAGCTATGTGAAGGACGGCTTTCAAACACACTTATCTCTCAGAACTGAGCATGTGGAGAAACGTTCGTTCATCTAGAACAATGATAACGGTTTGCAGGAGAAACTTTATCTCTGGTTTCTCAGTCTGTTTCCTAGTGCCGGTTTAAAGTTCCTGCAGTTTTCACTGTAAAACCGAGTTGGAGCTAGTACCTCCCCATATATATGTATGGAGTGGAGTTTGCAACTGAAAAGAAACTTTGTGTTCCCAACAAGTTAGGTGAAGGACTTCTTTCACACACACTTATCTCTCAGAACTGAGCATGTGGAGAGACGTTCGTTTATCAAGCACAAAGGGAACGGGTTGCAGGAGAAACTTTTACTCTGGTTTCTCAGTCTGTTTCCTAGTGCCGGTTTGAAGTTCCTGCAGTTTTCACTGTAAAACCGAGTTGGAGGTAGTACATCCCCATATATATGTATGGAGTGGAGCTTGCCTCTGAAAAGAAACTTTGTGTTCCCAACAAGCTAGGTGAAGGACGGCTTTCACAGACACTTATCTCTCAAAACTGAGCATGTGGAGAGACGTTCGTTCATCTAGCACAAAGGGAACGGGTGGCAGGAGAAACTTTTACTCTGGTTTCTCAGTCTGTTTCCTAGTGCCGGTATGAAGTTCCTGCAGTTTTCACTGTAAAACCGAGTTGGAGCTAGTACCTCCCTATATATATGTATGGAGTGGAGTTTGCAACTCAAAAGAAACTTTGTGTTCCCAACAAGCTAGGTGAAGGACGGCTTTCACAGACACTTATCTCTCAAAACTGAGCATGTGGAGAGACGTTCGTTCATCTAGAACAAAGGGAACGGGTTGCAGGAGAAACTTTTACTCTGGTGTCTCAGTCTGTTTCCTAGTGCCGGTTTGAAGTTCCTGCAGTTTTCACTGTAAAACCGAGTTGGAGCTAGTACCTATCCATATATATGTATGGAGTGGAGTTTGCAACTGAAAAGAAACTTGTGTTCTCAACAAGCTAGGTGAAGGACGGCTTTCACACACACTTATCTCTCAGAACTGAGCATGTGGAGAGACTTTCGTTCATCTAGCACAAAGAGAACGGGTTGCAGGAGAAATTTTACTCTGGTTTCTCAGTCTGTTTCCTAGTGCCGGTTTGAAGTTCCTGCAGTTTTCACTGTAAAACCGAGTTGGAGCTAGTACCTCCCCATATATATGTATGGAGTGGAGTTTGCAACTGAAAAGAAACTTTGTGTTCCCAAGAAGTTAGGTGAAGGACTTCTTTCACACACAGTTATCTCTCAGAACTGAGCATGTGGAGAGACTTTCGTTCATCTAGCACAAAGGGAACGGGTTGCAGGAGAAACTTTTACTCTGGTTTCTCAGTCTGTTTCCTAGTGCCGGTTTGAAGTTCCTGCAGTTTTCACTGTAAAACCGAGTTGGAGCTAGTACCTCCCCATATATATGTATGGAGTGGAGTTTGCAACTGAAAAGAAACTTTGTGTTCCCAGCATGCTTGGTGAAGGACGGCTTTCACACACACTTATCTCTCAGAACTGAGCATGTGGAGAAACGCTCGTTCATCTAGAACAATGGGAACGGTTTGCAGGAGAAACTTTAACTCTGGTTTCTCATTCTGTTTCCTAGTGCCGGTTTGAAGTTCCTGCAGTTTTCACTGTAAAACCGAGTTGGAGCTAGTACATCCCCATATATATGTATGGAGTGGAGTTTGCATCTGAAAAGAAACTTTGTGTTCCCAACAAGCTAGGTGAAGGACGGCTTTCACAGACACTTATCTCTCAAAACTGAGCATGTGGAGAGACGTTCGTTCATCTAGCACAAAGGGAACGGGATGCAGGAGAAACTTTTACTCTGGTTTCTCAGTCTGTTTCCTAGTGCCGGTTTGAAGTTCCTGCAGTTTTCACTGTAAAACCGAGTTGGAGCTAGTACCTCCCCATATATATGTATGGAGTGGAGTTTGCAACTGAAAAGAAACTTTGTGTTCCCAGCATGCTTGGTGAAGGACGGCTTTCACACACACTTATCTTTCAGAACTGAGCATGTGGAGAAACGTTCGTTCATCTAGAACAATGGGAACGGTTTGCAGGAGAAACTTTAACCCTGGTTTCTCATTCTGTTTCCTAGTGCCGGTTTGAAGTTCCTGCAGTTTTCACTGTAAAACCGAGTTGGAGCTAGTACATCCCCATATATATGTATGGAGTGGACTTTGCATCTGAAAAGAAACTTTGTGTTCCCAACAAGCTAGGTGAAGGACGGCTTTCACACACACTTATCTCTCAGAACTGAGCATGTGGAGAGACTTTCGTTCATCTAGCACAAAGAGAACGGGTTGCAGGAGAAATTTTACTCTGGTTTCTCAGTCTGTTTCCTAGTGCCGGTTTGAAGTTCCTGCAGTTTTCACTGTAAAACCGAGTTGGAGCTAGTACCTCCCCATATATATGTATGGAGTGGAGTTTGCAACTGAAAAGAAACTTTGTGTTCCCAAGAAGTTAGGTGAAGGACTTCTTTCACACACAGTTATCTCTCAGAACTGAGCATGTGGAGAGACGTTCGTTTATCAAGCACAAAGGGAACGGGTTGCAGGAGAAACTTTTACTCTGGTTTCTCAGTCTGTTTCCTAATGCCGGTTTGAAGTTCCTGCAGTTTTCACTGTAAAACCGAGTTGGAGCTAATACCTCCCCATATATATGTATGGAGTGGAGTTTGCAACTGAAAAGAAACTTTGTGTTCCCAACAAGCTAGGTGAAGGACGGCTTTCACACACACTTATCTCTCAGAACTGAGCATGTGGAGAGACTTTCGTTCATCTAGCACAAAGGGAACGGGTTGCAGGAGAAACTTTTACTCTGGTTTCTCAGTCTGTTTCCTAGTGCCGGTTTGAAGTTCCTGCAGTTTTCACTGTAAAACCGAGTTGGAGCTAGTACCTCCCCATATATATGTATGGAGTGGAGTTTGCAACTGAAAAGAAACTTTGTGTTCCCAGCATGCTTGGTGAAGGACGGCTTTCACACACACTTATCTCTCAGAACTGAGCATGTGGAGAAACGCTCGTTCATCTAGAACAATGGGAACGGTTTGCAGGAGAAACTTTAACTCTGGTTTCTCATTCTGTTTGCTAGTGCCGGTTTGAAGTTCCTGCAGTTTTCACTGTAAAACCGAGTTGGAGCTAGTACATCCCCATATATATGTATGGAGTGGAGTTTGCATCTGAAAAGAAACTTTGTGTTCCCAACAAGCTAGGTGAAGGACGGCTTTCACAGACACTTATCTCTCAAAACTGAGCATGTGGAGAGACGTTCGTTCATCTAGCACAAAGGGAACGGGTTGCAGGAGAAACTTTTACTCTGGTTTCTCAGTCTGTTTCCTAGTGCCGGTTTGAAGTTCCTGCAGTTTTCACTGTAAAACCGAGTTGGAGCTAGTACCTATCCATATATATGTATGGAGTGGAGTTTGCAACTGAAAAGAAACTTTGTGTTCCCAGCATGCTTGGTGAAGGACGGCTTTCACACACACTTATCTTTCAGAACTGAGCATGTGGAGAAACGTTCGTTCATCTAGAACAATGGGAACGGTTTGCAGGAGAAACTTTAACTCTGGTTTCTCATTCTGTTTCCTAGTGCCGGTTTGAAGTTCCTGCAGTTTTCACTGTAAAACCGAGTTGGAGCTAGTACATCCCCATATATATGTATGGAGTGGACTTTGCATCTGAAAAGAAACTTTGTGTTCCCAACAAGCTAGGTGAAGGACGGCTTTCACAGACACTTATCTCTCAAAACTGAGCATGTGGAGAGACGTTCGTTCATCTAGCACAAAGGGAACGGGTTGCAGGAGAAACTTTAACTCTGGTTTCTCATTCTGTTTCCTAGTGCCGGTTTGAAGTTCCTGCAGTTTTCACTGTAAAACCGAGTTGGAGCTAGTACATCCCCATATATATGTATGGAGTGGACTTTGCATCTGAAAAGAAACTTTGTGTTCCAAACAAGCTAGGTGAAGGACGGCTTTCACAGACACTTATCTCTCAAAACTGAGCATGTGGAGAGACGTTCGTTCATCTAGCACAAAGGGAACGGGTTGCAGGAGAAACTTTTACTCAGGTTTCTCAGTCTGTTTCCTAGTGCCGGTTTGATGTTCTTGCAGTTTTCACTGTAAAACCGAGTTGGAGCTAGTACCTCCCCATATATATGTATGGAGTGGAGTTTGCAACTGAAAAGAAACTTTGTGTTCCCAACAAGCTAGCTGAAGGACGGCTTTCACACACACTTATCTCTCAGAACTGAGCATGTGGAGAGACTTTCGTTCATCTAGCACAAAGGGAACGGGTTGCAGGAGAAACTTTTACTCTGGTTTCTCAGTCTGTTTCCTAGTGCCGGTTTGAAGTTCCTGCAGTTTTCACTGTAAAACCGAGTTGGAGCTAGTACCTCCCCATATATATGTATGGAGTGGAGTTTGCAACTGAAAAGAAACTTTGTGTTCCCAGCATGCTTGGTGAAGGACGGCTTTCACACACACTTATCTCTCAGAACTGAGCATGTGGAGAAACGCTCGTTCATCTAGAACAATGGGAACGGTTTGCAGGAGAAACTTTAACTCTGGTTTCTCATTCTGTTTCCTAGTGCCGGTTTGAAGTTCCTGCAGTTTTCACTGTAAAACCGAGTTGGAGCTAGTACATCCCCATATATATGTATGGAGTGGAGTTTGCATCTGAAAAGAAACTTTGTGTTCCCAACAAGCTAGGTGAAGGACGGCTTTCACAGACACTTATCTCTCAAAACTGAGCATGTGGAGAGACGTTCGTTCATCTAGCACAAAGGGAACGGGATGCAGGAGAAACTTTTACTCTGGTTTCTCAGTCTGTTTCCTAGTGCCGGTTTGAAGTTCCTGCAGTTTTCACTGTAAAACCGAGTTGGAGCTAGTACCTCCCCATATATATGTATGGAGTGGAGTTTGCAACTGAAAAGAAACTTTGTGTTCCCAGCATGCTTGGTGAAGGACGGCTTTCACACACACTTATCTTTCAGAACTGAGCATGTGGAGAAACGTTCGTTCATCTAGAACAATGGGAACGGTTTGCAGGAGAAACTTTAACTCTGGTTTCTCATTCTGTTTCCTAGTGCCGGTTTGAAGTTCCTGCAGTTTTCACTGTAAAACCGAGTTGGAGCTAGTACATCCCCATATATATGTATGGAGTGGACTTTGCATCTGAAAAGAAACTTTGTGTTCCCAACAAGCTAGGTGAAGGACGGCTTTCACAGACACTTATCTCTCAAAACTGAGCATGTGGAGAGACGTTCGTTCATCTAGAACAATGATAACGGTTTGCAGGAGAAACTTTAACTCTGGTTTCTCAGTCTGTTTCCTAGTGCCGGTTTGAAGTTCCTGCAGTTTTCACTGTAAAAACGAGTTGGAGCTAGTACCTCCCCATATATATGTATGGAGTGGAGTTTGCAACTGAAAAGAAACTTTGTGTTCCCAACAAGTTAGGTGAAGGACTTCTTTCACACACACTTATCTCTCAGAACTGAGCATGTGGAGAGACGTTCGTTTATCAAGCACAAAGGGAACGGGTTGCAGGAGAAACTTTTACTCTGGTTTCTCAGTCTGTTTCCTAGTGCCGGTTTGAAGTTCCTGCAGTTTTCACTGTAAAACCGAGTTGGAGGTAGTACATCCTCATATATATGTATGGAGTGGAGCTTGCCTCTGAAAAGAAACTTTGTGTTCCCAACAAGCTAGGTGAAGGACGGCTTTCACAGACACTTATCTCTCAAAACTGAGCATGTGGAGAGACGTTCGTTCATCTAGCACAAAGGGAACGGGTGGCAGGAGAAACTTTTACTCTGGTTTCTCAGTCTGTTTCCTAGTGCCGGTATGAAGTTCCTGCAGTTTTCACTGTAAAACCGAGTTGGAGCTAGTACCTCCCTATATATATGTATGGAGTGGAGTTTGCAACTCAAAAGAAACTTTGTGTTCCCAACAAGCTAGGTGAAGGACGGCTTTCACACACACTTATCTCTCAGAACTGAGCATGAGGAGAGACGTTCGTTCATCTAGTACAAAGGGAACGGTTTGCAGGAGAAACTTTTACTCTGGTTTCTCAGTCTGTTTCCTAGTGCCGGTTTGAAGTTCCTGCAGTTTTCACTGTAAAACCGAGTTGGAGCTAGTACCTATCCATATATATGTATGGAGTGGAGTTTGCAACTGAAAAGAAACTTGTGTTCTCAACAAGCTAGGTGAAGGACGGCTTTCACACACACTTATCTCTCAGAACTGAGCATGTGGAGAGACGTTCGTTCATCTAGCACAAAATGAACGGGTTGCAGGAGAAACATTTACTCTGGTTTCTCAGTCTGTTTCCTAGTGCCGGTTTGAAGTTCCTGCAGTTTTCAATGTAAAACCGAGTTGGAGCTAGTACCTCCCCATATATATGTATGGAGTGAAGTTTGGAAATGAAAAGAAACTTTGTGTTCCCAACAAGCTATGTGAAGAACGGCTTTCAAACACACTTATCTCTCAGAACTGAGCATGTGGAGAAACGTTCGTTCATCTAGAACAATGATAACGGTTTGCAGGAGAAACTTTAACTCTGGTTTCTCAGTCTGTTTCCTAGTGCCGGTTTGAAGTTCCTGCAGTTTTCACTGTAAAACCGAGTTGGAGCTAGTACCTCCCCATATATATGTATGGAGTGGAGTTTGCAACTGAAAAGAAACTTTGTGTTCCCAACAAGTTAGGTGAAGGACTTCTTTCACACACACTTATCTCTCAGAACTGAGCATGTGGAGAGACGTTCGTTTATCAAGCACAAAGGGAACGGGTTGCAGGAGAAACTTTTACTCTGGTTTCTCAGTCTGTTTCCTAGTGCCGGTTTGAAGTTCCTGCAGTTTTCACTGTAAAACCGAGTTGGAGCTAATACCTCCCCATATATATGTATGGAGTGGAGTTTGCAACTGAAAAGAAACTTTGTGTTCCCAGCATGCTTGGTGAAGGACGGCTTTCACACACACTTATCTCTCAGAACTGAGCATGTGGAGAAACGCTCGTTCATCTAGAACAATGGGAACGGTTTGCAGGAGAAACTTTAACTCTGGTTTCTCATTCTGTTTCCTAGTGCCGGTTTGAAGTTCCTGCAGTTTTCACTGTAAAACCGAGTTGGAGCTAGTACATCCCCATATATATGTATGGAGTGGAGTTTGCATCTGAAAAGAAACTTTGTGTTCCCAACAAGCTAGGTGAAGGACGGCTTTCACAGACACTTATCTCTCAAAACTGAGCATGTGGAGAGACGTTCGTTCATCTAGCACAAAGGGAACGGGATGCAGGAGAAACTTTTACTCTGGTTTCTCAGTCTGTTTCCTAGTGCCGGTTTGAAGTTCCTGCAGTTTTCACTGTAAAACCGAGTTGGAGCTAGTACCTCCCCATATATAAGTATGGAGTGGAGTTTGCAACTGAAAAGAAACTTTGTGTTCCCAGCATGCTTGGTGAAGGACGGCTTTCACACACACTTATCTTTCAGAACTGAGCATGTGGAGAAACGTTCGTTCATCTAGAACAATGGGAACGGTTTGCAGGAGAAACTTTAACTCTGGTTTCTCATTCTGTTTCCTAGTGCCGGTTTGAAGTTCCTGCAGTTTTCACTGTAAAACCGAGTTGGAGCTAGTACATCCCCATATATATGTATGGAGTGGACTTTGCATCTGAAAAGAAACTTTGTGTTCCCAACAAGCTAGGTGAAGGACGGCTTTCACAGACACTTATCTCTCAAAACTGAGCATGTGGAGAGACGTTCGTTCATCTAGAACAATGATAACGGTTTGCAGGAGAAACTTTAACTCTGGTTTCTCAGTCTGTTTCCTAGTGCCGGTTTGAAGTTCCTGCAGTTTTCACTGTAAAAACGAGTTGGAGCTAGTACCTCCCCATATATATGTATGGAGTGGAGTTTGCAACTGAAAAGAAACTTTGTGTTCCCAACAAGTTAGGTGAAGGACTTCTTTCACACACACTTATCTCTCAGAACTGAGCATGTGGAGAGACGTTCGTTTATCAAGCACAAAGGGAACGGGTTGCAGGAGAAACTTTTACTCTGGTTTCTCAGTCTGTTTCCTAGTGCCGGTTTGAAGTTCCTGCAGTTTTCACTGTAAAACCGAGTTGGAGGTAGTACATCCTCATATATATGTATGGAGTGGAGCTTGCCTCTGAAAAGAAACTTTGTGTTCCCAACAAGCTAGGTGAAGGACGGCTTTCACAGACACTTATCTCTCAAAACTGAGCATGTGGAGAGACGTTCGTTCATCTAGCACAAAGGGAACGGGTGGCAGGAGAAACTTTTACTCTGGTTTCTCAGTCTGTTTCCTAGTGCCGGTATGAAGTTCCTGCAGTTTTCACTGTAAAACCGAGTTGGAGCTAGTACCTCCCTATATATATGTATGGAGTGGAGTTTGCAACTCAAAAGAAACTTTGTGTTCCCAACAAGCTAGGTGAAGGACGGCTTTCACACACACTTATCTCTCAGAACTGAGCATGAGGAGAGACGTTCGTTCATCTAGTACAAAGGGAACGGTTTGCAGGAGAAACTTTTACTCTGGTTTCTCAGTCTGTTTCCTAGTGCCGGTTTGAAGTTCCTGCAGTTTTCACTGTAAAACCGAGTTGGAGCTAGTACCTATCCATATATATGTATGGAGTGGAGTTTGCAAGTGAAAAGAAACTTGTGTTCTCAACAAGCTAGGTGAAGGACGGCTTTCACACACACTTATCTCTCAGAACTGAGCATGTGGAGAGACGTTCGTTCATCTAGCACAAAATGAACGGGTTGCAGGAGAAACATTTACTCTGGTTTCTCAGTCTGTTTCCTAGTGCCGGTTTGAAGTTCCTGCAGTTTTCACTGTAAAACCGAGTTGGAGCTAGTACCTCCCCATATATATGTATGGAGTGAAGTTTGGAAATGAAAAGAAACTTTGTGTTCCCAACAAGCTATGTGAAGAACGGCTTTCAAACACACTTATCTCTCAGAACTGAGCATGTGGAGAAACGTTCGTTCATCTAGAACAATGATAACGGTTTGCAGGAGAAACTTTAACTCTGGTTTCTCAGTCTGTTTCCTAGTGCCGGTTTGAAGTTCCTGCAGTTTTCACTGTAAAACCGAGTTGGAGCTAGTACCTCCCCATATATATGTATGGAGTGGAGTTTGCAACTGAAAAGAAACTTTGTGTTCCCAACAAGTTAGGTGAAGGACTTCTTTCACACACACTTATCTCTCAGAACTGAGCATGTGGAGAGACGTTCGTTTATCAAGCACAAAGGGAACGGGTTGCAGGAGAAACTTTTACTCTGGTTTCTCAGTCTGTTTCCTAGTGCCGGTTTGAATTTCCTGCAGTTTTCACTGTAAAACCGACTTGGAGCTAATACCTCCCCATATATATGTATGGAGTGGAGTTTGCAACTGAAAAGAAACTTTGTGTTCCCAACAAGCTAGGTGAAGGACGGCTTTCACAGACACTTATCTCTCAAAACTGAGCATGTGGAGAGACGTTCGTTCATCTAGCACAAAGGGAACGGGTGGCAGGAGAAACTTTTACTCTAGTTTCCCTGTCTGTTTCCTAGTGCCGGTTTGAAGTTCCTGCAGTTTTCACTGTAAAACCGAGTTGGAGCTAGTACCTCCCCATATATATGTATGGAGTGGAGTTTGCAACTGAAAAGAAACTTTGTGTTCCCAACAAGTTAGGTGAAGGACTTCTTTCACACACACTTATCTCTCAGAACTGAGCATGTGGAGAGACGTTCGTTTATCAAGCACAAAGGGAACGGGTTGCAGGAGAAACTTTTACTCTGGTTTCTCAGTCTGTTTCCTAGTGCCGGTTTGAAGTTCCTGCAGTTTTCACTGTAAAACCGAGTTGGAGCTAATACCTCCCCATATATATGTATGGAGTGGAGTTTGCAACTGAAAAGAATCTTTGTGTTCCCAGCATGCTTGGTGAAGGACGGCTTTCACACACACTTATCTCTCAGAACTGAGCATGTGGAGAAACGCTCGTTCATCTAGAACAATGGGAACGGTTTGCAGGAGAAACTTTAACTCTGGTTTCTCATTCTGTTTCCTAGTGCCGGTTTGAAGTTCCTGCAGTTTTCACTGTAAAACCGAGTTGGAGCTAGTACATCCCCATATATATGTATGGAGTGGAGTTTGCATCTGAAAAGAAACTTTGTGTTCCCAACAAGCTAGGTGAAGGACGGCTTTCACAGACACTTATCTCTCAAAACTGAGCATGTGGAGAGACGTTCGTTCATCTAGCACAAAGGGAACGGGATGCAGGAGAAACTTTTACTCTGGTTTCTCAGTCTGTTTCCTAGTGCCGGTTTGAAGTTCCTGCAGTTTTCACTGTAAAACCGAGTTGGAGCTAGTACCTCCCCATATATATGTATGGAGTGGAGTTTGCAACTGAAAAGAAACTTTGTGTTCCCAGCATGCTTGGTGAAGGACGGCTTTCACACACACTTATCTTTCAGAACTGAGCATGTGGAGAAACGTTCGTTCATCTAGAACAATGGGAACGGTTTGCAGGAGAAACTTTAACTCTGGTTTCTCATTCTGTTTCCTAGTGCCGGTTTGAAGTTCCTGCAGTTTTCACTGTAAAACCGAGTTGGAGCTAGTACATCCCCATATATATGTATGGAGTGGACTTTGCATCTGAAAAGAAACTTTGTGTTCCCAACAAGCTAGGTGAAGGACGGCTTTCACAGACACTTATCTCTCAAAACTGAGCATGTGGAGAGACGTTCGTTCATCTAGAACAATGATAACGGTTTGCAGGAGAAACTTTAACTCTGGTTTCTCAGTCTGTTTCCTAGTGCCGGTTTGAAGTTCCTGCAGTTTTCACTGTAAAAACGAGTTGGAGCTAGTACCTCCCCATATATATGTATGGAGTGGAGTTTGCAACTGAAAAGAAACTTTGTGTTCCCAACAAGTTAGGTGAAGGACTTCTTTCACACACACTTATCTCTCAGAACTGAGCATGTGGAGAGACGTTCGTTTATCAAGCACAAAGGGAACGGGTTGCAGGAGAAACTTTTACTCTGGTTTCTCAGTCTGTTTCCTAGTGCCGGTTTGAAGTTCCTGCAGTTTTCACTGTAAAACCGAGTTGGAGGTAGTACATCCTCATATATATGTATGGAGTGGAGCTTGCCTCTGAAAAGAAACTTTGTGTTCCCAACAAGCTAGGTGAAGGACGGCTTTCACAGACACTTATCTCTCAAAACTGAGCATGTGGAGAGACGTTCGTTCATCTAGCACAAAGGGAACGGGTGGCAGGAGAAACTTTTACTCTGGTTTCTCAGTCTGTTTCCTAGTGCCGGTATGAAGTTCCTGCAGTTTTCACTGTAAAACCGAGTTGGAGCTAGTACCTCCCTATATATATGTATGGAGTGGAGTTTGCAACTCAAAAGAAACTTTGTGTTCCCAACAAGCTAGGTGAAGGACGGCTTTCACACACACTTATCTCTCAGAACTGAGCATGTGGAGAAACGCTCGTTCATCTAGAACAATGGGAACGGTTTGCAGGAGAAACTTTAACTCTGGTTTCTCATTCTGTTTCCTAGTGCCGGTTTGAAGTTCCTGCAGTTTTCACTGTAAAACCGAGTTGGAGCTAGTACATCCCCATATATATGTATGGAGTGGAGTTTGCATCTGAAAAGAAACTTTGTGTTCCCAACAAGCTAGGTGAAGGACGGCTTTCACAGACACTTATCTCTCAAAACTGAGCATGTGGAGAGACGTTCGTTCATCTAGCACAAAGGGAACGGGATGCAGGAGAAACTTTTACTCTGGTTTCTCAGTCTGTTTCCTAGTGCCGGTTTGAAGTTCCTGCAGTTTTCACTGTAAAACCGAGTTGGAGCTAGTACCTCCCCATATATATGTATGGAGTGGAGTTTGCAACTGAAAAGAAACTTTGTGTTCCCAGCATGCTTGGTGAAGGACGGCTTTCACACACACTTATCTTTCAGAACTGAGCATGTGGAGAAACGTTCGTTCATCTAGAACAATGGGAACGGTTTGCAGGAGAAACTTTAACTCTGGTTTCTCATTCTGTTTCCTAGTGCCGGTTTGAAGTTCCTGCAGTTTTCACTGTAAAACCGAGTTGGAGCTAGTACATCCCCATATATATGTATGGAGTGGACTTTGCATCTGAAAAGAAACTTTGTGTTCCCAACAAGCTAGGTGAAGGACGGCTTTCACAGACACTTATCTCTCAAAACTGAGCATGTGGAGAGACGTTCGTTCATCTAGAACAATGATAACGGTTTGCAGGAGAAACTTTAACTCTGGTTTCTCAGTCTGTTTCCTAGTGCCGGTTTGAAGTTCCTGCAGTTTTCACTGTAAAAACGAGTTGGAGCTAGTACCTCCCCATATATATGTATGGAGTGGAGTTTGCAACTGAAAAGAAACTTTGTGTTCCCAACAAGTTAGGTGAAGGACTTCTTTCACACACACTTATCTCTCAGAACTGAGCATGTGGAGAGACGTTCGTTTATCAAGCACAAAGGGAACGGGTTGCAGGAGAAACTTTTACTCTGGTTTCTCAGTCTGTTTCCTAGTGCCGGTTTGAAGTTCCTGCAGTTTTCACTGTAAAACCGAGTTGGAGGTAGTACATCCTCATATATATGTATGGAGTGGAGCTTGCCTCTGAAAAGAAACTTTGTGTTCCCAACAAGCTAGGTGAAGGACGGCTTTCACAGACACTTATCTCTCAAAACTGAGCATGTGGAGAGACGTTCGTTCATCTAGCACAAAGGGAACGGGTGGCAGGAGAAACTTTTACTCTGGTTTCTCAGTCTGTTTCCTAGTGCCGGTATGAAGTTCCTGCAGTTTTCACTGTAAAACCGAGTTGGAGCTAGTACCTCCCTATATATATGTATGGAGTGGAGTTTGCAACTCAAAAGAAACTTTGTGTTCCCAACAAGCTAGGTGAAGGACGGCTTTCACACACACTTATCTCTCAGAACTGAGCATGAGGAGAGACGTTCGTTCATCTAGTACAAAGGGAACGGTTTGCAGGAGAAACTTTTACTCTGGTTTCTCAGTCTGTTTCCTAGTGCCGGTTTGAAGTTCCTGCAGTTTTCACTGTAAAACCGAGTTGGAGCTAGTACCTATCCATATATATGTATGGAGTGGAGTTTGCAACTGAAAAGAAACTTGTGTTCTCAACAAGCTAGGTGAAGGACGGCTTTCACACACACTTATCTCTCAGAACTGAGCATGTGGAGAGACGTTCGTTCATCTAGCACAAAATGAACGGGTTGCAGGAGAAACATTTACTCTGGTTTCTCAGTCTGTTTCCTAGTGCCGGTTTGAAGTTCCTGCAGTTTTCACTGTAAAACCGAGTTGGAGCTAGTACCTCCCCATATATATGTATGGAGTGAAGTTTGGAAATGAAAAGAAACTTTGTGTTCCCAACAAGCTATGTGAAGAACGGCTTTCAAACACACTTATCTCTCAGAACTGAGCATGTGGAGAAACGTTCGTTCATCTAGAACAATGATAACGGTTTGCAGGAGAAACTTTAACTCTGGTTTCTCAGTCTGTTTCCTAGTGCCGGTTTGAAGTTCCTGCAGTTTTCACTGTAAAACCGAGTTGGAGCTAGTACCTCCCCATATATATGTATGGAGTGGAGTTTGCAACTGAAAAGAAACTTTGTGTTCCCAACAAGTTAGGTGAAGGACTTCTTTCACACACACTTATCTCTCAGAACTGAGCATGTGGAGAGACGTTCGTTTATCAAGCACAAAGGGAACGGGTTGCAGGAGAAACTTTTACTCTGGTTTCTCAGTCTGTTTCCTAGTGCCGGTTTGAAGTTCCTGCAGTTTTCACTGTAAAACCGTGTTGGAGCTAATACCTCCCCATATATATGTATGGAGTGGAGTTTGCAACTGAAAAGAAACTTTGTGTTCCCAGCATGCTTGGTGAAGGACGGCTTTCACACACACTTATCTCTCAGAACTGAGCATGTGGAGAAACGCTCGTTCATCTAGAACAATGGGAACGGTTTGCAGGAGAAACTTTAACTCTGGTTTCTCATTCTGTTTCCTAGTGCCGGTTTGAAGTTCCTGCAGTTTTCACTGTAAAACCGAGTTGGAGCTAGTACATCCCCATATATATGTATGGAGTGGAGTTTGCATCTGAAAAGAAACTTTGTGTTCCCAACAAGCTAGGTGAAGGACGGCTTTCACAGACACTTATCTCTCAAAACTGAGCATGTGGAGAGACGTTCGTTCATCTAGCACAAAGGGAACGGGATGCAGGAGAAACTTTTACTCTGGTTTCTCAGTCTGTTTCCTAGTGCCGGTTTGAAGTTCCTGCAGTTTTCACTGTAAAACCGAGTTGGAGCTAGTACCTCCCCATATATATGTATGGAGTGGAGTTTGCAACTGAAAAGAAACTTTGTGTTCCCAGCATGCTTGGTGAAGGACGGCTTTCACACACACTTATCTTTCAGAACTGAGCATGTGGAGAAACGTTCGTTCATCTAGAACAATGGGAACGGTTTGCAGGAGAAACTTTAACTCTGGTTTCTCATTCTGTTTCCTAGTGCCGGTTTGAAGTTCCTGCAGTTTTCACTGTAAAACCGAGTTGGAGCTAGTACATCCCCATATATATGTATGGAGTGGACTTTGCATCTGAAAAGAAACTTTGTGTTCCCAACAAGCTAGGTGAAGGACGGCTTTCACAGACACTTATCTCTCAAAACTGAGCATGTGGAGAGACGTTCGTTCATCTAGAACAATGATAACGGTTTGCAGGAGAAACTTTAACTCTGGTTTCTCAGTCTGTTTCCTAGTGCCGGTTTGAAGTTCCTGCAGTTTTCACTGTAAAAACGAGTTGGAGCTAGTACCTCCCCATATATATGTATGGAGTGGAGTTTGCAACTGAAAAGAAACTTTGTGTTCCCAACAAGTTAGGTGAAGGACTTCTTTCACACACACTTATCTCTCAGAACTGAGCATGTGGAGAGACGTTCGTTTATCAAGCACAAAGGGAACGGGTTGCAGGAGAAACTTTTACTCTGGTTTCTCAGTCTGTTTCCTAGTGCCGGTTTGAAGTTCCTGCAGTTTTCACTGTAAAACCGAGTTGGAGGTAGTACATCCTCATATATATGTATGGAGTGGAGCTTGCCTCTGAAAAGAAACTTTGTGTTCCCAACAAGCTAGGTGAAGGACGGCTTTCACAGACACTTATCTCTCAAAACTGAGCATGTGGAGAGACGTTCGTTCATCTAGCACAAAGGGAACGGGTGGCAGGAGAAACTTTTACTCTGGTTTCTCAGTCTGTTTCCTAGTGCCGGTATGAAGTTCCTGCAGTTTTCACTGTAAAACCGAGTTGGAGCTAGTACCTCCCTATATATATGTATGGAGTGGAGTTTGCAACTCAAAAGAAACTTTGTGTTCCCAACAAGCTAGGTGAAGGACGGCTTTCACACACACTTATCTCTCAGAACTGAGCATGAGGAGAGACGTTCGTTCATCTAGTACAAAGGGAACGGTTTGCAGGAGAAACTTTTACTCTGGTTTCTCAGTCTGTTTCCTAGTGCCGGTTTGAAGTTCCTGCAGTTTTCACTGTAAAACCGAGTTGGAGCTAGTACCTATCCATATATATGTATGGAGTGGAGTTTGCAACTGAAAAGAAACTTGTGTTCTCAACAAGCTAGGTGAAGGACGGCTTTCACACACACTTATCTCTCAGAACTGAGCATGTGGAGAGACGTTCGTTCATCTAGCACAAAATGAACGGGTTGCAGGAGAAACATTTACTCTGGTTTCTCAGTCTGTTTCCTAGTGCCGGTTTGAAGTTCCTGCAGTTTTCACTGTAAAACCGAGTTGGAGCTAGTACCTCCCCATATATATGTATGGAGTGAAGTTTGGAAATGAAAAGAAACTTTGTGTTCCCAACAAGCTATGTGAAGAACGGCTTTCAAACACACTTATCTCTCAGAACTGAGCATGTGGAGAAACGTTCGTTCATCTAGAACAATGATAACGGTTTGCAGGAGAAACTTTAACTCTGGTTTCTCAGTCTGTTTCCTAGTGCCGGTTTGAAGTTCCTGCAGTTTTCACTGTAAAACCGAGTTGGAGCTAGTACCTCCCCATATATATGTATGGAGTGGAGTTTGCAACTGAAAAGAAACTTTGTGTTCCCAACAAGTTAGGTGAAGGACTTCTTTCACACACACTTATCTCTCAGAACTGAGCATGTGGAGAGACGTTCGTTTATCAAGCACAAAGGGAACGGGTTGCAGGAGAAACTTTTACTCTGGTTTCTCAGTCTGTTTCCTAGTGCCGGTTTGAATTTCCTGCAGTTTTCACTGTAAAACCGACTTGGAGCTAATACCTCCCCATATATATGTATGGAGTGGAGTTTGCAACTGAAAAGAAACTTTGTGTTCCCAACAAGCTAGGTGAAGGACGGCTTTCACAGACACTTATCTCTCAAAACTGAGCATGTGGAGAGACGTTCGTTCATCTAGCACAAAGGGAACGGGTGGCAGGAGAAACTTTTACTCTAGTTTCCCTGTCTGTTTCCTAGTGCCGGTTTGAAGTTCCTGCAGTTTTCACTGTAAAACCGAGTTGGAGCTAGTACCTCCCCATATATATGTATGGAGTGGAGTTTGCAACTGAAAAGAAACTTTGTGTTCCCAACAAGTTAGGTGAAGGACTTCTTTCACACACACTTATCTCTCAGAACTGAGCATGTGGAGAGACGTTCGTTTATCAAGCACAAAGGGAACGGGTTGCAGGAGAAACTTTTACTCTGGTTTCTCAGTCTGTTTCCTAGTGCCGGTTTGAAGTTCCTGCAGTTTTCACTGTAAAACCGAGTTGGAGCTAATACCTCCCCATATATATGTATGGAGTGGAGTTTGCAACTGAAAAGAAACTTTGTGTTCCCAGCATGCTTGGTGAAGGACGGCTTTCACACACACTTATCTCTCAGAACTGAGCATGTGGAGAAACGCTCGTTCATCTAGAACAATGGGAACGGTTTGCAGGAGAAACTTTAACTCTGGTTTCTCATTCTGTTTCCTAGTGCCGGTTTGAAGTTCCTGCAGTTTTCACTGTAAAACCGAGTTGGAGCTAGTACATCCCCATATATATGTATGGAGTGGAGTTTGCATCTGAAAAGAAACTTTGTGTTCCCAACAAGCTAGGTGAAGGACGGCTTTCACAGACACTTATCTCTCAAAACTGAGCATGTGGAGAGACGTTCGTTCATCTAGCACAAAGGGAACGGGATGCAGGAGAAACTTTTACTCTGGTTTCTCAGTCTGTTTCCTAGTGCCGGTTTGAAGTTCCTGCAGTTTTCACTGTAAAACCGAGTTGGAGCTAGTACCTCCCCATATATATGTATGGAGTGGAGTTTGCAACTGAAAAGAAACTTTGTGTTCCCAGCATGCTTGGTGAAGGACGGCTTTCACACACACTTATCTTTCAGAACTGAGCATGTGGAGAAACGTTCGTTCATCTAGAACAATGGGAACGGTTTGCAGGAGAAACTTTAACTCTGGTTTCTCATTCTGTTTCCTAGTGCCGGTTTGAAGTTCCTGCAGTTTTCACTGTAAAACCGAGTTGGAGCTAGTACATCCCCATATATATGTATGGAGTGGACTTTGCATCTGAAAAGAAACTTTGTGTTCCCAACAAGCTAGGTGAAGGACGGCTTTCACAGACACTTATCTCTCAAAACTGAGCATGTGGAGAGACGTTCGTTCATCTAGAACAATGATAACGGTTTGCAGGAGAAACTTTAACTCTGGTTTCTCAGTCTGTTTCCTAGTGCCGGTTTGAAGTTCCTGCAGTTTTCACTGTAAAAACGAGTTGGAGCTAGTACCTCCCCATATATATGTATGGAGTGGAGTTTGCAACTGAAAAGAAACTTTGTGTTCCCAACAAGTTAGGTGAAGGACTTCTTTCACACACACTTATCTCTCAGAACTGAGCATGTGGAGAGACGTTCGTTTATCAAGCACAAAGGGAACGGGTTGCAGGAGAAACTTTTACTCTGGTTTCTCAGTCTGTTTCCTAGTGCCGGTTTGAAGTTCCTGCAGTTTTCACTGTAAAACCGAGTTGGAGGTAGTACATCCTCATATATATGTATGGAGTGGAGCTTGCCTCTGAAAAGAAACTTTGTGTTCCCAACAAGCTAGGTGAAGGACGGCTTTCACAGACACTTATCTCTCAAAACTGAGCATGTGGAGAGACGTTCGTTCATCTAGCACAAAGGGAACGGGTGGCAGGAGAAACTTTTACTCTGGTTTCTCAGTCTGTTTCCTAGTGCCGGTATGAAGTTCCTGCAGTTTTCACTGTAAAACCGAGTTGGAGCTAGTACCTCCCTATATATATGTATGGAGTGGAGTTTGCAACTCAAAAGAAACTTTGTGTTCCCAACAAGCTAGGTGAAGGACGGCTTTCACACACACTTATCTCTCAGAACTGAGCATGAGGAGAGACGTTCGTTCATCTAGTACAAAGGGAACGGTTTGCAGGAGAAACTTTTACTCTGGTTTCTCAGTCTGTTTCCTAGTGCCGGTTTGAAGTTCCTGCAGTTTTCACTGTAAAACCGAGTTGGAGCTAGTACCTATCCATATATATGTATGGAGTGGAGTTTGCAACTGAAAAGAAACTTGTGTTCTCAACAAGCTAGGTGAAGGACGGCTTTCACACACACTTATCTCTCAGAACTGAGCATGTGGAGAGACGTTCGTTCATCTAGCACAAAATGAACGGGTTGCAGGAGAAACATTTACTCTGGTTTCTCAGTCTGTTTCCTAGTGCCGGTTTGAAGTTCCTGCAGTTTTCACTGTAAAACCGAGTTGGAGCTAGTACCTCCCCATATATATGTATGGAGTGAAGTTTGGAAATGAAAAGAAACTTTGTGTTCCCAACAAGCTATGTGAAGAACGGCTTTCAAACACACTTATCTCTCAGAACTGAGCATGTGGAGAAACGTTCGTTCATCTAGAACAATGATAACGGTTTGCAGGAGAAACTTTAACTCTGGTTTCTCAGTCTGTTTCCTAGTGCCGGTTTGAAGTTCCTGCAGTTTTCACTGTAAAACCGAGTTGGAGCTAGTACCTCCCCATATATATGTATGGAGTGGAGTTTGCAACTGAAAAGAAACTTTGTGTTCCCAACAAGTTAGGTGAAGGACTTCTTTCACACACACTTATCTCTCAGAACTGAGCATGTGGAGAGACGTTCGTTTATCAAGCACAAAGGGAACGGGTTGCAGGAGAAACTTTTACTCTGGTTTCTCAGTCTGTTTCCTAGTGCCGGTTTGAATTTCCTGCAGTTTTCACTGTAAAACCGACTTGGAGCTAATACCTCCCCATATATATGTATGGAGTGGAGTTTGCAACTGAAAAGAAACTTTGTGTTCCCAACAAGCTAGGTGAAGGACGGCTTTCACAGACACTTATCTCTCAAAACTGAGCATGTGGAGAGACGTTCGTTCATCTAGCACAAAGGGAACGGGTGGCAGGAGAAACTTTTACTCTGGTTTCTCAGTCTGTTTCCTAGTGCCGGTATGAAGTTCCTGCAGTTTTCACTGTAAAACCGAGTTGGAGCTAGTACCTCCCTATATATATGTATGGAGTGGAGTTTGCAACTCAAAAGAAACTTTGTGTTCCCAACAAGCTAGGTGAAGGACGGCTTTCACACACACTTATCTCTCAGAACTGAGCATGAGGAGAGACGTTCGTTCATCTAGTACAAAGGGAACGGTTTGCAGGAGAAACTTTTACTCTGGTTTCTCAGTCTGTTTCCTAGTGCCGGTTTGAAGTTCCTGCAGTTTTCACTGTAAAACCGAGTTGGAGCTAGTACCTATCCATATATATGTATGGAGTGGAGTTTGCAACTGAAAAGAAACTTGTGTTCTCAACAAGCTAGGTGAAGGACGGCTTTCACACACACTTATCTCTCAGAACTGAGCATGTGGAGAGACGTTCGTTCATCTAGCACAAAATGAACGGGTTGCAGGAGAAACATTTACTCTGGTTTCTCAGTCTGTTTCCTAGTGCCGGTTTGAAGTTCCTGCAGTTTTCACTGTAAAACCGAGTTGGAGCTAGTACCTCCCCATATATATGTATGGAGTGAAGTTTGGAAATGAAAAGAAACTTTGTGTTCCCAACAAGCTATGTGAAGAACGGCTTTCAAACACACTTATCTCTCAGAACTGAGCATGTGGAGAAACGTTCGTTCATCTAGAACAATGATAACGGTTTGCAGGAGAAACTTTAACTCTGGTTTCTCAGTCTGTTTCCTAGTGCCGGTTTGAAGTTCCTGCAGTTTTCACTGTAAAACCGAGTTGGAGCTAGTACCTCCCCATATATATGTATGGAGTGGAGTTTGCAACTGAAAAGAAACTTTGTGTTCCCAACAAGTTAGGTGAAGGACTTCTTTCACACACACTTATCTCTCAGAACTGAGCATGTGGAGAGACGTTCGTTTATCAAGCACAAAGGGAACGGGTTGCAGGAGAAACTTTTACTCTGGTTTTTCAGTCTGTTTCCTAGTGCCGGTTTGAAGTTCCTGCAGTTTTCACTGTAAAACCGACTTGGAGCTAATACCTCCCCATATATATGTATGGAGTGGAGTTTGCAACTGAAAAGAAACTTTGTGTTCCCAACAAGCTAGGTGAAGGACGGCTTTCACACACACTTATCTCTCAGAACTGAGCATGTGGAGAGACTTTCGTTCATCTAGCACAAAGAGAACGGGTTGCAGTAGAAATTTTTACTCTGGTTTCTCAGTCTGTTTCCTAGTGCCGGTTTGAAGTTCCTGCAGTTTTCACTGTAAAACCGAGTTGGAGCTAGTACCTCCCCATATATATGTATGGAGTGGAGTTTGCAACTGAAAAGAAACTTTTTGTTCCCAACAAGTTAGGTGAAGGACTTCTTTCACACACACTTATCTCTCAGAACTGAGCATGTGGAGAGACGTTCGTTTATCAAGCACAAAGGGAACGGGTTGCAGGAGAAACTTTTACTCTGGTTTCTCAGTCTGTTTCCTAGTGCCGGTTTGAAGTTCCTGCAGTTTTCACTGTAAAACCGAGTTGGAGCTAATACCTCCCCATATATATGTATGGAGTGGAGTTTGCAACTGAAAAGAAACTTTGTGTTCCCAACAAGCTAGGTGAAGGACGGCTTTCACACACACTTATCTCTCAGAACTGAGCATGTGGAGAGACTTTCGTTCATCTAGCACAAAGGGAACGGGTTGCAGGAGAAACTTTTACTCTGGTTTCTCAGTGTGTTTCCTAGTGCCGGTTTGAAGTTCCTGCAGTTTTCACTGTAAAACCGAGTTGGAGCTAGTACCTCCCCATATATATGTATGGAGTGGAGTTTGCAACTGAAAAGAAACTTTGTGTTCCCAGCATGCTTGGTGAAGGACGGCTTTCACACACACTTATCTCTCAGAACTGAGCATGTGGAGAAACGCTCGTTCATCTAGAACAATGGGAACGGTTTGCAGGAGAAACTTTAACTCTGGTTTCTCATTCTGTTTCCTAGTGCCGGTTTGAAGTTCCTGCAGTTTTCACTGTAAAACCGAGTTGGAGCTAGTACATCCCCATATATATGTATGGAGTGGACTTTGCATCTGAAAAGAAACTTTGTGTTCCCAACAAGCTAGGTGAAGGACGACTTTCACAGACACTTATCTCTCAAAACTGAGCATGTGGAGAGACGTTCGTTCATCTAGCACAAAGGGAACGGGTTGCAGGAGAAACTTTAACTCTGGTTTCTCATTCTGTTTCCTAGTGCCGGTTTGAAGTTCCTGCAGTTTTCACTGTAAAACCGAGTTGGAGCTAGTACATCCCCATATATATGTATGGAGTGGACTTTGCATCTGAAAAGAAACTTTGTGTTCCCAACAAGCTAGGTGAAGGACGGCTTTCACAGACACTTATCTCTCAAAACTGAGCATGTGGAGAGACGTTCGTTCATCTAGCACAAAGGGAACGGGTTGCAGGAGAAACTTTTACTCAGGTTTCTCAGTCTGTTTCCTAGTGCCGGTTTGATGTTCTTGCAGTTTTCACTGTAAAACCGAGTTGGAGCTAGTACCTCCCCATATATATGTATGGAGTGGAGTTTGCAACTGAAAAGAAACTTTGTGTTCCCAACAAGCTAGCTGAAGGACGGCTTTCACACACACTTATCTCTCAGAACTGAGCATGTGGAGAGACTTTCGTTCATCTAGCACAAAGGGAACGGGTTGCAGGAGAAACTTTTACTCTGGTTTCTCAGTCTGTTTCCTAGTGCCGGTTTGAAGTTCCTGCAGTTTTCACTGTAAAACCGAGTTGGAGCTAGTACCTCCCCATATATATGTATGGAGTGGAGTTTGCAACTGAAAAGAAACTTTGTGTTCCCAGCATGCTTGGTGAAGGACGGCTTTCACACACAATTATCTTTCAGAACTGAGCATGTGGAGAAACGTTCGTTCATCTAGAACAATGGGAACGGTTTGCAGGAGAAACTTTAACTCTGGTTTCTCATTCTGTTTCCTAGTGCCGGTTTGAAGTTCCTGCAGTTTTCACTGTAAAACCGAGTTGGAGCTAGTACATCCCCATATATATGTATGGAGTGGACTTTGCATCTGAAAAGAAACTTTGTGTTCCCAACAAGCTAGGTGAAGGACGGCTTTCACAGACACTTATCTCTCAAAACTGAGCATGTGGAGAGACGTTCGTTCATCTAGCACAAAGGGAACGGGTTGCAGGAGAAACTTTTACTCAGGTTTCTCAGTCTGTTTCCTAGTGCCGGTTTGATGTTCTTGCAGTTTTCACTGTAAAACCGAGTTGGAGCTAGTACCTCCCCATATATATGTATGGAGTGGAGTTTGCAACTGAAAAGAAACTTTCTGTTCCCAACAAGCTAGGTGAAGGACGGCTTTCACACACACATATCTCTCAGAACTGAGCATGTGGAGAGACGTTCGTTCATCTAGAACAATGATAACGGTTTGCAGGAGAAACTTTAACTCTGGTATCTCAGTCTGTTTCCTAGTGCCGGTTTGAAGTTCCTGCAGTTTTCACTGTAAAACCGAGTTGGAGCTTGTACCTCCCCATATATATGTATGGAGTGGAGTTTGCAACTGAAAAGAAACTTTGTGTTCCCAACAAGTTAGGTGAAGGACTTCTTTCACACACACTTATCTCTCAGAACTGAGCATGTGGAGAGACGTTCGTTTATCAAGCACAAAGGGAACGGGTTGCAGGAGAAACTTTTACTCTGGTTTCTCAGTCTGTTTCCTAGTGCCGGTTTGAAGTTCCTGCAGTTTTCACTGTAAAACCGAGTTGGAGGTAGTACATCCTCATATATATGTATGGAGTGGAGCTTGCCTCTGAAAAGAAACTTTGTGTTCCCAACAAGCTAGGTGAAGGACGGCTTTCACAGACACTTATCTCTCAAAACTGAGCATGTGGAGAGACGTTCGTTCATCTAGCACAAAGGGAACGGGTGGCAGGAGAAACTTTTACTCTGGTTTCTCAGTCTGTTTCCTAGTGCCGGTATGAAGTTCCTGCAGTTTTCACTGTAAAACCGAGTTGGAGCTAGTACCTCCCTATATATATGTATGGAGTGGAGTTTGCAACTCAAAAGAAACTTTGTGTTCCCAACAAGCTAGGTGAAGGACGGCTTTCACACACACTTATCTCTCAGAACTGAGCATGAGGAGAGACGTTCGTTCATCTAGTACAAAGGGAACGGTTTGCAGGAGAAACTTTTACTCTGGTTTCTCAGTCTGTTTCCTAGTGCCGGTTTGAAGTTCCTGCAGTTTTCACTGTAAAACCGAGTTGGAGCTAGTACCTATCCATATATATGTATGGAGTGGAGTTTGCAAGTGAAAAGAAACTTGTGTTCTCAACAAGCTAGGTGAAGGACGGCTTTCACACACACTTATCTCTCAGAACTGAGCATGTGGAGAGACGTTCGTTCATCTAGCACAAAATGAACGGGTTGCAGGAGAAACATTTACTCTGGTTTCTCAGTCTGTTTCCTAGTGCCGGTTTGAAGTTCCTGCAGTTTTCACTGTAAAACCGAGTTGGAGCTAGTACCTCCCCATATATATGTATGGAGTGGAGTTTGCAACTGAAAAGAAACTTTGTGTTCCCAACAAGCTATGTGAAGAACGGCTTTCAAACACACTTATCTCTCAGAACTGAGCATGTGGAGAAACGTTCGTTCATCTAGAACAATGATAACGGTTTGCAGGAGAAACTTTAACTCTGGTTTCTCAGTCTGTTTCCTAGTGCCGGTTTGAAGTTCCTGCAGTTTTCACTGTAAAACCGAGTTGGAGCTAGTACCTCCCCATATATATGTATGGAGTGGAGTTTGCAACTGAAAAGAAACTTTGTGTTCCCAACAAGTTAGGTGAAGGACTTCTTTCACACACACTTATCTCTCAGAACTGAGCATGTGGAGAGACGTTCGTTTATCAAGCACAAAGGGAACGGGTTGCAGGAGAAACTTTTACTCTGGTTTCTCAGTCTGTTTCCTAGTGCCGGTTTGAATTTCCTGCAGTTTTCACTGTAAAACCGACTTGGAGCTAATACCTCCCCATATATATGTATGGAGTGGAGTTTGCAACTGAAAAGAAACTTTGTGTTCCCAACAAGCTAGGTGAAGGACGGCTTTCACAGACACTTATCTCTCAAAACTGAGCATGTGGAGAGACGTTCGTTCATCTAGCACAAAGGGAACGGGTGGCAGGAGAAACTTTTACTCTAGTTTCCCTGTCTGTTTCCTAGTGCCGGTTTGAAGTTCCTGCAGTTTTCACTGTAAAACCGAGTTGGAGCTAGTACCTCCCCATATATATGTATGGAGTGGAGTTTGCAACTGAAAAGAAACTTTGTGTTCCCAACAAGTTAGGTGAAGGACTTCTTTCACACACACTTATCTCTCAGAACTGAGCATGTGGAGAGACGTTCGTTTATCAAGCACAAAGGGAACGGGTTGCAGGAGAAACTTTTACTCTGGTTTCTCAGTCTGTTTCCTAGTGCCGGTTTGAAGTTCCTGCAGTTTTCACTGTAAAACCGAGTTGGAGCTAATACCTCCCCATATATATGTATGGAGTGGAGTTTGCAACTGAAAAGAAACTTTGTGTTCCCAGCATGCTTGGTGAAGGACGGCTTTCACACACACTTATCTCTCAGAACTGAGCATGTGGAGAAACGCTCGTTCATCTAGAACAATGGGAACGGTTTGCAGGAGAAACTTTAACTCTGGTTTCTCATTCTGTTTCCTAGTGCCGGTTTGAAGTTCCTGCAGTTTTCACTGTAAAACCGAGTTGGAGCTAGTACATCCCCATATATATGTATGGAGTGGAGTTTGCATCTGAAAAGAAACTTTGTGTTCCCAACAAGCTAGGTGAAGGACGGCTTTCACAGACACTTATCTCTCAAAACTGAGCATGTGGAGAGACGTTCGTTCATCTAGCACAAAGGGAACGGGATGCAGGAGAAACTTTTACTCTGGTTTCTCAGTCTGTTTCCTAGTGCCGGTTTGAAGTTCCTGCAGTTTTCACTGTAAAACCGAGTTGGAGCTAGTACCTCCCCATATATATGTATGGAGTGGAGTTTGCAACTGAAAAGAAACTTTGTGTTCCCAGCATGCTTGGTGAAGGACGGCTTTCACACACACTTATCTTTCAGAACTGAGCATGTGGAGAAACGTTCGTTCATCTAGAACAATGGGAACGGTTTGCAGGAGAAACTTTAACTCTGGTTTCTCATTCTGTTTCCTAGTGCCGGTTTGAAGTTCCTGCAGTTTTCACTGTAAAACCGAGTTGGAGCTAGTACATCCCCATATATATGTATGGAGTGGACTTTGCATCTGAAAAGAAACTTTGTGTTCCCAACAAGCTAGGTGAAGGACGGCTTTCACAGACACTTATCTCTCAAAACTGAGCATGTGGAGAGACGTTCGTTCATCTAGAACAATGATAACGGTTTGCAGGAGAAACTTTAACTCTGGTTTCTCAGTCTGTTTCCTAGTGCCGGTTTGAAGTTCCTGCAGTTTTCACTGTAAAAACGAGTTGGAGCTAGTACCTCCCCATATATATGTATGGAGTGGAGTTTGCAACTGAAAAGAAACTTTGTGTTCCCAACAAGTTAGGTGAAGGACTTCTTTCACACACACTTATCTCTCAGAACTGAGCATGTGGAGAGACGTTCGTTTATCAAGCACAAAGGGAACGGGTTGCAGGAGAAACTTTTACTCTGGTTTCTCAGTCTGTTTCCTAGTGCCGGTTTGAAGTTCCTGCAGTTTTCACTGTAAAACCGAGTTGGAGGTAGTACATCCTCATATATATGTATGGAGTGGAGCTTGCCTCTGAAAAGAAACTTTGTGTTCCCAACAAGCTAGGTGAAGGACGGCTTTCACAGACACTTATCTCTCAAAACTGAGCATGTGGAGAGACGTTCGTTCATCTAGCACAAAGGGAACGGGTGGCAGGAGAAACTTTTACTCTGGTTTCTCAGTCTGTTTCCTAGTGCCGGTATGAAGTTCCTGCAGTTTTCACTGTAAAACCGAGTTGGAGCTAGTACCTCCCTATATATATGTATGGAGTGGAGTTTGCAACTCAAAAGAAACTTTGTGTTCCCAACAAGCTAGGTGAAGGACGGCTTTCACACACACTTATCTCTCAGAACTGAGCATGAGGAGAGACGTTCGTTCATCTAGTACAAAGGGAACGGTTTGCAGGAGAAACTTTTACTCTGGTTTCTCAGTCTGTTTCCTAGTGCCGGTTTGAAGTTCCTGCAGTTTTCACTGTAAAACCGAGTTGGAGCTAGTACCTATCCATATATATGTATGGAGTGGAGTTTGCAACTGAAAAGAAACTTGTGTTCTCAACAAGCTAGGTGAAGGACGGCTTTCACACACACTTATCTCTCAGAACTGAGCATGTGGAGAGACGTTCGTTCATCTAGCACAAAATGAACGGGTTGCAGGAGAAACATTTACTCTGGTTTCTCAGTCTGTTTCCTAGTGCCGGTTTGAAGTTCCTGCAGTTTTCACTGTAAAACCGAGTTGGAGCTAGTACCTCCCCATATATATGTATGGAGTGAAGTTTGGAAATGAAAAGAAACTTTGTGTTCCCAACAAGCTATGTGAAGAACGGCTTTCAAACACACTTATCTCTCAGAACTGAGCATGTGGAGAAACGTTCGTTCATCTAGAACAATGATAACGGTTTGCAGGAGAAACTTTAACTCTGGTTTCTCAGTCTGTTTCCTAGTGCCGGTTTGAAGTTCCTGCAGTTTTCACTGTAAAACCGAGTTGGAGCTAGTACCTCCCCATATATATGTATGGAGTGGAGTTTGCAACTGAAAAGAAACTTTGTGTTCCCAACAAGTTAGGTGAAGGACTTCTTTCACACACACTTATCTCTCAGAACTGAGCATGTGGAGAGACGTTCGTTTATCAAGCACAAAGGGAACGGGTTGCAGGAGAAACTTTTACTCTGGTTTCTCAGTCTGTTTCCTAGTGCCGGTTTGAATTTCCTGCAGTTTTCACTGTAAAACCGACTTGGAGCTAATACCTCCCCATATATATGTATGGAGTGGAGTTTGCAACTGAAAAGAAACTTTGTGTTCCCAACAAGCTAGGTGAAGGACGGCTTTCACAGACACTTATCTCTCAAAACTGAGCATGTGGAGAGACGTTCGTTCATCTAGCACAAAGGGAACGGGTGGCAGGAGAAACTTTTACTCTGGTTTCTCAGTCTGTTTCCTAGTGCCGGTATGAAGTTCCTGCAGTTTTCACTGTAAAACCGAGTTGGAGCTAGTACCTCCCTATATATATGTATGGAGTGGAGTTTGCAACTCAAAAGAAACTTTGTGTTCCCAACAAGCTAGGTGAAGGACGGCTTTCACACACACTTATCTCTCAGAACTGAGCATGAGGAGAGACGTTCGTTCATCTAGTACAAAGGGAACGGTTTGCAGGAGAAACTTTTACTCTGGTTTCTCAGTCTGTTTCCTAGTGCCGGTTTGAAGTTCCTGCAGTTTTCACTGTAAAACCGAGTTGGAGCTAGTACCTATCCATATATATGTATGGAGTGGAGTTTGCAACTGAAAAGAAACTTGTGTTCTCAACAAGCTAGGTGAAGGACGGCTTTCACACACACTTATCTCTCAGAACTGAGCATGTGGAGAGACGTTCGTTCATCTAGCACAAAATGAACGGGTTGCAGGAGAAACATTTACTCTGGTTTCTCAGTCTGTTTCCTAGTGCCGGTTTGAAGTTCCTGCAGTTTTCACTGTAAAACCGAGTTGGAGCTAGTACCTCCCCATATATATGTATGGAGTGAAGTTTGGAAATGAAAAGAAACTTTGTGTTCCCAACAAGCTATGTGAAGAACGGCTTTCAAACACACTTATCTCTCAGAACTGAGCATGTGGAGAAACGTTCGTTCATCTAGAACAATGATAACGGTTTGCAGGAGAAACTTTAACTCTGGTTTCTCAGTCTGTTTCCTAGTGCCGGTTTGAAGTTCCTGCAGTTTTCACTGTAAAACCGAGTTGGAGCTAGTACCTCCCCATATATATGTATGGAGTGGAGTTTGCAACTGAAAAGAAACTTTGTGTTCCCAACAAGTTAGGTGAAGGACTTCTTTCACACACACTTATCTCTCAGAACTGAGCATGTGGAGAGACGTTCGTTTATCAAGCACAAAGGGAACGGGTTGCAGGAGAAACTTTTACTCTGGTTTTTCAGTCTGTTTCCTAGTGCCGGTTTGAAGTTCCTGCAGTTTTCACTGTAAAACCGACTTGGAGCTAATACCTCCCCATATATATGTATGGAGTGGAGTTTGCAACTGAAAAGAAACTTTGTGTTCCCAACAAGCTAGGTGAAGGACGGCTTTCACACACACTTATCTCTCAGAACTGAGCATGTGGAGAGACTTTCGTTCATCTAGCACAAAGAGAACGGGTTGCAGTAGAAATTTTTACTCTGGTTTCTCAGTCTGTTTCCTAGTGCCGGTTTGAAGTTCCTGCAGTTTTCACTGTAAAACCGAGTTGGAGCTAGTACCTCCCCATATATATGTATGGAGTGGAGTTTGCAACTGAAAAGAAACTTTTTGTTCCCAACAAGTTAGGTGAAGGACTTCTTTCACACACACTTATCTCTCAGAACTGAGCATGTGGAGAGACGTTCGTTTATCAAGCACAAAGGGAACGGGTTGCAGGAGAAACTTTTACTCTGGTTTCTCAGTCTGTTTCCTAGTGCCGGTTTGAAGTTCCTGCAGTTTTCACTGTAAAACCGAGTTGGAGCTAATACCTCCCCATATATATGTATGGAGTGGAGTTTGCAACTGAAAAGAAACTTTGTGTTCCCAACAAGCTAGGTGAAGGACGGCTTTCACACACACTTATCTCTCAGAACTGAGCATGTGGAGAGACTTTCGTTCATCTAGCACAAAGGGAACGGGTTGCAGGAGAAACTTTTACTCTGGTTTCTCAGTGTGTTTCCTAGTGCCGGTTTGAAGTTCCTGCAGTTTTCACTGTAAAACCGAGTTGGAGCTAGTACCTCCCCATATATATGTATGGAGTGGAGTTTGCAACTGAAAAGAAACTTTGTGTTCCCAGCATGCTTGGTGAAGGACGGCTTTCACACACACTTATCTCTCAGAACTGAGCATGTGGAGAAACGCTCGTTCATCTAGAACAATGGGAACGGTTTGCAGGAGAAACTTTAACTCTGGTTTCTCATTCTGTTTCCTAGTGCCGGTTTGAAGTTCCTGCAGTTTTCACTGTAAAACCGAGTTGGAGCTAGTACATCCCCATATATATGTATGGAGTGGACTTTGCATCTGAAAAGAAACTTTGTGTTCCCAACAAGCTAGGTGAAGGACGACTTTCACAGACACTTATCTCTCAAAACTGAGCATGTGGAGAGACGTTCGTTCATCTAGCACAAAGGGAACGGGTTGCAGGAGAAACTTTAACTCTGGTTTCTCATTCTGTTTCCTAGTGCCGGTTTGAAGTTCCTGCAGTTTTCACTGTAAAACCGAGTTGGAGCTAGTACATCCCCATATATATGTATGGAGTGGACTTTGCATCTGAAAAGAAACTTTGTGTTCCCAACAAGCTAGGTGAAGGACGGCTTTCACAGACACTTATCTCTCAAAACTGAGCATGTGGAGAGACGTTCGTTCATCTAGCACAAAGGGAACGGGTTGCAGGAGAAACTTTTACTCAGGTTTCTCAGTCTGTTTCCTAGTGCCGGTTTGATGTTCTTGCAGTTTTCACTGTAAAACCGAGTTGGAGCTAGTACCTCCCCATATATATGTATGGAGTGGAGTTTGCAACTGAAAAGAAACTTTGTGTTCCCAACAAGCTAGCTGAAGGACGGCTTTCACACACACTTATCTCTCAGAACTGAGCATGTGGAGAGACTTTCGTTCATCTAGCACAAAGGGAACGGGTTGCAGGAGAAACTTTTACTCTGGTTTCTCAGTCTGTTTCCTAGTGCCGGTTTGAAGTTCCTGCAGTTTTCACTGTAAAACCGAGTTGGAGCTAGTACCTCCCCATATATATGTATGGAGTGGAGTTTGCAACTGAAAAGAAACTTTGTGTTCCCAGCATGCTTGGTGAAGGACGGCTTTCACACACAATTATCTTTCAGAACTGAGCATGTGGAGAAACGTTCGTTCATCTAGAACAATGGGAACGGTTTGCAGGAGAAACTTTAACTCTGGTTTCTCATTCTGTTTCCTAGTGCCGGTTTGAAGTTCCTGCAGTTTTCACTGTAAAACCGAGTTGGAGCTAGTACATCCCCATATATATGTATGGAGTGGACTTTGCATCTGAAAAGAAACTTTGTGTTCCCAACAAGCTAGGTGAAGGACGGCTTTCACAGACACTTATCTCTCAAAACTGAGCATGTGGAGAGACGTTCGTTCATCTAGCACAAAGGGAACGGGTTGCAGGAGAAACTTTTACTCAGGTTTCTCAGTCTGTTTCCTAGTGCCGGTTTGATGTTCTTGCAGTTTTCACTGTAAAACCGAGTTGGAGCTAGTACCTCCCCATATATATGTATGGAGTGGAGTTTGCAACTGAAAAGAAACTTTCTGTTCCCAACAAGCTAGGTGAAGGACGGCTTTCACACACACATATCTCTCAGAACTGAGCATGTGGAGAGACGTTCGTTCATCTAGAACAATGATAACGGTTTGCAGGAGAAACTTTAACTCTGGTATCTCAGTCTGTTTCCTAGTGCCGGTTTGAAGTTCCTGCAGTTTTCACTGTAAAACCGAGTTGGAGCTAGTACCTCCCCATATATATGTATGGAGTGGAGTTTGCAACTGAAAAGAAACTTTGTGTTCCCAACAAGTTAGGTGAAGGACTTCTTTCACACACACTTATCTCTCAGAACTGAGCATGTGGAGAGACGTTCGTTTATCAAGCACAAAGGGAACGGGTTGCAGGAGAAACTTTTACTCTGGTTTCTCAGTCTGTTTCCTAGTGCCGGTTTGAAGTTCCTGCAGTTTTCACTGTAAAACCGAGTTGGAGGTAGTACATCCTCATATATATGTATGGAGTGGAGCTTGCCTCTGAAAAGAAACTTTGTGTTCCCAACAAGCTAGGTGAAGGACGGCTTTCACAGACACTTATCTCTCAAAACTGAGCATGTGGAGAGACGTTCGTTCATCTAGCACAAAGGGAACGGGTGGCAGGAGAAACTTTTACTCTGGTTTCTCAGTCTGTTTCCTAGTGCCGGTATGAAGTTCCTGCAGTTTTCACTGTAAAACCGAGTTGGAGCTAGTACCTCCCTATATATATGTATGGAGTGGAGTTTGCAACTCAAAAGAAACTTTGTGTTCCCAACAAGCTAGGTGAAGGACGGCTTTCACACACACTTATCTCTCAGAACTGAGCATGAGGAGAGACGTTCGTTCATCTAGTACAAAGGGAACGGTTTGCAGGAGAAACTTTTACTCTGGTTTCTCAGTCTGTTTCCTAGTGCCGGTTTGAAGTTCCTGCAGTTTTCACTGTAAAACCGAGTTGGAGCTAGTACCTATCCATATATATGTATGGAGTGGAGTTTGCAAGTGAAAAGAAACTTGTGTTCTCAACAAGCTAGGTGAAGGACGGCTTTCACACACACTTATCTCTCAGAACTGAGCATGTGGAGAGACGTTCGTTCATCTAGCACAAAATGAACGGGTTGCAGGAGAAACATTTACTCTGGTTTCTCAGTCTGTTTCCTAGTGCCGGTTTGAAGTTCCTGCAGTTTTCACTGTAAAACCGAGTTGGAGCTAGTACCTCCCCATATATATGTATGGAGTGAAGTTTGGAAATGAAAAGAAACTTTGTGTTCCCAACAAGCTATGTGAAGAACGGCTTTCAAACACACTTATCTCTCAGAACTGAGCATGTGGAGAAACGTTCGTTCATCTAGAACAATGATAACGGTTTGCAGGAGAAACTTTAACTCTGGTTTCTCAGTCTGTTTCCTAGTGCCGGTTTGAAGTTCCTGCAGTTTTCACTGTAAAACCGAGTTGGAGCTAGTACCTCCCCATATATATGTATGGAGTGGAGTTTGCAACTGAAAAGAAACTTTGTGTTCCCAACAAGTTAGGTGAAGGACTTCTTTCACACACACTTATCTCTCAGAACTGAGCATGTGGAGAGACGTTCGTTTATCAAGCACAAAGGGAACGGGTTGCAGGAGAAACTTTTACTCTGGTTTCTCAGTCTGTTTCCTAGTGCCGGTTTGAAGTTCCTGCAGTTTTCACTGTAAAACCGAGTTGGAGCTAATACCTCCCCATATATATGTATGGAGTGGAGTTTGCAACTGAAAAGAAACTTTGTGTTCCCAACAAGCTAGGTGAAGGACGGCTTTCACACACACTTATCTCTCAGAACTGAGCATGTGGAGAGACTTTCGTTCATCTAGCACAAAGAGAACGGGTTGCAGTAGAAATTTTTACTCTGGTTTCTCAGTCTGTTTCCTAGTGCCGGTTTGAAGTTCCTGCAGTTTTCACTGTAAAACCGAGTTGGAGCTAGTACCTCCCCATATATATGTATGGAGTGGAGTTTGCAACTGAAAAGAAACTTTTTGTTCCCAACAAGTTAGGTGAAGGACTTCTTTCACACACACTTATCTCTCAGAACTGAGCATGTGGAGAGACGTTCGTTTATCAAGCACAAAGGGAACGGGTTGCAGGAGAAACTTTTACTCTGGTTTCTCAGTCTGTTTCCTAGTGCCGGTTTGAAGTTCCTGCAGTTTTCACTGTAAAACCGAGTTGGAGCTAATACCTCCCCATATATATGTATGGAGTGGAGTTTGCAACTGAAAAGAAACTTTGTGTTCCCAACAAGCTAGGTGAAGGACGGCTTTCACACACACTTATCTCTCAGAACTGAGCATGTGGAGAGACTTTCGTTCATCTAGCACAAAGGGAACGGGTTGCAGGAGAAACTTTTACTCTGGTTTCTCAGTGTGTTTCCTAGTGCCGGTTTGAAGTTCCTGCAGTTTTCACTGTAAAACCGAGTTGGAGCTAGTACCTCCCCATATATATGTATGGAGTGGAGTTTGCAACTGAAAAGAAACTTTGTGTTCCCAGCATGCTTGGTGAAGGACGGCTTTCACACACACTTATCTCTCAGAACTGAGCATGTGGAGAAACGCTCGTTCATCTAGAACAATGGGAACGGTTTGCAGGAGAAACTTTAACTCTGGTTTCTCATTCTGTTTCCTAGTGCCGGTTTGAAGTTCCTGCAGTTTTCACTGTAAAACCGAGTTGGAGCTAGTACATCCCCATATATATGTATGGAGTGGAGTTTGCATCTGAAAAGAAACTTTGTGTTCCCAACAAGCTAGGTGAAGGACGGCTTTCACAGACACTTATCTCTCAAAACTGAGCATGTGGAGAGACGTTCGTTCATCTAGCACAAAGGGAACGTGTTGCAGGAGAAACTTTTACTCTGGTTTCTCAGTCTGTTTCCTAGTGCCGGTTTGAAGTTCCTGCAGTTTTCACTGTAAAACCGAGTTGGAGCTAGTACCTCCCCATATATATGTATGGAGTGGAGTTTGCAACTGAAAAGAAACTTTGTGTTCCCAGCATGCTTGGTGAAGGACGGCTTTCACACACACTTATCTCTCAGATCTGAGCATGAGGAGAGTCGTTCGTTCATCTAGAACAAAGGGAACGGGTTGCAGGAGAAACTTTTACTCTGGTGTCTCAGTCTGTTTCCTAGTGCCGGTTTGAAGTTCCTGCAGTTTTCACTGTAAAACCGAGTTGGAGCTAGTACCTATCCATATATATGTATGGAGTGGAGTTTGCAACTGAAAAGAAACTTGTGTTCTCAACAAGCTAGGTGAAGGACGGCTTTCACACACACTTATCTCTCAGAACTGAGCATGTGGAGAAACGTTCGTTCATCTAGAACAATGATAACGGTTTGCAGGAGAAACTTTAACTCTGGTTTCTCATTGTGTTTCCTAGTGCCGGTTTGAAGTTCCTGCAGTTTTCACTGTAAAACCGAGTTGGAGCTAGTACATCCCCATATATATGTATGGAGTGGAGTTTGCATCTGAAAAGAAACTTTGTGTTCCCAACAAGCTAGGTGAAGGACGGCTTTCACAGACACTTATCTCTCAAAACTGAGCATGTGGAGAGACGTTCGTTCATCTAGCACAAAGGGAACGGGTTGCAGGAGAAACTTTTACTCTGGTTTCTCAGTCTGTTTCCTAGTGCCGGTTTGAAGTTCCTGCAGTTTTCACTGTAAAAACGAGTTGGAGCTAGTACCTCCTCATACATATGTATGGAGTGGAGTTTGCAACTGAAAAGAAACTTTGTGTTCCCAACAAGCTAGCTGAAGGACGGCTTTCACACACACTTATCTCTCAGAACTGAGCATGTGGAGAGACTTTCGTTCATCTAGCACAAAGAGAACGGGTTGCAGTAGAAACTTTTACTCTGGTTTCTCAGTCTGTTTCCTAGTGCCGGTTTGAAGTTCCTGCAGTTTTCACTGTAAAACCGAGTTGGAGCTAGTACCTCCCCATATATATGTATGGAGTGGAGTTTGCAACTGAAAAGAGAGTTTGTGTTCCCAACAAGCTAGGTGAAGGACGGATTTCACACACATTTATCTCTCTGAACAGAGCATGTGGAGAGACGTTCGTTCATCTAGCACAAAGGGAACGGTTGCAGGAGAAACTTTTACTCTGGTTTCTTAGTCTGTTTTCTAGTGCCGGTTTGAAGTTCCTGCAGTTTTCACTGTAAAACCGAGTTGGAGCTAGTACCTCCCCATATATATGTATGGAGTGGAGTTTGCAACTGAAAAGAGACTTTGTGTTCCTAACAAGCTAGGTGAAGGACGGCTTTCACACACACTTATCTCTCAGAAATGAGCTTGTGGAGAGACGTTCGTTCATATAGCACAAAAGGAACGGGTTGCAGGAGAAACTTTTACTCTGGTTTCTCAGTCTGTTTCCTAGTGCCGGTTTGAAGTTCCTGCAGTTTTCACTGTAAAACAGAGTTGGAGCTAGTACCTCCCCATATATATGTATGGAGTGGAGTTTGCAACTGAAAAGAAACTTTGTGTTCCCAACAAGCTATGTGAAGGAAGGCTTTCAAACACAATTATCTCTCAGAACTGAGCATGTGGAGAAACGTTCGTTCATCTAGAACAATGATAAAGTTTTGCAGGAGAAACTTTAACTCTGGTTTCTCAGTGTGTTTCCTAGTGCCGGTTTGAAGTTCCTGCAGTTTTCACTGTAAAACCGAGTTGGAGCTAATACCTCCCCATATATATGTATGGAGTGGAGTTTGCTACTGAAAAGAAACTTTGTGTTCCCAACAAGCTAGGTGAAGGACGGCTTTCACACACACTTATCTCTCAGAACTGAGCATGTGGAGAAACGTTCGTTCATCTAGAACAATGGGAACGGTTTGCAGGAGAAACTTTAACTCTGGTTTCTCATTCTGTTTCCTAGTGCCGGTTTGAAGTTCTTGCAGTTTTCACTGTAAAACCGAGTTGGAGCTAGTACATCCCCATATATATGTATGGAGTGGAGTTTGCATCTGAAAAGAAACTTTGTGTTCCCAACAAGCTAGGTGAAGGACGGCTTTCACAGACACTTATCTCTCAAAACTGAGCATGTGGAGAGACGTTCGTTCATCTAGCACAAAGGGAACGGGTTGCAGGAGAAACTTTTACTCTGGTTTCTCAGTCTGTTTCCTAGTGCCGGTTTGAAGTTCCTGCAGTTTTCACTGTAAAACCGAGTTGGAGGTAGTACATCCTCATATATATGTATGGAGTGGAGCTTGCCTCTGAAAAGAAACTTTGTGTTCCCAACAAGCTAGGTGAAGGACGGCTTTCACAGACACTTATCTCTCAAAACTGAGCATGTGGAGAGACGTTCGTTCATCTAGCACAAAGGGAACGGGTGGCAGGAGAAACTTTTACTCTGGTTTCTCAGTCTGTTTCCTAGTGCCGGTATGAAGTTCCTGCAGTTTTCACTGTAAAACCGAGTTGGAGCTAGTACCTCCCTATATATATGTATGGAGTGGAGTTTGCAACTCAAAAGAAACTTTGTGTTCCCAACAAGCTAGGTGAAGGACGGCTTTCACACACACTTATCTCTCAGAACTGAGCATGAGGAGAGACGTTCGTTCATCTAGTACAAAGGGAACGGTTTGCAGGAGAAACTTTTACTCTGGTTTCTCAGTCTGTTTCCTAGTGCCGGTTTGAAGTTCCTGCAGTTTTCACTGTAAAACCGAGTTGGAGCTAGTACCTATCCATATATATGTATGGAGTGGAGTTTGCAAGTGAAAAGAAACTTGTGTTCTCAACAAGCTAGGTGAAGGACGGCTTTCACACACACTTATCTCTCAGAACTGAGCATGTGGAGAGACGTTCGTTCATCTAGCACAAAATGAACGGGTTGCAGGAGAAACATTTACTCTGGTTTCTCAGTCTGTTTCCTAGTGCCGGTTTGAAGTTCCTGCAGTTTTCACTGTAAAACCGAGTTGGAGCTAGTACCTCCCCATATATATGTATGGAGTGAAGTTTGGAAATGAAAAGAAACTTTGTGTTCCCAACAAGCTATGTGAAGAACGGCTTTCAAACACACTTATCTCTCAGAACTGAGCATGTGGAGAAACGTTCGTTCATCTAGAACAATGATAACGGTTTGCAGGAGAAACTTTAACTCTGGTTTCTCAGTCTGTTTCCTAGTGCCGGTTTGAAGTTCCTGCAGTTTTCACTGTAAAACCGAGTTGGAGCTAGTACCTCCCCATATATATGTATGGAGTGGAGTTTGCAACTGAAAAGAAACTTTGTGTTCCCAACAAGTTAGGTGAAGGACTTCTTTCACACACACTTATCTCTCAGAACTGAGCATGTGGAGAGACGTTCGTTTATCAAGCACAAAGGGAACGGGTTGCAGGAGAAACTTTTACTCTGGTTTCTCAGTCTGTTTCCTAGTGCCGGTTTGAAGTTCCTGCAGTTTTCACTGTAAAACCGAGTTGGAGCTAATACCTCCCCATATATATGTATGGAGTGGAGTTTGCAACTGAAAAGAAACTTTGTGTTCCCAACAAGCTAGGTGAAGGACGGCTTTCACACACACTTATCTCTCAGAACTGAGCATGTGGAGAGACTTTCGTTCATCTAGCACAAAGAGAACGGGTTGCAGTAGAAATTTTTACTCTGGTTTCTCAGTCTGTTTCCTAGTGCCGGTTTGAAGTTCCTGCAGTTTTCACTGTAAAACCGAGTTGGAGCTAGTACCTCCCCATATATATGTATGGAGTGGAGTTTGCAACTGAAAAGAAACTTTTTGTTCCCAACAAGTTAGGTGAAGGACTTCTTTCACACACACTTATCTCTCAGAACTGAGCATGTGGAGAGACGTTCGTTTATCAAGCACAAAGGGAACGGGTTGCAGGAGAAACTTTTACTCTGGTTTCTCAGTCTGTTTCCTAGTGCCGGTTTGAAGTTCCTGCAGTTTTCACTGTAAAACCGAGTTGGAGCTAATACCTCCCCATATATATGTATGGAGTGGAGTTTGCAACTGAAAAGAAACTTTGTGTTCCCAACAAGCTAGGTGAAGGACGGCTTTCACACACACTTATCTCTCAGAACTGAGCATGTGGAGAGACTTTCGTTCATCTAGCACAAAGGGAACGGGTTGCAGGAGAAACTTTTACTCTGGTTTCTCAGTGTGTTTCCTAGTGCCGGTTTGAAGTTCCTGCAGTTTTCACTGTAAAACCGAGTTGGAGCTAGTACCTCCCCATATATATGTATGGAGTGGAGTTTGCAACTGAAAAGAAACTTTGTGTTCCCAGCATGCTTGGTGAAGGACGGCTTTCACACACACTTATCTCTCAGAACTGAGCATGTGGAGAAACGCTCGTTCATCTAGAACAATGGGAACGGTTTGCAGGAGAAACTTTAACTCTGGTTTCTCATTCTGTTTCCTAGTGCCGGTTTGAAGTTCCTGCAGTTTTCACTGTAAAACCGAGTTGGAGCTAGTACATCCCCATATATATGTATGGAGTGGAGTTTGCATCTGAAAAGAAACTTTGTGTTCCCAACAAGCTAGGTGAAGGACGGCTTTCACAGACACTTATCTCTCAAAACTGAGCATGTGGAGAGACGTTCGTTCATCTAGCACAAAGGGAACGTGTTGCAGGAGAAACTTTTACTCTGGTTTCTCAGTCTGTTTCCTAGTGCCGGTTTGAAGTTCCTGCAGTTTTCACTGTAAAACCGAGTTGGAGCTAGTACCTCCCCATATATATGTATGGAGTGGAGTTTGCAACTGAAAAGAAACTTTGTGTTCCCAGCATGCTTGGTGAAGGACGGCTTTCACACACACTTATCTCTCAGATCTGAGCATGAGGAGAGACGTTCGTTCATCTAGAACAAAGGGAACGGGTTGCAGGAGAAACTTTTACTCTGGTGTCTCAGTCTGTTTCCTAGTGCCGGTTTGAAGTTCCTGCAGTTTTCACTGTAAAACCGAGTTGGAGCTAGTACCTATCCATATATATGTATGGAGTGGAGTTTGCAACTGAAAAGAAACTTGTGTTCTCAACAAGCTAGGTGAAGGACGGCTTTCACACACACTTATCTCTCAGAACTGAGCATGTGGAGAAACGTTCGTTCATCTAGAACAATGATAACGGTTTGCAGGAGAAACTTTAACTCTGGTTTCTCAGTGTGTTTCCTAGTGCCGGTTTGAAGTTCCTGCAGTTTTCACTGTAAAACCGAGTTGGAGCTAATACCTCCCCATATATATGTATGGAGTGGAGTTTGCTACTGAAAAGAAACTTTGTGTTCCCAACAAGCTATGTGAAGGACGGCTTTCACACACACTTATCTCTCAGAACTGAGCATGTGGAGAAACGCTCGTTCATCTAGAACAATGGGAACGGTTTGCAGGAGAAACTTTAACTCTGGTTTCTCATTCTGTTTCCTAGTGCCGGTTTGAAGTTCCTGCAGTTTTCACTGTAAAACCGAGTTGGAGCTAGTACATCCCCATATATATGTATGGAGTGGAGTTTGCATCTGAAAAGAAACTTTGTGTTCCCAACAAGCTAGGTGAAGGACGGCTTTCACAGACACTTATCTCTCAAAACTGAGCATGTGGAGAGACGTTCGTTCATCTAGCACAAAGGGAACGGGTTGCAGGAGAAACTTTTACTCTGGTTTCTCAGTCTGTTTCCTAGTGCCGGTTTGAAGTTCCTGCAGTTTTCACTGTAAAAACGAGTTGGAGCTAGTACCTCCTCATACATATGTATGGAGTGGAGTTTGCAACTGAAAAGAAACTTTGTGTTCCCAACAAGCTAGCTGAAGGACGGCTTTCACACACACTTATCTCTCAGAACTGAGCATGTGGAGAGACTTTCGTTCATCTAGCACAAAGAGAACGGGTTGCAGTAGAAACTTTTACTCTGGTTTCTCAGTCTGTTTCCTAGTGCCGGTTTGAAGTTCCTGCAGTTTTCACTGTAAAACCGAGTTGGAGCTAGTACCTCCCCATATATATGTATGGAGTGGAGTTTGCAACTGAAAAGAGAGTTTGTGTTCCCAACAAGCTAGGTGAAGGACGGATTTCACACACATTTATCTCTCTGAACAGAGCATGTGGAGAGACGTTCGTTCATCTAGCACAAAGGGAACGGTTGCAGGAGAAACTTTTACTCTGGTTTCTTAGTCTGTTTTCTAGTGCCGGTTTGAAGTTCCTGCAGTTTTCACTGTAAAACCGAGTTGGAGCTAGTACCTCCCCATATATATGTATGGAGTGGAGTTTGCAACTGAAAAGAGACTTTGTGTTCCTAACAAGCTAGGTGAAGGACGGCTTTCACACACACTTATCTCTCAGAAATGAGCTTGTGGAGAGACGTTCGTTCATATAGCACAAAAGGAACGGGTTGCAGGAGAAACTTTTACTCTGGTTTCTCAGTCTGTTTCCTAGTGCCGGTTTGAAGTTCCTGCAGTTTTCACTGTAAAACAGAGTTGGAGCTAGTACCTCCCCATATATATGTATGGAGTGGAGTTTGCAACTGAAAAGAAACTTTGTGTTCCCAACAAGCTATGTGAAGGAAGGCTTTCAAACACAATTATCTCTCAGAACTGAGCATGTGGAGAAACGTTCGTTCATCTAGAACAATGATAAAGTTTTGCAGGAGAAACTTTAACTCTGGTTTCTCAGTGTGTTTCCTAGTGCCGGTTTGAAGTTCCTGCAGTTTTCACTGTAAAACCGAGTTGGAGCTAATACCTCCCCATATATATGTATGGAGTGGAGTTTGCTACTGAAAAGAAACTTTGTGTTCCCAACAAGCTAGGTGAAGGACGGCTTTCACACACACTTATCTCTCAGAACTGAGCATGTGGAGAAACGTTCGTTCATCTAGAACAATGGGAACGGTTTGCAGGAGAAACTTTAACTCTGGTTTCTCATTCTGTTTCCTAGTGCCGGTTTGAAGTTCTTGCAGTTTTCACTGTAAAACCGAGTTGGAGCTAGTACATCCCCATATATATGTATGGAGTGGAGTTTGCATCTGAAAAGAAACTTTGTGTTCCCAACAAGCTAGGTGAAGGACGGCTTTCACAGACACTTATCTCTCAAAACTGAGCATGTGGAGAGACGTTCGTTCATCTAGCACAAAGGGAACGGGTTGCAGGAGAAACTTTTACTCTGGTTTCTCAGTCTGTTTCCTAGTGCCGGTTTGAAGTTCCTGCAGTTTTCACTGTAAAAACGAGTTGGAGCTAGTACCTCCTCATACATATGTATGGAGTGGAGTTTGCAACTGAAAAGAAACTTTGTGTTCCCAACAAGCTAGCTGAAGGACGGCTTTCACACACACTTATCTCTCAGAACTGAGCATGTGGAGAGGCGTTCGTTCATCTAGCACAAAGGGAACGGGTTGCAGGAGAAACTTTTACTCAGGTTTCTCAGTCTGTTTCCTAGTGCCGGTTTGATGTTCCTGCAGTTTTCACTGTAAAACCGAGTTGGAGCTAGTACCTCCCCATATATATGTATGTAGTGGAGTTTGCCACTGAAAAGAAACTTTGTGTTCCCAACAAGCTAGGTGAAGGACGGCTTTCACACACACATATCTCTCAGAACTGAGCATGTGGAGAGACGTTCGTTCATCTAGCACAAAGGGAACGGGTTGCAGGAGAAACTTTTACTTTGGTTTCTCAGTCTGTTTCCTAGTGCCGGTTTGAAGTTCCTGCAGTTTTCACTGTAAAACGGAGTTGGAGCTAGTACCTCCCCATATATATGTATGGAGTGGAGTTTGCAACTGAAAAGAAACTTTGTGTTCCCAACAAGCTAGCTGAAGGACGGCTTTCACACAGACTTATCTCTCAGAACTGAGCATGTGGAGAGACGTTCGTTCATCTAGCACAAAGGGAACGGGTTGCAGGAGAAACTTTTACTCAGGTTTCTCAGTCTGTTTCCTAGTGCCGGTTTGATGTTCCTGCAGTTTTCACTGTAAAACCGAGTTGGAGCTAGTACCTTCCCATATATATGTAAGGAGTGGAGTTTGCAACTGAAAAGAAACTTTGTGTTCCCAACAAGCTAGTTGAAGGACGGCTTTGACACACACTTATCTCTCAGAACTGAGCATGTGGAGAGACGTTCGTTCATCTAGCACAAAGGGAACGGGTTGCAGGAGAAACTTTTACTCTGGTTTCTCATTCTGTTTCCTAGTGCCGGTTTGAAGTTCCTGCAGATTTCACTGTAAAACCGAGTTGGAGCTAGTACCTCCCCATATATATGTATGGAGTGGAGTTTGCAACTGAAAAGAAACTTTGTGTTCCCAACAAGCTAGTATAAGGACGGCTTTCACACACACTTATCTCTCAGAACTGAGCATGTGGAGAGAAGTTCGTTCATTTAGCACAAAGGGAAAGGGTTGCAGGAGAAACTTTTACTCTGGTTTCTCAGTCTGTTTCCTAGTGCCGATTTGAAGTTCCTGCAGTTTTCACTGTAAAACGGAGTTGGAGCTAGTACCTCCCCATATATATGTATCGAGTGGAGTTTGCAACTGAAAAGAAACTTTGTGTTCCCAACAAGCTAGGTGAAGGACGGCTTTCACACACACTTATCTCTCAGAACTGAGCATGTGGAGAGACGTTCGTTCATCTAGTACAAAGGGAACGGGTTGCAGGAGAAACTTTTACTCTGATTTCTCAGTCTGTTTCCTAGTGCCGGTTTGAAGTTCCTGCAGTTTTCACTGTAAAACCGAGTTGGAGCTAGTACCTCCCCATATATATGTATGGAGTGGAGTTTGCAACTGAAAAGAAACTTTGTGTTCCCAACAAGCTAGTATAAGGACGGCTTTCCCACACACTTATCTCTCAGAACTGAGCATGTGGAGAGACGTTCGTTCATCTAGCACAAATGGAATGGGTTGCAGGAGAAACTTTTACTCTGGTTTCTCAGTTTGTTTCCTAGTGCCGATTTGAAGTTCCTGCAGTTTTCACTGTAAAACCGTGTTGGAGCTAGAACCTCCCCATATATATGTATGGAGTGGAGTTTGCAACTGAAAAGAAACTTTGTGTTCCCAACAAGCTAGGTGAAGGACGGCTTTCACACACACTTATCTCTCAGAACTTAGCATGTGGAGAGACGTTCGTTCATCTAGCACAAAGGGAACGGGTTGCAGGAGAAACTTTTACTCTGGTTTCTCATTCTGTTTCCTAGTGCCGGTTTGAAGTTCCTGCAGATTTCACTGTAAAACCGAGTTGGAGCTAGTACTTCCCCATATATATGTATGGAGTGGAGTTTGCAACTGAAAAGAAACTTTGTGTTCCCAACAAGCTAGTATAAGGACGGCTTTCACACACACTTATCTCTCAGAACTGAGCATGTGGAGAGAAGTTCGTTCATTTAGCACAAAGGGAAAGTGTTGCAGGAGAAACTTTTACTCTGGTTTCTCAGTCTGTTTCCTAGTGCCGATTTGAAGTTCCTGCAGTTTTCACTGTAAAACCGACTTGGAGCTAGTATCTCCCCATATATATATATGGAGTGGAGTTTGCAACTGAAAAGAAACTTTGTGTTCCCAACAAGCTAGGTGAAGGACGGCTTTCACACACACTTATCTCTCAGAACTTAGCATGTGGAGAGACGTTCGTTCATCTAGCACAAGGGGAACGGGTTGCAGGAGAAACTTTTACTCTGGTTTCTCAGTCTGTTTCCTAGTGCCGGTTTGAAGTTCCTGCAGTTTTCACTGTAAAACCGAGTTGTAGCTAGTACCTCCCCATATATATGTATGGAGTGGAGTTTGCAACTTAAAAGAGACTTTGTGTTCCCAACAAGCTAGGTGAAGGACGGCTTTCACACACACTTATATCTCAGAACTGAGCATGTGGAGAGACGTTCGTTCATCTAGCACAAAGGGAACGGTTTGCAGGAGAAACTTTTACTCTGGTTTCTCATTCTGTTTCCTAGTGCCTGTTTGAAGTTCCTGCAGATTTCACTGTAAAACCGAGTTGGAGCTAGTACCTCCCCATATATATGTATGGAGTGTAGTTTGCAACTGAAAAGAAACTTTGTGTTCCCAACAAGCTAGGTGAAGGACGGCTTTCACACACACTTATCTCTCAGAACTGAGCATGTGGAGAGACGTTCGTTCATCTAGTACAAAGGGAACGGGTTGCAGGAGAAACTTTTACTCTGGTTTCTCAGTCTGTTTCCTAGTGCCGGTTTGAAGTTCCTGCAGTTTTCACTGTAAAACCGAGTTGGAGCTAGTACCTCCCCATATATATGTATGGAGTGGAGTTTGCAACTGAAAAGAAACTTTGTGTTCCCAGCATGCTTGGTGAAGGACGGCTTTCACACACAGTTATCTCTCAGAACTGAGCATGTGGAGAAACGTTCGTTCATCTAGCACAAATGGAATGGGTTGCAGGAGAAACTTTTACTCTGGTTTCTCAGTTTGTTTCCTAGTGCCGATTTGAAGTTCCTGCAGTTTTCACTGTAAAACCGTGTTGGAGCTAGAACCTCCCCATATATATGTATGGAGTGGAGTTTGCAACTGAAAAGAAACTTTGTGTTCCCAACAAGCTAGGTGAAGGACGGCTTTCACACACACTTATCTCTCAGAACTTAGCATGTGGAGAGACGTTCGTTCATCTAGCACAAAGGGAACGGGTTGCAGGAGAAACTTTTACTCTGGTTTCTCATTCTGTTTCCTAGTGCCGGTTTGAAGTTCCTGCAGATTTCACTGTAAAACCGAGTTGGAGCTAGTACTTCCCCATATATATGTATGGAGTGGAGTTTGCAACTGAAAAGAAACTTTGTGTTCCCAACAAGCTAGTATAAGGACGGCTTTCACACACACTTATCTCTCAGAACTGAGCATGTGGAGAGAAGTTCGTTCATTTAGCACAAAGGGAAAGTGTTGCAGGAGAAACTTTTACTCTGGTTTCTCAGTCTGTTTCCTAGTGCCGATTTGAAGTTCCTGCAGTTTTCACTGTAAAACCGACTTGGAGCTAGTATCTCCCCATATATATATATGGAGTGGAGTTTGCAACTGAAAAGAAACTTTGTGTTCCCAACAAGCTAGGTGAAGGACGGCTTTCACACACACTTATCTCTCAGAACTTAGCATGTGGAGAGACGTTCGTTCATCTAGCACAAGGGGAACGGGTTGCAGGAGAAACTTTTACTCTGGTTTCTCAGTCTGTTTCCTAGTGCCGGTTTGAAGTTCCTGCAGTTTTCACTGTAAAACCGAGTTGTAGCTAGTACCTCCCCATATATATGTATGGAGTGGAGTTTGCAACTTAAAAGAGACTTTGTGTTCCCAACAAGCTAGGTGAAGGACGGCTTTCACACACACTTATATCTCAGAACTGAGCATGTGGAGAGACGTTCGTTCATCTAGCACAAAGGGAACGGTTTGCAGGAGAAACTTTTACTCTGGTTTCTCATTCTGTTTCCTAGTGCCTGTTTGAAGTTCCTGCAGATTTCACTGTAAAACCGAGTTGGAGCTAGTACCTCCCCATATATATGTATGGAGTGTAGTTTGCAACTGAAAAGAAACTTTGTGTTCCCAACAAGCTAGTATAAGGACGGCTTTCACACACACTTATCTCTCAGAACTGAGCATGTGGAGAGAAGTTCGTTCATCTAGCTCAAAGGGAAAGGGTTGCAGGAGAAGCTTTTACTCTGGTTTCTCAGTCTGTTTCCTCGTGCCGATTTGAAGTTCCTGCAGTTTTCACTGTAAAACCGAGTTGGAGCTAGCATCTCCCCATATATATGTATGGAGTGGAGTTTGCAACTGTAAAGAAACTTTGTGTTCCCAACAAGCTAGGTGATGGACGGCTTTCACACACAATTATCTCTCAGAACTGAGCATGTGGAGAGACGTTCGTTCATCTAGAACAAAGGGAATGGTTTGCAGGAGAAACTTTTACTCTGGTTTCTCAGTGTGTTTCTTAGTGCCGGTTTGAATTTCCTGCAGTTTTCACTGTAAAACCGAGTTGGAGCTAGTACCTCCCCATATATATGTATGGAGTGGAGTTTGCAACTGAAAAGAAACTTTGTGTTCCCAACAAGCTAGGTGAAGGACGGCTTTCACACACACTTATCTCTCAGAACTGAGCATGTGGAGAGACGTTCGTTCATCTAGTACAAAGGGAACGGGTTGCAGGAGAAACTTTTACTCTGGTTTCTCAGTCTGTTTCCTAGTGCCGGTTTGAAGTTCCTGCAGTTTTCACTGTAAAACCGAGTTGGAGCTAGTACCTCCCCATATATATGTATGGAGTGGAGTTTGCAACTGAAAAGAAACTTTGTGTTCCCAGCATGCTTGGTGAAGGACGGCTTTCACACACAGTTATCTCTCAGAACTGAGCATGTGGAGAAACGTTCGTTCATCTAGAACAATGGGAACGGTTTGCAGGAGAAACTTTAACTCTGGTTTCTCATTCTGTTTCCTAGTGCCGGTTTGAAGTTCCTGCAGTTTTCACTGTAAAACCGAGTTGGAGCTAGTACCTCCCCATATATATGTATGGAGTGGAGTTTGCAACTGAAAAGAAACTTTGTGTTCCCAGCATGCTTGGTGAAGGACGGCTTTCACACACAGTTATCTCTCAGAACTGAGCATGTGGAGAAACGTTCGTTCATCTAGAACAATGGGAAAGGTTTGCAGGAGAAACTTTAACTCTGGTTTCTCATTCTGTTTCCTAGTGCCGGTTTGAAGTTCCTGCAGTTTTCACTGTAAAACCGAGTTGGAGCTAGTACATCCCCATATATATGTATGGAGTGGAGTTTGCATCTGAAAAGAAACTTTGTGTTCCCAACAAGCTAGCTGAAGGACGGCTTTCACACACAATTATCTCTCAGAACTGAGCATGTGGAGAGACGTTCGTTCATCTAGAACAAAGGGAATGGTTTGCAGGAGAAACTTTTACTCTGGTTTCTCAGTGTGTTTCTTAGTGCCGGTTTGAATTTCCTGCAGTTTTCACTGTAAAACCGAGTTGGAGCTAGTACCTCCCCATATATATGTATGGAGTGGAGTTTGCAACTGAAAAGAAACTTTGTGTTCCCAACAAGCTAGGTGAAGGACGGCTTTCACACACACTTATCTCTCAGAACTGAGCATGTGGAGAGACGTTCGTTCATCTAGTACAAAGGGAACGGGTTGCAGGAGAAACTTTTACTCTGGTTTCTCAGTCTGTTTCCTAGTGCCGGTTTGAAGTTCCTGCAGTTTTCACTGTAAAACCGAGTTGGAGCTAGTACCTCCCCATATATATGTATGGAGTGGAGTTTGCAACTGAAAAGAAACTTTGTGTTCCCAGCATGCTTGGTGAAGGACGGCTTTCACACACAGTTATCTCTCAGAACTGAGCATGTGGAGAAACGTTCGTTCATCTAGAACAATGGGAACGGTTTGCAGGAGAAACTTTAACTCTGGTTTCTCATTCTGTTTCCTTGTGCCGGTTTGAAGTTCCTGCAGTTTTCACTGTAAAACCGAGTTGGAGCTAGTACATCCCCATATATATGTATGGAGTGGAGTTTGCATCTGAAAAGAAACTTTGTGTTCCCAACAAGCTAGGTGAAGGACGGCTTTCACAGACACTTATCTCTCAAAACTGAGCATGTGGAGAGACGTTCGTTCATCTAGCACAAATGGAACGGGTGGCAGCAGAAACTTTTACTCTGGTCTCTCAGTCTGTTTCCTAGTGCCGGTATGAAGTTCCTGCAGTTTTCACTGTAAAACCGAGTTGGAGCTAGTACCTCCCTATATATATGTATGGAGTGGAATTTGCAACTGAAAAGAAACTTTGTGTTCCCAACAAGCTAGGTGAAGGACGGCTTTCACTCACACTTATCTCTCAGAACTTAGCATGTGGAGAGCCGTTCGTTCATCTAGCACAAGGGGAACGGGTTGCAGGAGAAACTTTTACTCTGGTTTCTCAGTCTGTTTCCTAGTGCCGGTTTGAAGTTCCTGCAGTTTTCACTGTAAAACCGAGTTGTAGCTAGTACCTCCCCATATATATGTATGGAGTGGAGTTTGCAACTGAAAAGAGACTTTGTGTTCCCAACAAGCTAGGTGAAGGACGGCTTTCACACACACTTATATCTCAGAACTGAGCATGTGGAGAGACGTTCGTTCATCTAGCACAAAGGGAACGGTTTGCAGGAGAAACTTTTACTCTGGTTTCTCATTCTGTTTCCTAGTGCCTGTTTGAAGTTCCTGCAGATTTCACTGTAAAACCGAGTTGGAGCTAGTACCTCCCCATATATATGTATGGAGTGGAGTTTGCAACTGAAAAGAAACTTTGTGTTCCCAACAAGCTAGTATAAGGACGGCTTTCACACACACTTATCTCTCAGAACTGAGCATGTGGAGAGAAGTTCGTTCATCTAGCTCAAAGGGAAAGGGTTGCAGGAGAAGCTTTTACTCTGGTTTCTCAGTCTGTTTCCTCGTGCCGATTTGAAGTTCCTGCAGTTTGCACTGTAAAACCGAGTTGGAGCTAGTATCTCCCCATATATATGTATGGAGTGGAGTTTGCAACTGTAAAGAAACTTTGTGTTCCCAACAAGCTAGGTGAAGGACGGCTTTCACACACAATTATCTCTCAGAACTGAGCATGTGGAGAGACGTTCGTTCATCTAGAACAAAGGGAATGGTTTGCAGGAGAAACTTTTACTCTGGTTTCTCAGTGTGTTTCTTAGTGCCGGTTTGAATTTCCTGCAGTTTTCACTGTAAAACCGAGTTGGAGCTAGTACCTCCCCATATATATGTATGGAGTGGAGTTTGCAACTGAAAAGAAACTTTGTGTTCCCAACAAGCTAGGTGAAGGACGGCTTTCACACACACTTATCTCTCAGAACTGAGCATGTGGAGAGACGTTCGTTCATCTAGCACAAAGGGAACGGGTTGCAGGAGAAACTTTTACTCTGGTTTCTCAGTCTGTTTCCTAGTGCCGGTTTGAAGTTCCTGCAGTTTTCACTGTAAAACCGAGTTGGAGCTAGTACCTCCCCATATACATGTATGGAGTGGAGTTTGCAACTGAAAAGAAACTTTGTGTTCCCAGCATGCTTGGTGAAGGACGGCTTTCACACACAGTTATCTCTCAGAACTGAGCATGTGGAGAAACGTTCGTTCATCTAGAACAATGGGAACGGTTTGCAGGAGAAACTTTAACTCTGGTTTCTCATTCTGTTTCCTAGTGCCGGTTTGAAGTTCCTGCAGTTTTCACTGTAAAACCGAGTGGGAGCTAGTACATCCCCATATATATGTATGGAGTGGAGTTTGCATCTGAAAAGAAACTTTGTGTTCCCAACAAGCTAGGTGAAGGACGGCTTTCACAGACACTTATCTCTCAAAACTGAGCATGTGGAGAGACGTTCGTTCATCTAGCACAAATGGAACGGGTGGCAGCAGAAACTTTTACTCTGGTTTCTCAGTCTGTTTCCTAGTGCCGGTATGAAGTTCCTGCAGTTTTCACTGTAAAACGGAGTTGGAGCTAGTACCTCCCTATATATATGTATGGAGTGGAGTTTGCAACTCAAAAGAAACTTTGTGTTCCCAACAAGCTAGGTGAAGAACGGCTTTCACACACACTTATCTCTCTGAACTGAGCATGAGGAGAGACGTTCGTTCATCTAGAACAAAGGGAACGGGTTGCAGGAGAAACTTTTACTCTGGTGTCTCAGTCTGTTTCCTAGTGCCGGTTTGAAGTTCCTGCAGTTTCAACTGTAAAACCGAGTTGGAGCTAGTACCTATCCATATATATGTATGGAGTGGAGTTTGCAAGTGAAAAGAAACTTTGTGTTCTCAACAAGCTAGGTGAAGGACGGCTTTCATACACACTTATCTCTCAGAACTGAGCATGTGGAGAGACGTTCGTTCATCTAGCACAAAATGAACGGGTTGCAGGAGAAACTTTAACTCTGGCTTGTCAGTCTGTTTCCTAGTGCCGGTTTGAAGTTCCTGCAGTTTTCACTGTAAAACCGAGTTGGAGCTAGTACCTCCCCATATATATGTATGGAGTGGAGTTTGCAACTGAAAAGAAACTTTGTGTTCCCAACAAGCTAGGTGAAGGACGGCTTTCACACACACTTATCTCTCAGAACTGAGCATGAGGAGAGACTTTCGTTCATCTAGCACAAAGGGAACGGGTTGCAGGAGAAACTTTTACTCAGGTTTCTCAGTCTGTTTCCTAGTGCCGGTTTGAAGTTCCTGCAGTTTTCACTGTAAAACCGAGTTGGAGCTAGTATCTCCCCATATATATGTATGGAGTGGAGTTTGCAACTGAAAAGAAACTTTGTGTTCCCAGCATGCTTGGTGAAGGACGGCTTTCACACACAGTTATCTCTCAGAACTGAGCATGTGGAGAAACGTTCGTTCATCTAGAACAATGGGAACGGTTTGCAGGAGAAACTTTAACTCTGGTTTCTCATTCTGTTTCCTAGTGCCGGTTTGAAGTTCCTGCAGTTTTCACTGTAAAACCGAGTTGGAGCTAGTACATCCCCATATATATGTATGGAGTGGAGTTTGCATCTGAAAAGAAACTTTGTGTTCCCAACAAGCTAGGTGAAGGACGGCTTTCACAGACACTTATCTCTCAAAACTGAGCATGTGGAGAGACGTTCGTTCATCTAGCACAAATGGAACGGGTGGCAGCAGAAACTTTTACTCTGGTTTCTCAGTCTGTTTCCTAGTGCCGGTATGAAGTTCCTGTAGTTTTCACTGTAAAACCGAGTTGGAGCTAGTACCTCCCTATATATATATATGGAGTGGAGTTTGCAACTGAAAAGAAACTTTGTGTTCCCAACAAGCTAGGTGAAGGACGGCTTTCACACACACTTATCTCTCAGAACTTAGCATGTGGAGAGACGTTCGTTCATCTAGCACAAAGGGAACGGGTTGCAGGAGAAACTTTTACTCTGGTTTCTCAGTCTGTTTCCTAGTGCCGGTTTGAAGTTCCTGCAGTTTTCACTGTAAAACCGAGTTGTAGCTAGTACCTCCCCATATATATGTATGGAGTGGAGTTTGCAACTGAAAAGAGACTTTGTGTTCCCAACAAGCTAGGTGAAGGACGGCTTTCACACACACTTATATCTCAGAACTGAGCATGTGGAGAGACGTTCGTTCATCTAGCACAAAGGGAACGGTTTGCAGGAGAAACTTTTACTCTGGTTTCTCATTCTGTTTCCTAGTGCCTGTTTGAAGTTCCTGCAGATTTCACTGTAAAACCGAGTTGGAGCTAGTACCTCCCCATATATATGTATGGAGTGGAGTTTGCAACTGAAAAGAAACTTTGTGTTCCCAACAAGCTAGTATAAGGACGGCTTTCACACACACTTATCTCTCAGAACTGAGCATGTGGAGAGAAGTTCGTTCATCTAGCTCAAAGGGAAAGGGTTGCAGGAGAAGCTTTTACTCTGGTTTCTCAGTCTGTTTCCTCGTGCCGATTTGAATTTCCTGCAGTTTTCACTGTAAAACCGAGTTGGAGCTAGTATCTCCCCATATATATGTATGGAGTGGAGTTTGCAACTGTAAAGAAACTTTGTGTTCCCAACAAGCTAGGTGAAGGACGGCTTTCACACACAATTATCTCTCAGAACTGAGCATGTGGAGAGACGTTCGTTCATCTAGAACAAAGGGAATGTTTTGCAGGAGAAACTTTTACTCTGGTTTCTCAGTGTGTTTCTTAGTGCCGGTTTGAATTTCCTGCAGTTTTCACTGTAAAACCGAGTTGGAGCTAGTACCTCCCCATATATATGTATGGAGTGGAGTTTGCAACTGAAAAGAAACTTTGTGTTCCCAACAAGCTAGGTGAAGGACGGCTTTCACACACACTTATCTCTCAGAACTGAGCATGTGGAGAGACGTTCGTTCATCTAGTACAAAGGGAACGGGTTGCAGGAGAAACTTTTACTCTGGTTTCTCAGTCTGTTTCCTAGTGCCGGTTTGAAGTTCCTGCAGTTTTCACTGTAAAACCGAGTTGGAGCTAGTACCTCCCCATATATATGTATGGAGTGGAGTTGGAAAATGAAAAGAAACTTTGTGTTCCCAGCATGCTTGGTGAAGGACGGCTTTCACACACAGTTATCTCTCAGAACTGAGCATGTGGAGAAACGTTCGTTCATCTAGAACAATGGGAACGGTTTGCAGGAGAAACTTTAACTCTGGTTTCTCATTCTGTTTCCTAGTGCCGGTTTGAAGTTCCTGCAGTTTTCACTGTAAAACCGAGTTGGAGCTAGTACATCCCCATATATATGTATGGAGTGGAGTTTGCATCTGAAAAGAAACTTTGTGTTCCCAACAAGCTAGGTGAAGGACGGCTTTCACAGACACTTATCTCTCAAAACTGAGCATGTGGAGAGACGTTCGTTCATCTAGCACAAATGGAACGGGTGGCAGCAGAAACTTTTACTCTGGTTTCTCAGTCTGTTTCCTAGTGCCGGTATGAAGTTCCTGCAGTTTTCACTGTAAAACCGAGTTGGAGCTAGTACCTCCCTATATATATGTATGGAGTGGAGTTTGCAACTCAAAAGAAACTTTGTGTTCCCAACAAGCCAGGTGAAGAACGGCTTTCACACACACTTATCTCTCTGAACTGAGCATGAGGAGAGACGTTCGTTCATCTAGAACAAAGGGAACGGGTTGCAGGAGAAACTTTTACTCTGGTGTCTCAGTCTGTTTCCTAGTGCCGGTATGAAGTTCCTGCAGTTTTCACTGTAAAACCGAGTTGGAGCTAGTACCTATCCATATATATGTATGGAGTGGAGTTTGCAAGTGAAAAGAAACTTTGTGTTCTCAACAAGCTAGGTGAAGGACGGCTTTCACACACACTTATCTCTCAGAACTGAGCATGTGGAGAGACGTTCGTTCATCTAGCACAAAATGAACGGGTTGCAGGAGAAACTTTTACTCTGGTTTCTCAGTCTGTTTCCTAGTGCCGGTTTGAAGTTCCTGCAGTTTTCACTGTAAAACCGAGTTGGAGCTAGTACCTCCCCATATATATGTATGGAGTGGAGTTTGGAAATGAAAAGAAACTTTGTGTTCCCAACAAGCTAGGTGAAGGACGGCTTTCACACACAATTATCTCTCAGAACTGAGCATGTGGAGAGACGTTCGTTCATCTAGAACAAAGGGAATGGTTTGCAGGAGAAACTTTTACTCTGGTTTCTCAGTGTGTTTCTTAGTGCCGGTTTGAATTTCCTGCAGTTTTCACTGTAAAACAGAGTTGGAGCTAGTACCTCCCCATATATATGTATGGAGTGGAGTTTGCAACTGAAAAGAAACTTTGTGTTCCCAACAAGCTAGGTGAAGGACGGCTTTCACACACACTTATCTCTCAGAACTGAGCATGTGGAGAGACGTTCGTTCATCTAGTACAAAGGGAACGGGTTGCAGGAGAAACTTTTACTCTGGTTTCTCAGTCTGTTTCCTAGTGCCGGTTTGAAGTTCCTGCAGTTTTCACTGTAAAACCGAGTTGGAGCTAGTACCTCCCCATATATATGTATGGAGTGGAGTTGGCAAATGAAAAGAAACTTTGTGTTCCCAGCATGCTTGGTGAAGGACGGCTTTCACACACAGTTATCTCTCAGAACTGAGCATGTGGAGAAACGTTCGTTCATCTAGAACAATGGGAACGGTTTGCAGGAGAAACTTTAACTCTGGTTTCTCATTCTGTTTCCTAGTGCCGGTTTGAAGTTCCTGCAGTTTTCACTGTAAAACCGAGTTGGAGCTAGTACATCCCCATATATATGTATGGAGTGGAGTTTGCATCTGAAAAGAAACTTTGTGTTCCCAACAAGCTAGGTGAAGGACGGCTTTCACAGACACTTATCTCTCAAAACTGAGCATGTGGAGAGACGTTCGTTCATCTAGCACAAATGGAACGGGTGGCAGCAGAAACTTTTACTCTGGTTTCTCAGTCTGTTTCCTAGTGCCGGTATGAAGTTCCTGCAGTTTTCACTGTAAAACCGAGTTGGAGCTAGTACCTCCCTATATATATGTATGGAGTGGAGTTTGCAACTCAAAAGAAACTTTGTGTTCCCAACAAGCTAGGTGAAGAACGGCTTTCACACACACTTATCTCTCTGAACTGAGCATGAGGAGAGACGTTCGTTCATCTAGAACAAAGGGAACGGGTTGCAGGAGAAACTTTTTCTCTGGTGTCTCAGTCTGTTTCCTAGTGCCGGTTTGAAGTTCCTGCAGTTTTCACTGTAAAACCGAGTTGGAGCTAGTACCTATCCATATATATGTATGGAGTGGAGTTTGCAAGTGAAAAGAATCTTTGTGTTCTCAACAAGCTAGGTGAAGGACGGCTTTCACACACACTTATCTCTCAGAACTGAGCATGTGGAGAGACGTTCGTTCATCTAGCACAAAATGAACGGGTTGCAGGAGAAACTTTTACTCTGGTTTCTCAGTCTGTTTCCTAGTGCCGGTTTGAAGTTCCTGCAGTTTTCACTGTAAAACCGAGTTGGAGCTAGTACCTCCCCATATATATGTATGGAGTGGAGTTTGCAACTGAAAAGATACTTTGTGTTTCCAACAAGCTAGGTGAAGGACGGCTTTCACACACACTTATCTCTCAGAACTGAGCATGAGGAGAGACTTTCGTTCATCTAGCACAAAGGGAACGGGTTGCAGGAGAAACTTTTACTCAGGTTTCTCAGTCTGTTTCCTAGTGCCGGTTTGAAGTTCCTGCAGTTTTCACTGTAAAACGGAGTTGGAGCTAGTACCTCCCCATATATATGTATGGAGTGGAGTTTGCAACTGAAAAGAAACTTTGTGTTCCCAGCATGCTTGGTGAAGGACGGCTTTCACACACAGTTATCTCTCAGAACTGAGCATGTGGAGAAACGTTCGTTCATCTAGAACAATGGGAACGGTTTGCAGGAGAAACTTTAACTCTGGTTTCTCATTCTGTTTCCTAGTGCCGGTTTGAAGTTCCTGCAGTTTTCACTGTAAAACCGAGTTGGAGCTAGTACATCCCCATATATATGTATGGAGTGGAGTTTGCATCTGAAAAGAAACTTTGTGTTCCCAACAAGCTAGGTGAAGGACGGCTTTCACAGACACTTATCTCTCAAAACTGAGCATGTGGAGAGACGTTCGTTCATCTAGCACAAATGGAACGGGTGGCAGCAGAAACTTTTACTCTGGTTTCTCAGTCTGTTTCCTAGTGCCGGTATGAAGTTCCTGCAGTTTTCACTGTAAAACCGAGTTGGAGCTAGTACCTCCCTATATATATGTATGGAGTGGAGTTTGCAACTCAAAAGAAACTTTGTGTTCCCAACAAGCTAGGTGAAGAACGGCTTTCACACACACTTATCTCTCTGAACTGAGCATGAGGAGAGACGTTCGTTCATCTAGAACAAAGGGAACGGGTTGCAGGAGAAACTTTTACTCTGGTGTCTCAGTCTGTTTCCTAGTGCCGGTTTGAAGTTCCTGCAGTTTTCACTGTAAAACCGAGTTGGAGCTAGTACCTATCCATACATATGTATGGAGTGGAGTTTGCAACTGAAAAGAAACTTTGTGTTCTCAACAAGCTAGGTGAAGGACGGCTTTCACACACACTTATCTCTCAGAACTGAGCATGTGGAGAGACGTTCGTTCATCTAGCACAAAATGAACGGGTTGCAGGAGAAACTTTTACTCTGGTTTCTCAGTCTGTTTCCTAGTGCCGGTTTGAAGTTCCTGCAGTTTTCACTGTAAAACCGAGTTGGAGCTAGTACCTCCCCATATATATGTATGGAGTGGAGTTTGGAAATGAAAAGAAACTTTGTGTTCCCAACAAGCTAGGTGAAGGACGGCTTTCACACACACTTATCTCTCAGAACTGAGCATGAGGAGAGACTTTCATTCATCTAGCACAAAGGGAACGGGTTGCAGGAGAAACTTTTACTCTGGTTTCTCAGTCTGTTTCCTAGTGCCGTTTTGAAGCTCCTGCAGTTTTCACTGTAAAACCGAGTTGGAGCTAGTACCTCCCCATATATATGTATGGAGTGGAGTTTGCAACTGAAAAGAAACTTTGTGTTCCCAGCATGCTTGGTGAAGGACGGCTTTCACACACACTTATCTCTCAGAACTGAGCATGTGGAGAAACGCTCGTTCATCTAGAACAATGGGAACGGTTTGCAGGAGAAACTTTAACTCTGGTTTCTCATTCTGTTTCCTAGTGCCGGTTTGAAGTTCCTGCAGTTTTCACTGTAAAACCGAGTTGGAGCTAGTACATCCCCATATATATGTATGGAGTGGAGTTTGCATCTGAAAAGAAACTTTGTGTTCCCAACAAGCTAGGTGAAGGACGGCTTTCACAGACACTTATCTCTCAAAACTGAGCATGTGGAGAGACGTTCGTTCATCTAGCACAAAGGGAACGGGTTGCAGGAGAAACTTTTACTCTGGTTTCTCAGTCTGTTTCCTAGTGCCGGTTTGAAGTTCCTGCAGTTTTCACTGTAAAACGGAGTTGGAGCTAGTACCTCCCCATATATATGTATGGAGTGGAGTTTGCAACTGAAAAGAAACTTTGTGTTCCCAGCATGCTTGGTGAAGGACGGCTTTCACACACACTTATCTCTCAGAACTGAGCATGTGGAGAAACGCTCGTTCATCTAGAACAATGGGAACGGTTTACAGGAGAAACTTTAACTCTGGTTTCTCATTCTGTTTCCTAGTGCCGGTTTGAAGTTCCTGCAGTTTTCACTGTAAAACCGAGTTGGAGCTAGTACATCCCCATATATATGTATGGAGTGGAGTTTGCATCTGAAAAGAAACTTTGTGTTCCCAACAAGCTAGGTGAAGGACGGCTTTCACAGACACTTATCTCTCAAAACTGAGCATGTGGAGAGACGTTCGTTCATCTAGCACAAAGGGAACGGGTTGCAGGAGAAACTTTTACTCTGGTTTCTCAGTCTGTTTCCTAGTGCCGGTTTGAAGTTCCTGCAGTTTTCACTGTAAAACCGAGTTGGAGCTAGTACCTCCCCATATATATGTATGGAGTGGAGTTTGCAACTGAAAAGAAACTTTGTGTTCCCAGCATGCTTGGTGAAGGACGGCTTTCACACACACTTATCTTTCAGAACTGAGCATGTGGAGAAACGTTCGTTCATCTAGAACAATGGGAACGGTTTGCAGGAGAAACTTTAACTCTGGTTTCTCATTCTGTTTCCTAGTGCCGGTTTGAAGTTCCTGCAGTTTTCACTGTAAAACCGAGTTGGAGCTAGTACATCCCCATATATATGTATGGAGTGGAGTTTGCATCTGAAAAGAAACTTTGTGTTCCCAACAAGCTAGGTGAAGGACGGCTTTCATAGACACTTATCTCTCAAAACTGAGCATGTGGAGAGACGTTCGTTCATCTAGCACAAAGGGAACGGGTTGCAGGAGAAACTTTTACTCAGGTTTCTCAGTCTGTTTCCTAGTGCCGGTTTGATGTTCTTGCAGTTTTCACTGTAAAACCGAGTTGGAGCTAGTACCTCCCCATATATATGTATGGAGCGAAGTTTGCAACTGAAAAGAAACTTTGTGTTCCCAACAAGCTAGGTGAAGGACGGCTTTCACACACACATATCTCTCAGAACTGAGCATGTGGAGAGACGTTCGTTCATCTAGCACAAAGGGAACGGGTTGCAGGAGAAACTTTTACTTTGGTTTCTCAGTCTGTTTCCTAGTGCCGGTTTGAAGTTCCTGCAGTTTTCACTGTAAAACGGAGTTGGAGCTAGTACCTCCCCATATATATGTATGGAGTGGAGTTTGCAACTGAAAAGAAACTTTGTGTTCCCAACAAGCTAGCTGAAGGACGGCTTTCACACACACTTATCTCTCAGAACTGAGCATGAGGAGAGACGTTCGTTCATCTAGAACAAAGGGAACGGGTTGCAGGAGAAACTTTTACTCTGGTGTCTCAGTCTGTTTCCTAGTGCCGGTTTGAAGTTCCTGCAGTTTTCACTGTAAAACCGAGTTGGAGCTAGTACCTCCCCATATATATGTATGGAGTGGAGTTTGCAACTGAAAAGAAACTTGTGTTCTCAACAAGCTAGGTGAAGGAAGGCTTTCACACACACTTATCTCTCAGAACTGAGCATGTGGAGAGACGTTCGTTCATCTAGCACAAAATGAACGGGTTGCAGGAGAAACTTTTACTCTGGTTTCTCAGTCCGTTTCCTAGTGCCGGTTTGAAGTTCCTGCAGTTTTCACTGTAAAACCGAGTTGGAGCTAGTACCTCCCCATATATATGTATGGAGTGAAGTTTGGAAATGAAAAGAAACTTTGTGTTCCCAACAAGCTATGTGAAGGACGGCTTTCAAACACTCTTATCTCTCAGAACCGAGCATGTGGAGAAACTTTCGTTCATCTAGAACAATGATAACGGTTTGCAGGAGAAACTTTAACTCTGGATTCTCAGTCTGTTTCCTAGTGCCGGTTTGATGTTCCTGCAGTTTTCACTGTAAAACCGAGTTGGAGCTAGTACCTCCCCATATATATGTATGGAGTGGAGTTTGCAACTGAAAAGAAACTTTGTGTTCCCAACAAGTTAGATGAAGGACTTCTTTCACACACACTTATCTCTCAGAACTGAGCATGTGGAGAGACGTTCGTTTATCAAGCACAAAGGGAACGGGTTGCAGGAGAAACTTTTACTCTGGTTTCTCAGCCTGTTTCCTAGTGCCGGTTTGAAGTTCCTGCAGTTTTCACTGTAAAACCGAGTTGGAGGTAGTACATCCCCATATATATGTATGGAGTGGAGCTTGCCTCTGAAAAGAAACTTTGTGTTCCCAACAAGCTAGGTGAAGGACGGCTTTCACAGACACTTATCTCTCAAAACTGAGCATGTGGAGAGACGTTCGTTCATCTAGCACAAAGGGAACGGGTGGCAGGGGAAACTTTTACTCTGGTTTCTCAGTCTGTTTCCTAGTGCCGGTATGAAGTTCCTGCAGTTTTCACTGTAAAACCGAGTTGGAGCTAGTACCTCCCTATATATATGTATGGAGTGGAGTTTGCAACTCAAAAGAAACTTTGTGTTCCCAACAAGCTAGGTGAAGGACGGCTTTCACACACACTTATCTCTCAGAACTGAGCATGAGGAGAGACGTTCGTTCATCTAGAACAAAGGGAACGGGTTGCAGGAGAAACTTTTACTCTGGTGTCTCAGTCTGTTTCCTAGTGCCGGTTTGAAGTTCCTGCAGTTTTCACTGTAAAACCGAGTTGGAGCTAGTACCTATCCATATATATGTATGGAGTGGAGTTTGCAACTGAAAAGAAACTTGTGTTCTCAACAAGCTAGGTGAAGGACGGCTTTCACACACACTTATCTCTCAGAACTGAGCATGTGGAGAGACTTTCGTTCATCTAGCACAAAGAGAACGGGTTGCAGGAGAAACTTTTACTCTGGTTTCTCAGTCTGTTTCCTAGTGCCGGTTTGAAGTTCCTGCAGTTTTCACTGTAAAACCGAGTTGGAGCTAGTACCTCCCCATATATATGTATGGAGTGGAGTTTGCAACTGAAAAGAAACTTTGTGTTCCCAACAAGTTAGGTGAAGGACTTCTTTCACACACACTTATCTCTCAGAACTGAGCATGTGGAGAGACGTTCGTTTATCAAGCACAAAGGGAACGGGTTGCAGGAGAAACTTTTACTCTGGTTTCTCAGTCTGTTTCCTAATGCCGGTTTGAAGTTCCTGCAGTTTTCACTGTAAAACCGAGTTGGAGCTAATACCTCCCCATATATATGTATGGAGTGGAGTTTGCAACTGAAAAGAAACTTTGTGTTCCCAACAAGCTAGGTGAAGGACGGCTTTCACAGACACTTATCTCTCAAAACTGAGCATGTGGAGAGACGTTCGTTCATCTAGCACAAAGGGAACGGGTTGCAGGAGAAACTTTTACTCTGGTTTCTCAGTCTGTTTCCTAGTGCCGGTTTGAAGTTCCTGCAGTTTTCACTGTAAAACCGAGTTGGAGCTAGTACCTCCCCATATATATGTATGGAGTGAAGTTTGGAAATGAAAAGAAACTTTGTGTTCCCAACAAGCTATGTGAAGTACGGCTTTCAAACACACTTATCTCTCAGAACTGAGCATGTGGAGAAACGTTCGTTCATCTAGAACAATGATAACGGTTTGCAGGAGAAACTTTAACTCTGGTTTCTCAGTCTGTTTCCTAGTGCCGGTTTGAAGTTCCTGCAGTTTTCACTGTAAAACCGAGTTGGAGCTAATACCTCCCCATATATATGTATGGAGTGGAGTTTGCATCTGAAAAGAAACTTTGTGTTCCCAACAAGCTAGGTGAAGGACGGCTTTCACAGACACTTATCTCTCAAAACTGAGCATGTGGAGAGACGTTCGTTCATCTAGCACAAAGGGAACGGGTTGCAGGAGAAACTTTTACTCTGGTTTCTCAGTCTGTTTCCTAGTGCCGGTTTGAAGTTCCTGCAGTTTTCACTGTAAAACCGAGTTGGAGCTAGTACCTCCCCATATATATGTATGGAGTGGAGTTTGCAACTGAAAAGAAACTTTGTGTTCCCAGCATGCTTGGTGAAGGACGGCTTTCACAGACACTTATCTCTCAAAACTGAGCATGTGGAGAGACGTTCGTTCATCTAGCACAAAGGGAACGGGTTGCAGGAGAAACTTTTACTCTGGTTTCTCAGTCTGTTTCCTAGTGCCGGTTTGAAGTTCCTGCAGTTTTCACTGTAAAACCGAGTTGGAGCTAGTACCTCCCCATATATATGTATGGAGTGGAGTTTGCAACTGAAAAGAAACTTTGTGTTCCCAGCATGCTTGGTGAAGGACGGCTTTCACACACACTTATCTTTCAGAACTGAGCATGTGGAGAAACGTTCGTTCATCTAGAACAATGGGAACGGTTTGCAGGAGAAACTTTAACTCTGGTTTCTCATTCTGTTTCCTAGTGCCGGTTTGAAGTTCCTGCAGTTTTCACTGTAAAACCGAGTTGGAGCTAGTACCTCCCCATATATATGTATGGAGTGAAGTTTGGAAATGAAAAGAAACTTTGTGTTCCCAACAAGCTATGTGAAGGACGGCTTTCAAACACACTTATCTCTCAGAACTGAGCATGTGGAGAAACGTTCGTTCATCTAGAACAATGATAACGGTTTGCAGGAGAAACTTTAACTCTGGTTTCTCAGTCTGTTTCCTAGTGCCGGTTTGAAGTTCCTGCAGTTTTCACTGTAAAACCGAGTTGGAGCTAGTACCTCCCCATATATATGTATGGAGTGGAGATTGCAACTGAAAAGAAACTTTGTGTTCCCAACAAGTTAGATGAAGGACTTCTTTCACACACACTTATCTCTCAGAACTGAGCATGTGGAGAGACGTTCGTTTATCAAGCACAAAGGGAACGGGTTGCAGGAGAAACTTTTACTCTGGTTTCTCAGTCTGTTTCCTAGTGCCGGTTTGAAGTTCCTGCAGTTTTCACTGTAAAACCGAGTTGGAGGTAGTACATCCCCATATATATGTATGGAGTGGAGTTTGCAACTGAAAAGAAACTTTGTGTTCCCAGCATGCTTGGTGAAGGACGGCTTTCACACACACTTATCTTTCAGAACTGAGCATGTGGAGAAAAGTTCGTTCATCTAGAACAATGGGAACGGTTTGCAGGAGAAACTTTAACTCTGGTTTCTCATTCTGTTTCCTAGTGCCGGTTTGAAGTTCCTGCAGTTTTCACTGTAAAACCGAGTTGGAGCTAGTACATCCCCATACATATGTATGGAGTGGAGTTTGCATCTGAAAAGAAACTTTGTGTTCCCAACAAGCTAGGTGAAGGACGGCTTTCACAGACACTTATCTCTCAAAACTGAGCATGTGGAGAGACGTTCGTTCATCTAGCACAAAGGGAACGGGTTGCAGGAGAAACTTTTACTCAGGTTTCTCAGTCTGTTTCCTAGTGCCGGTTTGATGTTCTTGCAGTTTTCACTGTAAAACCGAGTTGGAGCTAGTACCTCCCCATATATATGTATGGAGTGAAGTTTGCAACTGAAAAGAAACTTTGTGTTCCCAACAAGCTAGGTGAAGGACGGCTTTCACACACACTTATCTCTCAGAACTGAGCATGTGGAGAGACGTTCGTTCATCTAGCACAAAATGAACGGGTTGCAGGAGAAACTTTTACTCTGGTTTCTCAGTCCGTTTCCTAGTGCCGGTTTGAAGTTCCTGCAGTTTTCACTGTAAAACCGAGTTGGAGCTAGTACCTCCCCATATATATGTATGGAGTGAAGTTTGGAAATGAAAAGAAACTTTGTGTTCCCTACAAGCTATGTGAAGGACGGCTTTCAAACACACTTATCCCTCAGAACTGAGCATGTGGAGAAACGTTCGTTCATCTAGAACAATGATAACGGTTTGCAGGAGAAATTTTAACTCTGGTTTCTCAGTCTGTTTCCTAGTGCCGGTTTGAAGTTCCTGCAGTTTTCACTGTAAAACCGAGTTGGAGCTAGTACCTCCCCATATATATGTATGGAGTGGAGTTTGCAACTGAAAAGAAACTTTGTGTTCCCAACAAGTTAGATGAAGGACTTCTTTCACACACACTTATCTCTCAGAACTGAGCATGTGGAGAGACGTTCGTTTATCAAGCACAAAGGGAACGGGTTGCAGGAGAAACTTTTACTCTGGTTTCTCAGTCTGTTTCCTAGTGCCGGTTTGAAGTTCCTGCAGTTTTCACTGTAAAACCGAGTTGGAGCTAATACCTCCCCATATATATGTATGGAGTGGAGCTTGCCTCTGAAAAGAAACTTTGTGTTCCCAACAAGCTAGGTGAAGGACGGCTTTCACAGACACTTATCTCTCAAAACTGAGCATGTGGAGAGACGTTCGTTCATCTAGCACAAAGGGAACGGGTGGCAGGAGAAACTTTTACTCTGGTTTCTCAGTCTGTTTCCTAGTGCCGGTATGAAGTTCCTGCAGTTTTCACTGTAAAACCGAGTTGGAGCTAGTACCTCCCTATATATATGTATGGAGTGGAGTTTGAAACTCAAAAGAAACTTTGTGTTCCCAACAAGCTAGGTGAAGGACGGCTTTCACACACACTTATCTCTCAGAACTGAGCATGAGGAGAGACGTTCGTTCATCTAGAACAAAGGGAACGGGTTGCAAGAGAAACTTTTACTCTGGTGTCTCAGTCTGTTTCCTAGTGCCGGTTTGAAGTTCCTGCAGTTTTCACTGTAAAACCGAGTTGGAGCTAGTACCTATCCATATATATGTATGGAGTGGAGTTTGCAACTGAAAAGAAACTTGTGTTCTCAACAAGCTAGGTGAAGGACGGCTTTCACACACACTTATCTCTCAGAACTGAGCATGTGGAGAGACTTTCGTTCATCTAGCACAAATAGAACGGGTTGCAGGAGAAACTTTTACTCTGGTTTCTCAGTCTGTTTCCTAGTGCCGGTTTGAAGTTCCTGCAGTTTTCACTGTAAAACCGAGTTGGAGCTAGTACCTCCCCATATATATGTATGGAGTGGAGTTTGCAACTGAAAAGAAACTTTGTGTTCCCAACAAGTTAGGTGAAGGACTTCTTTCACACACACTTATCTCTCAGAACTGAGCATGTGGAGAGACGTTCGTTTATCAAGCACAAAGGGAACGGGTTGCAGGAGAAACTTTTACTCTGGTTTCTCAGTCTGTTTCCTAATGCCGGTTTGAAGTTCCTGCACTTTTCACTGTAAAACCGAGTTGGAGCTAATACCTCCCCATATATATGTATGGAGTGGAGTTTGCAACTGAAAAGAAACTTTGTGTTCCCAACAAGCTAGGTGAAGGACGGCTTTCACAGACACTTATCTCTCAAAACTGAGCATGTGGAGAGACGTTCGTTCATCTAGCACAAAGGGAACGGGTTGCAGGAGAAACTTTTACTCTGGTTTCTCAGTCTGTTTCCTAGTGCCGGTTTGAAGTTCCTGCAGTTTTCACTGTAAAACGGAGTTGGAGCTAGTACCTCCCCATATATATGTATGGAGTGGAGTTTGCAACTGAAAAGAAACTTTGTGTTCCCAGCATGCTTGGTGAAGGACGGCTTTCACACACACTTATCTTTCATAACTGAGCATGTGGAGAAACGTTCGTTCATCTAGAACAATGGGAACGGTTTGCAGGAGAAACTTTAACTCTGGTTTCTCATTCTGTTTCCTAGTGCCGGTTTGAAGTTCCTGCAGTTTTCACTGTAAAACCGAGTTGGAGCTAGTACATCCCCATATATATGTATGGAGTGGAGTTTGCATCTGAAAAGAAACTTTGTGTTCCCAACAAGCTAGGTGAAGGACGGCTTTCACAGACACTTATCTCTCAAAACTGAGCATGTGGAGAGACGTTCGTTCATCTAGCACAAAGGGAACGGGTTGCAGGAGAAACTTTTACTCAGGTTTCTCAGTCTGTTTCCTAGTGCCGGTTTGATGTTCTTGCAGTTTTCACTGTAAAACCGAGTTGGAGCTAGTACCTCCCCATATATATGTATGGAGTGAAGTTTGCAACTGAAAAGAAACTTTGTGTTCCCAACAAGCTAGGTGAAGGACGGCTTTCACACACACATATCTCTCAGAACTGAGCATGTGGAGAGACGTTCGTTCATCTAGCACAAAGGGAACGGGTTGCAGGAGAAACTTTTACTTTGGTTTCTCAGTCTGTTTCCTAGTGCCGGTTTGAAGTTCCTGCAGTTTTCACTGTAAAAAGGAGTTGGAGCTAGTACCTCCCCATATATATGTATGGAGTGGAGTTTGCAACTGAAAAGAAACTTTGTGTTCCCAACAAGCTAGCTGAAGGACGGCTTTCACACACACTTATCTCTCAGAACTGAGCATGAGGAGAGACGTTCGTTCATCTAGAACAAAGGGAACGGGTTGCAGGAGAAACTTTTACTCTGGTGTCTCAGTCTGTTTCCTAGTGCCGGTTTGAAGTTCCTGCAGTTTTCACTGTAAAACCGAGTTGGAGCTAGTACCTCCCCATATATATGTATGGAGTGGAGTTTGCAACTGAAAAGAAACTTGTGTTCTCAACAAGCTAGGTGAAGGTCGGCTTTCACACACACTTATCTCTCAGAACTGAGCATGTGGAGAGACGTTCGTTCATCTAGCACAAAATGAACGGGTTGCAGGAGAAACTTTTACTCTGGTTTCTCAGTCCGTTTCCTAGTGCCGGTTTGAAGTTCCTGCAGTTTTCACTGTAAAACCGAGTTGGAGCTAGTACCTCCCCATATATATGTATGGAGTGGAGCTTGCCTCTGAAAAGAAACTTTGTGTTCCCAACAAGCTAGGTGAAGGACGGCTTTCACAGAAACTTATCTCTCAAAACTGAGCATGTGGAGAGACGTTCGTTCATCTAGCACAAAGGGAACGGGTGGCAGGAGAAACTTTTACTCTGGTTTCTCAGTCTGTTTCCTAGTGCCGGTATGAAGTTCCTGCAGTTTTCACTGTAAAACCGAGTTGGAGCTAGTACCTCCCCATATATATGTATGGAGTGAAGTTTGCAACTGAAAAGAAACTTTGTGTTCCCAACAAGCTAGGTGAAGGACGGCTTTCACACACACATATCTCTCAGAACTGAGCATGTGGAGAGACGTTCGTTCATCTAGCACAAAGGGAACGGGTTGCAGGAGAAACTTTTACTTTGGTTTCTCAGTCTGTTTCCTAGTGCCGGTTTGAAGTTCCTGCAGTTTTCACTGTAAAAAGGAGTTGGAGCTAGTACCTCCCCATATATATGTATGGAGTGGAGTTTGCAACTGAAAAGAAACTTTGTGTTCCCAACAAGCTAGCTGAAGGACGGCTTTCACACACACTTATCTCTCAGAACTGAGCATGAGGAGAGACGTTCGTTCATCTAGAACAAAGGGAACGGGTTGCAGGAGAAACTTTTACTCTGGTGTCTCAGTCTGTTTCCTAGTGCCGGTTTGAAGTTCCTGCAGTTTTCACTGTAAAACCGAGTTGGAGCTAGTACCTCCCCATATATATGTATGGAGTGGAGTTTGCAACTGAAAAGAAACTTGTGTTCTCAACAAGCTAGGTGAAGGTCGGCTTTCACACACACTTATCTCTCAGAACTGAGCATGTGGAGAGACGTTCGTTCATCTAGCACAAAATGAACGGGTTGCAGGAGAAACTTTTACTCTGGTTTCTCAGTCCGTTTCCTAGTGCCGGTTTGAAGTTCCTGCAGTTTTCACTGTAAAACCGAGTTGGAGCTAGTACCTCCCCATATATATGTATGGAGTGGAGCTTGCCTCTGAAAAGAAACTTTGTGTTCCCAACAAGCTAGGTGAAGGACGGCTTTCACAGAAACTTATCTCTCAAAACTGAGCATGTGGAGAGACGTTCGTTCATCTAGCACAAAGGGAACGGGTGGCAGGAGAAACTTTTACTCTGGTTTCTCAGTCTGTTTCCTAGTGCCGGTATGAAGTTCCTGCAGTTTTCACTGTAAAACCGAGTTGGAGCTAGTACCTCCCTATATATATGTATGGAGTGGAGTTTGCAACTCAAAAGAAACTTTGTGTTCCCAACAAGCTAGGTGAAGGACGGCTTTCACACACACTTATCTCTCAGAACTGAGCATGTGGAGAGACTTTCGTTCATCTAGCACAAAGAGAACGGGTTGCAGGAGAAACTTTTACTCTGGTTTCTCAGTCTGTTTCCTAGTGCCGGTTTGAAGTTCCTGCAGTTTTCACTGTAAAACCGAGTTGGAGCTAGTACCTCCCCATATATATGTATGGAGTGGAGCTTGCCTCTGAAAAGAAACTTTGTGTTCCCAACAAGCTAGGTGAAGAACGGCTTTCACACACATTTATCTCTCAGAACTGAGCATGTGGAGAGACTTTCGTTCATCTAGCACAAAGGGAACGGGTTGCAGGAGAAACTTTTACTCTGGTTTCTCAGTCTGTTTCCTAGTGCCGGTTTGAAGTTCCTGCAGTTTTCACTGTAAAACCGAGTTGGAGCTAGTACCTCCCCATATATATGTATGGAGTGGAGTTTGCAACTGAAAAGAAACTTTGTGTTCCCAGCATGCTTGGTGAAGGACGGCTTTCACACACACTTATCTCTCAGAACTGAGCATGTGGAGAAACGCTCGTTCATCTAGAACAATGGGAACGGTTTGCAGGAGAAACTATAACTCTGGCTTCTCATTCTGTTTCCTAGTGCCGGTTTGAAGTTCCTGCAGTTTTCACTGTAAAACCGAGTTGGAGCTAGTACATCCCCATATATATGTATGGAGTGGAGTTTGCATCTGAAAAGAAACTTTGTGTTCCCAACAAGCTAGGTGAAGGATGGCTTTCACAGACACTTATCTCTCAAAACTGAGCATGTGGAGAGACGTTCGTTCATCTAGCACAAAGGGAACGGGTTGCAGGAGAAACTTTTACTCTGGTTTCTCAGTCTGTTTCCTAGTGCCGGTTTGAAGTTCCTGCAGTTTTCACTGTAAAACCGAGTTGGAGCTAGTACCTCCCCATATATATGTATGGAGTGGAGTTTGCAACTGAAAAGAAACTTTGTGTTCCCAACAAGTTAGGTGAAGGACTTCTTTCACACACACTTATCTCTCAGAACTGAGCATGTGGAGAGACGTTCGTTTATCAAGCACAAAGGGAACGGGTTGCAGGAGAAACTTTTACTCTGGTTTCTCAGTCTGTTTCCTAATGCCGGTTTGAAGTTCCTGCAGTTTTCACTGTAAAACCGAGTTGGAGCTAATACCTCCCCATATATATGTATGGAGTGGAGTTTGCAACTGAAAAGAAACTTTGTGTTCCCAACAAGCTAGGTGAAGGACGGCTTTCACAGACACTTATCTCTCAAAACTGAGCATGTGGAGAGACGTTCGTTCATCTAGCACAAAGGGAACGGGTTGCAGGAGAAACTTTTACTCTGGTTTCTCAGTCTGTTTCCTAGTGCCGGTTTGAAGTTCCTGCAGTTTTCACTGTAAAACGGAGTTGGAGCTAGTACCTCCCCATATATATGTATGGAGTGGAGTTTGCAACTGAAAAGAAACTTTGTGTTCCCAGCATGCTTGGTGAAGGACGGCTTTCACACACACTTATCTTTCATAACTGAGCATGTGGAGAAACGTTCGTTCATCTAGAACAATGGGAACGGTTTGCAGGAGAAACTTTAACTCTGGTTTCTCATTCTGTTTCCTAGTGCCGGTTTGAAGTTCCTGCAGTTTTCACTGTAAAACCGAGTTGGAGCTAGTACATCCCCATATATATGTATGGAGTGGAGTTTGCATCTGAAAAGAAACTTTGTGTTCCCAACAAGCTAGGTGAAGGACGGCTTTCACAGACACTTATCTCTCAAAACTGAGCATGTGGAGAGACGTTCGTTCATCTAGCACAAAGGGAACGGGTTGCAGGAGAAACTTTTACTCAGGTTTCTCAGTCTGTTTCCTAGTGCCGGTTTGATGTTCTTGCAGTTTTCACTGTAAAACCGAGTTGGAGCTAGTACCTCCCCATATATATGTATGGAGTGAAGTTTGCAACTGAAAAGAAACTTTGTTTTTCCCAACAAGCTAGGTGAAGGACGGCTTTCACACACACATATCTCTCAGAACTGAGCATGTGGAGAGACGTTCGTTCATCTAGCACAAAGGGAACGGGTTGCAGGAGAAACTTTTACTTTGGTTTCTCAGTCTGTTTCCTAGTGCCGGTTTGAAGTTCCTGCAGTTTTCACTGTAAAAAGGAGTTGGAGCTAGTACCTCCCCATATATATGTATGGATTGGTGTTTGCAACTGAAAAGAAACTTTGTGTTCCCAACAAGCTAGCTGAAGGACGGCTTTCACACACACTTATCTCTCAGAACTGAGCATGAGGAGAGACGTTCGTTCATCTAGAACAAAGGGAACGGGTTGCAGGAGAAACTTTTACTCTGGTGTCTCAGTCTGTTTCCTAGTGGCGGTTTGAAGTTCCTGCAGTTTTCACTGTAAAACCGAGTTGGAGCTAGTACCTCCCCATATATATGTATGGAGTGGAGTTTGCAACTGAAAAGAAACTTGTGTTCTCAACAAGCTAGGTGAAGGTCGGCTTTCACACACACTTATCTCTCAGAACTGAGCATGTGGAGAGACGTTCGTTCATCTAGCACAAAATGAACGGGTTGCAGGAGAAACTTTTACTCTGGTTTCTCAGTCCGTTTCCTAGTGCCGGTTTGAAGTTCCTGCAGTTTTCACTGTAAAACCGAGTTGGAGCTAGTACCTCCCCATATATATGTATGGAGTGGAGCTTGCCTCTGAAAAGAAACTTTGTGTTCCCAACAAGCTAGGTGAAGGACGGCTTTCACAGAAACTTATCTCTCAAAACTGAGCATGTGGAGAGACGTTCGTTCATCTAGCACAAAGGGAACGGGTGGCAGGAGAAACTTTTACTCTGGTTTCTCAGTCTGTTTCCTAGTGCCGGTATGAAGTTCCTGCAGTTTTCACTGTAAAACCGAGTTGGAGCTAGTACCTCCCCATATATATGTATGGAGTGAAGTTTGCAACTGAAAAGAAACTTTGTGTTCCCAACAAGCTAGGTGAAGGACGGCTTTCACACACACATATCTCTCAGAACTGAGCATGTGGAGAGACGTTCGTTCATCTAGCACAAAGGGAACGGGTTGCAGGAGAAACTTTTACTTTGGTTTCTCAGTCTGTTTCCTAGTGCCGGTTTGAAGTTCCTGCAGTTTTCACTGTAAAAAGGAGTTGGAGCTAGTACCTCCCCATATATATGTATGGAGTGGAGTTTGCAACTGAAAAGAAACTTTGTGTTCCCAACAAGCTAGCTGAAGGACGGCTTTCACACACACTTATCTCTCAGAACTGAGCATGAGGAGAGACGTTCGTTCATCTAGAACAAAGGGAACGGGTTGCAGGAGAAACTTTTACTCTGGTGTCTCAGTCTGTTTCCTAGTGCCGGTTTGAAGTTCCTGCAGTTTTCACTGTAAAACCGAGTTGGAGCTAGTACCTCCCCATATATATGTATGGAGTGGAGTTTGCAACTGAAAAGAAACTTGTGTTCTCAACAAGCTAGGTGAAGGTCGGCTTTCACACACACTTATCTCTCAGAACTGAGCATGTGGAGAGACGTTCGTTCATCTAGCACAAAATGAACGGGTTGCAGGAGAAACTTTTACTCTGGTTTCTCAGTCCGTTTCCTAGTGCCGGTTTGAAGTTCCTGCAGTTTTCACTGTAAAACCGAGTTGGAGCTAGTACCTCCCCATATATATGTATGGAGTGGAGCTTGCCTCTGAAAAGAAACTTTGTGTTCCCAACAAGCTAGGTGAAGGACGGCTTTCACAGAAACTTATCTCTCAAAACTGAGCATGTGGAGAGACGTTCGTTCATCTAGCACAAAGGGAACGGGTGGCAGGAGAAACTTTTACTCTGGTTTCTCAGTCTGTTTCCTAGTGCCGGTATGAAGTTCCTGCAGTTTTCACTGTAAAACCGAGTTGGAGCTAGTACCTCCCTATATATATGTATGGAGTGGAGTTTGCAACTCAAAAGAAACTTTGTGTTCCCAACAAGCTAGGTGAAGGACGGCTTTCACACACACTTATCTCTCAGAACTGAGCATGAGGAGAGACGTTCGTTCATCTAGCACAAAGGGAACGGGTGGCAGGAGAAACTTTTACTCTGGTGTCTCAGTCTGTTTCCTAGTGCCGGGTTGAAGTTCCTGCAGTTTTCACTGTAAAACCGAGTTGGAGCTAGTACCTATCCATATATATGTATGGAGTGGAGTTTGCAACTGAAAAGAAACTTGTGTTCTCAACAAGCTAGTTGAAGGACGGCTTTCACACACACTTATCTCTCAGAACTGAGCATGTGGAGAGACTTTCGTTCATCTAGCACAAAGAGAACGGGTTGCAGGAGAAACTTTTACTCTGGTTTCTCAGTCTGTTTCCTAGTGCCGGTTTGAAGTTCCTGCAGTTTTCACTGTAAAACCGAGTTGGAGCTAGTACCTCCCCATATATATGTATGGAGTGGAGTTTGCAACTGAAAAGAAACTTTGTGTTCCCAACAAGTTAGGTGAAGGACTTCTTTCACACACACTTATCTCTCAGAACTGAGCATGTGGAGAGACGTTCGTTTATCAAGCACAAAGGGAACGGGTTGCAGGAGAAATTTTACTCTGGTTTCTCAGTCTGTTTCCTAATGCCGGTTTGAAGTTCCTGCAGTTTTCACTGTAAAACCGAGTTGGAGCTAATACCTCCCCATATATATGTATGGAGTGGAGTTTGCAACTGAAAAGAAACTTTGTGTTCCCAACAAGCTAGGTGAAGAACGGCTTTCACACACACTTATCTCTCAGAACTGAGCATGTGGAGAGACTTTCGTTCATCTAGCACAAAGGGAACGGGTTGCAGGAGAAACTTTTACTCTGGTTTCTCAGTCTGTTTCCTAGTGCCGGTTTGAAGTTCCTGCAGTTTTCACTGTAAAACCGAGTTGGAGCTAGTACCTCCCCATATATATGTATGGAGTGGAGTTTGCATCTGAAAAGAAACTTTGTGTTCCCAACAAGCTAGGTGAAGGACGGCTTTCACAGACACTTATCTCTCAAAACTGAGCATGTGGAGAGACGTTCGTTCATCTAGCACAAAGGGAACGGGTTGCAGGAGAAACTTTTACTCTGGTTTCTCAGTCTGTTTCCTAGTGCCGGTTTGAAGTTCCTGCAGTTTTCACTGTAAAACCGAGTTGGAGCTAGTACCTCCCCATATATATGTATGGAGTGGAGTTTGCAACTGAAAAGAAACTTTGTGTTCCCAGCATGCTTGGTGAAGGACGGCTTTCACACTCACTTATCTTTCAGAACTGAGCATGTGGATAAACGTTCGTTCATCTAGAATAATGGGAACGGTTTGCAGGAGAAACTTTAACTCTGGTTTCTCATTCTGTTTCCTAGTGCCGGTTTGAAGTTCCTGCAGTTTTCACTGTAAAACCGAGTTGGAGCTAGTACATCCCCATATATATGTATGGAGTGGAGTTTGCATCTGAAAAGAAACTTTGTGTTCCCAACAAGCTAGGTGAAGGACGGCTTTCACAGTCACTTATCTCTCAAAACTGAGCATGTGGAGAGACGTTCGTTCATCTAGCACAAAGGGAACGGGTTGCAGGAGAAACTTTTACTCAGGTTTCTCAGTCTGTTTCCTAGTGCCGGTTTGATGTTCTTGCAGTTTTCACTGTAAAACCGAGTTGGAGCTAGTACCTCCCCATATATATGTATGGAGTGGAGTTTGCAACTGAAAAGAAACTTTCTGTTCCCAACAAGCTAGGTGAAGGACGGCTTTCACACACACATATCTCTCAGAACTGAGCATGTGGAGAGACGTTCGTTCATCTAGCACAAAGGGAACGGGTTGCAGGAGAAACTTTTACTTTGGTTTCTCAGTCTGTTTCCTAGTGCCGGTTTGAAGTTCCTGCAGTTTTCACTGTAAAACGGAGTTGGAGCTAGTACCTCCCCATATATATGTATGGAGTGGAGTTTGCAACTGAAAGAAACTTTGTGTTCCCAACAAGCTAGCTGAAGGACGGCTTTCACACACACTTATCTCTCAGAACTGAGCATGAGGAGAGACGTTCGTTCATCTAGAACAAAGGGAACGGGTTGCAGGAGAAACTTTTACTCTGGTGTCTCAGTCTGTTTCCTAGTGCTGGTTTGAAGTTCCTGCAGTTTTCACTGTAAAAAAGAGTTGGAGCTAGTACCTATCCATATATATGTATGGAGTCGAGTTTGCAACTGAAAAGAAACTTGTGTTCTCAACAAGCTATGTGAAGGACGGCTTTCAAACACACTTATCCCTCAGAACTGAGCATGTGGAGAAACGTTCGTTCATCTAGAACAATGATAACGGTTTGCAGGAGAAACTTTAACTCTGGTTTCTCAGTCTGTTTCCTAGTGCCGGTTTGAAGTTCCTGCAGTTTTCACTGTAAAACCGAGTTGGAGCTAGTACCTCCCCATATATATGTATGGAGTGGAGTTTGCAACTGAAAAGAAACTTTGTGTTCCCAACAAGTTAGGTGAAGTACTTCTTTCACACACACTTATCTCTCAGAACTGAGCATGTGGAGAGACGTTCGTTTATCTAGCACAAAGGGAACGGGTTGCAGGAGAAACTTTTACTCTGGTTTCTCAGTCTGTTTCCTAGTGCCGGTTTGATGTTCTTGCAGTTTTCACTGTAAAACCGAGTTGGAGCTAGTACCTCCCCATATATATGTATGGAGTGGAGCTTGCCTCTGAAAAGAAACTTTGTTTTTCCCAACAAGCTAGGTGAAGGACGGCTTTCACACACACATATCTCTCAGAACTGAGCATGTGGAGAGACGTTCGTTCATCTAGCACAAAGGGAACGGGTTGCAGGAGAAACTTTTACTTTGGTTTCTCAGTCTGTTTCCTAGTGCCGGTTTGAAGTTCCTGCAGTTTTCACTGTAAAAAGGAGTTGGAGCTAGTACCTCCCCATATATATGTATGGAGTGGAGTTTGCAACTGAAAAGAAACTTTGTGTTCCCAACAAGCTAGCTGAAGGACGGCTTTCACACACACTTATCTCTCAGAACTGAGCATGAGGAGAGACGTTCGTTCATCTAGAACAAAGGGAACGGGTTGCAGGAGAAACTTTTACTCTGGTGTCTCAGTCTGTTTCCTAGTGCCGGTTTGAAGTTCCTGCAGTTTTCACTGTAAAACCGAGTTGGAGCTAGTACCTCCCCATATATATGTATGGAGTGGAGTTTGCAACTGAAAAGAAACTTGTGTTCTCAACAAGCTAGGTGAAGGTCGGCTTTCACACACACTTATCTCTCAGAACTGAGCATGTGGAGAGACGTTCGTTCATCTAGCACAAAATGAACGGGTTGCAGGAGAAACTTTTACTCTGGTTTCTCAGTCCGTTTCCTAGTGCCGGTTTGAAGTTCCTGCAGTTTTCACTGTAAAACCGAGTTGGAGCTAGTACCTCCCCATATATATGTATGGAGTGGAGCTTGCCTCTGAAAAGAAACTTTGTGTTCCCAACAAGCTAGGTGAAGGACGGCTTTCACAGAAACTTATCTCTCAAAACTGAGCATGTGGAGAGACGTTCGTTCATCTAGCACAAAGGGAACGGGTGGCAGGAGAAACTTTTACTCTGGTTTCTCAGTCTGTTTCCTAGTGCCGGTATGAAGTTCCTGCAGTTTTCACTGTAAAACCGAGTTGGAGCTAGTACCTCCCCATATATATGTATGGAGTGAAGTTTGCAACTGAAAAGAAACTTTGTGTTCCCAACAAGCTAGGTGAAGGACGGCTTTCACACACACATATCTCTCAGAACTGAGCATGTGGAGAGACGTTCGTTCATCTAGCACAAAGGGAACGGGTTGCAGGAGAAACTTTTACTTTGGTTTCTCAGTCTGTTTCCTAGTGCCGGTTTGAAGTTCCTGCAGTTTTCACTGTAAAAAGGAGTTGGAGCTAGTACCTCCCCATATATATGTATGGAGTGGAGTTTGCAACTGAAAAGAAACTTTGTGTTCCCAACAAGCTAGCTGAAGGACGGCTTTCACACACACTTATCTCTCAGAACTGAGCATGAGGAGAGACGTTCGTTCATCTAGAACAAAGGGAACGGGTTGCAGGAGAAACTTTTACTCTGGTGTCTCAGTCTGTTTCCTAGTGCCGGTTTGAAGTTCCTGCAGTTTTCACTGTAAAACCGAGTTGGAGCTAGTACCTCCCCATATATATGTATGGAGTGGAGTTTGCAACTGAAAAGAAACTTGTGTTCTCAACAAGCTAGGTGAAGGTCGGCTTTCACACACACTTATCTCTCAGAACTGAGCATGTGGAGAGACGTTCGTTCATCTAGCACAAAATGAACGGGTTGCAGGAGAAACTTTTACTCTGGTTTCTCAGTCCGTTTCCTAGTGCCGGTTTGAAGTTCCTGCAGTTTTCACTGTAAAACCGAGTTGGAGCTAGTACCTCCCCATATATATGTATGGAGTGGAGCTTGCCTCTGAAAAGAAACTTTGTGTTCCCAACAAGCTAGGTGAAGGACGGCTTTCACAGAAACTTATCTCTCAAAACTGAGCATGTGGAGAGACGTTCGTTCATCTAGCACAAAGGGAACGGGTGGCAGGAGAAACTTTTACTCTGGTTTCTCAGTCTGTTTCCTAGTGCCGGTATGAAGTTCCTGCAGTTTTCACTGTAAAACCGAGTTGGAGCTAGTACCTCCCTATATATATGTATGGAGTGGAGTTTGCAACTCAAAAGAAACTTTGTGTTCCCAACAAGCTAGGTGAAGGACGGCTTTCACACACACTTATCTCTCAGAACTGAGCATGAGGAGAGACGTTCGTTCATCTAGCACAAAGGGAACGGGTGGCAGGAGAAACTTTTACTCTGGTGTCTCAGTCTGTTTCCTAGTGCCGGGTTGAAGTTCCTGCAGTTTTCACTGTAAAACCGAGTTGGAGCTAGTACCTATCCATATATATGTATGGAGTGGAGTTTGCAACTGAAAAGAAACTTGTGTTCTCAACAAGCTAGTTGAAGGACGGCTTTCACACACACTTATCTCTCAGAACTGAGCATGTGGAGAGACTTTCGTTCATCTAGCACAAAGAGAACGGGTTGCAGGAGAAACTTTTACTCTGGTTTCTCAGTCTGTTTCCTAGTGCCGGTTTGAAGTTCCTGCAGTTTTCACTGTAAAACCGAGTTGGAGCTAGTACCTCCCCATATATATGTATGGAGTGGAGTTTGCAACTGAAAAGAAACTTTGTGTTCCCAACAAGTTAGGTGAAGGACTTCTTTCACACACACTTATCTCTCAGAACTGAGCATGTGGAGAGACGTTCGTTTATCAAGCACAAAGGGAACGGGTTGCAGGAGAAATTTTACTCTGGTTTCTCAGTCTGTTTCCTAATGCCGGTTTGAAGTTCCTGCAGTTTTCACTGTAAAACCGAGTTGGAGCTAATACCTCCCCATATATATGTATGGAGTGGAGTTTGCAACTGAAAAGAAACTTTGTGTTCCCAACAAGCTAGGTGAAGAACGGCTTTCACACACACTTATCTCTCAGAACTGAGCATGTGGAGAGACTTTCGTTCATCTAGCACAAAGGGAACGGGTTGCAGGAGAAACTTTTACTCTGGTTTCTCAGTCTGTTTCCTAGTGCCGGTTTGAAGTTCCTGCAGTTTTCACTGTAAAACCGAGTTGGAGCTAGTACCTCCCCATATATATGTATGGAGTGGAGTTTGCATCTGAAAAGAAACTTTGTGTTCCCAACAAGCTAGGTGAAGGACGGCTTTCACAGACACTTATCTCTCAAAACTGAGCATGTGGAGAGACGTTCGTTCATCTAGCACAAAGGGAACGGGTTGCAGGAGAAACTTTTACTCTGGTTTCTCAGTCTGTTTCCTAGTGCCGGTTTGAAGTTCCTGCAGTTTTCACTGTAAAACCGAGTTGGAGCTAGTACCTCCCCATATATATGTATGGAGTGGAGTTTGCAACTGAAAAGAAACTTTGTGTTCCCAGCATGCTTGGTGAAGGACGGCTTTCACACTCACTTATCTTTCAGAACTGAGCATGTGGATAAACGTTCGTTCATCTAGAATAATGGGAACGGTTTGCAGGAGAAACTTTAACTCTGGTTTCTCATTCTGTTTCCTAGTGCCGGTTTGAAGTTCCTGCAGTTTTCACTGTAAAACCGAGTTGGAGCTAGTACATCCCCATATATATGTATGGAGTGGAGTTTGCATCTGAAAAGAAACTTTGTGTTCCCAACAAGCTAGGTGAAGGACGGCTTTCACAGTCACTTATCTCTCAAAACTGAGCATGTGGAGAGACGTTCGTTCATCTAGCACAAAGGGAACGGGTTGCAGGAGAAACTTTTACTCAGGTTTCTCAGTCTGTTTCCTAGTGCCGGTTTGATGTTCTTGCAGTTTTCACTGTAAAACCGAGTTGGAGCTAGTACCTCCCCATATATATGTATGGAGTGGAGTTTGCAACTGAAAAGAAACTTTCTGTTCCCAACAAGCTAGGTGAAGGACGGCTTTCACACACACATATCTCTCAGAACTGAGCATGTGGAGAGACGTTCGTTCATCTAGCACAAAGGGAACGGGTTGCAGGAGAAACTTTTACTTTGGTTTCTCAGTCTGTTTCCTAGTGCCGGTTTGAAGTTCCTGCAGTTTTCACTGTAAAACGGAGTTGGAGCTAGTACCTCCCCATATATATGTATGGAGTGGAGTTTGCAACTGAAAGAAACTTTGTGTTCCCAACAAGCTAGCTGAAGGACGGCTTTCACACACACTTATCTCTCAGAACTGAGCATGAGGAGAGACGTTCGTTCATCTAGAACAAAGGGAACGGGTTGCAGGAGAAACTTTTACTCTGGTGTCTCAGTCTGTTTCCTAGTGCTGGTTTGAAGTTCCTGCAGTTTTCACTGTAAAAAAGAGTTGGAGCTAGTACCTATCCATATATATGTATGGAGTCGAGTTTGCAACTGAAAAGAAACTTGTGTTCTCAACAAGCTATGTGAAGGACGGCTTTCAAACACACTTATCCCTCAGAACTGAGCATGTGGAGAAACGTTCGTTCATCTAGAACAATGATAACGGTTTGCAGGAGAAACTTTAACTCTGGTTTCTCAGTCTGTTTCCTAGTGCCGGTTTGAAGTTCCTGCAGTTTTCACTGTAAAACCGAGTTGGAGCTAGTACCTCCCCATATATATGTATGGAGTGGAGTTTGCAACTGAAAAGAAACTTTGTGTTCCCAACAAGTTAGGTGAAGTACTTCTTTCACACACACTTATCTCTCAGAACTGAGCATGTGGAGAGACGTTCGTTTATCAAGCACAAAGGGAACGGGTTGCAGGAGAAACTTTTACTCTGGTTTCTCAGTCTGTTTCCTAGTGCCGGTTTGAAGTTCCTGCAGTTTTCACTGTAAAACCGAGTTGGAGGTAGTACATCCCCATACATATGTATGGAGTGGAGCTTGCCTCTGAAAAGAAACTTTGTGTTCCCAAAAAGCTAGGTGAAGGACGGCTTTCACAGACACTTATCTCTCAAAACTGAGCATGTGGAGAGACGTTCGTTCATCTAGCACAAAGGGAACGGGTGGCAGGAGAAACTTTTACTCTGGTTTCTCAGTCTGTTTCCTAGTGCCGGTATGAAGTTCCTGCAGTTTTCACTGTAAAACCGAGTTGGAGCTAGTACCTCCCTATATATATGTATGGAGTGGAGTTTGCAACTCAAAAGAAACTTTGTGTTCCCAACAAGCTAGGTGAAGGACGGCTTTCACACACACTTATCTCTCAGAACTGAGCATGAGGAGAGACGTTCGTTCATCTAGTACAAAGGGAACGGGTTGCAGGAGAAACTTTTACTCTGGTTTCTCAGTCTGTTTCCTAGTGCCGGTATGAAGTTCCTGCAGTTTTCACTGTAAAACCGAGTTGGAGCTAGTACCTATCCATATATATGTATGGAGTGGAGTTTGCAACTGAAAAGAAACTGGTGTTCTCAACAAGCTAGGTGAAGGACGGCTTTCACACACACTTATCTCTCAGAACTGAGCATGTGGAGAAACGCTCGTTCATCTAGAACAATGGGAACGGTTTGCAGGAGAAACTTTAACTCTGGTTTCTCAGTCTGTTTCCTAGTGCCGGTTTGAAGTTCCTGCAGTTTTCACTGTAAAACCGAGTTGGAGCTAGTACATCCCCATATATATGTATGGAGTGGAGTTTGCATCTGAAAAGAAACTTTGTGTTCCCAACAAGCTAGGTGAAGGACGGCTTTCACACACACTTATCTCTCAAAACTGAGCATGTGGAGAGACGTTCGTTCATCTAGCACAAAGGGAACGGGTTGCAGGAGAAACTTTTACTCTGGTTTCTCAGTCTGTTTCCTAGTGCCGGTTTGAAGTTCCTGCAGTTTTCACTGTAAAATCGATTTGGAGCTAGTACCTCCCCATATATATGTATGGAGTGGAGTTTGCAACTGAAAAGAAACTTTGTGTTCCCAGCATGCATGGTGAAGGACGGCTTTCACACACACTTATCTCTCAGAACTGAGCATGTGGAGAAACGCTCGTTCATCTAGAACAATGGGAACGGTTTGCAGGAGAAACTTTTACTCTGGTTTCTCATTCTGTTTCCTAGTGCCGGTTTGAAGTTCCTGCAGTTTTCACTGTAAAACCGAGTTGGAGCTAGTACATCCCCATATATATGTATGGAGTGGAGTTTGCAACTGAAAAGAAACTTTGTGTTCCCAACAAGCTAGGTGAAGGACGACTTTCACAGACACTTATCTCTCAAAACTGAGCATGTGGAGAGACGTTCGTTCATCTAGCACAAATGGAACGGGTTGCAGGAGAAACTTTTACTCTGGTTTCTCAGTCTGTTTCCTATGCCGGTATGAAGTTCCTGCAGTTTTCAATGTAAAACAGAGTTGGAGCTAGTACCTCCCTATATATATGTATGGAGTGGAGTTTGCAACTGAAAAGAAACTTTGTGTTCCCAACAAGCTAGTTGAACGACGGCTTTCACACACACATATCACTCAGAACTGAGCATGTGGAGAGACGTTCGTTCATCTAGCACAAAGGGAACGGGTTGCAGGAGAAACTTTTACTCTGGTTTCTCAGTCTGTTTCCTAGTGCCGGTTTGAAGTTCCTGCAGTTTTCACTGTAAAACCGAGTTGGAGCTAGTACCTCCCCATATATATGTATGGAGTGGAGTTTGCAACTGAAAAGAAACTTTGTGTTCCCAGCATGCTTGGTGAAGGACGGCTTTCACACACACTTATCTTTCAGAACTGAGCATGTGGAGAAACGTTCGTTCATCTAGAATAATGGGAACGGTTTGCAGGAGAAACTTTAACTCTGGTTTCTCATTCTGTTTCCTAGTGCCGGTTTGAAGTTCCTGCAGTTTTCACTGTAAAACCGAGTTGGAGCTAGTACATCCCCATATATATGTATGGAGTGGAGTTTGCATCTGAAAAGAAACTTTGTGTTCCCAACAAGCTAGGTGAAGGACGGCTTTCACAGACACTTATCTCTCAAAACTGAGCATGTGGAGAGACGTTCGTTCATCTAGCACAAAGGGAACGGGTTGCAGGAGAAACTTTTACTCAGGTTTCTCAGTCTGTTTCCTAGTGCCGGTTTGATGTTCTTGCAGTTTTCACTGTAAAACCGAGTTGGAGCTAGTACCTCCCCATATATATGTATGGAGTGGAGTTTGCAACTGAAAAGAAACTTTCTGTTCCCAACAAGCTAGGTGAAGGACGGCTTTCAAACACACTTATCCCTCAGAACTGAGCATGTGGAGAAACGTTCGTTCATGTAGAACAATGATAACGGTTTGCAGGAGAAACTTTAACTCTGGTTTCTCAGTCTGTTTCCTAGTGCCGGTTTGAAGTTCCTGCAGTTTTCACTGTAAAACCGAGTTGGAGCTAGTACCTCCCCATATATATGTATGGAGTGGAGTTTGCAACTGAAAAGAAACTTTGTGTTCCCAACAAGTTAGGTGAAGTACTTCTTTCACACACACTTATCTCTCAGAACTGAGCATGTGGAGAGACGTTCGTTTATCAAGCACAAAGGGAACGGGTTGCAGGAGAAACTTTTACTCTGGTTTCTCAGTCTGTTTCCTAGTGCCGGTTTGAAGTTCCTGCAGTTTTCACTGTAAAACCGAGTTGGAGGTAGTACATCCCCATATATATGTATGGAGTGGAGCTTGCCTCTGAAAAGAAACTTTGTGTTCCCAAAAAGCTAGGTGAAGGACGGCTTTCACAGACACTTATCTCTCAAAACTGAGCATGTGGAGAGACGTTCGTTCATCTAGCACAAAGGGAACGGGTGGCAGGAGAAACTTTTACTCTGGTTTCTCAGTCTGTTTCCTAGTGCCGGTATGAAGTTCCTGCAGTTTTCACTGTAAAACCGAGTTGGAGCTAGTACCTCCCTATATATATGTATGGAGTGGAGTTTGCAACTCAAAAGAAACTTTGTGTTCCCAACAAGCTAGGTGAAGGACGGCTTTCACACACACTTATCTCTCAGAACTGAGCATGAGGAGAGACGTTCGTTCATCTAGTACAAAGGGAACGGGTTGCAGGAGAAACTTTTACTCTGGTTTCTCAGTCTGTTTCCTAGTGCCGGTATGAAGTTCCTGCAGTTTTCACTGTAAAACCGAGTTGGAGCTAGTACCTATCCATATATATGTATGGAGTGGAGTTTGCAACTGAAAAGAAACTGGTGTTCTCAACAAGCTAGGTGAAGGACGGCTTTCACACACACTTATCTCTCAGAACTGAGCATGTGGAGAAACGCTCGTTCATCTAGAACAATGGGAACGGTTTGCAGGAGAAACTTTAACTCTGGTTTCTCATTCTGTTTCCCAGTGCCGGTTTGAAGTTCCTGCAGTTTTCACTGTAAAACCGAGTTGGAGCTAGTACATCCCCATATATATGTATGGAGTGGAGTTTGCATCTGAAAAGAAACTTTGTGTTCCCAACAAGCTAGGTGAAGGACGGCTTTCACACACACTTATCTCTCAAAACTGAGCATGTGGAGAGACGTTCGTTCATCTAGCACAAAGGGAACGGGTTGCAGGAGAAACTTTTACTCTGGTTTCTCAGTCTGTTTCCTAGTGCCGGTTTGAAGTTCCTGCAGTTTTCACTGTAAAACCGAGTTGGAGCTTGTACCTCCCCATATATATGTATGGAGTGGAGTTTGCAACTGAAAAGAAACTTTGTGTTCCCAGCATGCATGGTGAAGGACGGCTTTCACACACACTTATCTCTCAGAACTGAGCATGTGGAGAAACGCTCGTTCATCTAGAACAATGGGAACGGTTTGCAGGAGAAACTTTTACTCTGGTTTCTCATTCTGTTTCCTAGTGCCGGTTTGAAGTTCCTGCAGTTTTCACTGTAAAACCGAGTTGGAGCTAGTACATCCCCATATATATGTATGGAGTGGAGTTTGCATCTGAAAAGAAACTTTGTGTTCCCAACAAGCTAGGTGAAGGACGGCTTTCACAGAAACTTATCTCTCAAAACTGAGCATGTGGAGAGACGTTCGTTCATCTAGCACAAATGGAACGGGTTGCAGGAGAAACTTTTACTCTGGTTTCTCAGTCTGTTTCCTAGTGCCGGTATGAAGTTCCTGCAGTTTTCAATGTAAAACTGAGTTGGAGCTAGTACCTCCCTATATATATGTATGGAGTGGAGTTTGCAACTGAAAAGAAACTTTGTGTTCCCAACAAGCTAGTTGAACGACGGCTTTCACACACACATATCACTCAGAACTGAGCATGTGGAGAGACGTTCGTTCATCTAGCACAAAGGGAACGGGTTGCAGGAGAAACTTTTACTCTGGTTTCTCAGTCTGTTTCCTAGTGCCGGTTTGAAGTTCCTGCAGTTTTCACTGTAAAACCGAGTTGGAGCTAGTACCTCCTCATATATATGTATGGAGTGGAGTTTGCAACTGAAAAGAAACTTTGTGTTCCCAACAAGCTAGCTGAAGGACGGCTTTCACACACACTTATCTCTCAGAACTGAGCATGTGGAGAGACGTTCGTTCATCTAGCACAAATGGAACGGGTTGCAGGAGAAACTTTAACTCTGGTTTCTCATTCTGTTTCCTAGTGCCGGTTAGAAGTTCCTGCAGTTTTCACTGTAAAACCGAGTTGGAGCTAGTACATCCCCATATATATGTATGGAGTGGAGTTTGCATCTGAAAAGAAACTTTGTGTTCCAAACAAGCTAGTTGAAGGACGGCTTTCACAGACACTTATCTCTCAAAACTGAGCATGTGGAGAGACGTTCGTTCATCTAGCACAAAGGGAACGGGTTGCAGGAGAAACTTTTACTCTGGTTTCTCAGTCTGTTTCCTAGTGCCGGTTTGAAGTTCCTGCAGTTTTCACTGTAAAACCGAGTTGGAGCTAGTACCTCCCCATATATATGTATGGAGTGGAGTTTGCAACTGAAAGAAACTTTGTGTTCCCAACAAGCTAGCTGAAGGACGGCTTTCACACACACTTATCTCTCAGAACTGAGCATGAGGAGAGACGTTCGTTCATCTAGAACAAAGGGAACGGGTTGCAGGAGAAACTTTTACTCTGGTGTCTCAGTCTGTTTCCTAGTGCTGGTTTGAAGTTCCTGCAGTTTTCACTGTAAAACCGAGTTGGAGCTAGTACCTATCCATATATATGTATGGAGTGGAGTTTGCAACTGAAAAGAAACTTGTGTTCTCAACAAGCTATGTGAAGGACGGCTTTCAAACACACTTATCCCTCAGAACTGAGCATGTGGAGAAACGTTCGTTCATCTAGAACAATGATAACGGTTTGCAGGAGAAACTTTAACTCTGGTTTCTCAGTCTGTTTCCTAGTGCCGGTTTGAAGTTCCTGCAGTTTTCACTGTAAAACCGAGTTGGAGCTAGTACCTCCCCATATATATGTATGGAGTGGAGTTTGCAACTGAAAAGAAACTTTGTGTTCCCAACAAGTTAGGTGAAGTACTTCTTTCACACACACTTATTTCTCAGAACTGAGCATGTGGAGAGACGTTCGTTTATCAAGCACAAAGGGAACGGGTTGCAGGAGAAACTTTTACTCTGGTTTCTCAGTCTGTTTCCTAGTGCCGGTTTGAAGTTCCTGCAGTTTTCACTGTAAAACCGAGTTGGAGGTAGTACATCCCCATACATATGTATGGAGTGGAGCTTGCCTCTGAAAAGAAACTTTGTGTTCCCAAAAAGCTAGGTGAAGGACGGCTTTCACAGACACTTATCTCTCAAAACTGAGCATGTGGAGAGACGTTCGTTCATCTAGCACAAAGGGAACGGGTGGCAGGAGAAACTTTTACTCTGGTTTCTCAGTCTGTTTCCTAGTGCCGGTATGAAGTTCCTGCAGTTTTCACTGTAAAACCGAGTTGGAGCTAGTACCTCCCTATATATATGTATGGAGTGGAGTTTGCAACTCAAAAGAAACTTTGTGTTCCCAACAAGCTAGGTGAAGGACGGCTTTCACACACACTTATCTCTCAGAACTGAGCATGAGGAGAGACGTTCGTTCATCTAGTACAAAGGGAACGGGTTGCAGGAGAAACTTTTACTCTGGTTTCTCAGTCTGTTTCCTAGTGCCGGTATGAAGTTCCTGCAGTTTTCACTGTAAAACCGAGTTGGAGCTAGTACCTATCCATATATATGTATGGAGTGGAGTTTGCAACTGAAAAGAAACTGGTGTTCTCAACAAGCTAGGTGAAGGACGGCTTTCACACACACTTATCTCTCAGAACTGAGCATGTGGAGAAACGCTCGTTCATCTAGAACAATGGGAACGGTTTGCAGGAGAAACTTTAACTCTGGTTTCTCATTCTGTTTCCTAGTGCCGGTTTGAAGTTCCTGCAGTTTTCACTGTAAAACCGAGTTGGAGCTAGTACATCCCCATATATATGTATGGAGTGGAGTTTGCTTCTGAAAAGAAACTTTGTGTTCCCAACAAGCTAGGTGATGGACGGCTTTCACACACACTTATCTCTCAAAACTGAGCATGTGGAGAGACGTTCGTTCATCTAGCACAAAGGGAACGGGTTGCAGGAGAAACTTTTACTCTGGTTTCTCAGTCTGTTTCCTAGTGCCGGTTTGAAGTTCCTGCAGTTTTCACTGTAAAATCGAGTTGGAGCTAGTACCTCCCCATATATATGTATGGAGTGGAGTTTGCAACTGAAAAGAAACTTTGTGTTCCCAGCATGCATGGTGAAGGACGGCTTTCACACACACTTATCTCTCAGAACTGAGCATGTGGAGAAACGCTCGTTCATCTAGAACAATGGGAACGGTTTGCAGGAGAAACTTTTACTCTGGTTTCTCATTCTGTTTCCTAGTGCCGGTTTGAAGTTCCTGCAGTTTTCACTGTAAAACCGAGTTGGAGCTAGTACATCCCCATATATATGTATGGAGTGGAGTTTGCATCTGAAAAGAAACTTTGTGTTCCCAACAAGCTAGGTGAAGGACGGCTTTCACAGACACTTATCTCTCAAAACTGAGCATGTGGAGAGACGTTCGTTCATCTAGCACAAATGGAACGGGTTGCAGGAGAAACTTTTACTCTGGTTTCTCAGTCTGTTTCCTATGCCGGTATGAAGTTCCTGCAGTTTTCAATGTAAAACAGAGTTGGAGCTAGTACCTCCCTATATATATGTATGGAGTGGAGTTTGCAACTGAAAAGAAACTTTGTGTTCCCAACAAGCTAGTTGAACGACGGCTTTCACACACACATATCACTCAGAACTGAGCATGTGGAGAGACGTTCGTTCATCTAGCACAAAGGGAACGGGTTGCAGGGGAAACTTTTACTCTGGTTTCTCAGTCTGTTTCCTAGTGCCGGTTTGAAGTTCCTGCAGTTTTCACTGTAAAACCGAGTTGGAGCTAGTACCTCCCCATATATATGTATGGAGTGGAGTTTGCAACTGAAAAGAAACTTTGTGTTCCCAGCATGCTTGGTGAAGGACGGCTTTCACACACACTTATCTTTCAGAACTGAGCATGTGGAGAAACGTTCGTTCATCTAGAATAATGGGAACGGTTTGCAGGAGAAACTTTAACTCTGGTTTCTCATTCTGTTTCCTAGTGCCGGTTTGAAGTTCCTACAGTTTTCACTGTAAAACCGAGTTGGAGCTAGTACATCCCCATATATATGTATGGAGTGGAGTTTGCATCTGAAAAGAAACTTTGTGTTCCCAACAAGCTAGGTGAAGGACGGCTTTCACAGACACTTATCTCTCAAAACTGAGCATGTGGAGAGACGTTCGTTCATCTAGCACAAAGGGAACGGGTTGCAGGAGAAACTTTTACTCTGGTTTCTCAGTCTGTTTCCTAGTGCCGGTATGAAGTTCCTGCAGTTTTCACTGTAAAACCGAGTTGGAGCTAGTACCTATCCATATATATGTATGGAGTGGAGTTTGCAACTGAAAAGAAACTGGTGTTCTCAACAAGCTAGGTGAAGGACGGCTTTCACACACACTTATCTCTCAGAACTGAGCATGTGGAGAAACGCTCGTTCATCTAGAACAATGGGAACGGTTTGCAGGAGAAACTTTAACTCTGGTTTCTCATTCTGTTTCCTAGTGCCGGTTTGAAGTTCCTGCAGTTTTCACTGTAAAACCGAGTTGGAGCTAGTACATCCCCATATATATGTACGGAGTGGAGTTTGCATCTGAAAAGAAACTTTGTGTTCCCAACAAGCTAGGTGAAGGACGGCTTTCACACACACTTATCTCTCAAAACTGAGCATGTGGAGAGACGTTCGTTCATCTAGCACAAAGGGAACGGGTTGCAGGAGAAACTTTTACTCTGGTTTCTCAGTCTGTTTCCTAGTGCCGGTTTGAAGTTCCTGCAGTTTTCACTGTAAAATCGAGTTGGAGATAGTACCTCCCCATATATATGTATGGAGTGGAGTTTGCAACTGAAAAGAAACTTTGTGTTCCCAGCATGCATGGTGAAGGACGGCTTTCACACACACTTATCTCTCAGAACTGAGCATGTGGAGAAACGCTCGTTCATCTAGAACAATGGGAACGGTTTGCAGGAGAAACTTTTACTCTGGTTTCTCATTCTGTTTCCTAGTGCCGGTTTGAAGTTCCTGCAGTTTTCACTGTAAAACCGAGTTGGAGCTAGTACATCCCCATATATATGTATGGAGTGGAGTTTGCATCTGAAAAGAAACTTTGTGTTCCCAACAAGCTAGGTGAAGGACGGCTTTCACAGACACTTATCTCTCAAAACTGAGCATGTGGAGAGACGTTCGTTCATCTAGCACAAATGGAACGGGTTGCAGGAGAAACTTTTACTCTGGTTTCTCAGTCTGTTTCCTATGCCGGTATGAAGTTCCTGCAGTTTTCACTGTAAAACCGAGTTGGAGCTAGTACCTCCCCATATATATGTATGGAGTGGAGTTTGCAACTGAAAAGAAACTTTGTGTTCCCAGCATGCTTGGTGAAGGACGGCTTTCACACACACTTATCTTTCAGAACTGAGCATGTGGAGAAACGTTCGTTCATCTAGAATAATGGGAACGGTTTGCAGGAGAAACTTTAACTCTGGTTTCTCATTCTGTTTCCTAGTGCCGGTTTGAAGTTCCTGCAGTTTTCACTGTAAAACCGAGTTGGAGCTAGTACATCCCCATATATATGTATGGAGTGGAGTTTGCATCTGAAAAGAAACTTTGTGTTCCCAACAAGCTAGGTGAAGGACGGCTTTCACAGACACTTATCTCTCAAAACTGAGCATGTGGAGAGACGTTCGTTCATCTAGCACAAAGGGAACGGGTTGCAGGAGAAACTTTTACTCAGGTTTCTCAGTCTGTTTCCTAGTGCCGGTTTGATGTTCTTGCAGTTTTCACTGTAAAACCGATTTGGAGCTAGTACCTCCCCATATATATGTATGGAGTGGAGTTTGCAACTGAAAAGAAACTTTCTGTTCCCAACAAGCTAGGTGAAGGACGGCTTTCACACACACATATCTCTCAGAACTGAGCATGTGGAGAGACGTTCGTTCATCTAGCACAAAGGGAACGGGTTGCAGGAGAAACTTTTACTTTGGTTTCTCAGTCTGTTTCCTAGTGCCGGTTTGAAGTTCCTGCAGTTTTCACTGTAAAACGGAGTTGGAGCTAGTACCTCCCCATATATATGTATGGAGTGGAGTTTGCAACTGAAAGAAACTTTGTGTTCCCAACAAGCTAGCTGAAGGACGGCTTTCACACACACTTATCTCTCAGAACTGAGCATGAGGAGAGACGTTCGTTCATCTAGAACAAAGGGAACGGGTTGCAGGAGAAACTTTTACTCTGGTGTCTCAGTCTGTTTCCTAGTGCTGGTTTGAAGTTCCTGCAGTTTTCACTGTAAAACCGAGTTGGAGCTAGTACCTATCCATATATATGTATGGAGTGGAGTTTGCAACTGAAAAGAAACTTGTGTTCTCAACAAGCTATGTGAAGGACGGCTTTCAAACACACTTATCCCTCAGAACTGAGCATGTGGAGAAACGTTCGTTCATGTAGAACAATGATAACGGTTTGCAGGAGAAACTTTAACTCTGGTTTCTCAGTCTGTTTCCTAGTGCCGGTTTGAAGTTCCTGCAGTTTTCACTGTAAAACCGAGTTGGAGCTAGTACCTCCCCATATATATGTATGGAGTGGAGTTTGCAACTGAAAAGAAACTTTGTGTTCCCAACAAGTTAGGTGAAGTACTTCTTTCACACACACTTATCTCTCAGAACTGAGCATGTGGAGAGACGTTCGTTTATCAAGCACAAAGGGAACGGGTTGCAGGAGAAACTTTTACTCTGGTTTCTCAGTCTGTTTCCTAGTGCCGGTTTGAAGTTCCTGCAGTTTTCACTGTAAAACCGAGTTGGAGGTAGTACATCCCCATATATATGTATGGAGTGGAGTTTGCATCTGAAAAGAAACTTTGTGTTCCCAACAAGCTAGGTGAAGGACGGCTTTCACACACACTTATCTCTCAAAACTGAGCATGTGGAGAGACGTTCGTTCATCTAGCACAAAGGGAACGGGTTGCAGGAGAAACTTTTACTCTGGTTTCTCAGTCTGTTTCCTAGTGCCGGTTTGAAGTTCCTGCAGTTTTCACTGTAAAACCGAGTTGGAGCTAGTACCTCCCCATATATATGTATGGAGTGGAGTTTGCAACTGAAAAGAAACTTTGTGTTCCCAGCATGCATGGTGAAGGACGGCTTTCACACACACTTATCTCTCAGAACTGAGCATGTGGAGAAACGCTCGTTCATCTAGAACAATGGGAACGGTTTGCAGGAGAAACTTTTACTCTGGTTTCTCATTCTGTTTCCTAGTGCCGGTTTGAAGTTCCTGCAGTTTTCACTGTAAAACCGAGTTGGAGCTAGTACATCCCCATATATATGTATGGAGTGGAGTTTGCATCTGAAAAGAAACTTTGTGTTCCCAACAAGCTAGGTGAAGGACGGCTTTCACAGACACTTATCTCTCAAAACTGAGCATGTGGAGAGACGTTCGTTCATCTAGCACAAATGGAACGGGTTGCAGGAGAAACTTTTACTCTGGTTTCTCAGTCTGTTTCCTAGTGCCGGTATGAAGTTCCTGCAGTTTTCAATGTAAAACCGAGTTGGAGCTAGTACCTCCCTATATATATGTATGGAGTGGAGTTTGCAACTGAAAAGAAACTTTGTGTTCCCAACAAGCTAGTTGAACGACGGCTTTCACACACACATATCACTCAGAACTGAGCATGTGGAGAGACGTTCGTTCATCTAGCACAAAGGGAACGGGTTGCAGGAGAAACTTTTACTCTGGTTTCTCAGTCTGTTTCCTAGTGCCGGTTTGAAGTTCCTGCAGTTTTCACTGTAAAAACGAGTTGGAGCTAGTACCTCCTCATATATATGTATGGAGTGGAGTTTGCAACTGAAAAGAAACTTTGTGTTCCCAACAAGCTAGCTGAAGGACGGCTTTCACACACACTTATCTCTCAGAACTGAGCATGTGGAGAGACGTTCGTTCATCTAGCACAAATGGAACGGGTTGCAGGAGAAACTTTAACTCTGGTTTCTCATTCTGTTTCCTAGTGCCGGTTAGAAGTTCCTGCAGTTTTCACTGTAAAACCGAGTTGGAGCTAGTACATCCCCATATATATGTATGGAGTGGAGTTTGCATCTGAAAAGAAACTTTGTGTTCCAAACAAGCTAGTTGAAGGACGGCTTTCACAGACACTTATCTCTCAAAACTGAGCATGTGGAGAGACGTTCGTTCATCTAGCACAAAGGGAACGGGTTGCAGGAGAAACTTTTACTCTGGTTTCTCAGTCTGTTTCCTAGTGCCGGTTTGAAGTTCCTGCAGTTTTCACTGTAAAACCGAGTTGGAGCTAGTACCTCCCCATATATATGTATGGAGTGGAGTTTGCAACTGAAAAGAAAGTTTGTGTTCCCAGCATGCTTGGTGAAGGACGGCTTTCACACACACTTATCTCTCAGAACTGAGCATGAGGAGAGACGTTCGTTCATCTAGAACAAAGGGAACGGGTTGCAGGGGAAACTTTTACTCTGGTGTCTCAGTCTGTTTCCTAGTGCCGGTTTGAAGTTCCTGCAGTTTTCACTGTAAAACCGAGTTGGAGCTAGTACCTATCCATATATATGTATGGAGTGGAGTTTGCAACTGAAAAGAATCTTGTGTTCTCAACAAGCAAGGTGAAGGACGGCTTTCACACACACTTATCTCTCAGAACTGAGCATGTGGAGAGACGTTCGTTCATCTAGCACAAAATGAACGGGTTGCAGGAGAAACTTTTACTCTGGTTTCTCAGTCTGTTTCCTAGTGCCGGTTTGAAGTTCCTGCAGTTTTCACTGTAAAACCGAGTTGGAGCTAGTACCTCCCCATATATATGTATGGAGTGAAGTTTGGAAATGAAAAGAAACTTTGTGTTCCCAACAAGCTATGTGAAGGACGGCTTTCAAACACACTTATCTCTCAGAACTGAGCATGTGGAGAAACGTTCGTTCATCTAGAACAATGATAACGGTTTGCAGGAGAAACTTTAACTCTGGTTTCTCAGTCTGTTTCCTAGTGCCGGTTTGAAGTTCCTGCAGTTTTCACTGTAAAACCGAGTTGGAGCTAATACCTCCCCATATATATGTATGGAGTGGAGTTTGCAACTGAAAAGAAACTTTGTGTTCCCAACAAGCTAGGTGAAGGACGGCTTTCACACACACTTATCTCTCAGAACTGAGCATGTGGAGAAACGCTCGTTCATCTAGAACAATGGGAACGGTTTGCAGGAGAAACTTTAACTCTGGTTTCTCATTCTGTTTCCTAGTGCCGGTTTGAAGTTCCTGCAATTTTCAATGTAAAACAGAGTTGGAGCTTGTACATCCCCATATATATGTATGGAGTGGAGTTTGCATCTGAAAAGAAACTTTGTGTTCCCAACAAGCTAGGTGAAGGACGGCTTTCACACACACTTATCTCTCAAAACTGAGCATGTGGAGAGACGTTCGTTCATCTAGCACAAAGGGAACGGGTTGCAGGAGAAACTTTTACTCTGGTTTCTCAGTCTGTTTCCTAGTGCCGGTTTGAAGTTCCTGCAGTTTTCACTGTAAAACCGAGTTGGAGCTAGTACCTCCCCATATATATGTATGGAGTGGAGTTTGCAACTGAAAAGAAACTTTGTGTTCCCAGCATGCATGGTGAAGGACGGCTTTCACACACACTTATCTCTCAGAACTGAGCATGTGGAGAAACGCTCGTTCATCTAGAACAATGGGAACGGTTTGCAGGAGAAACTTTTACTCTGGTTTCTCATTCTGTTTCCTAGTGCCGGTTTGAAGTTCCTGCAGTTTTCACTGTAAAACCGAGTTGGAGCTAGTACATCCCCATATATATGTATGGAGTGGAGTTTGCATCTGAAAAGAAACTTTGTGTTCCCAACAAGCTAGGTGAAGGACGGCTTTCACAGACACTTATCTCTCAAAACTGAGCATGTGGAGAGACGTTCGTTCATCTAGCACAAAGGGAACGGGTTGCAGGAGAAACTTTTACTCTGGTTTCTCAGTCTGTTTCCTAGTGCCGGTTTGAAGTTCCTGCAGTTTTCACTGTAAAAACGAGTTGGAGCTAGTACCTCCTCATATATATGTATGGAGTGGAGTTTGCAAATGAAAAGAAACTTTGTGTTCCCAACAAGCTAGCTGAAGGACGGCTTTCACACACACTTATCTCTCAGAACTGAGCATGTGGAGAGACGTTCGTTCATCTAGCACAAATGGAACGGGTTGCAGGAGAAACTTTTACTCAGGTTTCTCAGTCTGTTTCCTAGTGCCGGTTTGATGTTCCTGCAGTTTTCACTGTAAAACCGAGTTGGAGCTAGTACTTCCCCATATATATGTATGGAGTGGAGTTTGCAACTGAAAAGAAACTTTGTGTTCCCAACAAGCTAGGTGAAGGACGGCTTTCACACACACATATCTCTCAGAACTGAGCATGTGGAGAGACGTTCGTTCATCTAGCACAAAGGGAACGGGTTGCAGGAGAAACTTTTACTTTGGTTTCTCAGTCTGTTTCCTAGTGCCGGTTTGAAGTTCCTGCAGTTTTCACTGTAAATCGGAGTTGGAGCTAGTACCTCCCCATATATATGTATGGAGTGGAGTTTGCAACTGAAAAGAAACTTTGTGTTCCCAACAAGCTAGCTGAAGGACGGCTTTCACACACACTTATCTCTCAGAACTGAGCATGTGGAGAGACGTTCGTTCATCTAGCACAAAGGGAACGTGTTGCAGGAGAAACTTTTACTCTGGTTTCTCAGTCTGTTTCCTAGTGCCGGTTTGAAGTTCCTGCAGTTTTCACTGTAAAACGGAGTTGGAGGTAGTACCTCCCCATATATATGTATGTAGTGGAGTTTGCAACTGAAAAGAAACTTTGTGTTCCCAACAAGCTAGGTGAAGAACGGCTTTCACACACACTTATCTCTCAGAACTGAGCATGTGGAGAGACTTTCGTTCATCTAGCACAAAGGGAACGGGTTGCAGGAGAAACTTTTACTCAGGTTTCTCAGTCTGTTTCCTAGTGCCGGTTTGATGTTCCTGCAGTTTTCACTGTAAAACCGAGTTGGAGCTAGTACCTCTCCATATATATGTATGGAGTGGAGTTTGCAACTGAAAAGAAAGTTTGTGTTCCCAACAAGCTAGGTGAAGGACGGCTTTCACACACACATATCTCTCAGAACTGAGCATGTGGAGAGACGTTCGTTCATCTAGCACAAACGGAACGGGTTGCAGGAGAAACTTTTACTCTGGTGTCTCAGTCTGTTTCCTAGTGCCGGTTTGAAGTTCCTGCAGTTTCCACTGTAAAACCGAGTTGGAGCTAGTACCTATCCATATATATGTATGGAGTGGAGTTTGCAACTGAAAAGAAACTTGTGTTCTCAACAAGCTAGGTGAAGGACGGCTTTCACACACACTTATTTCTCAGAACTGAGCATGTGGAGAGACGTTCGTTCATCTAGTACAAAGGGAACGGGTTGCACGAGAAACTTTTACTCAGGTTTCTCAGTCTGTTTCCTAGTGCCGGTTTGATGTTCCTGCAGTTTTCACTGTAAAACCGAGTTGGAGCTAGTACCTCCCCATATATATGTATGGAGTGGAGTTTGCAACTGAAAAGAAACTTTGTGTTGCCAACAAGCTAGGTGAAGGACGGCTTTCACACACACATATCTCTCAGAACTGAGCATGTGGAGAGACGTTCGTTCATCTAGAACAAATGGAACGGGTTGCAGGAGAAACTTTTACTATGGTGTCTCAGTCTGTTTCCTAGTGCCGGTTTGAAGTTCCTGCAGTTTCCACTGTAAAACCGAGTTGGAGCTAGTACCTATCCATATATATGTATGGAGTGGAGTTTGCAACTGAAAAGAAACTTGTGTTCTCAACAAGCTAGGTGAAGGACGGCTTTCACACACACTTATCTCTCAGAACTGAGCATGTGGAGAGACGTTCGTTCATCTAGCACAAAATGAACGGGTTGCAGGAGAAACTTTTACTCTGGTTTCTCAGTCTGTTTCCTAGTGCCGGTTTGAAGTTCCTGCAGTTTTCACTGTAAAACCGAGTTGGAGCTAGTACCTCCCCATATATATGTATGGAGTGAAGTTTGGAAATGAAAAGAAACTTTGTGTTCCCAACAAGCTATGTGAAGGACGGCTTTCAAACACACTTATCTCTCAGAACTGAGCATGTGGAGAAACGTTCGTTCATCTAGAACAATGATAACGGTTTGCAGGAGAAACTTTAACTCTGGTTTCTCAGTCTGTTTCCTAGTGCCGGTTTGAAGTTCCTGCAGTTTTCACTGTAAAACCGAGTTGGAGCTAGTACCTCCCCATATATATGTATGGAGTGGAGTTTGCAACTGAAAAGAAACTTTGTGTTCCCAACAAGTTAGGTGAAGGACTTCTTTCACACACACTTATCTCTCAGAACTGAGCATGTGGAGAGACGTTCGTTTATCAAGCACAAAGGGAACGGGTTGCAGGAGAAACTTTTACTCTGGTTTCTCAGTCTGTTTCCTAGTGCCGGTTTGAAGTTCCTGCAGTTTTCACTGTAAAACCGAGTTGGAGCTAATACCTCCCCATATATATGTATGGAGTGGAGTTTGCAACTGAAAAGAAACTTTGTGTTCCCAACAAGCTAGGTGAAGGACGGCTTTCACACACACTTATCTCTCAGAACTGAGCATGTGGAGAGACTTTCGTTCATCTAGCACAAAGGGAACGGGTTGCAGGAGAAACTTTTACTCTGGTTTCTCAGTCTGTTTCCTAGTGCCGGTTTGAAGTTCCTGCAGTTTTCACTGTAAAACCGAGTTGGAGCTAGTACCTCCCCATATATATGTATGGAGTGGAGTTTGCAACTGAAAAGAAACTTTGTGTTCCCAGCATGCTTGGTGAAGGACGGCTTTCACACACAATTATCTCTCAGAACTGAGCATGTGGAGAAACGCTCGTTCATCTAGAACAATGGGAACGGTTTGCAGGAGAAACTTTAACTCTGGTTTCTCATTCTGTTTCCTAGTGCCGGTTTGAAGTTCCTGCAGTTTTCACTGTAAAACCGAGTTGGAGCTAGTACATCCCCATATATATGTATGGAGTGGAGTTTGCATCTGAAAAGAATCTTTGTGTTCCCAACAAGCTAGGTGAAGGACGGCTTTCACAGACACTTATCTCTCAAAACTGAGCATGTGGAGAGACGTTCGTTCATCTAGCACAAAGGGAACGGGTGGCAGGAGAAACTTTTACTCTGGTTTCTCAGTCTGTTTCCTAGTGCCGGTATGAAGTTCCTGTAGTTTTCACTGTAAAACCGATTTGGAGCTAGTACCTCCCTATATATATGTATGGAGTGGAGTTTGCAACTGAAAAGAAACTTTGTGTTCCCAACGAGCTAGGTGAAGGACGGCTTTCACACACACTTATCTCTCAGAACTGAGCATGTGGAGAGACGTTCGTTCATCTAGCACAAATGGAACGGGTTGCAGGAGAAACTTTTACTCTGGTTTCTAAGTCTGTTTCCTAGTGCCGGTTTGAAGTTCATGCAGTTTTCACTGTAAAACCGAGTTGGAGCTTGTACCTTCCCATATATATGTAAGGAGTGGAGTTTGCAACTGAAAAGAAACTTTGTGTTCCCAACAAGCTAGTTGAAGGACGGCTTTGACACACACTTATCTCTCAGAACTGAGCATGTGGAGAGACGTTCGTTCATCTAGCACAAAGGGAACGGGTTGCAGGAGAAACTTTTACTCTGGTTTCTCAGTCTGTTTCCTAGTGCCGGTTTGAAGTTCCTGCAGATTTCACTGTAAAACCGAGTTGGAGCTAGTACCTCCCCATATATATGTATGGAGTGGAGTTTGCAACTGAAAAGAAACTTTGTGTTCCAAACAAGCTAGTATAAGGTCGGCTTTCACACACACTTATCTCTCAGAACTGAGCATGTGGAGAGAAGTTCGTTCATTTAGCACAAAGGGAAAGGGTTGCAGGAGAAACTTTTACTCTGGTTTCTCAGTCTGTTTCCTAGTGCCGATTTGAAGTTCCTGCAGTTTTCACTGTAAAACCGACTTGGAGCTAGTATCTCCCCATATATATGTATGGAGTGGAGTTTGCAACTGAAAAGAAACTTTGTGTTCCCAACAAGCTAGGTGAAGGACGGCTTTCACACACAATTATCTCTCAGAACTGAGCATGTGGAGAGACGTTCGTTCATCTAGAACAAAGGGAATGGTTTGCAGGAGAAACTTTTACTCTGGTTTCTCAGTGTGTTTCTTAGTGCCGGTTTGAATTTCCTGCAGTTTTCACTGTAAAACCGAGTTGGAGCTAGTACCTCCCCATATATATGTATGGAGTGGAGTTTGCAACTGAAAAGAAACTTTGTGTTCCCAACAAGCTAGGTGAAGGACGGCTTTCACACACACTTATCTCTCAGAACTGAGCATGTGGAGAGACGTTCGTTCATCTAGTACAAAGGGAACGGGTTGCAGGAGAAACTTTTACTCTGGTTTCTCAGTCTCTTTCCTAGTGCCGGTTTGAAGTTCCTGCAGTTTTCACTGTAAAACCGAGTTGGAGCTAGTACCTCCCCATATATATGTATGGAGTGGAGTTTGCAACTGAAAAGAAACTTTGTGTTCCCAACAAGCTAGTATAAGGACGGCTTTCACACACACTTATCTCTCAGAACTGAGCATGTGGAGAGACGTTCGTTCATCTAGCACAAAGGGAACGGGTTGCCGGAGAAACTTTTACTCTGGTTTCTCAGTTTGTTTCCTAGTGCCGATTTGAAGTTCCTGCAGTTTTCACTGTAAAACCGTGTTGGAGCTAGAACCTCCCCATATATATGTATGGAGTGGAGTTTGCAACTGAAAAGAAACTTTGTGTTCCCAACAAGCTAGGTGAAGGACGGCTTTCACACACACTTATCTCTCAGAACTTAGCATGTGGGGAGACGTTCGTTCATCTAGCACAAGGGGAACGGGTTGCAGGAGAAACTTTTACTCTGGTTTCTCAGTCTGTTTCCTAGTGCCGGTTTGAAGTTCCTGCAGTTTTCACTGTAAAACCGAGTTGTAGCTAGTACCTCCCCATATATATGTATGGAGTGGAGTTTGCAACTGAAAAGAGACTTTGTGTTCCCAACAAGCTAGGTGAAGGACGGCTTTCACACACACTTATATCTCAGAACTGAGCATGTGGAGAGACGTTCGTTCATCTAGCACAAAGGGAACGGTTTGCAGGAGAAACTTTTACTCTGGTTTCTCATTCTGTTTCCTAGTGCCGGTTTGAAGTTCCTGCAGATTCACTGTAAAACCGAGTTGGAGCTAGTACCTCCCCATATATATGTATGGAGTGGAGTTTGCAACTGAAAAGAAACTTTGTGTTCCCAACAAGCTATTATAAGGACGGCTTTCACACACACTTATCTCTCAGAACTGAGCATGTGGAGAGAAGTTCGTTCATCTAGCTCAAAGGGAAAGGGTTGCAGGAGAAGCATTTACTCTGGTTTCTCATTCTGTTTCCTCGTGCCGATTTGAAGTTCCTGCAGTTTTCACTGTAAAACCGAGTTGGAGCTAGTATCTCCCCATATATATGTATGGAGTGGAGTTTGCAACTGTAAAGAAACTTTGTGTTCCCAACAAGCTAGGTGAAGGACAGCTTTCACACACAATTATCTCTCAGAACTGAGCATGTGGAGAGACGTTCGTTCATCTAGAACAAAGGGAATGGTTTGCAGGGGAAACTTTTACTCTGGTTTCTCAGTGTGTTTCTTAGTGCCGGTTTGAATTTCCTGCAGTTTTCACTGTAAAACCGAGTTGGAGCTAGTACCTCCCCTATATATGTATGGAGTGGAGTTTGCAACTGAAAAGAAACTTTGTGTTCCCAACAAGCTAGGTGAAGGACGGCTTTCACACACACTTATCTCTCAGAACTCAGCATGTGGAGAGACGTTCGTTCATCTAGTACAAAGGGAACGGGTTGCAGGAGAAACTTTTACTCTGGTTTCTCAGTCTGTTTCCTAGTGCCGGTTTGAAGTTCCTGCAGTTTTCACTGTAAAACCGAGTTGGAGCTAGTACCTCCCCATATATATGTATGGAGTGGAGTTTGCAACTGAAAAGAAACTTTGTGTTCCCAGCATGCTTGGTGAAGGACGGCTTTCACACACAGTTATCTCTCAGAACTGAGCATGTGGAGAAACGTTCGTTCATCTAGAACAAAGGGAACGGGTTGCAGGAGAAACTTTTACTCTGGTGTCTCAGTCTGTTTCCTAGTGCTGGTTTGAAGTTCCTGCAGTTTTCACTGTAAAACCGAGTTGGAGCTAGTACATCCCCATATATATGTATGGAGTGGAGTTTGCATCTGAAAAGAAACTTTGTGTTCCCAACAAGCTAGGTGAAGGACGGCTTTCACAGACACTTATCTCTCAAAACTGAGCATGTGGAGAGACGTTCGTTCATCTAGCACAAATGGAACGGGTGCCAGCAGAAACTTTTACTCTGGTTTCTCAGTCTGTTTCCTAGTGCCGGTATGAAGTTCCTGCAGTTTTCACTGTAAAACCGAGTTGGAGCTAGTACCTCCCTATATATATGTATGGAGTGGAGTTTGCAACTCAAAAGAAACTTTGTGTTCCCAACAAGCTAGGTGAAGAACGGCTTTCACACACACTTATCTCTCAGAACTGAGCATGAGGAGAGACGTTCGTTCATCTAGAACAAAGGGAACGGGTTGCAGGAGAAACTTTTACTCTGGTGTCTCAGTCTGTTTCCTACTGCCGGTTTGAAGTTCCTGCAGTTTTCACTGTAAAACCGAGTTGGTGCTAGTACCTATCCATATATATGTATGGAGTGGAGTTTGCAACTGAAAAGAAACTTTGTGTTCTCAACAAGCTAGGTGAAGGACGGCTTTCACACACACTTATCTCTCAGAACTGAGCATGTGGAGAGACGTTCGTTCATCTAGCAAAAAATGAACGGGTTGCAGGAGAAACTTTTACTCTGGTTTCTCAGTCTGTTTCCTAGTGCCGGTTTGAAGTTCCTGCAGTTTTCACTGTAAAACCGAGTTGGAGCTAGTACCTCCCCATATATATGTATGGAGTGGAGTTTGGAAATGAAAAGAAACTTTGTGTTCCCAACAAGCTAGGTGAAGTACGGCTTTCAAACACACTTATCTCTCAGAACTGAGCATGTGGAGAAACGTTCGTTCATCTAGAACAATGGGAACGGTTTGCAGGAGAAACTTTAACTCTGGTTTCTCAGTCTGTTTCCTAGTGCCGGTTTGAAGTTCCTGCAGTTTTCACTGTAAAACCGAGTTGGAGCTTGTACCTCCCCATATATATGTATGGAGTGGAGTTTGCAACTGAAAAGAAACTTTGTTTTCCCAACAAGCTAGGTGAAGGACGGCTTTCACACACACTTATCTCTCAGAACTGAGCATGAGGAGAGACTTTCGTTCATCTAGCACAAAGGGAACGGGTTGCAGGAGAAACTTTTACTCTGGTTTCTCAGTCTGTTTCCTAGTGCCGTTTTGAAGCTCCTGCAGTTTTCACTGTAAAACCGAGTTGGAGCTAGTACCTCCCCATATATATGTATGGAGTGGGGTTTGCAACTGAAAAGAAACTTTGTGTTCCCAGCATGCTTTGTGAAGGACGGCTTTCACACACACTTATCTCTCAGAACTGAGCATGTGGAGAAACGTTCGTTCATCTAGAACAATGGGAACGGTTTGCAGGAGAAAATTTAACTCTGGTTTCTCATTCTGTTTCCTAGTGCCGGTTTGAAGTTCCTGCAGTTTTCACTGTAAAACCGAGTTGGAGCTAGTACATCCCCATATATATGTATGGAGTGGAGTTTGCAACTGAAAAGAAAATTTGTGTTCCCAACAAGCTTGTTGAACGATGGCTTTCACACACACATATCTCTCAGAACTGAGCATGTGGAGAGACGTTCGTTCATCTAGCACAAAGGGAACGGGTTGCAGGAGAAACTTTTACTCTGGTTTCTCAGTTTGTTTCCTAGTGCCGGTTTGAAGTTCCTGCAGTTTTCACTGTAAAAACGTGTTGGAGCTAGTACCTCCTCATATATATGTATGGAGTGGAGTTTGCAACTGAAAAGAAACTTTGTGTTCCCAACAAGCTAGCTGAAGGACGGCTTTCACACACACTTATCTCTCAGAACTGAGCATGTGGAGAGACGTTCGTTCATCTAGCACAAAGGGAACGGGTTGCAGGGGAAACTTTTTCTCTGGTTTCTCAGTCTGTTTCCTAGTGCCGGTTTGAAGTTCCTGCAGTTTTCACTGTAAAACGGAGTTGGAGCTAGTACCTCCCCATATATATGTATGTAGTGGAGTTTGCAACTGAAAAGAAACTTTGTGTTCCCAACAAGCTAGGTGAAGAACGGCTTTCACACACAGTTATCTCTCGGAACTGAGCATGTGGAGAGACTTTCGTTCATCTAGCACAAAGGGAACGGGTTGCAGGAGAAACTTTTACACAGGTTTCTCAGTCTGTTTCCTAGTGCCGGTTTGATGTTCCTGCAGTTTTCACTGTAAAACCGAGTTGGAGCTAGTACCTCCCCATATATATGTATGGAGTGGAGTTTGCAACTGAAAAGAAACTTTGTGTTCCCAACAAGCTAGGTGAAGGATGGCTTTCACACACACTTATCTCTCAGAACTGAGCATGTGGAGAGACGTTCGTTCATCTAGCACAAAGGGAACGGGTTGCAGGAGAAACTTTTCCTTTAGTTTCTCAGTCTGTTTCCTAGTGCCGGTTTGAAGTTCCTGCAGTTTTCACTGTAAAACGGAGTTGGAGCTAGTACCTCCCCATATATATGTATGGAGTGGAGCTTGCCTCTGAAAAGAAACTTTGTGTTCCAAACAAGCTAGGTGAAGGACGGCTTTCACAGACACTTATCTCTCAAAACTGAGCATGTGGAGAGACGTTCGTTCATCTAGCACAAAGGGAACGGGTGGCAGGAGAAACTTTAACTCTGGTTTCTCAGTCTTTTTCCTAGTGCCGGTATGAAGTTCCTGCAGTTTTCACTGTAAAACCGAGTTGGAGCTAGTACCTCCCTATATATATGTATGGAGTGGAGTTTGCAACTGAAAAGAAACTTTGTGTTCCCAACAAGCTAGTTGAACGACGGCTTTCACACACACATATCTCTCAGAACTGAGCATGTGGAGAGACGTTCGTTCATCTAGCACAAAGGGAACGGGTTGCAGGAGAAACTTTTACTCTGGTTTCTCAGTCTGTTTCCTAGTGTCGGTTTGAAGTTCCTGCAGTTTTCACTGTAAAAACGAGTTGGAGCTAGTACCTCCCCATATATATGTATGGAGTGGAGTTTGCAACTGAAAAGAAACTTTGTGTTCCCAACAAGCTAGCTGAAGGACGGCATTCACACACACTTATCTCTCAGAACTGAGCATGTGGAGAGACGTTCGTTCATCTAGCACAAAGGGAACGGGTTGCAGGAGAAACTTTTACTGTGGTTTCTCAGTCTGTTTCCTAGTGCCGGTTTGAAGTTCCTGCAGTTTTCACTGTAAAACGGATTTGGAGCTAGTACCTCCCCATATATATGTATGTAGTGGAGTTTGCAACTGAAAAGAAACTTTGTGTTCCCAACAAGCTAGGTGAAGAACGGCTTTCACACACAGTTATCTCTCAGAACTGAGCATGTGGAGAGACGTTCGTTCATCTAGCACAAAGGGAACGGGTTGCAGGAGAAACTTTTACTTTGGTTTCTCAGTCTGTTTCCTAGTGCCGGTTTGAAGTTCCTGCAGTTTTCACTGTAAAACCGAGTTGGAGCTAGTACCTCCCTATATATATGTATGGAGTGGAGTTTGCAACTGAAAAGAAACTTTGTGTTCCCAACAAGCTAGTATAAGGACGGCTTTCACACACACTTATCTCTCAGAACTGAGCATGTGGAGAGAAGTTCGTTCATCTGGCTCAAAGGGAAAGGGTTGCAGGAGAAGCTTTTACTCTGGTTTCTCAGTCTGTTTCCTAGTGCCGATTTGAAGTTCCGGCAGTTTTCACTGTAAAACCGAGTTGGAGCTAGTATCTCCCCATATATATGTATGGAGTGGAGTTTGCAACTGTAAAGAAACTTTGTGTTCCCAACAAGCTAGGTGAAGGACGGCTTTCAAACACAATTATCTCTCAGAACTGAGCATGTGGAGAAACGTTCGTTCATCTAGAACAATGACAACGGTTTGCAGGAGAAACTTTAACTCTGGTTTCTCAGTCTGTTTCCTAGTGCCGGTTTGAAGTTCCTGCAGTTTTCACTGTAAAACCGAGATGGAGCTAGTACCTATCCATATATATGTATGGAGTGGAGTTTGCAACTGAAAAGAAACTTTGTGTTCTCAACAAGCTAGGTGAAGGACGGCTTTCACACACACTTATCTCTCAGAACTGAGCATGTGGAGAGACGTTCGTTCATCTAGCACAAAGGGAACGGGTTGCAGGAGAAACTTTTACTCTGGTTTCTCAGTCTGTTTCCTAGTGTCGGTTTGAAGTTCCTGCAGTTTTCACTGTAAAAACGAGTTGGAGCTAGTACCTCCTCATATATATGTATGGAGTGGAGTTTGCAACTGAAAAGAAACTTTGTGTTCCCAACAAGCTAGCTGAAGGACGGCATTCACACACACTTATCTCTCAGAACTGAGCATGTGGAGAGACGTTCGTTCATCTAGCACAAAGGGAACGGGTTGCAGGAGAAACTTTTACTCTGGTTTCTCAGTCTGTTTCCTAGTGCCGGTTTGAAGTTCCTGCAGTTTTCACTGTAAAACGGAGTTGGAGCTAGTACCTCCCCATATATATGTATGTAGTGGAGTTTGCAACTGAAAAGAAACTTTGTGTTCCCAACAAGCTAGGTGAAGAACGGCTTTCACACACAGTTATCTCTCAGAACTGAGCATGTGGAGAGACGTTCGTTCATCTAGCACAAAGGGAACGGGTTGCAGGAGAAACTTTTACTTTGGTTTCTCAGTCTGTTTCCTAGTGCCGGTTTGAAGTTCCTGCAGTTTTCACTGTAAAACCGAGTTGGAGCTAGTACCTCCCCATATATATGTATGGAGTGGAGCTTGCCTCTGAAAAGATACTTTGTGTTCCCAACAAGCTAAGTGAAGGACGGCTTTCACAGACACTTATCTCTCAAAACTGAGCATGTGAAGAGACGTTCGTTCATCTAGCACAAAGGGAACGGGTGGCAGGTGAAACTTTTACTCTGGTTTCTCAGTCTGTTTCCTAGTGCCGGTATGAAGTTCCTGCAGTTTTCACTGTAAAACCGAGTTGGAGCTAGTACCTCCCTATATATATGTATGGAGTGGAGTTTGCAACTGAAAAGAAACTTTGTGTTCCCAACAAGCTAGTATAAGGACGGCTTTCACACACACTTATCTCTCAGAACTGAGCATGTGGAGAGAAGTTCGTTCATCTAGCTCAAAGGGAAAGGGTTGCAGGAGAAGCTTTTACTCTGGTTTCTCAGTCTGTTTCCTAGTGCCGATTTGAAGTTCCTGCAGTTTTCACTGTAAAACCGAGTTGGAGCTAGTATCTCCCCATATATATGTATGGAGTGGAGTTTGCAACTGTAAAGAAACTTTGTGTTCCCAACAAGCTAGGTGAAGGACGGCTTTCAAACACAATTATCTCTCAGAACTGAGCATGTGGAGAAACGTTCGTTCATCTAGAACAATGACAACGGTTTGCAGGAGAAACTTTAACTCTGGTTTCTCAGTCTGTTTCCTAGTGCCGGTTTGAAGTTCCTGCAGTTTTCACTGTAAAAACGTGTTGGAGCTAGTACCTCCTCATATATATGTATGGAGTGGAGTTTGCAACTGAAAAGAAACTTTGTGTTCCCAACAAGCTAGCTGAAGGACGGCTTTCACACACACTTATCTCTCAGAACTGAGCATGTGGAGAGACGTTCGTTCATCTAGCACAAAGGGAACGGGTTGCAGGGGAAACTTTTACTCTGGTTTCTCAGTCTGTTTCCTAGTGCCGGTTTGAAGTTCCTGCAGTTTTCACTGTAAAACGGAGTTGGAGCTAGTACCTCCCCATATATATGTATGTAGTGGAGTTTGCAACTGAAAAGAAACTTTGTGTTCCCAACAAGCTAGGTGAAGAACGGCTTTCACACACAGTTATCTCTCGGAACTGAGCATGTGGAGAGACTTTCGTTCATCTAGCACAAAGGGAACGGGTTGCAGGAGAAACTTTTACACAGGTTTCTCAGTCTGTTTCCTAGTGCCGGTTTGATGTTCCTGCAGTTTTCACTGTAAAACGGAGTTGGAGCTAGTACCTCCCCATATATATGTATGTAGTGGAGTTTGCAACTGAAAAGAAACTTTGTGTTCCCAACAAGCTAGGTGAAGAACGGCTTTCACACACAGTTATCTCTCGGAACTGAGCATGTGGAGAGACTTTCGTGCATCTAGCACAAAGGGAACGGGTTGCAGGAGAAACTTTTACACAGGTTTCTCAGTCTGTTTCCTAGTGCCGGTTTGATGTTCCTGCAGTTTTCACTGTAAAACCGAGTTGGAGCTAGTACCTCCCCATATATATGTATGGAGTGGAGTTTGCAACTGAAAAGAAACTTTGTGTTCCCAACAAGCTAGGTGAAGGATGGCTTTCACACACACTTATCTCTCAGAACTGAGCATGTGGAGAGACGTTCGTTCATCTAGCACAAAGGGAACGGGTTGCAGGAGAAACTTTTCCTTTAGTTTCTCAGTCTGTTTCCTAGTGCCGGTTTGAAGTTCCTGCAGTTTTCACTGTAAAACGGAGTTGGAGCTAGTACCTCCCCATATATATGTATGGAGTGGAGCTTGCCTCTGAAAAGAAACTTTGTGTTCCCAACAAGCTAGGTGAAGGACGGCTTTCACAGACACTTATCTCTCAAAACTGAGCATGTGGAGAGACGTTCGTTCATCTAGCACAAATGGAACGGGTGGCAGGAGAAACTTTAACTCTGGTTTCTCAGTCTTTTTCCTAGTGCCGGTATGAAGTTCCTGCAGTTTTCACTGTAAAACCGAGTTGGAGCTAGTACCTCCCTATATATATGTATGGAGTGGAGTTTGCAACTGAAAAGAAACTTTGTGTTCCCAACAAGCTAGTTGAACGACGGCTTTCACACACACATATCTCTCAGAACTGAGCATGTGGAGAGACGTTCGTTCATCTAGCACAAAGGGAACGGGTTGCAGGAGAAACTTTTACTCTGGTTTCTCAGTCTGTTTCCTAGTGTCGGTTTGAAGTTCCTGCAGTTTTCACTGTAAAAACGAGTTGGAGCTAGTACCTCCTCATATATATGTATGGAGTGGAGTTTGCAACTGAAAAGAAACTTTGTGTTCCCAACAAGCTAGCTGAAGGACGGCATTCACACACACTTATCTCTCAGAACTGAGCATGTGGAGAGACGTTCGTTCATCTAGCACAAAGGGAACGGGTTGCAGGAGAAACTTTAACTCTGGTTTCTCAGTCTGTTTCCTAGTGCCGGTTTGAAGTTCCTGCAGTTTTCACTGTAAAACGGAGTTGGAGCTAGTACCTCCCCATATATATGTATGTAGTGGAGTTTGCAACTGAAAAGAAACTTTGTGTTCCCAACAAGCTAGGTGAAGAACGGCTTTCACACACAGTTATCTCTCAGAACTGAGCATGTGGAGAGACGTTCGTTCATCTAGCACAAAGGGAACGGGTTGCAGGAGAAACTTTTACTTTGGTTTCTCAGTCTGTTTCCTAGTGCCGGTTTGAAGTTCCTGCAGTTTTCACTGTAAAACCGAGTTGGAGCTAGTACCTCCCCATATATATGTATGGAGTGGAGCTTGCCTCTGAAAAGAAACTTTGTGTTCCCAACAAGCTAAGTGAAGGACGGCTTTCACAGACACTTATCTCTCAAAACTGAGCATGTGAAGAGACGTTCGTTCATCTAGCACAAAGGGAACGGGTGGCAGGTGAAACTTTTACTCTGGTTGCTCAGTCTGTTTCCTAGTGCCGGTATGAAGTTCCTGCAGTTTTCACTGTAAAACCGAGTTGGAGCTAGTACCTCCCTATATATATGTATGGAGTGGAGTTTGCAACTGAAAAGAAACTTTGTGTTCCCAACAAGCTAGTATAAGGACGGCTTTCACACACACTTATCTCTCAGAACTGAGCATGTGGAGAGAAGTTCGTTCATCTAGCTCAAAGGGAAAGGGTTGCAGGAGAAGCTTTTACTCTGGTTTCTCAGTCTGTTTCCTAGTGCCGATTTGAAGTTCCTGCAGTTTTCACTGTAAAACCGAGTTGGAGCTAGTATCTCCCCATATATATTTATGGAGTGGAGTTTGCAACTGTAAAGAAACTTTGTGTTCCCAACAAGCTAGGTGAAGGAAGGCTTTCAAACACAATTATCTCTCAGAACTGAGCATGTGGAGAAACGTTCGTTCATCTAGAACAATGACAACGGTTTGCAGGAGAAACTTTAACTCTGGTTTCTCAGTCTGTTTCCTAGTGCCGGTTTGAAGTTCCTGCAGTTTTCACTGTAAAACCGAGATGGAGCTAGTACCTATCCATATATATGTATGGAGTGGAGTTTGCAACTGAAAAGAAACTTTGTGTTCTCAACAAGCTAGGTGAAGGACGGCTTTCACACACACTTATCTCTCAGAACTGAGCATGTGGAGAGACGTTCGTTCATCTAGCACAAAATGAACGGGTTGCAGGAGAAACTTTTACTCTGGTTTCTCAGTCTGTTTCCTAGTGCAGGTTTGAAGTTCCTGCAGTTTTCACTGTAAAACCGAGTTGGAGCTAGTACCTCCCCATATATATGTATGGAGTGGAGTTTGCAACTGAAAAGAAAATTTGTGTTCCCAACAAGCTAGGTGAAGGACGGCTTTCAAACACACTTATGTCTCAGAACTGAGCATGTGGAGAGACGTTCGTTCATCTAGAAAAATGGGAACGGTTTGCAGGAGAAACTTTAACTCTGGTTTCTCAGTCTGTTTCCTAGTGCCGGTTTGAAGTTCCTGCAGTTTTCACTGTAAAACCGATTTGGAGCTAGTACCTCCCCATATATATGTATGGAGTGGAGTTTGCAACTGAAAAGAAACTTTGTGTTCCCAACAAGCTAGGTGAAGGACGGCTTTCACACACACTTATCTCTCAGAACTGAGCATGAGGAGAGACTTTCGTTCATCTAGCACAAAGGGAACGGGTTGCAGGAGAAACTTTTACTCTGGTTTCTCAGTCTGTTTCCTAGTGCCGGTTTGAAGTTCCTGCAGTTTTCACTGTAAAACCGAGTTGGAGCTAGTACCTCCCCATATATATGTATGGAGTGGAGTTTGCAACTGAAAAGAAACTTTGTGTTCCCAACAAGCTAGGTGAAGGACGGCTTTCACACACACTTATCTCTCAGAACTGAGCATGAGGAGAGACTTTCGTTCATCTAGCACAAAGGGAACGGGTTGCAGGAGAAACTTTTACTCTGGTTTCTCAGTCTGTTTCCTAGTGCCGTTTTGAAGTTCCTGCAGTTTTCACTGTAAAACCGAGTTGGAGCTAATACCTCCCCATATATATGTATGGAGTGGAGTTTGCAACTGAAAAGAAACTTTGTGTTCCCAGCATGCTTGTTGAAGGACGGCTTTCACACACACTTATCTCTCAGAACTGAGCATGTGGAGAAACGTTCGTTCATCTAGAACAATGGGAACGGTTTGCAGGAGAAACTTTAACTCTGGTTTCTCATTCTGTTTCCTAGTGCCGGTTTGAAGTTCCTGCAGTTTTCACTGTAAAACCGAGTTGGAGCTAGTACATCCCCATATATATGTATGGAGTGGAGTTTGCAACTGAAAAGAAACTTTGTGTTCCCCACAAGCTAGTTGAACGACGGCTTTCACACACACATATCTCTCAGAACTGAGCATGTAGAGAGACGTTCGTTCATCTAGCACAAATGGAACGGGTTGCAGGAGAAACTTTTACTCTGGTTTCTCAGTCTGTTTCCTAGTGCCGGTTTGAAGTTCCTGCAGTTTTCACTGTAAAAACGAGTTGGAGCTAGTACCTCCTCATATATATGTATGGAGTGGAGTTTGCAACTGAAAAGAAACTTTGTGTTCCCAACAAGCTAGCTGAAGGACGGCTTTCACACACACGTATCTGTCAGAACTGAGCATGTGGAGAGACGTTCGTTCAACTAGCACAAAGGGAACGGGTTGCAGGAGAAACTTTTACTCTGGTTTCTCAGTCTGTTTCCTAGTGCCGGTTTGAAGTTCCTGCAGTTTTCACTGTAAAACGGAGTTGGAGCTAGTACCTCCCCATATATATGTATGTAGTGGAGTTTGCCACTGAAAAGAAACTTTGTGTTCCCAACAAGCTAGGTGAAGAACGGCTTTCACACACAGTTATCTCTCGGAACTGAGCATGTGGAGAGACTTTCGTTCATCTAGCACAAAGGGAACGGGTTGCAGGAGAAACTTTTACACAGGTTTCTCAGTCTGTTTCCTAGTGCCGGTTTGATGTTTCTGCAGTTTTCACTGTAAAACCGAGTTGGAGCTAGTACCTCCCCATATATATGTATGGAGTGGAGTTTGCAACTGAAAAGAAACTTTGTGTTCCCAACAAGCTAGGTGAAGGACGGCTTTCACACACACTTATCTCTCAGAACTGAGCATGTGGAGAGACGTTCGTTCATCTAGCACAAAGGGAACGGGTTGCAGGAGAAACTTTTCCTTTAGTTTCTCAGTCTGTTTCCTAGTGCCGGTTTGAAGTTCCTGCAGTTTTCACTGTAAAACGGAGTTGGAGCTAGTACCTCCCCATATATATGTATGGAGTGGAGCTTGCCTCTGAAAAGAAACTTTGTGTTCCCAACAAGCTAGGTGAAGGACGGATTTCACAGACACTTATCTCTCAAAACTGAGCATGTGGAGAGACGTTCGTTCATCTAGCACAAAGGGAACGGGTGGCAGGAGAAACTTTTACTCTGGTTTCTCAGTCTGTTTCCTAGTGCCGGTATGAAGTTCCTGCAGTTTTCACTGTAAAACCGAGTTGGAGCTAGTACCTCCCTATATATATGTATGGAGTGGAGTTTGCAACTGAAAAGAAACTTTGTGTTCCCAACAAGCTAGTTGAACGACGGCTTTCACACACACATATCTCTCAGAACTGAGCATGTGGAGAGACGTTCGTTCATCTAGCACAAAGGGAACGGGTTGCAGGAGAAACTTTTACTCTGGTTTCTCAGTCTGTTTCCTAGTGCCGGTTTGAAGTTCCTGCAGTTTTCACTGTAAAAACGAGTTGGAGCTAGTACCTCCCCATATATATGTATGGAGTGGAGTTTGCAACTGAAAAGAAACTTTGTGTTCCCAACAAGCTAGCTGAAGGACGGCTTTCACACACACTTATCTCTCAAAACTGAGCATGTGGAGAGACGTTCGTTCATCTAGCACAAAGGGAACGGGTGGTAGGTGAAACTTTTACTCTGGTTTCTCAGTCTGTTTCCTAGTGCCGGTATGAAGTTCCTGCAGTTTTCACTGTAAAACCGAGTTGGAGCTAGTACCTCCCTATATATATGTATGGAGTGGAGTTTGCAACTGAAAAGAAACATTGGGTTCCCAACAAGCGAGTATAAGGACGGCTTTCACACACACTTATCTCTCAGAACTGAGCATGTGGAGAGAAGTTCGTTCATCTAGCTCAAAGGGAAAGGGTTGCAGGAGAAGCTTTTACTCTGGTTTCTCAGTCTGTTTCCTAGTGCCGATTTGAAGTTCCTGCAGTTTTCACTGTAAAACCGAGTTGGAGCTAGTATCTCCCCATATATATGTATGGAGTGGAGTTTGCAACTGTAAAGAAACTTAGTGTTCCCAACAAGCTATGTGAAGGACGGCTTTCAAACACACTTATCTCTCAGAACTGAGCATGTGGAGAAACGTTCGTTCATCTAGAACAATGGGAACGGTTTGCAGGAGAAACTTTAACTCTGGTTTCTCAGTCTGTTTCCTAGTGCCGGTTTGAAGTTCCTGCACTTTTCACTGTAAAACCGAGATGGAGCTAGTACCTATCCATATATATGTATGGAGTGGAGTTTGCAACTGAAAAGAAACTTTGTTTTCTCAACAAGCTAGGTGAAGGACGGCTTTCACACACACTTATCTCTCAGAACTGAGCATGTGGAGAGACGTTCGTTCATCTATCACAAAATGAACGGGTTGCAGGAGAAACTTTTACTCTGGTTTCTCAGTCTGTTTCCTAGTGCCGGTTTGAAGTTCCTGCAGTTTTCACTGTAAAACCGAGTTGGAGCTAGTACCTCCCCATATATATGTATGGAGTGGAGTTTGCAACTGAAAAGAAAATTTGTGTTCCCAACAAGCTAGGTGAAGGACGGCTTTCAAACACACTTATCTCTCAGAACTGAGCATGTGGAGAGACGTTCGTTCATCTAGAACAATGGGAACGGTTTGCAGGAGAAACTTTAACTCTGGTTTCTCAGTCTGTTTCCTAGTGCCGGTTTGAAGTTCCTGCAGTTTTCACTGTAAAACCGAGTTGGAGCTAGTACCTCCTCATATATATGTATGGAGTGGAGTTTGCAACTGAAAAGAAACTTTGTGTTCCCAACAAGCTAGGTGAAGGACGGCTTTCACACACAATTATCTCTCAGAAATGAGCATGAGGAGAGACTTTCGTTCATCTAGCACAAAGTGAACGGGTTGCAGGAGAAACTTTTACTCTGGTTTCTCAGTCTGTTTCCTAGTGCCGTTTTGAAGTTCCTGCAGTTTTAACTGTAAAACCGAGTTGGAGCTAGTACCTCCCCATATATATGTATGGAGTGGAGTTTGCAACTGAAAAGAAACTTTGTGTTCCCAGCATGCTTGGTGAAGGACGGCTTTCACACACACATATCTCTCAGAACTGAGCATGTGGAGAGACGTTCGTTCATCTAGCACAAAGGGAACGGGTTGCAGGAGAAACTTTTACTCTGGTTTCTCAGTCTGTTTCCTAGTGCCGGTTTGAAGTTCCTGCAGTTTTCACTGTAAAAACGAGTTGGAGCTAGTACCTCCTCATATATATGTATGGAGTGGAGTTTGCAACTGAAAAGAAACTTTGTGTTCCCAACAAGCTAGCTGAAGGACGGCTTTCACACACACTTATCTCTCAGAACTGAGCATGTGGAGAGACGTTCGTTCATCTAGCACAAAGGGAACGGGTTGCAGGAGAAACTTTTACTCTGGTTTCTCAGTCTGTTTCCTAGTGCCGGTTTGAAGTTCCTGCAGTTTTCACTGTAAAACGGAGTTGGAGCTAGTACCTCCCCATATATATGTATGTAGTGGAGTTTGCCACTGAAAAGAAACTTTGTGTTCCCAACAAGCTAGGTGAAGAACGGCTTTCACACACAGTTATCTCTCGGAACTGAGCATTTGGAGAGACTTTCGTTCATCTAGCTCAAAGGGAACGGGTTGCAGGAGAAACTTTTACACAGGTTTCTCAGTCTGTTTCCTAGTGCCGGTTTGATGTTCCTGCAGTTTTCACTGTAAAACCGAGTTGGAGCTAGTACCTCCCCATATATATGTATGGAGTGGAGTTTGCAACTGAAAAGAAACTTTGTGTTCCCAACAAGCTAGGTGAAGGACGGCTTTCACACACACTTATCTCTCAGAACTGAGCATGTGGAGAGACGTTCGTTCATCTAGCACAAAGGGAACGGGTTGCAGGAGAAACTTTTCCTTTAGTTTCTCAGTCTGTTTCCTAGTGCCGGTTTGAAGTTCCTGCAGTTTTCACTGTAAAACGGAGTTGGAGCTAGTACCTCCCCATATATATGTATGGAGTGGAGCTTGCCTCTGAAAAGAAACTTTGTGTTCCCAACAAGCTAGGTGAAGGACGGCTTTCACAGACACTTATCTCTCAAAACTGAGCATGTGGAGAGACGTTCGTTCATCTAGCACAAAGGGAACGGGTGGCAGGAGAAACTTTTACTCTGGTTTCTCAGTCTGTTTCCTAGTGCCGGTATGAAGTTCCTGCAGTTTTCACTGTAAAACCGAGTTGGAGCTAGTACCTCCCTATATATATGTATGGAGTGGAGTTAGCAACTGAAAAGAAACTTTGTGTTCCCAACAAGCTAGTTGAACGACGGCTTTCACACACACATATCTCTCAGAACTGAGCATGTGGAGAGACGTTCGTTCATCTAGCACAAAGGGAACGGGTTGCAGGAGAAACTTTTACTCTGGTTTCTCAGTCTGTTTCCTAGTGCAGGTTTGAAGTTCCTGCAGTTTTCACTGTAAAAACGAGTTGGAGCTAGTACCTCCCCATATATATGTATGGAGTGGAGTTTGCAACTGAAAAGAAACTTTGTGTTCCCAACAAGCTAGCTGAAGGACGGCTTTCACACACACTTATCTCTCAGAACTGAGCATGTGGAGAGACGTTCGTTCATCTAGCACAAAGGGAACGGTTGCAGGAGAAACTTTTACTCTGGTTTCTCAGTCTGTTTCCTAGTGTCGGTTTGAAGTTCCTGCAGTTTTCACTGTAAAACCGAGTTGGAGCTAGTACCTCCCCATATATATGTATCGAGTGGAGTTTGCAACTGAAAAGAAACTTTGTGTTCCCAACAAGCTAGGTGAAGAACGGCTTTCACACACAGTTATCTCTCGGAACTGAGCATGTGGAGAGACTTTCGTTCATCTAGCACAAAGGGAACGGGTTGCAGGAGAAACTTTTACACAGGTTTCTCAGTCTGTTTCCTAGTGCCGGTTTGATGTTCCTGCAGTTTTCACTGTAAAACCGAGTTGGAGCTAGTACCTCCCCATATATATGTATGGAGTGGAGTTTGCAACTGAAAAGAAACTTTGTGTTCCCAACAAGCTAGGTGAAGGACGGCTTTCACACACACTTATCTCTCAGAACTGAGCATGTGGAGAGACTTTCGTTCATCTAACACAAAGGGAACGGGTTGCAGGAGAAACTTTTACTCTGGTTTCTCGGACTGTTTCCTAGTGCAGGTTTGAAGATCCTGCAGTTTTCACTGTAAAACCGAGATGGAGCTAGTACCTGCCCATTTTTATGTATGGAGTGGAGTTTGCAAGTGAAAAGAAACTTTGTGTTCCCAACAAGCTAGGTGAAGGACGGCTTTCACACACACTTATCTCTCAGAACTGAGCACGTGGATAGACGTTCGTTTATCTAGCACAAAGGGAACGGGTTGCAGGAGAAACTTTTACTCTGGTTTCTCAGTCTGTTTCCTAGTGCCGGTTTGAAGTTCCTGCAGTTTTCACTGAAAAACCGATTTGGAGCTAGTACCTCCCCATATTTATGTATGGAATGGAGTTCGCATCTAAAAAGAAACTTTGTGTTCTCAACAAGCAAGGTGAAGGACGGCTTACACACACAATTATCCCTCAGAACTGAGCAAGTGGAGAGACGTTCGTTCAACTAGCACGAAGGGAACGGGTTGCAGGAGAAACTTTTACTCTGGTTTCTCAGTCTGTTTCCTAGTGCAGGTTTGAAGTTCCTGCAGTTTTCACTGTAAAACCGAGTTGGAGCTAGTACCTCCCCATATATATGTATGGAGTGGAGTTTGCAACTGAAAAGAAACTTTGTGTTCCCAACAAGCTAGGTGAAGGACGGCTTTAACACACACTTATCTCTCAGAACTGAGCACGTGGATAGACGTTCATTTATCTAGCACAAAGAGAACGGGTTGCAGGAGAAACTTTTACTCTGGTTTCTCAGTCTGTTTCCTAGTGCCGGTTTGAAGTTCCTGCAGTTTTCACTGTAAAACCGATTTGGAGCTAGTACCTCCACATATTTATGTATGGAATGGAGTTCGCATCTGAAAAGAAACTTTGTGTTCTCAACAAGAAAGGTGAAGGACGGCTTACACACACACTTATCTCTCAGAACTGAGCCTGTGGAGAGACGTTCGTTCATCTAGCTCAAAGGGAACGTGTTGCAGTAGAAACTTTTACTCTGGTTTCTCAGTCTGTTTCCTAGTGTCGGTATGAAATTCTTGCAGTTTGCACTGTAAAACCGAGTTGGAGCTTGTACCTCCCCGTATATATTTATGGAGTGGTGTTTGCAACTGAAAAGAAACTTTGTGTTCCCAACAAGCTAGGTGAAGGACGGCTTTAACACACACTTATCTCTCAGAACTGAGCATGTGGAGAGACGTTCGTTTATCTAGCACAAAGGGAACGTGTTGCAGGAGAAACTTTTACTCTGGTTTCTCAGTCTGTTTCCTAGTGCCGCTTTGAAGTTCCTGCAGTTTTCAATGTAAAACCGAGTTGGAGCTTGTACCTCCCCATATATATGTATGCAGTGGTGTTTGCAACTGAAAAGAAACTTTGTGTTCCCAACAAGCTAGGTGAAGGACGGCTTTCACACACACTTATCTCTCAGAACTGAGCATGTGGAGAGACGTTCGTTTATCTAGCACAAATGGAACGGGTTGCAGGAGAAACTTTACTCTGGTTTCTCAGTCTGTTTCCTAGTGCCGGTTTGAAGTTCCTGCAGTTTTCACTGTAAAACCGAATTGGAGCTAGTACCTCCCCATATTTATGTATGGAATGGAGTTCGCATCTGAAAAGAAACTTTGTGTTCTCAACAAGCATGGTGAAGGACGGCTTTCACACACACTTATCTCTCAGAACTGAGCACGTGGATAGACGTTCGTTTATCTAGCACAAAGGGAACGGGTTGCAGGAGAAACTTTTACTCTGGTTTCTCAGTCTGATTCCTATTGCCGGTTTGAAGTTCCTGAAGTTTTCACTGTAAAACCGAGTTGGAGCTAGTACCTCCCAATAATTATGTATGGAATGGAGTTCGCATCTGAAAAGAAACTTTGTGTTCTCAACAAGCAAGGTGAAGGACGGCTTACACACACACTTATCTCTCAGAACTGAGCATGTGGAGATACGTTCGTTCATCTAGCTCAAAGGGAACGTGTTGCAGGAGAAACTTTTACTCTGGTTTCTCAGTCTGTTTCCTATTGCCGGTTTGAAGTTCCTGCAGTTTTCACTGAAAAACCGATTTGGAGCTAGTACCTCCCCATATTTATGTATGGAATGGAGTTCGCATCTAAAAAAAACTTTGTGTTGTCAACAAGCAAGGTGAAGGACGGCTTACACACACACTTATCCCTCAGAGCTGAGCAAGTGGGGAGACGTTCGTTCAACTAGCACGAAGGGAACGGGTTGCAGGAGAAACTTTTACTCTGGTTTCTCAGTCTGTTTCCTAGTGCCGGTTTGAAGTTCCTGCAGTTTTCACTGTAAAACCGTGTTGGAGCTTGTACCTCTCCATATATATGTATGGAGTGGAGTTTGCAACTGAAAAGAAACTTTGTGTTCCCAACAAGCTAGGTGAAGGACGGCTTTCACACACACTTATCTCTCAGAACTGAGCACGTGGATAGACGTTCGTTTATCTAGCACAAAGGGAACGGGTTGCAGGAGAAAGTATTACTCTGGATTCTCAGTCTGTTTCCTAGTGCCGGTTTGAAGTTCCTGCAGTTTTCACTGTAAAACCGAGTTGGAGCTAGTCCTCCCCATATATATGTATGGAGTGGAGTTTGCAACTTAAAAGGAACTTTGTGTTCCCAACAAGCTAGGTGAAGGACAGCTTTCACACACACTTATATCTCAGAACTGAGCATGTGGAGAGACGTTCGTTCATCTAGCACAAAGGGAACGGGTTGCAGGAGAAACTATTACTCTGGTTTCTCAGTCTGTTTCCTAGTGCCGGTTTGAAGTTCCCGCAGTTTTCACTGTAAAACCGAGTTGGAGCTAGTCCTCCACATATATATGTATGGAGTGGAGTTTGCAACTGAAAAGAAACTTTGTGTTCCCAACAAGCTAGGTGAAGGACGGCTTTCACACACACTTATCTCTCAGAACTGAGCATGTGGAGAGACGTTCGTTCATCTAGCACAAAGTGAACGGGTTGCAGGAGAAACTTTTACTCTGGTTTCTCAGTCTGTTTCCTAGTGCCGGTTTGAAGTACCCGCAGTTTTCACTGTAAAACCGAGTTGGAGCTAGAACCTACCCATATATATGTATGGAGTGGAGTTTGCAAGTGAAAAGAAACTTTGTGTTCCCTACAAGCTAGTATAAGTACGGCTTTCACAGATACTTATCTCTCAGAACTGAGCATTTGAAGAGACGTTCGTTCATCTAGCACAAAGGGAACGGGTTGCAGGAGAAACTTTTACTCTGGTTTCTCAGTCTGTTTCCTAGTGCCGGTTTGAAGTTCCTGCAGTTTTCACTGTAAAACCGAGTTGGAGCTAGTCCTCCCCATATATATGTATGGATTGGGGTTTGCAACTGAAAAGAAACTTTGTGTTCCCAACAAGCTAGGTGAAGGACGGCTTTCACACACAGTTATCTCTCAGAACTGAGCATGTGGAGAGACGTTCGTTCATCTAGCACAAAGGGAACGGTTTGCAGGGGAAACTTTTACTCTGGTTTCTCAGTCTGTTTCCTAGTGTTGGTTTGAAGTTCCTGCAGTTTTCACTGTAAAACCGAGTTGGAGCTAGTACCTGCCCATTTTTATGTATGGAGTGGAGTTTGCAAGTGGAAAGAAACTTTGTGTTCCCAACAAGATAGGTGAAGGACGGCTTTCACACACAATTTTCTCTCAGAACTGAGCACGTGGATAGACGTTCGTTTATCTAGCACAAAAGGAAAGGGTTGCAGGAGAAACTTTGCTCTGGTTTCTCAGTCTGTTTCCTAGCGCCGGTTTGAAGTTCCTGAAGTTTTCACTGTAAAACCGAGTTGGAGCTAGTACCTCCCAATAATTATGTATGGAATGGAGTTCGCATCTTAAAAGAAACTTTGTGTTCTCAACAGCAAGGTGAAGAATGGCTTACACACACACTTATCTCTCAGAACTGAGCATGTGGAGAGACTTTCGTTCAACTAGCACGAAGGGAACGGGTTGCAGGAGAAACTTATACTCTGGTTTCTCAGTCTGTTTCCTAGTGCCGGTTTGAAGTTCCTGCAGTTTTCACTGTAAAACCGAGTTGGTGCTAGTACCTCCCCATATATATGTATGGATTGGAGTTTGCAACTTAAAAGAAACTTTGTGTTCCCAACAAGCTAGGTGAAGGACGGCTTTCACACACACTTATCTCTCAGAACTGAGCACGTGGATAGACGTTCGTTTATCTAGCACAAAGGGAACGGGTTGCAGGAGAAACTTTTATTATGGTTTCTCTGTCTGTTTCCTAGTGCCGGTTTGAAATTCCTGCAGTTTTCACTGTAAAACCGATTTGGAGCTAGTACATCCCCATATTTATGTATGGAATGGAGTTCGCATCTGAAAAGAATCTTTGTGTTCTCAACAAGCAAGGTGAAGTACGGCTTACACACACACTTATCTCTCAGAACTGAGCCTGTGGGAGACGTTCGTTCATCTAGCTCAAAGGGAACGGGTTGCAGGAGAAACTTTTACTCTGGTTTCTCAGTCTGTTTCCTAGTGCCGGTTTGAAGTTCCTGCAGTTTTCACTGTAAAACGGAGTTGGAGCTAGTACCTCCCCATATATATGTATGGAGTGGAGCTTGCCTCTGAAAAGAAACTTTGTGTTCCCAACAAGCTAGGTGAAGGACGGCTTTCACAGACACTTATCTCTCAAAACTGAGCATGTGGAGAGACGTTCGTTCATCTAGCACAAATGGAACGGATGGCAGGAGAAACTTTTACTCTGGTTTCTCAGTCTGTTTCCTAGTGCCGGTATGAAGTTCCTGCAGTTTTCACTGTAAAACCGAGTTGGAGCTAGTACCTCCCTATATATATGTATGGAGTGGAGTTTGCAACTGAAAAGAAACTTTGTGTTCCCAACAAGCTAGTTGAACGACGGCTTTCACACACACATATCTCTCAGAACTGAGCATGTGGAGAGACGTTCGTTCATCTAGCACAAAGGGAACGGGTTGCAGGAGAAACTTTTACTCTGGTTTCTCAGTCTGTTTCCTAGTGCCGGTTTGAAGTTCCTGCAGTTTTCACTGTAAAAACGAGTTGGAGCTAGTACCTCCCCATATATATGTATGGAGTGGAGTTTGCAACTGAAAAGAAACTTTGTGTTCCCAACAAGCTAGCTGAAGGACGGCTTTCACACACACTTATCTCTCAGAACTGAGCATGTGGAGAGACGTTCGTTCATCTAGCACAAAGGGAACGGTTGCAGGAGAAACTTTTACTCTGGTTTCTCAGTCTGTTTCCTAGTGTCGGTTTGAAGTTCCTGCAGTTTTCACTGTAAAACCGAGTTGGAGCTAGTACCTCCCCATATATATGTATCGAGTGGAGTTTGCAACTGAAAAGAAACTTTGTGTTCCCAACAAGCTAGGTGAAGAACGGCTTTCACACACAGTTATCTCTTGGAACTGAGCATGTGGAGAGACTTTCGTTCATCTAGCACAAAGGGAACGGGTTGCAGGAGAAACTTTTACACAGGTTTCTCAGTCTGTTTCCTAGTGCCGGTTTGATGTTCCTGCAGTTTTCACTGTAAAACCGAGTTGGAGCTAGTACCTCCCCATATATATGTATGGAGTGGAGTTTGCAACTTAAAAGAAACTTTGTGTTCCCAACAAGCTAGGTGAAGGACGGCTTTCACACACACTTATCTCTCAGAACTGAGCATGTGGAGAGACTTTCGTTCATCTAGCACAAAGGGAACGGGTTGCAGGAGAAACTTTTACTCTGGTTTCTCGGACTGTTTACTAGTGCAGGTTTGAAGATCCTGCAGTTTTCACTGTAAAACCGAGATGGAGCTAGTACCTGCCCATTTTTATGTATGGAGTGGAGTTTGCAAGTGAAAAGAAACTTTGTGTTCCCAACAAGCTAGGTGAAGGACGGCTTTCACACACACTTATCTCTCAGAACTGAGCACGTGGATAGACGTTCGTTTATCTAGCACAAAGGGAACGGGTTGCAGGAGAAACTTTTTCTCTGGTTTCTCAGTCTGTTTCCTAGTGCCGGTTTGAAGTTCCTGCAGTTTTCACTGAAAAACCGATTTGGAGCTAGTACCTCCCCATATTTATGTATGGAATGGAGTTCGCATCTAAAAAGAAACTTTGTGTTCTCAACAAGCAAGGTGAAGGACGGCTTACACACACAATTATCCCTCAGAACTGAGCAAGTGGAGAGACGTTCGTTCAACTAGCACGATGGGAACGGGTTGCAGGAGAAACTTTTACTCTGGTTTCTCAGTCTGTTTCCTAGTGCCGGTTTGAAGTTCCTGCAGTTTTCACTGTAAAACCGAGTTGGAGCTAGTACCTCCCCTTATATATGTATGGAGTGGAGTTTGCAACTGAAAAGAAACTTTGTGTTCCCAACAAGCTAGGTGAAGGACGGCTTTAACACACACTTATCTCTCAGAACTGAGCACGTGGATAGACGTTCATTTATCTAGCACAAAGAGAACGGGTTGCAAGAGAAACTTTTACTCTGGTTTCTCAGTCTGTTTCCTAGTGCCGGTTTGAAGTTCCTGCAGTTTTCACTGTAAAACCGATTTGGAGCTAGTACCTCCACATATTTATGTATGGAATGGAGTTCGCATCTGAAAAGAAACTTTGTGTTCTCAACAAGAAAGGTGAAGGCCGGCTTACACACACAATTATCTCTCAAAACTGAGCCTGTGGAGAGACGTTCGTTCATCTAGCTCAAAGGGAACGTGTTGCAGTAGAAACTTTTACTCTGGTTTCTCAGTCTGTTTCCTAGTGTCGGTTTGAAATTCTTGCAGTTTTCACTGTAAAACCGAGTTGGAGCTTGTACCTCCCCGTATATATTTATGGAGTGGTGTTTGCAACTGAAAAGAAACTTTGTGTTCCCAACAAGCTAGGTGAAGGACGGCTTTCACACACACTTATCTCTCAGAACTGAGCATGTGGAGAGACGTTCGTTTATCTAGCACAAAGGGAACGGGTTGCAGGAGAAACTTTTACTCTGGTTTCTCAGTCTGTTTCCTAGTGCCGGTTTGAAGTTCCTGCAGTTTTCACTGAAAAACCGATTTGGAGCTAGTACCTCCCCATATTTATGTATGGAATGGAGTTCGCATCTAAAAAGAAACTTTGTGTTCTCAACAAGCATGGTGAAGGACGGCTTTCACACACACTTATCTCTCAGAACTGAGCACGTGGATAGACGTTCGTTCATCTAGCTCAAAGGGAACGTGTTGCAGGAGAAACTTTTACTCTGGTTTCTCAGTCTGTTTCCTAGTGCCGGTTTGAAGTTCCCGCAGTTTTCACTGTAAAACCGAGTTGGAGCTAGTCCTCCACATATATATGTATGGAGTGGTGTTTGCAACTGAAAAGAAACTTTGTGTTCCCAACAAGCTAGGTGAAGGACGGCTTTCACACACACTTATCTCTCAGAACTGAGCATGTGGAGAGACGTTCGTTCATCTAGCACAAAGGGAACGGGTTGCAGGAGAAACTTTTACTCTGGTTTCTCAGTCTGTTTCCTAGTGCCGGTTTGAAGTACCCGCAGTTTTCACTGTAAAACCGAGTTGGAGCTAGAACCTACCCATATATATGTATGGAGTGGAGTTTGCAAGTGAAAAGAAACTTTGTGTTCCCAACAAGCTAGTATAAGGACGGCTTTCACAGATACTTATCTCTCAGAACTGAGCATTTGGAGAGACGTTCGTTCATCTAGCACAAAGGGAACGGGTTGCAGGAGAAACTTTTACTCTGGTTTCTCAGTCTGTTTCCTAGTGCCGGTTTGAAGTTCCTGCAGTTTTCACTGTAAAACCGAGTTGGAGCTAGTCCTCCCCATATATATGTATGGATTGGGGTTTGCAACTTAAAAGAAACTTTGTGTTCCCAACAAGCTAGGTGAAGGACGGCTTTCACACACACTTACATCTCAGAACTGAGCATGTGGAGAGACGTTCGTTCATCTAGCACAAAGGGAACGGGTTGCAGAAGAAACTTTTACTCTGGTTTCTCAGTCTGTTTCCTAGTGCCGGTTTGAAGTTCCCGCAGTTTTCACTGTAAAACCGAGTTGGAGCTAGTCCTCCCCATATATATGTATGGAGTGGAGTTTGCAACTTAAAAGAAACTTTGTGTTCCCAACAAGCTAGTATAAGAATGGCTTTCACACACACTTATCTCTCAGAACTGAGCATGTGGAGAGACTTTCGTTCATCTAGCACAAAGGGAACGGGTTGCCGGAAAAACTTTTACTCTGGTTTCTCAGTCTGTTTCCTAGTGCCGGTTTGAAGTTCCCGCAGATTTCACTGTAAAACCGAGTTGGAGCTAGTCCTCCCCATATATATGTATGGAGTGGAGTTTGCAACTGGAAAGAAACTTTGTGTTCCCAACAAGCTAGTATAAGGACGGCTTTCACACACACTTATCTCTCAGAACTGAGCATGTGGAGAGACTTTCGTTCATCTAGCACAAAGGGAACGGGTTGCAGGAGAAACTTTTACTCTGGTTTCTCAGTCTGTTTCCTAGTGCCGGTTTGAAGTTCCCGCAGTTTTCACTGTAAAACCGAGTTGGAGCTAGTACCTCCCCATATATATGTATGGATTGGGGTTTGCAACTGAAAAGAAAATTGGTGTTCCCAACAAGCTAGGTGAAGGACGGCTTTCACACACACTTATCTCTCAGAACTGAGCATGTGGAGAGCCGTTCGTTCATCTAGCACAAAGGGAACGGTTTGCAGGGGAAACTTATACTCTGGTTTCTCAGTCTGTTTCCTAGTGCTGGTTTGAAGTTCATGCAGTTTTCACTGTAAAACCGAGTTGGAGCTAGTACCTGCCCATTTTTATGTATGGAGTGGAATTTGCAAGTGAAAAGAAACTTTGTGTTCTCAACAAGCAAAATGAAGGACGGCTTACACACACAATTATCTCTCAGAACTGAGCATGTGGAGAGACGTTCGTTCATCTAGCTCAAAGGGAACGGGATGCAGGAGAAACTTTTACTCTGGTTTCTCAGTCTGTTTCCTAGTGCCGGTTTGAAATTCCTGCAGTTTTCACTGTAAAACCGAGTTGGAGCTAGTACATCCCCATATATATGTATGGAGTGGTGTTTGCAACTGAAAAGAAACTTTGTGTTCCCAACAAGCTAGGTGAAGGGCGGCTTTCACACACACTTATCTCTCAGAACTGAGCATGTGGAGAGACGTTCGTTCATCTAGCACAAAGGGAACGGGTTGCAGGAGAAACTTTTACTCTGGTTTCTCAGTCTGTTTCCTAGTGCCGGTTTGAAGTTCCTGCAGTTTTCACTGTAAAACCGAGTTGGAGCTAGTACCTCCCCATATATATGTATGGAGTGGAGTTTGCAACTGAAAAGACACTTTGTGTTCCCTACAAGCTAGGTGAAGGACGGCTTTCACACACACTTATCTCTCAGAACTGAGCATGTGGAGAGACGTTCGTTCATCTAGCACAAAGGGAACCGGTTGCAGGAGAAACTTTTACTCTGGTTTCTCAGTCTGTTTCCTAGTGCTGGTTTGAAGTTCCTGAAGTTTTCCCTGTAAAACCGATTTGGAGCTAGTACCTGCCCATTTTTATGTATGGAGTGGAGTTTGCATCTGAAAAGAAACTTTGTGTTCCCAACAAGATAGGTGAAGGACGGCTTTCACACACACTTATCTCTCAGAACTGAGCATGTGGAGAGACGTTTGTTCATCTAGCACGAAGGGAACGGGTTGCAGGTGTAACTTTTACTCTGGTTGCTCAGTCTGTTTCCTAGTGCCGGTTTCAAGTTCCTGCAGATTTCACTGTAAAACCGATTTGGAGCTAGTACCTCCCCATATTTATGTATGGAATGGAATTCGAATCTGAAAAGAAACTTTGTGTTCTCAACAAGCAAGTTGAAGGACGGATTACACACACACTTATCTCTCAGAACTGAGCATGTGGAGAGACTTTCGTTCATCTAGCTCAAAGGGAACGGGTTGCAGGAGAAACTTTTACTCTGGATTCTCAGTCTGTTTCCCTGTGCCGGTTTGAAGTTACCGCAGTTTTCACTGTAAAACCGAGTTGGAGCTAGTCCTCCCCATATATATGTATGGAATGGAGTTTGCAACTGAAAAGAAACTTTGTGTTTCCAACAATCTAGGTGAAGGACGGCTTTCACACACACTTATTTCTCAGAACTGAGCATGTGGAGAGACTTTCGTTCAACTAGCACAAAGGGAACGGGTTGCAGGAGAAACTTTTACTCTGGTTTCTCAGTCTGTTTTCTAGTGCCTGTTTGAATTTCCCGCAGTTTTCACTGTAAAACCTAGTTGGAGCTAGTCCTCCCCATATATATGTATGGAGTGGAGTTTGCAACTTAAAAGAAACTATGTGTTCCCAACATGCTAGGTGAAGGACGGCTTTCACACACACTTATCTCTAAGAACTGAGCATGTGGAGAGACGTTCGTTCATCTAGCTCAAAAGGAACGGGTTGCAGGAGAAACTTTTACTCTGGTTTCTCAGTCTGTTTCCTAGTGCCGGTTTAAAGTTCCTGCAGTTTTCACTGTAAAACCGAGTTGGAGCTAGTACCTCACCATATATATGTATGGAGTGGAGTTTGCAACTGAAAAGAAACTTTGTGTTCCCAACAAGCTAGTATAAGGACGGCTTTCACACATACTTATCTCTCAGAACTGAGCATGCGGAGAGACGTTCGTTCATCTAGCACAAAGGGAACGGGTTGCAGGAGAAACTTTTACTCTGGTTTCTCAGTCTGTTTCCTAGTGCCGGTTTGAAGTTCCTGCAGTTTTCACTGTAAAATCGAGTTGGAGCTAGTCCTCCCCATATATATGTATGGAGTGGAATTTGCAACTGAAAAGAAACTTTGTTTTCCCTACAAGCTAGGTGAAGGACGGCTTTCACACACACTTATCTCTCAGAACTGAGCATGTGGAGAGACGTTCGTTCATCTAGCACAAAGGGAACGGGTTGCAGGAGAAACTTTTACACTGGTTTCTCAGTCTGTTTCCTAGTGCTGGTTTGAAGTTCCTGAAGTTTTCACTGTAAACCCGAGTTGGAGCTAGTACCTGCCCATTTTTATGTATGGAGTGGAGTTTGCAAGTGAAAAGAATCTTTGTGTTCCCAACAAGATAGGTGAAGGACGGCTTTCACACACACTTATCTCTCAGAACTGAGCATGTGGGGAGTCGTTTGTTCATCTAGCACGAAGTGAACGGGTTGCAGGAGTAACTTTTACTCTGGTTTCTCAGTCTGTTTCCTAGTGCCGGTTTGAAGTTCCTGCAGATTTCAGTGTAAAACCGATTTGGAGCTAGTACCTCCCCATATTTATGTATGGAATGGAGTTCGCATCTGAAAAGAAACTTTGTGTTCTCAACAAGCTAGGTGAAGGACGGCTTACACACACACTTATCTCTCAGAACTGAGCATGTGGAGAGACGTTCGTTCATCTAGCTCAAAGGAACGGGTTGCAGGAGAAACTTTTACTCTGGTTTCTCAGTCTGTTTCCTAGTGCCGGTTTGAAATTCCTGCAGTTTTCACTGTAAAACCGAGTTGGAGCTAGTACCTCCCGATATATATGTATGGAGTGGAGTTTGCAACTGAAAAGAAACTTTGTGTTCCCAACAAGCTAGGTGAAGGACGGGTTTCACACACACTTATCTCTCAGAACTGAGCATGTGGAGAGACGTTCGTTCATCTAGCACAAAGGGAACGGGTTGCAGGAGAAACTTTTACTCTGGTTTCTCAGTCTGTTTCCTAGTGCCGGTTTGAAGTTCCTGCAGTTTTCACTGTAAAACCGAGTTGGAGCTAGTACCTCCCCATATATATGTATGGAGTGGAGTTTGCAACTGAAAAGAAACTTTGTGTTCCCAACAAGCTAGTATAAGGACGGCTTTCACACATACTTATCACTCAGAACTGAGCATGTGGAGAGACGTTCATTCATCTAGCACAAATGGAACGGGTTGCAGGAGAAACTTTTACTCTGGTTTCTCAGTCTGTTTCCTAGTGCTGGTTTGAAGTTCCTGAAGTTTTCAATGTAAAACCGATTTGGAGCTGGTACCTGTCCATTTTTATGTATGGAGTGGAGTTTGCAAGTGAAAAGAAACTTTGTGTTCCCAACAAGCTAGGTGAAGGACGGCTTTCACAAACACTTATCTCTCAGAACTGAGCATGTGGAGAGACGTTTGTTCATCTAGCACGAAGGGAACGGGTTGCAGGAGTAACTTTTACTCTGGTTTCTCAGTCTATTTCCTAGTGCCGGTTTGAAGTTCCCGCAGTTTTCACTGTAAAACCGAGTTAGAGCTAGTCCACCCCATATATATGTATGGAGTGGAGTTTGCAACTTAAAAGAAACTTTGTGTTCCCAACATGCTAGGTGAAGGACGGCTTTCACACACACTTATCTCTCAGAACTGAGCATTTGGAGAGACGTTCGTTCATCTAGCTCAAATGGAACGGGTTGCAGGAGAAACTTTTACTCTGGTTTCTCAGTCTGTTTCCTAGTGCTGTTTTGAAGTTCCTGCAGTTTTCACTGTAAAACCGAGTTGGAGCTAGTACTTGCCCATTTTTATGTATGGAGTGGAGTTTGCAAGTGAAAAGAAACTTTGTGTTCCCAACAAGCTAGGTGAAGGACGGCTTTCACACACACTTATCTCTCAGAACTGAGCATGTGGAGAGAAGTTCGTAAATCTAGCACAAAGGGAACGGGTTGCAGGAGAAACTTTTACTCTGGTTTCTCAGTCTGTTTCCTAGTGCCGGTTTGAAGTTCCTGCAGTTTTCACTGTAAAAAAGATTTGGAGCTAGTACCTCCCCATATTTATGTATGGAAAGGAGTTCGGATCTGAAAAGAAACTTTGTGTTCCCAACAAGAATGGTGAAGGACCGCTTACACACACACTTATCTCTCAGAACTGAGGATGTGGAGAGACGTTCGTTCATCTAGCACAAAGGGAACGGGTTGCCGGAAAAACTTTTACTCTGGTTTCTCAGTCTGTTTCCTAGTGCCGGTTTGAAGTTCCCGCAGTTTTCACTGTAAAACCGAGTTGGAGCTAGTCCTCCCCATATATATGTATGGAGTGGAGTTTGCAACTGGAAAGAAACTTTGTGTTCCCAACAAGCTAGTATAAGGACGGCTTTCACACACACTTATCTCTCAGAACTGAGCATGTGGAGAGACTTTCGTTCATCTAGCACAAAGGGAACGGGTTGCAGGAGAAACTTTTACTCTGGTTTCTCAGTCTGTTTCCTAGTGCCGGTTTGAAGTTCCCGCAGTTTTCACTGTAAAACCGAGTTGGAGCTAGTACCTCCCCATATATATGTATGGATTGGGGTTTGCAACTGAAAAGAAAATTGGTGTTCCCAACAAGCTAGGTGAAGGACGGCTTTCACACACACTTATCTCTCAGAACTGAGCATGTGGAGAGCCGTTCGTTCATCTAGCTCAAAGGGAACGGGTTGCAGGAGAAACTTTTACTCTGGTTTCTCAGTCTGTTTCCTAGTGCTGTTTTGAAGTTCCTGCAGTTTTCACTGTAAAACCGAGTTGGAGCTAGTACTTGCCCATTTTTATGTATGGAGTGGAGTTTGCAAGTGAAAAGAAACTTTGTGTTCCCAACAAGCTAGGTGAAGGACGGCTTTCACACACACTTATCTCTCAGAACTGAGCATGTGGAGAGACGTTCGTTCATCTAGCACAAAGGGAACGGGTTGCAGGAGAAACTTTTACTCTGGTTTCTCAGTCTGTTTCCTAGTGCCGGTTTGAAGTTCCTGCAGTTTTCACTGTAAAACCGAGTTGGAGCTAGTACCTCCCCATATATATGTATGGAGTGGAGTTTGCAACTGAAAAGACACTTTGTGTTCCCTACAAGCTAGGTGAAGGACGGCTTTCACACACACTTATCTCTCAGAACTGAGCATGTGGAGAGACGTTCGTTCATCTAGCACAAAGGGAACCGGTTGCAGGAGAAACTTTTACTCTGGTTTCTCAGTCTGTTTCCTAGTGCTGGTTTGAAGTTCCTGAAGTTTTCACTGTAAAACCGATTTGGAGCTAGTACCTGCCCATTTTTATGTATGGAGTGGAGTTTGCATCTGAAAAGAAACTTTGTGTTCCCAACAAGATAGGTGAAGGACGGCTTTCACACACACTTATCTCTCAGAACTGAGCATGTGGAGAGACGTTTGTTCATCTAGCACGAAGGGAACGGGTTGCAGGTGTAACTTTTACTCTGGTTGCTCAGTCTGTTTCCTAGTGCCGGTTTCAAGTTCCTGCAGATTTCACTGTAAAACCGATTTGGAGCTAGTACCTCCCCATATTTATGTATGGAATGGAGTTCGAATCTGAAAAGAAACTTTGTGTTCTCAACAAGCAAGTTGAAGGACGGATTACACACACACTTATCTCTCAGAACTGAGCATGTGGAGAGACTTTCGTTCATCTAGCTCAAAGGGAACGGGTTGCAGGAGAAACTTTTACTCTGGATTCTCAGTCTGTTTCCCTGTGCCGGTTTGAAGTTACCGCAGTTTTCACTGTAAAACCGAGTTGGAGCTAGTCCTCCCCATATATATGTATGGAGTGGAGTTTGCAACTGAAAAGAAACTTTGTGTTTCCAACAATCTAGGTGAAGGACGGCTTTCACACACACTTATTTCTCAGAACTGAGCATGTGGAGAGACTTTCGTTCAACTAGCACAAAGGGAACGGGTTGCAGGAGAAACTTTTACTCTGGTTTCTCAGTCTGTTTTCTAGTGCCTGTTTGAATTTCCCGCAGTTTTCACTGTAAAACCTAGTTGGAGCTAGTCCTCCCCATATATATGTATGGAGTGGAGTTTGCAACTTAAAAGAAACTTTGTGTTCCCAACATGCTAGGTGAAGGACGGCTTTCACACACACTTATCTCTAAGAACTGAGCATGTGGAGAGACGTTCGTTCATCTAGCTCAAAAGGAACGGGTTGCAGGAGAAACTTTTACTCTGGTTTCTCAGTCTGTTTCCTAGTGCCGGTTTAAAGTTCCTGCAGTTTTCACTGTAAAACGGAGTTGGAGCTAGTACCTCACCATATATATGTATGGAGTGGAGTTTGCAACTGAAAAGAAACTTTGTGTTCCCAACAAGCTAGTATAAGGACGGCTTTCACACATACTTATCTCTCAGAACTGAGCATGCGGAGAGACGTTCGTTCATCTAGCACAAAGGGAACGGGTTGCAGGAGAAACTTTTACTCTGGTTTCTCAGTCTGTTTCCTAGTGCCGGTTTGAAGTTCCTGCAGTTTTCACTGTAAAATCGAGTTGGAGCTAGTCCTCCCCATATATATGTATGGAGTGGAATTTGCAACTGAAAAGAAACTTTGTTTTCCCTACAAGCTAGGTGAAGGACGGCTTTCACACACACTTATCTCTCAGAACTGAGCATGTGGAGAGACGTTCGTTCATCTAGCACAAAGGGAACGGGTTGCAGGAGAAACTTTTACACTGGTTTCTCAGTCTGTTTCCTTGTGCTGGTTTGAAGTTCCTGAAGTTTTCACTGTAAACCCGAGTTGGAGCTAGTACCTGCCCATTTTTATGTATGGAGTGGAGTTTGCAAGTGAAAAGAATCTTTGTGTTCCCAACAAGATAGGTGAAGGACGGCTTTCACACACATTTATCTCTCAGAACTGAGCATGTGGGGAGACGTTTGTTCATCTAGCACGAAGTGAACGGGTTGCAGGAGTAACTTTTACTCTGGTTTCTCAGTCTGTTTCCTAGTGCCGGTTTGAAGTTCCTGCAGATTTCAGTGTAAAACGGATTTGGAGCTAGTACCTCCCCATATTTATGTATGGAATGGAGTTCGCATCTGAAAAGAAACTTTGTGTTCTCAACAAGCTAGGTGAAGGACGGCTTACACACACACTTATCTCTCAGAACTGAGCATGTGGAGAGACGTTCGTTCATCTAGCTCAAAGGAACGGGTTGCAGGAGAAACTTTTACTCTGGTTTCTCAGTCTGTTTCCTAGTGCCGGTTTGAAGTTCCTGCAGTTTTCACTGTAAAACCGAGTTGGAGCTAGTACCTCCCGATATATATGTATGGAGTGGAGTTTGCAACTGAAAAGAAACTTTGTGTTCCCAACAAGCAAGGTGAAGGACGGGTTTCACACACACTTATCTCTCAGAACTGAGCATGTGGAGAGACGTTCGTTCATCTAGCACAAAGGGAACGGGTTGCAGGAGAAACTTTTACTCTGGTGTCTCAGTCTGTTTCCTAGTGCCGGTTTGAAGTTCCTGCAGTTTTCACTGTAAAACCGAGTTGGAGCTAGTACCTCCCCATATATATGTATGGAGTGGAGTTTGCAACTGAAAAGAAACTTTGTGTTCCCAACAAGCTAGTATAAGGACGGCTTTCACACATACTTATCACTCAGAACTGAGCATGTGGAGAGACGTTCATTCATCTAGCACAAATGGAACGGGTTGCAGGAGAAACTTTTACTCTGGTTTCTCAGTCTGTTTCCTAGTGCTGGTTTGAAGTTCCTGAAGATTTCAATGTAAAACCGAGTTGGAGCTAGTACCTGTCCATTTTTATGTATGGAGTGGAGTTTGCAAGTGAAAAGAAACTTTGTGTTCCCAACAAGCTAGGTGAAGGACGGCTTTCACAAACACTTATCTCTCAGAACTGAGCATGTGGAGAGACGTTTGTTCATCTAGCACGAAGGGAACGGGTTGCAGGAGTAACTTTTACTCTGGTTTCTCAGTCTATTTCCTAGTGCCGGTTTGAAGTTCCCGCAGTTTTCACTGTAAAACCGAGTTAGAGCTAGTCCACCCCATATATATGTATGGAGTGGAGTTTGCAACTTAAAAGAAACTTTGTGTTCCCAACATGCTAGGTGAAGGACGGCTTTCACACACACTTATCTCTCAGAACTGAGCATTTGGAGAGACGTTCGTTCATCTAGCTCAAAGGGAACGGGTTGCAGGAGAAACTTTTACTCTGGTTTCTCAGTCTGTTTCCTAGTGCTGTTTTGAAGTTCCTGCAGTTTTCACTGTAAAACCGAGTTGGAGCTAGTACTTGCCCATTTTTATGTATGGAGTGGAGTTTGCAAGTGAAAAGAAACTTTGTGTTCCCAACAAGCTAGGTGAAGGACGGCTTTCACACACACTTATCTCTCAGAACTGAGCATGTGGAGAGAAGTTCGTAAATCTAGCACAAAGGGAACGGGTTGCAGGAGAAACTTTTACTCTGGTTTCTCAGTCTGTTTCCTAGTGCCGGTTTGAAGTTCCTGCAGTTTTCACTGTAAAAAAGATTTGGAGCTAGTACCTCCCCATATTTATGTATGGAAAGGAGTTCGGATCTGAAAAGAAACTTTGTGTTCCCAACAAGAATGGTGAAGGACCGCTTACACACACACTTATCTCTCAGAACTGAGGATGTGGAGAGACGTTCGTTCATCTAGCACAAAGGGAACGGGTTGCCGGAAAAACTTTTACTCTGGTTTCTCAGTCTGTTTCCTAGTGCCGGTTTGAAGTTCCCGCAGTTTTCACTGTAAAACCGAGTTGGAGCTAGTCCTCCCCATATATATGTATGGAGTGGAGTTTGCAACTGGAAAGAAACTTTGTGTTCCCAACAAGCTAGTATAAGGACGGCTTTCACACACACTTATCTCTCAGAACTGAGCATGTGGAGAGACTTTCGTTCATCTAGCACAAAGGGAACGGGTTGCAGGAGAAACTTTTACTCTGGTTTCTCAGTCTGTTTCCTAGTGACGGTTTGAAGTTCCCGCAGTTTTCACTGTAAAACCGAGTTGGAGCTAGTACCTCCCCATATATATGTATGGATTGGGGTTTGCAACTGAAAAGAAAATTGGTGTTCCCAACAAGCTAGGTGAAGGACGGCTTTCACACACACTTATCTCTCAGAACTGAGCATGTGGAGAGCCGTTCGTTCATCTAGCTCAAAGGGAACGGGTTGCAGGAGAAACTTTTACTCTGGTTTCTCAGTCTGTTTCCTAGTGCTGTTTTGAAGTTCCTGCAGTTTTCACTGTAAAACCGAGTTGGAGCTAGTACTTGCCCATTTTTATGTATGGAGTGGAGTTTGCAAGTGAAAAGAAACTTTGTGTTCCCAACAAGCTAGGTGAAGGACGGCTTTCACACACACTTATCTCTCAGAACTGAGCATGTGGAGAGAAGTTCGTAAATCTAGCACAAAGGGAACGGGTTGCATTAGAAACTTTTACTCTGGTTTCTCAGTCTGTTTCCTAGTGCCGGTTTGAAGTTCCTGCAGTTTTCACTGTAAAAAAGATTTGGAGCTAGTACCTCCCCATATTTATGTATGGAAAGGAGTTCGGATCTGAAAAGAAACTTTGTGTTCCCAACAAGAATGGTGAAGGACCGCTTACACACACACTTATCTCTCAGAACTGAGGATGTGGAGAGACGTTCGTTCATCTAGCACAAAGGGAACGGGTTGCCGGAAAAACTTTTACTCTGGTTTCTCAGTCTGTTTCCTAGTGCCGGTTTGAAGTTCCCGCAGTTTTCACTGTAAAACCGAGTTGGAGCTAGTCCTCCCCATATATATGTATGGAGTGGAGTTTGCAACTGGAAAGAAACTTTGTGTTCCCAACAAGCTAGTATAAGGACGGCTTTCACACACACTTATCTCTCAGAACTGAGCATGTGGAGAGACTTTCGTTCATCTAGCACAAAGGGAACGGGTTGCAGGAGAAACTTTTACTCTGGTTTCTCAGTCTGTTTCCTAGTGCCGGTTTGAAGTTCCCGCAGTTTTCACTGTAAAACCGAGTTGGAGCTAGTACCTCCCCATATATATGTATGGATTGGGGTTTGCAACTGAAAAGAAAATTGGTGTTCCCAACAAGCTAGGTGAAGGACGGCTTTCACACACACTTATCTCTCAGAACTGAGCATGTGGAGAGACGTTCATTCATCTAGCACAAAGGGAACGGTTTGCAGGGGAAACTTTTACTCTGGTTTCTCAGTCTGTTTCCTAGTGCTGGTTTGAAGTTCCTGCAGTTTTCACTGTAAAACCGAGTTGGAGCTAGTACCTGCCCATTTTTATGTATGGAGTGGAATTTGCAAGTGAAAAGAAACTTTGTGTTCTCAACAAGCAAAGTGAAGGACGGCTTACACACACAATTATCTCTCAGAACTGAGCATGTGGAGAGACGTTCGTTCATCTAGCTCAAAGGGAACGGGATGCAGGAGAAACTTTTACTCTGGTTTCTCAGTCTGTTTCCTAGTGCCGGTTTGAAGTTCCTGCAGTTTTCACTGTAAAACCGAGTTGGAGCTAGTACCTCCCCATATATATGTATGGAGTGGAGTTTGCAACTGAAAAGACACTTTGTGTTCCCTACAAGCTAGGTGAAGGACGGCTTTCACACACACTTATCTCTCAGAACTGAGCATGTGGAGAGACGTTCGTTCATCTAGCACAAAGGGAACCGGTTGCAGGAGAAACTTTTACTCTGGTTTCTCAGTCTGTTTCCTAGTGCTGGTTTGAAGTTCCTGAAGTTTTCACTGTAAAACCGATTTGGAGCTAGTACCTGCCCATTTTTATGTATGGAGTGGAGTTTGCATCTGAAAAGAAACTTTGTGTTCCCAACAAGATAGGTGAAGGACGGCTTTCACACACACTTATCTCTCAGAACTGAGCATGTGGAGAGACGTTTGTTCATCTAGCACGAATGGAACGGGTTGCAGGTGTAACTTTTACTCTGGTTGCTCAGTCTGTTTCCTAGTGCCGGTTTCAAGTTCCTGCAGATTTCACTGTAAAACCGATTTGGAGCTAGTACCTCCCCATATTTATGTATGGAATGGAGTTCGAATCTGAAAAGAAACTTTGTGTTCTCAACAAGCAAGTTGAAGGACGGATTACACACACACTTATCTCTCAGAACTGAGCATGTGGAGAGACTTTCGTTCATCTAGCTCAAAGGGAACGGGTTGCAGGAGAAACTTTTACTCTGGATTCTCAGTCTGTTTCCCTGTGCCGGTTTGAAGTTCCCGCAGTTTTCACTGTAAAACCGAGTTGGAGCTAGTCCTCCCCATATATATGTATGGAGTGGAGTTTGCAACTGAAAAGAAACTTTGTGTTTCCAACAATCTAGGTGAAGGACGGCTTTCACACACATTTATTTCTCAGAACTGAGCATGTGGAGAGACTTTCGTTCAACTAGCACAAAGGGAACGGGTTGCAGGAGAAACTTTTACTCTGGTTTCTCAGTCTGTTTTCTAGTGCCGGTTTGAATTTCCCGCAGTTTTCACTGTAAAACCTAGTTGGAGCTAGTCCTCCCCATATATATGTATGGAGTGGAGTTTGCAACTTAAAAGAAACTTTGTGTTCCCAACATGCTAGGTGAAGGACGGCTTTCACACACACTTATCTCTAAGAACTGAGCATGTGGAGAGACGTTCGTTCATCTAGCTCAAAAGGAACGGGTTGCAGGAGAAACTTTTACTCTGGTTTCTCAGTCTGTTTCCTAGTGCCGGTTTAAAGTTCCTGCAGTTTTCACTGTAAAACCGAGTTGGAGCTAGTACCTCACCATATATATGTATGGAGTGGAGTTTGCAACTGAAAAGAAACTTTGTGTTCCCAACAAGCTAGTATAAGGACGGCTTTCACACATAATTATCTCTCAGAACTGAGCATGCGGAGAGACGTTCGTTCATCTAGCACAAAGGGAACGGGTTGCAGGAGAAACTTTTACTCTGGTTTCTCAGTCTGTTTCCTAGTGCCGGTTTGAAGTTCCTGCAGTTTTCACTGTAAAATCGAGTTGGAGCTAGTCCTCCCCATATATATGTATGGAGTGGAATTTGCAACTGAAAAGAAACTTTGTTTTCCCTACAAGCTAGGTGAAGGACGGCTTTCACACACACTTATCTCTCAGAACTGAGCATGTGGAGAGACGTTCGTTCATCTAGCACAAAGGGAACGGGTTGCAGGAGAAACTTTTACACTGGTTTCTCAGTCTGTTTCCTAGTGCTGGTTTGAAGTTCCTGAAGTTTTCACTGTAAACCCGAGTTGGAGCTAGTACCTGCCCATTTTTATGTATGGAGTGGAGTTTGCAAGTGAAAAGAATCTTTGTGTTCCCAACAAGATAGGTGAAGGACGGCTTTCACACACACTTATCTCTCAGAACTGAGCATGTGGGGAGACGTTTGTTCATCTAGCACGAAGTGAACGGGTTGCAGGAGTAACTTTTACTCTGGTTTCTCAGTCTGTTTCCTAGTGCCGGTTTGAAGTTCCTGCAGATTTCAGTGTAAAACCGATTTGGAGCTAGTACCTCCCCATATTTATGTATGGAATGGAGTTCGCATCTGAAAAGAAACTTTGTGTTCTCAACAAGCTAGGTGAAGGACGGCTTACACACACACTTATCTCTCAGAACTGAGCATGTGGAGAGACGTTCGTTCATCTAGCTCAAAGGAACGGGTTGCAGGAGAAACTTTTACTCTGGTTTCTCAGTCTGTTTCCTAGTGCCGGTTTGAAGTTCCTGCAGTTTTCACTGTAAAACCGAGTTGGAGCTAGTACCTCCCGATATATATGTATGGAGTGGAGTTTGCAACTGAAAAGAAACTTTGTGTTCCCAACAAGCTAGGTGAAGGACGGGTTTCACACACACTTATCTCTCAGAACTGAGCATGTGGAGAGACGTTCGTTCATCTAGCACAAAGGGAACGGGTTGCAGGAGAAACTTTTACTCTGGTTTCTCAGTCTGTTTCCTAGTGCCGGTTTGAAGTTCCTGCAGTTTTCACTGTAAAACCGAGTTGGAGCTAGTACCTCCCCATATATATGTATGGAGTGGAGTTTGCAACTGAAAAGAAACTTTGTGTTCCCAACAAGCTAGTATAAGGACGGCTTTCACACATACTTATCACTCAGAACTGAGCATGTGGAGAGACGTTCATTCATCTAGCACAAATGGAACGGGTTGCAGGAGAAACTTTTACTCTGGTTTCTCAGTCTGTTTCCTAGTGCTGGTTTGAAGTTCCTGAAGTTTTCTATGTAAAACCGAGTTGGAGCTAGTACCTGTCCATTTTTATGTATGGAGTGGAGTTTGCAAGTGAAAAGAAACTTTGTGTTCCCAACAAGCTAGGTGAAGGACGGCTTTCACAAACACTTATCTCTCAGAACTGAGCATGTGGAGAGACGTTTGTTCATCTAGCACGAAGGGAACGGGTTGCAGGAGTAACTTTTACTCTGGTTTCTCAGTCTATTTCCTAGTGCCGGTTTGAAGTTCCCGCAGTTTTCACTGTAAAACCGAGTTAGAGCTAGTCCACCCCATATATATGTATGGAGTGGAGTTTGCAACTTAAAAGAAACTCTGTGTTCCCAACATGCTAGGTGAAGGACGGCTTTCACACACACTTATCTCTCAGAACTGAGCATTTGGAGAGACGTTCGTTCATCTAGCTCAAAGGGAACGGGTTGCAGGAGAAACTTTTACTCTGGTTTCTCAGTCTGTTTCCTAGTGCTGTTTTGAAGTTCCTGCAGTTTTCACTGTAAAACCGAGTTGGAGCTAGTACTTGCCCATTTTTATGTATGGAGTGGAGTTTGCAAGTGAAAAGAAACTTTGTGTTCCCAACAAGCTAGTATAAGGACGGCTTTCACACATAATTATCTCTCAGAACTGAGCATGCGGAGAGACGTTCGTAAATCTAGCACAAAGGGAACGGGTTGCAGGAGAAACTTTTACTCTGGTTTCTCAGTCTGTTTCCTAGTGCCGGTTTGAAGTTCCTGCAGTTTTCACTGTAAAATCGAGTTGGAGCTAGTCCTCCCCATATATATGTATGGAGTGGAATTTGCAACTGAAAAGAAACTTTGTTTTCCCTACAAGCTAGGTGAAGGACGGCTTTCACACACACTTATCTCTCAGAACTGAGCATGTGGAGAGACGTTCGTTCATCTAGCACAAAGGGAACGGGTTGCAGGAGAAACTTTTACACTGGTTTCTCAGTCTGTTTCCTAGTGCTGGTTTGAAGTTCCTGAAGTTTTCACTGTAAACCCGAGTTGGAGCTAGTACCTGCCCATTTTTATGTATGGAGTGGAGTTTGCAAGTGAAAAGAATCTTTGTGTTCCCAACAAGATAGGTGAAGGACGGCTTTCACACACACTTATCTCTCAGAACTGAGCATGTGGGGAGACGTTTGTTCATCTAGCACGAAGTGAACGGGTTGCAGGAGTAACTTTTACTCTGGTTTCTCAGTCTGTTTCCTAGTGCCGGTTTGAAGTTCCTGCAGATTTCAGTGTAAAACCGATTTGGAGCTAGTACCTCCCCATATTTATGTATGGAATGGAGTTCGCATCTGAAAAGAAACTTTGTGTTCTCAACAAGCTAGGTGAAGGACGGCTTACACACACACTTATCTCTCAGAACTGAGCATGTGGAGAGACGTTCGTTCATCTAGCTCAAAGGAACGGGTTGCAGGAGAAACTTTTACTCTGGTTTCTCAGTCTGTTTCCTAGTGCCGGTTTGAAGTTCCTGCAGTTTTCACTGTAAAACCGAGTTGGAGCTAGTACCTCCCGATATATATGTATGGAGTGGAGTTTGCAACTGAAAAGAAACTTTGTGTTCCCAACAAGCTAGGTGAAGGACGGGTTTCACACACACTTATCTCTCAGAACTGAGCATGTGGAGAGACGTTCGTTCATCTAGCACAAAGGGAACGGGTTGCAGGAGAAACTTTTACTCTGGTTTCTCAGTCTGTTTCCTAGTGCCGGTTTGAAGTTCCTGCAGTTTTCACTGTAAAACCGAGTTGGAGCTAGTACCTGTCCATTTTTATGTATGGAGTGGAGTTTGCAACTGAAAAGAAACTTTGTGTTCCCAACAAGCTAGTATAAGGACGGCTTTCACACATACTTATCACTCAGAACTGAGCATGTGGAGAGACGTTCATTCATCTAGCACAAATGGAACGGGTTGCAGGAGAAACTTTTACTCTGGTTTCTCAGTCTGTTTCCTAGTGCTGGTTTGAAGTTCCTGAAGTTTTCTATGTAAAACCGAGTTGGAGCTAGTACCTGTCCATTTTTATGTATGGAGTGGAGTTTGCAAGTGAAAAGAAACTTTGTGTTCCCAACAAGCTAGGTGAAGGACGGCTTTCACAAACACTTATCTCTCAGAACTGAGCATGTGGAGAGACGTTTGTTCATCTAGCACGAAGGGAACGGGTTGCAGGAGTAACTTTTACTCTGGTTTCTCAGTCTATTTCCTAGTGCCGGTTTGAAGTTCCCGCAGTTTTCACTGTAAAACCGAGTTAGAGCTAGTCCACCCCATATATATGTATGGAGTGGAGTTTGCAACTTAAAAGAAACTCTGTGTTCCCAACATGCTAGGTGAAGGACGGCTTTCACACACACTTATCTCTCAGAACTGAGCATTTGGAGAGACGTTCGTTCATCTAGCTCAAAGGGAACGGGTTGCAGGAGAAACTTTTACTCTGGTTTCTCAGTCTGTTTCCTAGTGCTGTTTTGAAGTTCCTGCAGTTTTCACTGTAAAACCGAGTTGGAGCTAGTACTTGCCCATTTTTATGTATGGAGTGGAGTTTGCAAGTGAAAAGAAACTTTGTGTTCCCAACAAGCTAGGTGAAGGACGGCTTTCACACACACTTATCTCTCAGAACTGAGCATGTGGAGAGAAGTTCGTAAATCTAGCACAAAGGGAACGGGTTGCAGGAGAAACTTTTACTCTGGTTTCTCAGTCTGTTTCCTAGTGCCGGTTTGAAGTTCCTGCAGTTTTCACTGTAAAAAAGATTTGGAGCTAGTACCTCCCCATATTTATGTATGGAAAGGAGTTCGGATCTGAAAAGAAACTTTGTGTTCCCAACAAGAATGGTGAAGGACCGCTTACACACACACTTATCTCTCAGAACTGAGGATGTGGAGAGACGTTCGTTCATCTAGCACAAAGGGAACGGGTTGCAGGAGAAACTTTTACTCTGGTTTCTCAGTCTGTTTCCTAGTGCCGGTTTGAAGTTCCTGCAGTTTTCACTGTAAAACCGAGTTGGAGCTAGTACCTCCCCGTATATATGTATGGATTGGAGTTTGCAACTGAAAAGAAACTTTGTGTTCCCAAAAAGCTAGGTGAAGGACGGCTTTCACACACACTTATCTCTCAGAACTGAGCCTGAGGAGAGACTTTCGTTCATCTAGCACAAAGGGAACGGGTTGCAGGAGAAACTTTTACTCTGGTTTCTCAGTCTGTTTCCTAGTGCCGGTTTGAAGTTCCTGCAGTTTTCACTGTAAAACCGAGTTGGAGCTTGTACCTCCCCATATTTATGTAAGGAATGGAGTTCGCATCTGAAAAGAAACTTTGTGTTCTCAACAAGCAAGATGAAGGACGGCTTACACACACACTTTTCTCTCAGAACTGAGCATGTGGAGAGACGTTCGTTCATCTAGCTCAAAGGGAACGTGTTGCAGGAGAAACTTTTACTCTGGTTTCTCAGTCTGTTTCCTAGTGCCGGTTTGAAGTTAATGCAGTTTTCACTGTAAAACCGGTTTGGTGCTAGTACTTCCCCATAATTATGTATGGAATGGATTTCTCATCTAAAAAGAAACATTGTGTTCTCAACAAGCAAGGTGAAGTACGGCTTTCACACACACTTATCTCTCAGAACTGAGCATGTGGAGAGACGTTCGTTCATCTAGCTCAAAAGGAACGGGTTGCAGGAGAAAATTTTACTCTGGTTTCTCAGTCTGTTTCCTAGTGCCGGTTTGAAGTTCCTGCAGTTTTCACTGTAAAACCGAGTTGGAGCTAGTACCTCCCCATATATATGTATGGAGTGGAGTTTGCAACTGAAAAGAAACTTTGTGTTCCCAACAAGCTAGTATAAGGACGGCATTCACACATACTTATCTCTCAGAACTGAGCCTGAGGAGAGACTTTCGTTCATCTAGCACAAAGGGAACGGGTTGTAGGAGAAACTTTTACTCTGGTTTCTCAGTCTGTTTCCTAGTGCCGGTTTGAAGTTCCCGCAGTTTTCACTGTAAAACCGAGTTGGAGCTAGTCCTCCCCATATATATCTATGGAGTGGAGTTTGCAACTGAAAAGAAACTTTTTGTTCCCAACAAGCTAGTTGAAGGACGGCTTTCACACACACTTATCTCTCAGAACTGAGCATGTGGAGAGACGTTCGTTCATCTAGCAAAAAGGGAACGGTTTGCAGGGGAAAATTTTACTCTGGTTTCTCAGTCTGTTTCCTAGTGCTGGTTTGAAGTTCCTGCAGTTTTTACTGTAAAACCGATTTGGAGCTTGTACCTCCCCATAATTATGTATGGAATGCAGTTCGCATTTGAAATGAAACTTTGTGTTCTCAATAAGCAAGTTGATGGACGGCTTACACACACACTTATCTCTCAGAACTGAGCATGTGGAGAGACGTTCGTTCATCTAGCTCAAATGGAACGTGTTGCAGGAGAAACTTTTACTCTGGTTTCTCAGTCTGTTTCCTAGTGCCGGTTTGAAGTTCCTGCAGTTTTCACTGTAAAACAGATTTGGAGCTAGTACCTCCCCATATTTATGTATGGAATGGAGTTCGCATCTAAAAAGAAACATTGTGTTCTCAACAAGCAAGGTGAAGGACGGCTTACACACACACTTATCTCTCAGAACTGAGCATGTGGAGAGACGTTCGTTCATCTAGCTCAAAGGGAACGGGTTGAAGGAGAAACTTTTACTCTGGTTTCTCAGTATGTTTCCTAGTGCTGGTTTGAATTTCCTGAAGTTTTCACTGTAAAACCGAGTTGGAGCTAGTACCTGCCCATTTTTATGTATGGATTGGAGTTTGCAAGTGAAAAGAAACTTTGTGTTCCCAACAAGATAGGTGAAGGACGGCTTTCACACACACTTATCTCTCAGAACTGAGCATGTGGAGAGACGTTTGTTCATCTAGCACGAAATGAATGGGTGGCAGGAGTAACTTTTACTCTGGTTTCTCAGTCTGTTTCCTAGTGCCGGTTTGAAGTTCCTGCAGATTTCAGTGTAAAACCGATTTGGAGCTAATACCTCCCCATATTTATGTATGGAATGGAGTTCGCATCTGAAAAGAAACTTTGTGTTCTCAACAAGCAAGGTGAAGGACGGCTTACACACACACTTATCTCTCAGAACTGAGCATGTGGAGAGACGTTCGTTCATCTAGCTCAAAGGGAACGGGTTGCAGGAGAAATTTTACTCCAGTTTCTCAGTCTGTTTCCTAGTGCCGGTTTGAAGTTCCTGCAGTTTTCACTGTAAAACAGAGTTGGAGCTAGTACCTCCCCATATATATGTATGGAGTGGAGTTTGCAACTGAAAAGAAACTTTGTGTTCCCAACAAGCTAGTATAAGGACGGCTTTCACACATACTTATCACTCAGAACTGAGCATGTGGAGAGACGTTCGTTCATCTAGCACGAAATGAATGGGTGGCAGGAGTAACTTTTACTCTGGTTTCTCAGTCTGTTTCCTAGTGCCGGTTTGAAGTTCATGCAGATTTCACTGTAAAACCGATTTGGAGCTAGTACCTCCCCATATTTATGTATGGAATTGAGTTCGCATCTGAAAAGAAACTTTGTGTTCTCAACAAGCAATTTGAAGTACGGCTTACACACACACTTATCTCTCAGAACTGAGCATGTGGAGAGACGTTCGTTTATCTAGCTCAAAGGGAACGGGTTGCAGGAGAAACTTTTACTCTGGTTTCTCAGTCTGTTTCCTAGTGCCGGTTTGAAGTTCCCGCAGTTTTCACTGTAAAACCGAGTTGGAGCTAGTCCTCCCCAAATATATGTATGGAGTGGAGTTTGCAACTGAAAAGAAACTTTGTGTTTCCAACAAGCTAGGTGAAGGACGGCTTTCACACACACTTATCTCCCAGAACTGAGCATGTGGAGAGACATTCGTTCAACTAGCACAAAGGGAACGGGTTGCAGGAGAAAATTTTACTCTAGATTCTCAGTCTGTTTCCTAGTGCCGGTTTGAAGTTCCCGCAGTTTTCACTGTAAAACCGAGTTGGAGCTAGTCCTCCCCATATATATGTATGGAGTTGAGTTTGCAACTTAAAAGAAACTTTGTGTTCCCAACATGCTAGTTGAAGGACGGCTTTCACACACACTTATCTCTCAGAACTGAGCATTTGGTGAGACGTTCGTTCATCTAGCTCAAAGGGAACGGGTTGCAGGAGAAATTTTACTCTGGTTTCTCAGTCTGTTTCCTAGTGCCGGTTTAAAGTTCCTGCAGTTTTCACTGTAAAACCGAGTTGGAGGTAGTACCTCACCATATATATGTATGGAGTGGAGTTTCAACTGAAAAGCAACTTTGTGTTCCCAACAAGCTAGTATAAGGACGGCTTTCACACATAATTATCTCTAGAACTGAGCATGTGGAGAGACGTTCGTTCATCTAGCACAAAGGGAACGGGTTGCAGGAGAAAGTTTACTCTGGTTTCTCAGTCTGTTTCCTAGTGCCGGTTTGAAGTTCCCGCAGATTTCACTGTAAAACCGAGTTGGAGCTAGTCCTCCCCATATATATGTATGGAGTGGAGTTTGCAACTGAAAAGAAACTTTGTGTTCCCTACAAGATAGGTGAAGGACGGCTTTCACACACACTAATCTCTCAGAACTGAGCATGTGGAGAGACGTTCGTTCATCTAGCACAAAGGGAACGGGTTGCAGGAGAAACTTTTACTCTGGTTTCTCAGTATGTTTCCTAGTGCTGGTTTGAATTTCCTGAAGTTTTCACTGTAAAACCGAGTTGGAGCTAGTACCTGCCCATTTTTATGTATGGAGTGGAGTTTGCAAGTGAAAAGAAACTTTGTGTTCCCAACAAGATAGGTGAAGGACGGCTTTCACACACACTTATCTCTCAGAACTGAGCATGTGGAGAGACGTTTGTTCATCTAGCACGAAGTGAATGGGTTGCAGGAGTAACTTTTACTCTGGTTTCTCAGTCTGTTTCCTAGTGCCGGTTTGAAGTTCCTGCAGATTTCACTGTAAAACCGATTTGGAGCTAGTACCTCCCCATATTTATGTATGGAATGGAGTTCGCATCTGAAAAGAAACTTTGTGTTCTCAACAAGCAAGGTGAAGGACGGCTTACACACACACTTATCTCTCAGAACTGAGCATGTGGAGAGACGTTCGTTCATCTAGCTCAAAGGGAACGGGTTGCAGGAGAAACTTTTACTCCGGTTTCTCAGTCTGTTTCCTAGTGCCGGTTTGAAGTTCCTGCAGTTTTCACTGTAAAACCGAGTTGGAGCTAGTACCTCCGCATATATATGTATGGAGTGGAGTTTGCAACTGAAAAGAAACTTTGTGTTCCCAACAAGCTAGGTGAAGGACGGCTTTCACACACACTTATCTCTCAGAACTTAGCATGTGGAGAGACGTTCGTTCATCTAGCACAAAGGGAACGGGTTGCAGGAGAAACTTTTACTCTGGTTTCTCAGTCTGTTTCCTAGTGCCGGTTTGAAGTTCCTGCAGTTTTCACTGTAAAACCGAGTTGGAGCTAGTACCTCCCCATATATATGTATGGAGTGGAGTTTGCAACTGAAAAGAAACTTTGTGTTCCCAACAAGCTAGTATAAGGACGGCTTTCACACATACTTATCACTCAGAACTGAGCATGTGGAGAGACGTTCGTTCATCTAGCACAAAGGGAACGGGTTGCAGGAGAAACTTTTACTCTGGTTTCTCAGTCTGTTTCCTAGTGCCGGTTTGAAGTTCCCACAGTTTTCACTGTAAAACCGAGTTGGAGCTAGTCCTCCCCATATATATGTATGGAGTGGAGTTTGCAACTGAAAAGAAACTTTGTATTCCCAACAAGCTAGGTGAAGGACGTCATTCACACACACTTATCTCTCAGAACTCAGCATGTGGAGAGACGTTCGTTCATCTAGCACAAAGGGAAAGGGTTGCAGGAGAAACTTTTACTCTGGTTTCTCAGTCTGTTTCCTACTGCCGGTTTGAAGTTCCCGCAGTTTTCACTGTAAAACCGAGTTGGAGCTAGTACCTACCCATATATATGTATGGAGTGGAGTTTGCAACTTAAAAGAAACTTTGTGTTCCCAACAAGCTTGTATAAGGACGGCTTTCACACATACTTATCTCTCAGAACTGAGCATGTGGACAGACGTTCGTTCATCTAGCACAAAGGGAACGGGTTGCAGGAGAAACATTTACTCTGGTTTCTCAGTCTGTTTCCTAGTGCCGATTTGATGCTCCTGCAGTTTTCACAGTAAAACCGATTTGGAGCTAGTACCTCCCCATATTTATGTATGGAATGGAGTTCGCATCTGAAAAGAAACTTTGTGTACTAAACAAGCAAGGTGAAGGACGGCTTACACACACCCTTATCTCTCAGAACTGAGCATGTGGAGAGACGTTCGTTTATGTAGCACAAAGGGAACGGGTTGCAGAAGAAACTTTTACTTTGGTTTCTCAGTCTGTTTCCTAGTGCCGGTTTGAAGTTCCTGCAGTTTTCACTGTAAAACAGAGTTGGAGCTAGTACCTCCCCATATATATGTATGGAGTGGAGTTGGCAACTGAAAAGAAACTTTTTGTTCCCAACAAGCTAGTATAAGGACGGCTTTCACACACACTTATCTCTCAGAACTGAGCTTGTGGAGAGACGTTCTTTCATCAAGCACAAAGGGAACGGGTTGCAGGAGAAACTATTACTCTGGTTTTTCAAACTGTTTCCTAATTCCAGTTTGAATTTCCTGCAGTTTTCACTGTAAAACCGAGTTGGAGCTTGTACCTCACCATATATATGTATGGAGGGGAATTTGCAACTGATAAAAAACTTTATGTTCTCAACAAACTAGGTGAAGGACGGCTTTCAAACACACTTATCTCTCAGAACTGAGCAAGTGGAGAGACGTTCGTTCATCTAGTATCAATAGAACGGGTTGCAGGAGAAACTTTTACTCTGGTTTCTCAGTCTGTTTCCTAGTGCCTGTTTGAAGTTCCTGCAGTTTTCACTGTAAAACCGAGTTGGAGCTAGTACCTGCCCATATATAAGTATGGAGTGGAGTTTGCAACTGAAAAGAATCTTTGTGTTCCCAACAAGCTAGGTGAAGGACGGCTTTCACACACACTTATCTCTCAGAACTGAGCATATGGGGAGACATTCGTTCATCTAGCACAAAGGGAACGGTTTGCAGGAGAAACTTTTCTCTGGTTTCTCAGTCTGTTTCCTAGTGCTGTTTTGAAGTTCCTGCAGTTTTCACTGTAAAACCGAGTTGGAGCTTGTACTTGCCCATTTTTATGTATGGATTGGAGTTTGCAAGTGAAAAGAAACTTTGTGTTCCCAACAAGCTAGGTGAAGGACGGCTTTCACACACACTTATCTCTCAGAACTGAGCATGTGGAGAGAAGTTCGTAAATCTAGCACAAAGGGAACGGGTTGCAGGAGAAACTTTTACTCTGGTTTCTCAGTCTGTTTCCTAGTGCCGGTTTGAAGTTCCTGCAGTTTTCACTGTAAAAAAGATTTGGAGCTAGTACCTCCCCATATTTATGTATGGAAAGGAGTTCGGATCTGAAAAGAAACTTTGTGTTCCCAACAAGAATGGTGAAGGACCGCTTACACACACACTTATCTCTCAGAACTGAGCATGTGGAGAGACGTTCGTTCATCTAGCACAAAGGGAACGGGTTGAAGGAGAAACTTTTACTCTGGTTTCTCAGTCTGTTTCCTAGTGCCGGTTTGAAGTTCCTGCAGTTTTCACTGTAAAACCGAGTTGGAGCTAGTACCTCCCCGTATATATGTATGGATTGGAGTTTGCAACTGAAAAGAAACTTTGTGTTCCCAAAAAGCTAGGTGAAGGACGGCTTTCACACACACTTATCTCTCAGAACTGAGCCTGAGGAGAGACTTTCGTTCATCTAGCACAAATGGAACGGGTTGCAGGAGAAACTTTTACTCTGGTTTCTCAGTCTGTTTCCTAGTGCCGGTTTGAAGTTCCTGCAGTTTTCACTGTAAAACCGAGTTGGAGCTTGTACCTCCCCATATTTATGTAAGGAATGGAGTTCGCATCTGAAAAGAAACTTTGTGTTCTCAACAAGCAAGATGAAGGACGGCTTACACACACACTTTTCTCTCAGAACTGAGCATGTGGAGAGACGTTCGTTCATCTAGCTCAAAGGGAACGTGTTGCAGGAGAAACTTTTACTCTGGTTTCTCAGTCTGTTTCCTAGTGCCGGTTTGAAGTTAATGCAGTTTTCACTGTAAAACCGATTTGGTGCTAGTACCTCCCCATATTTATGTATGGAATGGAGTTTTCATCTAAAAAGAAACTTTGTGTTCTCAACAAGCAAGGTGAAGGACGGCTTTCACACACACTTATCTCTCAGAATTGAGCATGTGGAGAGACGTTCGTTCATCTAGCTCAAAGGGAACGGGTTGCAGGAGAAAATTTTACTCTGGTTTCTCAGTCTGTTTCCTAGTGCCGGTTTGAAGTTCCTGCAGTTTTCACTGTAAAACCGAGTTGGAGCTAGTACCTCCCCATATATATGTATGGAGTGGAGTTTGCAACTGAAAAGAAACTTTGTGTTCCCAACAAGCTAGTATAAGGACGGCATTCACACATACTTATCTCTCAGTACTGAGCCTGAGGAGAGACTTTCGTTCATCTAGCACAAAGGGAACGGGTTGTAGGAGAAACTTTTACTCTGGTTTCTCAGTCTGTTTCCTAGTGCCGGTTTGAAGTTCCCGCAGTTTTCACTGTAAAACCGAGTTGGAGCTAGTCCTACCCATATATATGTATGGAGTGGAGTTTGCAACTGAAAAGAAACTTTTTGTTCCCAACAAGCTAGTTGAAGGACGGCTTTCACACACAATTATCTCTCAGAACTGAGCATGTGGAGAGACGTTCGTTCATCTAGCACAAAGGGAACGGGTTGCAGGAGAAACTTTTACTCTGGTTTCTCAGTCTGTTTCCTTTTGCAGGTTTGAAGTTCCTGAAGTTTTCACTGTAAAACCGAGTTGGAGCTAGTACCTCCCAATAATTATGTATGGAATGGAGTTCGCATCTGAAAAGAAACTTTGTGTTCTCAACAAGCAAGTTGAAGGACGGCTTACACACACACTTATCTCTCAGAACTGAGCATGTGGAGAGACGTTCGTTCATCTAGCACAAAGGGAACGGGTTGCAGGAGAAACTTTTACTCTGGTTTTTCAGTCTGTTTCCTAGTGCCGGTTTGAAGTTCCTGCAGTTTTCACTGTAAAACCGAGTTGGAGCTAGTACCTCCCCATATTTATGTATGGAATGGAGTTCGGATCTGAAAAGAAACTTTGTGTTCTCAACAAGCAAGGTGAAGGAAGTCTTACTCACACACTTATCTCTCAGAACTGAGCATGTGGAGAGACGTTCGTTCATCTAGCTCAAATGAACGGGTTGCAGGAGATACTTTTACTCTGGTTTCTCAGTCTGTTTCCTAGAGCCGGTTTGAAGTTCCTGCAGTTTTCACTGTAAAACCAAGTTGGAGCTAGTACCTCCCCATATATATGTATGGAGTGGAGTTTGCAACTGAAAAGAATGTTTGTGTTCCCAACAAGCTAGTATAAGGACGGCTTTCACACATACCTATCTCTCAGAACTGAGCATGTGGAGAGACGTTTGTTCATCTAGCACAAAGGGAACGGGTTGCAGGAGAAACTTTTACTCTGGTTTCTCAGTCTGTTTCCTAGTGCCGGTTTGAAGTTCCCGCAGTTTTGACTGTAAAACCGAGTTGGAGCTAGTCCTCCCCATATATATGTATGGAGTGGAGTTTGCAACTGAATAGAAACTTTGTGTTCCCAACAAGCTAGGTAAAGGACGGCTTTCACACACACTTATTTCTCAGAACTGAGCATGTGGAGAGACGTTCGTTCATCTAGCACAAAGGGAACGGGTTGCAGGAGAAACTTGTACTCTGGTTTCTCAGTCTGTTTCCTAGTGCCGGTTTGATGTTTCCGCAGTTTTCACTGTAAAACCGAGTTGGAGTTACTACCTACCCATATATATGTATGGAGTGGAGTTTGCAAGTGAAAAGAAACTTTGTGTTCCCAACAAGCTAATATAAGGACTTCTTTCACACATAATTATCTCTCAGAACTGAGCATGTGGAGAGACGTTCGTTCATCTAGCACAAAGGGAACGGGTTGCAGGAGAAACTTTTACTCTGGTTTCTCAGTCTGTTTCCTAGTGCCGGTTTGAAGTTCCCGCAGTTTTCACTGTAAAACCGAGGTGGAGCTAGTCCTCCCCATATATATGTATGGAGTGGAGTTTGCAACTTAAAAGAAACTTTGTGTTCCCAACAAGCTAGGTGAAGGACGGCTTTCACACACACTTATCTCTCAGAACTGAGCATGTGGAGAGACGTTCGTTCATCTAGTACAAAGGGAACGGGTTGCAGGAGAAACTTTTACTCTGGTTTCTCAGTCTGTTTCCTAGTGCCGGTTTGAAGTTCCTGCAGTTTTCACTGTAAAACCGAGTTGGAGCTAGTACCTCCCCATATATATGTATGGAGTGGAGTTTGCAAGTGAAAAGAAACTTTGTGTTCCCAACAAGCTAGTATAAGGACGGCTTTCACACATACTTATCTCTCAGAACTGAGCATTTGGAGAGACGTTCGTTCATCTAGCACAAAGGGAACGGGTTGCAGGAGAAACTTGTACTCTGGTTTCTCAGTCTGTTTCCTAGTGCCGGTTTGAAGTTCCCGCAGTTTTCACTGTAAAACCGAGTTGGAGCTATTACCTGCCCATATATATGTATGGAGTACAGTTTGCAACTGAAAAGTTACTTTGTGTTCCCAACAAGCTAGGTGAAGGACGGCTTTCACACACACTTGTCTCTCAGAACTGAGCATATGGAGAGACGTTCGTTCATCTAGCACAAAGGGAACAGGTTGGAGGAGAAACTTTTACTCTGGTTTCTCAGTCTGTTTCCTAGTGCCGGTTTGAAGTTCCTGCAGTTATCACTTTAAAACCGAGTTGGAGCTAGTACCTCCCCATATATATGTACGGAGTGGAGTTTGCAACTGAAAAGAAACTTTGTGTTCCCAACAAGCTAGTATTAGGACGGCTTTCACACACACTTATCTCTCCGAACTGAGCATGTGGAGAGACGTTCGTTCATCTAGCAAAAAGGGAACGGGTTGCAGGAGAAACTTTTACTCTGGTTTCTCTGTCTGTTTCCTAGTGCCGGTTTGAAGTTCCCGCAGTTTTCACTGTAAAACCGAGTTGGAGCTAGTACCTCCCCATATATATGTATGGAGTGGAGTTGGCAACTGAAAAGAAACTTTGTGTTCCCTACAAGCTAGTTGAAGGACGGCTTTCTCACACACTTATCTCTCAGAACTGAGCTTGTGGAGAGACGTTCGTTCATCTAGCACAAATGGAACGGGTTGCAGGAGAAACTTTTACTCTGGTTTCTCAGTCTGTTTCCTAGTGCCGGTTTGAAGTTCCTGCAGTTTTCACTGTAAAACAGAGTTGGAGCTAGTACCTGCCCATATTTATGTATGGAGTGCAGTTTGCAACTGAAAAGATACTTTGTGTTCCCAACAAGCTAGGTGAAGGACGGCTTTCACACACACATGTCTCTCAGAACTGAGCATGTGGAGAGACGTTCGTTCATCTAGCACAAAGGGAACAGGTTGGAGGAGAAACTTTTACTCTGGTTTCTCAGTCTGTTTCCTAGTGCCGGTTTGAAGTTCCTGCAGTTATCACTTAAAACCGAGTTGGAGCTAGTACCTCCCCATATATATGTATGGAGTGTAGTTTGCCACTGAAAAGAAACTTTGTGTTCCCAACAAGCTAGTATAAGGACGGCTTTCACACACACTTATCTCTCAGAACTGAGCATGTGGAGAGACGTTCGTTCATCTAGCACAAAGGGAACGGGTTGCAGGAGAAACTTTTACTCTGGTTTCTCAGTCTGTTTCCTAGTGCCGGTTTGAAGTTCCTGCAGTTTTCACTGTAAAACCGAGTTGGAGCTAGTACCTCCCCATATATATGTATGGAGTGGAGTTTGCAACTGAAAAGAAACTTTGTGTTCCCAACAAGCTAGGTGAAGGACGGCTTTCACACACAATTATCTCTCAGAACTGAGCATGTGGAGAGACGTTCGTTCATCTAGAACAAAGGGAACGGGTTGCAGGAGAAACTTTTACTCTGGTGTCTCAGTCTGTTTCCTAGTGCCGGTTTGAAGTTCCTGCAGTTTTCCCTGTAAAACCGAGTTGGAGCTAGTCCTCCCCATATATATGTATGGAGTGGAGTTGGCAACTGAAAAGAAACTTTGTGTTCCCTACAAGCTAGGTGAAGGACGGCTTTCACACACACTAATCTCTCAGAACTGAGCATGTGGAGAGACGTTCGTTCATCTAGCTCAAAGGGAACGGGTTGCAGGGGAAACTTTTACTCTGGTTTCTCAGTCTGTTTCGTAGTGCCGGTTTGAAGTTCCTGCAGTTTTCACTGTAAAACCGAGTTGGAGCTTGTACCTCCCCATATATATGTATGGAGTGGAGTTTGCAACTGAAAAGAAACTTTGTGTTCCCAACAAGCAAGTATAAGTACGGGTTTCACACATAATTATCTCTCAGAACTGAGCATGTGGAGAGACGTTCGTTCATCTAGCACAAAGGGAACGGGTTGCAGGAGAAACTTTTACTCTGGTTTTTCCTTCTGTTTCCTAGTGCCGGTTTGAATTTCCCGCAGTTTTCACTGTAAAACCGAGTTGGAGCTAGTCCTCCCCATATATATGTATGGAGTGGAGTTGGCAACAGAAAAGAAACTTTGTGTTCCCTACAAGCTAGGTGAAGGACGGCTTTCACACACACTTATCTCTCAGAACTGAGCTTGTGGAGAGACGTTCGTTCATCTAGCACAAAGGGAACGGGTTGCAGGAGAAACTTTTACTCTGGTTTCTCAGTCTGTTTCCTAGTGCCGGTTTGAAGTTCCTGCAGTTTTCACTGTAAAACCGAGTTGGAGCTTGTACCTGCCCATATATATGTATGGAGTACAGTTTGCAACTGAAAAGTTACTTTGTGTTCCCAACAAGCTAGGTGAAGGACGGCTTTCACACACACTTGTCTCTCAGAACTGAGCATGTGGAGAGACGTTCGTTCATCTAGCACAAAGGGAACAGGTTGGAGGAGAAACTTTTACTCTGGTTTCTCAGTCTGTTTCCTAGTGCCGGTTTGAAGTTCCTGCAGTTATCACTTTAAAACCGAGTTGGAGCTAGTATCTCCCCCTATATTTGTATGGAGTGGAGTTTGCAACTGAAAAGAAACTTTGTGTTCCCAACAAGCTAGTATAAGGACGGCTTTCACACACACTTATCTCTCAGAACTGAGCATGTGGAGAGACGTTCGTTCATCTAGCACAAAGGGAACGGGTTGCAGGAGAAACTTTTACTCTGGTTTCTCAGTCTTTTTCCTAGTGCCGCTTTGAAGTTCCTGCAGTTTTCACTGTAAAACCGAGTTGGAGCTTGTACCTCCCCATATATATGTATGGAATGGAGTTTGCAACTGAAAAGAAACTTTGTGTTCCCAACAAGCTAGGTGAAGGACGGCATTCACACACACTTATCTCTCAGAACTGAGCATGTGGAGAGACGTTCGTTCATCTAGCACAAAGGGAACGGGTTGCTGGAGAAACTTTTACTCTGGTTTCTCAGTCTGTTTCCTAGTGCCGGTTTGAAATTCCTGAAATTTTCACTGTAAAACCGAGTTGGAGCTAGTACCTCCCCATATATATGTATGGAGTACAGTTTGCAACTGAAAAGAAACTTTGTGTTCCCAACAAGCAAGTATAAGTACGGGTTTCACACATACTTATCTCAAAAAACTGAGCATGTGGAGAGACGTTCGTTCATCTAGCACAAAGGGAACGGGTTGCAATAGAAACTTTTACTCTGGTTTCTCAGTCTGTTTCCTAGTGCCGGTTTGAAGTTCCCGCAGTTTTCACTGTAAAACCGAGTTGGAGCTAGTACCTCCCCATATATATGTATGGAGTGGAGTTGGCAACTGAAAAGAAACTTTGTGTTCCCTACAAGCTAGGTGAAGGACGGCTTTCACACACACTTATCTCTCAGAACTGAGCTTGTGGAGAGACGTTCGTTCATCTAGCACAAATGGAACGGGTTGCAGGAGAAACTTTTACTCTGGTTTCTCAGTCTGTTTCCTAATGCCGGTTTGAAGTTCCTGCAGTTTTCACTGTAAAACCGAGTTGGAGCTTGTACCTCCCCATATATATGTATGGAGTGGAGTTTGCAACTGAAAAGAAACTTTGTGTTCCCAACAAGCTAGGTGAAGGACGGCATTCACACACACTTATCTCTCAGAACTGAGCATTTGGAGAGACGTTCGTTCATCTAGCACAAAGGGAACTGGTTGCAGGAGAAACTTGTACTCTGGTTTCTCAGTCTGTTTCCTAGTGCCGGTTTGAAGTTCCCGCAGTTTTCACTGTAAAACCGAGTTGGAGCTAGTACCTGCCCATATATATGTATGGAGTACAGTTTGCAACTGAAAAGTTACTTTGTGTTCCCAACAAGCTAGGTGAAGGACGGCTTTCACACACACTTGTCTCTCAGAACTGAGCATATGGAGAGACGTTCGTTCATCTAGCACAAAGGGAACAGGTTGGAGGAGAAACTTTTACTCTGGTTTCTCAGTCTGTTTCCTAGTGCCGGTTTGAAGTTCCTGCAGTTATCACTTTAAAACCGAGTTGGAGCTAGTACCTCCCCATATATATGTATGGAGTGGAGTTTGCAACTGAAAAGAAAATTGTGTTCCCAACAAGCTAGTATAAGGACGGCTTTCACACACACTTATCTCTCCGAACTGAGCATGTGGAGAGACGTTCGTTCATCTAGCAAAAAGGGAACGGGTTGCAGGAGAAACTTTTACTCTGGTTTCTCAGTCTGTTTCCTAGTGCCGGTTTGAAGTTCCCGCAGTTTTCACTGTAAAACCGAGTTGGAGCTAGTACCTCCCCATATATATGTATGGAGTGGAGTTGGCAACTGAAAAGAAACTTTGTGTTCCCTACAAGCTAGGTGAAGGACGGCTTTCACACACACTTATCTCTCAGAACTGAGCTTGTGGAGAGACGTTCGTTCATCTAGCACAAATGGAACGGGTTGCAGGAGAAACTTTTACTCTGGTTTCTCAGTCTGTTTCCTAGTGCCGGTTTGAAGTTCCTGCAGTTTTCACTGTAAAACAGAGTTGGAGCTAGTACCTGCCCATATTTATGTATGGAGTGCAGTTTGCAACTGAAAAGATACTTTGTGTTCCCAACAAGCTAGGTGAAGGACGGCTTTCACACACACATGTCTCTCAGAACTGAGCATGTGGAGAGACGTTCGTTCATCTAGCACAAAGGGAACAGGTTGGAGGAGAAACTTTTACTCTGGTTTCTCAGTCTGTTTCCTAGTGCCGGTTTGAAGTTCCTGCAGTTATCACTTAAAACCGAGTTGGAGCTAGTACCTCCCCATATATATGTATGGAGTGTAGTTTGCCACTGAAAAGAAACTTTGTGTTCCCAACAAGCTAGTATAAGGACGGCTTTCACACACACTTATCTCTCAGAACTGAGCATGTGGAGAGACGTTCGTTCATCTAGCACAAAGGTTACGGGTTGCAGGAGAAACTTTTACTCTGGTTTCTCAGTCTGTTTCCTAGTGCCGGTTTGAAGTTCCTGCAGTTTTCACTGTAAAACCGAGTTGGAGCTAGTACCTCCCCATATATATGTATGGAGTGGAGTTTGCAACTGAAAAGAAACTTTGTGTTCCCAACAAGCTAGGTGAAGGACGGCTTTCACACACAATTATCTCTCAGAACTGAGCATGTGGAGAGACGTTCGTTCATCTAGAACAAAGGGAACGGGTTGCAGGAGAAACTTTTACTCTGGTGTCTCAGTCTGTTTCCTAGGGCCGGTTTGAAGTTCCTGCAGTTTTCCCTGTAAAACCGAGTTGGAGCTAGTCCTCCCCATATATATGTATGGAGTGGAGTTGGCAACTGAAAAGAAACTTTGTGTTCCCTACAAGCTAGGTGAAGGACGGCTTTCACACACACTAATCTCTCAGAACTGAGCATGTGGAGAGACGTTCGTTCATCTAGCTCAAAGGGAACGGGTTTAGGGGAAACTTTTACTCTGGTTTCTCAGTCTGTTTCCTAGTGCCGGTTTGAAGTTCCTGCAGTTTTCACTGTAAAACCGAGTTGGAGCTTGTACCTCCCCATATATATGTATGGAGTGGAGTTTGCAACTGAAAAGAAACTTTGTGTTCCCAACAAGCAAGTATAAGTACGGGTTTCACACATAATTATCTCTCAGAACTGAGCATGTGGAGAGACGTTCGTTCATCTAGCACAAAGGGAACGGGTTGCAGGAGAAACTTGTACTCTGGTTTCTCAGTTTGTTTCCTAGTGCCAGTTTGAAGTTCCCGCAGTTTTCACTGTAAAACCGAGTTGGAGCTAGTACCTGCCCATATATATGTATGGAGTACAGTTTGCAACTGAAAAGTTACTTTGTGTTCCCAACAAGCTAGGTGAAGGACGGCTTTCACACACACTTGTCTCTCAGAACTGAGCATATGGAGAGACGTTCGTTCATCTAGCACAAAGGGAACAGGTTGGAGGAGAAACTTTTACTCTGGTTTCTCAGTCTGTTTCCTAGTGCCGGTTTGAAGTTCCTGCAGTTATCACTTTAAAACCGAGTTGGAGCTAGTACCTCCCCATATATATGTATGGAGTGGAGTTTGCAACTGAAAAGAAACTTTGTGTTCCCAACAAGCTAGTATAAGGACGGCTTTCACACACACTTATCTCTCCGAACTGAGCATGTGGAGAGACGTTCGTTCATCTAGCAAAAAGGGAACGGGTTGCAGGAGAAACTTTTACTCTGGTTTCTCAGTCTGTTTCCTAGTGCCGGTTTGAAGTTCCCGCAGTTTTCACTGTAAAACCGAGTTGGAGCTAGTACCTCCCCATATATATGTATGGAGTGGAGTTGGCAACTGAAAAGAAACTTTGTGTTCCCTACAAGCTAGGTGAAGGACGGCTTTCACACACACTTATCTCTCAGAACTGAGCTTGTGGAGAGACGTTCGTTCATCTAGCACAAATGGAACGGGTTGCAGGAGAAACTTTTACTCTGGTTTCTCAGTCTGTTTCCTAGTGCCGGTTTGAAGTTCCTGCAGTTTTCACTGTAAAACAGAGTTGGAGCTAGTACCTGCCCATATTTATGTATGGAGTGCAGTTTGCAACTGAAAAGATACTTTGTGTTCCCAACAAGCTAGGTGAAGGACGGCTTTCACACACACATGTCTCTCAGAACTGAGCATGTGGAGAGACGTTCGTTCATCTAGCACAAAGGGAACAGGTTGGAGGAGAAACTTTTACTCTGGTTTCTCAGTCTGTTTCCTAGTGCCGGTTTGAAGTTCCTGCAGTTATCACTTAAAACCGAGTTGGAGCTAGTACCTCCCCATATATATGTATGGAGTGTAGTTTGCCACTGAAAAGAAACTTTGTGTTCCCAACAAGCTAGAATAAGGACGGCTTTCACACACACTTATCTCTCAGAACTGAGCATGTGGAGAGACGTTCGTTCATCTAGCACAAAGGGAACGGGTTGCAATAGAAACTTTTACTCTGGTTTCTCAGTCTGTTTCCTAGTGCCGGTTTGAAGTTCCCGCAGTTTTCACTGTAAAACCGAGTTGGAGCTAGTACCTCCCCATATATATGTATGGAGTGGAGTTGGCAACTGAAAAGAAACTTTGTGTTCCCTACAAGCTAGGTGAAGTACGGCTTTCACACACACTTATCTCTCAGAACTGAGCTTGTGGAAAGACGTTCGTTCATCTAGCACAAATGGAACGGGTTGCAGGAGAAACTTTTACTCTGGTTTCTCAGTCTGTTTCCTAATGCCGGTTTGAAGTTCCTGCAGTTTTCACTGTAAAACCGAGTTGGAGCTTGTACCTCCCCATATATATGTATGGAGTGGAGTTTGCAACTGAAAAGAAACTTTGTGTTCCCAACAAGCTAGGTGAAGGACGGCATTCACACACACTTATCTCTCAGAACTGAGCATGTGGAGAGACGTTCGTTCATCTAGCACAAAGGGAACGGGTTGCTGGAGAAACTTTTACTCTGGTTTCTCAGTCTGTTTCCTAGTGCCGGTTTGAAGTTCCCGACGTTTTCACTGTAAAACCGAGTTGGAGCTAGTACCTCCCCATATATATGTATGGAGTGGAGTTGGCAACTGAAAAGAAACTTTGTGTTCCCTACAAGCTAGGTGAAGGACGGCTTTCACACACACTTATCTCTCAGAACTGAGCTTGTGGAGAGACGTTCGTTCATCTAGCACAAATGGAACGGGTTGCAGGAGAAACTTTTACTCTGGTTTCTCAGTCTGTTTCCTAATGCCGGTTTGAAGTTCCTGCAGTTTTCACTGTAAAACCGAGTTGGAGCTTGTACCTCCCCATATATATGTATGGAGTGGAGTTTGCAACTGAAAAGAAACTTTGTGTTCCCAACAAGCTAGGTGAAGGACGGCATTCACACACACTTATCTCTCAGAACTGAGCATGTGGAGAGACGTTCGTTCATCTAGCACAAAGAAAACGGGTTGCTGGAGAAACTTTTACTCTGGTCTCTCAGTCTGTTTCCTAGTGCCGCTTTGAAATTCCTGAAATTTTCACTGTAAAACCGAGTTGGAGCTAGTACCTCCCCATATATTTGTATGGAGTGGAGTTTGCAACTGAAAAGAATCTTTGTGTTCCCAACAAGCAAGTATAAGTACGGGTTTCACACATACTTATCTCAAAGAACTGAGCATGTGGAGAGACGTTCGTTCATCTAGCACAAAGGGAACAGGTTGGAGGAGAAACTTTTACTCTGGTTTCTCCGTCTGTTTCCTAATGCCGGTTTGAAGTTCCTGCAGTTATCACTTAAAACCGAGTTGGAGCTAGTACCTCCCCATATATATGTATGGAGTGGAGTTTGCAACTGAAAAGAAACTTTGTGTTCCCAACAAGCTAGTAGAAGTTCGGCTTTCACACACACTTATCTCTCAGAACTGAGCATGTGGAGAGACGTTCGTTCATCTAGCACAAAGGGAACGGGTTGCAGGAGAAACTTTTACTCTGGTTTCTCAGTCTGTTTCCTAGTGCCGGTTTGAAGTTCCTGCAGTTTTCACTGTAAAACCGTGTTGGAGCTAGTACCTCCCCATATATATGTATGGAGTGGAGTTTCCAACTGAAAAGAAACTTTGTGTTCCCAACAAGCTAGGTGAAGGACGGCTTTCACACACAATTATCTCTCAGAACTGAGCATGTGGAGAGACGTTCGTTCATCTAGAACAAAGGGAACGGGTTGCAGGAGAAACTTTTCCTCTGGTTTCTCAGTCTGTTTCCTAGTGCCGGTTTGAAGTTCCTGCAGTTTTCCCTGTAAAACCGAGTTGGAGCTAGTCCTCCCCATATATATGTATGGAGTGGAGTTGGCAACTGAAAAGAAACTTTGTGTTCCCTACAAGCTAGGTGAAGGACGGCTTTCACACACACTAATCTCTCAGAACTGAGCATGTGGAGAGACGTTCGTTCATCTAGCACAAAGGGAACGGGTTGCAGGAGAAACTTTTACTCAGGTTTCTCAGTCTGTTTCCTAGTGCCGGTTTGAAGTTCCTGCAGTTTTCACTGTAAAACAGAGTTGGAGCTAGTACCTGCCCATATTTATGTATGGAGTGCAGTTTACAACTGAAAAGAAACTTTGTGTTCCCAACAAGCTAGGTGAAGGACGGCATTCACACACACTTATCTCTCAGAACTGAGCATGTGGAGAGACGTTCGTTTATCTAGCACAAAGGGAACGGGTTGCAGGAGAAAATTTTCTCTGGTTTCTCAGTCTGTTTCCTAGTGCCGGTTTGAAATTCCTGAAGTTTTCACTGTAAAACCGATTTGGAGCTTGTACCTCCCCATATATATGTATGGAGTGGAGTTTGCAACTGAAAAGAAACTTTGTGTTCCCAACAAGCAAGTATAAGTACGGGTTTCACACATACTTATCTCTCAGATCTGAGCATGTGGAGAGACGTTCGTTCATCTAGCACAAAGGGAATGGGTTGCAGGAGAAACTTTACTCTGGTTTCTCAGTCTGTTTCCTAGTGCCGGTATGAAGTTCCCGCAGTTTTCACTGTAAAACCGAGTTGGAGCTAGTCCTCCCCATATATATGTATGGAGTGGAGTTGGCAACTGAAAAGAAACTTGGTGTTCCCTACAAGCTAGGTGAAGGACGGCTTTCACACACACTTATCTCTCTGAACAGAGCATGTGGAGAGACGTTCGTTCATCTAGCACAAAGGGAACGGTTTGCAGGAGAAACTTTTACTCCGGTTTCTCAGTCTGTTTCCTAACGCCGGTTTGAAGTTCCTGCAGTTTTCACTGTAAAACCGAGTTGGAGCTAGTACCTGCCCATATATATGTATGGAGTGCAGTTTGCATCTGAAAAGAAACTTTGTGTTCCCAACAAGCTAGGTGAAGTACGGCTTTCACACACAATTATCTCTCAGAACTGAGCATGTGGAGAGACGTTCGTTCATCTAGAACAAATGGAACGGGTTGCAGGAGAAACTTTTACTCTGGTTTCTCAGTCTGTTTCCTAGTGCCGGTTTGAAGTTCCTGCAGTTTTCACTGTAAAACCGTGTTGGAGCTAGTCCTCCCCATATATATTTATGGATTGAAGTTGGCAACTGAAAAGAAACTTTGTGTTCCCTACAAGCTAGGTGAAGGACGGCTTTCACACACACTTATCTCTCAGAACTGAGCATGTGGAGAGACGTTCGTTCACCTAGCACAAAGGGAACGGGTTGCAGGAGAAACTTTTACTCTGGTTTCTCAGTCTGTTTCCTAGTGCCGGTTTGAAGTTCCTGCAGTTTTCACTGTAAAACAGATTTGGAGATAGTACCTGCCCATATTTATGTATGGAGTGTAGTTTGCAAGTGAAAAGATACTTTGTGTTCCCTACAAGCTAGGTGAAGGACGGCTTTCACACACACTTGTCTCTCAGAACTGAGCATGTGGAGAGACTTTCGTTCATCTAGCACAAAGGGAACAGGTTGCAGGAGAAACTTTTAATCTGGTTTCTCAGTCTGTTTCCTAGTGCCGGTTTGAAGTTCCTGCAGCTGTCACTGTAAAAACGAGTTGGAGCTTGTACCTCCCCGTATATATGTATGCAGTGGAGTTTGCAACTGTAAAGAAACTTTGTGTTCTCTACAAGCTAGTATAAGGACGGCTTTCACACACACTTTTCTCTCAGAACGGAGCATGTGGAGAGACGTTCGTTCATCTAGCACAAAGGGAACATGTTGGAGGAGAAACTTTTACTCTGGTTTCTCAGTCTGTTTCCTAGTGCCGGTTTGAAGTTCCTGCAGTTATCACTTAAAACCGAGTTGGAGCTAGTACCTCCCCATATATATGTATGGAGTGGAGTTTGCAACTGAAAAGAAACTTTGTGTTCCCATCAAGCTAGTATAAGGACGGCTTTCAGACACACTTATCTCTCAGAACTGAGCATGTGGAGAGACGTTCGTTCAACTAGCACAAAGGGAACGGGTTGCAGGTGAAACTTTACTCTGGTTTCTCAGTCTGTTTCCTAGTGCCGGTATGAAGTACCCCCAGTTTTCACTGTAAAACCGAGTTGGAGCTAGTCCTCCCCATATATATGTATGGAGTGGAGTTGGCAACTGAAAAGAAACTTTGTGTTCCCTACAAGCTATGTGAAGGACGGCTTTCACACACACTTATCTCTCAGAACTGAGCTTGTGGAGAGACGTTCGTTCATCTAGCACAAAGGGAACGGTTTGCAGGAGAAACTGTTACTCTGGTTTCTCAGTCTGTTTCCTAACGCCGGTTTGAAGTTCCTGCAGTTTTCACTGTAAAACCGAGTTGGAGCTAGTACCTGCCCATATATATGTATGGAGTGCAGTTTGCAACTGAAAAGAAACTTTGTGTTCCCAACAAGCTAGGTGAAGGACGGCTTTCACACACAATTATCTCTCAGAACTGAGCATGTGGAGAGACGTTCGTTCATCTAGAACAAAGGGAACGGGTTGCAGGAGAAACAATTACTCTGGTTTCTCAGTCTGTTTCTTGTGCCGGTTTGAAGTTCCTGCAGTTTTCACTGTAAAACCGAGTTGGAGCTAGTACCTCCCCATATATATGTATGGAGTGGTGTTTGCAACTGAAAAGAGTCTTTGTGTTCCCAACAAGCTAGGTGAAGGGCGGTTTTCACACACACTTATCTCTCAGAAATGAGCATGTGGAGAGACTTTCGTTCATATAGCACAAAGGGAAAGGGTTGCAGGAGAAACTTTTACTCTGGTGTCTCAGTCTGTTTCCTAGTGCCGGTTTGAAATTCCTGCAGTTTTCATTGTAAAACCGAGTTGGAGCTAGTACCTCCCCATATATATGTATGGAGAGGAGTTTGCAACTGAAAAGAAACTTTGTGTTCCCAACAAGCTAGGTGAAGAACGGCTTTCACACACAATTATCTCTCAGAACTGAGCATGTGGAGAGACGTTCGTTCATATAGCACAAAGGGAACGGGTTGCAGGAGAATCTTTTACTCTGGTTTCTCAGTCTGTTTCCTAGTGCCTGTTTTAAGTTCCCGCAGTTTTCACTGTAAAACCGAGTTGGAGCTAGTCCTCCCCATATATATGTATGGAGTGGAGTTGGCAACGGAAAAGAAACTTTGTGTTCCCTACAAGCTAGCTGAAGGACGGCTTTCACACACACTTATCTCTCAGAACTGAGCTTGTGGAGAGACGTTCGTTCATCTAGCACAAAGGGAACGGGTTGCAGGAGAAACTTTTACTCTGGTTTCTCAGTCTGTTTCCTAGTGCCGGTTTGAAGTTCCTGCAGTTTTCACTGTAAAACCGAGTTGGAGCTAGTTCCTGCCCATATATATGTATGGAGTGCAGTTTGCAACTGAAAAGATACTTTGTGTTCCCAACAAGCTATGTGAAGGACGGCTTTCACACACACTTGTCTCTCAGAACTGAGCATGTGGAGAGACGTTCTTTCATCTAGCACAAAGGGAACAGGTTGGAGGAGAAACTTTTACTCTGGTTTCTCAGTCTGTTTCCTAGTGCCGGTTTGAAGTTCCTGCAGTTTTCACTGTAAAACCGAGGTTGAGCTAGTAACTCCCCATATATATGTATGGAGTGGAGTTGGCAACTGTAAAGAAACTTTGTGTTCCCAACAAGCTAGTATAAGGACGGCTTTCACACACACTTATCTCTCAGAACTGAGCATTTGGAGAGACGTTCGTTCGTCTAGCACAAAGGGAATGGGTTGCAGTGGAAACTTTTACTCTGGCTTCTCAGTCTGTTTCCTAGTGCCGGTTTGAAGTTCCTGAAGTTTCACTGCAAAACCGAGTTGGAACTAGTACCTCCCCATATATATTTATGGAGTGGAGTTTGCAACTGAAAAGAGACTTTGTGTTCCTAAGAAGCTAGGTGAAGGACGGTTTTCACACACACTTATCTCTCAGAAATAAGCATGTGGAGAGACGTTCGTTCATATAGCACAAAATAGAAAGGGTTGCAGGAGAAACTTTTACTCTGGTGTCTCAGTCTGTTTCCTAGTGCTGGTTTGAAGTTCCTGCAGTTTTCACTGTGAAACCGAGTTGGAGCTAGAACCTCCCCATATATATGTATGGAGTGGAGTTTGCAACTGAAAAGAAACTTTGTGTTCCCAACAAGCTAGGTGAAGGACGGCTTTCACACACACTTATCTCTCAGAACTGAGCATGTGGAGAGACGTTCGTTCATATAGCACAAAGGGAACGGGTGGCAGGAGAAACTTTTACTCTGGATTCTCATTCTGTTTCCTAGTGCCGGTTTGAAGTTCCTGCAGTTTTCACTGTAAAACCGAGTTGGAGCTAGTACCTCCCCATATATATGTATGGAGTGGAGTTTGCAACTGAAAAGAAACTTTGTGTTCCCAACAAGCTAGGTGAAGGACGGCTTTCACACACACTTATCTCTCAGAACTGAGCATGTGGAGAGAAGTTCGTTCATCTAGCACAAAGAGAAAGGGTTGCAGGAGAAACTTTTACTCTGGTTTCTCAGTCTGTTTCCTAGTGCCGGTTGAAAGTTCCTGCAGTTTTCACTGTAAAACCGAGTTGGAGCTAGTACCTCCCCATATATATGTATGGAGTGGAGTTTGCAACTGAAAAGAAACTATGTGTTCCCAACAAGCTAGGTGAAGGACGGCTTTCACACACACTTATCTCTCAGAACTGAGCATGTGGAGAGACGTTCGTTCATATAGCACAAAGGGAACGGGTTGCAGGAGAAACTTTTACTCTGGATTCTCATTCTGTTTCCTAGTGCCGGTTTGAAGTTCCTGCAGTTTTCACTGTAAAACCGAGTTGGAGCTAGTACCTCCCCATATATATGTATGGAGTGGAGTTTGCAACTGAAAAGAAACTTTGTGTTCCCAACAAGCTAGGTGAAGGACGGCTTTCACACACACTTATCTCTCAGAACTGAGCATGTGGAGAGAAGTTCGTTCATCTAGCACAAAGAGAAAGGGTTGCAGGAGAAACTTTTACTCTGGTTTCTCAGTCTGTTTCCTAGTGCCGGTTGAAAGTTCCTGCAGTTTTCACTGTAAAACCGAGTTGGAGCTAGTACCTCCCCATATATATGTATGGAGTGGAGTTTGCAACTGAAAAGAAACTTTGTGTTCACAACAAGCTAGGTGAAGGACGGCTTTCACACACACTTATCTCTCAGAACTGAGCATGTGGAGAGACGTTCGTTTGTCTAGCACAAAGGGAAAGGGTTGCAGGAGAAACTTTTACTCTGGATTCTCATTCTGTTTCCTAGTGCCGGTTTGAAGTTCCTGCAGTTTTCACTCTAAAACCGAGTTGGAGCTAGTACCTCCCCATATATATGTATGGAGTGGAGTTTGCAACTGAAAAGAAACTTTGTGTTCCCAACAAGCTAGGTGAAGGACGGCTTTCACACACACTTATCTCTCAGAACTGAGCATGTGGAGAGACGTTCGTTCATCTAGCACAAAGAGAAAGGGTTGCAGGAGAAACTTTTACTCTGGTTTCTCAGTCTGTTTCCTAGTGCCGGTTTGAAGTTCCTGCAGTTTTCACTGTAAAACCGAGTTGGAGCTAGTACCTCCCCATATATATGTATGGAGTGGAGTTTGCAACTGAAAAGAAACTTTGTGTTCCCAACAAGCTAGGTGAAGGACGGCTTTCACACACACTTATCTCTCAGAACTGAGCATGTGGAGAGACGTTCGTTCATCTAGCACAAAGGGAACGGGTTGCAGGAGAAACTTTTACTCTGGTTTCTCAGTCTGTTTCCTAGTGCCGGTTTGAAGTTCCTGCAGTTTTCACTGTAAAACCGAGTTGGAGCTAGTACCTCCCCATATATATGTATGGATTGGAGTTTGAAACTGAAAAGAAACTTTGTGTTCCCAACAAGCTAGGTGAAGGACGGCTTTCACACACACTTATCTCTCAGAACTGAGCATGTGGAGAGACGTTGGTTCATCTAGCACAAAGAGAAAGGGTTGCTGGAGAAACTTTTACTCTGTTTTCTCAGTCTGTTTCCTAGTGCCGGTTTGAAGTTCCTGCAGTTTTCACTGTAAAACCGAGTTGGAGCTAGTACCTCCCCATATATATGTATGGAGTGGAGTTTGCAACTGAAAAGAGTCTTTGTGTTCCCAACAAGCTAGGTGAAGGGCGGTTTTCACACACACTTATCTCTCAGAAATGAGCATGTGGAGAGACGTTCGTTCATATAGCACAAAGGGAAAGGGTTGCAGGAGAAACTTTTACTCTGGTGTCTCAGTCTGTTTCCTAGTGCCGGTTTGATGTTCCTGCAGTTTTCACTGTAAAACCGAGTTGGAGCTAGTACCTCCCCATATATATGTATGGAGAGGATTTTGCAACTGAAAAGAAACTTTGTGTTCCCAACAAGCTAGGTGAAGAACGGCTTTCACACACACTTATCTCTCAGAACTGAGCATGTGGAGAGACGTTCGTTCATATAGCACAAAGGGAACGGGTTGCAGGAGAATCTTTTACTCTGGTTTCTCAGTCTGTTTCCTAGTGCCGGTTTGAAGTTCCCGCAGTTTTCACTGTAAAACCGAGTTGGAGCTAGTCCTCCCCATATATATGTATGGAGTGGAGTTGGCAACGGAAAAGAAACTTTGTGTTCCCTACAAGCTAGCTGAAGGACGGCTTTCACACACACTTCTCTCTCAGAACTGAGCTTGTGGAGAGACGTTCGTTCATCTAGCACAAAGGGAACGGGTTGCAGGAGAAACTTTTACTCTGGTTTCTCAGTCTGTTTCCTAGTGCCGGTTTGAAGTTCCTGCAGTTTTCACTGTAAAACCGAGTTGGAGCTAGTTCCTGCCCATATATATGTATGGAGTGCAGTTTGCAACTGAAAAGATACTTTGTGTTCCCAACAAGCTAGGTGAAGGACTGCTTTCACACACACTTGTCTCTCAGAACTGAGCATGTGGAGAGACGTTCTTTCATCTAGCACAAAGGGAACAAGTTGGAGGAGAAACTTTTACTCTGGTTTCTCAGTCTGTTTCCTAGTGCCGGTTTGAAGTTCCTGCAGTTTTCACTGTAAAACCGAGGTTGAGCTAGTAACTCCCCATATATATGTATGGAGTGGAGTTGGCAACTGTAAAGAAACTTTGTGTTCCCAAAAAGCTAGTATAAGGACGGCTTTCACACACACTTATCTCTCAGAACTGAGCATTTGGAGAGACGTTCGTTCGTCTAGCACAAAGGGAATGGGTTGCAGTGGAAACTTTTACTCTGGCTTCTCAGTCTGTTTCCTAGTGCCGGTTTGAAGTTCCTGAAGTTTCACTGCAAAACCGAGTTGGAGCTAGTACCTCCCCATATATATGTATGGAGTGGAGTTTGCAACTGAAAAGAGACTTTGTGTTCCTAAGAAGCTAGGTGAAGGACGGTTTTCACACACACTTATCTCTCAGAAATAAGCATGTGGAGAGACGTTCGTTCATATAGCACAAAGGGAACGGGTGGCAGGAGAAACTTTTACTCTGGATTCTCATTCTGTTTCCTAGTGCCGGTTTGAAGTTCCTGCAGTTTTCACTGTAAAACCGAGTTGGAGCTAGTACCTCCCCATATATATGTATGGAGTGGAGTTTGCAAGTGAAAAGAAACTTTGTGTTCCCAACAAGCTAGGTGAAGGACGGCTTTCACACACACTTATCTCTCAGAACTGAGCATGTGGAGAGAAGTTCGTTCATCTAGCACAAAGAGAAAGGGTTGCAGGAGAAACTTTTACTCTGGTTTCTCAGTCTGTTTCCTAGTGCCGGTTGAAAGTTCCTGCAGTTTTCACTGTAAAACCGAGTTGGAGCTAGTACCTCCCCATATATATGTATGGAGTGGAGTTTGCAACTGAAAAGAAACTTTGTGTTCCCAACAAGCTAGGTGAAGGACGGCTTTCACACACACTTATCTCTCAGAACTGAGCATGTGGAGAGACGTTCGTTCATCTAGCACAAAGGGAACGGGTTGCAGGAGAAACTTTTACTCTGGTTTCTCAGTCTGTTTCCTAGTGCCGGTTGGAAGTTCCAGCAGTTTTCACTGTAAATCCAAGTTTGAGCAAGTACCTCCCCATATATATGTATGGAGTGGAGTTTGCAACTGAAAAGAAACTTTGTGTTGCCAACAAGCTAGGTGAAGGACGGATTTCACACACACTTATCTCTCAGAACTGAGCATGTGGAGAGACGTTCGTTTGTCTAGCACAAAGGGAAAGGGTTGCAGGAGAAACTTTTACTCTGGATTCTCATTCTGTTTCCTAGTGCCGGTTTGAAGTTCCTGCAATTTTCACTGTAAAACCGAGTTGGAGCTAGTACCTCCCCATATATATGTATGGAGTGGAGTTTGCAACTGAAAAGAAACTTTGTGTTCCCAACAAGCTAGGTGAAGGACGGCTTTCACACACACTTATCTCTCAGAACTGAGCATGTGGAGAGACGTTCGTTCATCTAGCACAAAGAGAAAGGGTTGCAGGAGAAACTTTTACTCTGGTTTCTCAGTCTGTTTCCTAGTGCCGGTTTGAAGTTCCTGCAGTTTTCACTGTAAAACCGAGTTGGAGCTAGTACCTCCCCATATATATGTATGGAGTGGAGTTTGCAACTGAAAAGAAACTTTGTGTTCCCAACAAGCTAGGTGAAGGACGGCTTTCACACACACTTATCTCTCAGAACTGAGCATGTGGAGAGACGTTCGTTCATCTAGCACAAAGGGAACGGGTTGCTGGAGAAACTTTTACTCTGGTTTCTCAGTCTGTTTCCTAGTGCCGGTTTGAAGTTCCTGCAGTTTTCACTGTAAAACCGAGTTGGAGCTAGTACCTCCCCATATATATGTATGGATTGGAGTTTGAAACTGAAAAGAAACTTTGTGTTCCCAACAAGCTAGGTGAAGGACGGCTTTCACACACACTTATCTCTCAGAACTGAGCATGTGGAGAGACGTTCGTTCATCTAGCACAAAGGGAACGGGTTGCAGGAGAAACTTTTACTCTGGTTTCTCAGTCTGTTTCCTAGTGCCGGTTGGAAGTTCCAGCAGTTTTCACTGTAAATCCAAGTTTGAGCAAGTACCTCCCCATATATATGTATGGAGTGGAGTTTGCAACTGAAAAGAAACTTTGTGTTCCCAACAAGCTAGGTGAAGGACGGCTTTCACACACACTTATCTCTCAGAACTGAGCATGTGGAGAGACGTTCGTTTGTCTAGCACAAAGGGAAAGGGTTGCAGGAGAAACTTTTACTCTGGTTTCTCAGTCTGTTTCCTAGTGCCGGTTTGAAGTTCCTGTAGTTTTCACTGTAAAACAGAGTTGGACCTAGTACCTCCCCGTATATATGTATGGAGTGGAGTTTGCAACTGAAAAGAAACTTTGTGTTCCCAACAAGCTAGGTGAAGGACGGCTTTCACACACACTTATCTCTCAGAACTGAGCATGTGGAGAGACGTTCGTTCATCTAGCACAAAGAGAAAGGTTTGCAGGAGAAACTTTACTCTGGTGTCTCAGTCTGTTTCCTAGTGCCGGTTTGAAGTTCCTGCAGTTTTCACTGTAAAACCGAGTTGGAACTAGTACCTCCCCATATATATGTATGGAGTGGTGTTGGCAAGTGAAAACAAACTTTGTGTTCCCAACAAGCAAGGTGAAGGACGGCTTTCACACACACTTATCTCTCAGAACTGAGCATGTGGAGAGACGTTGGTTCATCTAGCACAAAGAGAAAGGGTTGCTGGAGAAACTTTTACTCTGGTTTCTCAGTCTGTTTCCTAGTGCCGGTATGAAGTTCCTGCAGTTTTCACTGTAAAACCGAGTTGGAGCTAGTACCTCCCCATATATATGTATGGAGTTTAGTTTGCAACTGAAAAGAGACTTTGTGTTCCTAAGAAGCTAGGTGAAGGACGGTTTTCACACACACTTATCTCTCAGAAATGAGCATGTGGAGAGACGTTCGTTCATATAGCACAAAATGGAAAGGGTTACAGGAGAAACTTTTTCTCTGGTGTCTCATTCTGTTTCCTAGTGCCGGTTTGAAGTTCCTGCAGTTTTCACTGTAAAACCGAGTTGGAGCTAGTACCTCCCCATATATATGTATGGAGTGGAGTTTGCAACTGAAAAGAAACTTTGTGTTCCCAACAAGCTAGGTGAAGGACGGCTTTCACACACACTTATCTCTCAGAACTGAGCATGTGGAGAGACGTTCGTTCATATAGCACAAAGGGAAAGGGTGGCAGGAGAAACGTTTACTCTGAATTCTCATTCTGTTTCCTAGTGCCGGTTTGAAGTTCCTGCAGTTTTCACTGTAAAACCGAGTTGAAGCTAGTACCTCCCCATATATATGTATGGAGTGGAGTTTGCAACTGAAAAGAAACTTTGTGTTCCCAACAAGCTATGTGAAGGACGGCTTTCACACACAGTTATCTCTCAGAACTGAGCATGTGGAGAGACGTTCGTTCATCTAGCACAAAGATAAAGGGTTGCAGGAGAAACTTTTACTCTGGTTTCTCAGTCTGTTTCCTAGTGCCGGTTTGAAGTTCCTGCAGTTTTCACTGTAAAACCGAGTTGGTGCTAGTACCTCCCCATATATATGTATGGAGTGGAGTTTGAAACTGAAAAGAAACTTTGTGTTCCCAACAAACTAGGTGAAGGACGGCTTTCACACACACTTATCTCTCAGAACTGAGCATGTGGAGAGACGTTCGTTCATCTAGCACAAAGGGAACGGGTTGCAGGAGAAACTTTTACTCTGGTTTCTCAGTCTGTTTCCTAATGCCGGTTTGAAGTTCCTGCAGTTTTCACTGTAAAACCGAGTTGGAGCTAGTACCTCCCCATATACATGTATGGAGTGGAGTTTGCAACTGAAAAGAAACTTTGTGTTCCCTACAAGCTAGTATAAGGTCGGCTTTCACACACACATATCTCTCAGAACTGAGCATTTGGAGAGACGTTCGTTCGTCTAGCACAAAGGGAATGGGTTGCAGTGGAAACTTTTACTCTGGCTTCTCAGTCTGTTTCCTAGTGCCGGTTTGAAGTTCCTGAAGTTTCACTGCAAAACCGAGTTGGAGCTAGTACCTCCCCATATATATGTATGGAGTGGAGTTTGCAACTGAAAAGAGACTTTGTGTTCCTAAGAAGCTAGGTGAAGGACGGTTTTCACACACACTTATCTCTCAGAAATAAGCATGTGGAGAGACGTTCGTTCATATAGCACAAAGGGAACGGGTGGCAGGAGAAACTTTTACTCTGGATTCTCATTCTGTTTCCTAGTGCCGGTTTGAAGTTCCTGCAGTTTTCACTGTAAAACCGAGTTGGAGCTAGTACCTCCCCATATATATGTATGGAGTGGAGTTTGCAACTGAAAAGAAACTTTGTGTTCCCAACAAGCTAGGTGAAGGACGGCTTTCACACACACTTATCTCTCAGAACTGAGCATGTGGAGAGAAGTTCGTTCATCTAGCACAAAGAGAAAGGGTTGCAGGAGAAACTTTTACTCTGGTTTCTCAGTCTGTTTCCTAGTGCCGGTTGAAAGTTCCTGCAGTTTTCACTGTAAAACCGAGTTGGAGCTAGTACCTCCCCATATATATGTATGGAGTGGAGTTTGCAACTGAAAAGAAACTTTGTGTTCCCAACAAGCTAGGTGAAGGACGGCTTTCACACACACTTATCTCTCAGAACTGAGCATGTGGAGAGACGTTCGTTCATCTAGCACAAAGGGAACGGGTTGCAGGAGAAACTTTTACTCTGGTTTCTCAGTCTGTTTCCTAGTGCCGGTTGGAAGTTCCAGCAGTTTTCACTGTAAATCCAAGTTTGAGCAAGTACCTCCCCATATATATGTATGGAGTGGAGTTTGCAACTGAAAAGAAACTTTGTGTTCCCAACAAGCTAGGTGAAGGACGGATTTCACACACACTTATCTCTCAGAACTGAGCATGTGGAGAGACGTTCGTTTGTCTAGCACAAAGGGAAAGGGTTGCAGGAGAAACTTTTACTCTGGATTCTCATTCTGTTTCCTAGTGCCGGTTTGAAGTTCCTGCAATTTTCACTGTAAAACCGAGTTGGAGCTAGTACCTCCCCATATATATGTATGGAGTGGAGTTTGCAACTGAAAAGAAACTTTGTGTTCCCAACAAGCTAGGTGAAGGACGGCTTTCACACACACTTATCTCTCAGAACTGAGCATGTGGAGAGACGTTCGTTCATCTAGCACAAAGAGAAAGGGTTGCAGGAGAAACTTTTACTCTGGTTTCTCAGTCTGTTTCCTAGTGCCGGTTTGAAGTTCCTGCAGTTTTCACTGTAAAACCGAGTTGGAGCTAGTACCTCCCCATATATATGTATGGAGTGGAGTTTGCAACTGAAAAGAAACTTTGTGTTCCCAACAAGCTAGGTGAAGGACGGCTTTCACACACACTTATCTCTCAGAACTGAGCATGTGGAGAGACGTTCGTTCATCTAGCACAAAGGGAACGGGTTGCTGGAGAAACTTTTACTCTGGTTTCTCAGTCTGTTTCCTAGTGCCGGTTTGAAGTTCCTGCAGTTTTCACTGTAAAACCGAGTTGGAGCTAGTACCTCCCCATATATATGTATGGATTGGAGTTTGAAACTGAAAAGAAACTTTGTGTTCCCAACAAGCTAGGTGAAGGACGGCTTTCACACACACTTATCTCTCAGAACTGAGCATGTGGAGAGACGTTCGTTCATCTAGCACAAAGGGAACGGGTTGCAGGAGAAACTTTTACTCTGGTTTCTCAGTCTGTTTCCTAGTGCCGGTTGGAAGTTCCAGCAGTTTTCACTGTAAATCCAAGTTTGAGCAAGTACCTCCCCATATATATGTATGGAGTGGAGTTTGCAACTGAAAAGAAACTTTGTGTTCCCAACAAGCTAGGTGAAGGACGGCTTTCACACACACTTATCTCTCAGAACTGAGCATGTGGAGAGACGTTCGTTTGTCTAGCACAAAGGGAAAGGGTTGCAGGAGAAACTTTTACTCTGGTTTCTCAGTCTGTTTCCTAGTGCCGGTTTGAAGTTCCTGTAGTTTTCACTGTAAAACAGAGTTGGACCTAGTACCTCCCCGTATATATGTATGGAGTGGAGTTTGCAACTGAAAAGAAACTTTGTGTTCCCAACAAGCTAGGTGAAGGACGGCTTTCACACACACTTATCTCTCAGAACTGAGCATGTGGAGAGACGTTCGTTCATCTAGCACAAAGAGAAAGGTTTGCAGGAGAAACTTTACTCTGGTGTCTCAGTCTGTTTCCTAGTGCCGGTTTGAAGTTCCTGCAGTTTTCACTGTAAAACCGAGTTGGACCTAGTACCTCCCCATATATATGTATGGAGTGGTGTTGGCAAGTGAAAACAAACTTTGTGTTCCCAACAAGCAAGGTGAAGGACGGCTTTCACACACACTTATCTCTCAGAACTGAGCATGTGGAGAGACGTTGGTTCATCTAGCACAAAGAGAAAGGGTTGCTGGAGAAACTTTTACTCTGGTTTCTCAGTCTGTTTCCTAGTGCCGGTATGAAGTTCCTGCAGTTTTCACTGTAAAACCGAGTTGGAGCTAGTACCTCCCCATATATATGTATGGAGTTTAGTTTGCAACTGAAAAGAGACTTTGTGTTCCTAAGAAGCTAGGTGAAGGACGGTTTTCACACACACTTATCTCTCAGAAATGAGCATGTGGAGAGACGTTCGTTCATATAGCACAAAATGGAAAGGGTTACAGGAGAAACTTTTTCTCTGGTGTCTCATTCTGTTTCCTAGTGCCGGTTTGAAGTTCCTGCAGTTTTCACTGTAAAACCGAGTTGGAGCTAGTACCTCCCCATATATATGTATGGAGTGGAGTTTGCAACTGAAAAGAAACTTTGTGTTCCCAACAAGCTAGGTGAAGGACGGCTTTCACACACACTTATCTCTCAGAACTGAGCATGTGGAGAGACGTTCGTTCATATAGCACAAAGGGAAAGGGTGGCAGGAGAAACGTTTACTCTGAATTCTCATTCTGTTTCCTAGTGCCGGTTTGAAGTTCCTGCAGTTTTCACTGTAAAACCGAGTTGAAGCTAGTACCTCCCCATATATATGTATGGAGTGGAGTTTGCAACTGAAAAGAAACTTTGTGTTCCCAACAAGCTATGTGAAGGACGGCTTTCACACACAGTTATCTCTCAGAACTGAGCATGTGGAGAGACGTTCGTTCATCTAGCACAAAGATAAAGGGTTGCAGGAGAAACTTTTACTCTGGTTTCTCAGTCTGTTTCCTAGTGCCGGTTTGAAGTTCCTGCAGTTTTCACTGTAAAACCGAGTTGGTGCTAGTACCTCCCCATATATATGTATGGAGTGGAGTTTGAAACTGAAAAGAAACTTTGTGTTCCCAACAAACTAGGTGAAGGACGGCTTTCACACACACTTATCTCTCAGAACTGAGCATGTGGAGAGACGTTCGTTCATCTAGCACAAAGGGAACGGGTTGCAGGAGAAACTTTTACTCTGGTTTCTCAGTCTGTTTCCTAATGCCGGTTTGAAGTTCCTGCAGTTTTCACTGTAAAACCGAGTTGGAGCTAGTACCTCCCCATATACATGTATGGAGTGGAGTTTGCAACTGAAAAGAAACTTTGTGTTCCCAACATGCTAGGTGAAGGACGGCTTTCACACACACTTATCTCTCAGAACTGAGCATGTGGAGAGACGTTCGTTTGTCTAGCTCAAAGGGAAAGGGTTGCAGGAGAAACTTTTACTCTGGTTTCTCAGTCTGTTTCCTAGTGCCGGTGTGAAGTTCTTGTAGTTTTCACTGTAAAACAGAGTTGGAGCTAGTACCTCCCCATATATATGTATGGAGTGGAGTTTGCAACTAAAAAGAAACTTTGTGTTCCCAACAAGCTAGGTGAAGGACGGCTTTCACACACACTTATCTCTCAGAACTGAGCATGTGGAGAGACGTTCGTTCATCTATCACAAAGAGAAAGGGTTGCAGGAGAAACTTTACTCTGGTGTCTCAGTCTGTTTCCTAGTGCCGGTTTGAAGTTCCTGCAGTTTTCACTGTAAAACCGAGTTGGAGCTAGTACCTCCCCATATATATGTATGGAGTGGAGTTGGCAACTGAAAACAAACTTTGTGTTCCCAACAAGCAAGGTGAAGGACGGCTTTCACACACACTTATCTCTCAGAACTGAGCATGTGGAGAGACGTTGGTTCATCTAGCACAAAGAGAAAGGGTTGCAGGAGAAACTTTTACTCTGGTTTCTCAGTCTGTTTCCTAGTGCCGGTTTGAAGTTCCTGCAGTTTTCACTGTAAAGCCGAGTTGGAGCTAGTACCTCCCCATATATATGTATGGAGTGGAGTTTGCAACTGAAAAGAAACTTTCTGTTCCCAACAAACTAGGTGAAGGGCGGCTTTCACACACACTTATCTCTCAGAACTAAGCATGTGGAGAGACGTTCGTTCATCTAGCACAAAGGGAACGGGTTGCAGGAGAAACTTTTACTCTGGTTTCTGAGTCTGTTTCCTATTGCCGGTTTGAAGTTCCTGCAGTTTTCACTGTAAAACCGAGTTGGAGCTAGTACCTCCCCATATATATGTATGGAGTGGAGTTTGCAACTGAAAAGAAACTTTGTGTTCCCAACAAGCTAGGTGAAGGACGGCTTTCACACACAATTATCTCTCAGATCTGAGCATGTGGAGAGACGTTCGTTCATCTAGCACAAAGGGAACGGTTTGCAGGAGAAACTTTTACTCTGGTTTCTCAGTCTGTTTCCTAGTGCCGGTTTGAAGTTCCTGCAGTTTTCACTGTAAAACCGAGTTGGAGCTAGTACCTCCCCATATATATGTATGGAGTGGGGTTTGCAACTGAAAAGAAACTTTGTGTTCCCAACAAGCTAGGTGAAGGACGGCTTTCACACACACTTATCTCTCAGAACTGAGCATGTGGAGAGACGTTCGTTCATCTAGCACAAAGGGAACGGGTTGCAGGTGAAACTTTTACTCTGGTTTCGCAGTCTGTTTCCCAGTGCCGGTTTGAAGTTCCTGCAGTTTTCACTGTAAAACCGAGTTGGAGCTAGTACCTCCCCATATATATGTATGGATGGAGTTTGCAACTGAAAAGAAACTTTGTGTTCCCAACAAGCTAGGTGAAGGACGGCTTTCACACACACTTATCTCTCAGAACTGAGCATGTGGAGAGACGTTCGTTCATCTAGCACAAAGGGAACGGGTTGCAGGAAAAACTTTTACTCTGGTTTCTCAGTCTGTTTCCTAGTGCCGGTTTGAAGTTCCTGCAGTTTTCACTGTAAAACCGAGTTGGAGCTAGTACCTCCCCATATATATGTATGGAGTGGGGTTTGCAACTGAAAAGAAACTTTGTGTTCCCAACAAGCTAGGTGAAGGACGGCTTTCACACACACTTATCTCTCAGAACTGAGCATGTGGAGAGACTTTCGTTCATCTAGCACAAAGGGAACGGGTTGCAGGAGAAACTTTTACTCTGGTTTCTCAGTCTGTTTCCTAGTGCCGGTTTGAAGTTCCTGCAGTTTTCACTGTAAAACCGAGTTGGAGCTAGTACCTCCCCATGTATATGTATGGAGTGGAGTTTGCAACTGAAAAGAAACTTTGTGTTCCCAACAAGCTAGGTGAAGGACGGCTTTCACACACACTTATCTCTCAGAAGTGAGCATGTGGAGAGACGTTCGTTTGTCTAGCACAAAGGGAAAGGGTTGCAGGAGAAACTTTTAATCTGGTTTCTCAGTCTGTTTCCTAGTGCCGGTTTGAAGTTCCTGTAGTTTTCACTGTAAAACAGAGTTGGAGCTAGTACCTCCCCGTATATATGTATGGAGTGGATTTTGCAACTGTACAGAAACTTTTTGTTCCCATCAAGCTAGGTGAAGGGCGGCTTTCACACACACTTATCTCTCAGATCTGAGCATGTGGAGAGACGTTCGTTCATTAGCACAAAGAGAAAGGGTTGCAGGAGAAACTTTACTCTGGTGTCTCAGTCTGTTTCCTAGTGCCGGTTTGAAGTTCCTGCAGTTTTCACTGTAAAAGCGAGTTGGAGCTAGTACCTCCCCATATATATGTATGGAGTGGAGTTGGCAACTGAAAACAAACTTTGTGTTCCCAAAAGAAAGGTGAAGGACGGCTTTCACACACACTTATCTCTCAGAACTGAGCATGTGGAGAGACGTTGGTTCATCTAGCACAAAGAGAAAGGGTTGCAGGAGAAACTTTTACTCTGGTTTCTCAGTCTGTTTCCTAGTGCCGGTTTGAAGTTCCTGCAGTTTTCACTGTAAAACCGAGTTGGAGCTAGTACCTTCCTATATATATGTATGGAGTGGGTTTTGCAACTGAAAAGAAACTTTGTGTTCCCAACAAGCTAGGTGAAGGACGGCTTTCACACACACTTATCTCTCAGAACTGAGCATGTGGAGAGACGTTCGTTCATCTAGCACAAAGGGAACGGGTTGCAGGAGAAACTTTTACTCTGGTTTCTCAGTCTGTTTCCTAGTGTCGGTTTGAAGTTCCTGCAGTTTTCACTGTAAAACCGATTTGGAGCTAGTACCTCCCCATATATATGTATAGAGTGGAGTTTGCATATGAAAAGAAACTTTGTGTTCCCAACAAGCTAGGTGAAGGACGGCTTTCACACACACTTATCTCTCAGAACTGAGCATGTGGAGAGACGTTGGTTCATCTAGCACAAAGAGAAAGGGTTGCAGGAGAAACTTTTACTCTGGTTTCTCAGTCTGTTTCCTAGTGCCGGTTTGAAGTCCCTGCAGTTTTCACTGTAAAACCGAGTTGGAGCTAGTACCTCCCCATATATATGTATGGAGAGGAGTTTGCAACTGAAAAGAAACTTTGTGTTCCCAACAAGCTAGGTGAAGGACGGCTTTCACACACACTTATCTCTCAGAACTGAGCATGTGGAGAGACGTTCGTTCATCTAGCACAAAGGGAACGGGTTGCAGGAGAAACATTTACTCTGGATTCTGAGTCTGTTTCCTAGTGCCGGTTTGAAGTTCCTGCAGTTTTCACTGTAAAACCGAGTTGGAGCTAGTACCTCCCCATATATATGTATGGAGTGGAGTTTGCAACTGAAAAGAAACTTTGTGTTCCCAACAAGCTAGGTGAAGGACGGCTTTCACACACACTTATCTCTCAGAACTGAGCATGTGGAGAGACGTTCGTTCATCTAGCACAAAGGGAACGGGTTGCAGGAGAAACTTTTACTCTGGTTTCTCAGTCTGTTTCCTAGTGCCGGTTTGAAGTTCCTGCAGTTTTCACTGTAAAACCGAGTTGGAGCTTGTACCTCCCCATATATATGTATGGAGTGGGGTTTGCAACTGAAAAGAAACTTTGTGTTCCCAACAAGCTAGGTGAAGGACGGCTTTCACACACACTTATCTCTCAGATCTGAGCATGTGGAGAGACATTCGTTCATCTAGCACAAAGGGAACGGGTTGCAGGAGAAACTTTTACTCTGGTTTCTCAGTCTGTTTCCCAGTGCCGGTTTGAAGTTCCTGCAGTTTTCACTGTAAAACCGAGTTGGAGCTAGTACCTCCCCATATATATGTATGGAGTGGAGTTTGCAACTGAAAAGAAACTTTGTGTTCCCAACATGCTAGGTGAAGGACGGCTTTCACACACACTTATCTCTCAGAAGTGAGCATGTGGAGAGACGTTCGTTTGTCTAGCACAAAGGGAAAGGGTTGCAGGAGAAACTTTTAATCTGGTTTCTCAGTCTGTTTCCTAGTGCCGGTTTGAAGTTCCTGTAGTTTTCACTGTAAAACAGAGTTGGAGCTAGTACCTCCCCGTATATATGTATGGAGTGGATTTTGCAACTGTACAGAAACTTTTTGTTCCCATCAAGCTAGGTGAAGGGCGGCTTTCACACACACTTATCTCTCAGATCTGAGCATGTGGAGAGACGTTCGTTCATTAGCACAAAGAGAAAGGGTTGCAGGAGAAACTTTACTCTGGTGTCTCAGTCTGTTTCCTAGTGCCGGTTTGAAGTTCCTGCAGTTTTCACTGTAAAAGCGAGTTGGAGCTAGTACCTCCCCATATATATGTATGGAGTGGAGTTGGCAACTGAAAACAAACTTTGTGTTCCCAAAAGAAAGGTGAAGGACGGCTTTCACACACACTTATCTCTCAGAACTGAGCATGTGGAGAGACGTTGGTTCATCTAGCACAAAGAGAAAGGGTTGCAGGAGAAACTTTTACTCTGGTTTCTCAGTCTGTTTCCTAGTGCCGGTTTGAAGTTCCTGCAGTTTTCACTGTAAAACCGAGTTGGAGCTAGTACCTTCCTATATATATGTATGGAGTGGGTTTTGCAACTGAAAAGAAACTTTGTGTTCCCAACAAGCTAGGTGAAGGACGGCTTTCACACACACTTATCTCTCAGAACTGAGCATGTGGAGAGACGTTCGTTCATCTAGCACAAAGGGAACGGGTTGCAGGAGAAACTTTTACTCTGGTTTCTCAGTCTGTTTCCCAGTGCCGGTTTGAAGTTCCTGCAGTTTTCACTGTAAAACCGAGTTGGAGCTAGTACCTCCCCATATATATGTATGGAGTGGAGTTTGCAACTGAAAAGAAACTTTGTGTTCCCAACATGCTAGGTGAAGGACGGCTTTCACACACACTTATCTCTCAGAAGTGAGCATGTGGAGAGACGTTCGTTTGTCTAGCACAAAGGGAAAGGGTTGCAGGAGAAACTTTTAATCTGGTTTCTCAGTCTGTTTCCTAGTGCCGGTTTGAAGTTCCTGTAGTTTTCACTGTAAAACAGAGTTGGAGCTAGTACCTCCCCGTATATATGTATGGAGTGGATTTTGCAACTGTACAGAAACTTTTTGTTCCCATCAAGCTAGGTGAAGGGCGGCTTTCACACACACTTATCTCTCAGATCTGAGCATGTGGAGAGACGTTCGTTCATTAGCACAAAGAGAAAGGGTTGCAGGAGAAACTTTACTCTGGTGTCTCAGTCTGTTTCCTAGTGCCGGTTTGAAGTTCCTGCAGTTTTCACTGTAAAAGCGAGTTGGAGCTAGTACCTCCCCATATATATGTATGGAGTGGAGTTGGCAACTGAAAACAAACTTTGTGTTCCCAAAAGAAAGGTGAAGGACGGCTTTCACACACACTTATCTCTCAGAACTGAGCATGTGGAGAGACGTTGGTTCATCTAGCACAAAGAGAAAGGGTTGCAGGAGAAACTTTTACTCTGGTTTCTCAGTCTGTTTCCTAGTGCCGGTTTGAAGTTCCTGCAGTTTTCACTGTAAAACCGAGTTGGAGCTAGTACCTTCCTATATATATGTATGGAGTGGGTTTTGCAACTGAAAAGAAACTTTGTGTTCCCAACAAGCTAGGTGAAGGACGGCTTTCACACACACTTATCTCTCAGAACTGAGCATGTGGAGAGACGTTCGTTCATCTAGCACAAAGGGAACGGGTTGCAGGAGAAACTTTTACTCTGGTTTCTCAGTCTGTTTCCTAGTGTCGGTTTGAAGTTCCTGCAGTTTTCACTGTAAAACCGATTTGGAGCTAGTACCTCCCCATATATATGTATAGAGTGGAGTTTGCATATGAAAAGAAACTTTGTGTTCCCAACAAGCTAGGTGAAGGACGGCTTTCACACACACTTATCTCTCAGAACTGAGCATGTGGAGAGACGTTGGTTCATCTAGCACAAAGAGAAAGGGTTGCAGGAGAAACTTTTACTCTGGTTTCTCAGTCTGTTTCCTAGTGCCGGTTTGAAGTCCCTGCAGTTTTCACTGTAAAACCGAGTTGGAGCTAGTACCTCCCCATATATATGTATGGAGAGGAGTTTGCAACTGAAAAGAAACTTTGTGTTCCCAACAAGCTAGGTGAAGGACGGCTTTCACACACACTTATCTCTCAGAACTGAGCATGTGGAGAGACGTTCGTTCATCTAGCACAAAGGGAACGGGTTGCAGGAGAAACATTTACTCTGGTTTCTGAGTCTGTTTCCTAGTGCCGGTTTGAAGTTCCTGCAGTTTTCACTGTAAAACCGAGTTGGAGCTAGTACCTCCCCATATATATGTATGGAGTGGAGTTTGCAACTGAAAAGAAACTTTGTGTTCCCAACAAGCTAGGTGAAGGACGGCTTTCACACACACTTATCTCTCAGAACTGAGCATGTGGAGAGACGTTCGTTCATCTAGCACAAAGGGAACGGGTTGCAGGAGAAACTTTTACTCTGGTTTCTCAGTCTGTTTCCTAGTGCCGGTTTGAAGTTCCTGCAGTTTTCACTGTAAAACCGAGTTGGAGCTAGTACCTCCCCATATATATGTATGGAGTGGGGTTTGCAACTGAAAAGAAACTTTGTGTTCCCAACAAGCTAGGTGAAGGACGGCTTTCACACACACTTATCTCTCAGATCTGAGCATGTGGAGAGACATTCGTTCATCTAGCACAAAGGGAACGGGTTGCAGGAGAAACTTTTACTCTGGTTTCTCAGTCTGTTTCCCAGTGCCGGTTTGAAGTTCCTGCAGTTTTCACTGTAAAACCGAGTTGGAGCTAGTACCTCCCCATATATATGTATGGATGGGGTTTGCAACTGAAAAGAAACTTTGTGTTCCCTACAAGCTAGGTGAAGGACGGCTTTCACACACACTTATCACTCAGAACTGAGCATGTGGAGAGACGTTCGTTCATCTAGCACAATGGGAACGGGTTGCAGGAGAAACTTTTACTCTGGTTTCTCAGTCTGTTTCCTAGTGCCGGTTTGAAGTTCCTGCAGTTTTCACTGTAAAACCGAGTTGGAGCTAGTACCTCCCCATTTATATGTATGGATTGGAGTTTGCAACTGAAAAGAAACTTTGTGTTCCCAACAAGCTAGGTGAAGGACGGCTTTCACACACACTTATCTCTCAGAACAGAGCTTGTGGAGAGAGGTTCGTTCATCTAGCACAAAGGGAACGAGTTGCAGGAGAAACTTTTACTCTGGTTTTTCAGTTTGTTTCCTAGTGCCGGTTTGAAGTTCCCGCAGTTTTCACTGTAAAACCGAGTTGGAGCTAGTACCTCCCCATATATATGTATGGAGAGGAGTTTGCAACTGAAAAGAAACTTTGTGTTCCCAACAAGCTAGGTGAAGGACGGCTTTCACACACACTTATCTCTCAGAACTGAGCATGTGGAGAGACGTTCGTTCATCTAGCACAAAGGGAACGGGTTGCAGGAGAAACATTTACTCTGGTTTCTGAGTCTGTTTCCTAGTGCCGGTTTGAAGTTCCTGCAGTTTTCACTGTAAAACCGAGTTGGAGCTAGTACCTCCCCATATATATGTATGGAGTGGAGTTTGCAACTGAAAAGAAACTTTGTGTTCCCAACAAGCTAGGTGAAGGACGGCTTTCACACACACTTATCTCTCAGAACTGAGCATGTGGAGAGACGTTCGTTCATCTAGCACAAAGGGAACGGGTTGCAGGAGAAACTTTTACTCTGGTTTCTCAGTCTGTTTCCCAGTGCCGGTTTGAAGTTCCTGCAGTTTTCACTGTAAAACCGAGTTGGAGCTAGTACCTCCCCATATATATGTATGGATGGGGTTTGCAACTGAAAAGAAACTTTGTGTTCCCAACAAGCTAGGTGAAGGACGGCTTTCACACACACTTATCACTCAGAACTGAGCATGTGGAGAGACGTTCGTTCATCTAGCACAATGGGAACGGGTTGCAGGAGAAACTTTTACTCTGGTTTCTCAGTCTGTTTCCTAGTGCCGGTTTGAAGTTCCTGCAGTTTTCACTGTAAAACCGAGTTGGAGCTAGTACCTCCCCATATATATGTATGGAGTGGAGTTTGCAACTGAAAAGAAACTTTGTGTTCCCAACAAGCTAGGTGAAGGACGGCTTTCACACACACTTATCTCTCAGAACTGAGCATGTGGAGAGACGTTCGTTCATCTAGCACAAAGGGAACGGGTTGCAGGAGAAACTTTTACTCTGGTTTCTCAGTCTGTTTCCTAGTGCCGGTTTGAAGTTCCTGCAGTTTTCACTGTAAAACCGAGTTGGAGCTAGTACCTCCCCATTTATATGTATGGATTGGAGTTTGCAACTGAAAAGAAACTTTGTGTTCCCAACAAGCTAGGTGAAGGACGGCTTTCACACACACTTATCTCTCAGAACAGAGCTTGTGGAGAGAGGTTCGTTCATCTAGCACAAAGGGAACGAGTTGCAGGAGAAACTTTTACTCTGGTTTTTCAGTTTGTTTCCTAGTGCCGGTTTGAAGTTCCCGCAGTTTTCACTGTAAAACCTAGTTTAAGCTAGTACATCCCCATATATATGTATGGAGTGGAGTTTGCAGCTGAAAAGAAATTTTGTGTTCCCAACAAGCTAGGTGAAGGACGGCTTTCACACACACTTATCTCTCTAGAACTGAGCATGTGGAGAGACGTTCGTTCATCTAGCACAAAGGGCACGGGTTGCAGGAGAAACTTTTACTCTGGTTTCTCAGTCTGTTTCCTAGTGCCGGTTTGAAGTTCCTGCAGTTTTCACTGTAAAACCGAGTTGGAGCTATTACCTCCCCATATATATGTATGGAGTGGAGTTTGCAACTGAAAAGAAACTTTGTGTTCCCAACAAGCTAGGTGAAGTACGGCTTTCACACACACTTATCTCTCAGAACTGAGCTTGTGGAGAGACGTTCGTTCATATAGCACAAAGGGAACGGGTTGCATGAGAAACTTTTACTCTGGTTTCTCAGTCTGTTTCCTAGTGCCGGTTTGAAGTTCCTGCAGTTTTCACTGTAAAACAGAGTTGGAGCTAGTACCTCCCCATATATATGTATAGAGTGGAGTTTGCATATGAAAAGAAACTTTGTGTTCCCAACAAGCTAGGTGAAGGACGGCTTTCACACACACTTATCTCTCTGAACAGAGCATGTGGAGAGACGTTCGTTCATCTAGCTCAAAGGGAACGGGTTGCAGGAGAAACTTTTACTCTGGTTTCTCAGTCTGTTTCCTAGTGCCGGTTTGAAGTTCCTGCAGTTTTCACTGTCAAACCGTGTTGGAGCTTGTACCTCCCCATATATATGTATGGAGTGGTGTTTGCAACTGAAAAGAAACTTTGTGTTCCCAACAAGCTAGGTGAAGGACGGCTTTCACACACACTTATCTCTCAGAAATGAGCATGTGGAGAGACGTTCGTTCATCTAGCACAAAGGGAACGGGTTGCAGGAGAAACTGTTACTCTGGTTTCTCAGTCGGTTTCCTAGTGCCGGTTTGAAGTTCCTGCAATTTTCACTGTAAAACGGAGTTGGAGCTAGTACCTCCCCATATATATGTATGGAGTGTAGTTTGCAACTGAAAAGAAACTTTGTGTTAACAACAAGCTATGTGAAGGACGGCTTTCACACACAATTATCTCTCAGAACTGAGCATGTGGAGAGACGTTCGTTCATCTAGCACAAAGGGAACGTGTTGCAGGAGAAACTTTTACTCTGGTTTCTCAGTCTGTTTCCCAGTGCCGGTTTGAAGTTCCTGCAGTTTTCACTGTAAAACCGAGTTGGAGCTAGTACCTCCCCATATATATGTATGGATGGAGTTTGCAACTGAAAAGAAACTTTGTGTTCCCAACAAGCTAGGTGAAGGACGGCTTTCACACACACTTATCACTCAGAACTGAGCATGTGGAGAGACGTTCGTTCATCTAGCACAATGGGAACGGGTTGCAGGAGAAACTTTTACTCTGGTTTCTCAGTCTGTTTCCTAGTGCCGGTTTGAAGTTCCTGCAGTTTTCACTGTAAAACTGAGTTGGAGCTAGTACCTCCCCATATATATGTATGGAGTGGAGTTTGCAGCTGAAAAGAAATTTTGTGTTCCCAACAAGCTAGGTGAAGTACGGCTTTCACACACACTTATCTCTCAGAACTGAGCATGTGGAGAGACGTTCGTTCATCTAGCACAAAGGGAACGGGTTGCAGGAGAAACTTTTACTCTGGTTTCTCAGTCTGTTTCCTAGTGCCGGTTTGAAGTTCCTGCAGTTTTCTCTGTAAAACCGAGTTGGAGCTAGTACCTCCCCATATATATGTATGGAGTGGAGTTTGCAACTGAAAAGAAACTTTGTGTTAACAACAAGCTAGGTGAAGGACGGCTTTCACACACAATTATCTCTCAGAACTGAGCATGTGGAGAGACGTTCGTTCATCTAGCACAAAGGGAACGTGTTGCAGGAGAAACTTTTACTCTGGTTTCTCAGTCTGTTTCCTAGTGCCGGTTTGAAGATCCTGCAGTTTTCACTGTAAAACCGAGTTGGAGCTAGTACCTCCCCATATTTATGTATGGAATGGAGTTCGCATCTGAAAAGAAACTTTGTGTTCCCAACAAGCTAGGTGAAGGACGGCTTTCACACACAATTATCTCTCAGGACTGAGCATGTGGAGAGACGTTCGTTCATCTAGCACAAAGGGAACGGGTTGCAGGAGAAACTTTTACTCTGGTTTCTCAGTCTGTTTCCTAGTGCCGGTTTGAAGTTCCTGCAGTTTTCACTGTAAAACCGAGTTGGAGCTAGTACCTCCCCATATATATGTATTTAGTGGAGTTTGCACGTGAAAAGAAACTTTGTGTTCCCAACAATCTAGGTGAAGGACGGCTTTCACACACAATTATCTCTCAGGACTGAGCATGTGGAGAGACGTTCGTTCATCTAGCACAAAGGGAACGGGTTGCAGGAGAAACTTTTACTCTGGTGTCTCAGTCTGTTTCCTAGTGGTGGTTTGATGTTCCTGCAGTTTTCACTGTAAAACCGAGTTGGAGCTAGTACCTAACCATATATATGTATGGTGTGGAGTTTGCAACTGAAAAGAAACTTTGTGTTCCCAAAAAGCTAGGTGAAGGACGGCTTTCACACACACTAATATCTCTGAACAGAGCATGTGGAGAGACGTTCGTTCATCTAGCCCAAAGGGAACGGGTTGCAGGAGAAACTTTTACTCTGGTTTTTCAGTTTGTTTCCTAGTGCCGGTTTGAAGTTCCCACAGTTTTCACTGTAAAACCGAGTTGGAGCTAGTCCTCCCCTTATATATGTATGGAGTGGAGTTGGCAACTTAAAAGAATCTTTGTGTTCCCAACAAGCTAGGTGAAGGACGGCTTTCACACACACTTATTTCTCAGAACTGAGCATGTGGAGAGACGTTCGTTCATCTAGCACAAAGGGAACGGTTTGCAGGAGAAACTTTTACTCTGGTTTCTCAGTATGTTTCCTAGTGCCGGTTTGATGTTCCTGCAGTTTTCACTGTAAAACAGAGTTGGAGCTATTACCTCCCCATATATATGTATGGAGTGGATTTTGCAACTGAAAAGAAACTTTGTGTTCCCAACAAGCTAGGTTAAGGACGGCTTTCAAACCCAATTATCTCTCAGGACTGAGCATGTGGAGAGACGTTCGTTCATCTAGCACAAAGGGAACGGGTTGCAGGAGAAACTTTTACTCTGGTTTCTCAGTCTGTTTCCTAGTGCCGGTTTGAAGTTCCTGCAGTTTTCACTGTAAAACCGAGTTGGAGCTAGTACCTCCCCATATATATGTAAGGAGTGTAGTTTGCAACTGAAAAGAAACTTTGTGTTCTAAACAAGCAAGGTGAAGGACGGCTTACACACACACTTATCTCTCAGAACTGAGCATGTGGAGAGACGTTCGTTCATCTAGCTCAAAGGGAACGGGTTGCAGGAGAAACTTTTACTCTGGTTTCTCAGTCTGTTTCCTAGTGCCGGTTTGAAGTTCCTGCAGTTTTCACTGTAAAACCGAGTTGGAGCTAGTACCTCCCCATATATATGTATGGAGTGGAGTTCCCAACTGAAAAGAAACTTTGTGTTCCCAACAAGCTAGGTGAAGGACGGCTTTCACACACACTTATATCTCTGAACAGAGCATGTGGAGAGACGTTCGTTCATCTAGCCCAAAAGGAACGGGTTGCAGGAGAAACTTTAACTCTGGTTTTTCAGTGTGTTTCCTAGTGCCGGTTTGAAGTTCCCACAGTTTTCACTGTAAAACCGAGTTTGAGCTAGTACATCCCCATATATATGTATGGAGTGGAGTTTGCAGCTGAAAAGAAATTTTGTGTTCCCAACAAGCTAGGTGAAGGACGGCTTTCACACACAATTATCTCTCAGAACTTAGCATGTGGAGAGACTTTCGTTCATCTAGCACAAAGGGAACGGGTTGCAGGAGAAACTTTTACTCTGGTTTCTCAGTCTGTTTCCTAGTGCCGGTTTGAAGTTCCCGCAGTTTTCACTGTAAAACCGAGTTGGAGCTAGTCCTCCCCTTATATATGTATGGATTGGAGTTTGCAACTTAAAAGAAACTTTGTGTTCCCAACAAGCTAGGTGAAGGACGGCTTTCACACACACTTATCTCTCAGAACTGAGCATGTGGAGAGACGTTCGTTCATCTAGCACAAAGGGAACGGTTTGAAGGAGAAACTTTTACTCTGGTTTCTGAGTCTGTTTCCTAGTGCCGGTGTGAAGTTCCTGCAGTTTTCACTGTAAAACCGAGTTGGAGCTAGTACCTCCCCATATATATGTATGGAGTGGATTTTGCAACTGAAAAGAAACTTTGTGTTCCCAACAAGCTAGGTGAAGGACGGCTTTCAAACCCAATTATCTCTCAGGACTGAGCATGTGGAGAGACGTTCGTTCATCTAGCACAAAGGGAACGGTTTGCAGGAGAAACTTTTACTCTGGTGTCTCAGTCTGTTGCCTAGTGCCGGTTTGAAGTTCCTGCAGTTTTCACTGTAAAACCGAGTTGGAGCTAGTACCTCCCCATATATATGTATGGAGTGTAGTTTGCAACTGAAAAGAAACTTTGTGTTCTAAACAAGCAAGGTGAAGGACGGCTTACACACACACTTATCTCTCAGAACTGAGCATGTGGAGAGACGTTCGTTCATCTAGCTCAAAGGGAACGGGTTGCAGGAGAAACTTTTACTCTGGTTTCTCAGTCTGTTTCCTAGTGCCGGTTTGAAGTTCCTGCAGTTTTCACTGTAAAACCGAGTTGGAGCTATTACCTGCCCATTTTTATGTATGGAGTGGTGTTTGCAAGTGAAAAGAAACTTTGTGTTCCCAACAATCTAGGTGAAGGACGGCTTTCACACACACTTATCTCTCAGAACTGAGCATGTGGAGAGACGTTCGTTCATCTAGCACAAAGGGAACGGATTGCAGAAGAAACTTTTACTCTGGTTTCTAAGTGTGTTTCCTAGTGCCGGTTTGAAGTTCCTGCAGTTTTCACTGTAAAACAGATTTGGAGCTAGTACCTCCCCATATATATGTATGGAGTGGAGTTTGCTCCTGGAAAGAAACTTTGTGTTCCCAACAAGCTAGGTGAAGGACGGTTTTCACACACAATTATCTCTCAGAACTGAGCATGTGGAGAGACGTTCGTTCATCTAGCACAAAGGGAACGGGTTGCAGGAGAAACTTTTACTCTGGTTTCTCAGTCTGTTTCCTAGTGCCGGTTTGAAGTTCCTGCAGTTTTCACTGCAAAACCGAGTTGGAGCTAGTACCACCCCATATATATGTATAGAGTGGAGTTTGCATATGAAAAGAAACTTTGTGTTCCCAACAAGCTAGGTGAAGGACGGCTTTCACACACACTTATCTCTCAGAACTGAGCATGTGGAGAGACGTTGGTTCATCTAGCACAAAGAGAAAGGGTTGCAGGAGAAACTTTTACTCTGGTTTCTCAGTCTGTTTCCTAGTGCCGGTTTGAAGTTCCTGCAGTTTTCACTGTAAAACCGAGTTGGAGCTAGTACCTCCCCATATATATGTATGGATTGGTGTTTGCAACTGAAAAGAAAATTTGTGTTCCCAACAAGCTAGGTGAAGGACGGCTTTTACACACACTTATTCTCAGAACTGAGCATGTGGAGAGACGTTCGTTCATCTAGCACAAAGGGAACGGGTTGCAGGAGAAACTTTTACTCTGGTTTCTCAGTCTGTTTCCTAGTGCCGGTTTGAAGTTCCTGCAGTTTTCACTGTAAAACCGAGTTGGAGCTAGTACCTCCCCATATATATGTATGGAGTGGGGTTTGCAACTGAAAAGAAACTTTGTGTTCCCAACAAGCTAGGTGAAGGACGGCTTTCACACACACTTATCTCTCAGAACTGATCATGTGGAGAGACGTTCGTTCATCTAGCACAAAGGGAACGGGTTGCAGGAGAAACTTTTGCTCTGGTTTCTCAGTCTGTTTCCTAGTGCCGGTTTGAAGTTCCTGCAGTTTTCACTGTAAAACCGAGTTGGAGCTAGTACCTCCCCATATGTATGTATGGAGTGGAGTTTGCAACTGAAAAGAGACTTTGTGTTCCTAACAAGCTAGGTGAAGTACGGCTTTCACACACACTTATCTCTCAGAACTGAGCTTGTGGAGAGACGTTCGTTCATATAGCACAAAGGAAACGGGTTGCAGGAGAAACTTTTACTCTGGTTTTTCATTCTGTTTCCTAGTGCCGGTTTGAAGTTCCTGCAGTTTTCACTGTAAAACAGAGTTGGAGCTAGTACCTCCCCATATATATGTATAGAGTGGAGTTTGCATATGAAAAGAAACTTTGTGTTCCCAGCAAGCTAGGTGAAGACGGCTTTCACACACACTTATCTCTCAGCACGGAGCATGTGGAGAGACGTTCGTTCATCTACCACAAGGGAACGGGTTTCAGGAGAAACTTTTACTCTGGTTTCTCAGTCGGTTTCCTAGTGCCGGTTTGAAGTTCCTGCAATTTTCACTGTAAAACCGAGTTGGAGCTAGTACTTCCCCATATATATGTATGGAGTGGAATTTGCAACTGAAAAGAAACTTTGTGTTCCCAACAAGCTAGGTGAAGGACGGCTTTCACACACACTTATCTCTCAGAACTGAGCATGTGGAGAGACGTTCGTTTGTCTGGCACAAAGGGAAAGTGTTGCAGGAGAAAGTTTTACTCTGGTTTCTCAGTCTGTTTCCTAGTGCCGGTTTGAAGTTCCTGCAGTTTTCCCTGTAAAACCGAGTTGGAGCTAGTACCTCCCCATATATATGTATGGATTGGAGTTTGCAACTGAAAAGAAACTTTGTGTTAACAACAAGCTAGGTGAAGGACGGCTTTCACACACAATTATCTCTCAGAACTGAGCATGTGGAGAGACGTTCGTTCATCTAGCACAAAGGGAACGGTTGCAGGAGAAACTTTTACTCTGGTTTCTCAGTCTGTTTCCTAGTGCCGTTTTGAAGTTCCTGCAGTTTTCACTGTAAAACCGAGTTGGAGCTAGTACCTCCCCATATTTATGTATGGAATTGAGTTCGCATCTGAAAAGAAACTTTGTGTTCCCAACAAGCTAGTATAAGGACTTCTTTCACTCATAATTATCTCTCAGGACTGAGCATGTGGAGAGACGTTCGTTCATCTAGCACAAAGGGAACGGGTTGCAGGAGAAACTTTTTCTCTGGTTTCTCAGTCTGTTTCCTAGTGCCGGTTTGAAGTTCCCGCAGTTTTCACTGTAAAACCGAGTTGGAGCTAGTCCTCCCCATATATATGTATGGAGTGGAGTTTGCAACTGAAAAGAAACTTTGTGTTCCCAACAAGCAAGGTGAAGGACGGCTTTCACACACACTTATCTCTCAGAACTGAGCATGTGGAGAGACGTTCGTTCATCTAGCACAAAGAGAACGGGTTGCAAGAGAAACTTTAACTCTGGTTTCTCAGTCTGTTTCCTAGTGCCGGTTTGAAGTTCCCGCAGTTTTCACTGTAAAACCGAGTTGGAGCTAGTCCTCCCCATATATATGAATGGAGTGGAGTTTGCAACTGAAAAGAAACTTTGTGTTCCCTACAAGCTAGGTGAAGTACGGCTTTCACACACACTTATCTCTCAGATCTGAGCATGAGGAGAGACGTTCGTTCATCTAGCACAAAGGGAACGGGTTGCAGGAGAAACTTTTACTCTGGTTTCTCAGTCTGTTTCCTAGTGCCGGTTTGAAGTTCCTGCAGTTTTCACTGTAAAACCGAGTTGGAGCTAGTACTTCCCCATATATATGTATGGAGTGGAGTTTGCAACTAAAAAGAAACTTTGTTTTCCCAACAAGCTAGGTGAAGGACGGCTTTCACACACACTTATCTCTCAGAACTGAGCATGTGGAGAGACGTTCGTTCATCTAGCACAAAGGGAACGGGTTGCAGGAGAAACTTTTACTCTGGTTTCTCAGTCTGTTTCCTAGTGCCGGTATGAAGTTCCTGCAGTTTTCACTGTAAAACCGAGTTGGAGCTAGTACCTGCCCATTTTTATGTATGGAGTGGAGTTTGCAAGTGAAAAGAAACTTTGTTTTCCCAACAATCTAGGTGAAGGACGGCTTTCACACACACATATCCCTCAGAACTGAGCACGTGGATAGACGTTCGTTTATCTAGCACAAAGGGAACGGGTTGCAGGAGAAACTTTTACTCTGGTTTCTCAGTCTGTTTCCTAGGGCCGGTTTGAAGTTCCTGCAGTTTTCACTTTAAAACCGAGTTTGAGCTAGTACATCCCCATATATATGTATGGAGTGGAGTTTGCAGCTGAAAAGAAATTTTGTGTTCCCAACAAGGTAGGTGAAGGACGGCTTTCACACACAATTATCTCTCAGAACTGAGCATGTGGAGAGACTTTCGTTCATCTAGCACAAAGGGAACGGGTTGCAGGAGAAACTTTTACTCTGGTTTCTCAGTCTGTTTCCTAGTGCCGGGTTGAAGTTCCCGCAGTTTTCACTGTAAAACCGAGTTGGAGCTAGTCCTCCCCTTATATATGCATGGAGTGGAATTTGCAACTTAAAAGAAACTTTGTGTTCCCAACAAGCTAGGTGAAGGACAGCTTTCACACACACTTATCTCTCAGATCTGAGCATGTGGAGAGACGTTCGTTCATCTAGCACAAAGGGAACGGTTTGCAGGAGAAACTTTTTCTCTGGTTTCTCAGTCTGTTTCCTAGTGCCGGTTTGAAGTTCCTGCAGTTTTCACTGTAAAACCGATTTGAAGCTAGTACCTCCCCATATTTATGTATGGAATGGAGTTCGCATCTGAAAAGAAACTTTGTGTTCTAAACAAGCAAGGTGAAGGACGGCTTACACACACACATATCTCTCAGAACTGAGCATGTGGAGAGACGTTAGTTCATCTAGCTCAAAGGGAACGGGTTGCAGGAGAAAGTTTTACTCTGGTTTCTCAGTCTGTTTCCTAGTGCCGGTTTGAAGTTCCTGCAGTTTTCACTGTAAAACCGAGTTGGAGCTAGTACCTGACCATTTTTAAGTATGGAGTGGAGTTTGCAACTGAAAAGAAACTTTGTGTTCCCAACAAGCTAGTATAAGGACTTCTTTCACACATAATTAACTATCAGAACTGAGCATGTGGAGAGACGTTCGTTCATCTAGCACAAAGGGAACGGGTTGCAGGAGAAACTTTTACTCTGGTTTCTCTGTCTGTTTCCTAGTGCCGGTTTGAAGTTCCTGCAGTTTTCACTGTAAAACCGAGTTGGAGCTAGTACCTCCCCATATATATGTATGGAGTGGAGTTTGCAACTGAAAAGAAACTTTGTGTTCCCAACAAGCTAGGTGAAGGACGGCTTACACACACACTTATCTCTCAGAACTGAGCATGTGGAGAGACGTTCGTTCATCTAGCACAAAGGGAACGGGTTGCAGGAGAAACTGTTACTCTGGATTCTCAGTCTGTTTCCTAGTGCCGGTTTGAAGTTCCCGCAGTTTTCACTGTAAAACCGAGTTGGAGCTAGTACCTCCCCATATATATGTATGGAGTGGAGTTTGCAACTGAAAAGAAACTTTGTGTTCCCAACAAGCTAGTTGAAGGACGGCTTTCACACACACTTATCTCTCAGAACTGAGCATGTGGAGAGACGTTCGTTCATCTAGCACAAAGGGAACGGTTTGCAGGAGAAACTTTTTCTCTGGTTTCTCAGTCTGTTTCCTAGTGCCGGTTTGAAGTTCCTGCAGTTTTCACTGTAAAACCGTTTTGAAGCTAGTACCTCCCCATATTTATGTATGGAATGGAGTTCGCATCTGAAAAGAAACTTTGTGTTCTAAACAAGCAAGGTGAAGGACGGCTTACACACACACATATCTCTCAGAACTGAGCATGTGGAGAGACGTTAGTTCATCTAGCTCAAAGGGAACGGGTTGCAGGAGAAAGTTTTACTCTGGTTTCTCAGTCTGTTTCCTAGTGCCGGTTTGAAGTTCCTGCAGTTTTCACTGTAAAACCGAGTTGGAGCTAGTACCTGACCATTTTTAAGTATGGAGTGGAGTTTGCAACTGAAAAGAAACATTGTGTTCCCAACAAGCTAGTATAAGGACTTCTTTCACACATAATTAACTATCAGAACTGAGCATGTGGAGAGACGTTCGTTCATCTAGCACAAAGGGAACGGGTTGCAGGAGAAACTTTTACTCTGGTTTCTCTGTCTGTTTCCTAGTGCCGGTTTGAAGTTCCTGCAGTTTTCACTGTAAAACCGAGTTGGAGCTAGTACCTCCCCATATATATGTATGGAGTGGAGTTTGCAACTGAAAAGAAACTTTGTGTTCCCAACAAGCTAGGTGAAGGACGGCTTTCACACACACTTATCTCTCAGAACTGAGCATGTGGAGAGACGTTCGTTCATCTAGCACAAAGGGAACGGGTTGCAGGAGAAACTGTTACTCTGGATTCTCAGTCTGTTTCCTAGTGCCGGTTTGAAGTTCCCGCAGTTTTCACTGTAAAACCGAGTTGGAGCTAGTACCTCCCCATATTTATGTATGGAATGGTGTTCGCATTTGAAAAGAAACTTTGTGTTCTCAACAAGCAAGTTGAAGGACGGCTTACACACACACTTATCTCTCAGAACTGAGCATGTGGAGAGACGTTCGTTCATCTAGCTCAAAGGGAACGGGTTGCAGGAGAAACTTTTACTCTGGTTTCTCAGTCTGTTTCCTAGTGCCGGTTTGAAGTTCCTGCAGTTTTCACTGTAAAACCGATTTGGAGCTTGTACCTCCCCATATATATGTATGGAGTGGTGTTTGCAACTGAAAAGAAACTTTGTGTTCCCAACAAGCTAGGTGAAGGACGGCTTTCACACACACTTATCTCTCAGAACTGAGCATGTGGAGAGACGTTCGTTCATCTAGCACAAAGGGAACGGGTTGCAGGAGAAACTTTTACTCTGGTTTCCCAGTCTGTTTCCTAGTGCCGGTTTGAAGTTCCAGCAGTTTTCACTGTAAAACCGAGTTGGAGCTAGTACCTCCCCATATATATGTATGGAGTGGAGTTTGCAACTTAAAAGAAACTTTGTGTTCCCAACAAGCTAGGTGAAGGACGGCTTTCACTCATAATTATCTCTCAGAACTGAGCATGTGGAGAGACGTTCGTTCATCTAGCACAAAGGGAACGGGTTGCAGGAGAAACTTTTTCTCTGGTTTCTCAGTCTGTTTCCTAGTGCCGGTTTGAAGTTCCCGCAGTTTTCACTGTAAAACCGAGTTGGAGCTAGTCCTACCCATATATATGTATGGAGTGGAGTTTGCAACTGAAAAGGAACTTTGTGTTCCCAACAAGCAAGGTGAAGGACGGCTTTCACACACACTTATCTCTCAGAACTGAGCATGTGGAGAGACGTTCGTTCATCTAGCACAAAGAGAACGGGTTGCAAGGGAAACTTTAACTCTGGTTTCTCAGTCTGTTTCCTAGTGCCGGTTTGAAGTTCCCGCAGTTTTCACTGTAAAACCGAGTTGGAGCTAGTCCTCCTCATATATATGAATGGAGTGGAGTTTGCAACTGAAAAGAAACTTTGTGTTCCCTACAAGCTAGGTGAAGTACGGCTTTCACACACACTTATCTCTCAGATCTGAGCATGTGGAGAGACGTTCGTTCATCTAGCACAAAGGGAACGGGTTGCAGGAGAAACTTTTACTCTGGTTTCTCAGTCTGTTTCCTAGTGCTGGTTTGAAGTTCCTGAAATTTTCACTGTAAAATCGAGTTGGAGCTAGTACCTGACCATTTTTATGTATGGAGTGGAGTTTGCAAGTGAAAAGAAACTTTGTGTTCCCAACAAGATAGGTGAAGTACGGGTTTCACACACACTTATCTCTCAGAACTGAGCATGTGGAGAGACGTTTGTTCATCTAGCACGAAGGGAACGGGTTGCAGGAGAAACTTTTACTCTGGTTTCTCAGTCTGTTTCCTAGTGCCGGTTTGAAGTTCCTGCAGATTTCACTGTAAAACCGATTTGGAGCTAGTAACTCCCCATATTTATGTATGGAATGAAGTTCGCATCTGAAAAGAAACTTTGTGTTCTCAACATGCAAGGTGAAGTACGGCTTACACACACACTTATCTCTCAGAACTGAGCATGTGGAGAGACGTTCGATCATCTAGCTCAAAGGGAACGGGTTGCAGGAGAAACTTTTACTCTGGTTTCTCAGTCTGTTTCCTAGTGCCGGTTTGAAGTTCCTGCAGTTTTCACTGTAAAACCGAGTTGGAGCTAGTACTTCCCCATATATATGTATGGAGTGGAGTTTGCAACTAAAAAGAAACTTTGTGTTCCCAACAAGCTAGGTGAAGGACGGCTTTCACACACACTTATCTCTCAGAACTGAGCATGTGGAGAGACGTTCGTTCATCTAGCACAAAGGGAACGGGTTGCAGGAGAAACTTTTACTCTGGTTTCTCAGTCTGTTTCCTAGTGCCGGTTTGAAGTTCCTGCAGTTTTCACTGTAAAACCGAGTTGGAGCTAGTACCTGCCCATTTTTATGTATGGAGTGGAGTTTGCAAGTGAAAAGAAACTTTGTTTTCCCAACAATCTAGGTGAAGGACGGCTTTCACACACACATATCATTCAGAACTGAGCACGTGGATAGACGTTCGTTTATCTAGCACAAAGGGAACGGGTTGCAGGAGAAACTTTTACTCTGGTTTCTCAGTCTGTTTCCTAGTGCCGGTTTGAAGTTCCTGCAGTTTTCACTTTAAAACCGAGTTTGAGCTAGTACATCCCCATATATATGTATGGAGTGGAGTTTGCAGCTGAAAAGAAATTTTGTGTTCCCAACAAGCTAGGTGAAGGACGGCTTTCACACACAATTATCTCTCAGAACTGAGCATGTGGAGAGACTTTCGTTCATCTAGCACAAAGGGAACGGGTTGCAGGAGAAACTTTTACTCTGGTTTCTCAGTCTGTTTCCTAGTGCCGGTTTGAAGTTCCCGCAGTTTTCACTGTAAAACCGAGTTGGAGCTAGTCCTCCCCTTATATATGTATGGAGTGGAGTTTGCAACTTAAAAGAAACTTTGTGTTCCCAACAAGCTAGGTGAAGGACGGCTTTCACACACACTTATCTCTCAGATCTGAGCATGTGGAGAGACGTTCGTTCATCTAGCACAAAGGGAACGGTTTGCAGGAGAAACTTTTACTCTGGTTTCTCAGTCTGTTTCCTAGTGCCGGTTTGAAGTTCCTGCAGTTTTCACTGTAAAACCGATTTGAAGCTAGTACCTCCCCATATTTATGTATGGAATGGAGTTCGCATCTGAAAAGAAACTTTGTGTTCTAAACAAGCAAGGTGAAGGACGGCTTACACACACACATATCTCTCAGAACTGAGCATGTGGAGAGACGTTAGTTCATCTAGCTCAAAGGGAACGGGTTGCAGGAGAAAGTTTTACTCTGGTTTCTCAGTCTGTTTCCTAGTGCCGATTTGAAGTTCCTGCAGTTTTCACTGTAAAACCGAGTTGGAGCTAGTACCTGACCATTTTTATGTATGGAGTGGAGTTTGCAACTGAAAAGAAACTTTGTGTTCCCAACAAGCTAGTATAAGGACTTCTTTCACACATAATTAACTATCAGAACTGAGTATGTGGAGAGACGTTCGTTCATCTAGCACAAAGGGAACGGGTTGCAGGAGAAACTTTTACTCTGGTTTCTCAGTCTGTTTCCTAGTGCCGGTATGAAGTTCCTGCAGTTTTCACTGTAAAACCGAGTTGGAGCTAGTTCCTGCCCATTTTTATGTATGGAGTGGAGTTTGCAAGTGAAAAGAAACTTTGTTTTCCCAACAATCTAGGTGAAGGACGGCTTTCACACACACATATCATTCAGAACTGAGCACGTGGATAGACGTTCGTTTATCTAGCACAAAGGGAACGGGTTGCAGGAGAAACTTTTACTCTGGTTTCTCAGTCTGTTTCCTAGTGCCGGTTTGAAGTTCCTGCAGATTTCACTGTAAAACCGATTTGGAGCTAGTAACTCCCCATATTTATGTATGGAATGAAGTTCGCATCTGAAAAGAAACTTTGTGTTCTCAACATGCAAGGTGAAGTACGGCTTACACACACACTTATCTCTCAGAACTGAGCATGTGGAGAGACGTTCGATCATCTAGCTCAAAGGGAACGGGTTGCAGGAGAAACTTTTACTCTGGTTTCTCAGTCTGTTTCCTAGTGCCGGTTTGAAGTTCCTGCAGTTTTCACTGTAAAACCGAGTTGGAGCTAGTACTTCCCCATATATATATATGGAGTGGAGTTTGCAACTAAAAAGAAACTTTGTGTTCTCAACAAGCTAGGTGAAGGACGGCTTTCACACACACTTATCTCTCAGAACTGAGCATGTGGAGAGACGTTCGTTCATCTAGCACAAAGGGAACGGGTTGCAGGAGAAACTTTTACTCTGGTTTCTCAGTCTGTTTCCTAGTGCCGGTATGAAGTTCCTGCAGTTTTCACTGTAAAACCGAGTTGGAGCTAGTACCTGCCCATTTTTATGTATGGAGTGGAGTTTGCAAGTGAAAAGAAACTTTGTTTTCCCAACAATCTAGGTGAAGGACGGCTTTCACACACACATATCATTCAGAACTGAGCACGTGGATAGACGTTCGTTTATCTAGCACAAAGGGAACGGGTTGCAGGAGAAACTTTTACTCTGGTTTCTCAGTCTGTTTCCTAGTGCCGGTTTGAAGTTCCTGCAGTTTTCACTTTAAAACCGAGTTTGAGCTAGTACATCCCCATATATATGTATGGAGTGGAGTTTGCAGCTGAAAAGAAATTTTGTGTTCCCAACAAGCTAGGTGAAGGACGGCTTTCACACACAATTATCTCTCAGAACTGAGCATGTGGAGAGACTTTCGTTCATCTAGCACAAAGTGAACGGGTTGCAGGAGAAACTTTTACTCTGGTTTCTCAGTCTGTTTCCTAGTGCCGGTTTGAAGTTCCCGCAGTTTTCACTGTAAAACCGAGTTGGAGCTAGTCCTCCCCTTATATATGTATGGAGTGGAGTTTGCAACTTAAAAGAAACTTTGTGTTCCCAACAAGCTAGGTGAAGGACGGCTTTCACACACACTTATCTCTCAGATCTGAGCATGTGGAGAGACGTTCGTTCATCTAGCACAAAGGGAACGGTTTGCAGGAGAAACTTTTACTCTGGTTTCTCAGTCTGTTTCCTAGTGCCGGTTTGAAGTTCCTGCAGTTTTCACTGTAAAACCGATTTGAAGCTAGTACCTCCCCATATTTATGTATGGAATGGAGTTCGCATCTGAAAAGAAACTTTGTGTTCTAAACAAGCAAGGTGAAGGACGGCTTACACACACACATATCTCTCAGAACTGAGCATGTGGAGAGACGTTAGTTCATCTAGCTCAAAGGGAACGGGTTGCAGGAGAAAGTTTTACTCTGGTTTCTCAGTCTGTTTCCTAGTGCCGGTTTGAATTTCCTGCAGTTTTCACTGTAAAACCGAGTTGGAGCTAGTACCTGACCATTTTTATGTATGGAGTGGAGTTTGCAACTGAAAAGAAACTTTGTGTTCCCAACTAGCTATGTGAAGGACGGCTTTCACACACACTTATCTCTCAGAACTGAGCATGTGGAGAGACGTTCGTTCATCTAGCACAAAGGGAACGGTTTGCAGGAGAAACTTTTACTCTGGTTTCTCAGTCTGTTTCCTAGTGCCGGTTTGAAGTTCCTGCAGTTTTCACTGTAAAACCGAGTTGGAGCTAGTACCTCCCCATATATATGTATGGAGTGGGGTTTGCAACTGAAAAGAAACTTTGTGTTCCAACAAGCTAGGTGAAGGACGGCTTTCACACACACTTATCTCTCAGAACTGAGCATGTGGAGAGACGTTCGTTCATCTAGCACAAAGGGAACGGGTTGCAGGTGAAACTTTTACTCTGGTTTCGCAGTCTGTTTCCCAGTGCCGGTTTGAAGTTCCTGCAGTTTTCACTGTAAAACCGAGTTGGAGCTAGTACCTCCCCATATATATGTATGGATGGAGTTTGCAACTGAAAAGAAACTTTGTGTTCCCAACAAGCTAGGTGAAGGACGGCTTTCACACACAATTATCTCTCAGAACTGAGCATGTGGAGAGACGTTCGTTCATCTAGCACAAAGGGAACGGGTTGCAGGAGAAACTTTTACTCTGGTTTCTCAGTCTGTTTCCTAGTGTCGGTTTGAAGTTCCTGCAGTTTTCACTGTAAAACCGAGTTGGAGCTAGTACCTCCCCATATATATGTATAGAGTGGAGTTTGCATATGAAAAGAAACTTTGTGTTCCCAACAAGCTAGGTGAAGGACGGCTTTCACACACACTTATCTCTCAGAACTGAGCATGTGGAGAGACGTTGGTTCATCTAGCACAAAGAGAAAGGGTTGCAGGAGAAACTTTTACTCTGGTTTCTCAGTCTGTTTCCTAGTGCCGGTTTGAAGTCCCTGCAGTTTTCACTGTAAAACCGAGTTGGAGCTAGTACCTCCCCATATATATGTATGGAGAGGAGTTTGCAACTGAAAAGAAACTTTGTGTTCCCAACAAGCTAGGTGAAGGACGGCTTTCACACACACTTATCTCTCAGAACTGAGCATGTGGAGAGACGTTCGTTCATCTAGCACAAAGGGAACGGGTTGCAGGAGAAACTTTTACTCTGGTTTCTGAGTCTGTTTCCTAGTGCCGGTTTGAAGTTCCTGCAGTTTTCACTGTAAAACCGAGTTGGAGCTAGTACCTCCCCATATATATGTATGGAGTGGAGTTTGCAACTGAAAAGAAACTTTGTGTTCCCAACAAGCTAGATGAAGGACGGCTTTCACACACACTTATCTCTCAGAACTGAGCATGTGGAGAGACGTTCGTTCATCTAGCACAAAGGGAACGGGTTGCAGGAGAAACTTTTACTCTGGTTTCTCAGTCTGTTTCCTAGTGCCGGTTTGAAGTTCCTGCAGTTTTCACTGTAAAACCAAGTTGGAGCTAGTACCTCCCCATATATATGTATGGAGTGGGGTTTGCAACTGAAAAGAAACTTTGTGTTCCCAACAAGCTAGGTGAAGGACGGCTTTCACACACACTTATCTCTCAGATCTGAGCATGTGGAGAGACATTCGTTCATCTAGCACAAAGGGAACGGGTTGCAGGAGAAACTTTTACTCTGGTTTCTCAGTCTGTTTCCCAGTGCCGGTTTGAAGTTCCTGCAGTTTTCACTGTAAAACCGAGTTGGAGCTAGTACCTCCCCATATATATGTATGGATGGAGTTTGCAACTGAAAAGAAACTTTGTGTTCCCAAGAAGCTAGGTGAAGGACGGCTTTGACACACACTTATCACTCAGAACTGAGCATGTGGAGAGACGTTCGTTCATCTAGCACAATGGGAACGGGTTGCAGGAGAAACTTTTACTCTGGTTTCTCAGTCTGTTTCCTAGTGCCGGTTTGAAGTTCCTGCAGTTTTCACTGTAAAACTGAGTTGGAGCTAGTACCTCCCCATATATATGTATGGAGTGGAGTTTGCAGCTGAAAAGAAATTTTGTGTTCCCAACAAGCTAGGTGAAGGACGGCTTTCACACACACTTATCTCTCAGAACTGAGCATGTGGAGAGACGTTCGTTCATCTAGCACAAATGGAACGGGTTGCAGGAGAAACTTTTACTCTGGTTTCTCAGTCTGTTTCCTAGTGCCGGTTTGAAGTTCCTGCAGTTTTCACTGTAAAACCGAGTTGGAGCTAGTACCTCCCCATTTATATGTATGGATTGGAGTTTGCAACTGAAAAGAAACTTTGTGTTCCCAACAAGCTAGGTGAAGGACGGCTTTCACACACACTTATCTCTCAGAACAGAGCATGTGGAGAGAGGTTCGTTCATCTAGCACAAAGGGAACGAGTTGCAGGAGAAACTTTTACTCTGGTTTTTCAGTTTGTTTCCTAGTGCCGGTTTGAAGTTCCCGCAGTTTTCACTGTAAAACCTAGTTTGAGCTAGTACATCCCCATATATATGTATGGAGTGGAGTTTGCAGCTGAAAAGAAATTTTGTGTTCCCAACAAGCTAGGTGAAGAACGGCTTTCACACACACTTATCTCTCTAGAACTGAGCATGTGGAGAGACGTTCATTCATCTAGCACAAAGGGCAAGGGTTGCAGGAGAAACTTTTACTCTGGTTTCTCAGTCTGTTTCCTAGTGCCGGTTTGAAGTTCCTGCAGTTTTCACTGTAAAACCGAGTTGGAGCTATTACCTCCCCATATATATGTATGGAGTGGAGTTTGCAACTGAAAAGAAACTTTGTGTTCCCAACAAGCTAGGTGAAGTACGGCTTTCACACACACTTATCTCTCAGAACTGAGCTTGTGGAGAGACGTTCGTTCATATAGCACAAAGGGAACGGGTTGCATGAGAAACTTTTACTCTGGTTTCTCAGTCTGTTTCCTAGTGCCGGTTTGAAGTTCCTGCAGTTTTCACTGTAAAACAGAGTTGGAGCTAGTACCTCCCCATATATATGTATAGAGTGGAGTTTGCATATGAAAAGAAACTTTGTGTTCCCAACAAGCTAGGTGAAGGACGGCTTTCACACACACTTATCTCTCTGAACAGAGCATGTGGAGAGACGTTCGTTCATCTAGCTCAAAGGGAACGGGTTGCAGGAGAAACTTTTACTCTGGTTTCTCAGTCTGTTTCCTAGTGCCGGTTTGAAGTTCCTGCAGTTTTCACTGTAAAACCGTGTTGGAGCTTGTACCTCCCCATATATATGTATGGAGTGGTGTTTGCAACTGAAAAGAAACTTTGTGTTCCCAACAAGCTAGGTGAAGGACGGCTTTCACACACACTTATCTCTCAGAAATGAGCATGTGGAGAGACGTTCGTTCATCTAGCACAAAGGGAACGGGTTGCAGGAGAAACTGTTACTCTGGTTTCTCAGTCGGTTTCCTAGTGCCGGTTTGAAGTTCCTGCAATTTTCACTGTAAAACCGAGTTGGAGCTAGTACTTCCCCATATATATGTATGGAGTGGAGTTTGCAACTGAAAAGAAACTTTGTGTTCCCAACAAGCTAGGTGAAGGACGGCTTTCACACACACTTATCTCTCAGAACTGAGCATGTGGAGAGACGTTCGTTTGTCTGGCACAAAGGGAAAGTGTTGCAGGATAAAGTTTTACTCTGGTTTCTCAGTCTGTTTCCTAGTGCCGGTTTGAAGTTCCTGCAGTTTTCCCTGTAAAACCGAGTTGGAGCTAGTACCTCCCCATATATATGTATGGAGTGGAGTTTGCAACTGAAAAGAAACTTTGTGTTAACAACAAGCTAGGTGAAGGACGGCTTTCACACACAATTATCTCTCAGAACTGAGCATGTGGAGAGACGTTCGTTCATCTAGCACAAAGGGAACGTGTTGCAGGAGAAACTTTTACTCTGGTTTCTCAGTCTGTTTCCCAGTGCCGGTTTGAAGTTCCTGCAGTTTTCACTGTAAAACCGAGTTGGAGCTAGTACCTCCCCATATATATGTATGGATGGAGTTTGCAACTGAAAAGAAACTTTGTGTTCCCAACAAGCTAGGTGAAGGACGGCTTTCACACACACTTATCACTCAGAACTGAGCATGTGGAGAGACGTTCGTTCATCTAGCACAATGGGAACGGGTTGCAGGAGAAACTTTTACTCTGGTTTCTCAGTCTGTTTCCTAGTGCCGGTTTGAAGTTCCTGCAGTTTTCACTGTAAAACTGAGTTGGAGCTAGTACCTCCCCATATATATGTATGGAGTGGAGTTTGCAGCTGTAAAGAAATTTTGTGTTCCCAACAAGCTAGGTGAAGGACGGCTTTCACACACACTTATCTCTCAGAACTGAGCATGTGGAGAGACGTTCGTTCATCTAGCACAAAGGGAACGGGTTGCAGGAGAAACTTTTACTCTGGTTTCTCAGTCTGTTTCCTAGTGCCGGTTTGAAGTTCCTGCAGTTTTCACTGTAAAACCGAGTTGGAGCTAGTACCTCCCCATTTATATGTATGGATTGGAGTTTGCAACTGAAAAGAAACTTTGTGTTCCCAACAAGCTAGGTGAAGGACGGCTTTCACACACACTTATCTCTCAGAACAGAGCATGTGGAGAGACGTTCGTTCATCTAGCACAAAGGGAACGAGTTGCAGGAGAAACCTTTACTCCGGTTTTTCAGTTTGTTTCCTAGTGCCGGTTTGAAGTTCCCGCAGTTTTCACTGTAAAACCTAGTTTGAGCTAGTACATCCCCATATATATGTATGGAGTGGAGTTTGCAGCTGAAAAGAAATTTTGTGTTCCCAACAAGCTAGGTGAAGGACGGCTTTCACACACACTTATCTCTCTAGAACTGAGCATGTGGAGAGACGTTCGTTCATCTAGCACAAAGGGCACGGGTTGCAGGAGAAACTTTTACTCTGGTTTCTCAGTCTGTTTCCTAGTGCCGGGTTGAAGTTCCTGCAGTTTTCACTGTAAAACCGAGTTGGAGCTATTACCTCCCCATATATATGTATGGAGTGGAGTTTGCAACTGAAAAGAAACTTTGTGTTCCCAACAAGCTAGGTGAAGGACGGCTTTCACACACACTTATCTCTCAGAACTGAGCATGTGGAGAGACGTTCGTTTGTCTGGCACAAAGGGAAAGTGTTGCAGGATAAAGATTTACTCTGGTTTCTCAGTCTGTTTCCTAGTGCCGGTTTGAAGTTCCTGCAGTTTTCCCTGTAAAACCGAGTTGGAGCTAGTACCTCCCCATATATATGTATGGAGTGGAGTTTGCAACTGAAAAGAAACTTTGTGTTAACAACAAGCTAGGTGAAGGACGGCTTTCACACACAATTATCTCTCAGAACTGAGCATGTGGAGAGACGTTCGTTCATCTAGCACAAAGGGAACGTGTTGCAGGAGAAACTTTTACTCTGGTTTCTCAGTCTGTTTCCTAGTGCCGGTTTGAAGTTCCTGCAGTTTTCACTGTAAAAACGAGTTGGAGCTAGTACCTCCCCATATTTATGTATGGAATGGAGTTCGCATCTGAAAAGAAACTTTGTGTTCCCAACAAGCTAGGTGAAGGACGGCTTTCACACACAATTATCTCTCAGGACTGAGCATGTGGAGAGACGTTCGTTCATCTAGCACAAAGGGAACGGGTTGCAGGAGAAACTTTTACTCTGGTTTCTCAGTCTGTTTCCTAGTGCCGGTTTGAAGTTCCTGCAGTTTTCACTGTAAAACCGAGTTGGAGCTAGTACCTCCCCATATATATGTATTTAGTGGAGTTTACACCTGAAAAGAAACTTTGTGTTCCCAACAATCTAGGTGAAGGACGGCTTTCACACACAATTATCTCTCAGGACTGAGCATGTGGAGAGACGTTCGTTCATCTAGCACAAATGGAACGGGTTGCAGGAGAAACTTTTACTCTGGTGTCTCAGTCTGTTTCCTAGTGGTGGTTTGAAGTTCCTGCAGTTTTCACTGTAAAACCGAGTTGGAGCTAGTACCTAACCATATATATGTATGGTGTGGAGTTTGCAACTGAAAAGAAACTTTGTGTTCCCAACAAGCTAGGTGAAGGACGGCTTTCACACACACTAATATCTCTGAACAGAGCATGTGGAGAGACGTTCGTTCATCTAGCCCAAAGGGAACGGGTTGCAGGAGAAACTTTTACTCTGGTTTCTCAGTCTGTTTCCTAGTGCCGGTTTGAAGTTCCCGCAGTTTTCACTGTAAAACCGAGTTGGAGCTAGTCCTCCCCTTATATATGTATGGAGTGGAGTTTGCAACTTAAAAGAATCTTTGTGTTCCCAACAAGCTAGGTGAAGGACGGCTTTCACACACACTTATCTCTCAGAACTGAGCATGTGGAGAGACGTTCGTTCATCTAGCACAAAGGGAACGGTTTGCAGGAGAAACTTTTACTCTGGTTTCTCAGTATGTTTCCTAGTGCCGGTTTGATGTTCCTGCAGTTTTCACTGTAAAACCGAGTTGGAGCTATTACCTCCCCATATATATGTATGGAGTGGATTTTGCAACTGAAAAGAAACTTTGTGTTCCCAACAAGCTAGGTGAAGGACGGCTTTCAAACCCAATTATCTCTCAGGACTGAGCATGTGGAGAGACGTTCGTTCATCTAGCACAAAGGGAACGGGTTGCAGGAGAAACTTTTACTCTGGTGTCTCAGTCTGTTTCCTAGTGCCGGTTTGAAGTTCCTGCAGTTTTCACTGTAAAACCGAGTTGGAGCTAGTACCTCCCCATATATATGTATGGAGTGTAGTTTGCAACTGAAAAGAAACTTTGCGTTCTAAACAAGCAAGGTGAAGGACGGCTTACACACACACTTATCTCTCAGAACTGAGCATGTGGAGAGACGTTCGTTCATCTAGCTCAAAGGGAACGGGTTGCAGGAGAAACTTTTACTCTGGTTTCTCAGTCTTGTTCCTAGTGCCGGTTTGAAGTTCCTGCAGTTTTCACTGTAAAACCGAGTTGGAGCTAGTACCTCCCCATATATATGTATGGAGTGGAGTTCCCAACTGAAAAGAAAGTTTGTGTTCCCAACAAGCTTGGTGAAGGACGGCTTTCACACACACTTATATCTCTGAACAGAGCATGTGGAGAGACGTTCGTTCATCTAGCCCAAAAGGAACGGGTTGCAGGAGAAACTTTAACTCTGGTTTTTCAGTGTGTTTCCTAGTGCCGGTTTGAAGTTCCCACAGTTTTCACTGTAAAACCGAGTTTGAGCTAGTACATCCCCATATATATGTATGGAGTGGAGTTTGCAGCTGAAAAGAAATTTTGTGTTCCCAACAAGCTAGGTGAAGGACGGCTTTCACACACAATTATCTCTCAGAACTTAGCATGTGAAGAGACTTTCGTTCATCTAGCACAAAGGGAACGGTTTGCAGGAGAAACTTTTACTCTGGTTTCTCAGTCTGTTTCCTAGTGCCGGTTTGAAGTTCCCGCAGTTTTCACTGTAAAACCGAGTTGGAGCTAGTCCTCCCCTTATATATGTATGGATTGGAGTTTGCAACTTAAAAGAAACTTTGTGTTCCCAACAAGCTAGGTGAAGGACGGCTTTCACACACACTTATCTCTCAGATATGAGCATGTGGAGAGACGTTCGTTCATCTAGCACAAAGGGAACGGTTTGAAGGAGAAACTTTTACTCTGGTTTCTGAGTCTGTTTCCTAGTGCCGGTTTGAAGTTCCTGCAGTTTTCACTGTAAAACCGAGTTGGAGCTAGTACCTCCCCATATATATGTATGGAGTGGATTTTGCAACTGAAAAGAAACTTTGTGTTCCCAACAAGCTAGGTGAAGGACGGCTTTCAAACCCAATTATCTCTCAGGACTGAGCATGTGGAGAGACGTTCGCTCATCTAGCACAAAGGGAACGGTTTGCAGGAGAAACTTTTACTCTGGTGTCTCAGTCTGTTGCCTAGTGCCGGTTTGAAGTTCCTGCAGTTTTCACTGTAAAACCGAGTTGGAGCTAGTACCTCCTCATATATATGTATGGAGTGTAGTTTGCAACTGAAAAGAAACTTTGTGTTCTAAACAAGCAAGGTGAAGGACGGCTTACACACACACTTATCTCTCAGAACTGAGCATGTGGAGAGACGTTCGTTCATCTAGCTCAAAGGGAACGGGTTGCAGGAGAAACTTTTACTCTGGTTTCTCAGTCTGTTTCCTAGTGCCGGTTTGAAGTTCCTGCAGTTTTCACTGTAAAACCGAGTTGGAGCTAGTTCCTGCCCATTTTTATGTATGGAGTGGTGTTTGCAAGTGAAAAGAAACTTTGTGTTCCCAACAATCTAGGTGAAGGACGGCTTTCACACACACTTATCGCTCAGAACTGAGCATGTGGAGAGACGTTCGTTCATCTAGCACAAAGGGAACGGATTGCAGGAGAAACTTTTACTCTGGTTTCTCAGTGTGTTTCCTAGTGCCGGTTTGAAGTTCCTGCAGTTTTCACTGTAAAACCGATTTGGAGCTAGTACCTCCCCATATATATGTATGGAGTGGAGTTTGCACCTGGAAAGAAACTTTGTGTTCCCAACAAGCTAGGTGAAGGACGGTTTTCACACACAATTATCTCTCAGAACTGAGCATGTGGAGAGACGTTCGTTCATCTAGCACAAAGGGAACGGGTTGCAGGAGAAACTTTTACTCTGGTTTCTCAGTCTGTTTCCTAGTGCCGGTTTGAAGTTCCTGCAGTTTTCACTGTAAAACCGAGTTGGAGCTAGTACCACCCCATATATATGTATAGAGTGGAGTTTGCATATGAAAAGAAACTTTGTGTTCCCAACAAGCTAGGTGAAGGACGGCTTTCACACACACTTATCTCTCAGAACTGAGCATGTGGAGAGACGTTGGTTCATCTAGCACAAAGAGAAAGGGTTGCAGGAGAAACTTTTACTCTGGTTTCTCAGTCTGTTTCCTAGTGCCGGTTTGAAGTTCCTGCAGTTTTCACTGTAAAACCGAGTTGGAGCTGGTACCTCCCCATATATATGTATGGATTGGTGTTTGCAACTGAAAAGAAAATTTGTGTTCCCAACAAGCTAGGTGAAGGACGGCTTTTACACACACTTATTCTCAGAACTGAGCATGTGGAGAGACGTTCGTTCATCTAGCACAAAGGGAACGGGTTGCAGGAGAAACTTTTACTCTGGTTTCTCAGTCTGTTTCCTAGTGCCGGTTTGAAGTTCCTGCAGTTTTCACTGTAAAACCGAGTTGGAGCTAGTACCTCCCCATATATATGTATGGAGTGGGGTTTGCAACTGAAAAGAAACTTTGTGTTCCCAACAAGCTAGGTGAAGGACGGCTTTCACACACACTTATCTCTCAGAACTGAGCATGTGGAGAGACGTTCGTTCATCTAGCACAAAGGGAACGGGTTGCAGGAGAAACTTTTACTCTGGTTTCTTAGTCTGTTTCCTAGTGCCGGTTTGAAGTTCCTGCAGTTTTCACTGTAAAACCGAGTTGGAGCTTGTACCTCCCCATATATATGTATGGAGTGGAGTTTGCAACTGAAAAGAGACTTTGTGTTCCTAACAAGCTAGGTGAAGTACGGCTTTCACACACACTTATCTCTCAGAACTGAGCTTGTGGAGAGACGTTCGTTCATATAGCACAAAGGAAACGGGTTGCAGGAGAAACTTTTACTCTGGTTTCTCATTCTGTTTCCTAGTGCCGGTTTGAAGTTCCTGCAGTTTTCACTGTAAAACAGAGTTGGAGCTAGTACCTCCCCATATATATGTATAGAGTGGAGTTTGCATATGAAAAGAAACTTTGTGTTCCCAGCAAGCTAGGTGAAGACATCTTTCACACACACTTATCTCTCAGCACGTAGCATGTGGAGAGACGTTCGTTCATCTACCACAAGGGAACGGGTTTCAGGAGAAACTTTTACTCTGGTTTCTCAGTCGGTTTCCTAGTGCCGGTTTGAAGTTCCTGCAATTTTCACTGTAAAACCGAGTTGGAGCTAGTACTTCCCCATATATATGTATGGAGTGGAATTTGCAACTGAAAAGAAACTTTGTGTTCCCAACAAGCTAGGTGAAGGACGGCTTTCACACACACTTATCTCTCAGAACTGAGCATGTGGAGAGACGTTCGTTTGTCTGGCACAAAGGGAAAGTGTTGCAGGAGAAAGTTTTACTCTGGTTTCTCATTCTGTTTCCTAGTGCCGGTTTGAAGTTCCTGCAGTTTTCCCTGTAAAACCGAGTTGGAGCTAGTACCTCCCCATATATATATATGGAGTGGAGTTTGCAACTGAAAAGAAACTTTGTGTTAACAACAAGCTAGGTGAAGGACGGCATTCACACACAATTATCTCTCAGAACTGAGCATGTGGAGAGACGTTCGTTCATCTAGCACAAAGGGAACGGTTGCAGGAGAAACTTTTACTCTGGTTTCTCAGTCTGTTTCCTAGTGCCGTTTTGAAGTTCCTGCAGTTTTCACTGTAAAACCGAGTTGGAGCTAGTACCTCCCCATATTTATGTATGGAATGGAGTTCGCATCTGAAAAGAAACTTTGTGTTCCCAACAAGCTAGGTGAAGGACGGCCATCACACACAATTATCTCTCAGGACTGAGCATGTGGAGAGACGTTCGTTCATCTAGCACAAAGGGAACGGGTTGCAGGAGAAACTTTTACTCTGGTTTCTCAGTCTGTTTCCTAGTGCCGGTTTGAAGTTCCTGTAGTTTTCACTGTAAAACCGGGTTGGAGCTAGTACCACCCCATATATATGTATGGAGTGGAGTTTGCAACTGAAAAGAAACTTTGTGTTCCCAACAATCTAGGTGAAGGACGGCTTTCACACACAATTATCTCTCAGGACTGAGCATGTGGAGAGACGTTCGTTCATCTAGCACAAAGGGAACGTGTTGCAGGAGAAACTTTTACTCTGGTTTCTCAGTCTGTTTCCTAGTGCCGGTTTGAATTTCCTACAGTTTTCACTGTAAAATCGAGTTGGAGCTATTACCTCCCCATATATATGTATGGAGTGGAGTTTGCAACTGAAAAGAAACTTTGTGTTCCCAACAAGCTAGGTGAAGTACGGCTTTCACACACACTTATCTCTCAGAACTGAGCTTGTGGAGAGACGTTCGTTCATATAGCACAAAGGGAACGGGTTGCATGAGAAACTTTTACTCTGGTTTCTCAGTCTGTTTCCTAGTGCCGGTTTGAAGTTCCTGCAGTTTTCACTGTAAAACAGAGTTGGAGCTAGTACCTCCCCATATATATGTATAGAGTGGAGTTTGCATATGAAAAGAAACTTTGTGTTCCCAACAAGCTAGGTGAAGGACGGCTTTCACACACACTTATCTCTCTGAACAGAGCATGTGGAGAGACGTTCGTTCATCTAGCTCAAAAGGAACGGGTTGCAGGAGAAACTTTTACTCTGGTTTCTCAGGCTGTTTCCTAGTGCCGGTTTGAAGTTCCTGCAGTTTTCACTGTAAAACCGTGTTGGAGCTTGTACCTCCCCATATATATGTATGGAGTGGAGTTTGCAAGTGAAAAGAAACTTTGTGTTCCCAACAATCTATGTGAAGGGCGGCTTTCACACACACTTATCCTTCAGACCTGAGCACGTGGATAGACGTTCGTTTATCTAGCACAAAGGGAAAGGGTTGCAGGAGATACTATTACTCTGGTGTCTCAGTCTGTTTCCTAGTGCCGGTTTGAAGTTCCTGCAGTTTTCACTGTAAAACCGATTTGCAGCTAGTACCTCCCCATATTTATGTATGGAATGGAGTTTGCATTTGAAAAGAAACTTTGTGTTCTCAACAAGCAAGATGAAGGACGGCTTACACACACACTTATCTCTCAGAACTGAACATGTGGAGAGACGTTCGTTCATCTAGCTCAAAGGGAACGGGTTGCAGGAGAAACTTTTACTCTGGTTTCTCAGTCTGTTTCCTAGTGCCGGTTTGAAGTTCCTGCAGTTTTCACTGTAAAACCGAGTTGGAGCTTGTACCTCCCCATATATATGTATGGAGTGGTGTTTGCAACTGAAAAGAAACTTTGTGTTCCCAACAAGCTAGGTGAAGGACGGCTTTCACACACACTTATCTCTCAGAACTGAGCATGTGGAGAGACGTTCGTTCATCTAGCACAAAGGGAACGGGTTGCAGGAGAAACTTTTACTCTGGTTTCCCAGTCTGTTTCCTAGTGCCGGTTTGAAGTTCCTGCAGTTTTCACTGTAAAACCGTGTTGGAGTTAGTACCTCCCCATATATATGTATGGAGTGGGGTTTGCAACTTAAAAGAAACTTTGTGTTCCCAACAAGCTAGTATAAGGACTTCTTTCACTCATAATTATCTCTCAGAACTGAGCATGTGGAGAGACGTTCGTTCATCTAGCACAAAGGGAACGGGTTGCAGGAGAAACTTTTTCTCTGGTTTCTCAGTCTGTTTCCTAGTGCCGGTTTGAAGTTCCCGCAGTTTTCACTGTAAAACCGAGTTGGAGCTAGTCCTCCCCATATATATGTATGGAGTGGAGTTTGCAAGTGAAAAGAAACTTTGTGTTCCCAACAAGCAAGGTGAAGGACGGCTTTCACACACACTTATCTCTCAGAACTGAGCATGTGGAGAGACGTTCGTTCATCTAGCACAAAGAGAACGGGTTGCAAGAGAAACTTTAACTCTGGTTTCTCAGTCTGTTTCCTAGTGCCGGTTTGAAGTTCCCGCAGTTTTCACTGTAAAACCGAGTTGGAGCTAGTCCTCCCCATATATATGAATGGAGTGGAGTTTGCAAGTGAAAAGAAACTTTGTGTTCCCTACAAGCTAGGTGAAGTACGGCTTTCACACACACTTATCTCTCAGATCTGAGCATGTGGAGAGACGTTCGTTCATCTAGCACAAAGGGAACGGGTTGCAGGAGAAACTTTTACTCTGGTTTCTCAGTCTGTTTCCTAGTGCTGGTTTGAAGTTCCTGAAATTTTCACTGTAAAATCGAGTTGGAGCTAGTACCTGCCCATTTTTATGTATGGAGAGGAGTTTGCAAGTGAAAAGAAACTTTGTGTTCCCAACAAGATAGGTGAAGTACGGGTTTCACACACACTTATCTCTCAGAACTGAGCATGTGGAGAGACGTTTGTTCATCTAGCACGAAGGGAACGGGTTGCAGGAGAAACTTTTACTCTGGTTTCTCAGTCTGTTTCCTAGTGCCGGTTTGAAGTTCCTGCATATTTCACTGTAAAACCGATTTGGAGCTAGTAACACCCCATATTTATGTATGGAATGAAGTTCGCATCTGAAAAGAAACTTTGTGTTCTCAACAAGCAAGATGAAGGACGGCTTACACACACACTTATCTCTCAGAACTGAACATGTGGAGAGACGTTCGTTCATCTAGCTCAAAGGGAACGGGTTGCAGGAGAAACTTTTACTCTGGTTTCTCAGTCTGTTTCCTAGTGCCGGTTTGAAGTTCCTGCAGTTTTCACTGTAAAACCGAGTTGGAGCTTGTACCTCCCCATATATATGTATGGAGTGGTGTTTGCAACTGAAAAGAAACTTTGTGTTCCCAACAAGCTAGGTGAAGGACGGCTTTCACACACACTTATCTCTCAGAACTGAGCATGTGGAGAGACGTTCGTTCATCTAGCACAAAGGGAACGGATGCAGGAGAAACTTTTACTCTGTTTTCTCAGTCTGTTTCCTAGTGCCGGTTTGAAGTTCCTGCAGTTTTCACTGTAAAACCGAGTTGGAGTTAGTACCTCCCCATATATATGTATGGAGTGGAGTTTGCAACTTAAAAGAAACTTTGTGTTCCCAACAAGCTAGTATAAGGACTTCTTTCACTCATAATTATCTCTCAGAACTGAGCATGTGGAGAGACGTTCGTTCATCTAGCACAAAGGGAACGGGTTGCAGGAGAAACTTTTTCTCTGGTTTCTCAGTCTGTTTCCTAGTGCCGGTTTGAAGTTCCCGCAGTTTTCACTGTAAAACCGAGTTGGAGCTAGTCCTCCCCATATATATGTATGGAGTGGAGTTTGCAACTGAAAAGAAACTTTGTGTTCCCAACAAGCAAGGTGAAGGACGGCTTTCACACACACTTATCTCTCAGAACTGAGCATGTGGAGAGACGTTCGTTCATCTAGCACAAAGAGAACGGGTTGCAAGAGAAACTTTAACTCTGGTTTCTCAGTCTGTTTCCTAGTGCCGGTTTGAAGTTCCCGCAGTTTTCACTGTAAAACCGAGTTGGAGCTAGTCCTCCCCATATATATGAATGGAGTGGAGTTTGCAACTGAAAAGAAACTTTGTGTTCCCTACAAGCTAGGTGAAGTACGGCTTTCACACACACTTATCTCTCAGATCTGAGCATGTGGAGAGACGTTCGTTCATCTAGCACAAAGGGAACGGGTTGCAGGAGAAACTTTTACTCTGGTTTCTCAGTCTGTTTCCTAGTGCTGGTTTGAAGTTCCTGAAATTTTCACTGTAAAATCGAGTTGGAGCTAGTACCTGCCCATTTTTATGTATGGAGTGGAGTTTGCAAGTGAAAAGAAACTTTGTGTTCCCAACAAGATAGGTGAAGTACGGGTTTCACACACACTTATCTCTCAGAACTGAGCATGTGGAGAGACGTTTGTTCATCTAGCACTAAGGGAACGGGTTGCAGGAGAAACTTTTACTCTGGTTTCTCAGTCTGTTTCCTAGTGCCGGTTTGAAGTTCCTGCATATTTCACTGTAAAACCGATTTGGAGCTAGTAACTCCCCATATTTATGTATGGAATGAAGTTCGCATCTGAAAAGAAACTTTGTGTTCTCAACATGCAAGGTGAAGTACGGCTTACACACACACTTATCTCTCAGAACTGAGCATGTGGAGAGACTTTCGATCATCTAGCTCAAAGGGAACGGGTTGCAGGAGAAACTTTTACTCTGGTTTCTCAGTCTGTTTCCTAGTGCCGGTTTGAAGTTCCTGCAGTTTTCACTGTAAAACCGAGTTGGAGCTAGTACCTGCCCATTTTTATGTATGGAGTGGAGTTTGCAAGTGAAAAGAAACTTTGTTTTCCCAACAATCTAGGTGAAGGACGGCTTTCACACACACATATCCCTCAGAACTGAGCACGTGGATAGACGTTCGTTTATCTAGCACAAAGGGAACGGGTTGCAGGAGAAACTTTTACTCTGGTTTCTCAGTCTGTTTCCTAGTGCCGGTTTGAAGTTCCTGCAGTTTTCACTTTAAAACCGAGTTTGAGCTAGTACATCCCCATATATATGTATGGAGTGGAGTTTGCAGCTGAAAATAAATTTTGTGTTCCCAACAAGCTAGGTGAAGGACGGCTTTCACACACAATTATCTCTCAGAACTGAGCATGTGGAGAGACTTTCGTTCATCTAGCACAAATGGAACGGGTTGCAGGAGAAACTTTTACTCTGGTTTCTCAGTCTGTTTCCTAGTGCCGGGTTGAAGTTCCCGCAGTTTTCACTGTAAAACCGAGTTGGAGCCAGTCCTCCCCTTATATATGTATGGAGTGGAATTTGCAACTTAAAAGAAACTTTGTGTTCCCAACAAGCTAGGTGAAGGACAGCTTTCACACACACTTATCTCTCAGATCTGAGCATGTGGAGAGACGTTCGTTCATCTAGCACAAAGGGAACGGTTTGCAGGAGAAACTTTTTCTCTGGTTTCTCAGTCTGTTTCCTAGTGCCGGTTTGAAGTTCCTGCAGTTTTCACTGTAAAACCGATTTGAAGCTAGTACCTCCCCATATTTATGTATGGAATGGAGTTCGCATCTGAAAAGAAACTTTGTGTTCTAAACAAGCAAGGTGAAGGACGGCTTACACACACACATATCTCTCAGAACTGAGCATGTGGAGAGACGTTAGTTCATCTAGCTCAAAGGGAACGGGTTGCAGGAGAAAGTTTTACTCTGGTTTCTCAGTCTGTTTCCTAGTGCCGGTTTGAAGTTCCTGCAGTTTTCACTGTAAAACCGAGTTGGAGCTAGTACCTGACCATTTTTAAGTATGGAGTGGAGTTTGCAACTGAAAAGAAACTTTGTGTTCCCAACAAGCTAGTATAAGGACTTCTTTCACACATAATTAACTATCAGAACTGAGCATGTGGAGAGACGTTCGTTCATCTAGCACAAAGGGAACGGGTTGCAGGAGAAACTTTTACTCTGGTTTCTCTGTCTGTTTCCTAGTGCCGGTTTGAAGTTCCTGCAGTTTTCACTGTAAAACCGAGTTGGAGCTAGTACCTCCCCATATATATGTATGGAGTGGAGTTTGCAACTGAAAAGAAACTTTGTGTTCCCAACAAGCTAGGTGAAGGACGGCTTTCACACACACTTATCTCTCAGAACTGAGCATGTGGAGAGACGTTCGTTCATCTAGCAAAAAGGGAACGGGTTGCAGGAGAAACTGTTACTCTGGATTCTCAGTCTGTTTCCTAGTGCCGGTTTGAAGTTCCCGCAGTTTTCACTGTAAAACCGAGTTGGAGCTAGTACCTCCCCATATATATGTATGGAGTGGAGTTTGCAACAGAAAAGAAACTTTGTGTTCCCAACAAGCTAGTTGAAGGACGGCTTTCACACACACTTATCTCTCAGAACTGAGCATGTGGAGAGACGTTCGTTTGTTTGGCACAAAGGGAAAGGGTTGCAGGGGAAAGTTTTACTCTGGTTTCTCAGTCTGTTTCCTAGTGCCGGTTTGAAGTTCCTGCAGTTTTCACTGTAAAACCGAGTTGGAGCTATTACATCCCCATATATATGTATGGAGTGGAGTTTGCAACTGAAAAGAAACTTTGTGTTCCCAACAAGCTAGCTGAAGGAGGGCTTTCACACACAATTATCTCTCAGAACTGAGCATGTGGAGAGACGTTCGTTCATCTAGCACAAAGGGAACGGGTTGCAGGAGAAACTTTTACTCTGGTTTCTCATTCTGTTTCCTAGTGCCGGTATGAAGTCCCTGCAGTTTTCACTGTAAAACCGAGTTGGAGCTAGTACCTACCCATATATATGTATGGAGTGGAGTTTGCAAGTGAAAAGAAACTTTGTGTTCCCAACAAGCTAGTATAAGGTCGGCTTTCACACATACTTATCTCTCAGAACTGAGCATTTGGAGAGACGTTCGTTCATCTAGCACAAAGGGAACGGGTTGCAGGAGAAACTTTTACTCTGGTTTCTCAGTCTGTTTCCTAGTGCCGGTTTGAAGTTCCCGCAGTTTTCACTGTAAAACCGAGTTGGAGCTAGTCCTCCCCATATATATGTATGGAGTGGAGTTTGCAACTGAAAAGAAACTTTGTGTTCCCAACAAGCTAGGTGAAGGACGGCTTTCACACACACTTATCTCTCAGAACTGAGCATGTGGAGAGACTTTCCTTCATCTAGCACAAAGGGAACGGGTTGCAGGAGAAACTTTTACTCTGGTTTCTCAGTCTGTTTCCTAGTGCTGGTTTGAAGTTCCCGCAGTTTTCACTGTAAAACCGAGTTGGAGCTAGTCCTCCCCTTATACATGTATGGAGTGGAGTTTGCAACTTAAAAGAAACTTTGTGTTCCCAACAAGCTAGGTGAAGGACGGCTTTCACACACACTAATCTCTCAGATCTGAGCATGTGGAGAGACGATCGTTCATCTAGCACAAAGGGAACGGTTTGCAGGAGAAACTTTTACTCTGGTTTCTCAGTCTGTTTCCTAGTGCCGGTTTGAAGTTCCTGCAATTTTCACTGTAAAACCGATTTGGAGCTAGTACCTCCCCATATTTATATATGGAATGGAGTTCGCATCTGAAAAGAAACTTTGTGTTCTAAACAAGCAAGGTGAAGGACGGCTTACACACACACTTATCTCTCAGAACTGAGCATGTGGAGAGACGTTCGTTCATGTAGCTCAAAGGGAACGGGTTGCAGGAGAAACTTTTACTCTGGTTTCTCAGTCTGTTTCCTAGTGCCGGTTTGAAGTTCCTGCAGTTTTCACTGTAAAACCGAGTTGGAGCTAGTACCTGCCCATTTTTATGTATGGAGTGGAGTTTGCAAGTGAAAAGAAACTTTGTGTTCCCAACAATCTAGGTGAAGGACGGCTTTCACACACACTTATCCCTCAGAACTGAGCACGTGGATAGACGTTCGTTTATCTAGCACAAAGGGAACGGGTTGCAGGAGAAACTATTACTCTGGTTTCTCAGACTGTTTCCTAGTGCCGGTTTGAAGTTCCTGCAGTTTTCACTGTAAAACCGATTTGCAGCTATTACCTCCCCATAATTATGTATGGAATGGAGTTCACATCTGAAAAGAAACTTTGTTTTCTCAACAATCAAAGTGAAGTACGGCTTACACACACACTTATCTCTCAGAACTGAGCATGTGGAGAGACGTTCGTTCATCTAGCTAAAAGGGAACGGGTTGCAGGAGAAACTTTTACTCTGGTTTCTCAGTCTGTTTCCTTGTGCCGGTTTGAAGTTCCTGCAGTTTTCACTGTAAAACCGATTTGCAGCTAGTACCTCACCATATTTATGTATGGAATGGAGTTCGCATCTGAAAAGAAACTTTGTGTTCCCAACAATCTAGGTGAAGGACGGCTTTCACACACACTTATCCCTCAGAACTGAGCACGTGGATAGACGTTCGTTTATCTAGCACAAAGGGAACGGGTTGCAGGAGAAACTATTACTCTGGTTTCTCAGACTGTTTCCTAGTGCCGGTTTGAAGTTCCTGCAGTTTTCACTGTAAAACCGATTTGCAGCTATTACCTCCCCATAATTATGTATGGAATGGAGTTCACATCTGAAAAGAAACTTTGTTTTCTCAACAATCAAAGTGAAGTACGGCTTACACACACACTTATCTCTCAGAACTGAGCATGTGGAGAGACGTTCGTTCATCTAGCTAAAAGGGAACGGGTTGCAGGAGAAACTTTTACTCTGGTTTCTCAGTCTGTTTCCTTGTGCCGGTTTGAAGTTCCTGCAGTTTTCACTGTAAAACCGATTTGCAGCTAGTACCTCCCCATAATTATGTATGGAATGGAGTTCACATCTGAAAAGAAACTTTGTGTTCTCAACAAGCAAGGTGAAGTACGGCTTACACACACACTTATCTCTCAGAACTGAGCATGTGGAGAGACGTTCGTTCATCTAGCTCAAAGGGAACGGGTTGCAGGAGAAACTATTACTCTGGTTTCTCAGTCTGTTTCCTAGTGCCGGTTTGAAGTTCCCGCAGTTTTCACTGTAAAACCGATTTGGAGCTAGTAACTCCCCATATTTATGTATGGAATGGAGTTCGCATCTGAAAAGAAACTTTGTGTTCTAAACAAGCAAGTTGAAGGACGGCTTACACACACACTTATCTCTCAGAACTGAACATGTGGAGAGACGTTCGTTCATCTAGCTCAAAGGGAACGGGTTGCAGGAGAAACTTTTACTCTGGTTTCTCAGTCTGTTTCCTAGTGCCGGTTTGAAGTTCCTGCAGTTTTCACTGTAAAACCGAGTTGGAGCTTGTACCTCCCCATATATATGTATGGAGTGGTGTTTGCAACTGAAAAGAAACTTTGTGTTCCCAACAAGCTAGGTGAAGGACGGCTTTCACACACACTTATCTCTCAGAACTGAGCATGTGGAGAGACGTTCGTTCATCTAGCACAAAGGGAACGGGTTGCAGGAGAAACTTTTACTCTGGTTTCCCAGTTTGTTTCCTAGTGCCGGTTTGAAGTTCCTGCAGTTTTCACTGTAAAACCGAGTTGGAGTTAGTACCTCCCCATATATATGTATGGAGTGGAGTTTGCAACTTAAAAGAAACTTTGTGTTCCCAACAAGCTAGGTGAAGGACGGCTTTCACTCATAATTATCTCTCAGAACTGAGCATGTGGAGAGACGTTCGTTCATCTAGCACAAAGGGAACGGGTTGCAGGAGAAACTTTTTCTCTGGTTTCTCAGTCTGTTTCCTAGTGCCGGTTTGAAGTTCCCGCAGTTTTCACTGTAAAACCGAGTTGGAGCTAGTCCTACCCATATATATGTATGGAGTGGAGTTTGCAACTGAAAAGAAACTTTGTGTTCCCAACAAGCAAGGTGAAGGACGGCTTTCACACACACTTATCTCTCAGAACTGAGCATGTGGAGAGACGTTCGTTCATCTAGCACAAAGAGAACGGGTTGCAAGGGAAACTTTAACTCTGGTTTCTCATTCTGTTTCCTAGTGCCGGTTTGAAGTTCCCGCAGTTTTCACTGTAAAACCGTGTTGGAGCTAGTCCTCCCCATATATATGAATGGAGTGGAGTTTGCAACTGAAAAGAAACTTTGTGTTCCCTACAAGCTAGGTGAAGTACGGCTTTCACACACAATTATCTCTCAGATCTGAGCATGTGGAGAGACGTTCGTTCATCTAGCACAAAGGGAACGGGTTGCAGGAGAAACTTTTACTCTGGTTTCTCAGTCTGTTTCCTAGTGCTGGTTTGAAGTTCCTGAAATTTTCACTGTAAAATCGAGTTGGAGCTAGTACCTGACCATTTTTATGTATGGAGTGGAGTTTGCAAGTGAAAAGAAACTTTGTGTTCCCAACAAGATAGGTGAAGTACGGGTTTCACACACACTTATCTCTCAGAACTGAGCATGTGGAGAGACGTTTGTTCATCTAGCACGAAGGGAACGGGTTGCAGGAGAAACTTTTACTCTGGTTTCTCAGTCTGTTTCCTAGTGCCGGTTTGAAGTTCCTGCAGATTTCACTGTAAAACCGATTTGGAGCTAGTAACTCCCCATATTTATGTATGGAATGAAGTTCGCATCTGAAAAGAAACTTTGTGTTCTCAACATGCAAGGTGAAGTACGGCTTACACACACACTTATCTCTCAGAACTGAGCATGTGGAGAGACGTTCGATCATCTAGCTCAAAGGGAACGGGTTGCAGGAGAAACTTTTACTCTGGTTTCTCAGTCTGTTTCCTAGTGCCGGTTTGAAGTTCCTGCAGTTTTCACCTTAAAACCGAGTTGGAGCTAGTACTTCCCCATATATATGTATGGATTGGAGTTTGCAACTAAAAAGAAACTTTGTGTTCCCAACAAGCTAGGTGAAGGACGGCTTTCACACACACTTATCTCTCAGAACTGAGCATGTGGAGAGACGTTCGTTCATCTAGCACAAAGGGAACGGGTTGCAGGAGAAACTTTTACTCTGGTTTCTCAGTCTGTTTCCTAGTGCCGGTATGAAGTTCCTGCAGTTTTCACTGTAAAACCGAGTTGGAGCTATTACCTGCCCATTTTTATGTATGGAGTGGAGTTTGCAAGTGAAAAGAAACTTTGTTTTCCCAACAATCTAGGTGAAGGACGGCTTTCACACACACATATCATTCAGAACTGAGCACGTGGATAGACGTTCGTTTATCTAGCACAAAGGGAACGGGTTGCAGGAGAAACTTTTACTCTGGTTTCTCAGTCTGTTTCCTAGTGCCGGTTTGAAGTTCCTGCAGTTTTCACTTTAAAACCGAGTTTGAGCTAGTACATCCCCATATATATGTATGGAGTGGAGTTTGCAGCTGAAAAGAAATTTTGTGTTCCCAACAAGCTAGGTGAAGGACGGGTTTCACACACAATTATCTCTCAGAACTGAGCATGTGGAGAGACTTTCGTTCATCTAGCACAAAGGGAACGGGTTGCAGGAGAAACTTTTACTCTGGTTTCTCAGTCTGTTTCCTAGTGCCGGTTTGAAGTTCCCGCAGTTTTCACTGTAAAACCGAGTTGGAGCTAGTCCTCCCCTTATATATGTATGGAGTGGAGTTTGCAACTTAAAAGAAACTTTGTGTTCCCAACAAGCTAGGTGAAGGACGGCTTTCACACACACTTATCTCTCAGATCTGAGCATGTGGAGAGACGTTCGTTCATCTAGCACAAAGGGAACGGTTTGCAGGAGAAACTTTTACTCTGGTTTCTCAGTCTGTTTCCTAGTGCCGGTTTGAAGTTACTGCAGTTTTCACTGTAAAACCGATTTGAAGCTAGTACCTCCCCATATTTATGTATGGAATGGAGTTCGCATCTGAAAAGAAACTTTGTGTTCTAAACAAGCAAGGTGAAGGACGGCTTACACACACACATATCTCTCAGAACTGAGCATGTGGAGAGACGTTATTTCATCTAGCTCAAAGGGAACGGGTTGCAGGAGAAAGTTTTACTCTGGTTTCTCAGTCTGTTTCCTAGTGCCGGTTTGAAGTTCCTGCAGTTTTCACTGTAAAACCGAGTTGGAGCTAGTACCTGACCATTTTTATGTATGGAGTGGAGTTTGCAACTGAAAAGAAACTTTGTGTTCCCAACAAGCTAGTATAAGGACTTCTTTCACACATAATTAACTATCAGAACTGAGCATGTGGAGAGACGTTCGTTCATCTAGCACAAAGGGAACGGGTTGCAGGAGAAACTTTTACTCTGGTTTCTCAGTCTGTTTCCTAGTGCCGGTATGAAGTTCCTTCAGTTTTCACTGTAAAACCGAGTTGGAGCTAGTACCTGCCCATTTTTATGTATGGAGTGGAGTTTGCAAGTGAAAAGAAACTTTGTTTTCCCAACAATCTAGGTGAAGGACGGCTTTCACACACACATATCATTCAGAACTGAGCACGTGGATAGACGTTCGTTTATCTAGCACAAAGGGAACGGGTTGCAGGAGAAACTTTTACTCTGGTTTCTCAGTCTGTTTCCTAGTGCCGGTTTGAAGTTCCCGCAGTTTTCACTGTAAAACCGTGTTGGAGCTAGTCCTCCCCATATATATGAATGGAGTGGAGTTTGCAACTGAAAAGAAATTTTGTGTTCCCTACAAGCTAGGTGAAGTACGGCTTTCACACACACTTATCTCTCAGATCTGAGCATGTGGAGAGACGTTCGTTCATCTAGCACAAAGGGAACGGGTTGCAGGAGAAACTTTTACTCTGGTTTCTCAGTCTGTTTCCTAGTGCTGGTTTGAAGTTCCTGAAATTTTCACTGTAAAATCGAGTTGGAGCTAGTACCTGCCCATTTTTATGTATGGAGTGGAGTTTGCAAGTGAAAAGAAACTTTGTGTTCCCATCAAGATAGGTGAAGTACGGGTTTCACACACACTTATCTCTCAGAACTGAGCATGTGGAGAGACGTTTGTTCATCTAGCACAAAGGGAACGGGTTGCAGGAGAAACTTTTACTCTGGTTTCTCAGTCTGTTTCCTAGTGCCGGTTTGAAGTTCCTGCATATTTCACTGTAAAACCGATTTGGAGCTAGTAACTCCCCATATTTATGTATGGAATGAAGTTCGCATCTGAAAAGAAACTTTGTGTTCTCAACATGCAAGGTGAAGTACGGCTTACACACACACTTATCTCTCAGAACTGAGCATGTGGAGAGACTTTCGATCATCTAGCTCAAAGGGAACGGGTTGCAGGAGAAACTTTTACTCTGGTTTCTCAGTCTGTTTCCTAGTGCCGGTTTGAAGTTCCTGCAGTTTTCACTGTAAAACCGAGTTGGAGCTAGTACCTGCCCATTTTTATGTATGGAGTGGAGTTTGCAAGTGAAAAGAAACTTTGTTTTCCCAACAATCTAGGTGAAGGACGGCTTTCACACACACATATCCCTCAGAACTGAGCACGTGGATAGACGTTCGTTTATCTAGCACAAAGGGAACGGGTTGCAGGAGAAACTTTTACTCTGGTTTCTCAGTCTGTTTCCTAGTGCCGGTTTGAAGTTCCTGCAGTTTTCACTTTAAAACCGAGTTTGAGCTAGTACATCCCCATATATATGTATGGTGTGGAGTTTGCAGCTGAAAAGAAATTTTGTGTTCCCAACAAGCTAGGTGAAGGAAGGCTTTCACACACAATTATCTCTCAGAACTGAGCATGTGGAGAGACTTTCGTTCATCTAGCACAAAGGGAACGGGTTGCAGGAGAAACTTTTACTCTGGTTTCTCAGTCTGTTTCCTAGTGCCGGGTTGAAGTTCCCGCAGTTTTCACTGTAAAACCGATTTGGAGCCAGTCCTCCCCTTATATATGTATGGAGTGGAATTTGCAACTTAAAAGAAACTTTGTGTTCCCAACAAGCTAGGTGAAGGACAGCTTTCACACACACTTATCTCTCAGATCTGAGCATGTGGAGAGACGTTCGTTCATCTAGCACAAAGGGAACGGTTTGCAGGAGAAACTTTTTCTCTGGTTTCTCAGTCTGTTTCCTAGTGCCGGTTTGAAGTTCCTGCAGTTTTCACTGTAAAACCGATTTGAAGCTAGTACCTCCCCATATTTATGTATGGAATGGAGTTCGCATCTGAAAAGAAACTTTGTGTTCTAAACAAGCAAGGTGAAGGACGGCTTACACACACACATATCTCTCAGAACTGAGCATGTGGAGAGACGTTAGTTCATCTAGCTCAAAGGGAACGGGTTGCAGGAGAAAGTTTTACTCTGGTTTCTCAGTCTGTTTCCTAGTGCCGGTTTGAAGTTCCTGCAGTTTTCACTGTAAAACCGAGTTGGAGCTAGTACCTGACTATTTTTAAGTATGGAGTGGAGTTTGCAACTGAAAAGAAACTTTGTGTTCCCAACAAGCTTGTATAAGGATTTCTTTCACACATAATTAACTATCAGAACTGAGCATGTGGAGAGACGTTCGTTCATCTAGCACAAAGGGAACGGGTTGCAGGAGAAACTTTTACTCTGGTTTCTCTGTCTGTTTCCTAGTGCCGGTTTGAAGTTCCTGCAGTTTTCACTGTAAAACCGAGTTGGAGCTAGTACCTCCCCATATATATGTATGGAGTGGAGTTTGCAACTGAAAAGAAACTTTGTGTTCCCAACAAGCTAGGTGAAGGACGGCTTTCACACACACTTATCTCTCAGAACTGAGCATGTGGAGAGACGTTCGTTCATCTAGCACAAAGGGAACGGGTTGCAGGAGAAACTGTTACTCTGGATTCTCAGTCTGTTTCCTAGTGCCGGTTTGAAGTTCCCGCAGTTTTCACTGTAAAACCGAGTTGGAGCTAGTACCTCCCCATATATATGTATGGAGTGGAGTTTGCAACTGAAAAGAAACTTTGTGTTCCCAACAAGCTAGTTGAAGGACGGCTTTCACACACACTTATCTCTCAGAACTGAGCATGTGGAGAGACGTTCGTTTGTTTGGCACAAAGGGAAAGGGTTGCAGGGGAAAGTTTTACTCTGGTTTCTCAGTCTGTTTCCTAGTGCCGGTTTGAAGTTCCTGCAGTTTTCACTGTAAAACCGAGTTGGAGCTATTACCTCCCCATATATATGTATGGAGTGGAGTTTGCAACTGAAAAGAAACTTTGTGTTCCCAACAAGCTAGCTGAAGGAGGGCTTTCACACACAATTATCTCTCAGAACTGAGCATGTGGAGAGACGTTCGTTCATCTAGCACAAAGGGAACGGGTTGCAGGAGAAACTTTTACTCTGGTTTCTCAGTCTGTTTCCTAGTGCCGGTATGAAGTCCCTGCAGTTTTCACTGTAAAACCGAGTTGGAGCTAGTACCTACCCATATATATGTATGGAGTGGAGTTTGCAAGTGAAAAGAAACTTTGTGTTCCCAACAAGCTAGTATAAGGTCGGCTTTAACACATACTTATCTCTCAGAACTGAGCATTTGGAGAGACGTTCGTTCATCTAGCACAAAGGGAACGGGTTGCAGGAGAAACTTTTACTCTGGTTTCTCAGTCTGTTTCCTAGTGCCGGTTTGAAGTTCCCGCAGTTTTCACTGTAAAACCGAGTTGGAGCTAGTCCTCCCCATATATATGTATGGAGTGGAGTTTGCAACTGAAAAGAAACTTTGTGTTCCCAACAAGCTAGGTGAAGGACGGCTTTCACACACACTTATCTCTCAGAACTGAGCATGTGGAGAGACTTTCCTTCATCTAGCACAAAGGGAACGGGTTGCAGGAGAAACTTTTACTCTGGTTTCTCAGTCTGTTTCCTAGTGCTGGTTTGAAGTTCCCGCAGTTTTCACTGTAAAACCGAGTTGGAGCTAGTCCTCCCCTTATACATGTATGGAGTGGAGTTTGCAACTTAAAAGAAACTTTGTGTTCCCAACAAGCTAGGTGAAGGACGGCTTTCACACACACTAATCTCTCAGATCTGAGCATGTGGAGAGACGATCGTTCATCTAGCACAAAGGGAACGGTTTGCAGGAGAAACTTTTACTCTGGTTTCTCAGTCTGTTTCCTAGTGCCGGTTTGAAGTTCCTGCAATTTTCACTGTAAAACCGATTTGGAGCTAGTACCTCCCCATATTTATATATGGAATGGAGTTCGCATCTGAAAAGAAACTTTGTGTTCTAAACAAGCAAGGTGAAGGACGGCTTACACACACACTTTTCTCTCAGAACTGAGCATGTGGAGAGACGTTCGTTCATGTAGCTCAAAGGGAACGGGTTGCAGGAGAAACTTTTACTCTGGTTTCTCAGTCTGTTTCCTAGTGCCGGTTTGAAGTTCCTGCAGTTTTCACTGTAAAACCGAGTTGGAGCTAGTACCTGCCCATTTTTATGTATGGAGTGGAGTTTGCAAGTGAAAAGAAACTTTGTGTTCCCAACAATCTAGGTGAAGGACGGCTTTCACACACACTTATCCCTCAGAACTGAGCACGTGGATAGACGTTCGTTTATCGAGCACAAAGGGAACGGGTTGCAGGAGAAACTTTTACTCTGGTTTCTCAGTCTGTTTCCTAGTGCCGGTTTGAAGTTCCTGCAGTTTTCACTGTAAAACCGATTTGCAGCTAGTACCTCACCATATTTATGTATGGAATGGAGTTCGCATCTGAAAAGAAACTTTGTGTTCCCAACAATCTAGGTGAAGGACGGCTTTCACACACACTTATCCCTCAGAACTGAGCACGTGGATAGACGTTCGTTTATCTAGCACAAAGGGAACGGGTTGCAGGAGAAACTATTACTCTGGTTTCTCAGACTGTTTCCTAGTGCCGGTTTGAAGTTCCTGCAGTTTTCACTGTAAAACCGATTTGCAGCTAGTACCTCCCCATAATTATGTATGGAATGGAGTTCACATCTGAAAAGAAACTTTGTTTTCTCAACAAGCAAGGTGAAGTACGGCTTACACACACACTTATCTCTCAGAACTGAGCATGTGGAGAGACGTTCGTTCATCTAGCTAAATGGGAACGGGTTGCAGGAGAAACTTTTACTCTGGTTTCTCAGTCTGTTTCCTTGTGCCGGTTTGAAGTTCCTGCAGTTTTCACTGTAAAACCGATTTGCAGCTAGTACCTCCCCATAATTATGTATGGAATGGAGTTCACATCTGAAAAGAAACTTTGTGTTCTCAACAAGCAAGGTGAAGTACGGCTTACACACACACTTATCTCTCAGAACTGAGCATGTGGAGAGACGTTCGTTCATCTAGCTCAAAGGGAACGGGTTGCAGGAGAAACTATTACTCTGGTTTCTCAGTCTGTTTCCTAGTGCCGGTTTGAAGTTCCCGCAGTTTTCACTGTAAAACCGATTTGGAGCTAGTACCTCCCCATATTTATGTATGGAATGGAGTTCGCATCTGAAAAGAAACTTTGTGTTCTAAACAAGCAAGTTGAAGGACGGCTTACACACACACTTATCTCTCAGAACTGAACATGTGGAGAGACGTTCGTTCATCTAGCTCAAAGGGAACGGGTTGCAGGAGAAACTTTTACTATGGTTTCTCAGTCTGTTTCCTAGTGCCGGTTTGAAGTTCCTGCAGTTTTCACTGTAAAACCGAGTTGGAGCTTGTACCTCCCCATATATATGTATGGAGTGGTGTTTGCAACTGAAAAGAAACTTTGTGTTCCCAACAAGCTAGGTGAAGGACGGCTTTCACACACACTTATCTCTCAGAACTGAGCATGTGGAGAGACGTTCGTTCATCTAGCACAAAGGGAACGGGTTGCAGGAGAAACTTTTACTCTGGTTTCCCAGTCTGTTTCCTAGTGCCGGTTTGAAGTTCCTGCAGTTTTCACCTTAAAACCGAGTTGGAGTTAGTACCTCCCCATATATATGTATGGAGTGGAGTTTGCAACTTAAAAGAAACTTTGTGTTCCCAACAAGCTAGATGAAGGACGGCTTTCACTCATAATTATCTCTCAGAACTGAGCATGTGGAGAGACGTTCGTTCATCTAGCACAAAGGGAACGGGTTGCAGGAGAAACTTTTTCTCTGGTTTCTCAGTCTGTTTCCTAGTGCCGGTTTGAAGTTCCCGCAGTTTTCACTGTAAAACCGAGTTGGAGCTAGTCCTACCCATATATATGTATGGAGTGGAGTTTGCAACTGAAAAGAAACTTTGTGTTCCCAACAAGCAAGGTGAAGGACGGCTTTCACACACACTTATCTCTCAGAACTGAGCATGTGGAGAGACGTTCGTTCATCTAGCACAAAGAGAACGGGTTGCAAGGGAAACTTTAACTCTGGTTTCTCAGTCTGTTTCCTAGTGCCGGTTTGAAGTTCCCGCAGTTTTCACTGTAAAACCGTGTTGGAGCTAGTCCTCCCCATATATATGAATGGAGTGGAGTTTGCAACTGAAAAGAAACTTTGTGTTCCCTACAAGCTAGGTGAAGTACGGCTTTCACACACAATTATCTCTCAGATCTGAGCATGTGGAGAGACGTTCGTTCATCTAGCACAAAGGGAACGGGTTGCAGGAGAAACTTTTACTCTGGTTTCTCAGTCTGTTTCCTAGTGCTGGTTTGAAGTTCCTGAAATTTTCACTGTAAAATCGAGTTGGAGCTAGTACCTGACCATTTTTATGTATGGAGTGGAGTTTGCAAGTGAAAAGAAACTTTGTGTTCCCAACAAGATAGGTGAAGTAAGGGTTTCACACACACTTATCTCTCAGAACTGAGCATGTGGAGAGACGTTCGTTCATCTAGCTAAATGGGAACGGGTTGCAGGAGAAACTTTTACTCTGGTTTCTCAGTCTGTTTCCTTGTGCCGGTTTGAAGTTCCTGCAGTTTTCACTGTAAAACCGATTTGCAGCTAGTACCTCCCCATAATTATGTATGGAATGGAGTTCACATCTGAAAAGAAACTTTGTGTTCTCAACAAGCAAGGTGAAGTACGGCTTACACACACACTTATCTCTCAGAACTGAGCATGTGGAGAGACGTTCGTTCATCTAGCTCAAAGGGAACGGGTTGCAGGAGAAACTATTACTCTGGTTTCTCAGTCTGTTTCCTAGTGCCGGTTTGAAGTTCCCGCAGTTTTCACTGTAAAACCGATTTGGAGCTAGTACCTCCCCATATTTATGTATGGAATGGAGTTCGCATCTGAAAAGAAACTTTGTGTTCTAAACAAGCAAGTTGAAGGACGGCTTACACACACACTTATCTCTCAGAACTGAACATGTGGAGAGACGTTCGTTCATCTAGCTCAAAGGGAACGGGTTGCAGGAGAAACTTTTACTATGGTTTCTCAGTCTGTTTCCTAGTGCCGGTTTGAAGTTCCTGCAGTTTTCACTGTAAAACCGAGTTGGAGCTTGTACCTCCCCATATATATGTATGGAGTGGTGTTTGCAACTGAAAAGAAACTTTGTGTTCCCAACAAGCTAGGTGAAGGACGGCTTTCACACACACTTATCTCTCAGAACTGAGCATGTGGAGAGACGTTCGTTCATCTAGCACAAAGGGAACGGGTTGCAGGAGAAACTTTTACTCTGGTTTCCCAGTCTGTTTCCTAGTGCCGGTTTGAAGTTCCTGCAGTTTTCACCTTAAAACCGAGTTGGAGTTAGTACCTCCCCATATATATGTATGGAGTGGAGTTTGCAACTTAAAAGAAACTTTGTGTTCCCAACAAGCTAGGTGAAGGACGGCTTTCACTCATAATTATCTCTCAGAACTGAGCATGTGGAGAGACGTTCGTTCATCTAGCACAAAGGGAACGGGTTGCAGGAGAAACTTTTTCTCTGGTTTCTCAGTCTGTTTCCTAGTGCCGGTTTGAAGTTCCCGCAGTTTTCACTGTAAAACCGAGTTGGAGCTAGTCCTACCCATATATATGTATGGAGTGGAGTTTGCAACTGAAAAGAAACTTTGTGTTCCCAACAAGCAAGGTGAAGGACGGCTTTCACACACACTTATCTCTCAGAACTGAGCATGTGGAGAGACGTTCGTTCATCTAGCACAAAGAGAACGGGTTGCAAGGGAAACTTTAACTCTGGTTTCTCAGTCTGTTTCCTAGTGCCGGTTTGAAGTTCCCGCAGTTTTCACTGTAAAACCGTGTTGGAGCTAGTCCTCCCCATATATATGAATGGAGTGGAGTTTGCAACTGAAAAGAAACTTTGTGTTCCCTACAAGCTAGGTGAAGTACGGCTTTCACACACAATTATCTCTCAGATCTGAGCATGTGGAGAGACGTTCGTTCATCTAGCACAAAGGGAACGGGTTGCAGGAGAAACTTTTACTCTGGTTTCTCAGTCTGTTTCCTAGTGCTGGTTTGAAGTTCCTGAAATTTTCACTGTAAAATCGAGTTGGAGCTAGTACCTGACCATTTTTATGTATGGAGTGGAGTTTGCAAGTGAAAAGAAACTTTGTGTTCCCAACAAGATAGGTGAAGTACGGGTTTCACACACACTTATCTCTCAGAACTGAGCATGTGGAGAGACGTTTGTTCATCTAGCACGAAGGGAACGGGTTGCAGGAGAAACTTTTACTCTGGTTTCTCAGTCTGTTTCCTAGTGCCGGTTTGAAGTTCCTGCAGATTTCACTGTAAAACCGATTTGGAGCTAGTAACTCCCCATATTTATGTATGGAATGAAGTTCGCATCTGAAAAGAAACTTTGTGTTCTCAACATGCAAGGTGAAGTACGGCTTACACACACACTTATCTCTCAGAACTGAGCATGTGGAGAGACGTTCGATCATCTAGCTCAAAGGGAACGGGTTGCAGGAGAAACTTTTACTCTGGTTTCTCAGTCTGTTTCCTAGTGCCGGTTTGAAGTTCCTGCAGTTTTCACCTTAAAACCGAGTTGGAGCTAGTACTTCCCCATATATATGTATGGAGTGGAGTTTGCAACTAAAAAGAAACTTTGTATTCCCAACAAGCTAGGTGAAGGACGGCTTTCACACACACTTATCTCTCAGAACTGAGCATGTGGAGAGACGTTCGTTCATCTAGCACAAAGGGAACGGGTTGCAGGAGAAACTTTTACTCTGGTTTCTCAGTCTGTTTCCTAGTGCCGGTATGAAGTTCCTGCAGTTTTCACTGTAAAACCGAGTTGGAGCTAGTACCTGCCCATTTTTATGTATGGAGTGGAGTTTGCAAGTGAAAAGAAACTTTGTTTTCCCAACAATCTAGGTGAAGGACGGCTTTCACACACACATATCATTCAGAACTGAGCACGTGGATAGACGTTCGTTTATCTAGCACAAAGGGAACGGGTTGCAGGAGAAACTTTTACTCTGGTTTCTCAGTCTGTTTCCTAGTGCCGGTTTGAAGTTCCTGCAGTTTTCACTTTAAAACCGAGTTTGAGCTAGTACATCCCCATATATATGTATGGAGTGGAGTTTGCAGCTGAAAAGAAATTTTGTGTTCCCAACAAGCTAGGTGAAGGACGGGTTTCACACACAATTATCTCTCAGAACTGAGCATGTGGAGAGACTTTCGTTCATCTAGCACAAAGGGAACGGGTTGCAGGAGAAACTTTTACTCTGGTTTCTCAGTCTGTTTCCTAGTGCCGGTTTGAAGTTCCCGCAGTTTTCACTGTAAAACCGAGTTGGAGCTAGTCCTCCCCTTATATATGTATGGAGTGGAGTTTGCAACTTAAAAGAAACTTTGTGTTCCCAACAAGCTAGGTGAAGGACGGCTTTCACACACACTTATCTCTCAGATCTGAGCATGTGGAGAGACGTTCGTTCATCTAGCACAAAGGGAACGGTTTGCAGGAGAAACTTTTACTCTGGTTTCTCAGTCTGTTTCCTAGTGCCGGTTTGAAGTTCCTGCAGTTTTCACTGTAAAACCGATTTGAAGCTAGTACCTCCCCATATTTATGTATGGAATGGAGTTCGCATCTGAAAAGAAACTTTGTGTTCTAAACAAGCAAGGTGAAGGACGGCTTACACACACACATATCTCTCAGAACTGAGCATGTGGAGAGACGTTATTTCATCTAGCTCAAAGGGAACGGGTTGCAGGAGAAAGTTTTACTCTGGTTTCTCAGTCTGTTTCCTAGTGCCGGTTTGAAGTTCCTGCAGTTTTCACTGTAAAACCGAGTTGGAGCTAGTACCTGACCATTTTTATGTATGGAGTGGAGTTTGCAACTGAAAAGAAACTTTGTGTTCCCAACAAGCTAGTATAAGGACTTCTTTCACACATAATTAACTATCAGAACTGAGCATGTGGAGAGACGTTCGTTCATCTAGCACAAAGGGAACGGGTTGCAGGAGAAACTTTTACTCTGGTTTCTCAGTCTGTTTCCTAGTGCCGGTATGAAGTTCCTTCAGTTTTCACTGTAAAACCGAGTTGGAGCTAGTACCTGCCCATTTTTATGTATGGAGTGGAGTTTGCAAGTGAAAAGAAACTTTGTTTTCCCAACAATCTAGGTGAAGGACGGCTTTCACACACACATATCATTCAGAACTGAGCACGTGGATAGACGTTCGTTTATCTAGCACAAAGGGAACGGGTTGCAGGAGAAACTTTTACTCTGGTTTCTCAGTCTGTTTCCTAGTGCCGGTTTGAAGTTCCTGCAGATTTCACTGTAAAACCGATTTGGAGCTAGTAACTCCCCATATTTATGTATGGAATGAAGTTCGCATCTGAAAAGAAACTTTGTGTTCTCAACATGCAAGGTGAAGTACGGCTTACACACACACTTATCTCTCAGAACTGAGCATGTGGAGAGACGTTCGATCATCTAGCTCAAAGGGAACGGGTTGCAGGAGAAACTTTTACTCTGGTTTCTCAGTCTGTTTCCTAGTGCCGGTTTGAAGTTCCTGCAGTTTTCACTGTAAAACCGAGTTGGAGCTAGTACTTCCCCATATATATATATGGAGTGGAGTTTGCAACTAAAAAGAAACTTTGTGTTCCCAACAAGCTAGGTGAAGGACGGCTTTCACACACACTTATCTCTCAGAACTGAGCATGTGGAGAGACGTTCGTTCATCTAGCACAAAGGGAACGGGTTGCAGGAGAAACTTTTACTCTGGTTTCCCAGTCTGTTTCCTAGTGCCGGTTTGAAGTTCCTGCAGTTTTCACTGTAAAACCGAGTTGGAGTTAGTACCTCCCCATATATATGTATGGAGTGGAGTTTGCAACTTAAAAGAAACTTTGTGTTCCCAACAAGCTAGGTGAAGGACGGCTTTCACTCATAATTATCTCTCAGAACTGAGCATGTGGAGAGACGTTCGTTCATCTAGCACAAAGGGAACGGGTTGCAGGAGAAAATTTTTCTCTGGTTTCTCAGTCTGTTTCCTAGTGCCGGTTTGAAGTTCCCGCAGTTTTCACTGTAAAACCGAGTTGGAGCTTGTCCTACCCATATATATGTATGGAGTGGAGTTTGCAACTGAAAAGAAACTTTGTGTTCCCAACAAGCAAGGTGAAGGACGGCTTTCACACACACTTATCTCTCAGAACTGAGCATGTGGAGAGACGTTCGTTCATCTAGCACAAAGAGAACGGGTTGCAAGGGAAACTTTAACTCTGGTTTCTCAGTCTGTTTCCTAGTGCCGGTTTGAAGTTCCCGCAGTTTTCACTGTAAAACCGTGTTGGAGCTAGTCCTCCCCATATATATGAATGGAGTGGAGTTTGCAACTGAAAAGAAACTTTGTGTTCCCTACAAGCTAGGTGAAGTACGGCTTTCACACACAATTATCTCTCAGATCTGAGCATGTGGAGAGACGTTCGTTCATCTAGCACAAAGGGAACGGGTTGCAGGAGAAACTTTTACTCTGGTTTCTCAGTCTGTTTCCTAGTGCTGGTTTGAAGTTCCTGAAATTTTCACTGTAAAATCGAGTTGGAGCTAGTACCTGACCATTTTTATGTATGGAGTGGAGTTTGCAAGTGAAAAGAAACTTTGTGTTCCCAACAAGATAGGTGAAGTACGGGTTTCACACACACTTATCTCTCAGAACTGAGCATGTGGAGAGACGTTTGTTCATCTAGCACGAAGGGAACGGGTTGCAGGAGAAACTTTTACTCTGGTTTCTCAGTCTGTTTCCTAGTGCCGGTTTGAAGTTCCTGCAGATTTCACTGTAAAACCGATTTGGAGCTAGTAACTCCCCATATTTATGTATGGAATGAAGTTCGCATCTGAAAAGAAACTTTGTGTTCTCAACATGCAAGGTGAAGTACGGCTTACACACACACTTATCTCTCAGAACTGAGCATGTGGAGAGACGTTCGATCATCTAGCTCAAAGGGAACGGGTTGCAGGAGAAACTTTTACTCTGGTTTCTCAGTCTGTTTCCTAGTGCCGGTTTGAAGTTCCTGCAGTTTTCACCTTAAAACCGAGTTGGAGCTAGTACTTCCCCATATATATGTATGGAGTGGAGTTTGCAACTAAAAAGAAACTTTGTATTCCCAACAAGCTAGGTGAAGGACGGCTTTCACACACACTTATCTCTCAGAACTGAGCATGTGGAGAGACGTTCGTTCATCTAGCACAAAGGGAACGGGTTGCAGGAGAAACTTTTACTCTGGTTTCTCAGTCTGTTTCCTAGTGCCGGTATGAAGTTCCTGCAGTTTTCACTGTAAAACCGAGTTGGAGCTAGTACCTGCCCATTTTTATGTATGGAGTGGAGTTTGCAAGTGAAAAGAAACTTTGTTTTCCCAACAATCTAGGTGAAGGACGGCTTTCACACACACATATCATTCAGAACTGAGCACGTGGATAGACGTTCGTTTATCTAGCACAAAGGGAACGGGTTGCAGGAGAAACTTTTACTCTGGTTTCTCAGTCTGTTTCCTAGTGCCGGTTTGAAGTTCCTGCAGTTTTCACTTTAAAACCGAGTTTGAGCTAGTACATCCCCATATATATGTATGGAGTGGAGTTTGCAGCTGAAAAGAAATTTTGTGTTCCCAACAAGCTAGGTGAAGGACGGGTTTCACACACAATTATCTCTCAGAACTGAGCATGTGGAGAGACTTTCGTTCATCTAGCACAAAGGGAACGGGTTGCAGGAGAAACTTTTACTCTGGTTTCTCAGTCTGTTTCCTAGTGCCGGTTTGAAGTTCCCGCAGTTTTCACTGTAAAACCGAGTTGGAGCTAGTCCTCCCCTTATATATGTATGGAGTGGAGTTTGCAACTTAAAAGAAACTTTGTGTTCCCAACAAGCTAGGTGAAGGACGGCTTTCACACACACTTATCTCTCAGATCTGAGCATGTGGAGAGACGTTCGTTCATCTAGCACAAAGGGAACGGTTTGCAGGAGAAACTTTTACTCTGGTTTCTCAGTCTGTTTCCTAGTGCCGGTTTGAAGTTCCTGCAGTTTTCACTGTAAAACCGATTTGAAGCTAGTACCTCCCCATATTTATGTATGGAATGGAGTTCGCATCTGAAAAGAAACTTTGTGTTCTAAACAAGCAAGGTGAAGGACGGCTTACACACACACATATCTCTCAGAACTGAGCATGTGGAGAGACGTTATTTCATCTAGCTCAAAGGGAACGGGTTGCAGGAGAAAGTTTTACTCTGGTTTCTCAGTCTGTTTCCTAGTGCCGGTTTGAAGTTCCTGCAGTTTTCACTGTAAAACCGAGTTGGAGCTAGTACCTGACCATTTTTATGTATGGAGTGGAGTTTGCAACTGAAAAGAAACTTTGTGTTCCCAACAAGCTAGTATAAGGACTTCTTTCACACATAATTAACTATCAGAACTGAGCATGTGGAGAGACGTTCGTTCATCTAGCACAAAGGGAACGGGTTGCAGGAGAAACTTTTACTCTGGTTTCTCAGTCTGTTTCCTAGTGCCGGTATGAAGTTCCTTCAGTTTTCACTGTAAAACCGAGTTGGAGCTAGTACCTGCCCATTTTTATGTATGGAGTGGAGTTTGCAAGTGAAAAGAAACTTTGTTTTCCCAACAATCTAGGTGAAGGACGGCTTTCACACACACATATCATTCAGAACTGAGCACGTGGATAGACGTTCGTTTATCTAGCACAAAGGGAACGGGTTGCAGGAGAAACTTTTACTCTGGTTTCTCAGTCTGTTTCCTAGTGCCGGTTTGAAGTTCCTGCAGATTTCACTGTAAAACCGATTTGGAGCTAGTAACTCCCCATATTTATGTATGGAATGAAGTTCGCATCTGAAAAGAAACTTTGTGTTCTCAACATGCAAGGTGAAGTACGGCTTACACACACACTTATCTCTCAGAACTGAGCATGTGGAGAGACGTTCGATCATCTAGCTCAAAGGGAACGGGTTGCAGGAGAAACTTTTACTCTGGTTTCTCAGTCTGTTTCCTAGTGCCGGTTTGAAGTTCCTGCAGTTTTCACTGTAAAACCGAGTTGGAGCTAGTACTTCCCCATATATATATATGGAGTGGAGTTTGCAACTAAAAAGGAACTTTGTGTTCCCAACAAGCTAGGTGAAGGACGGCTTTCACACACACTTATCTCTCAGAACTGAGCATGTGGAGAGACGTTCGTTCATCTAGCACAAAGGGAACGGGTTGCAGGAGAAACTTTTACTCTGGTTTCTCAGTCTGTTTCCTAGTGCCGGTATGAAGTTCCTGCAGTTTTCACTGTAAAACCGAGTTGGAGCTAGTACCTGCCCATTTTTATGTATGGAGTGGAGTTTGCAAGTGAAAAGAAACTTTGTTTTCCCAACAATCTAGGTGAAGGACGGCTTTCACACACACATATCATTCAGAACTGAGCACGTGGATAGACGTTCGTTTATCTAGCACAAAGTGAACGGGTTGCAGGAGAAACTTTTACTCTGGTTTCTCAGTCTGTTTCCTAGTGCCGGTTTGAAGTTCCTGCAGTTTTCACTTTAAAACCGAGTTTGAGCTAGTACATCCCCATATATATGTATGGAGTGGAGTTTGCAGCTGAAAAGAAATTTTGTGTTCCCAACAAGCTAGGTGAAGGACGGGTTTCACACACAATTATCTCTCAGAACTGAGCATGTGGAGAGACTTTCGTTCATCTAGCACAAAGGGAACGGGTTGCAGGAGAAACTTTTACTCTGGTTTCTCAGTCTGTTTCCTAGTGCCGGTTTGAAGTTCCCGCAGTTTTCACTGTAAAACCGAGTTGGAGCTAGTCCTCCCCTTATATATGTATGGAGTGGAGTTTGCAACTTAAAAGAAACTTTGTGTTCCCAACAAGCTAGGTGAAGGACGGCTTTCACACACACTTATCTCTCAGATCTGAGCATGTGGAGAGACGTTCGTTCATCTAGCACAAAGGGAACGGTTTGCAGGAGAAACTTTTACTCTGGTTTCTCAGTCTGTTTCCTAGTGCCGGTTTGAAGTTCCTGCAGTTTTCACTGTAAAACCGATTTGAAGCTAGTACCTCCCCATATTTATGTATGGAATGGAGTTCGCATCTGAAAAGAATCTTTGTGTTCTAAACAAGCAAGGTGAAGGACGGCTTACACACACACATATCTCTCAGAACTGAGCATGTGGAGAGACGTTAGTTCATCTAGCTCAAAGGGAACGGGTTGCAGGAGAAAGTTTTACTCTGGTTTCTCAGTCTGTTTCCTAGTGCCGGTTTGAAGTTCCTGCAGTTTTCACTGTAAAACCGAGTTGGAGCTAGTACCTGACCATTTTTATGTATGGAGTGGAGTTTGCAACTGAAAAGAAACTTTGTGTTCCCAACAAGCTAGTATAAGGACTTCTTTCACACATAATTAACTATCATAACTGAGCATGTGGAGAGACGTTCGTTCATCTAGCACAAAGGGAACGGGTTGCAGGAGAAACTTTTACTCTGGTTTCTCTGTCTGTTTCCTAGTGCCGGTTTGAAGTTCCTGCAGTTTTCACTGTAAAACCGAGTTGGAGCTAGTACCTCCCCATATATATGTATGGAGTGGAGTTTGCAACTGAAAAGAAACTTTGTGTTCCCAACAAGCTAGGTGAAGGACGGCTTTCACACACACTTATCTCTCAGAACTGAGCATGTGGAGAGACGTTCGTTCATCTAGCACAAAGGGAACGGGTTGCAGGAGAAACTGTTACTCTGGATTCTCAGTCTGTTTCCTAGTGCCGGTTTGAAGTTCCCGCAGTTTTCACTGTAAAACCGAGTTGGAGCTAGTACCTCCCCTTATATATGTATGGAGTGGAGTTTGCAACTGAAAAGAAACTTTGTGTTCCCAACAAGCTAGTTGAAGGACGGCTTTCACACACACTTATCTCTCAGAACTGAGCACTTGGAGAGACGTTCGTTCATCTAGCACAAAGGGAACGGGTTGCAGGAGAAACTATTACTCTGGTTTCTCAGTCTGTTTCCTAGTGCCGGTATGAAGTCCCTGCAGTTTTCACTGTAAAACCGAGTTGGAGCTAGTACCTACCCATATATATGTATGGAGTGGAGTTTGCAAGTGAAAAGAAACTTTGTGTTCCCAACAAGCTAGTATAAGGTCGGCTTTCACACATACTTATCTCTCAGAACTGAGCATTTGGAGAGGCGTTCGTTCATCTAGCACAAAGGGAACGGGTTGCAGGAGAAACTTTTACTCTGGTTTCTCAGTCTGTTTCCTAGTGCCGGTTTGAAGTTCCCGCAGTTTTCACTGTAAAACCGAGTTGGAGCTAGTCCTCCCCATATATATGTATGGAGTGGAGTTTGCAACTGAAAAGAAACTTTGTGTTCCCAACAAGCTAGGTGAAGGACGGCTTTCACACACACTTATCTCTCAGATCTGAGCATGTGGAGAGACTTTCCTTCATCTAGCACAAATGGAACGGGTTGCAGGAGAAACTTTTACTCTAGTTTCTCAGTCTGTTTCCTAGTGCTGGTTTGAAGTTCCTGAAATTTTCACTGTAAAATCGAGTTGGAGCTAGTACCTGCCCATTTTTATGTATGGAGTGGAGTTTGCAAGTGAAAAGAAACTTTGTGTTCCCAACAAGATAGGTGAAGTACGGGTTTCACACACACTTATCTCTCAGAACTGAGCATGTGGAGAGACGTTTGTTCATCTAGCACGAAGGGAACGGGTTGCAGGAGAAACTTTTACTCTGGTTTCTCAGTCTGTTTCCTAGTGCCGGTTTGAAGTTCCTGCATATTTCACTGTAAAACCGATTTGGAGCTAGTAACTCCCCATATTTATGTATGGAATGAAGTTCGCATCTGAAAAGAAACTTTGTGTTCTCAACATGCAAGGTGAAGTACGGCTTACACACACACTTATCTCTCAGAACTGAGCATGTGGAGAGACTTTCGATCATCTAGCTCAAAGGGAACGGGTTGCAGGAGAAACTTTTACTCTGGTTTCTCAGTCTGTTTCCTAGTGCCGGTTTGAAGTTCCTGCAGTTTTCACTGTAAAACCGAGTTGGAGCTAGTACCTGCCCATTTTTATGTATGGAGTGGAGTTTGCAAGTGAAAAGAAACTTTGTTTTCCCAACAATCTAGGTGAAGGACGGCTTTCACACACACATATCCCTCAGAACTGAGCACGTGGATAGACGTTCGTTTATCTAGCACAAAGGGAACGGGTTGCAGGAGAAACTTTTACTCTGGTTTCTCAGTCTGTTTCCTAGTGCCGGTTTGAAGTTCCTGCAGTTTTCACTTTAAAACCGAGTTTGAGCTAGTACATCCCCATATATATGTATGGAGTGGAGTTTGCAGCTGAAAAGAAATTTTGTGTTCCCAACAAGCTAGGTGAAGTACGGCTTTCACACACAATTATCTCTCAGAACTGAGCATGTGGAGAGACTTTCGTTCATCTAGCACAAAGGGAACGGGTTGCAGGAGAAACTTTTACTCTGGTTTCTCAGTCTGTTTCCTAGTGCCGGGTTGAAGTTCCCGCAGTTTTCACTGTAAAACCGAGTTGGAGCCAGTCCTCCCCTTATATATGTATGGAGTGGAATTTGCAACTTAAAAGAAACTTTGTGTTCCCAACAAGCTAGGTGAAGGACAGCTTTCACACACACTTATTTCTCAGATCTGAGCATGTGGAGAGACGTTCGTTCATCTAGCACAAAGGGAATGGTTTGCAGGAGAATCTTTTTCTCTGGTTTCTCAGTCTGTTTCCTAGTGCCGGTTTGAAGTTCCTGCATTTTTCACTGTAAAACCGATTTGAAGCTAGTACCTCCCCATATTTATGTATGGAATGGAGTTCGCATCTGAAAAGAAACTTTGTGTTCTAAACAAGCAAGGTGAAGGACGGCTTACACACACACATATCTCTCAGAACTGAGCATGTGGAGAGACGTTAGTTCATCTAGCTCAAAGGGAACGGGTTGCAGGAGAAAGTTTTACTCTGGTTTCTCAGTCTGTTTCCTAGTGCCGGTTTGAAGTTCCTGCAGTTTTCACTGTAAAACCGAGTTGGAGCTAGTACCTGACCATTTTTAAGTATGGAGTGGAGTTTGCAACTGAAAAGAAACTTTGTGTTCCCAACAAGCTAGTATAAGGACTTCTTTCACACATAATTAACTATCAGAACTGAGCATGTGGAGAGACGTTCGTTCATCTAGCACAAAGGGAACGGGTTGCAGGAGAAACTTTTACTCTGGTTTCTCTGTCTGTTTCCTAGTGCCGGTTTGAAGTTCCTGCAGTTTTCACTGTAAAACCGAGTTGGAGCTAGTACCTCCCCATATATATGTATGGAGTGGAGTTTGCAACTGAAAAGAAACTTTGTGTTCCCAACAAGCTAGGTGAAGGACGGCTTTCACACACACTTATCTCTCAGAACTGAGCATGTGGAGAGACGTTCGTTCATCTAGCACAAAGGGAATGGGTTGCAGGAGAAACTGTTACTCTGGATTCTCAGTCTGTTTCCTAGTGCCGGTTTGAAGTTCCCGCAGTTTTCACTGTAAAACCGAGTTGGAGCTAGTACCTCCCCATATATATGTATGGAGTGGAGTTTGCAACTGAAAAGAAACTTTGTGTTCCCAACAAGCTAGTTGAAGGACGGCTTTCACACACACTTATCTCTCAGAACTGAGCATGTGGAGAGACGTTCGTTTGTTTGGCACAAAGGGAAAGGGTTGCAGGGGAAAGTTTTACTCTGGTTTCTCAGTCTGTTTCCTAGTGCCGGTTTGAAGTTCCTGCAGTTTTCACTGTAAAACCGAGTTGGAGCTATTACCTCCCCATATATATGTATGGAGTGGAGTTTGCAACTGAAAAGAAACTTTGTGTTCCCAACAAGCTAGCTGAAGGAGGGCTTTCACACACAATTATCTCTCAGAACTGAGCATGTGGAGAGACGTTCGTTCATCTAGCACAAAGGGAACGGGTTGCAGGAGAAACTTTTACTCTGGTTTCTCAGTCTGTTTCCTAGTGCCGGTAAGAAGTCCCTGCAGTTTTCACTGTAAAACCGAGTTGGAGCTAGTACCTACCCATATATATGTATGGAGTGGAGTTTGCAAGTGAAAAGAAACTTTGTGTTCCCAACAAGCTAGTATAAGGTCGGCTTTCACACATACTCATCTCTCAGAACTGAGCATTTGGAGAGACGTTCGTTCATCTAGCACAAAGGGAACGGGTTGCAGGAGAAACTTTTACTCTGGTTTCTCAGTCTGTTTCCTAGTGCCGGTTTGAAGTTCCCGCAGTTTTCACTGTAAAACCGAGTTGGAGCTAGTCCTCCCCATATATATGTATGGAGTGGAGTTTGCAACTGAAAAGAAACTTTGTGTTCCCAACAAGCTAGGTGAAGGACGGCTTTCACACACACTTATCTCTCAGAACTGAGCATGTGGAGAGACGTTCGTTCATGTAGCTCAAAGGGAACGGGTTGCAGGAGAAACTTTTACTCTGGTTTCTCAGTCTGTTTCCTAGTGCCGGTTTGAAGTTCCTGCAGTTTTCACTGTAAAACCGAGTTGGAGCTAGTACCTGCCCATTTTTATGTATGGAGTGGAGTTTGCAAGTGAAAAGAAACTTTGTGTTCCCAACAATCTAGGTGAAGGACGGCTTTCACACACACTTATCCCTCAGAACTGAGCACGTGGATAGACGTTCGTTTATCGAGCACAAAGGGAACGGGTTGCAGGAGAAACTTTTACTCTGGTTTCTCAGTCTGTTTCCTAGTGCCGGTTTGAAGTTCCTGCAGTTTTCACTGTAAAACCGATTTGCAGCTAGTACCTCACCATATTTATGTATGGAATGGAGTTCGCATCTGAAAAGAAACTTTGTGTTCCCAACAATCTAGGTGAAGGACGGCTTTCACACACACTTATCCCTCAGAACTGAGCACGTGGATAGACGTTCGTTTATCTAGCACAAAGGGAACGGGTTGCAGGAGAAACTATTACTCTGGTTTCTCAGACTGTTTCCTAGTGCCGGTTTGAAGTTCCTGCAGTTTTCACTGTAAAACCGATTTGCAGCTAGTACCTCCCCATAATTATGTATGGAATGGAGTTCACATCTGAAGAGAAACTTTGTTTTCTCAACAAGCAAGGTGAAGTACGGCTTACACACACACTTATCTCTCAGAACTGAGCATGTGGAGAGACGTTCGTTCATCTAGCTAAAAGGGAACGGGTTGCAGGAGAAACTTTTACTCTGGTTTCTCAGTCTGTTTCCTTGTGCCGGTTTGAAGTTCCTGCAGTTTTCACTGTAAAACGGATTTGCAGCTAGTACCTCCCCATAATTATGTATGGAATGGAGTTCACATCTGAAAAGAAACTTTGTGTTCTCAACAAGCAAGGTGAAGTACGGCTTACACACACACTTATCTCTCAGAACTGAGCATGTGGAGAGACGTTCGTTCATCTAGCTCAAAGGGAACGGGTTGCAGGAGAAACTATTACTCTGGTTTCTCAGTCTGTTTCCTAGTGCCGGTTTGAAGTTCCCGCAGTTTTCACTGTAAAACCGATTTGGAGCTAGTACCTCCCCATATTTATGTATGGAATGGAGTTCGCATCTGAAAAGAAACTTTGTGTTCTAAACAAGCAAGTTGAAGGACGGCTTACACACACACTTATCTCTCAGAACTGAACATGTGGAGAGACGTTCGTTCATCTAGCTCAAAGGGAACGGGTTGCAGGAGAAACTTTTACTCTGGTTTCTCAGTCTGTTTCCTAGTGCCGGTTTGAAGTTCCTGCAGTTTTCACTGTAAAACCGAGTTGGAGCTTGTACCTCCCCATATATATGTATGGAGTGGTGTTTGCAACTGAAAAGAAACTTTGTGTTCCCAACAAGCTAGGTGAAGGACGGCTTTCACACACACTTATCTCTCAGAACTGAGCATGTGGAGAGACGTTCGTTCATCTAGCACAAAGGGAACGGGTTGCAGGAGAAACTTTTACTCTGGTTTCCCAGTTTGTTTCCTAGTGCCGGTTTGAAGTTCCTGCAGTTTTCACTGTAAAACCGAGTTGGAGTTAGTACCTCCCCATATATATGTATGGAGTGGAGTTTGCAACTTAAAAGAAACTTTGTGTTCCCAACAACCTAGGTGAAGGACGGCTTTCACTCATAATTATCTCTCAGAACTGAGCATGTGGAGAGACGTTCGTTCATCTAGCACAAAGGGAACGGGTTGCAGGAGAAACTTTTTCTCTGGTTTCTCAGTCTGTTTCCTAGTGCCGGTTTGAAGTTCCCGCAGTTTTCACTGTAAAAAAGAGTTGGAGCTAGTCCTACCCATATATATGTATGGAGTGGAGTTTGCAAATGAAAAGAAACTTTGTGTTCCCAACAAGCAAGGTGAAGGACGGCTTTCACACACACTTATCTCTCAGAACTGAGCATGTGGAGAGACGTTCGTTCATCTAGCACAAAGAGAACGGGTTGCAAGGGAAACTTTAACTCTGGTTTCTCAGTCTGTTTCCTAGTGCCGGTTTGAAGTTCCCGCAGTTTTCACTGTAAAACCGTGTTGGAGCTAGTCCTCCCCATATATATGAATGGAGTGGAGTTTGCAACTGAAAAGAAACTTTGTGTTCCCTACAAGCTAGGTGAAGTACGGCTTTCACACACAATTATCTCTCAGATCTGAGCATGTGGAGAGACGTTCGTTCATCTAGCACAAAGGGAACGGGTTGCAGGAGAAACTTTTACTCTGGTTTCTCAGTCTGTTTCCTAGTGCTGGTTTGAAGTTCCTGAAATTTTCACTGTAAAATCGAGTTGGAGCTTGTACCTGACCATTTTTATGTATGGAGTGGAGTTTGCAAGTGAAAAGAAACTTTGTGTTCCCAACAAGATAGGTGAAGTACGGGTTTCACACACACTTATCTCTCAGAACTGAGCATGTGGAGAGACGTTTGTTCATCTAGCACGAAGGGAACGGGTTGCAGGAGAAACTTTTACTCTGGTTTCTCAGTCTGTTTCCTAGTGCCGGTTTGAAGTTCCTGCAGATTTCACTGTAAAACCGATTTGGAGCTAGTAACTCCCCATATTTATGTATGGAATGAAGTTCGCATCTGAAAAGAAACTTTGTGTTCTCAACATGCAAGGTGAAGTACGGCTTACACACACACTTATCTCTCAGAACTGAGCATGTGGAGAGACGTTCGATCATCTAGCTCAAAGGGAACGGGTTGCAGGAGAAACTTTTACTCTGGTTTCTCAGTCTGTTTCCTAGTGCCGGTTTGAAGTTCCTGCAGTTTTCACCTTAAAACCGAGTTGGAGCTAGTACTTACCCATATATATGTATGGAGTGGAGTTTGCAACTAAAAAGAAACTTTGTGTTCCCAACAAGCTAGGTGAAGGACGGCTTTCACACACACTTATCTCTCAGAACTGAGCATGTGGAGAGACGTTCGTTCATCTAGCACAAAGGGAACGGGTTGCAGGAGAAACTTTTACTCTGGTTTCTCAGTCTGTTTCCTAGTGCCGGTATGAAGTTCCTGCAGTTTTCACTGTAAAACCGAGTTGGAGCTAGTACCTGCCCATTTTTATGTATGGAGTGGAGTTTGCAAGTGAAAAGAAACTTTGTTTTCCCAACAATCTAGGTGAAGGACGGCTTTCACACACACATATCATTCAGAACTGAGCACGTGGATAGACGTTCGTTTATCTAGCACAAAGGGAACGGGTTGCAGGAGAAACTTTTACTCTGGTTTCTCAGTCTGTTTCCTAGTGCCGGTTTGAAGTTCCTGCAGTTTTCACTTTAAAACCGAGTTTGAGCTAGTACATCCCCATATATATGTATGGAGTGGAGTTTGCAGCTGAAAAGAAATTTTGTGTTCCCAACAAGCTAGGTGAAGGACGGGTTTCACACACAATTATCTCTCAGAACTGAGCATGTGGAGAGACTTTCGTTCATCTAGCACAAAGGGAACGGGTTGCAGGAGAAACTTTTACTGTGGTTTCTCAGTCTGTTTCCTAGTGCCGGTTTGAAGTTCCCGCAGTTTTCACTGTAAAACCGAGTTGGAGCTAGTCCTCCCCTTATATATGTATGGAGTGGAGTTTGCAACTTAAAAGAAACTTTGTGTTCCCAACAAGCTAGGTGAAGGACGGCTTTCACACACACTTATCTCTCAGATCTGAGCATGTGGAGAGACGTTCGTTCATCTAGCACAAAGGGAACGGTTTGCAGGAGAAACTTTTACTCTGGTTTCTCAGTCTGTTTCCTAGTGCCGGTTTGAAGTTCCTGCAGTTTTCACTGTAAAACCGATTTGAAGCTAGTACCTCTCCATATTTATGTATGGAATGGTGTTCGCATCTGAAAAGAAACTTTGTGTTCTAAACAAGCAAGGTGAAGGACGGCTTACACACACACATATCTCTCAGAACTGAGCATGTGGAGAGACGTTATTTCATCTAGCTCAAAGGGAACGGGTTGCAGGAGAAAGTTTTACTCTGGTTTCTCAGTCTGTTTCCTAGTGCCGGTTTGAAGTTCCTGCAGTTTTCACTGTAAAACCGAGTTGGAGCTAGTACCTGACCATTTTTATGTATGGAGTGGAGTTTGCAACTGAAAAGAAACTTTGTGTTCCCAACAAGCTAGTATAAGGACTTCTTTCACACATAATTAACTATCAGAACTGAGCATGTGGAGAGACGTTCGTTCATCTAGCACAAAGGGAACGGGTTGCAGGAGAAACTTTTACTCTGGTTTCTCAGTCTGTTTCCTAGTGCCGGTATGAAGTTCCTTCAGTTTTCACTGTAAAACCGAGTTGGAGCTAGTACCTGCCCATTTTTATGTATGGAGTGGAGTTTGCAAGTGAAAAGAAACTTTGTTTTCCCAACAATCTAGGTGAAGGACGGCTTTCACACACACATATCATTCAGAACTGAGCACGTGGATAGACGTTCGTTTATCTAGCACAAAGGGAACGGGTTGCAGGAGAAACTTTTACTCTGGTTTCTCAGTCTGTTTCCTAGTGCCGGTTTGAAGTTCCCGCAGTTTTCACTGTAAAACCGAGTTGGAGCTAGTCCTCCCCATATATATGAATGGATGGAGTTTGCAACTGAAAAGAAACTTTGTGTTCCCTACAAGCTAGGTGAAGTACGGCTTTCACACACACTTATCTCTCAGATCTGAGCATGTGGAGAGACGTTCGTTCATCTAGCACAAAGGGAACGGGTTGCAGGAGAAACTTTTACTCTGGTTTCTCAGTCTGTTTCCTAGTGCTGGTTTGAAGTTCCTGAAATTTTCACTGTAAAATCGAGTTGGAGCTAGTACCTGCCCATTTTTATGTATGGAGTGGAGTTTGCAAGTGAAAAGAAACTTTGTGTTCCCAACAAGATAGGTGAAGTACGGGTTTCACACACACTTATCTCTCAGAACTGAGCATGTGGAGAGACGTTTGTTCATCTAGCACGAAGGGAACGGGTTGCAGGAGAAACTTTTACTCTGGTTTCTCAGTCTGTTTCCTAGTGCCGGTTTGAAGTTCCTGCATATTTCACTGTAAAACCGATTTGGAGCTAGTAACTCCCCATATTTATGTGTGGAATGAAGTTCGCATCTGAAAAGAAACTTTGTGTTCTCAACATGCAAGGTGAAGTACGGCTTACACACACACTTATCTCTCAGAACTGAGCATGTGGAGAGACTTTCGATCATCTAGCTCAAAGGGAACGGGTTGCAGGAGAAACTTTTACTCTGGTTTCTCAGTCTGTTTCCTAGTGCCGGTTTGAAGTTCCTGCAGTTTTCACTGTAAAACCGAGTTGGAGCTAGTACCTGCCCATTTTTATGTATGGAGTGGAGTTTGCAAGTGAAAAGAAACTTTGTTTTCCCAACAATCTAGGTGAAGGACGGCTTTCACACACACATATCCCTCAGAACTGAGCACGTGGATAGACGTTCGTTTATCTAGCACAAAGGGAACGGGTTGCAGGAGAAACTTTTACTCTGGTTTCTCAGTCTGTTTCCTAGTGCCGGTTTGAAGTTCCTGCAGTTTTCACTTTAAAACCGAGTTTGAGCTAGTACATCCCCATATATATGTATGGTGTGGAGTTTGCAGCTGAAAAGAAATTTTGTGTTCCCAACAAGCTAGGTGAAGGACGGCTTTCACACACAATTATCTCTCAGAACTGAGCATGTGGAGAGACTTTCGTTCATCTAGCACAAAGGGAACGGGTTGCAGGAGAAACTTTTACTCTGGTTTCTCAGTCTGTTTCCTAGTGCCGGGTTGAAGTTCCCGCAGTTTTCACTGTAAAACCGAGTTGGAGCCAGTCCTCCCCTTATATATGTATGGAGTGGAATTTGCAACTTAAAAGAAACTTTGTGTTCCCAACAAGCTAGGTGAAGGACAGCTTTCACACACACTTATCTCTCAGATCTGAGCATGTGGAGAGACGTTCGTTCATCTAGCACAAAGGGAACGGTTTGCAGGAGAAACTTTTTCTCTGGTTTCTCAGTCTGTTTCCTAGTGCCGGTTTGAAGTTCCTGCAGTTTTCACTGTAAAACCGATTTGAAGCTAGTACCTCCCCATATTTATGTATGGAATGGAGTTCGCATCTGAAAAGAAACTTTGTGTTCTAAACAAGCAAGGTGAAGGACGGCTTACACACACACATATCTCTCAGAACTGAGCATGTGGAGAGACGTTAGTTCATCTAGCTCAAAGGGAACGGGTTGCAGGAGAAAGTTTTACTCTGGTTTCTCAGTCTGTTTCCTAGTGCCGGTTTGAAGTTCCTGCAGTTTTCACTGTAAAACCGAGTTGGAGCTAGTACCTGACCATTTTTAAGTATGGAGTGGAGTTTGCAACTGAAAAGAAACTTTGTGTTCCCAACAAGCTAGTATAAGGACTTCTTTCACACATAATTAACTATCAGAACTGAGCATGTGGAGAGACGTTCGTTCATCTAGCACAAAGGGAACGGGTTGCAGGAGAAACTTTTACTCTGGTTTCTCTGTCTGTTTCCTAGTGCCGGTTTGAAGTTCCTGCAGTTTTCACTGTAAAACCGAGTTGGAGCTAGTACCTCCCCATATATATGTATGGAGTGGAGTTTGCAACTGAAAAGAAACTTTGTGTTCCCAACAAGCTAGGTGAAGGACGGCTTTCACACACACTTATCTCTCAGAACTGAGCATGTGGAGAGACGTTCGTTCATCTAGCACAAAGGGAACGGGTTGCAGGAGAAACTGTTACTCTGGATTCTCAGTCTGTTTCCTAGTGCCGGTTTGAAGTTCCTGCAGTTTTCACTGTAAAACCGAGTTGGAGCTAGTACCTCCCCATATATATGTATGGAGTGGAGTTTGCAACTGAAAAGAAACTTTGTGTTCCCAACAAGCTAGTTGAAGGACGGCTTTCACACACACTTATCTCTCAGAACTGAGCATGTGGAGAGACGTTCGTTTGTTTGGCACAAAGGGAAAGGGTTGCAGGGGAAAGTTTTACTCTGGTTTCTCAGTCTGTTTCCTAGTGCCGGTTTGAAGTTCCTGCAGTTTTCACTGTAAAACCGAGTTGGAGCTATTACCTCCCCATATATATGTATGGAGTGGAGTTTGCAACTGAAAAGAAACTTTGTGTTCCCAACAAGCTAGCTGAAGGAGGGCTTTCACACACAATTATCTCTCAGAACTGAGCATGTGGAGAGACGTTCGTTCATCTAGCACAAAGGGAACGGGTTGCAGGAGAAACTTTTACTCTGGTTTCTCAGTCTGTTTCCTAGTGCCGGTATGAAGTCCCTGCAGTTTTCACTGTAAAACCGAGATGGAGCTAGTACCTACCCATATATATGTATGGAGTGGAGTTTGCAAGTGAAAAGAAACTTTGTGTTCCCAACAAGCTAGTATAAGTTCGGCTTTCACACATACTTATCTCACAGAACTGAGCATTTGGAGAGACGTTCGTTCATCTAGCACAAAGGGAACGGGTTGCAGGAGAAACTTTTACTCTGGTTTCTCAGTCTGTTTCCTAGTGCCGGTTTGAAGTTCCCGCAGTTTTCACTGTAAAACCGAGTTGGAGCTAGTCCTCCCCATATATATGTATGGAGTGGAGTTTGCAACTGAAAAGAAACTTTGTGTTCCCAACAAGCTAGGTGAAGGACGGCTTTCACACACACTAATCTCTCAGATCTGAGCATGTGGAGAGACGATCGTTCATCTAGCACAAAGGGAACGGTTTGCAGGAGAAACTTTTACTCTGGTTTCTCAGTCTGTTTCCTAGTGCCGGTTTGAAGTTCCTGCAATTTTCACTGTAAAACCGATTTGGAGCTAGTACCTCCCCATATTTATATATGGAATGGAGTTCGCATCTGAAAAGAAACTTTGTGTTCTAAACAAGCAAGGTGAAGGACGGCTTACACACACACTTATCTCTCAGAACTGAGCATGTGGAGAGACGTTCGTTCATGTAGCTCAAAGGGAACGGGTTGCAGGAGAAACTTTTACTCTGGTTTCTCAGTCTGTTTCCTAGTGCCGGTTTGAAGTTCCTGCAGTTTTCACTGTAAAACCGAGTTGGAGCTAGTACCTGCCCATTTTTATGTATGGAGTGGAGTTTGCAAGTGAAAAGAAACTTTGTGTTCCCAACAATCTAGGTGAAGGACGGCTTTCACACACACTTATCCCTCAGAACTGAGCACGTGGATAGACGTTGGTTTATCGAGCACAAAGGGAACGGGTTGCAGGAGAAACTTTTACTCTGGTTTCTCAGTCTGTTTCCTAGTGCCGGTTTGAAGTTCCTGCAGTTTTCACTGTAAAACCGATTTGCAGCTAGTACCTCACCATATTTATGTATGGAATGGAGTTCGCATCTGAAAAGAAACTTTGTGTTCCCAACAATCTAGGTGAAGGACGGCTTTCACACACACTTATCCCTCAGAACTGAGCACGTGGATAGACGTTCGTTTATCTAGCACAAAGGGAACGGGTTGCAGGAGAAACTATTACTCTGGTTTCTCAGACTGTTTCCTAGTGCCGGTTTGAAGTTCCCGCAGTTTTCACTGTAAAACCGATTTGCAGCTAGTACCTCCCCATAATTATGTATGGAATGGAGTTCACATCTGAAAAGAAACTTTGTTTTCTCAACAAGCAAGGTGAAGTACGGCTTACACACACACTTATCTCTCAGAACTGAGCATGTGGAGAGACGTTCGTTCATCTAGCTAAATGGGAACGGGTTGCTGGAGAAACTTTTACTCTGGTTTCTCAGTCTGTATCCTTGTGCCGGTTTGAAGTTCCTGCAGTTTTCACTGTAAAACCGATTTGCAGCTAGTACCTCCCCATAATTATGTATGGAATGGAGTTCACATCTGAAAAGAAACTTTGTGTTCTCAACAAGCAAGGTGAAGTACGGCTTACACACACACTTATCTCTCAGAACTGAGCATGTGGAGAGACGTTCGTTCATCTAGCTCAAAGGGAACGGGTTGCAGGAGAAACTATTACTCTGGTTTCTCAGTCTGTTTCCTAGTGCCGGTTTGAAGTTCCCGCAGTTTTCACTGTAAAACCGATTTGGAGCTAGTACCTCCCCATATTTATGTATGGAATGGAGTTCGCATCTGAAAAGAAACTTTGTGTTCTAAACAAGCAAGTTGAAGGACGGCTTACACACACACTTATCTCTCAGAACTGAACATGTGGAGAGACGTTCGTTCATCTAGCTCAAAGGGAACGGGTTGCAGGAGAAACTTTTACTCTGGTTTCTCAGTCTGTTTCCTAGTGCCGGTTTGAATTTCCTGCAGTTTTCACTGTAAAACCGAGTTGGAGCTTGTACCTCCCCATATATATGTATGGAGTGGTGTTTGCAACTGAAAAGAAACTTTGTGTTCCCAACAAGCTAGGTGAAGGACGGCTTTCACACACACTTATCTCTCAGAACTGAGCATGTGGAGAGACGTTCGTTCATCTAGCACAAAGGGAACGGGTTGCAGGAGAAACTTTTACTCTGGTTTCCCAGTCTGTTTCCTAGTGCCGGTTTGAAGTTCCTGCAGTTTTCACTGTAAAACCGAGTTGGAGTTAGTACCTCCCCATATATATGTATGGAGTGGAGTTTGCAACTTAAAAGAAACTTTGTGTTCCCAACAAGCTAGGTGAAGGACGGCTTTCACTCATAATTATCTCTCAGAACTGAGCATGTGGAGAGACGTTCGTTCATCTAGCACAAAGGGAACGGGTTGCAGGAGAAACTTTTTCTCTGGTTTCTCAGTCTGTTTCCTAGTGCCGGTTTGAAGTTCCCGCAGTTTTCACTGTAAAACCGAGTTGGAGCTAGTCCTACCCATATATATGTATGGAGTGGAGTTTGCAACTGAAAAGAAACTTTGTGTTCCCAACAAGCAAGGTGAAGGACGGCTTTCACACACACTTATCTCTCAGAACTGAGCATGTGGAGAGACGTTCGTTCATCTAGCACAAAGAGAACGGGTTGCAAGGGAAACTTTAACTCTGGTTTCTCAGTCTGTTTCCTAGTGCCGGTTTGAAGTTCCCGCAGTTTTCACTGTAAAACCGTGTTGGAGCTAGTCCTCCCCATATATATGAATGGAGTGGAGTTTGCAACTGAAAAGAAACTTTGTGTTCCCTACAAGCTAGGTGAAGTACGGCTTTCACACACAATTATCTCTCAGATCTGAGCATGTGGAGAGACGTTCGTTCATCTAGCACAAAGGGAACGGGTTGCAGGAGAAACTTTTACTCTGGTTTCTCAGTCTGTTTCCTAGTGCTGGTTTGAAGTTCCTGAAATTTTCACTGTAAAATCGAGTTGGAGCTAGTACCTGACCATTTTTATGTATGGAGTGGAGTTTGTAAGTGAAAAGAAACTTTGTGTTCCCAACAAGATAGGTGAAGTACGGGTTTCACACACACTTATCTCTCAGAACTGAGCATGTGGAGAGACGTTTGTTCATCTAGCACGAAGGGAACGGGTTGCAGGAGAAACTTTTACTCTGGTTTCTCAGTCTGTTTCCTAGTGCCGGTTTGAAGTTCCTGCAGATTTCACTGTAAAACCGATTTGGAGCTAGTAACTCCCCATATTTATGTATGGAATGAAGTTCGCATCTGAAAAGAAACTTTGTGTTCTCAACATGCAAGGTGAAGTACGGCTTACACACACACTTATCTCTCAGAACTGAGCATGTGGAGAGACGTTCGATCATCTAGCTCAAAGGGAACGGGTTGCAGGAGAAACTTTTACTCTGGTTTCTCAATCTGTTTCCTAGTGCCAGTTTGAAGTTCCTGCAGTTTTCACCTTAAAACCGAGTTGGAGCTAGTACTTCCCCATATATATGTATGGAGTGGAGTTTGCAACTAAAAAGAAACTTTGTGTTCCCAACAAGCTAGGTGAAGGACGGCTTTCACACACACTTATCTCTCAGAACTGAGCATGTGGAGAGACGTTCGTTCATCTAGCACAAAGGGAACGGGTTGCAGGAGAAACTTTTACTCTGGTTTCTCAGTCTGTTTCCTAGTGCCGGTATGAAGTTCCTGCAGTTTTCACTGTAAAACCGAGTTGGAGCTAGTACCTGCCCATTTTTATGTATGGAGTGGAGTTTGCAAGTGAAAAGAAACTTTGTTTTCCCAACAATCTAGGTGAAGGACGGCTTTCACACACACATATCATTCAGAACTGAGCACGTGGATAGACGTTCGTTTATCTAGCACAAAGGGAACGGGTTGCAGGAGAAACTTTTACTCTGGTTTCTCAGTCTGTTTCCTAGTGCCGGTTTGAAGTTCCCGCAGTTTTCACTGTAAAACCGAGTTGGAGCTAGTCCTCCCCATATATATGAATGGAGTGGAGTTTGCAACTGAAAAGAAACTTTGTGTTCCCTACAAGCTAGGTGAAGTACGGCTTTCACACACACTTATCTCTCAGATCTGAGCATGTGGAGAGACGTTCGTTCATCTAGCACAAAGGGAACGGGTTGCAGGAGAAACTTTTACTCTGGTTTCTCAGTCTGTTTCCTAGTGCTGGTTTGAAGTTCCTGAAATTTTCACTGTAAAATCGAGTTGGAGCTAGTACCTGCCCATTTTTATGTATGGAGTGGAGTTTGCAAGTGAAAAGAAACTTTGTGTTCCCAACAAGATAGGTGAAGTACGGGTTTCACACACACTTATCTCTCAGAACTGAGCATGTTGAGAGACGTTTGTTCATCTAGCACGAAGGGAACGGGTTGCAGGAGAAACTTTTACTCTGGTTTCTCAGTCTGTTTCCTAGTGCCGGTTTGAAGTTCCTGCATATTTCACTGTAAAACCGATTTGGAGCTAGTAACTCCCCATATTTATGTGTGGAATGAAGTTCGCATCTGAAAAGAAACTTTGTGTTCTCAAAATGCAAGGTGAAGTACGGCTTACACACACACTTATCTCTCAGAACTGAGCATGTGGAGAGACTTTCGATCATCTAGCTCAAAGGGAACGGGTTGCAGGAGAAACTTTTACTCTGGTTTCTCAGTCTGTTTCCTAGTGCCGGTTTGAAGTTCCTGCAGTTTTCACTGTAAAACCGAGTTGGAGCTAGTACCTGCCCATTTTTATGTATGGAGTGGAGTTTGCAAGTGAAAAGAAACTTTGTTTTCCCAACAATCTAGGTGAAGGACGGCTTTCACACACACATATCCCTCAGAACTGAGCACGTGGATAGACGTTCGTTTATCTAGCACAAAGGGAACGGGTTGCAGGAGAAACTTTTACTCTGGTTTCTCAGTCTGTTTCCTAGTGCCGGTTTGAAGTTCCTGCAGTTTTCACTTTAAAACCGAGTTTGAGCTAGTACATCCCCATATATATGTATGGTGTGGAGTTTGCAGCTGAAAAGAAATTTTGTGTTCCCAACAAGCTAGGTGAAGGACGGCTTTCACACACAATTATCTCTCAGAACTGAGCATGTGGAGAGACTTTCGTTCATCTAGCACAAAGGGAACGGGTTGCAGGAGAAACTTTTACTCTGGTTTCTCAGTCTGTTTCCTAGTGCCGGGTTGAAGTTCCCGCAGTTTTCACTGTAAAACCGAGTTGGAGCCAGTCCTCCCCTTATATATGTATGGAGTGGAATTTGCAACTTAAAAGAAACTTTGTGTTCCCAACAAGCTAGGTGAAGGACAGCTTTCACACACACTTATCTCTCAGATCTGAGCATGTGGAGAGACGTTCGTTCATCTAGCACAAAGGGAACGGTTTGCAGGAGAAACTTTTTCTCTGGTTTCTCAGTCTGTTTCCTAGTGCCGGTTTGAAGTTCCTGCAGTTTTCACTGTAAAACCGATTTGAAGCTAGTACCTCCCCATATTTATGTATGGAATGGAGTTCGCATCTGAAAAGAAACTTTGTGTTCTAAACAAGCAAGGTGAAGGACGGCTTACACACACACATATCTCTCAGAACTGAGCATGTGGAGAGACGTTAGTTCATCTAGCTCAAAGGGAACGGGTTGCAGGAGAAAGTTTTACTCTGGTTTCTCAGTCTGTTTCCTAGTGCCGGTTTGAAGTTCCTGCAGTTTTCACTGTAAAACCGAGTTGGAGCTAGTACCTGACCATTTTTAAGTATGGAGTGGAGTTTGCAACTGAAAAGAAACTTTGTGTTCCCAACAAGCTAGTATAAGGACTTCTTTCACACATAATTAACTATCAGAACTGAGCATGTGGAGAGACGTTCGTTCATCTAGCACAAAGGGAACGGGTTGCAGGAGAAACTTTTACTCTGGTTTCTCTGTCTGTTTCCTAGTGCCGGTTTGAAGTTCCTGCAGTTTTCACTGTAAAACCGAGTTGGAGCTAGTACCTCCCCATATATATGTATGGAGTGGAGTTTGCAACTGAAAAGAAACTTTGTGTTCCCAACAAGCTAGGTGAAGGACGGCTTTCACACACACTTATCTCTCAGAACTGAGCATGTGGAGAGACGTTCGTTCATCTAGCACAAAGGGAACGGGTTGCAGGAGAAACTGTTACTCTGGATTCTCAGTCTGTTTCCTAGTGCCGGTTTGAAGTTCCTGCAGTTTTCACTGTAAAACCGAGTTGGAGCTAGTACCTCCCCATATATATGTATGGAGTGGAGTTTGCAACTGAAAAGAAACTTTGTGTTCCCAACAAGCTAGTTGAAGGACGGCTTTCACACACACTTATCTCTCAGAACTGAGCATGTGGAGAGACGTTCGTTTGTTTGGCACAAAGGGAAAGGGTTGCAGGGGAAAGTTTTACTCTGGTTTCTCAGTCTGTTTCCTAGTGCCGGTTTGAAGTTCCTGCAGTTTTCACTGTAAAACCGAGTTGGAGCTATTACCTCCCCATATATATGTATGGAGTGGAGTTTGCAACTGAAAAGAAACTTTGTGTTCCCAACAAGCTAGCTGAAGGAGGGCTTTCACACACAATTATCTCTCAGAACTGAGCATGTGGAGAGACGTTCGTTCATCTAGCACAAAGGGAACGGGTTGCAGGAGAAACTTTTACTCTGGTTTCTCAGTCTGTTTCCTAGTGCCGGTATGAAGTCCCTGCAGTTTTCACTGTAAAACCGAGATGGAGCTAGTACCTACCCATATATATGTATGGAGTGGAGTTTGCAAGTGAAAAGAAACTTTGTGTTCCCAACAAGCTAGTATAAGTTCGGCTTTCACACATACTTATCTCTCAGAACTGAGCATTTGGAGAGACGTTCGTTCATCTAGCACAAAGGGAACGGGTTGCAGGAGAAACTTTTACTCTGGTTTCTCAGTCTGTTTCCTAGTGCCGGTTTGAAGTTCCCGCAGTTTTCACTGTAAAACCGAGTTGGAGCTAGTCCTCCCCATATATATGTATGGAGTGGAGTTTGCAACTGAAAAGAAACTTTGTGTTCCCAACAAGCTAGGTGAAGGACGGCTTTCACACACACTAATCTCTCAGATCTGAGCATGTGGAGAGACGATCGTTCATCTAGCACAAAGGGAACGGTTTGCAGGAGAAACTTTTACTCTGGTTTCTCAGTCTGTTTCCTAGTGCCGGTTTGAAGTTCCTGCAATTTTCACTGTAAAACCGATTTGGAGCTAGTACCTCCCCATATTTATATATGGAATGGAGTTCGCATCTGAAAAGAAACTTTGTGTTCTAAACAAGCAAGGTGAAGGACGGCTTACACACACACTTATCTCTCAGAACTGAGCATGTGGAGAGACGTTCGTTCATGTAGCTCAAAGGGAACGGGTTGCAGGAGAAACTTTTACTCTGGTTTCTCAGTCTGTTTCCTAGTGCCGGTTTGAAGTTCCTGCAGTTTTCACTGTAAAACCGAGTTGGAGCTAGTACCTGCCCATTTTTATGTATGGAGTGGAGTTTGCAAGTGAAAAGAAACTTTGTGTTCCCAACAATCTAGGTGAAGGACGGCTTTCACACACACTTATCCCTCAGAACTGAGCACGTGGATAGACGTTGGTTTATCGAGCACAAAGGGAACGGGTTGCAGGAGAAACTTTTACTCTGGTTTCTCAGTCTGTTTCCTAGTGCCGGTTTGAAGTTCCTGCAGTTTTCACTGTAAAACCGATTTGCAGCTAGTACCTCACCATATTTATGTATGGAATGGAGTTCGCATCTGAAAAGAAACTTTGTGTTCCCAACAATCTAGGTGAAGGACGGCTTTCACACACACTTATCCCTCAGAACTGAGCACGTGGATAGACGTTCGTTTATCTAGCACAAAGGGAACGGGTTGCAGGAGAAACTATTACTCTGGTTTCTCAGACTGTTTCCTAGTGCCGGTTTGAAGTTCCTGCAGTTTTCACTGTAAAACCGATTTGCAGCTAGTACCTCCCCATAATTATGTATGGAATGGAGTTCACATCTGAAAAGAAACTTTGTTTTCTCAACAAGCAAGGTGAAGTACGGCTTACACACACACTTATCTCTCAGAACTGAGCATGTGGAGAGACGTTCGTTCATCTAGCTAAATGGGAACGGGTTGCTGGAGAAACTTTTACTCTGGTTTCTCAGTCTGTATCCTTGTGCCGGTTTGAAGTTCCTGCAGTTTTCACTGTAAAACCGATTTGCAGCTAGTACCTCCCCATAATTATGTATGGAATGGAGTTCACATCTGAAAAGAAACTTTGTGTTCTCAACAAGCAAGGTGAAGTACGGCTTACACACACACTTATCTCTCAGAACTGAGCATGTGGAGAGACGTTCGTTCATCTAGCTCAAAGGGAACGGGTTGCAGGAGAAACTATTACTCTGGTTTCTCAGTCTGTTTCCTAGTGCCGGTTTGAAGTTCCCGCAGTTTTCACTGTAAAACCGATTTGGAGCTAGTACCTCCCCATATTTATGTATGGAATGGAGTTCGCATCTGAAAAGAAACTTTGTGTTCTAAACAAGCAAGTTGAAGGACGGCTTACACACACACTTATCTCTCAGAACTGAACATGTGGAGAGACGTTCGTTCATCTAGCTCAAAGGGAACGGGTTGCAGGAGAAACTTTTACTCTGGTTTCTCAGTCTGTTTCCTAGTGCCGGTTTGAATTTCCTGCAGTTTTCACTGTAAAACCGAGTTGGAGCTTGTACCTCCCCATATATATGTATGGAGTGGTGTTTGCAACTGAAAAGAAACTTTGTGTTCCCAACAAGCTAGGTGAAGGACGGCTTTCACACACACTTATCTCTCAGAACTGAGCATGTGGAGAGACGTTTGTTCATCTAGCACGAAGGGAACGGGTTGCAGGAGAAACTTTTACTCTGGTTTCTCAGTCTGTTTCCTAGTGCCGGTTTGAAGTTCCTGCAGATTTCACTGTAAAACCGATTTGGAGCTAGTAACTCCCCATATTTATGTATGGAATGAAGTTCGCATCTGAAAAGAAACTTTGTGTTCTCAACATGCAAGGTGAAGTACGGCTTACACACACACTTATCTCTCAGAACTGAGCTTGTGGAGAGACGTTCGATCATCTAGCTCAAAGGGAACGGGTTGCAGGAGAAACTTTTACTCTGGTTTCTCAATCTGTTTCCTAGTGCCGGTTTGAAGTTCCTGCAGTTTTCACCTTAAAACCGAGTTGGAGCTAGTACTTCCCCATATATATGTATGGAGTGGAGTTTGCAACTAAAAAGAAACTTTGTGTTCCCAACAAGCTAGGTGAAGGACGGCTTTCACACACACTTATCTCTCAGAACTGAGCATGTGGAGAGACGTTCGTTCATCTAGCACAAAGGGAACGGGTTGCAGGAGAAACTTTTACTCTGGTTTCTCAGTCTGTTTCCTAGTGCCGGTATGAAGTTCCTGCAGTTTTCACTGTAAAACCGAGTTGGAGCTAGTACCTGCCCATTTTTATGTATGGAGTGGAGTTTGCAAGTGAAAAGAAACTTTGTTTTCCCAACAATCTAGGTGAAGGACGGCTTTCACACACACATATCATTCAGAACTGAGCACGTGGATAGACGTTCGTTTATCTAGCACAAAGGGAACGGGTTGCAGGAGAAACTTTTACTCTGGTTTCTCAGTCTGTTTCCTAGTGCCGGTTTGAAGTTCCTGCAGTTTTCACTTTAAAACCGAGTTTGAGCTAGTACATCCCCATATATATGTATGGAGTGGAGTTTGCAGCTGAAAAGAAATTTTGTGTTCCCAACAAGCTAGGTGAAGGACGGGTTTCACACACAATTATCTCTCAGAACTGAGCATGTGGAGAGACTTTCGTTCATCTAGCACAAAGGGAACGGGTTGCAGGAGAAACTTTTACTCTGGTTTCTCAGTCTGTTTCCTAGTGCCGGTTTGAAGTTCCCGCAGTTTTCACTGTAAAACCGAGTTGGAGCTAGTCCTCCCCTTATATATGTATGGAGTGGAGTTTGCAACTTAAAAGAAACTTTGTGTTCCCAACAAGCTAGGTGAAGGACGGCTTTCACACACACTTATCTCTCAGATCTGAGCATGTGGAGAGACGTTCGTTCATCTAGCACAAAGGGAACGGTTTGCAGGAGAAACTTTTACTCTGGTTTCTCAGTCTGTTTCCTAGTGCCGGTTTGAAGTTCCTGCAGTTTTCACTGTAAAACCGATTTGAAGCTAGTACCTCCCCATATTTATGTATGGAATGGAGTTCGCATCTGAAAAGAAACTTTGTGTTCTAAACAAGCAAGGTGAAGGACGGCTTACACACACACATATCTCTCAGAACTGAGCATGTGGAGAGACGTTATTTCATGTAGCTCAAAGGGAACGGGTTGCAGGAGAAAGTTTTACTCTGGTTTCTCAGTCTGTTTCCTAGTGCCGGTTTGAAGTTCCTGCAGTTTTCACTGTAAAACCGAGTTGGAGCTAGTACCTGACCATTTTTATGTATGGAGTGGAGTTTGCAACTGAAAAGAAACTTTGTGTTCCCAACAAGCTAGTATAAGGACTTCTTTCACACATAATTAACTATCAGAACTGAGCATGTGGAGAGACGTTCGTTCATCTAGCACAAAGGGAACGGGTTGCAGGAGAAACTTTTACTCTGGTTTCTCAGTCTGTTTCCTAGTGCCGGTATGAAGTTCCTTCAGTTTTCACTGTAAAACCGAGTTGGAGCTAGTACCTGCCCATTTTTATGTATGGAGTGGAGTTTGCAAGTGAAAAGAAACTTTGTTTTCCCAACAATCTAGGTGAAGGACGGCTTTCACACACACATATCATTCAGAACTGAGCACGTGGATAGACGTTCGTTTATCTAGCACAAAGGGAACGGGTTGCAGGAGAAACTTTTACTCTGGTTTCTCAGTCTGTTTCCTAGTGCCGGTTTGAAGTTCCTGCAGATTTCACTGTAAAACCGATTTGGAGCTAGTAACTCCCCATATTTATGTATGGAATGAAGTTCGCATCTGAAAAGAAACTTTGTGTTCTCAACATGCAAGGTGAAGTACGGCTTACACACACACTTATCTCTCAGAACTGAGCATGTGGAGAGACGTTCGATCATCTAGCTCAAAGGGAACGGGTTGCAGGAGAAACTTTTACTCTGGTTTCTCAGTCTGTTTCCTAGTGCCGGTTTGAAGTTCCTGCAGTTTTCACTGTAAAACCGAGTTGGAGCTAGTACTTCCCCATATATATATATGGAGTGGAGTTTGCAACTAAAAAGAAACTTTGTGTTCCCAACAAGCTAGGTGAAGGACGGCTTTCACACACACTTATCTCTCAGAACTGAGCATGTGGAGAGACGTTCGTTCATCTAGCACAAAGGGAACGGGTTGCAGGAGAAACTTTTACTCTGGTTTCTCAGTCTGTTTCCTAGTGCCGGTATGAAGTTCCTGCAGTTTTCACTGTAAAACCGAGTTGGAGCTAGTACCTGCCCATTTTTATGTATGGAGTGGAGTTTGCAAGTGAAAAGAAACTTTGTTTTCCCAACAATCTAGGTGAAGGACGGCTTTCACACACACATATCATTCAGAACTGAGCACGTGGATAGACGTTCGTTTATCTAGCACAAAGGGAACGGGTTGCAGGAGAAACTTTTACTCTGGTTTCTCAGTCTGTTTCCTAGTGCCGGTTTGAAGTTCCTGCAGTTTTCACTTTAAAACCGAGTTTGAGCTAGTACATCCCCATATATATGTATGGAGTGGAGTTTGCAGCTGAAAAGAAATTTTGTGTTCCCAACAAGCTAGGTGAAGGACGGGTTTCACACACAATTATCTCTCAGAACTGAGCATGTGGAGAGACTTTCGTTCATCTAGCACAAAGGGAACGGGTTGCAGGAGAAACTTTTTCTCTGGTTTCTCAGTCTGTTTCCTAGTGCCGGTTTGAAGTTCCCGCAGTTTTCACTGTAAAACCGAGTTGGAGCTAGTCCTCCCCTTATATATGTATGGAGTGGAGTTTGCAACTTAAAAGAAACTTTGTGTTCCCAACAAGCTAGGTGAAGGACGGCTTTCACACACACTTATCTCTCAGATCTGAGCATGTGGAGAGACGTTCGTTCATCTAGCACAAAGGGAACGGTTTGCAGGAGAAACTTTTACTCTGGTTTCTCAGTCTGTTTCCTAGTGCCGGTTTGAAGTTCCTGCAGTTTTCACTTTAAAACCGATTTGAAGCTAGTACCTCCCCATATTTATGTATGGAAGGGAGTTCGCATCTGAAAAGATACTTTGTGTTCTAAACAAGCAAGGTGAAGGACGGCTTACACACACACATATCTCTCAGAACTGAGCATGTGGAGAGACGTTAGTTCATCTAGCTCAAAGGGAACGGGTTGCAGGAGAAAGTTTTACTCTGGTTTCTCAGTCTGTTTCCTAGTGCCGGTTTGAAGTTCCTGCAGTTTTCACTGTAAAACCGAGTTGGAGCTAGTACCTGACCATTTTTATGTATGGAGTGGAGTTTGCAACTGAAAAGAAACTTTGTGTTCCCAACAAGCTAGTATAAGGACTTCTTTCACACATAATTAACTATCAGAACTGAGCATGTGGAGAGACGTTCGTTCATCTAGCACAAAGGGAACGGGTTGCAGGAGAAACTTTTACTCTGGTTTCTCTGTCTGTTTCCTAGTGCCAGTTTGAAGTTCCTGCAGTTTTCACTGTAAAACCGAGTTGGAGCTAGTACCTCCCCATATATATGTATGGAGTGGAGTTTGCAACTGAAAAGAAACTTTGTGTTCCCAACAAGCTAGGTGAAGGACGGCTTTCACACACACTTATCTCTCAGAACTGAGCATGTGGAGAGACGTTCGTTCATCTAGCACAAAGGGAACGGGTTGCAGGAGAAACTGTTACTCTGGATTCTCAGTCTGTTTCCTAGTGCCGGTTTGAAGTTCCCGCAGTTTTCACTGTAAAACCGAGTTGGAGCTAGTACCTCCCCATATATATGTATGGAGTGGAGTTTGCAACTGAAAAGAAACTTTGTGTTCCCAACAAGCTAGTTAAAGGACGGCTTTCACACACACTTATCTCTCAGAACTGAGCATGTGGAGAGACGTTCGTTTGTTTGGCACAAAGGGAAAGGGTTGCAGGGGAAAGTTTTACTCTGGTTTCTCAGTCTGTTTCCTAGTGCCGGTTTGAAGTTCCTGCAGTTTTCACTGTAAAACCGAGTTGGAGTTATTACCTCCCCATATATATGTATGGAGTGGAGTTTGCAACTGAAAAGAAACTTTGTGTTCCCAACAAGCTAGCTGAAGGATGGCTTTCACACACAATTATCTCTCAGAACTGAGCATGTGGAGAGACGTTCGTTCATCTAGCACAAAGGGAACGGGTTGCAGGAGAAACTTTTACTCTGGTTTCTCAGTCTGTTTCCTAGTGCCGGTATGAAGTCCCTGCAGTTTTCACTGTAAAACCGATTTGGAGCTAGTACCTACCCATATATATGTATGGAGTGGAGTTTGCAAGTGAAAAGAAACTTTGTGTTCCCAACAAGCTAGTATAAGGTCGGCTTTCACACATACTTATCTCTCAGAACTGAGCATTTGGAGAGACGTTCGTTCATCTAGCACAAAGGGAACGGGTTGCAGGAGAAACTTTTACTCTGGTTTCTCAGTCTGTTTCCTAGTGCCGGTTTGAAGTTCCCGCAGTTTTCACTGTAAAACCGAGTTGGAGCTAGTCCTCCCCATATATATGTATGGAGTGGAGTTTGCAACTGAAAAGAAACTTTGTGTTCCCAACAAGCTATGTGAAGTACGGCTTTCACACACACTTATCTCTCAGAACTGAGCATGTGGAGAGACTTTCCTTCATCTAGCACAAAGGGAACGGGTTGCAGGAGAAACTTTTACTCTGGTTTCTCAGTCTGTTTCCTAGTGCTGGTTTGAAGTTCCCGCAGTTTTCACTGTAAAACCGAGTTGGAGCTAGTCCTCCCCTTATATATGTATGGAGTGGAGTTTGCAACTTAAAAGAAACTTTGTGTTCCCAACAAGCTAGGTGAAGGACGGCTTTCACACACACTTATCTCTCAGATCTGAGCATGTGGAGAGACGTTCGTTCATCTAGCACAAAGGGAACGGTTTGCAGGAGAAACTTTTACTCTGGTTTCTCAGTCTGTTTCCTAGTGCCGGTTTGAAGTTCCTGCAATTTTCACTGTAAAACCGATTTGGAGCTAGTACCTCCCCATATTTATATATGGAATGGAGTTCGCATCTGAAAAGAAACTTTGTGTTCTAAACAAGCAAGGTGAAGGACGGCTTACACACACACTTATCTCTCAGAACTGAGCATGTGGAGAGACGTTCGTTCATGTAGCTCAAAGGGAACTGGTTGCAGGAGAAAGTTTTACTCTGGTTTCTCAGTCTGTTTCCTAGTGCCGGTTTGAAGTTCCTGCAGTTTTCACTGTAAAACCGAGTTGGAGCTAGTACCTGCCCATTTTTATGTATGGAGTGGAGTTTGCAAGTGAAAAGAAACTTTGTGTTCCCAACAATCTAGGTGAAGGACGGCTTTCACACACACTTATCCCTCAGAACTGAGCACGTGGATAGACGTTCGTTTATCTAGCACAAAGGGAACGGGTTGCAGGAGAAACTTTTACTCTGGTTTCTCAGTCTGTTTCCTAGTGCCGGTTTGAAGTTCCTGCAGTTTTCACTGTAAAACCGATTTGCAGCTAGTACCTCCCCATATTTATGTATGGAATGGAGTTCGCATCTGAAAAGAAACTTTGTGTTCCCAACAATCTAGGTGAAGGACGGCTTTCACACACACTTATCCCTCAGAACTGAGCACGTGGATAGACGTTCGTTTATCTAGCACAAAGGGAACGGGTTGCAGGAGAAACTATTATCTGGTTTCTCAGACTGTTTCCTAGTGCCGGTTTGAAGTTCCTGCAGTTTTCACTGTAAAACCGATTTGCAGCTAGTACCTCCCCATAATTATGTATGGAATGGAGTTCACATCTGAAAAGAAACTTTGTGTTCTCAACAAGCAAGGTGAAGTACGGCTTACACACACACTTATCTCTCAGAACTGAACATGTGGAGAGACGTTCGTTCATCTAGCTCAAAGGGAACGGGTTGCAGGAGAAACTTTTACTCTGGTTTCTCAGTCTGTTTCCTAGTGCCGGTTTGATGTTCCTGCAGTTTTCAATGTAAAACCGAGTTGGAGCTTGTACCTCCCCATATATATGTATGGAGTGGTGTTTGCAACTGAAAAGAAACTTTGTGTTCCCAACAAGCTAGGTGAAGGACGGCTTTCACACACACTTATCTCTCAGAACTGAGCATGTGGAGAGACGTTCGTTCATCTAGCACAAAGGGAACGGGTTGCAGGAGAAACTGTTACTCTGGTTTCCCAGTCTGTTTCCTAGTGCCGGTTTGAAGTTCCTGCAGTTTTCACTGTAAAAACGAGTTGGAGTTAGTACCTCCCCATATATATGTATGGAGTGGAGTTTGCTACTGAAAAGAATCTTTGTGTTCCCAACAAGCTAGTATAAGGACTTCTTTCACACATAATTATCTCTCAGAACTGAGCATGTGGAGAGACGTTCGTTCATGTAGCTCAAAGGGAACGGGTTGCAGGAGAAACTTTTACTCTGGTTTCTCAGTCTGTTTCCTAGTGCCGGTTTGAAGTTCCTGCAGTTTTCACTGTAAAACCGAGTTGGAGCTAGTACCTGCCCATTTTTATGTATGGAGTGGAGTTTGCAAGTGAAAAGAAACTTTGTGTTCCCAACAATCTAGGTGAAGGACGGCTTTCACACACACTTATCCCTCAGAACTGAGCACGTGGATAGACGTTCGTTTATCTAGCACAAAGGGAACGGGTTGCAGGAGAAACTTTTACTCTGGTTTCTCAGTCTGTTTCCTAGTGCCGGTTTGAAGTTCCTGCAGTTTTCACTGTAAAACCGATTTGCAGCTAGTACCTCCCCATATTTATGTATGGAATGGAGTTCGCATCTGAAAAGAAACTTTGTGTTCCAAACAATCTAGGTGAAGGACGGCTTTCACACACACTTATCCCTCAGAACTGAGCACGTGGATAGACGTTCGTTTATCTAGCACAAAGGGAACGGGTTGCAGGAGAAACTATTACTCTGGTTTCTCAGACTGTTTCCTAGTGCCGGTTTGAAGTTCCTGCAGTTTTCACTGTAAAACCGATTTGCAGCTAGTACCTCCCCATAATTATGTATGGAATAGAGTTCACATCTGAAAAGAAACTTTGTGTTCTCAACAAGCAAGGTGAAGTACGGCTTACACACACACTTATCTCTCAGAACTGAACATGTGGAGAGACGTTCGTTCATCTAGCTCAAAGGGAACGGGTTGCAGGAGAAACTTTTACTCTGGTTTCTCAGTCTGTTTCCTAGTGTCGGTTTGAAGTTCCTGCAGTTTTCAATGTAAAACCGAGTTGGAGCTTGTACCTCCCCATATATATGTATGGAGTGGTGTTTGCAACTGAAAAGAAACTTTGTGTTCCCAACAAGCTAGGTGAAGGACGGCTTTCACACACACTTATCTCTCAGAACTGAGCATGTGGAGAGACGTTCGTTCATCTAGCACAAAGGGAACGGGTTGCAGGAGAAACTGTTACTCTGGTTTCCCAGTCTGTTTCCTAGTGCCGGTTTGAAGTTCCTGCAGTTTTCACTGTAAAACCGAGTTGGAGTTAGTACCTCCCCATATATATGTATGGAGTGGAGTTTGCAACTGAAAAGAATCTTTGTGTTCCCAACAAGCTAGTATAAGGACTTCTTTCACACATAATTATCTCTCAGAACTGAGCATGTGGAGAGACGTTCGTTCATCTCGCACAAAGGGAACGGGTTGCAGGAGAAACTTTTACTCTGGTTTCTCAGTCTGTTTCCTAGTGCCGGTTTGAAGTTCCCGCAGTTTTCACTGTAAAACCGAGTTGGAGCTAGTACCTCCCCATATATATGTATGGAGTGGAGTTTGCAACTGAAAAGAAACTTTGTGTTCCCAACAAGCTAGGTGAAGGACGGCTTTCACACACACTTATCTCTCAGAACTGAGCATGTGGAGAGACGTTCGTTCATCTAGCACAAAGAGAACGGGTTGCAAGGGAAACTTAACTCTGGTTTCTCAGTCTGTTTCCTAGTGCCGGTTTGAAGTTCCCGCAGTTTTCACTGTAAAACCGAGTTGGAGCTAGTCCTCCCCATATATATGTATGGAGTGGAGTTTGCAACTGAAAAGAAACTTTGTGTTCCCTACAAGCTAGGTGAAGTACGGCTTTCATACACAATTATCTCTCAGAACTGAGCATGTGGAGAGACGTTCGTTCATCTAGCACAAAGGGAACGGGTTGCCGGAGAAACTTTTACTCTGGTTTCTCAGTCTGTTTCCTAGTGCCGGTTTGAAGTTCCTGAAGTTTTCACTGTAAAACCGAGTTGCAGCTTGTACCTCCACATATATATGTATGGATTGGAGTTTGCAACTGAAAAGAAACTTTGTGTTCCCAACAAGCTAGTATAAGGACGGCTTTCACACACACTTATCACTCAGAACTGAGCATGTTTAGAGACGTTCGTTCATCTAGCACAAAGGGAACGGGTTGCAGGAGAAACTTTTACTCTGGTTTCTCAGTCTGTTTCCTAGTGCCGGTTTGAATTTCCCGCAGTTTTCACTGTAAAACCGAGTTGGAGCTAGTCCTCCCCATATATATTTATGGATTGGAGTTTGCAACTTAAAAGAAACTTTGTGTTCCCAACAAGCTAGGTGAAGGACGGCTTTCACACACACTTATCTCTCAGAACTGAGCATGTGGAGAGACGTTCGTTCATCTAGCAAAAAGGGAACGGTTTGCAGGAGAAACTTTTACTCTGGTTTCTCAGTCTGTTTCCTAGTGCCGGTTTGATGTTCCTGCAGTTTTCACTGTAAAACCGATTTGGAGCTAGTACCTACCCATATTTATGTATGGAATGGAGTTCGCATCTGAAAAGAAACTTTGTGTTCTCAACAAGCAAGGTGAAGGACGGTTTACACACACACTTATCTCTCAGAAATGAGCATGTGGAGAGACGTTCGTTCATCTAGCTCAAAGTGAACGGGTTGCAGGAGAAACTTTTACTCTGGTTTCTCAGTCTGTTTCCTAGTGCTGGTTTGAAGTTCCTGCAGTTTTCACTGTAAAACCGATTTGGAGCTTGTACCTCCCCATATATATATATGGAGTGGAGTTTGCAACTGAAAAGAAACTTTGTGTTCCCAACAAGCTAGGTGAAGGACGGCTTTCACACAGACTTATCTCTCAGAACTGAGCATGTGGAGAGACGTTCGTTCATCTTGCACAAAGGGAACGGTTTGCAGGAGAAATTTTACTCTGGTTTCTCAGTCTGTTTCCTAGTGCCGGTATAAAGTTCCTGCAGTTTTCACTGTAAAACGGAGTTGTAGCTAGTACCTCACCATATATATGTATGGAGTGGAGTTTGCAACTGAAAAGAAACTTTGTGTTCCCAACAAGCTAGTATAAGGGCGGCTTTCACACATACTTATCTCTCAGAACTGAGCATGTGGAGAGACGTTCGTTCATCTAGCACAAAGGGAACGGGTTGCAGGAGAAACTTTTACTCTGGTTTCTCAGTCTGTTTCCTAGTGCCGGTTTGAAGTTCCCGCAGTTTTCACTGTAAAACCGAGTTGGAGCTAGTCCTCCCCATATATATGTACGGAGTAGAGTTGGCAACTGAAAAGAAACTTTGTGTTCCCTACAAGCTAGGTGAAGGACGGCTTTCACACACACTTATCTCTCAGAACTGAGCTTGTGGAGAGACGTTCGTTCATCTAGCACAAAGGGAATGGGTTGCAGGAGAAACTTTTACTCTGGTTTCTCAGTCTGTTTCCTAATGCCGGTTTGAAGTTCCTGCAGTTTTCACTGTAAAACCGAGTTGGAGCTAGTACCTGCCCATATATATGTATGGAGTTCAGTTTGCAACTGAAAAGATACTTTGTGTTCCCAACAAGCTAGGTGAAGGACGGCTTTCACACACAATTGTCTCTCAGAACTGAGCATGTGGAGAAACGTCAGTTCATCTAGCACAAAGGGAACAGGTTGGAGGAGAAACTTTTACTCTGGTTTTTCAGTCTGTTTCCTAGTGCCGGTTTGAAGTTCCTGCAGTTATCACTTAAAACCGAGTTGGAGCTAGTACCTCCCCATATATATGTATGGACTGGAGTTTGTAACTGAAAAGAAAATTGTGTCCCAACAAGCTAGTATAAGGACGGCTTTCACACACACTTATCTCTCAGAACTGAGCATGTGGAGAGACGTTCGTTCATCTAGCACAAAGGGAACGGGTTGCAGGAGAAACTTTTACTCTGGTTTCTCAGTCTGTTTCCTAGTGCAGGTTTGAAGTTCCTGCAGTTTTCACTGTAAAATCGAGTTGGAGCTAGTACCTCCCCATATAAATGTATGGAGTGGAGTTTCCAACTGAAAAGAAACTTTGTGTTCCCAACAAGCTAGGTGAAGGACGGCTTTCACACACACTTATCCCTCAGAACTGAGCACGTGGATAGACGTTCGTTTATCTAGCACAAAGGGAACGGGTTGCAGGAGAAACTATTACTCTGGTTTCTCAGACTGTTTCCTAGTGCCGGTTTGAAGTTCCTGCAGTTTTCACTGTAAAACCGATTTGCAGCTAGTACCTCCCCATAATTATGTATGGAATAGAGTTCACATCTGAAAAGAAACTTTGTGTTCTCAACAAGCAAGGTGAAGTACGGCTTACACACACACTTATCTCTCAGAACTGAACATGTGGAGAGACGTTCGTTCATCTAGCTCAAAGGGAACGGGTTGCAGGAGAAACTTTTACTCTGGTTTCTCAGTCTGTTTCCTAGTGTCGGTTTGAAGTTCCTGCAGTTTTCAATGTAAAACCGAGTTGGAGCTTGTACCTCCCCATATATATGTATGGAGTGGTGTTTGCAACTGAAAAGAAACTTTTTGTTCCCAACAAGCTAGGTGAAGGACGGCTTTCACACACACTTATCTCTCAGAACTGAGCATGTGGAGAGACGTTCGTTCATCTAACACAAAGGGAACGGGTTGCAGGAGAAACTGTTACTCTGGTTTCCCAGTCTGTTTCCTAGTGCCGGTTTGAAGTTCCTGCAGTTTTCACTGTAAAACCGAGTTGGAGTTAGTACCTCCCCATATATATGTATGGAGTGGAGTTTGCAACTGAAAAGAATCTTTGTGTTCCCAACAAGCTAGTATAAGGACTTCTTTCACACATAATTATCTCTCAGAACTGAGCATGTGGAGAGACGTTCGTTCATCTAGCACAAAGGGAACGGGTTGCAGGAGAAACTTTTACTCTGGTTTCTCAGTCTGTTTCCTAGTGCCGGTTTGAAGTTCCCGCAGTTTTCACTGTAAAACCGAGTTGGAGCTAGTACCTCCCCATATATATGTATGGAGTGGAGTTTGCAACTGAAAAGAAACTTTGTGTTCCCAACAAGCTAGGTGAAGGACGGCTTTCACACACACTTATCTCTCAGAACTGAGCATGTGGAGAGACGTTCGTTCATCTAGCACAAAGAGAACGGGTTGCAAGGGAAACTTAACTCTGGTTTCTCAGTCTGTTTCCTAGTGCCGGTTTGAAGTTCCCGCAGTTTTCACTGTAAAACCGAGTTGGAGCTAGTCCTCCCCATATATATGTATGGAGTGGAGTTTGCAACTGAAAAGAAACTTTGTGTTCCCTACAAGCTAGGTGAAGTACGGCTTTCATACACACTTATCTCTCAGAACTGAGCATGTGGAGAGACGTTCGTTCATCTAGCACAAAGGGAACGGGTTGCCGGAGAAACTTTTACTCTGGTTTCTCAGTCTGTTTCCTAGTGCCGGTTTGAAGTTCCTGAAGTTTTCACTGTAAACCCGAGTTGCAGCTAGTACCTCCACATATATATGTATGGAGTGGAGTTTGCAACTGAAAAGAAACTTTGTGTTCCCAACAAGCTAGTATAAGGACGGCTTTCACACACACTTATCACTCAGAACTGAGCATGTTTAGAGACGTTCGTTCATCTAGCACAAAGGGAACGGGTTGCAGGAGAAACTTTTACTCTGGTTTCTCAGTCTGTTTCCTAGTGCCGGTTTGAATTTCCCGCAGTTTTCACTGTAAAACCGAGTTGGAGCTAGTCCTCCCCATATATATTTATGGATTGGAGTTTGCAACTTAAAAGAAACTTTGTGTTCCCAACAAGCTAGTTGAAGGACGGCTTTCACACACACTTATCTCTCAGAACTGAGCATGTGGAGAGACGTTCGTTCATCTAGCACAAAGGGAACGGTTTGCAGGAGAAACTTTTACTCTGGTTTCTCAGTCTGTTTCCTAGTGCCGGTTTGATGTTCCTGCAGTTTTCACTGTAAAACCGATTTGGAGCTAGTACCTACCCATATTTATGTATGGAATGGAGTTCGCATCTGAAAAGAAACTTTGTGTTCTCAACAAGCAAGGTGAAGGACGGTTTACACACACACTTATCTCTCAGAAATGAGCATGTGGAGAGACGTTCGTTCATCTAGCTCAAAGTGAACGGGTTGCAGGAGAAACTTTTACTCTGGTTTCTCAGTCTGTTTCCTAGTGCCGGTTTGAAGTTCCTGCAGTTTTCACTGTAAAACCGATTTGGAGCTTGTACCTCCCCATATATATATATGGAGTGGAGTTTGCAACTGAAAAGAAACTTTGTGTTCCCAACAAGCTAGGTGAAGGACGGCTTTCACACAGACTTATCTCTCAGAACTGAGCATGTGGAGAGACGTTCGTTCATCTAGCACAAAGGGAACGGGTTGCAGGAGAAACTTTTACTCTGGTTTCTCAGTCTGTTTCCTAGTGCCGGTTTGAAGTTCCCGCAGTTTTCACTGTAAAACCGAGTTGGAGCTAGTCCTCCCCATATATATGTACGGAGTAGAGTTGGCAACTGAAAAGAAACTTTGTGTTCCCTACAAGCTAGGTGAAGGACGGCTTTCACACACACTTATCTCTCAGAACTGAGCTTGTGGAGAGACGTTCGTTCATCTAGCACAAAGGGAATGGGTTGCAGGAGAAACTTTTACTCTGGTTTCTCAGTCTGTTTCCTAATGCCGGTTTGAAGTTCCTGCAGTTTTCACTGTAAAACCGAGTTGGAGCTAGTACCTGCCCATATATATGTATGGAGTTCAGTTTGCAACTGAAAATATACTTTGTGTTCCCAACAAGCTAGGTGAAGGACGGCTTTCACACACAATTGTCTCTCAGAACTGAGCATGTGGAGAAACGTCAGTTCATCTAGCACAAAGGGAACAGGTTGGAGGAGAAACTTTTACTCTGGTTTCTCAGTCTGTTTCCTAGTGCCGGTTTGAAGTTCCTGCAGTTATCACTTAAAACCGAGTTGGAGCTAGTACCTCCCCATATATATGTATGGACTGGAGTTTGTAACTGAAAAGAAAATTGTGTCCCAACAAGCTAGTATAAGGACGGCTTTCACACACACTTATCTCTCAGAACTGAGCATGTGGAGAGACGTTCGTTCATCTAGCACAAAGGGAACGGGTTGCAGGAGAAACTTTTACTCTGGTTTCTCAGTCTGTTTCCTAGTGCAGGTTTGGAGTTCCTGCAGTTTTCACTGTAAAATCGAGTTGGAGCTAGTACCTCCCCATATAAATGTATGGAGTGGAGTTTCCAACTGAAAAGAAACTTTGTGTTCCCAACAAGCTAGTATAAGGGCGGCTTTCACACACACTTATCTCTCAGAACTGAGCATGTGGAGAGACGTTCGTTCATCTAGAACAAAGGGAACGGGTTGCAGGAGAAACTTTTACTCTGGTTTCTCAGTCTGTTTCCTAGTGCCGGGTTGAAGTTCCTGCAGTTTTCACTGTAAAACCGAGTTGGAGCTAGTACCTCCCCATATATATGTATGGAGTGGAGTTGGCAACTGAAAAGAAACTTTGTGTTCCCTACAAGCTAGGTGAAGGACGGCTTTCACACACACTTATCTCTCAGAACTGAGCATGTGGAGAGACGTTCGTTCATCTAGCACAAAGGGAACGGGTTGCAGGAGAAACTTTTACTCTGGTTTCTCAGTCTTTTTCCTAGTGCCGGTTTGAAGTTCCTGCAGTTTTCACTGTAAAACAGAGTTGGAGCTAGTACCTGCCCATATTTATGTATGGAGTGCAGTTTGCAACTGAAAAGATACTTTGTGTTCCCAACAAGCTAGGTGAATGACGGCATTCACACACACTTATCTATCAGAACTGAGCATGTGGAGAGACTTTCGTTCATCTAGCACAAAGGGAACGGGTTGCAGGAGAAACTTTTACTCTGGTTTCTCAGTCTGTTTCCTAGTGCCGGTTTGAAGTTCCTGAAGTTTTCACTGTAAAACCGATTTGCAGCTAGTACCTCCCCATAATTATGTATGGAATGGAGTTCACATCTGAAAAGAAACTTTGTGTTCTCAACAAGCAAGGTGAAGTACGGCTTACACACACACTTATCTCTCAGAACTGAGCATGTGGAGAGACGTTCGTTTATCTAGCTCAAAGGGAACGGGTTGCAGGAGAAACTTTTACTCTGGTTTCTCAGTCTGTTTCCTAGTGCCGGTTTGAAGTTCCTGCAGTTTTCACTGTAAAACCGATTTGCAGCTAGTACCTCCCCATAATTATGTATGGAATGGAGTTCACATCTGAAAAGAAACTTTGTGTTCTCAACAAGCAAGGTGAAGTACGGCTTACACACACACTTATCTCTCAGAACTGAGCATGTGGAGAGACGTTCGTTCATCTAGCTCAAAGGGAACGGGTTGCAGGAGAAACTATTACTCTGGTTTCTCAGTCTGTTTCCTAGTGCCGGTTTGAAGTTCCCGCAGTTTTCACTGTAAAACCGATTTGGAGCTAGTACATCCCCATATATATGTATGGAGTGGAGTTTGCAGCTGAAAAGAAATTTTGTGTTCCCAACAAGCTAGGTGAAGGACGGGTTTCACACACAATTATCTCTCAGAACTGAGCATGTGGAGAGACTTTCGTTCATCTAGCACAAAGGGAACGGGTTGCAGGAGAAACTTTTACTCTGGTTTCTCAGTCTGTTTCCTAGTGCCGGTTTGAAGTTCCCGCAGTTTTCACTGTAAAACCGAGTTGGAGCTAGTCCTCCCCTTATATATGTATGGAGTGGAGTTTGCAACTTAAAAGAAACTTTGTGTTCCCAACAAGCTAGGTGAAGGACGGCTTTCACACACACTTATCTCTCAGATCTGAGCATGTGGAGAGACGTTCGTTCATCTAGCACAAAGGGAACGGTTTGCAGGAGAAACTTTTACTCTGGTTTCTCAGTCTGTTTCCTAGTGCCGGTTTGAAGTTCCTGCAGTTTTCACTGTAAAACCGATTTGAAGCTAGTACCTCCCCATATTTATGTATGGAATGGAGTTCGCATCTGAAAAGAAATTTTGTGTTCTAAACAAGCAAGGTGAAGGACGGCTTACACACACACATATCTCTCAGAACTGAGCATGTGGAGAGACGTTATTTCATCTAGCTCAAAGGGAACGGGTTGCAGGAGAAAGTTTTACTCTGGTTTCTCAGTCTGTTTCCTAGTGCCGGTTTGAAGTTCCTGCAGTTTTCACTGTAAAACCGAGTTGGAGCTAGTACCTGACCATTTTTATGTATGGAGTGGAGTTTGCAACTGAAAAGAAACTTTGTGTTCCCAACAAGCTAGTATAAGGACTTCTTTCACACATAATTAACTATCAGAACTGAGCATGTGGAGAGACGTTCGTTCATCTAGCACAAAGGGAACGGGTTGCAGGAGAAACTTTTACTCTGGTTTCTCAGTCTGTTTCCTAGTGCCGGTATGAAGTTCCTTCAGTTTTCACTGTAAAACCGAGTTGGAGCTAGTACCTGCCCATTTTTATGTATGGAGTGGAGTTTGCAAGTGAAAAGAAACTTTGTTTTCCCAACAATCTAGGTGAAGGACTGCTTTCACACACACATATCATTCAGAACTGAGCACGTGGATAGACGTTCGTTTATATAGCACAAAGGGAACGGGTTGCAGGAGAAACTTTTACTCTGGTTTCTCAGTCTGTTTCCTAGTGCCGGTTTGAAGTTCCTGCAGATTTCACTGTAAAACCGATTTGGAGCTAGTAACTCCCCATATTTATGTATGGAATGAAGTTCGCATCTGAAAAGAAACTTTGTGTTCTCAACATGCAAGGTGAAGTACGGCTTACACACACACTTATCTCTCAGAACTGAGCATGTGGAGAGACGTTCGATCATCTAGCTCAAAGGGAACGGGTTGCAGGAGAAACTTTTACTCTGGTTTCTCAGTCTGTTTCCTAGTGCCGGTTTGAAGTTCCTGCAGTTTTCACTGTAAAACCGAGTTGGAGCTAGTACTTCCCCATATATATATATGGAGTGGAGTTTGCAACTAAAAAGAAACTTTGTGTTCCCAACAAGCTAGGTGAAGGACGGCTTTCACACACACTTATCTCTCAGAACTGAGCATGTGGAGAGACGTTCGTTCATCTAGCACAAAGGGAACGGGTTGCAGGAGAAACTTTTACTCTGGTTTCTCAGTCTGTTTCCTAGTGCCGGTATGAAGTTCCTGCAGTTTTCACTGTAAAACCGAGTTTGAGCTAGTACCTGCCCATTTTTATGTATGGAGTGGAGTTTGCAAGTGAAAAGAAACTTTGTTTTCCCAACAATCTAGGTGAAGGACGGCTTTCACACACACATATCATTCAGAACTGAGCACGTGGATAGACGTTCGTTTATCTAGCACAAAGGGAACGGGTTGCAGGAGAAACTTTTACTCTGGTTTCTCAGTCTGTTTCCTAGTGCCGGTTTGAAGTTCCTGCAGTTTTCACTTTAAAACCGAGTTTGAGCTAGTACATCCCCATATATATGTATGGAGTGGAGTTTGCAGCTGAAAAGAAATTTTGTGTTCCCAACAAGCTAGGTGAAGGACGGCTTTCACACACAATTATCTCTCAGAACTGAGCATGTGGAGAGACTTTCGTTCATCTAGCACAAAGGGAACGGGTTGCAGGAGAAACTTTTACTCTGGTTTCTCAGTCTGTTTCCTAGTGCCGGTTTGAAGTTCCCGCAGTTTTCACTGTAAAACCGAGTTGGAGCTAGTCCTCCCCTTATATATGTATGGAGTGGAGTTTGCAACTTAAAAGAAACTTTGTGTTCCCAACAAGCTAGGTGAAGGACGGCTTTCACACACACTTATCTCTCAGATCTGAGCATGTGGAGAGACGTTCGTTCATCTAGCACAAAGGGAACGGTTTGCAGGAGAAACTTTTACTCTGGTTTCTCAGTCTGTTTCCTAGTGCCGGTTTGAAGTTCCTGCAGTTTTCACTTTAAAACCGATTTGAAGCTAGTACCTCCCCATATTTATGTATGGAATGGAGTTCGCATCTGAAAAGAAACTTTGTGTTCTAAACAAGCAAGGTGAAGGACGGCTTACACACACACATATCTCTCAGAACTGAGCATGTGGAGAGACGTTAGTTCATCTAGCTCAAAGGGAACGGGTTGCAGGAGAAAGTTTTACTCTGGTTTCTCAGTCTGTTTCCTAGTGCCGGTTTGAAGTTCCTGCAGTTTTCACTGTAAAACCGAGTTGGAGCTAGTACCTGACCATTTTTATGTATGGAGTGGAGTTTGCAACTGAAAAGAAACTTTGTGTTCCCAACAAGCTAGTATAAGGACTTCTTTCACACATAATTAACTATCAGAACTGAGCATGTGGAGAGACGTTCGTTCATCTAGCACAAAGGGAACGGGTTGCAGGAGAAACTTTTACTCTGGTTTCTCTGTCTGTTTCCTAGTGCCGGTTTGAAGTTCCTGCAGTTTTCACTGTAAAACCGAGTTGGAGCTAGTACCTCCCCATATATATGTATGGAGTGGAGTTTGCAACTGAAAAGAAACTTTGTGTTCCCAACAAGCTAGGTGAAGGACGGCTTTCACACACACTTATCTCTCCGAAATGAGCATGTGGAGAGACGTTCGTTCATCTAGCACAAAGGGAACGGGTTGCAGGAGAAACTGTTACTCTGGATTCTCAGTCTGTTTCCTAGTGCCGGTTTGAAGTTCCCGCAGTTTTCACTGTAAAACCGAGTTGGAGCTAGTACCTCCCCATATATATGTATGGAGTGGAGTTTGCAACTGAAAAGAAACTTTGTGTTCCCAACAAGCTAGTTGAAGGACGGCTTTCACACACACTTATCTCTCAGAACTGAGCATGTGGAGAGACGTTCGTTTGTTTGGCACAAAGGGAAAGGGTTGCAGGGGAAAGTTTTACTCTGGTTTCTCAGTCTGTTTCCTAGTGCCGGTTTGAAGTTCCCGCAGTTTTCACTGTAAAACCGAGTTGGAGCTATTACCTCCCCATATATATGTATGGAGTGGAGTTTGCAACTGAAAAGAAACTTTGTGTTCCCAACAAGCTAGCTGAAGGATGGCTTTCACACACAATTATCTCTCAGAACTGAGCATGTGGAGAGACGTTCGTTCATCTAGCACAAAGGGAACGGGTTGCAGGAGAAACTTTTACTCTGGTTTCTCAGTCTGTTTCCTAGTGCCGGTATGAAGTCCCTGCAGTTTTCACTGTAAAACCGAGTTGGAGCTAGTACCTACCCATATATATGTATGGAGTGGAGTTTGCAAGTGAAAAGAAACTTTGTGTTCCCAACAAGCTAGGTGAAGGAGATCTTTCACACACACTTATCTCTCTGAACAGAGCATGTGGAGAGACGTTCGTTCATCTAGCACAAAGGGAACGGGTTGCAGGAGAAACTTTTACTCTGGTTTCTCAGTCTGTTTCCTAGTGCCGGTTTGAAGTTCCCGCAGTTTTCACTGTAAAACCGAGTTGGAGCTAGTCCTCCCCATATATATGTATGGAGTGGAGTTTGCAACTGAAAAGAAACTTTGTGTTCCCAACAAGCTAGGTGAAGGACGGCTTTCACACACACTTATCTCTCAGAACTGAGCATGTGGAGAGACTTTCCTTCATCTAGCACAAAGGGAACGGGTTGCAGGAGAAACTTTTACTCTGGTTTCTCAGTCTGTTTCCTAGTGCTGGTTTGAAGTTCCCGCAGTTTTCACTGTAAAACCGAGTTGGAGCTAGTCCTCCCCTTATATATGTATGGAGTGGAGTTTGCAACTTAAAAGAAACTTTGTGTTCCCAACAAGCTAGGTGAAGGACGGCTTTCACACACACTTATCTCTCAGATCTGAGCATGTGGAGAGACGTTCGTTCATCTAGCACAAAGGGAACGGTTTGCAGGAGAAACTTTTACTCTGGTTTCTCAGTCTGTTTCCTAGTGCCGGTTTGAAGTTCCTGCAATTTTCACTGTAAAACCGATTTGGAGCTAGTACCTCCCCATATTTATATATGGAATGGAGTTCGCATCTGAAAAGAAACTTTGTGTTCTAAACAAGCAAGGTGAAGGACGGCTTACACACACACTTATCTCTCAGAACTGAGCATGTGGAGAGACTTTCGTTCATGTAGCTCAAAGGGAACGGGTTGCAGGAGAAACTTTTACTCTGGTTTCTCAGTCTGTTTCCTAGTGCCGGTTTGAAGTTCCTGCAGTTTTCACTGTAAAACCGATTTGCAGCTAGTACCTCCCCATATTTATGTATGGAATGGAGTTCGCATCTGAAAAGAAACTTTGTGTTCCCAACAATCTAGGTGAAGGACGGCTTTCACACACACTTATCCCTCAGAACTGAGCACGTGGATAGACGTTCGTTTATCTAGCACAAAGGGAACGGGTTGCAGGAGAAACTATTACTCTGGTTTCTCAGACTGTTTCCTAGTGCCGGTTTGAAGTTCCTGCAGTTTTCACTGTAAAACCGATTTGCAGCTAGTACCTCCCCATAATTATGTATGGAATGGAGTTCACATCTGAAAAGAAACTTTGTGTTCTCAACAAGCAAGGTGAAGTACGGCTTACACACACACTTATCTCTCAGAACTGAACATGTGGAGAGACGTTCGTTCATCTAGCTCAAAGGGAACGGGTTGCAGGAGAAACTTTTACTCTGGTTTCTCAGTCTGTTTCCTAGTGCCGGTTTGATGTTCCTGCAGTTTTCAATGTAAAACCGAGTTGGAGCTTGTACCTCCCCATATATATGTATGGAGTGGTGTTTGCAACTGAAAAGAAACTTTGTGTTCCCAACAAGCTAGGTGAAGGACGGCTTTCACACACACATATCTCTCAGAACTGAGCATGTGGAGAGACGTTCGTTCATCTAGCACAAAGGGAACGGGTTGCAGGAGAAACTGTTACTCTGGTTTCCCAGTCTGTTTCCTAGTGCCGGTTTGAAGTTCCTGCAGTTTTCACTGTAAAACCGAGTTGGAGTTAGTACCTCCCCATATATATGTATGGAGTGGAGTTTGCTACTGAAAAGAATCTTTGTGTTCCCAACAAGCTAGTATAAGGACTTCTTTCACACATAATTATCTCTCAGAACTGAGCATGTGGAGAGACGTTCGTTCATGTAGCTCAAAGGGAACGGGTTGCAGGAGAAACTTTTACTCTGGTTTCTCAGTCTGTTTCCTAGTGCCGGTTTGAAGTTCCTGCAGTTTTCACTGTAAAACCGAGTTGGAGCTAGTACCTGCCCATTTTTATGTATGGAGTGGAGTTTGCAAGTGAAAAGAAACTTTGTGTTCCCAACAATCTAGGTGAAGGACGGCTTTCACACACACTTATCCCTCAGAACTGAGCACGTGGATAGACGTTCGTTTATCTAGCACAAAGGGAACGGGTTGCAGGAGAAACTATTACTCTGGTTTCTCAGACTGTTTCCTAGTGCCGGTTTGAAGTTCCTGCAGTTTTCACTGTAAAACCGATTTGCAGCTAGTACCTCCCCATAATTATGTATGGAATGGAGTTCACATCTGAAAAGAAACTTTGTGTTCTCAACAAGAAGGTGAAGTACGGCTTACACACACACTTATCTCTCAGAACTGAACATGTGGAGAGATGTTCGTTCATCTAGCTCAAAGGGAACGGGTTGCAGGAGAAACTTTTACTCTGGTTTCTCAGTCTGTTTCCTAGTGTCGGTTTGAAGTTCCTGCAGTTTTCACTGTAAAACCGAGTTGGAGCTAGTACCTACCCTTATATATGTATGGAGTGGAGTTTGCAACTGAAAAGAAACTTTGTGTTCCCAACAAGCTAGGTGAAGGACGGCTTTCACACACACTTATCTCTCAGAACTGAGCATGTGGACAGACGTTCGTTGATCTAGCAAAAAAGGGAACGTGTTGCAGGAGAAACTTTTACTCTGGTTTCTCAGTCTGTTTCCTAGTGCCGGTTTGAAGTTCCTGCAGTTTTCACTGTAAAACCGAGTTGGAGCTAGTACCTAACCATATATATATATGGAGTGGAGTTTGCAACTGAAAAGAAACTTTGTGTTCCCAACAAGCTAGGTGAAGGACTGCTTTCACACACACTTATCTCTCAGAAATGAGCATGTGGAGAGACGTTCGTTTGTCTAGCACAAAGGGAAAGGGTTGCAGGAGAAACTTTTACTCTGGTTTCTCAGGCTGTTTCCTAGTGCCGGTTTGAAATTCCTGCAGTTTTCACTGTAAAACCGAGTTGGAACTAGTAGTTCCCCATATATATGTATGGAGTGGAGTTTGCAACTGAAAAGAAACTTTGTGTTCCCAAAAAGCTAGGTGAAGGACGGCTTTCACACACAATTATCTCTCAGAAATGAGCATGTGGAGAGACGTTCGTTCATCTAGCACAAAGGGAACGGGTTGCAGGAGAAACTTTTACTCTGGTGTCTCAGTCTGTTTCCTAGTGCCGGTTTGAAGTTCCTTGCAGTTTTCACTGTAAAACCGAGTTGGAGCTAGTACCTCCCCATATATATGTATGGAGTGGAGTTTGCAAATGAAAAGAAACTTTGTGTTCCCAACAAGCTTGTATAAGGGCGGCTTTCACACACACATATCTCTCTGAACAGAGCATGTGGAGAGACGTTCGTTCATCTAGCACAAAGGGAACGGGTTGCAGGAGAATCTTTTACTCCGGTTTCCCAGTCTGTTTCCTAGTGCCGGTTTGAAGTTCCTGCAGTTTTCACTGTAAAACCGAGTTTGAGCTAGTACCTACCCTTATATATGTATGGAGTGGAGTTTGCCACTGAAAAGAAACTTTGTGTTCCCAACAAGCTAGGTGAAGGACGGCTTTCACACACAGTTATCTCTTAGAACTGAGCATGTGGAGAGAAGTTCGTTCATCTAGCACAAAGGGAACGGGTTGCAGGAGAAACTTTTACTCTGGATTCTCAGTCTGTTTCCTAGTGCCGGTTTGAAGTTCCTGTAGTTTTCACTGTAAAACCGAGTTGGAGCTAGTACCTCCCCATATATATGTATGGATTGGGGTTTGCAACTGAAAAGAAACTTTGTGTTCCCAACAAGCTAGGTGAAGGACGGCTTTCACACACACTTATCCCTCAGAACTGAGCACGTGGATAGACGTTCGTTTATCTAGCACAAAGGGAACGGGTTGCAGGAGAAACTATTACTCTGGTTTCTCAGACTGTTTCCTAGTGCCGGTTTGAAGTTCCTGCAGTTTTCACTGTAAAACCGATTTGCAGCTAGTACCTCCCCATAATTATGTATGGAATGGAGTTCACATCTGAAAAGAAACTTTGTGTTCTCAACAAGCAAGGTGAAGTACGGCTTACACACACACTTATCTCTCAGAACTGAACATGTGGAGAGACGTTCGTTCATCTAGCTCAAAGGGAACGGGTTGCAGGAGAAACTTTTACTCTGGTTTCTCAGTCTGTTTCCTAGTGCCGGTTTGATGTTCCTGCAGTTTTCAATGTAAAACCGAGTTGGAGCTTGTACCTCCCCATATATATGTATGGAGTGGTGTTTGCAACTGAAAAGAAACTTTGTGTTCCCAACAAGCTAGGTGAAGGACGGCTTTCACACACACATATCTCTCAGAACTGAGCATGTGGAGAGACGTTCGTTCATCTAGCACAAAGGGAACGGGTTGCAGGAGAAACTGTTACTCTGGTTTCCCAGTCTGTTTCCTAGTGCCGGTTTGAAGTTCCTGCAGTTTTCACTGTAAAACCGAGTTGGAGTTAGTACCTCCCCATATATATGTATGGAGTGGAGTTTGCTACTGAAAAGAATCTTTGTGTTCCCAACAAGCTAGTATAAGGACTTCTTTCACACATAATTATCTCTCAGAACTGAGCATGTGGAGAGACGTTCGTTCATGTAGCTCAAAGGGAACGGGTTGCAGGAGAAACTTTTACTCTGGTTTCTCAGTCTGTTTCCTAGTGCCGGTTTGAAGTTCCTGCAGTTTTCACTGTAAAACCGAGTTGGAGCTAGTACCTGCCCATTTTTATGTATGGAGTGGAGTTTGCAAGTGAAAAGAAACTTTGTGTTCCCAACAATCTAGGTGAAGGACGGCTTTCACACACACTTATCCCTCAGAACTGAGCACGTGGATAGACGTTCGTTTATCTAGCACAAAGGGAACGGGTTGCAGGAGAAACTTTTACTCTGGTGTCTCAGTCTGTTTCCTAGTGCCGGTTTGAAGTTCCTTGCAGTTTTCACTGTAAAACCGAGTTGGAGCTAGTACCTCCCCATATATATGTATGGAGTGGAGTTTGCAAATGAAAAGAAACTTTGTGTTCCCAACAAGCTTGTATAAGGGCGGCTTTCACACACACATATCTCTCTGAACAGAGCATGTGGAGAGACGTTCGTTCATCTAGCACAAAGGGAACGGGTTGCAGGAGAATCTTTTACTCCGGTTTCCCAGTCTGTTTCCTAGTGCCGGTTTGAAGTTCCTGCAGTTTTCACTGTAAAACCGAGTTTGAGCTAGTACCTACCCTTATATATGTATGGAGTGGAGTTTGCCACTGAAAAGAAACTTTGTGTTCCCAACAAGCTAGGTGAAGGACGGCTTTCACACACAGTTATCTCTTAGAACTGAGCATGTGGAGAGAAGTTCGTTCATCTAGCACAAAGGGAACGGGTTGCAGGAGAAACTTTTACTCTGGATTCTCAGTCTGTTTCCTAGTGCCGGTTTGAAGTTCCTGTAGTTTTCACTGTAAAACCGAGTTGGAGCTAGTACCTCCCCATATATATGTATGGATTGGGGTTTGCAACTGAAAAGAAACTTTGTGTTCCCAACAAGCTAGGTGAAGGACGGCTTTCACACACACTTATCCCTCAGAACTGAGCACGTGGATAGACGTTCGTTTATCTAGCACAAAGGGAACGGGTTGCAGGAGAAACTATTACTCTGGTTTCTCAGACTGTTTCCTAGTGCCGGTTTGAAGTTCCTGCAGTTTTCACTGTAAAACCGATTTGCAGCTAGTACCTCCCCATAATTATGTATGGAATGGAGTTCACATCTGAAAAGAAACTTTGTGTTCTCAACAAGCAAGGTGAAGTACGGCTTACACACACACTTATCTCTCAGAACTGAACATGTGGAGAGACGTTCGTTCATCTAGCTCAAAGGGAACGGGTTGCAGGAGAAACTTTTACTCTGGTTTCTCAGTCTGTTTCCTAGTGCCGGTTTGATGTTCCTGCAGTTTTCAATGTAAAACCGAGTTGGAGCTTGTACCTCCCCATATATATGTATGGAGTGGTGTTTGCAACTGAAAAGAAACTTTGTGTTCCCAACAAGCTAGGTGAAGGACGGCTTTCACACACACATATCTCTCAGAACTGAGCATGTGGAGAGACGTTCGTTCATCTAGCACAAAGGGAACGGGTTGCAGGAGAAACTGTTACTCTGGTTTCCCAGTCTGTTTCCTAGTGCCGGTTTGAAGTTCCTGCAGTTTTCACTGTAAAACCGAGTTGGAGTTAGTACCTCCCCATATATATGTATGGAGTGGAGTTTGCTACTGAAAAGAATCTTTGTGTTCCCAACAAGCTAGTATAAGGACTTCTTTCACACATAATTATCTCTCAGAACTGAGCATGTGGAGAGACGTTCGTTCATGTAGCTCAAAGGGAACGGGTTGCAGGAGAAACTTTTACTCTGGTTTCTCAGTCTGTTTCCTAGTGCCGGTTTGAAGTTCCTGCAGTTTTCACTGTAAAACCGAGTTGGAGCTAGTACCTGCCCATTTTTATGTATGGAGTGGAGTTTGCAAGTGAAAAGAAACTTTGTGTTCCCAACAATCTAGGTGAAGGACGGCTTTCACACACACTTATCCCTCAGAACTGAGCACGTGGATAGACGTTCGTTTATCTAGCACAAAGGGAACGGGTTGCAGGAGAAACTATTACTCTGGTTTCTCAGACTGTTTCCTAGTGCCGGTTTGAAGTTCCTGCAGTTTTCACTGTAAAACCGATTTGCAGCTAGTACCTCCCCATAATTATGTATGGAATGGAGTTCACATCTGAAAAGAAACTTTGTGTTCTCAACAAGAAGGTGAAGTACGGCTTACACACACACTTATCTCTCAGAACTGAACATGTGGAGAGATGTTCGTTCATCTAGCTCAAAGGGAACGGGTTGCAGGAGAAACTTTTACTCTGGTTTCTCAGTCTGTTTCCTAGTTTCGGTTTGAAGTTCCTGCAGTTTTCACTGTAAAACCGAGTTGGAGCTAGTACCTACCCTTATATATGTATGGAGTGGAGTTTGCAACTGAAAAGAAACTTTGTGTTCCCAACAAGCTAGGTGAAGGACGGCTTTCACACACACTTATCTCTCAGAACTGAGCATGTGGACAGACGTTCGTTGATCTAGCAAAAAAGGGAACGTGTTGCAGGAGAAACTTTTACTCTGGTTTCTCAGTCTGTTTCCTAGTGCCGGTTTGAAGTTCCTGCAGTTTTCACTGTAAAACCGAGTTGGAGCTAGTACCTAACCATATATATATATGGAGTGGAGTTTGCAACTGAAAAGAAACTTTGTGTTCCCAACAAGCTAGGTGAAGGACTGCTTTCACACACACTTATCTCTCAGAAATGAGCATGTGGAGAGACGTTCGTTTGTCTAGCACAAAGGGAAAGGGTTGCAGGAGAAACTTTTACTCTGGTTTCTCAGGCTGTTTCCTAGTGCCGGTTTGAAATTCCTGCAGTTTTCACTGTAAAACCGAGTTGGAACTAGTAGTTCCCCATATATATGTATGGAGTGGAGTTTGCAACTGAAAAGAAACTTTGTGTTCCCAAAAAGCTAGGTGAAGGACGGCTTTCACACACAATTATCTCTCAGAACTGAGCATGTGGAGAGACGTTCGTTCATCTAGCACAAAGGGAACGGGTTGCAGGAGAAACTTTTACTCTGGTGTCTCAGTCTGTTTCCTAGTGCCGGTTTGAAGTTCCTTGCAGTTTTCACTGTAAAACCGAGTTGGAGCTAGTACCTCCCCATATATATGTATGGAGTGGAGTTTGCAAATGAAAAGAAACTTTGTGTTCCCAACAAGCTTGTATAAGGGCGGCTTTCACACACACATATCTCTCTGAACAGAGCATGTGGAGAGACGTTCGTTCATCTAGCACAAAGGGAACGGGTTGCAGGAGAATCTTTTACTCCGGTTTCCCAGTCTGTTTCCTAGTGCCGGTTTGAAGTTCCTGCAGTTTTCACTGTAAAACCGAGTTTGAGCTAGTACCTACCCTTATATATGTATGGAGTGGAGTTTGCCACTGAAAAGAAACTTTGTGTTCCCAACAAGCTAGGTGAAGGACGGCTTTCACACACAGTTATCTCTTAGAACTGAGCATGTGGAGAGAAGTTCGTTCATCTAGCACAAAGGGAACGGGTTGCAGGAGAAACTTTTACTCTGGATTCTCAGTCTGTTTCCTAGTGCCGGTTTGAAGTTCCTGTAGTTTTCACTGTAAAACCGAGTTGGAGCTAGTACCTCCCCATATATATGTATGGATTGGGGTTTGCAACTGAAAAGAAACTTTGTGTTCCCAACAATCTAGATGAAGGACGGCTTTCACACACACTTATCTCTCAGAACAGAGCATGTGGAGAGACGTTCGATCATCTAGCACAAAGAGAAAGGGTTGCAGGAGAAACTTTTTCTCTGGTTTCTCAGTCTGTTTCCTAGTTCCGGTTTGAAGTTCCTGCAGTTTTCACTGAAAAACCGAGTTGGAGCTAGTACCTCCCCATATATATGTATGGAGTGGAGTTTGCAACTGAAAAGAAACTTCGTGTTCCCAACAAGCTAGTTGAAGGACGGCTTTCACACACACTTATCTCTCAGAACTGAGCATGTGGAGAGACGTTCGTTCATCTAACACAAAGGGAACGGGTTGCAGGAGAATCTTTTACTCTGGTTTCTCAGTATGTTTCCTAGTGCCGGTTTGAAGTCCCTGCAGTTTTCACTGTAAAACCGAGTTGGAGCTAGTATCTCCCCATATATATGTATGGATTGGAGTTTGCAACTGAAAAGAAACTATGTGTTCCCAACAAGCTAGGTGAAGGACGGCTTTCACACACAATTATCTCTCAGAACTGAGCATGTGGAGAGACGTTCGTTCATCTAGCACAAAGGGAACGGGTTGCAGGAGAAACTTTTACTCTGGTTTCTCAGTCTGTTTCCTAGTGCCGGTTTGAATTTCCTGCAGTTTTCTCCGTAAAACCGAGTTGGAGCTAGTACCTCCAAATATATATGTATGGAGTGGGGTTTTCAACTGAAAAGAAACTTTGTGTTCCCAACAAGCTAGGTGAAGGACGGCTTTCACACACACATATCTCTCCGAACTGAGCATGTGGAGAGACTTTCGTTCATATATCACAAAGGTAACTGGTTGCAGGAGAAACTTTTACTCTGGTTTCTCAGTCTGTTTCCTAGTGCCGGTTTGAAGTTCCTGCAGTTTTCACTGTAAAACCGAGTTTGAGCTAGTACTTCCCCATATATATGTATGGAGTGTAGTTTGCAACTGAAAAGAGACTTTGTGTTCCCAACAAGCTAGGTGAAGGACGGCTTTCACACACACTTATCTCTCAGAAATGAGCATGTGGAGAGACGTTCGTTCATCTAGCACAAAGAGAACGGGTTGCACGGGAAACTTTTACTATGGTGTCTCAGTCTTTTTCCTAGTGCCGGTTTGAAGTTCCTGCAGTTTTCACTGTAAAACCGAGTTGGAGGTAGTACCTCCCCATATATATGTATGGAGTGGAGTTTGCAACTGAAAAGAAACTTTGTGTTCCCAACATTCTAGGTGAAGGACGGCTTTCACACACACTTATCTCTCAGAACTGAGCATGTGGAGAGACGTTCGTTCATCTAGCACAAATGGAACGGGTTGGAGGAGAAACTTTTACTCTGGTGTCTCAGTCTGTTTCCTAGTGCCGGTTTGAAATTCCTGCAGTTTTCACTGTAAAACCGAGTTGGAGCTAGTACCTCCCCATATATATGTATGGAGTGGAGTTTGCAACTGAAAAGAAACTTTGTGTTCCCAACAAGCTAGGTGAAGGACGGCTTTCACACACAATTATCTCTCAGAACTTAGCATGTGAAGAGACTTTCGATTGTCTAGCACAAAGGGAACGGGTTGCAGGAGAAACTTTTACTATGGTTTCTCAGTCTGTTTCCTAGTGCCGGTTTGAAGTTCCTGCAGATTTCACTGTAAAACCGATTTGGAGCTAGTACCTCCCCATATATATGTATGGATTGGAGTATTAAACTTAAAAAAATTTTGTGTTCCCAACAAGCTAGGTGAAGGACGGCTTTCACACACACTTATCCCTCAGAACTGAGCATGTGGAGAGACGTTCGTTCATCTAGCACAAAGGGAACGGGTTGCAGGAGAAAATTTTACTCTGGTGTCTCAGTCTGTTTCCTAGTGCCGGTATGAAGTTTCTGCATTTTTCGCTGTAAAACCGAGTTGGAGCTAGTACCAACTCATATATATGTATGGAGTGGAGTTTGCAACTCAAAAAAACTTTGTGTTCCCAACAAGATAGGTGAAGGACGGCTTTCACACACAATTATCTCTCAGAACTGAGCATGTGGAGAGACGTTGGTTCATCTAGCACAAAGAGAAAAGGTTGCAGGAGAAACTTTTACTCTGGTTTCTCTGTCAGTTTCCTAGTGCCGGTTTGAAGTTCCTGCAGTTTTCACTGTAAAACCGAGTTGGAGCTAGAACCTCCCCATATATATGTATGGAGTGGAGTTTGCAACTGAAAAGAAACTTTGTGTTCCCAACAAGCTAGGTGAAGGACGGCTTTCACACACACTTATCTCTCAGAACTGAGCATGTGGAGAGACGTTCGTTCATCTAGCACAAAGTGAACGGGTTGCAGGAGAAACTTTTACTCTGGTGTCTCAGTCTGTTTCCTAGTGCCGGTTTGAAGTTCCTGCAGTTTTCACTGTAAAACCGAGTTGGAGCTAGTACCTCCCCATATATATGTATGGAGTGGAGTTTGCAACTGAAAAGAATCTTTGTGTTCCCAACAATCTAGGTGAAGGACGGCTTTCACACACACTTATCTCTCAGAACTTAGCATGTGGAGAGACGTTCGTTCATCTGGCACAAAGGGAACGGGTTGCAGGAGAAACTTTTACTCTGGTTTCTCAGTCTGTTTCCTAGTGCCGGTTTGAAGTTCCTGTAGTTTTCACTGTAAAACCGAGTTGGAGCTAGTACCTCCCCATATATATGTATGGAGTGGAGTTTGCAACTGAAAAGAAACTTTGTGTTCCCAACAAGCTAGGTGAAGGACGGCTTTCACACACACTTATCTCTCTGAACAGAGCATGTGGAGAGACGTTCGTTCATCTAGCACAAAGGGAACGGGTAGCAGGAGAAACTTTTTCTCTAGTTTCCCTGTCTGTTTGCTAGTGCCGGTTTGAAGTTCCTGCAGTTTTCACTGTAAAACCGAGTTGGAGCTAGTACCTCCCCATATGTATGTATAGAGTGGAGTTTGCATATGAAAAGAAACTTTGTGTTCCCAACAAGCTAGGTGAAGTACGGCTTTCACACACACTTATCTCTCAGAACTGAGCATGTGGAGAGACGTTGGTTCATCTAGCACAAAGAGAAATGGTTTCAGGAGAAACTTTTACTCTAGTTTCTCAGGCTGTTTCCTAGTGCCGGTTTGAAGTTCCTGCAGTTTTCACTGTAAAACCGAGTTGGAGCTAGTACCTCCCCATATATATGTATGGAGTGTAGTTTGCAACTGAAAAGAAACTTTGTGTTCCCAACAAGCTAGGTGAAGGACGGATTTCACACACACTTATCTCTCAGAACTGAGCATGTGGAGAAACGTTCGTTCATCTAGCACAAAGGGAACGGTTTGCAGGAGAAACTTTTACTCTGGTTTCTCGGTCTGTTTCCTAGTGCCGGTTTGAAGTTCCTGCAGTTTTCACTGTAAAACCGAGTTGGAGCTAGTACCTCCCCATATATATGTATAGAGTGGAGTTTGCATATGAAAAGAAACTTTGTGTTCCCAACAAGCTAGGTGAAGGACGGCTTTCACACACACTTATCTCTCAGAACTGAGCATGTGGAGAGACGTTGGTTCATCTAGCACAAAGAGAAAGGGTTGCAGGAGAAACTTTTACTCTGGCTTCTCAGTCTGTTTCCTAGTGCCGGTTTGAAGTTCCTGCAGTTTTCACTGTAAAACCGAGTTGGAGCTAGTACCTCCCCATATATATGTATGGAGTGGAGTTTGCAACTGAAAAGAAACTTTATGTTCCCAACACTCTAGTATAAGGACGGCTTTCACACACACTTATCTCTCAGAACTGAGCATGTGGAGAGACGTTCGTTCATCTAGCACAAAGGGATCGGATTGCAGGAGAAACTTTTACTCTAATTTCCCAGTCTGTTTCCTAGTGCCGGTTTGAAGTTTCTGCAGTTTTCACTGTAAAACCGAGTTGGAGCTAGTACCTCCCCATATATATGTATGGAGTGGAGTTTGCATATGAAAAGAAACTTTGTGTTCCCAACAAGCTAGGTGAAGGACGGCTTTCACACACACTTATCTCTCAGAACTGAGCATGTGGAGAGACGTTCGTTTATCTAGCACAAAGAGAAAGGGTTGCAGGAGAAACTTTAATCTGGTGTCTCAGTCTGTTTCCTAGTGCCGGTTTGAAGTTCCTGCAGTTTTCACTGTAAAACCGAGTTGGAGCTAGTACCTCCCCATATGTATGTATAGAGTGGAGTTTGCATATGAAAAGAAACTTTGTGTTCCCAACAAGCTAGGTGAAGTACGGCTTTCACACACACTTATCTCTCAGAACTGAGCATGTGGAGAGACGTTGGTTCATCTAGCACAAAGAGAAATGGTTGCAGGAGAAACTTTTACTCTGGTTTCTCAGTCTGTTTCCTAGTGCCGGTTTGAAGTTCCTGCAGTTTTCACTGTAAAACCGAGTTGGAGCTAGTACCTCCCCATATATATGTATGGAGTGGAGTTTGCAACTGAAAAGAAACTTTGTGTTCCCAACAAGCTAGGTGAAGGACGGCTTTCACACACACTTATCTCTCAGAACTGAGCATGTGGAGAAACGTTCGTTCATCTAGCACAAAGGGAACGGGTTGCAGGAGAAACTTTTACTCTGGTTTCTCGGTCTGTTTCCTAGTGCCGGTTTGAAGTTCCTGCAGTTTTCACTGTAAAACCGAGTTGGAGCTAGTAACTCCCCATATATATGTATAGAGTGGAGTTTGCATATGAAAAGAAACTTTGTGTTCCCAACAAGCTAGGTGAAGGACGGCTTTCACACACACTTATCTCTCAGAACTGAGCATGTGGAGAGACGTTGGTTCATCTAGCACAAAGAGAAAGGGTTGCAGGAGAAACTTTTACTCTGGCTTCTCAGTCTGTTTCCTAGTGCCGGTTTGAAGTTCCTGCAGTTTTCACTGTAAAACCGAGTTGGAGCTAGTACCTCCCCATATATATGTATGGAGTGGAGTTTGCAACTGAAAAGAAACTTTATGTTCCCAACACTCTAGTATAAGGACGGCTTTCACACACACTTATCTCTCAGAACTGAGCATGTGGAGAGACGTTCGTTCATCTAGCACAAAGGGATCGGATTGCAGGAGAAACTTTTACTCTAATTTCCCAGTCTGTTTCCTAGGGCCGGTTTGAAGTTTCTGCAGTTTTCACTGTAAAACCGAGTTGGAGCTAGTACCTCCCCATATATATGTATGGAGTGGAGTTTGCATATGAAAAGAAACTTTGTGTTCCCAACAAGCTAGGTGAAGGACGGCTTTCACACACACTTATCTCTCAGAACTGAGCATGTGGAGAGACGTTCGTTCATCTAGCACAAAGAGAAAGGGTTGCAGGATAAACTTTAATCTGGTGTCTCAGTCTGTTTCCTAGTGCCGGTTTGAAGTTCCTGCAGTTTTCACTGTAAAACCGAGTTGGAGCTAGTACCTCCCCATATATTTGTATGGAGTGGAGTTGGCAAATGAAAACAAACTTTGTGTTCCCAACGAGCTAGGTGAAGGACGGCTTTCACACACACTTATCTCTCAGAACTGAGCATGTGGAGAGACGTTCGTTCATCTAGCACAAAGAGAAAGGGTTGCAGGATAAACTTTAATCTGGTGTCTCAGTCTGTTTCCTAGTGCCGGTTTGAAGTTCCTGCAGTTTTCACTGTAAAACCGAGTTGGAGCTAGTACCTCCCCATATATATGTATAGAGTGGAGTTGCATATGAAAAGAAACTTTGTGTTCCCAACAAGCTAGGTGAAGGACGGCTTTCACACACACTTAACTCTCAGAACTGAGCATGTGGAGAGACGTTGGTTCATCTAGCACAAAGAGAAATGGTTGCAGGAGAAACTTTTACTCTGGTTTCTCAGTCTGTTTCCTAGTGCCGGTTTGAAGTTCCTGCAGTTTTCACTGTAAAACCGAGTTGGAGCTAGTACCTCCCCATATATACGTATGGAGTGGAGATTGCAACTGAAAAGAAACTTTGTGTTCCCAACAAGCTAGGTGAAGGACGGCTTTCACACACACTTATCTCTCAGAACTGAGCATGTGGAGAGACTTTCGTTCATCTAGCACAAAGGGAACGGGTTGCAGGAGAAACTTTTACTCTGGTGTCTCAGTCTGTTTCCTAGTGCCGGTTTGAAGTTCCTGCAGTTTTCACTGTAAAACCGAGTTGGAGCTAGTACCTCCCCATATATATGTATGGAGTGGAGTTTGCAACTGAAAAGAAACTTTGTGTTCCCAACAAGCTAGGTGAAGGACGGCTTTCACACACACTTATCTCTCAGAAATGAGCATGTGGAGAGACGTTGGTTCATCTAGCACAAAGAGAAAGGGTTGCAGGAGAAACTTTTACTCTGGTTTCTCAGTCTGTTTCCTAGTGCTGGTTTGAAGTTCCTGCAGTTTTCACTGTAAAACCGAGTTGGAGCTAGTACCTCCCCATATATATGTATAGAGTATAGTTTGCATATGAAAAGAAACTTTGTGTTCCCAACAAGCTAGGTGAAGGACGGCTTTCACACACACTTATCTCTCAGAACTGAGCATGTGGAGAGACTTTGGTTCATCTAGCACAAAGAGAAATGGTTGCAGGAGAAACTTTTACTCTGGTTTCTCAGTCTGTTTCCTAGTGCCGGTTTGTAGTTCCTGCAGTTTTCACTGTAAAACCGAGTTGGAGCTAGTACCTACCCATATATATGTATGGAGTGGAGTTTGCAACTGAAAAGAAACTTTGTGTTCCCAACAAGCTAGGTGAAGGACGGCTTTCACACACACTTATCTCTCAGAACTGAGCATGTGGAGAGACGTACGTTCATCTAGCACAAAGGGAACGGGTTGCAGGAGAAACTTTTACTCTGGTTTCTCGGTCTGTTTCCTAGTGCCGGTTTGAAGTTCCTGCAGTTTTCACTGTAAAACCGAGTTGGAACTAGTACCTCCCCATATATATGTATAGAGTGGAGTTTGCATATGAAAAGAAACTTTGTGTTCCCAACAAGCTAGGTGAAGGACGGCTTTCACACACACTTATCTCTCAGAACTGAGCATGTGAAGAGACGTTGGTTCATCTAGCACAAAGAGAAAGGGTTGCAGGGGAAACTTTTACTCTGGTTTCTCATTCTGTTTCCTAGTGCCGGTTTGAAGTTCCTGCAGTTTTCACTGTAAAACCGAGTTGGAGCTAGTACCTCCCCATATATATGTATGGAGTGGAGTTTGCAACTGAAAAGAAACTTTGTGTTCCAAACAAGCTACGTGAAAGACGGCTTTCACACACACTTATCTCTCAGAACTGAGCATGTGGAGAGACGTTGGTTCATCTAGCACAAAGAGAAAGGGTTGCAGGAGAAACTTTTACTCTGGCTTCTCAGTCTGTTTCCTAGTGCCGGTTTGAAGTTCCTGCAGTTTTCACTGTAAAACCGAGTTGGAGCTAGTACCTCCCCATATATATGTATGGATTGGAGTTTGCAACTGAAAAGAAACTTTATGTTCCCAACACTCTAGTATAAGGACGGCTTTCACACACACTTATCTCTCAGAACTGAGCATGTGGAGAGACGTTCGTTCATCTAGCACAAAGGGATCGGATTGCAGGAGAAACTTTTACTCTAATTTCCCAGTCTGTTTCCTAGTGCCGGTTTGAAGTTTCTGCAGTTTTCACTGTAAAACCGAGTTGGAGCTAGTACCTCCCCATATATATGTATGGAGTGGAGTTTGCATATGAAAAGAAACTTTGTGTTCCCAACAAGCTAGGTGAAGGACGGCTTTCACACACACTTATCTCTCAGAACTGAGCATGTGGAGAGACGTTGGTTCATCTAGCACAAAGAGAAAGGGTTGCAGGAGAAACTTTTACTCTGGCTTCTCAGTCTGTTTCCTAGTGCCGGTTTGAAGTTCCTGCAGTTTTCACTGTAAAACCGAGTTGGAGCTAGTACCTCCCCATATATATGTATGGAGTGGAGTTTGCAACTGAAAAGAAACTTTATTTTCAAAACACTCTAGTATAAGGACGGCTTTCACACACACTTATCTCTCAGAACTGAGCATGTGGAGAGACGTTCGTTCATCTAGCACAAAGGGATCGGATTGCAGGAGAAACTTTTACTCTAATTTCCCAGTCTGTTTCCTAGTGCCGGTTTGAAGTTTCTGCAGTTTTCACTGTAAAACCGAGTTGGAGCTAGTACCTCCCCATATATATGTATGGAGTGGAGTTTGCATATGATAAGAAACTTTGTGTTCCCAACAAGCTAGGTGAAGGACGGCTTTCACACACACTTATCTCTCAGAACTGAGCATGTGGAGAGACGTTCGTTCATCTAGCACAAAGAGAAAGGGTTGCAGGAGAAACTTTAATCTGGTGTCTCAGTCTGTTTCCTAGTGCCGGTTTGAAGTTCCTGCAGTTTTCACTGTAAAACCGAGTTGGAGCTAGTACCTCCCCATATATATGTATGCAGTGGAGTTTGCAACTGAAAAGAAACTTTGTGTTCCCAACAAGCTAGGTGAAGGACGGCTTTCACACACACTTATCTCTCAGAAATGAGCATGTGGAGAGACGTTGGTTCATCTAGCACAAAGAGAAACGGTTGCAGGAGAAACTTTTACTCTGGTTTCTCAGTCTGTTTCCTAGTGCTGGTTTGAAGTTCCTGCAGTTTTCACTGTAAAACCGAGTTGGAGCTAGTACCTCCCCATATATATGTATGGAGTGGAGTTTGCAACTGAAAAGAAACTTTGTGTTCCAAACAAGCTACGTGAAAGACGGCTTTCACACACACTTATCTCTCAGAACTGAGCATGTGGAGAGACGTTGGTTCATCTAGCACAAAGAGAAAGGGTTGCAGGAGAAACTTTTACTCTGGCTTCTCAGTCTGTTTCCTAGTGCCGGTTTGAAGTTCCTGCAGTTTTCACTGTAAAACCGAGTTGGAGCTAGTACCTCCCCATATATATGTATGGATTGGAGTTTGCAACTGAAAAGAAACTTTATGTTCCCAACACTCTAGTATAAGGACGGCTTTCACACACACTTATCTCTCAGAACTGAGCATGTGGAGAGACGTTCGTTCATCTAGCACAAAGGGATCGGATTGCAGGAGAAACTTTTACTCTAATTTCCCAGTCTGTTTCCTAGTGCCGGTTTGAAGTTTCTGCAGTTTTCACTGTAAAACCGAGTTGGAGCTAGTACCTCCCCATATATATGTATGGAGTGGAGTTTGCATATGAAAAGAAACTTTGTGTTCCCAACAAGCTAGGTGAAGGACGGCTTTCACACACACTTATCTCTCAGAACTGAGCATGTGGAGAGACGTTGGTTCATCTAGCACAAAGAGAAAGGGTTGCAGGAGAAACTTTTACTCTGGCTTCTCAGTCTGTTTCCTAGTGCCGGTTTGAAGTTCCTGCAGTTTTCACTGTAAAACCGAGTTGGAGCTAGTACCTCCCCATATATATGTATGGAGTGGAGTTTGCAACTGAAAAGAAACTTTATTTTCAAAACACTCTAGTATAAGGACGGCTTTCACACACACTTATCTCTCAGAACTGAGCATGTGGAGAGACGTTCGTTCATCTAGCACAAAAGGGATCGGATTGCAGGAGAAACTTTTACTCTAATTTCCCAGTCTGTTTCCTAGTGCCGGTTTGAAGTTTCTGCAGTTTTCACTGTAAAACCGAGTTGGAGCTAGTACCTCCCCATATATATGTATGGAGTGGAGTTTGCATATGATAAGAAACTTTGTGTTCCCAACAAGCTAGGTGAAGGACGGCTTTCACACACACTTATCTCTCAGAACTGAGCATGTGGAGAGACGTTCGTTCATCTAGCACAAAGAGAAAGGGTTGCAGGAGAAACTTTAATCTGGTGTCTCAGTCTGTTTCCTAGTGCCGGTTTGAAGTTCCTGCAGTTTTCACTGTAAAACCGAGTTGGAGCTAGTACCTCCCCATATATATGTATGCAGTGGAGTTTGCAACTGAAAAGAAACTTTGTGTTCCCAACAAGCTAGGTGAAGGACGGCTTTCACACACACTTATCTCTCAGAAATGAGCATGTGGAGAGACGTTGGTTCATCTAGCACAAAGAGAAATGGTTGCAGGAGAAACTTTTACTCTGGTTTCTCAGTCTGTTTCCTAGTGCTGGTTTGAAGTTCCTGCAGTTTTCACTGTAAAACCGAGTTGGAGCTAGTACCTCCCCATATATATGTATAGAGTGGAGTTTGCATATGAAAAGAAACTTTGTGTTCCCAACAAGCTAGGTGAAGGACGGCTTTCACACACACTTATCTCTCAGAACTGAGCATGTGGAGAGACGTTGGTTCATCTAGCACAAAGAGAAATGGTTGCAGGAGAAACTTTTACTCTGGTTTCTCAGTCTGTTTCCTAGTGCCGGTTTGAAGTTCCTGCAGTTTTCACTGTAAAACCGAGTTGGAGCTAGTACCTACCCATATATATGTATGGAGTGGAGTTTGCAACTGAAAAGAAACTTTGTGTTCCCAACAAGCTAGGTGAAGGACGGCTTTCACACACACTTATCTCTCAGAACTGAGCATGTGGAGAGACGTACGTTCATCTAGCACAAAGGGAACGGGTTGCAGGAGAAACTTTTACTCTGGTTTCTCGGTCTGTTTCCTAGTGCCGGTTTGAAGTTCCTGCAGTTTTCACTGTAAAACCGAGTTGGAACTAGTACCTCCCCATATATATGTATAGAGTGGTGTTTGCATATGAAAAGAAACTTTGTGTTCCCAACAAGCTAGGTGAAGGACGGCTTTCACACACACTTATCTCTCAGAACTGAGCATGTGGAGAGACGTTGGTTCATCTAGCACAAAGAGAAAGGGTTGCAGGGGAAACTTTTACTCTGGTTTCTCATTCTGTTTCCTAGTGCCGGTTTGAAGTTCCTGCAGTTTTCACTGTAAAACCGAGTTGGAGCTAGTACCTCCCCATATATATGTATGGAGTGGAGTTTGCAACTGAAAAGAAACTTTGTGTTCCCAACAAGCTAGTATAAGGACGGCTTTCACACACACTTATCTCTCAGAACTGAGCATGTGGAGAGACGTTCGTTCATCTAGCACAAAGGGAACGGGTTGCAGGAGAAACTTTTACTCTGGTTTCTCAGTCTGTTTCCTACTGCCGGTTTGAAGTTCCTGCAGTTTTCACTGTAAAACCGATTTGGAGCTAGTACCTCCCCATATATATATATAGAGTGGAGTTTGCATATGAAAAGAAACTTTGTGTTCCCAACAAGCTAGGTGAAGGACGGCTTTCACACACACTTAACTCTCAGAACTGAGCATGTGGAGAGACGTTGGTTCATCTAGCACAAAGAGAAATGTTTGCAGGAGAAACTTTTACTCTGGTTTCTCAGTCTGTTTCCTAGTGCCGGTTTGAAGTTCCTGCAGTTTTCACTGTAAAACCGAGTTGGAGCTAGTACCTCCCCATATATACGTATGGAGTGGAGATTGCAACTGAAAAGAAACTTTGTGTTCCCAACAAGCTAAGTGAAGGACGGCTTTCACACAGACTTATCTCTCAGAACTGAGCATGTGGAGAGACGTTCGTTCATCTAGCACAAAGGGAACGGGTTGCAGGAGAAACTTTTACTCTGGTGTCTCAGTCTGTTTCCTAGTGCCGGTTTGAAGTTCCTGCAGTTTTCACTGTAAAACCGAGTTGGAGCTAGTACCTCCCCATATATATGTATGGAGTGGAGTTTGCAACTGAAAAGAAACTTTGTGTTCCAAACAAGCTAGGTGAAGGACGGCTTTCACACACACTTATCTCTCAGAACTGAGCATGTGGAGAGACGTTGGTTCAACTACCACAAAGAGAAATGGTTGCAGGAGAAACTTTTACTCTGGATTCTCAGTCTGTTTCCTAGTGCTGGTTTGAAGTTCCTGCAGTTTTCACTGTAAAACCGAGTTGGAGCTAGTACCTCCCCATATATAAGTATGGAGTGGAGTTTGCAACTGAAAAGAAACTTTGTGTTCCCAACAAGCTAGGTGAAGGACGGCTTTCACACACACTTATCTCTCAGAAGTGAGCATGTGGAGAGACGTTCGTTCATCTAGCACAATGGGAACGGGTTGCAGGAGAAACTTTTACTCTGGTTTCTCAGTCTGTTTCCTAGTGCCGGTTTGAAGTTCCTGCAGTTTTCACTGTAAAACCGAGTTGGAGCTAGTACCTCCCCATATATATGTATAGAGTGGAGTTTGCATATGAAAAGAAACTTTGTGTTCCCAACAAGCTAGGTGAAGGACGGCTTTCACACACACTTATCTCTCAGAACTGAGCATGTGGAGAGACGTTGGTTCATCTAGCACAAAGAGAAATGGTTGCAGGAGAAACTTTTACTCTGGTTTCTCAGTCTGTTTCCTAGTGCCGGTTTGAAGTTCCTGCAGTTTTCACTGTAAAACCGAGTTGGAGCTAGTACCTACCCATATATATGTATGGAGTGGAGTTTGCAACTGAAAAGAAACTTTGTGTTCCCAACAAGCTAGGTGAAGGACGGCTTTCACACACACTTATCTCTCAGAAGTGAGCATGTGGCGAGACGTTCGTTCATCTAGCACAAAGGGAACGGGTTGCAGGAGAAACTTTTACTCTGTTTTCTCAGTCTGTTTCCTAGTGCCGGTTTGAAGTTCCTGCAGTTTTCACTGTAAAACCGAGTTGGAGCTAGTACCTCCCCATATATATGTATAGAGTGGAGTTTGCATATGAAAAGAAACTTTGTGTTCCCAACAAGCTAGGTGAAGGACGGCTTTCACACACACTTATCTCTCAGAACTGAGCATGTGGTGAGACGTTGGTTCATCTAGCACAAAGAGAAATGGTTGCAGGAGAAACTTTTACTCTGGTTTCTCAGTCTGTTTCCTAGTGCCGGTTTGAAGTTCCTGCAGTTTTCACTGTAAAACCGAGTTGGAGCTAGTACCTACCCATATATATGTATGGAGTGGAGTTTGCAACTGAAAAGAAACTTTGTGTTCCCAACAAGCTAGGTGAAGGACGGCTTTCACACACACTTATTTCTCAGAACTGAGCATGTGGAGAGACGTTGTTTCATCTAGCACAAAGAGAAAGGGTTGCAGGGGAAACTTTTACTCTGGTTTCTCAGTCTGTTTCCTAGTGCCGGTTTGAAGTTCCTGCAGTTTTCACTGTAAAACCGAGTTGGAGCTAGTACCTCCCCATATATATGTATGGAGTGGAATTGCAACTGAAAAGAAACTTTGTGTTCCCAACAAGCTAGTATAAGGACGGCTTTCACACACACTTATCTCTCAGAACTGAGCATGTGGAGAGACGTTCGTTCATCTAGCACAAAGGGAACGGATTGCAGGAGAAACTTTTACTCTTGTTTCTCAGTCTGTTTCCTAGTGCCGGTTTGAAGTTTCTGCAGTTTTCATTGTAAAACCGAGTTGGAGCTAGTACCTCCCCATATATATGTATGAAGTGAAGTTTGCAACTGAAAAGAAACTTTGTGTTCCCAACAAGCTAGGTGAAGGACGGCTTTCACACACACTTATCTCTCAGAACTGAGCCTGTGGAGAGACGTTCGTTCATCTAGCCCAAAGGGAACGGGTTGCAGGTGAAACTTTTACTCTGGTGTCTCAGTCTGTTTCCTAGTTCCGGTTTGAAGTTCCTGCAGTTTTCACTGTAAAACCGAGTTGGAGCTAGTACCTCCCCTTATATATGTATGGAGTGGAGTTGGCAAATGAAAACAAACTTTGTGTTCCCAACGAGCTAAGTGAAGGACGGCTTTCACACACAATTATCTCTCAGAACTGAGCATGTGGAGAGACGTTCGTTCATCTAGCACAAAGGGAACGGGTTGCAGGAGAAACTTTTACTCTGGTTTCTCAGTCTGTTTCCTACTGCCGGTTTGAAGTTCCTGCAGTTTTCACTGTAAAATCGAGTTGGAGCTAGTACCTCTCCATATATATGTATAGAGTGGAGTTTGCATATGAAAAGAAACTTTGTGTTCCCAACAAGCTAGGTGAAGGACGGCTTTCACACACACTTAACTCTCAGAACTGAGCATGTGGAGAGACGTTGGTTCATCTAGCACAAAGAGAAATGGTTGCAGGAGAAACTTTTACTCTGGTTTCTCAGTCTGTTTCCTAGTGCCGGTTTGAAGTTCCTGCAGCTGTCACTGTAAAAACGAGTTGGAGCTTGTACCTCCCCATATATATGTATGCAGTGGAGTTTGCAACTGTAAAGAAACTTTGTGTTCTCTACAAGCTAGTATAAGGACGGCTTTCACACACACTTTTCTCTCAGAACTGAGCATGTGGAGAGACGTTCGTTCATCTAGCACAAAGGGAACAGGTTGGAGGAGAAACTTTTACTCTGGTTTCTCAGTCTGTTTCCTAGTGCCGGTTTGAAGTTCCTGCAGTTATCACTTAAAACCGAGTTGGAACTAGTACCTCCCCATATATATGTATGGAGTGGAGTTTGCAACTGAAAAGAAACTTTGTGTTCCCATCAAGCTAGTATAAGGACGGCTTTCACACACACTTATCTCTCAGAACTGAGCATGTGGAGACGTTCGTTCATCTAGCACAAAGGGAACGGGTTGCAGGAGAATCTTTTACTCTGGTTTCTCAGTCTGTTTCCTAGTGCCGGTTTGAAGTTCCTGCAGTTTTCACTGTAAAACCGAGTTGGAGGTAGTACCTCCCCATATATATGTATGGAGTGGAGTTTGCAACTGAAAAGAAACTTTGTGTTCCCAACATTCTAGGTGAAGGACGGCTTTCACACACACTTATCTCTCAGAACTGAGCATGTGGAGAGACGTTCGTTCATCTAGCACAAATGGAACGGGTTGGAGGAGAAACTTTTACTCTGGTGTCTCAGTCTGTTTCCTAGTGCCGGTTTGAAATTCCTGCAGTTTTCACTGTAAAACCGAGTTGGAGCTAGTACCTCCCCATATATATGTATGGAGTGGAGTTTGCAACTGAAAAGAAACTTTGTGTTCCCAACAAGCTAGGTGAAGGACGGCTTTCACACACAATTATCTCTCAGAACTTAGCATGTGAAGAGACTTTCGATTGTCTAGCACAAAGGGAACGGGTTGCAGGAGAAACTTTTACTATGGTTTCTCAGTCTGTTTCCTAGTGCCGGTTTGAAGTTCCTGCAGATTTCACTGTAAAACCGATTTGGAGCTAGTACCTCCCCATATATATGTATGGATTGGAGTATTAAACTTAAAAAAATTTTGTGTTCCCAACAAGCTAGGTGAAGGACGGCTTTCACACACACTTATCCCTCAGAACTGAGCATGTGGAGAGACGTTCGTTCATCTAGCACAAAGGGAACGGGTTGCAGGAGAAAATTTTACTCTGGTGTCTCAGTCTGTTTCCTAGTGCCGGTATGAAGTTTCTGCATTTTTCGCTGTAAAACCGAGTTGGAGCTAGTACCAACTCATATATATGTATGGAGTGGAGTTTGCAACTCAAAAAAACTTTGTGTTCCCAACAAGATAGGTGAAGGACGGCTTTCACACACAATTATCTCTCAGAACTGAGCATGTGGAGAGACGTTGGTTCATCTAGCACAAAGAGAAAAGGTTGCAGGAGAAACTTTTACTCTGGTTTCTCTGTCAGTTTCCTAGTGCCGGTTTGAAGTTCCTGCAGTTTTCACTGTAAAACCGAGTTGGAGCTAGAACCTCCCCATATATATGTATGGAGTGGTGTTTGCAACTGAAAAGAAACTTTGTGTTCCCAACAAGCTAGGTGAAGGACGGCTTTCACACACACTTATCTCTCAGAACTGAGCATGTGGAGAGACGTTCGTTCATCTAGCACAAAGTGAACGGGTTGCAGGAGAAACTTTTACTCTGGTGTCTCAGTCTGTTTCCTAGTGCCGGTTTGAAGTTCCTGCAGTTTTCACTGTAAAACCGAGTTGGAGCTAGTACCTCCCCATATATATGTATGGAGTGGAGTTTGCAACTGAAAAGAATCTTTGTGTTCCCAACAATCTAGGTGAAGGACGGCTTTCACACACACTTATCTCTCAGAACTTAGCATGTGGAGAGACGTTCGTTCATCTGGCACAAAGGGAACGGGTTGCAGGAGAAACTTTTACTCTGGTTTCTCAGTCTGTTTCCTAGTGCCGGTTTGAAGTTCCTGTAGTTTTCACTGTAAAACCGAGTTGGAGCTAGTACCTCCCCATATATATGTATGGAGTGGAGTTTGCAACTGAAAAGAAACTTTGTGTTCCCAACAAGCTAGGTGAAGGACGGCTTTCACACACACTTATCTCTCTGAACAGAGCATGTGGAGAGACGTTCGTTCATCTAGCACAAAGGGAACGGGTAGCAGGAGAAACTTTTTCTCTAGTTTCCCTGTCTGTTTGCTAGTGCCGGTTTGAAGTTCCTGCAGTTTTCACTGTAAAACCGAGTTGGAGCTAGTACCTCCCCATATGTATGTATAGAGTGGAGTTTGCATATGAAAAGAAACTTTGTGTTCCCAACAAGCTAGGTGAAGTACGGCTTTCACACACACTTATCTCTCAGAACTGAGCATGTGGAGAGACGTTGGTTCATCTAGCACAAAGAGAAATGGTTGCAGGAGAAACTTTTACTCTGGTTTCTCAGGCTGTTTCCTAGTGCCGGTTTGAAGTTCCTGCAGTTTTCACTGTAAAACCGAGTTGGAGCTAGTACCTCCCCATATATATGTATGGAGTGTAGTTTGCAACTGAAAAGAAACTTTGTGTTCCCAACAAGCTAGGTGAAGGACGGATTTCACACACACTTATCTCTCAGAACTGAGCATGTGGAGAAACGTTCGTTCATCTAGCACAAAGGGAACGGTTTGCAGGAGAAACTTTTACTCTGGTTTCTCGGTCTGTTTCCTAGTGCCGGTTTGAAGTTCCTGCAGTTTTCACTGTAAAACTGAGTTGGAGCTAGTACCTCCCCATATATATGTATGGAGTGGAGTTTGCAACTGAAAAGAAACTTTATGTTCCCAACACTCTAGTATAAGGACGGCTTTCACACACACTTATCTCTCAGAACTGAGCATGTGGAGAGACGTTGGTTCATCTAGCACAAAGGGATCGGATTGCAGGAGAAACTTTTACTCTAATTTCCCAGTCTGTTTCCTAGTGCCGGTTTGAAGTTTCTGCAGTTTTCACTGTAAAACCGAGTTGGAGCTAGTACCTCCCCATATATATGTATGGAGTGTAGTTTGCATATGAAAAGAAACTTTGTGTTCCCAACAAGCTAGGTGAAGGACGGCTTTCACACACACTTATCTCTCAGAACTGAGCATGTGGAGAGACGTTCGTTTATCTAGCACAAAGAGAAAGGGTTGCAGGAGAAACTTTAATCTGGTGTCTCAGTCTGTTTCCTAGTGCCGGTTTGAAGTTCCTGCAGTTTTCACTGTAAAACCGAGTTGGAGCTAGTACCTCCCCATATGTATGTATAGAGTGGAGTTTGCATATGAAAAGAAACTTTGTGTTCCCAACAAGCTAGGTGAAGTACGGCTTTCACACACACTTATCTCTCAGAACTGAGCATGTGGAGAGACGTTGGTTCATCTAGCACAAAGAGAAATGGTTGCAGGAGAAACTTTTACTCTGGTTTCTCAGTCTGTTTCCTAGTGCCGGTTTGAAGTTCCTGCAGTTTTCACTGTAAAACCGAGTTGGAGCTAGTACCTCCCCATATATATGTATGGAGTGGAGTTTGCAACTGAAAAGAAACTTTGTGTTCCCAACAAGCTAGGTGAAGGACGGCTTTCACACACACTTATCTCTCAGAACTGAGCATGTGGAGAAACGTTCGTTCATCTAGCACAAAGGGAACGGGTTGCAGGAGAAACTTTTACTCTGGTTTCTCGGTCTGTTTCCTAGTGCCGGTTTGAAGTTCCTGCAGTTTTCACTGTAAAACCGAGTTGGAGCTAGTACCTCCCCATATATATGTATAGAGTGGAGTTTGCATATGAAAAGAAACTTTGTGTTCCCAACAAGCTAGGTGAAGGACGGCTTTCACACACACTTATCTCTCAGAACTGAGCATGTGGAGAGACGTTGGTTCATCTAGCACAAAGAGAAAGGGTTGCAGGAGAAACTTTTACTCTGGCTTCTCAGTCTGTTTCCTAGTGCCGGTTTGAAGTTCCTGCAGTTTTCACTGTAAAACCGAGTTGGAGCTAGTACCTCCCCATATATATGTATGGAGTGGAGTTTGCAACTGAAAAGAAACTTTATGTTCCCAACACTCTAGTATAAGGACGGCTTTCACACACACTTATCTCTCAGAACTGAGCATGTGGAGAGACGTTCGTTCATCTAGCACAAAGGGATCGGATTGCAGGAGAAACTTTTACTCTAATTTCCCAGTCTGTTTCCTAGGGCCGGTTTGAAGTTTCTGCAGTTTTCACTGTAAAACCGAGTTGGAGCTAGTACCTCCCCATATATATGTATGGAGTGGAGTTTGCATATGAAAAGAAACTTTGTGTTCCCAACAAGCTAGATGAAGGACGGCTTTCACACACACTTATCTCTCAGAACTGAGCATGTGGAGAGACGTTCGTTCATCTAGCACAAAGAGAAAGGGTTGCAGGAGAAACTTTAATCTGGTGTCTCAGTCTGTTTCCTAGTGCCGGTTTGAAGTTCCTGCAGTTTTCACTGTAAAACCGAGTTGGAGCTAGTACCTCCCCATATATTTGTATGGAGTGGAGTTGGCAAATGAAAACAAACTTTGTGTTCCCAACGAGCTAGGTGAAGGACGGCTTTCACACACACTTATCTCTCAGAACTGAGCATGTGGAGAGACGTTCGTTCATCTAGCACAAAGGGAACGGGTTGCAGGAGAAACTTTTACTCTGGTTTCTCAGTCTGTTTCCTACTGCCGGTTTGAAGTTCCTGCAGTTTTCACTGTAAAACCGAGTTGGAGCTAGTACCTCCCCATATATATGTATAGAGTGGAGTTGCATATGAAAAGAAACTTTGTGTTCCCAACAAGCTAGGTGAAGGACGGCTTTCACACACACTTAACTCTCAGAACTGAGCATGTGGAGAGACGTTGGTTCATCTAGCACAAAGAGAAATGGTTGCAGGAGAAACTTTTACTCTGGTTTCTCAGTCTGTTTCCTAGTGCCGGTTTGAAGTTCCTGCAGTTTTCACTGTAAAACCGAGTTGGAGCTAGTACCTCCCCATATATACGTATGGAGTGGAGATTGCAACTGAAAAGAAACTTTGTGTTCCTAACAAGCTAGGTGAAGGACGGCTTTCACACACACTTATCTCTCAGAACTGAGCATGTGGAGAGACTTTCGTTCATCTAGCACAAAGGGAACGGGTTGCAGGAGAAACTTTTACTCTGGTGTCTCAGTCTGTTTCCTAGTGCCGGTTTGAAGTTCCTGCAGTTTTCACTGTAAAACCGAGTTGGAGCTAGTACCTCCCCATATATATGTATGGAGTGGAGTTTGCAACTGAAAAGAAACTTTGTGTTCCCAACAAGCTAGGTGAAGGACGGCTTTCACACACACTTATCTCTCAGAAATGAGCATGTGGAGAGACGTTGGTTCATCTAGCACAAAGAGAAAGGGTTGCAGGAGAAACTTTTACTCTGGTTTCTCAGTCTGTTTCCTAGTGCTGGTTTGAAGTTCCTGCAGTTTTCACTGTAAAACCGAGTTGGAGCTAGTACCTCCCCATATATATGTATAGAGTATAGTTTGCATATGAAAAGAAACTTTGTGTTCCCAACAAGCTAGGTGAAGGACGGCTTTCACACACACTTATCTCTCAGAACTGAGCATGTGGAGAGACGTTGGTTCATCTAGCACAAAGAGAAATGGTTGCAGGAGAAACTTTTACTCTGGTTTCTCAGTCTGTTTCCTAGTGCCGGTTTGTAGTTCCTGCAGTTTTCACTGTAAAACCGAGTTGGAGCTAGTACCTACCCATATATATGTATGGAGTGGAGTTTGCAACTGAAAAGAAACTTTGTGTTCCCAACAAGCTAGGTGAAGGACGGCTTTCACACACACTTATCTCTCAGAACTGAGCATGTGGAGAGACGTACGTTCATCTAGCACAAAGGGAACGGGTTGCAGGAGAAACTTTTACTCTGGTTTCTCGGTCTGTTTCCTAGTGCCGGTTTGAAGTTCCTGCAGTTTTCACTGTAAAACCGAGTTGGAACTAGTACCTCCCCATATATATGTATAGAGTGGAGTTTGCATATGAAAAGAAACTTTGTGTTTCCAACAAGCTAGGTGAAGGACGGCTTTCACACACACTTATCTCTCAGAACTGAGCATGTGAAGAGACGTTGGTTCATCTAGCACAAAGAGAAAGGGTTGCAGGGGAAACTTTTACTCTGGTTTCTCATTCTGTTTCCTAGTGCCGGTTTGAAGTTCCTGCAGTTTTCACTGTAAAACCGAGTTGGAGCTAGTACCTCCCCATATATATGTATGGAGTGGAGTTTGCAACTGAAAAGAAACTTTGTGTTCCAAACAAGCTACGTGAAAGACGGCTTTCACACACACTTATCTCTCAGAACTGAGCATGTGGAGAGACGTTGGTTCATCTAGCACAAAGAGAAATGGTTGCAGGAGAAACTTTTACTCTGGATTCTCAGTCTGTTTCCTAGTGCTGGTTTGAAGTTCCTGCAGTTTTCATTGTAAAACCGAGTTGGAGCTAGTACCTCCCCATATATATGTATGGAGTGGAGTTTGCAACTGAAAAGAAACTTTGTGTTCCCAACAAGCTAGGTGAAGGACGGCTTTCACACACACTTATCTCTCTGAACAGAGCATGTGGAGAGACGTTCGTTCATCTAGCACAAAGGGAACGGGTAGCAGGAGAAACTTTTTCTCTAGTTTCCCTGTCTGTTTGCTAGTGCCGGTTTGAAGTTCCTGCAGTTTTCACTGTAAAACCGAGTTGGAGCTAGTACCTCCCCATATGTATGTATAGAGTGGAGTTTGCATATGAAAAGAAACTTTGTGTTCCCAACAAGCTAGGTGAAGTACGGCTTTCACACACACTTATCTCTCAGAACTGAGCATGTGGAGAGACGTTGGTTCATCTAGCACAAAGAGAAATGGTTGCAGGAGAAACTTTTACTCTGGTTTCTCAGTCTGTTTCCTAGTGCCGGTTTGAAGTTCCTGCAGTTTTCACTGTAAAACCGAGTTGGAGCTAGTACCTCCCCATATATATGTATGGAGTGGAGTTTGCAACTGAAAAGAAACTTTGTGTTCCCAACAAGCTAGGTGAAGGACGGCTTTCACACACACTTATCTCTCAGAACTGAGCATGTGGAGAAACGTTCGTTCATCTAGCACAAAGGGAACGGGTTGCAGGAGAAACTTTTACTCTGGTTTCTCGGTCTGTTTCCTAGTGCCGGTTTGAAGTTCCTGGAGTTTTCACTGTAAAACCGAGTTGGAGCTAGTACCTCCCCATATATATGTATAGAGTGGAGTTTGCATATGAAAAGAAACTTTGTGTTCCCAACAAGCTAGGTGAAGGACGGCTTTCACACACACTTATCTCTCAGAACTGAGCATGTGGAGAGACGTTGGTTCATCTAGCACAAAGAGAAAGGTTTGCAGGAGAAACTTTTACTCTGGCTTCTCAGTCTGTTTCCTAGTGCCGGTTTGAAGTTCCTGCAGTTTTCACTGTAAAACCGAGTTGGAGCTAGTACCTCCCCATATATATGTATGGATTGGAGTTTGCAACTGAAAAGAAACTTTATGTTCCCAACACTCTAGTATAAGGACGGCTTTCACACACACTTATCTCTCAGAACTGAGCATGTGGAGAGACGTTCGTTCATCTAGCACAAAGGGATCGGATTGCAGGAGAAACTTTTACTCTAATTTCCCAGTATGTTTCCTAGTGCCGGTTTGAAGTTTCTGCAGTTTTCACTGTAAAACCGAGTTGGAGCTAGTACCTCCCCATATATATGTATGGAGTGGAGTTTGCATATGAAAAGAAACTTTGTGTTCCCAACAAGCTAGGTGAAGGACGGCTTTCACACACACTTATCTCTCAGAACTGAGCATGTGGAGAGACGTTGGTTCATCTAGCACAAAGAGAAAGGGTTGCAGGAGAAACTTTTACTCTGGCTTCTCAGTCTGTTTCCTAGTGCCGGTTTGAAGTTCCTGCAGTTTTCACTGTAAAACCGAGTTGGAGCTAGTACCTCCCCATATATATGTATGGAGTGGAGTTTGCAACTGAAAAGAAACTTTATTTTCAAAACACTCTAGTATAAGGACGGCTTTCACACACACTTATCTCTCAGAACTGAGCATGTGGAGAGACGTTCGTTCATCTAGCACAAAGGGATCGGATTGCAGGAGAAACTTTTACTCTAATTTCCCAGTCTGTTTCCTAGTGCCGGTTTGAAGTTTCTGCAGTTTTCACTGTAAAACCGAGTTGGAGCTAGTACCTCCCCATATATATGTATGGAGTGGAGTTTGCATATGATAAGAAACTTTGTGTTCCCAACAAGCTAGGTGAAGGACGGCTTTCACACACACTTATCTCTCAGAACTGAGCATGTGGAGAGACGTTCGTTCATCTAGCACAAAGAGAAAGGGTTGCAGGAGAAACTTTAATCTGGTGTCTCAGTCTGTTTCCTAGTGCCGGTTTGAAGTTCCTGCAGTTTTCACTGTAAAACCGAGTTGGAGCTAGTACCTACCCATATATATGTATGGAGTGGAGTTTGCAACTGAAAAGAAACTTTGTGTTCCCAACAAGCTAGGTGAAGGACGGCTTTCACACACACTTATCTCTCAGAACTGAGCATGTGGAGAGACGTACGTTCATCTAGCACAAAGGGAACGGGTTGCAGGAGAAACTTTTACTCTGGTTTCTCGGTCTGTTTCCTAGTGCCGGTTTGAAGTTCCTGCAGTTTTCACTGTAAAACCGAGTTGGAACTAGTACCTCCCCATATATATGTATAGAGTGGAGTTTGCATATGAAAAGAAACTTTGTGTTCCCAACAAGCTAGGTGAAGGACGGCTTTCACACACACTTATCTCTCAGAACTGAGCATGTGGAGAGACGTTGGTTCATCTAGCACAAAGAGAAAGGGTTGCAGGGGAAACTTTTACTCTGGTTTCTCATTCTGTTTCCTAGTGCCGGTTTGAAGTTCCTGCAGTTTTCACTGTAAAACCGAGTTGGAGCTAGTACCTCCCCATATATATGTATGGAGTGGAGTTTGCAACTGAAAAGAATCTTTGTGTTCCCAACAAGCTAGTATAAGAACGGCTTTCACACACACTTATCTCTCAGAACTGAGCATGTGGAGAGACGTTCGTTCATCTAGCACAAAGGGAACGGGTTGCAGGAGAAACTTTTACTCTGGTTTCTCAGTCTGTTTCCTACTGCCGGTTTGAAGTTCCTGCAGTTTTCACTGTAAAACCGATTTGGAGCTAGTACCTCCCCATATATATATATAGAGTGGAGTTTGCATATGAAAAGAAACTTTGTGTTCCCAACAAGCTAGGTGAAGGACGGCTTTCACACACACTTAACTCTCAGAACTGAGCATGTGGAGAGACGTTGGTTCATCTAGCACAAAGAGAAATGTTTGCAGGAGAAACTTTTACTCTGGTTTCTCAGTCTGTTTCCTAGTGCCGGTTTGAAGTTCCTGCAGTTTTCACTGTAAAACCGAGTTGGAGCTTGTACCTCCCCATATATACGTATGGAGTGGAGATTGCAACTGAAAAGAAACTTTGTGTTCCCAACAAGCTAAGTGAAGGACGGCTTTCACACAGACTTATCTCTCAGAACTGAGCATGTGGAGAGACGTTCGTTCATCTAGCACAAAGGGAACGGGTTGCAGGAGAAACTTTTACTCTGGTGTCTCAGTCTGTTTCCTAGTGCCGGTTTGAAGTTCCTGCAGTTTTCACTGTAAAACCGAGTTGGAGCTAGTACCTCCCCATATATATGTATGGAGTGGAGTTTGCAACTGAAAAGAAACTTTGTGTTCCAAACAAGCTAGGTGAAGGACGGCTTTCACACACACTTATCTCTCAGAACTGAGCATGTGGAGAGACGTTGGTTCAACTACCACAAAGAGAAATGGTTGCAGGAGAAACTTTTACTCTGGATTCTCAGTCTGTTTCCTAGTGCTGGTTTGAAGTTCCTGCAGTTTTCACTGTAAAACCGAGTTGGAGCTAGTACCTCCCCATATATAAGTATGGAGTGGAGTTTGCAACTGAAAAGAAACTTTGTGTTCCCAACAAGCTAGGTGAAGGACGGCTTTCACACACACTTATCTCTCAGAAGTGAGCATGTGGAGAGACGTTCGTTCGTCTAGCACAATGGGAACGGGTTGCAGGAGAAACTTTTACTCTGGTTTCTCAGTCTGTTTCCTAGTGCCGGTTTGAAGTTCCTGCAGTTTTCACTGTAAAACCGAGTTGGAGCTAGTACCTCCCCATATATATGTATAGAGTGGAGTTTGCATATGAAAAGAAACTTTGTGTTCCCAACAAGCTAGGTGAAGGACGGCTTTCACACACACTTATCTCTCAGAACTGAGCATGTGGAGAGACGTTGGTTCATCTAGCACAAAGAGAAATGGTTGCAGGAGAAACTTTTACTCTGGTTTCTCAGTCTGTTTCCTAGTGCCGGTTTGAAGTTCCTGCAGTTTTCACTGTAAAACCGAGTTGGAGCTAGTACCTACCCATATATATGTATGGAGTGGAGTTTGCAACTGAAAAGAAACTTTGTGTTCCCAACAAGCTAGGTGAAGGACGGCTTTCACACACACTTATCTCTCAGAAGTGAGCATGTGGCGAGACGTTCGTTCATCTAGCACAAAGGGAACGGGTTGCAGGAGAAACTTTTACTCTGTTTTCTCAGTCTGTTTCCTAGTGCCGGTTTGAAGTTCCTGCAGTTTTCACTGTAAAATCGAGTTGGAGCTAGTACCTCCCCATATATATGTATAGAGTGGAGTTTGCATATGAAAAGAAACTTTGTGTTCCCAACAAGCTAGGTGAAGGACGGCTTTCACACACACTTATCTCTCAGAACTGAGCATGTGGTGAGACGTTGGTTCATCTAGCACAAATAGAAATGGTTGCAGGAGAAACTTTTACTCTGGTTTCTCAGTCTGTTTCCTAGTGCCGGTTTGAAGTTCCTGCAGTTTTCACTGTAAAACCGAGTTGGAGCTAGTACCTACCCATATATATGTATGGAGTGGAGTTTGCAACTGAAAAGAAACTTTGTGTTCCCAACAAGCTAGGTGAAGGACGGCTTTCACACACACTTATTTCTCAGAACTGAGCATGTGGAGAGACGTTGTTTCATCTAGCACAAAGAGAAAGGGTTGCAGGGGAAACTTTTACTCTGGTTTCTCAGTCTGTTTCCTAGTGCCGGTTTGAAGTTCCTGCAGTTTTCACTGTAAAACCGAGTTGGAGCTAGTACCTCCCCATATATATGTATGGAGTGGAGTTTGCAACTGAAAAGAAACTTTGTGTTCCCAACAAGCTAGTATAAGGACGGCTTTCACACACACTTATCTCTCAGAACTGAGCATGTGGAGAGACGTTCGTTCATCTAGCACAAAGGGAACGGATTGCAGGAGAAACTTTTACTCTTGTTTCTCAGTCTGTTTCCTAGTGCCGGTTTGAAGTTTCTGCAGTTTTCACTGTAAAACCGAGTTGGAGCTAGTACCTCCCCATATATATGTATGAAGTGAAGTTTGCAACTGAAAAGAAACTTTGTGTTCCCAACAAGCTAGGTGAAGGACGGCTTTCACACACACTTATCTCTCAGAACTGAGCCTGTGGAGAGACGTTCGTTCATCTAGCCCAAAGGGAACGGGTTGCAGGTGAAACTTTTACTCTGGTGTCTCAGTCTGTTTCCTAGTTCCGGTTTGAAGTTCCTGCAGTTTTCACTGTAAAACCGAGTTGGAGCTAGTACCTCCCCTTATATATGTATGGAGTGGAGTTGGCAAATGAAAACAAACTTTGTGTTCCCAACGAGCTAAGTGAAGGACGGCTTTCACACACAATTATCTCTCAGAACTGAGCATGTGGAGAGACGTTCGTTCATCTAGCACAAAGGGAACGGGTTGCAGGAGAAACTTTTACTCTGGTTTCTCAGTCTGTTTCCTACTGCCGGTTTGAAGTTCCTGCAGTTTTCACTGTAAAATCGAGTTGGAGCTAGTACCTCTCCATATATATGTATAGAGTGGAGTTTGCATATGAAAAGAAACTTTGTGTTCCCAAGAAGCTAGGTGAAGGACGGCTTTCACACACACTTAACTCTCAGAACTGAGCATGTGGAGAGACGTTGGTTCATCTAGCACAAAGAGAAATGGTTGCAGGAGAAACTTTTACTCTGGTTTCTCAGTCTGTTTCCTAGTGCCGGTTTGAAGTTCCTGCAGCTGTCACTGTAAAAACGAGTTGGAGCTTGTACCTCCCCATATATATGTATGCAGTGGAGTTTGCAACTGTAAAGAAACTTTGTGTTCTCTACAAGCTAGTATAAGGACGGCTTTCACACACACTTTTCTCTCAGAACTGAGCATGTGGAGAGACGTTCGTTCATCTAGCACAAAGGGAACAGGTTGGAGGAGAAACTTTTACTCTGGTTTCTCAGTCTGTTTCCTAGTGCCGGTTTGAAGTTCCTGCAGTTATCACTTAAAACCGAGTTGGAACTAGTACCTCCCCATATATATGTATGGAGTGGAGTTTGCAACTTAAAAGAAACTTTGTGTTCCCATCAAGCTAGTATAAGGACGGCTTTCACACACACTTATCTCTCAGAACTGAGCATGTGGAGACGTTCGTTCATCTAGCACAAAGGGAACGGGTTGCAGGAGAATCTTTTACTCTGGTTTCTCAGTCTGTTTCCTAGTGCCGGTTTGAAGTTCCTGCAGTTTTCACTGTAAAACCGAGTTGGAGCTAGTACCTCCACATATATATGTATGGAGTGGAGTTTCGAACTGAAAAGAAACTTTGTGTTCCCAACAAGCTAGGTGAAGGACGGCTTTCACACACAATTATCTCTCAGAACTGAGCATGTGGAGAGACGTTCGTTCATCTAGAACAAAGGGAACGGGTTGCAGGAGAAACTTTTACTCTGGTTTCTCAGTCTGTTTCCTAGTGCCGGTTTGAAGTTCCTGCAGTTTTCCCTGTAAAACCGAGTTGGAGCTAGTCCTCCCCATATATATGTATGGAGTGGAGTTGGCAACTGAAAAGAAACTTTGTGTTCCCTACAAGCTAGGTGAAGGACGGCTTTCACACACACTAATCTCTCAGAACTGAGCATGTGGAGAGACGTTCGTTCATCTAGCACAAAGGGAACGGGTTACAGGGGAAACTTTTACTCTGGTTTCTCAGTCTGTTTCCTAGTGCCGGTTTGAAGTTCCTGCAGTTTTCACTGTAAAACAGAGTTGGAGCTAGTACCTGCCCATATTTATGTATGGAGTGCAGTTTGCAACTGAAAAGATACTTTGTGTTCCCAACAAGCTTGGTGAAGGACGGCATTCACACACACTTATCTCTCAGAACTGAGCATGTGGAGAGACGTTCGTTTATCTAGCACAAAGGGAACGGCTTGCAGGAGAAACTTTTCTCTGGTTTCTCAGTCTCTTTCCTAGTGCCGGTTTGAAATTCCTGAAGTTTTCACTGTAAAACCGAGTTGGAGCTTGTACCTCCCCTTATATATGTATGGAGTGGAATTTGCAACTGAAAAGAAACTTTGTGTTCCCTACAAGCTAGGTGAAGGACGGCTTTCACACACACTTATCTCTCAGAACTGAGCATGTGGAGAGACGTTCGTTCATATAGCACAAAGGGAACGGTTTGCAGGAGAAACTTTTACTCTGGTTTCTCAGTCTGTTTCCTAGTGCCGGTTTGAAGTTCCTGCAGTTTTCACTGTAAAACAGATTTGGAGATAGTACCTGCCCATATTTATGTATGGAGTGTAGTTTGCAACTGAAAAGATACTTTGTGTTCCCTACAAGCTAGGTGAAGGACGGCTTTCACACACACTTGTCTCTGAGAACTGAACATGTGGAGAGACTTTCGTTCATCTAGCACAAAGGGAACAGGTTGCAGGAGAAACTTTTACTCTGGTTTCTCAGTCTGTTTCCTAGTGCCGTTTTGAAGTTCCTACAGCTGTCACTCTAAAAACGAGTTGGAGCTTGTACCTCCCCATATATATGTATGCAGTGGAGTTTGCAACTGTAAAGAAACTTTGTGTTCCCTACAAGCTAGTATATGGATGGCTTTCACACACACATTTCTCTCAGAACTGAGCATGTGGAGAGACGTTCGTTCATCTAGCACAAATGGAACTGGTTTCATGAGAAACATTTACTCTGGTTTCTCAGTGTGTTTCTTGTGCCGGTTTGAAGTTCCTGCATTTTTCACTGTAAAACCGAGTTGGAGCTAGTACCTCCCCATATATATGTATGGAGTGGAGTTGGCAAGTGTAAAGAAACTTTGTGTTCCCAACAAGCTAGTATAAGGACGGCTTTCACACACACTTATCTCTCAGAACTGAGCATTTGGAGAGACGTTCGTTCGTCTAGCACAAAGGGAATGGGTTGCAGTGGAAACTTTTACTCTGGCTTCTCAGTCTGTTTCCTAGTGGCGGTTTGAAGTTCCTGAAGTTTCACTGCAAAACCGAGTTGGAGCTAGTACCTCCCCATATATATGTATGGAGTGGAGTTTGCAACTGAAAAGAGACTTTGTGTTCCTAAGAAGCTAGGTGAAGGACGGTTTCACACACACTTATCTCTCAGAAATAAGCATGTGGAGAGATGTTCGTTCATATAGCACAAAATAGAAAGGGTTGCAGGAGAAACATTTACTCTGTTGTCTCAGTCTGTTTCCTAGTGCTGGTTTGAAGTTCCTGCAGTTTTCACTGTGAAACCGAGTTGGAGCTAGTACCTCCCCATATATATGTATGGAGTGGAGTTTGCAACTGAAAAGAAACTTTGTGTTCCCAACAAGCTAGGTGAAGGACGGCTTTCACACACACTTATCTCTCAGAACTGAGCATGTGGAGAGACGTTCGTTCATATAGCACAAAGGGAACGGGTGGCAGGAGAAACTTTTACTCTGGATTCTCATTCTGTTTCCTAGTGCCGGTTTGAAGTTCCTGCAGTTTTCACTGTAAAACCGAGTTGGAGCTAGTACCTCCCCATATATATGTATGGAGTGGAGTTTGCAACTGAAAAGAAACTTTGTGTTCCCAACAAGCTAGGTGAAGGACGGCTTTCACACACACTTATCTCTCAGAACTGAGCATGTGGAGAGAAGTTCGTTCATCTAGCACAAAGAGAAAGGGTTGCAGGAGAAACTTTTACTCTGGTTTCTCAGTCTGTTTCCTAGTGCCGGTTGAAAGTTCCTGCAGTTTTCACTGTAAAACCGAGTTGGAGCTAGTACCTCCCCGTATATATTTATGGAGTGGAGTTTGCAACTGAAAAGAAACTTTGTGTTCCCAACAAGCTAGGTGAAGGACGGCTTTCACACACACTTATCTCTCAGAACTGAGCATGTGGAGAGACGTTCGTTCATCTAGCACAAAGGGAACGGGTTGCAGGAGAAACTTTTACTCTGGTTTCTCAGTCTGTTTCCTAGTGCCAGTTTGAAATTCCTGCAGTTTTCACTGTAAAACCGAGTTGGAGCTAGTACCTCCCCATATATATGTATGGAGTGGAGTTTGAAACTGAAAAGAAACTTTGTGTTCCCAACAAGCTAGGTGAAGGACGGCTTTCACACACACTTATCTCTCAGAACTGAGCATGTGGAGAGACGTTCGTTCATCTAGCACAAAGGGAACGGGTTGCAGGAGAAACTTTTACTCTGGTTTCTCAGTCTGTTTCCTAGTGCCGGTTGGAAGTTCCAACAGTTTTCACTGTAAATCCAAGTTTGAGCAAGTACCTCCCCATATATATGTATGGAGTGGAGTTTGCAACTGAAAAGAAACTTTGTGTTCCCAACAAGCTAGGTGAAGGACGGATTTCACACACACTTATCTCTCAGAACTGAGCATGTGGAGAGACTTTCGTTTGTCTAGCACAAAGGGAAAGGGTTGCAGGAGAAACTTTTACTCTGGATTCTCAGTCTGTTTCCTAGTGCCGGTTTGAAGTTCCTGCAGTTTTCACTGTAAAACCGAGTTGGAGCTAGTACCTCCCCATATATATGTATGGAGTGGAGTTGGCAACTGAAAACAAACTTTGTGTTCCCAACAAGCAAGGTGAAGGACGGCTTTCACACACACTTATCTCTCAGAACTGAGCATGTGGAGAGACGTTGGTTCATCTAGCACAAAGAGAAAGGGTTGCAGGAGAAACTTTTACTCTGGTTTCTCAGTCTGTTTCCTAGTGCCGGTTTGAAGTTCCTGCAGTTTTCACTGTAAAACCGTGTTGGAGCTTGTACTTCCCCATATATATGTATGGAGTGGAGTTTGAAACTGAAAAGAAACTTTGTGTTCCCAACAAGCTAGGTGAAGGACGGCTTTCACACACACTTATCTCTCAGAACTGAGCATGTGGAGAGACGTTCGTTCATCTAGCACAAAGGGAACGGTTTGCAGGAGAAACTTTTACTCTGGTTTCTGAGTCTGTTTCCTAGTGCCGGTTTGAAGTTCCTGCAGTTTTCACTGTAAAACCGAGTTGGAGCTAGTACCTCCCCATATACATGTATGGAGTGGAGTTTGCAACTGAAAAGAAACTTTGTGTTCCCAACATGCTAGGTGAAGGTCGGCTTTCACACACACTTATCTCTCAGAACTGAGCATGTGGAGAGACATTCGTTTGTCTAGCACAAAGGGAAAGGGTTGCAGGAGAAACTTTTACTCTGGTTTCTCAGTCTGTTTCCTAGTGCCGGTTTGAAGTTCTTGTAGTTTTCACTGTAAAACAGAGTTGGAGCTAGTACCTCCCCATATATATGTATGGAGTGGAGTTTGCAACTAAAAAGAAACTTTGTGTTCCCAACAAGCTAGGTGAAGGACGGCTTTCACACACACTTATCTCTCAGAACTGAGCATGTGGAGAGACGTTCGTTCATCTATCACAAAGAGAAAGGGTTGCAGGAGAAACTTTACTCTGGTGTCTCAGTCTGTTTCCTAGTGCCGGTTTGAAGTTCCTGCAGTTTTCACTGTAAAACCGAGTTGGAGCTAGTACCTCCCCATATATATGTATGGAGTGGAGTTGGCAACTGAAAACAAACTTTGTGTTCCCAACAAGCAAGGTGAAGGACGGCTTTCACACACACTTATCTCTCAGAACTGAGCATGTGGAGAGACGTTGGTTCATCTAGCACAAAGAGAAAGGGTTGCAGGAGAAACTTTTACTCTGGTTTCTTAGTCTGTTTCCTAGTGCCGGTTTGAAGTTCTTGTAGTTTTCACTGTAAAACAGAGTTGGAGCTAGTACCACCCCATATATATGTATGGAGTGGAGTTTGCAACTAAAAAGAAACTTTGTGTTCCCAACAAGATAGGTGAAGGGCGGCTTTCACACACACTTATCTCTCAGAACTAAGCATGTGGAGAGACGTTCGTTCATCTAGCACAAAGGGAACGGGTTGCAGGAGAAACTTTTTCTCTGGTTTCTGAGTCTGTTTCCTAGTGCCGGTTTGAAGTTCCTGCAGTTTTCACTGTAAAACCGAGTTGGAGCTAGTACCTCCCCATATATATGTATGGAGTGGAGTTTGCAACTGAAAAGAAACTTTGTGTTCCCAACAAGCTAGGTGAAGGTCGGCTTTCACACACACTTATCTCTCAGAACTAAGCATGTGGAGAGACGTTCGTTCATCTAGCACAAAGGGAACGGGTTGCAGGAGAAACTTTTACTCTGGTTTCTCAGTCTGTTTCCTAGTGCCGGTTTGAAGTTCTTGTAGTTTTCACTGTAAAACAGAGTTGGAGCTAGTACCTCCCCATATATATGTATGGAGTGGAGTTTGCAACTAAAAAGAAACTTTGTGTTCCCAACAAGCTAGGTGAAGTTCGGCTTTCACACACACTTATCTCTCAGAACTAAGCATGTGGAGAGACGTTCGTTCATCTAGCACAAAGGGAACGGGTTGCAGGAGAAACTTTTACTCTGGTTTCTCAGTCTGTTTCCTAGTGCCGGTTTGAAGTTCCTGCAGTTTTCACTGTAAAACCGAGTTGGAGCTAGTACCTCCCCATATACATGTATGGAGTGGAGTTTGCAACTGAAAAGAAACTTTGTGTTCCCAACATGCTAGGTGAAGGACGGCTTTCACACACACTTATCTCTCAGAACTGAGCATGTGGAGAGACGTTCGTTTGTCTAGCACAAAGGGAAAGGGTTGCAGGAGAAACTTTTACTCTGGTTTCTCAGTCTGTTTCCTAGTGCCGGTTTGAAGTTCTTGTAGTTTTCACTGTAAAACAGAGTTGGAGCTAGTACCTCCCCATATATATGTATGGAGTGGAGTTTGCAACTAAAAAGAAACTTTGTGTTCCCAACAAGCTAGGTGAAGGACGGCTTTCACACACACTTATCTCTCAGAACTGAGCATGTGGAGAGACGTTCGTTCATCTATCACAAAGAGAAAGGGTTGCAGGAGAAACTTTACTCTGGTGTCTCAGTCTGTTTCCTAGTGCCGGTTTGAAGTTCCTGCAGTTTTCACTGTAAAACCGAGTTGGAGCTAGTACCTCCCCATATATATGTATGGAGTGGAGTTGGCAACTGAAAACAAACTTTGTGTTCCCAACAAGCAAGGTGAAGGACGGCTTTCACACACACTTTTCTCTCAGAACTGAGCATGTGGAGAGACGTTGGTTCATCTAGCACAAAGAGAAAGGGTTGCAGGAGAAACTTTTACTCTGGTTTCTCAGTCTGTTTCCTAGTGCCGGTTTGAAGTTCCTGCAGTTTTCACTGTAAAACCGAGTTGGAGCTAGTACCTCCCCATATATATGTATGGAGTGGAGTTTGCAACTGAAAAGAAACTTTGTGTTCCCAACAAGCTAGGTGAAGGTCGGCTTTCACACACACTTATCTCTCAGAACTGAGCATGTGGAGAGACGTTCGTTTGTCTAGCACAAAGGGAAAGGGTTGCAGGAGAAACTTTTACTCTGGTTTCTCAGTCTGTTTCCTAGTGCCGGTTTGAAGTTCTTGTAGTTTTCACTGTAAAACAGTGTTGGAGCTAGTACCTCCCCATATATATGTATGGAGTGGAGTTTGCAACTAAAAAGAAACTTTGTGTTCCCAACAAGCTAGGTGAAGGACGGCTTTCACACACACTTATCTCTCAGAACTGAGCATGTGGAGAGACGTTCGTTCATCTATCACAAAGAGAAAGGGTTGCAGGAGAATCTTTACTCTGGTGTCTCAGTCTGTTTCCTAGTGCCGGTTTGAAGTTCCTGCAGTTTTCACTGTAAAACCGAGTTGGAGCTAGTACCTCCCCATATATATGTATGGAGTGGAGTTGGCAACTGAAAACAAACTTTGTGTTCCCAACAAGCTAGGTGAAGGACGGCTTTCACACACACTTATCTCTCAGAACTGAGCATGTGGAGAGACGTTGGTTCATCTAGCACAAAGAGAAAGGGTTGCAGGAGAAACTTTTACTCTGGTTTCTCAGTCTGTTTCCTAGTGCCGGTTTGAAGTTCCTGCAGTTTTCACTGTAAAACCGAGTTGGAGCTAGTACCTTCCTATATATATGTATGGAGTGGGTTTTGCAACTGAAAAGAAACTTTGTGTTCCCAACAAGCTAGGTGAAGGACGGCTTTCACACACACTTATCTCTCAGAACTGAGCATGTGGAGAGACGTTCGTTCATCTAGCACAAAGGGAACGGGTTGCAGGAGAAACTTTTACTCTGGTTTCTCAGTCTGTTTCCTAGTGTCGGTTTGAAGTTCCTGCAGTTTTCACTGTAAAACCGAGTTGGAGCTAGTACCTCCCCATATATATGTATAGAGTGGAGTTTGCATATGAAAAGAAACTTTGTGTTCCCAACAAGCTAGGTGAAGGACGGCTTTCACACACACTTATCTCTCAGAACTGAGCATGTGGAGAGACGTTGGTTCATCTAACACAAAGAGAAAGGGTTGCAGGAGAAACTTTTACTCTGGTTTCTCAGTCTGTTTCCTAGTGCCGGTTTGAAGTCCCTGCAGTTTTCACTGTAAAACCGAGTTGGTGCTAGTACCTCCCCATATATATGTATGGAGAGGAGTTTGCAACTGAAAAGAAACTTTGTGTTCCCAACAAGCTAGGTGAAGGACGGCTTTCACACACACTTATCTCTCAGAACTGAGCATGTGGAGAGACGTTCGTTCATCTAGCACAAAGGGAACGGGTTGCAGGAGAAACTTTTACTCTGGTTTCTGAGTCTGTTTCCTAGTGCCGGTTTGAAGTTCCTGCAGTTTTCACTGTAAAACCGAGTTGGAGCTAGTACCTCCCCATATATATGTATGGAGTGGAATTTGCAACTGAAAAGAAACTTTGTGTTCCCAACAAGCTAGGTGAAGGACGGCTTTCACACACACTTATCTCTCAGAACTGAGCATGTGGAGAGACGTTCGTTCATCTAGCACAAAGGGAACGGGTTGCAGGAGAAACTTTTACTCTGGTTTCTCAGTCTGTTTCCTAGTGCCGGTTTGAAGTTCCTGCAGTTTTCACTGTAAAACCGTGTTGGAGCTAGTACCTCCCCATATATATGTATGGAGTGAGGTTTGCAACTGAAAAGAAACTTTGTGTTCCCAACAAGCTAGGTGAAGGACGGCTTTCACACACACTTATCTCTCAGATCTGAGCATGTGGAGAGACGTTCGTTCATCTAGCACAAAGGGAACGGGTTGCAGGAGAAACTTTTACTCTGGTTTCTCAGTCTGTTTCCTAGTGCCGGTTTGAAGTTCCTGCAGTTTTCACTGTAAAACCGAGTTGGAGCTAGTACCTCCCCATTTATATGTATGGATTGGAGTTTGCAACTGAAAAGAAACTTTGTGTTCCCAACAAGCTAGGTGAAGGACGGCTTTCACACACACTTATCTCTCAGAACAGAGCATGTGGTGAGACGTTCGTTCATCTAGCACAAAGGGAACGAGTTGCAGGAGAAACTTTTACTCTGGTTTTTCAGTTTGTTTCCTAGTGCCGGTTTGAAGTTCCCGCAGTTTTCACTGTAAAACCTAGTTTGAGCTAGTAAATCCCCATATATATTTATGGAGTGGAGTTTGCAGCTGAAAAGAAATTTTGTGTTCCCAACAAGCTAGGTGAAGGACGGCTTTCACACACACTTATCTCTCAGAACTGAGCATGTGGAGAGACGTTCGTTCATCTAGCACAAAGGGCACGGGTTGCAGGAGAAACTTTTACTCTGGTTTCTCAGTCTGTTTCCTAGTGCCGGTTTGAAGTTCCTGCAGTTTTCACTGTAAAACCGAGTTGGAGCTATTACCTCCCCATATATATGTATGGAGTGGAGTTTGCAACTGAAAAGAAACTTTGTGTTCCCAACAAGCTAGGTGAAGTACGGCTTTCACACACACTTATCTCACAGAACTGAGCTTGTGGAGAGACGTTCGTTCATATAGCACAAAGGGAACGGGTTGCATGAGAAACTTTTACTCTGGTTTCTCAGTCTGTTTCCTAGTGCCGGTTTGAAGTTCCTGCAGTTTTCACTGTAAAACAGAGTTGGAGCTAGTACCTCCCCATATATATGTATAGAGTGGAGTTTGCATATGAAAAGAAACTTTGTGTTCCCAACAAGCTAGGTGAAGGACGGCTTTCACACACACTTATCTCTCTGAACAGAGCATGTGGAGAGACGTTCGTTCATCTAGCTCAAAGGGAACGGGTTGCAGGAGAAACTTTTACTCTGGTTTCTCAGTCTGTTTCCTAGTGCCGGTTTGAAGTTCCTGCAGTTTTCACTGTAAAACCGAGTTGGAGCTAGTACCTCCCCATATATATGTATTTAGTGGAGTTTGCAACTGAAAAGAAACTTTGTGTTCCCAACAATCTAGGTGAAGGACGGCTTTCACACACAATTATCTCTCAGGACTGAGCATGTGGAGAGACGTTCGTTCATCTAGCACAAAGGGAACGGGTTGCAGGAGAAACTTTTACTCTGGTGTCTCAGTCTGTTTCCTAGTGGTGGTTTGAAGTTCCTGCAGTTTTCACTGTAAAACCGAGTTGGAGCTAGTACCTAACCATATATATGTATGGTGTGGAGTTTGCAACTGAAAAGAAACTTTGTGTTCCCAACAAGCTAGGTGAAGGACGGCTTTCACACACACTAATATCTCTGAACAGAGCATGTGGAGAGACGTTCGTTCATCTAGCACAAAGGGAACGGGTTGCAGGAGAAACTTTTACTCTGGTTTCTCAGTCTGTTTCCTAGTGCCGGTTTGAAGTTCCTGCAGTTTTCACTGTAAAACCGATTTGCAGCTAGTACCTCCCCCTATATATGTATGGATTGGTGTTAGCAACTGAAAAGAAAATTTGTGTTCCCAACAAGCTAGGTGAAGGACGGCTTTTACACACACTTATTGTCAGAAATGAGCATGTGGATAGACGTTCGTTCATCTAGCACAAAGGGAACGGGTTGCAGGAGAAACTTTTACTCTGGTTTCTCAGTCTGTTTCCTAGTGCCGGTTTGAAGTTCCTGCAGTTTTCACTGTAAAACCGAGTTGGAGCTAGTACCTCCCCATATATATGTATGGAGTGGGGTTTGCAACTGAAAAGAAACTTTGTGTTCCCAACAAGCTAGGTGAAGGACGGCTTTCACACACACTTATCTCTCAGAACTGAGCATGTGGAGAGACGTTCGTTCATCTAGCACAAAGGGAACGGGTTGCAGGAGAAACTTTTACTCTGGTTTCTTAGTCTGTTTCCTAGTGCCGGTTTGAAGTTCCTGCAGTTTTCACTGTAAAACCGAGTTGGAGCTTGTACCTCCCCATATATATGTATGGAGTGGAGTTTGCAACTGAAAAGAGACTTTGTGTTCCTAACAAGCTAGGCGAAGTACGGCTTTCACACACACTTATCTCTCAGAACTGAGCTTGTGGAGAGACGTTCGTTCATATAGCACAAAGGGAACGGGTTGCAGGAGAAACTTTTACTCTGGTTTCTCATTCTGTTTCCTAGTGCCGGTTTGAAGTTCCTGCAGTTTTCACTGTAAAACAGAGTTGGAGCTAGTACCTCCCCATATATATGTATAGAGTGGAGTTTGCATATGAAAAGAAACTTTGTGTTCCCAGCAAGCTAGGTGAAGACGGCTTTCACACACACTTATCTCTCAGCACGGAGCATGTGGAGAGACGTTCGTTCATCTACCACAAGGGAACGGGTTTCAGGAGAAACTTATACTCTGGTGTCCCTGTCTGTTTCCTAGTGCCGGTTTGAAGTTCCTGCAGTTTTCACTGTAAAACCGAGTTGGAGCTAGTACCTCCCCATATATATGTATGGAGTGGAGTTTGCAACTGAAAAGAAACTTTGTGTTCCCAACAAGCTAGGTGAAGGACGGCTTTCACACACAATTATCTCTCAGAAATGAGCATGTGGAGAGACGTTCGTTCATCTAGCACAAAGGGAACGGGTTGCAGGAGAAACTTTTACTCTGGTTTTTCAGTCAGTTTCCTAGTGCCGGTTTGAAGTTCTTGCAGTTTTCACTGTAAAACCGAGTTGGAGCTAGTACCTGCCCATATATATGTATGGAGTGGAGTTTGCAACTGAAAAGAAGCTTTGTGTTCCCAACAAGCTAGGTGAAGGACGGCTTTCACACACAATTATCTCTCAGGACTGAGCATGTGGAGAGACGTTCGTGCATCTAGCACAAAGGGAACGGGTTGCAGGAGAAACTTTTACTCTGGTTTCTCAGTCGGTTTCCTAGTGCCGGTTTGAAGTTCCTGCAATTTTCACTGTAAAACCGAGTTGGAGCTAGTACTTCCCCATATATATGTATGGAGTGGAATTTGCAACTGAAAAGAAACTTTGTGTTCCCAACAAGCTAGGTGAAGGACGGCTTTCACACACACTTATCTCTCAGAACTGAGCATGTGGAGAGACGTTCGTTTGTCTGGCACAAAGGGAAAGTGTTGCAGGAGAAAGTTTTACTCTGGTTTCTCAGTCTGTTTCCTAGTGCCGGTTTGAAGTTCCTGCAGTTTTCCCTGTAAAACCGAGTTGGAGCTAGTACCTCCCCATATATATGTACGGAGTGGAGTTTGCAACTGAAAAGAAACTTTGTGTTAACAACAAGCTAGGTGAAGGACGGCTTTCACACACAATTATCTCTCAGAACTGAGCATGTGGAGAGACGTTCGTTCATCTAGCACAAAGGGAACGGTTGCAGGAGAAACTTTTACTCTGGTTTCTCAGTCTGTTTCCTAGTGCCGGTTTGAAGTTCCTGCAGTTTTCACTGTAAAACCGAGTTGGAGCTAGTACCTCCCCATATTTATGTATGGAATGGAGTTCGCATCTGAAAAGAAACTTTGTGTTCCCAACAAGCTAGGTGAAGGACGGCCATCACACACAATTATCTCTCAGGACTGAGCATGTGGAGAGACGTTCGTTCATCTAGCACAAAGGGAACGGGTTGCAGGAGAAACTTTTACTCTGGTTTCTCAGTCTGTTTCCAAGTGCAGGTTTGAAGTTCCTGCAGTTTTCACTGTAAAACCGAGTTGGAGCTAGTACCTCCCCATATATATGTATGGAGTGGAGTTTGCAACTGAAAAGAAACTTTGTGTTCCCAACAATCTAGGTGAAGGACGGCTTTCACACACAATTATCTCTCAGGACTGAGCATGTGGAGAGACGTTCGTTCATCTAGCACAAAGGGAACGGGTTGCAGGTGAAACTTTTACTCTTGTTTCTCAGTCTGTTTCCTAGTGCCTGTTTGAATTTCCTACAGTTTTCACTGTAAAACCGAGTTGGAGCTAGTACCTCCCCATATATATGTATGGAGTGGAGTTTGCAACTGAAAAGAAACTTTGTGTTCCCAACAAGCTAGGTGAAGTACGGCTTTCACACACACTTATCTCTCAGAACTGAGCTTGTGGAGAGACGTTCGTTCATATAGCACAAAGGGAACGGGTTGCATGAGAAACTTTTACTCTGGTTTCTCAGTCTGTTTCCTAGCGCCGGTTTGAAGTTCCTGCAGTTTTCACTGTAAAACAGAGTTGGAGCTAGTACCTCCCCATATATATGTATAGAGTGGAGTTTGCATATGAAAAGAAACTTTGTGTTCCCAACAAGCTAGGTGAAGGACGACTTTCACACACACTTATCTCTCTGAACAGAGCATGTGGAGAGACATTCGTTCATCTAGCTCAAAAGGAACGGGTTGCAGGAGAAACTTTTACTCTGGTTTCTCAGTCTGTTTCCTAGTGCCGGTTTGAAGTTCCTGCAGTTTTCACTGTAAAACCGTGTTGGAGCTTGTACCTCCCCATATATATGTATGGAGTGGAGTTTGCAAGTGAAAAGAAACTTTGTGTTCCCAACAATCTATGTGAAGGACGGCTTTCACACACACTTATCCTTCAGAACTGAGCACGTGGATAGACGTTCGTTTATCTAGCACAAAGGGAACGGGTTGCAGGAGAAACTATTACTCTGGTTTCTCAGTCTGTTTCCTAGTGCCGGTTTGAAGTTCCTGCAGTTTTCACTGTAAAACCGATTTGCAGCTAGTACCTCCCCATATTTATGTATGGAATGGAGTTCGCATTTGAAAAGAAACTTTGTGTTCTCAACAAGCAAGATGAAGGACGGCTTACACACACACTTATCTCTCAGAACTGAACATGTGGAGAGACGTTCGTTCATCTAGCTCAAAGGGAACGGGTTGCAGGAGAAACTTTTACTCTGGTTTCTCAGTCTGTTTCCTAGTGCCGGTTTGAAGTTCCTGCAGTTTTCACTGTAAAACCGAGTTGGAGCTTGTACCTCCCCATATATATGTATGGAGTGGTGTTTGCAACTGAAAAGAAACTTTGTGTTCCCAACAAGCTAGGTGAAGGACGGCTTTCACACACACTTATCTCTCAGAACTGAGCATGTGGAGAGACGTTCGTTCATCTAGCACAAAGGGAACGGGTTGCAGGAGAAACTTTTACTCTGGTTTCTCAGTCTGTTTCCTAGTGCCGGTTTGAAGTTCCTGCAGTTTTCACTGTAAAACCGTGTTGGAGCTTGTACCTCCCCATATATATGTATGGAGTGGAGTTTGCAAGTGAAAAGAAACTTTGTGTTCCCAACAATCTATGTGAAGGACGGCTTTCACACACACTTATCCTTCAGAACTGAGCACGTGGATAGACGTTCGTTTATCTAGCACAAAGGGAACGGGTTGCAGGAGAAACTATTACTCTGGTTTCTCAGTCTGTTTCCTAGTGCCGGTTTGAAGTTCCTGCAGTTTTCACTGTAAAACCGATTTGCAGCTAGTACCTCCCCATATTTATGTATGGAATGGAGTTCGCATTTGAAAAGAAACTTTGTGTTCTCAACAAGCAAGATGAAGGACGGCTTACACACACACTTATCTCTCAGAACTGAACATGTGGAGAGACGTTCGTTCATCTAGCTCAAAGGGAACGGGTTGCAGGAGAAACTTTTACTCTGGTTTCTCAGTCTGTTTCCTAGTGCCGGTTTGAAGTTCCTGCAGTTTTCACTGTAAAACCGAGTTGGAGCTTGTACCTCCCCATATATATGTATTGGTTGGTGTTTGCAACTGAAAAGAAACTTTGTGTTCCCAACAAGCTAGGTGAAGGACGGCTTTCACACACACTTATCTCTCAGAACTGAGCATGTGGAGAGACGTTCGTTCATCTAGCACAAAGGGAACGGGTTGCAGGAGAAACTTTTACTCTGGTTTCCCAGTCTGTTTCCTAGTGCTGGTTTGAAGTTCCTGCAGTTTTCACTGTAAAACCGAGTTGGAGTTAGTACCTCCCCATATATATGTATGGAGTGGAGTTTGCAACTTAAAAGAAACTTTGTGTTCCCAACAAGCTAGTATAAGGACTTCTTTCACTCATAATTATCTCTCAGAACTGAGCATGTGGAGAGACGTTCGTTCATCTAGCACAAAGGGAACGGGTTGCAGGAGAAACTTTTTCTCTGGTTTCTCAGTCTGTTTCCTAGTGCCGGTTTGAAGTTCCCGCAGTTTTCACTGTAAAACCGAGTTGGAGCTAGTCCTCCCCATATATATGTATGGAGTGGAGTTTGCAACTGAAAAGAAACTTTGTGTTCCCAACAAGCAAGGTGAAGGACGGCTTTCACACACACTTATCTCTCAGAACTGAGCATGTGGAGAGACGTTCGTTCATCTAGCACAAAGAGAACGGGTTGCAAGAGAAACTTTAACTCTGGTTTCTCAGTCTGTTTCCTAGTGCCGGTTTGAAGTTCCCGCAGTTTTCACTGTAAAACCGAGTTAGAGCTAGTCCTCCCCATATATATGAATGGAGTGGAGTTTGCAACTGAAAAGAAACTTTGTGTTCCCTACAAGCTAGGTGAAGTACGGCTTTCACACACACTTATCTCTCAGATCTGAGCATGTGGAGAGACGTTCGTTCATCTAGCACAAAGGGAACGGGTTGCAGGAGAAACTTTTACTCTGGTTTCTCAGTCTGTTTCCTAGTGCTGGTTTGAAGTTCCTGAAATTTTCACTGTAAAATCGAGTTGAAGCTAGTACCTGCCCATTTTTATGTATGGAGTGGAGTTTGCAAGTGAAAAGAAACTTTGTGTTCCCAACAAGATAGGTGAAGTACGGGTTTCACACACACTTATCTCTCAGAACTGAGCATGTGGAGAGACGTTTGTTCATCTAGCACGAAGGGAACGGGTTGCAGGAGAAACTTTTACTCTGGTTTCTCAGTCTGTTTCCTAGTGCCGGTTTGAAGTTCCTGCATATTTCACTGTAAAACCGATTTGGAGCTAGTAACTCCCCATATTTATGTATGGAATGAAGTTCGCATCTGAAAAGAAACTTTGTGTTCTCAACATGCAAGGTGAAGTACGGCTTACACACACACTTATCTCTCAGAACTGAGCATGTGGAGAGACGTTCGATCATCTAGCTCAAAGGGAACGGGTTGCAGGAGAAACTTTTACTCTGGTTTCTCAGTCTGTTTCCTAGTGCCGGTTTGAAGTTCCTGCAGTTTTCACTGTAAAACCGAGTTGGAGCTAGTACTTCCCCATATATATGTAAGGAGTGGAGTTTGCAACTAAAAAGAAACTTTGTTATAAAAACAAGCTAGGTGAAGGACGGCTTTCACACACACTTATCTCTCAGAACTGAGCATGTGGAGAGACGTTCGTTCATCTAGCACAAAGGGAACGGGTTGCAGGAGAAACTTTTACTCTGGTTTCTCAGTCTGTTTCCTAGTGCCGGTATGAAGTTCCTTCAGTTTTCACTGTAAAACCGAGTTGGAGCTAGTACCTGCCCATTTTTATGTATGGAGTGGAGTTTGCAAGTGAAAAGAAACTTTGTTTTCCCAACAATCTAGGTGAAGGACGGCTTTCACACACACATATCCCTCAGAACTGAGCACGTGGATAGACGTTCGTTTATCTAGCACAAAGGGAACGGGTTGCAGGAGAAACTTTTACTCTGGTTTCTCAGTCTGTTTCCTAGTGCCGGTTTGAAGTTCCTGCAGTTTTCACTTTAAAACCGAGTTTGAGCTAGTACATCCCCATATATATGTATGGAGTGGAGTTTGCAGCTGAAAAGAAATTTTGTGTTCCCAACAAGCTAGGTGAAGGACGGCTTTCACACACAATTATCTCTCAGAACTGAGCATGTGGAGAGACTTTCGTTCCTCTAGCACAAAGGGAACGGTTTGCAGGAGAAACTTTTACTCTGGTTTCTCAGTCTGTTTCCTAGTGCCGGTTTGAAGTTCCCGCAGTTTTCACTGTAAAACCGAGTTGGAGCTAGTCCTCCCCTTATATATGTATGGAGTGGAGTTTGCAACTTAAAAGAAACTTTGTGTTCCCAACAAGCTAGGTGAAGGACGGCTTTCACACACACTTATCTCTCAGATCTGAGCATGTGGAGAGACGTTCGTTCATCTAGCACAAAGGGAACGGTTTGCAGGAGAAACTTTTACTCTGGTTTCTCAGTCTGTTTCCTAGTGCCGGTTTGAAGTTCCTGCAATTTTCACTGTAAAACCGATTTGAAGCTAGTACCTCCCCATATTTATGTATGGAATGGAGTTCGCATCTGAAAAGAAACTTTGTGTTCTAAACAAGCAAGGTGAAGGACGGCTTACACACACACATATCTCTCAGAACTGAGCATGTGGAGAGACGTTAGTTCATCTAGCTCAAAGGGAACGGGTTGCAGGAGAAAGTTTTACTCTGGTTTCTCAGTCTGTTTCCTAGTGCCGGTTTGAAGTTCCTGCAGTTTTCACTGTAAAACCGAGTTGGAGCTAGTACCTGACCATTTTTAAGTATGGAGTGGAGTTTGCAACTGAAAAGAAACTTTGTGTTCCCAACAAGCTAGTATAAGGACTTCTTTCACACATAATTAACTATCAGAACTGAGCATGTGGAGAGACGTTCGTTCATCTAGCACAAAGGGAACGGGTTGCAGGAGAAACTGTTACTCTGGATTCTCAGTCTGTTTCCTAGTGCCGGTTTGAAGTTCCCGCAGTTTTCACTGTAAAACCGAGTTGGAGCTAGTACCTCCCCATATATATGTATGGAGTGGAGTTTGCAACTGAAAAGAAACTTTGTGTTCCCAACAAGCTAGTTGAAGGACGGCTTTCACACACACTTATCTCTCAGAACTGAGCATGTGGAGAGACGTTCGTTTGTTTGGCACAAAGGGAAAGGGTTGCAGGGGAAAGTTTTACTCTTTTTTCTCAGTCTGTTTCCTTGTGCCGGTTTGAAGTTCCTGCAGTTTTCACTGTAAAACCGAGTTGGAGCTATTACCTCCCCATATATATGTATGGAGTGGAGTTTGCAACTGAAAAGAAACTTTGTGTTCCCAACAAGCTAGCTGAAGGACGGCTTTCACACACAATTATCTCTCAGAACTGAGCATGTGAGAGACGTTCGTTCATCTAGCACAAAGGGAACGGGTTGCAGGAGAAACTTTTACTCTGGTTTCTCAGTCTGTTTCCTAGTGCCGGTATGAAGTCCCTGCAGTTTTCACTGTAAAACCGAGTTGGAGCTAGTACCTACCCATATATATGTATGGAGTGGAGTTTGCAAGTGAAAAGAAACTTTGTGTTCCCAACAAGCTAGTATAAGGTCGGCTTTCACACATACTTATCTCTCAGAACTGAGCATTTGGAGAGACGTTCGTTCATCTAGCACAAAGGGAACGGGTTGCAGGAGAAACTTTTACTCTGGTTTCTCAGTCTGTTTCCTAGTGCCGGTTTGAAGTTCCCGCAGTTTTCACTGTAAAACCGAGTTGGAGCTAGTCCTCCCCATATATATGTATGGAGTGGAGTTTGCAACTGAAAAGAAACTTTGTGTTCCCAACAAGCTAGGTGAAGGACGGCTTTCACACACACTTATCTCTCAGAACTGAGCATGTGGAGAGACTTTCCTTCATCTAGCACAAAGGGAACGGGTTGCAGGAGAAACTTTTACTCTGGTTTCTCAGTCTGTTTCCTAGTGCTGGTTTGAAGTTCCCGCAGTTTTCACTGTAAAACCGAGTTGGAGCTAGTACTCCCCTTATATATGTATGGAGTGGAGTTTTCAACTTAAAAGAAACTTTGTGTTCCAAACAAGCTAGGTGAAGGACGGCTTTCACACACACTTATCTCTCAGATCTGAGCATGTGGAGAGACGTTCGTTCATCTAGCACAAAGGGAACGGTTTGCAGGAGAAACTTTTACTCTGGTTTCTCAGTCTGTTTCCTAGTGCCGGTTTGAAGTTCCTGCAATTTTCACTGTAAAACCGATTTGGAGCTAGAACCTCCCCATATTTATATATGGAATGGAGTTCGCATCTGAAAAGAAACTTTGTGTTCTAAACAAGCAAGGTGAAGGACGGCTTACACACACACTTATCTCTCAGAACTGAGCATGTGGAGAGACGTTCGTTCATGTAGCTCAAAGGGAACGGGTTGCAGGAGAAACTTTTACTCTGGTTTCTCAGTCTGTTTCCTAGTGCCGGTTTGAAGTTCCTGCAGTTTTCACTGTAAAACCGAGTTGGAGCTTGTACCGGCCCATTTTTATGTATGGAGTGGAGTTTGCAAGTGAAAAGAAACTTTGTGTTCTCAACAAGCAAGGTGAAGTACGGCTTTCACACACACTTATCCCTCAGAACTGAGCACGTGGATAGACGTTCGTTTATCGAGCACAAATGGAACGGGTTGCAGGAGAAACTTTTACTCTGGTTTCTCAGTCTGTTTCCTAGTGCCGGTTTGAAGTTCCTGCAGTTTTCACTGTAAAACCGATTTGCAGCTAGTACCTCCCCATATTTATGTATGGAATGGAGTTCGCATCTGAAAAGAAACTTTGTGTTCCCAACAATCTAGGTGAAGGACGACTTTCACACACACTTATCCCTCAGAACTGAGCACGTGGATAGACGTTCGTTTATCTAGCACAAAGGGAACGGGTTGCAGGAGAAACTATTACTCTGGTTTCTCAGACTGTTTCCTAGTGCCGGTTTGAAGTTCCTGCATTTTTCACTGTAAAACCGATTTGCAGCTAGTACCTACCCATAATTATGTATGGAATGGAGTTCACATCTGAAAAGAAACTTTGTGTTCTCAACAAGCAAGGTGAAGTACGGCTTACACACACACTTATCTCTCAGAACTGAGCATGTGGAGAGACGTTCGTTCATCTAGCTCAAAGGGAACGGGTTGCAGGAGAAACTTTTACTCTGGTTTCTCAGTCTGTTTCCTAGTGCCGGTTTGAAGTTCCTGCAGTTTTCACTGTAAAACCGAGTTGGAGCTTGTACCTCCCCATATATATGTATGGAGTGGTGTTTGCAACTGAAAAGAAACTTTGTGTTCCCAACAAGCTAGGTGAAGGACGGCTTTCACACACACTTATCTCTCAGAACTGAGCATGTGGAGAGACGTTCGTTCATCTAGCACGAAGGGAACGGGTTGCAGGAGAAACTTTTACTCTGGTTTCCCAGTCTGTTTCCTAGTGCCGGTTTGAAGTTCCTGCAGTTTTCACTGTAAAACCGAGTTGGAGTTAGTACCACCCCATATATATGTATGGAGTGGAGTTTGCAACTTAAAAGAAACTTTGTGTTCCCAACAAGCTAGTATAAGGACTTCTTTCACTCATAATTATCTCTCAGAACTGAGCATGTGGAGAGACGTTCGTTCATCTAGCACAAAGGGAACGGGTTGCAGGAGAAACTTTTTCTCTGGTTTCTCAGTCTGTTTCCTAGTGCCGGTTTGAAGTTCCCGCAGTTTTCACTGTAAAACCGAGTTGGAGCTAGTCCTCCCCATATATATGTATGGAGTGGAGTTTGCAACTGAAAAGAAACTTTGTGTTCCCAACAAGCAAGGTGAAGGACGGCTTTCACACACACTTATCTCTCAGAACTGAGCATGTGGAGAGACGTTCGTTCATCTAGCACAAAGAGAACGGGTTGCAAGAGAAACTTTAACTCTGGTTTCTCAGTCTGTTTCCTAGTGCCGGTTTGAAGTTCCCGCAATTTTCACTGTAAAACCGAGTTGGAGCTAGTCCTCCCCATATATATGAATGGAGTGGAGTTTGCAACTGAAAAGAAACTTTGTGTTCCCTACAAGCTAGGTGAAGTACGGCTTTCACACACAATTATCTCTCAGATCTGAGCATGTGGAGAGACGTTCGTTCATCTAGCACAAAGGGAACGGGTTGCAGGAGAAACTTTTACTCTGGTTTCTCAGTCTGTTTCCTAGTGCTGGTTTGAAGTTCCTGAAATTTTCACTGTAAAATCGAGTTGGAGCTAGTACCTGCCCATTTTTATGTATGGAGTGGAGTTTGCAAGTGAAAAGAAACTTTGTGTTCCCAACAAGATAGGTGAAGTACGGGTTTCACACACACTTATCTCTCAGAACTGAGCATGTGGAGAGACGTTTGTTCATCTAGCACGAAGGGAACGGGTTGCAGGAGAAACTTTTACTCTGGTTTCTCAGTCTGTTTCCTAGTGCCGGTTTGAAGTTCCTGCAGATTTCACTGTAAAACCGATTTGGAGCTAGTAACTCCCCATATTTATGTATGGAATGAAGTTCGCATCTGAAAAGAAACTTTGTGTTCTCAACATGCAAGGAGAAGTACGGCTTACACACACACTTATCTCTCAGAACTGAGCATGTGGAGAGACGTTCGATCATCTAGCTCAAAGGGAACGGGTTGCAGGAGAAACTTTTACTCTGGTTTCCCAGTCTGTTTCCTAGTGCCGGTTTGAAGTTCCTGCAGTTTTCACTGTAAAACCGAGTTGGAGCTAGTACTTCCCCATATATATGTATGGAGTGGAGTTTGCAACTAAAAAGAAACTTTGTGTTCCCAACAAGCTAGGTGAAGGACGGCTTTCACACACATTTATCTCTCAGAAATGAGCATGTGGAGAGACGTTCGTTCATCTAGCACAAAGGGAACGGGTTGCAGGAGAAACTTTTACTCTGGTTTCTCAGTCTGTTTCCTAGTGCCTGTATGAAGTTCCTGCAGTTTTCACTGTAAAACCGAGTTGGAGCTAGTACCTGCCCATTTTTTGTATGGAGTGGAGTTTGCAAGTGAAAAGAAACTTTGTTTTCCCAACAATCTAGGTGAAGGACGGCTTTCACACACACATATCATTCAGAACTGAGCACGTGGATAGACGTTCGTTTATCTAGCACAAACGGAACGGGTTGCAGGAGAAACTTTTACTCTGGTTTCTCAGTCTGTTTCCTAGTGCCGGTTTGAAGTTCCTGCAGTTTTCACTTTAAAACCGAGTTTGATCTAGTACATCCCCATATATATGTATGGAGTGGAGTTTGCAGCTGAAAAGAAATTTTGTGTTCCCAACAAGCTAGGTGAAGGACGGCTTTCACACACAATTATCTCTCAGTACTGATCATGTGGAGAGACTTTCGTTCATCTAGCACAAAGGGAACGGGTTGCAGGAGAAACTTTTACTCTGGTTTCTCAGTCTGTTTCCTAGTGCCGGTTTGAAGTTCCCGCAGTTTTCACTGTAAAACCGAGTTGGAGCTAGTCCTCCCCTTATATATGTATGGAGTGGAGTTTGCAACTTAAAAGAAACTTTGTGTTCCCAACAAGCTAGGTGAAGGACGGCTTTCACACACACTTATCTCTCAGATCTGAGCATGTGTAGAGACGTTCGTTCATCTAGCACAAAGGGAACGGTTTGCAGGAGAAACTTTTACTCTGGTTTCTCAGTCTGTTTCCTAGTGCCGGTATGAAGTTCCTGCAGTTTTCACTGTAAAACCGATTTGAAGCTAGTACCTCCCCATATTTATGTATGGAATGGAGTTCGCATCTGAAAAGAAACTTTGTGTTCTAAACAAGCAAGGTGAAGGACGGCTTACACACACACATGTCTCTCAGAACTGAGCATGTGGAGAGACGTTAGTTCATCTAGCTCAAAGGGAACGGGTTGCAGGAGAAAGTTTTACTCTGGTTTCTCAGTCTGTTTCCTAGTGCCGGTTTGAAGTTCCTGCAGTTTTCACTGTAAAACCGAGTTGGAGCTAGTACCTGACCATTTTTATGTATGGAGTGGAGTTTGCAACTGAAAAGAAACTTTGTGTTCCCAACAAGCTAGTATAAGGACTTCTTTCACACATAATTAACTATCAGAACTGAGCATGTGGAGAGACGTTCGTTCATCTAGCACAAAGGGAACGGGTTGCAGGAGAAACTTTTACTCTGGTTTCTCAGTCTGTTTCCTAGTGCCGGTATGATGTTCCTGCAGTTTTCACTGTAAAACCGAGTTGGAGCTAGTACCTGCCCATTTTTATGTATGGAGTGGAGTTTGCAAGTGAAAAGAAACTTTGTTTTCCCAACAATCTAGGTGAAGGACGGCTTTCACACACACATATCATTGAGAACTGAGCACGTGGATAGACGTTCGTTTATCTAGCACAAAGGGAACGGTTTGCAGGAGAAACTTTTACTCTGGTTTCTCAGTCTGTTTCCTAGTGCCGGTTTGAAGTTCCTGCGGATTTCACTGTAAAACCGATTTGGAGCTAGTAACTCCCCATATTTATGTATGGAATGAAGTTCGCATCTGAAAAGAAACTTTGTGTTCTCAACATGCAAGGTGAAGTACGGCTTACACACACACTTATCTCTCAGAACTGAGCATGTGGAGAGACGTTCGATCATCTAGCTCAAAGGGAACGGGTTGCAGGAGAAACTTTTACTCTGGTTTCTCAGTCTGTTTCCTAGTGCCGGTTTGAATTTCCTGCAGTTTTCACTGTAAAACCGAGTTGGAGCTAGTACTTCCCCATATATATGTATGGAGTGGAGTTTGCAACTAAAAAGAAACTTTGTGTTCCCAACAAGCTAGGTGAAGGACGGCTTTCACACACACTTATCTCTCAGAACTGAGCATGTGGAGAGACGTTCGTTCATCTAGCACAAAGGGAACGGGTTGCAGGAGAAACTTTTACTCTGGTTTCTCAGTCTGTTTCCTAGTGCCGGTATGAAGTTCCTGCAGTTTTCACTGTAAAACCGAGTTGGAGCTAGTACCTGCCCATTTTTATGTATGGAGTGGAGTTTGCAAGTGAAAAGAAACTTTGTTTTCCCAACAATCTAGGTGAAGGACGGCTTTCACACACACATATCATTCAGAACTGAGCACGTGGATAGACGTTCGTTTATCTAGCACAAAGGGAACGGGTTGCAGGAGAAACTTTTACTCTGGTTTCTCAGTCTGTTTCCTAGTGCCGGTTTGAAGTTACTGCAGTTTTCACTTTAAAACCGAGTTTGAGCTAGTACCTCCCCATATATATGTATGGAGAGGAGTTTGCAACTGAAAAGAAACTTTGTGTTCCCAACAAGCTAGGTGAAGGACGGCTTTCACACACACTTATCTCTCAGAACTGAGCATGTGGAGAGACGTTCGTTCATCTAGCACAAAGGGAACGGGTTGCAGGAGAAACTTTTACTCTGGTTTCTGAGTCTGTTTCCTAGTGCCGGTTTGAAGTTCCTGCAGTTTTCACTGTAAAACCGAGTTGGAGCTAGTACCTCCCCATATATATGTATGGAGTGGAGTTTGCAACTGAAAAGAAACTTTGTGTTCCCAACAAGCTAGGTGAAGGACGGCTTTCACACACACTTATCTCTCAGAACTGAGCATGTGGAGAGACGTTCGTTCATCTAGCACAAAGGGAACGGTTTGCAGGAGAAACTTTTACTCTGGTTTCTCAGTCTGTTTCCTAGTGCCGGTTTGAAGTTCCTGCAGTTTTCACTGTAAAACCGAGTTGGAGCTAGTACCTCCCCATATATATGTATGGAGTGGGGTTTGCAACTGAAAAGAAACTTTGTGTTCCCAACAAGCTAGTTGAAGGACGGCTTTCACACACACTTATCTCTCAGATCTGAGCATGTGGAGAGACATTCGTTCATCTAGCACAAAGGGAACGGGTTGCAGGAGAAACTTTTACTCTGGTTTCTCAGTCTGTTTCCTAGTGCCGGTTTGAAGATCCCGCAGTTTTCACTGTAAAACCGAGTTGGAGCTAGTCCTCCCCATATATATGAATGGAGTGGAGTTTGCAACTGAAAAGAAACTTTGTGTTCCCTACAAGCTAGGTGAAGTACGGCTTTCACACACACTTATCTCTCAGTTCTGAGCATGAGGAGAGACGTTCGTTCATCTAGCACAAAGGGAACGGGTTGCAGGAGAAACTTTTACTCTGGTTTCTCAGTCTGTTTCCTAGTGCCGGTTTGAAGTTCCTGCAGTTTTCACTGTAAAACCGAGTTGGAGCTAGTACTTCCCCATATATATGTATGGAGTGGAGTTTGCAACTAAAAAGAAACTTTGTTTTCCCAACAAGCTAGGTGAAGGACGGCTTTCACACACACTTATCTCTCAGAACTGAGCATGTGGAGAGACGTTCGTTCATCTAGCACAAAGGGAACGGGTTGCAGGAGAAACTTTTACTCTGGTTTCTCAGTCTGTTTCCTAGTGCCGGTATGAAGTTCCTGCAGTTTTCACTGTAAAACCGAGTTGGAGCTAGTACCTGCCCATTTTTATGTATGGAGTGGAGTTTGCAAGTGAAAAGAAACTTTGTTTTCCCAACAATCTAGGTGAAGGACGGCTTTCACACACACATATCCCTCAGAACTGAGCACGTGGATAGACGTTCGTTTATCTAGCACAAAGGGAACGGGTTGCAGGAGAAACTTTTACTCTGGTTTCTCAGTCTGTTTCCTAGGGCCGGTTTGAAGTTCCTGCAGTTTTCACTTTAAAACCGAGTTTGAGCTAGTACATCCCCATATATATGTATGGAGTGGAGTTTGCAGCTGAAAAGAAATTTTGTGTTCCCAACAAGGTAGGTGAAGGACGGCTTTCACACACAATTATCTCTCAGAACTGAGCATGTGGAGAGACTTTCGTTCATCTAGCACAAAGGGAACGGGTTGCAGGAGAAACTTTTACTCTGGTTTCTCAGTCTGTTTCCTAGTGCCGGGTTGAAGTTCCCGCAGTTTTCACTGTAAAACCGAGTTGGAGCTAGTCCTCCCCTTATATATGCATGGAGTGGAATTTGCAACTTAAAAGAAACTTTGTGTTCCCAACAAGCTAGGTGAAGGACAGCTTTCACACACACTTATCTCTCAGATCTGAGCATGTGGAGAGACGTTCGTTCATCTAGCACAAAGGGAACGGTTTGCAGGAGAAACTTTTTCTCTGGTTTCTCAGTCTGTTTCCTAGTGCCGGTTTGAAGTTCCTGCAGTTTTCACTGTAAAACCGATTTGAAGCTAGTACCTCCCCATATTTATGTATGGAATGGAGTTTGCATCTGAAAAGAAACTTTGTGTTCTAAACAAGCAAGGTGAAGGACGGCTTACACACACACATATCTCTCAGAACTGAGCATGTGGAGAGACGTTAGTTCATCTAGCTCAAAGGGAACGGGTTGCAGGAGAAAGTTTTACTCTGGTTTCTCAGTCTGTTTCCTAGTGCCGGTTTGAAGTTCCTGCAGTTTTCACTGTAAAACCGAGTTGGAGCTAGTACCTGACCATTTTTAAGTATGGAGTGGAGTTTGCAACTGAAAAGAAACTTTGTGTTCCCAACAAGCTAGTATAAGGACTTCTTTCACACATAATTAACTATCAGAACTGAGCATGTGGAGAGACGTTCGTTCATCTAGCACAAAGGGAACGGGTTGCAGGAGAAACTTTTACTCTGGTTTCTCTGTCTGTTTCCTAGTGCCGGTTTGAAGTTCCTGCAGTTTTCACTGTAAAACCGAGTTGGAGCTAGTACCTCCCCATATATATGTATGGAGTGGAGTTTGCAACTGAAAAGAAACTTTGTGTTCCCAACAAGCTAGGTGAAGGACGGCTTACACACACACTTATCTCTCAGAACTGAGCATGTGGAGAGACGTTCGTTCATCTAGCACAAAGGGAACGGGTTGCAGGAGAAACTGTTACTCTGGATTCTCAGTCTGTTTCCTAGTGCCGGTTTGAAGTTCCCGCAGTTTTCACTGTAAAACCGAGTTGGAGCTAGTACCTCCCCATATATATGTATGGAGTGGAGTTTGCAACTGAAAAGAAACTTTGTGTTCCCAACAAGCTAGTTGAAGGACGGCTTTCACACACACTTATCTCTCAGAACTGAGCATGTGGAGAGACGTTCGTTCATCTAGCACAAAGGGAACGGTTTGCAGGAGAAACTTTTTCTCTGGTTTCTCAGTCTGTTTCCTAGTGCCGGTTTGAAGTTCCTGCAGTTTTCACTGTAAAACCGATTTGAAGCTAGTACCTCCCCATATTTATGTATGGAATGGAGTTCGCATCTGAAAAGAAACTTTGTGTTCTAAACAAGCAAGGTGAAGGACGGCTTACACACACACATATCTCTCAGAACTGAGCATGTGGAGAGACGTTAGTTCATCTAGCTCAAAGGGAACGGGTTGCAGGAGAAAGTTTTACTCTGGTTTCTCAGTCTGTTTCCTAGTGCCGGTTTGAAGTTCCTGCAGTTTTCACTGTAAAACCGAGTTGGAGCTAGTACCTGACCATTTTTAAGTATGGAGTGGAGTTTGCAACTGAAAAGAAACATTGTGTTCCCAACAAGCTAGTATAAGGCTTCTTTCACACATAATTAACTATCAGAACTGAGCATGTGGAGAGACGTTCGTTCATCTAGCACAAAGGGAACGGGTTGCAGGAGAAACTTTTACTCTGGTTTCTCTGTCTGTTTCCTAGTGCCGGTTTGAAGTTCCTGCAGTTTTCACTGTAAAACCGAGTTGGAGCTAGTACCTCCCCATATATATGTATGGAGTGGAGTTTGCAACTGAAAAGAAACTTTGTGTTCCCAACAAGCTAGGTGAAGGACGGCTTTCACACACACTTATCTCTCAGAACTGAGCATGTGGAGAGACGTTCGTTCATCTAGCACAAAGGGAACGGGTTGCAGGAGAAACTGTTACTCTGGATTCTCAGTCTGTTTCCTAGTGCCGGTTTGAAGTTCCCGCAGTTTTCACTGTAAAACCGAGTTGGAGCTAGTACCTCCCCATATTTATGTATGGAATGGTGTTCGCATTTGAAAAGAAACTTTGTGTTCTCAACAAGCAAGTTGAAGGACGGCTTACACACACACTTATCTCTCAGAACTGAGCATGTGGAGAGACGTTCGTTCATCTAGCTCAAAGGGAACGGGTTGCAGGAGAAACTTTTACTCTGGTTTCTCAGTCTGTTTCCTAGTGCCGGTTTGAAGTTCCTGCAGTTTTCACTGTAAAACCGAGTTGGAGCTTGTACCTCCCCATATATATGTATGGAGTGGTGTTTGCAACTGAAAAGAAACTTTGTGTTCCCAACAAGCTAGGTGAAGGACGGCTTTCACACACACTTATCTCTCAGAACTGAGCATGTGGAGAGACGTTCGTTCATCTAGCACAAAGGGAACGGGTTGCAGGAGAAACTTTTACTCTGGTTTCCCAGTCTGTTTCCTAGTGCCGGTTTGAAGTTCCAGCAGTTTTCACTGTAAAACCGAGTTGGAGCTAGTACCTCCCCATATATATGTATGGAGTGGAGTTTGCAACTTAAAAGAAACTTTGTGTTCCCAACAAGCTAGGTGAAGGACGGCTTTCACTCATAATTATCTCTCAGAACTGAGCATGTGGAGAGACGTTCGTTCATCTAGCACAAAGGGAACGGGTTGCAGGAGAAACTTTTTCTCTGGTTTCTCAGTCTGTTTCCTAGTGCCGGTTTGAAGTTCCCGCAGTTTTCACTGTAAAACCGAGTTGGAGCTAGTCCTACCCATATATATGTATGGAGTGGAGTTTGCAACTGAAAAGGAACTTTGTGTTCCCAACAAGCAAGGTGAAGGACGGCTTTCACACACACTTATCTCTCAGAACTGAGCATGTGGAGAGACGTTCGTTCATCTAGCACAAAGAGAACGGGTTGCAAGGGAAACTTTAACTCTGGTTTCTCAGTCTGTTTCCTAGTGCCGGTTTGAAGTTCCCGCAGTTTTCACTGTAAAACCGAGTTGGAGCTAGTCCTCCCCATATATATGAATGGAGTGGAGTTTGCAACTGAAAAGAAACTTTGTGTTCCCTACAAGCTAGGTGAAGTACGGCTTTCACACACACTTATCTCTCAGATCTGAGCATGTGGAGAGACGTTCGTTCATCTAGCACAAAGGGAACGGGTTGCAGGAGAAACTTTTACTCTGGTTTCTCAGTCTGTTTCCTAGTGCTGGTTTGAAGTTCCTGAAATTTTCACTGTAAAATCGAGTTGGAGCTAGTACCTGACCATTTTTATGTATGGAGTGGAGTTTGCAAGTGAAAAGAAACTTTGTGTTCCCAACAAGATAGGTGAAGTACGGGTTTCACACACACTTATCTCTCAGAACTGAGCATGTGGAGAGACGTTTGTTCATCTAGCACGAAGGGAACGGGTTGCAGGAGAAACTTTTACTCTGGTTTCTCAGTCTGTTTCCTAGTGCCGGTTTGAAGTTCCTGCAGATTTCACTGTAAAACCGATTTGGAGCTAGTAACTCCCCATATTTATGTATGGAATGAAGTTCGCATCTGAAAAGAAACTTTGTGTTCTCAACATGCAAGGTGAAGTACGGCTTACACACACACTTATCTCTCAGAACTGAGCATGTGGAGAGACGTTCGATCATCTAGCTCAAAGGGAACGGGTTGCAGGAGAAACTTTTACTCTGGTTTCTCAGTCTGTTTCCTAGTGCCGGTTTGAAGTTCCTGCAGTTTTCACTGTAAAACCGAGTTGGAGCTAGTACTTCCCCATATATATGTATGGAGTGGAGTTTGCAACTAAAAAGAAACTTTGTGTTCCCAACAAGCTAGGTGAAGGACGGCTTTCACACACACTTATCTCTCAGAACTGAGCATGTGGAGAGACGTTCGTTCATCTAGCACAAAGGGAACGGGTTGCAGGAGAAACTTTTACTCTGGTTTCTCAGTCTGTTTCCTAGTGCCGGTTTGAAGTTCCTGCAGTTTTCACTGTAAAACCGAGTTGGAGCTAGTACCTGCCCATTTTTATGTATGGAGTGGAGTTTGCAAGTGAAAAGAAACTTTGTTTTCCCAACAATCTAGGTGAAGGACGGCTTTCACACACACATATCATTCAGAACTGAGCACGTGGATAGACGTTCGTTTATCTAGCACAAAGGGAACGGGTTGCAGGAGAAACTTTTACTCTGGTTTCTCAGTCTGTTTCCTAGTGCCGGTTTGAAGTTCCTGCAGTTTTCACTTTAAAACCGAGTTTGAGCTAGTACATCCCCATATATATGTATGGAGTGGAGTTTGCAGCTGAAAAGAAATTTTGTGTTCCCAACAAGCTAGGTGAAGGACGGCTTTCACACACAATTATCTCTCAGAACTGAGCATGTGGAGAGACTTTCGTTCATCTAGCACAAAGGGAACGGGTTGCAGGAGAAACTTTTACTCTGGTTTCTCAGTCTGTTTCCTAGTGCCGGTTTGAAGTTCCTGCAGTTTTCACTGTAAAACCGAGTTGGAGCTAGTCCTCCCCTTATATATGTATGGAGTGGAGTTTGCAACTTAAAAGAAACTTTGTGTTCCCAACAAGCTAGGTGAAGGACGGCTTTCACACACACTTATCTCTCAGATCTGAGCATGTGGAGAGACGTTCGTTCATCTAGCACAAAGGGAACGGTTTGCAGGAGAAACTTTTACTCTGGTTTCTCAGTCTGTTTCCTAGTGCCGGTTTGAAGTTCCTGCAGTTTTCACTGTAAAACCGATTTGAAGCTAGTACCTCCCCATATTTATGTATGGAATGGAGTTCGCATCTGAAAAGAAACTTTGTGTTCTAAACAAGCAAGGTGAAGGACGGCTTACACACACACATATCTCTCAGAACTGAGCATGTGGAGAGACGTTAGTTCATCTAGCTCAAAGGGAACGGGTTGCAGGAGAAAGTTTTACTCTGGTTTCTCAGTCTGTTTCCTAGTGCCGATTTGAAGTTCCTGCAGTTTTCACTGTAAAACCGAGTTGGAGCTAGTACCTGACCATTTTTATGTATGGAGTGGAGTTTGCAACTGAAAAGAAACTTTGTGTTCCCAACAAGCTAGTATAAGGACTTCTTTCACACATAATTAACTATCAGAACTGAGTATGTGGAGAGACGTTCGTTCATCTAGCACAAAGGGAACGGGTTGCAGGAGAAACTTTTACTCTGGTTTCTCAGTCTGTTTCCTAGTGCCGGTATGAAGTTCCTGCAGTTTTCACTGTAAAACCGAGTTGGAGCTAGTTCCTGCCCATTTTTATGTATGGAGTGGAGTTTGCAAGTGAAAAGAAACTTTGTTTTCCCAACAATCTAGGTGAAGGACGGCTTTCACACACACATATCATTCAGAACTGAGCACGTGGATAGACGTTCGTTTATCTAGCACAAAGGGAACGGGTTGCAGGAGAAACTTTTACTCTGGTTTCTCAGTCTGTTTCCTAGTGCCGGTTTGAAGTTCCTGCAGATTTCACTGTAAAACCGATTTGGAGCTAGTAACTCCCCATATTTATGTATGGAATGAAGTTCGCATCTGAAAAGAAACTTTGTGTTCTCAACATGCAAGGTGAAGTACGGCTTACACACACACTTATCTCTCAGAACTGAGCATGTGGAGAGACGTTCGATCATCTAGCTCAAAGGGAACGGGTTGCAGGAGAAACTTTTACTCTGGTTTCTCAGTCTGTTTCCTAGTGCCGGTTTGAAGTTCCTGCAGTTTTCACTGTAAAACCGAGTTGGAGCTAGTACTTCCCCATATATATATATGGAGTGGAGTTTGCAACTAAAAAGAAACTTTGTGTTCTCAACAAGCTAGGTGAAGGACGGCTTTCACACACACTTATCTCTCAGAACTGAGCATGTGGAGAGACGTTCGTTCATCTAGCACAAAGGGAACGGGTTGCAGGAGAAACTTTTACTCTGGTTTCTCAGTCTGTTTCCTAGTGCCGGTATGAAGTTCCTGCAGTTTTCACTGTAAAACCGAGTTGGAGCTAGTACCTGCCCATTTTTATGTATGGAGTGGAGTTTGCAAGTGAAAAGAAACTTTGTTTTCCCAACAATCTAGGTGAAGGACGGCTTTCACACACACATATCATTCAGAACTGAGCACGTGGATAGACGTTCGTTTATCTAGCACAAAGGGAACGGGTTGCAGGAGAAACTTTTACTCTGGTTTCTCAGTCTGTTTCCTAGTGCCGGTTTGAAGTTCCTGCAGTTTTCACTTTAAAACCGAGTTTGAGCTAGTACATCCCCATATATATGTATGGAGTGGAGTTTGCAGCTGAAAAGAAATTTTGTGTTCCCAACAAGCTAGGTGAAGGACGGCTTTCACACACAATTATCTCTCAGAACTGAGCATGTGGAGAGACTTTCGTTCATCTAGCACAAAGTGAACGGGTTGCAGGAGAAACTTTTACTCTGGTTTCTCAGTCTGTTTCCTAGTGCCGGTTTGAAGTTCCCGCAGTTTTCACTGTAAAACCGAGTTGGAGCTAGTCCTCCCCTTATATATGTATGGAGTGGAGTTTGCAACTTAAAAGAAACTTTGTGTTCCCAACAAGCTAGGTGAAGGACGGCTTTCACACACACTTATCTCTCAGATCTGAGCATGTGGAGAGACGTTCGTTCATCTAGCACAAAGGGAACGGTTTGCAGGAGAAACTTTTACTCTGGTTTCTCAGTCTGTTTCCTAGTGCCGGTTTGAAGTTCCTGCAGTTTTCACTGTAAAACCGATTTGAAGCTAGTACCTCCCCATATTTATGTATGGAATGGAGTTCGCATCTGAAAAGAAACTTTGTGTTCTAAACAAGCAAGGTGAAGGACGGCTTACACACACACATATCTCTCAGAACTGAGCATGTGGAGAGACGTTAGTTCATCTAGCTCAAAGGGAACGGGTTGCAGGAGAAAGTTTTACTCTGGTTTCTCAGTCTGTTTCCTAGTGCCGGTTTGAATTTCCTGCAGTTTTCACTGTAAAACCGAGTTGGAGCTAGTACCTGACCATTTTTATGTATGGAGTGGAGTTTGCAACTGAAAAGAAACTTTGTGTTCCCAACTAGCTATGTGAAGGACGGCTTTCACACACACTTATCTCTCAGAACTGAGCATGTGGAGAGACGTTCGTTCATCTAGCACAAAGGGAACGGTTTGCAGGAGAAACTTTTACTCTGGTTTCTCAGTCTGTTTCCTAGTGCCGGTTTGAAGTTCCTGCAGTTTTCACTGTAAAACCGAGTTGGAGCTAGTACCTCCCCATATATATGTATGGAGTGGGGTTTGCAACTGAAAAGAAACTTTGTGTTCCAACAAGCTAGGTGAAGGACGGCTTTCACACACACTTATCTCTCAGAACTGAGCATGTGGAGAGACGTTCGTTCATCTAGCACAAAGGGAACGGGTTGCAGGTGAAACTTTTACTCTGGTTTCGCAGTCTGTTTCCCAGTGCCGGTTTGAAGTTCCTGCAGTTTTCACTGTAAAACCGAGTTGGAGCTAGTACCTCCCCATATATATGTATGGATGGAGTTTGCAACTGAAAAGAAACTTTGTGTTCCCAACAAGCTAGGTGAAGGACGGCTTTCACACACAATTATCTCTCAGAACTGAGCATGTGGAGAGACGTTCGTTCATCTAGCACAAAGGGAACGGGTTGCAGGAGAAACTTTTACTCTGGTTTCTCAGTCTGTTTCCTAGTGTCGGTTTGAAGTTCCTGCAGTTTTCACTGTAAAACCGAGTTGGAGCTAGTACCTCCCCATATATATGTATAGAGTGGAGTTTGCATATGAAAAGAAACTTTGTGTTCCCAACAAGCTAGGTGAAGGACGGCTTTCACACACACTTATCTCTCAGAACTGAGCATGTGGAGAGACGTTGGTTCATCTAGCACAAAGAGAAAGGGTTGCAGGAGAAACTTTTACTCTGGTTTCTCAGTCTGTTTCCTAGTGCCGGTTTGAAGTCCCTGCAGTTTTCACTGTAAAACCGAGTTGGAGCTAGTACCTCCCCATATATATGTATGGAGAGGAGTTTGCAACTGAAAAGAAACTTTGTGTTCCCAACAAGCTAGGTGAAGGACGGCTTTCACACACACTTATCTCTCAGAACTGAGCATGTGGAGAGACGTTCGTTCATCTAGCACAAAGGGAACGGGTTGCAGGAGAAACTTTTACTCTGGTTTCTGAGTCTGTTTCCTAGTGCCGGTTTGAAGTTCCTGCAGTTTTCACTGTAAAACCGAGTTGGAGCTAGTACCTCCCCATATATATGTATGGAGTGGAGTTTGCAACTGAAAAGAAACTTTGTGTTCCCAACAAGCTAGATGAAGGACGGCTTTCACACACACTTATCTCTCAGAACTGAGCATGTGGAGAGACGTTCGTTCATCTAGCACAAAGGGAACGGGTTGCAGGAGAAACTTTTACTCTGGTTTCTCAGTCTGTTTCCTAGTGCCGGTTTGAAGTTCCTGCAGTTTTCACTGTAAAACCAAGTTGGAGCTAGTACCTCCCCATATATATGTATGGAGTGGGGTTTGCAACTGAAAAGAAACTTTGTGTTCCCAACAAGCTAGGTGAAGGACGGCTTTCACACACACTTATCTCTCAGATCTGAGCATGTGGAGAGACATTCGTTCATCTAGCACAAAGGGAACGGGTTGCAGGAGAAACTTTTACTCTGGTTTCTCAGTCTGTTTCCCAGTGCCGGTTTGAAGTTCCTGCAGTTTTCACTGTAAAACCGAGTTGGAGCTAGTACCTCCCCATATATATGTATGGATGGAGTTTGCAACTGAAAAGAAACTTTGTGTTCCCAAGAAGCTAGGTGAAGGACGGCTTTGACACACACTTATCACTCAGAACTGAGCATGTGGAGAGACGTTCGTTCATCTAGCACAATGGGAACGGGTTGCAGGAGAAACTTTTACTCTGGTTTCTCAGTCTGTTTCCTAGTGCCGGTTTGAAGTTCCTGCAGTTTTCACTGTAAAACTGAGTTGGAGCTAGTACCTCCCCATATATATGTATGGAGTGGAGTTTGCAGCTGAAAAGAAATTTTGTGTTCCCAACAAGCTAGGTGAAGGACGGCTTTCACACACACTTATCTCTCAGAACTGAGCATGTGGAGAGACGTTCGTTCATCTAGCACAAAGGGAACGGGTTGCAGGAGAAACTTTTACTCTGGTTTCTCAGTCTGTTTCCTAGTGCCGGTTTGAAGTTCCTGCAGTTTTCACTGTAAAACCGAGTTGGAGCTAGTACCTCCCCATTTATATGTATGGATTGGAGTTTGCAACTGAAAAGAAACTTTGTGTTCCCAACAAGCTAGGTGAAGGACGGCTTTCACACACACTTATCTCTCAGAACAGAGCATGTGGAGAGAGGTTCGTTCATCTAGCACAAAGGGAACGAGTTGCAGGAGAAACTTTTACTCTGGTTTTTCAGTTTGTTTCCTAGTGCCGGTTTGAAGTTCCCGCAGTTTTCACTGTAAAACCTAGTTTGAGCTAGTACATCCCCATATATATGTATGGAGTGGAGTTTGCAGCTGAAAAGAAATTTTGTGTTCCCAACAAGCTAGGTGAAGAACGGCTTTCACACACACTTATCTCTCTAGAACTGAGCATGTGGAGAGACGTTCATTCATCTAGCACAAAGGGCAAGGGTTGCAGGAGAAACTTTTACTCTGGTTTCTCAGTCTGTTTCCTAGTGCCGGTTTGAAGTTCCTGCAGTTTTCACTGTAAAACCGAGTTGGAGCTATTACCTCCCCATATATATGTATGGAGTGGAGTTTGCAACTGAAAAGAAACTTTGTGTTCCCAACAAGCTAGGTGAAGTACGGCTTTCACACACACTTATCTCTCAGAACTGAGCTTGTGGAGAGACGTTCGTTCATATAGCACAAAGGGAACGGGTTGCATGAGAAACTTTTACTCTGGTTTCTCAGTCTGTTTCCTAGTGCCGGTTTGAAGTTCCTGCAGTTTTCACTGTAAAACAGAGTTGGAGCTAGTACCTCCCCATATATATGTATAGAGTGGAGTTTGCATATGAAAAGAAACTTTGTGTTCCCAACAAGCTAGGTGAAGGACGGCTTTCACACACACTTATCTCTCTGAACAGAGCATGTGGAGAGACGTTCGTTCATCTAGCTCAAAGGGAACGGGTTGCAGGAGAAACTTTTACTCTGGTTTCTCAGTCTGTTTCCTAGTGCCGGTTTGAAGTTCCTGCAGTTTTCACTGTAAAACCGTGTTGGAGCTTGTACCTCCCCATATATATGTATGGAGTGGTGTTTGCAACTGAAAAGAAACTTTGTGTTCCCAACAAGCTAGGTGAAGGACGGCTTTCACACACACTTATCTCTCAGAAATGAGCATGTGGAGAGACGTTCGTTCATCTAGCACAAAGGGAACGGGTTGCAGGAGAAACTGTTACTCTGGTTTCTCAGTCGGTTTCCTAGTGCCGGTTTGAAGTTCCTGCAATTTTCACTGTAAAACCGAGTTGGAGCTAGTACTTCCCCATATATATGTATGGAGTGGAGTTTGCAACTGAAAAGAAACTTTGTGTTCCCAACAAGCTAGGTGAAGGACGGCTTTCACACACACTTATCTCTCAGAACTGAGCATGTGGAGAGACGTTCGTTTGTCTGGCACAAAGGGAAAGTGTTGCAGGATAAAGTTTTACTCTGGTTTCTCAGTCTGTTTCCTAGTGCCGGTTTGAAGTTCCTGCAGTTTTCCCTGTAAAACCGAGTTGGAGCTAGTACCTCCCCATATATATGTATGGAGTGGAGTTTGCAACTGAAAAGAAACTTTGTGTTAACAACAAGCTAGGTGAAGGACGGCTTTCACACACAATTATCTCTCAGAACTGAGCATGTGGAGAGACGTTCGTTCATCTAGCACAAAGGGAACGTGTTGCAGGAGAAACTTTTACTCTGGTTTCTCAGTCTGTTTCCCAGTGCCGGTTTGAAGTTCCTGCAGTTTTCACTGTAAAACCGAGTTGGAGCTAGTACCTCCCCATATATATGTATGGATGGAGTTTGCAACTGAAAAGAAACTTTGTGTTCCCAACAAGCTAGGTGAAGGACGGCTTTCACACACACTTATCACTCAGAACTGAGCATGTGGAGAGACGTTCGTTCATCTAGCACAATGGGAACGGGTTGCAGGAGAAACTTTTACTCTGGTTTCTCAGTCTGTTTCCTAGTGCCGGTTTGAAGTTCCTGCAGTTTTCACTGTAAAACTGAGTTGGAGCTAGTACCTCCCCATATATATGTATGGAGTGGAGTTTGCAGCTGTAAAGAAATTTTGTGTTCCCAACAAGCTAGGTGAAGGACGGCTTTCACACACACTTATCTCTCAGAACTGAGCATGTGGAGAGACGTTCGTTCATCTAGCACAAAGGGAACGGGTTGCAGGAGAAACTTTTACTCTGGTTTCTCAGTCTGTTTCCTAGTGCCGGTTTGAAGTTCCTGCAGTTTTCACTGTAAAACCGAGTTGGAGCTAGTACCTCCCCATTTATATGTATGGATTGGAGTTTGCAACTGAAAAGAAACTTTGTGTTCCCAACAAGCTAGGTGAAGGACGGCTTTCACACACACTTATCTCTCAGAACAGAGCATGTGGAGAGACGTTCGTTCATCTAGCACAAAGGGAACGAGTTGCAGGAGAAACTTTTACTCCGGTTTTTCAGTTTGTTTCCTAGTGCCGGTTTGAAGTTCCCGCAGTTTTCACTGTAAAACCTAGTTTGAGCTAGTACATCCCCATATATATGTATGGAGTGGAGTTTGCAGCTGAAAAGAAATTTTGTGTTCCCAACAAGCTAGGTGAAGGACGGCTTTCACACACACTTATCTCTCTAGAACTGAGCATGTGGAGAGACGTTCGTTCATCTAGCACAAAGGGCACGGGTTGCAGGAGAAACTTTTACTCTGGTTTCTCAGTCTGTTTCCTAGTGCCGGGTTGAAGTTCCTGCAGTTTTCACTGTAAAACCGAGTTGGAGCTATTACCTCCCCATATATATGTATGGAGTGGAGTTTGCAACTGAAAAGAAACTTTGTGTTCCCAACAAGCTAGGTGAAGGACGGCTTTCACACACACTTATCTCTCAGAACTGAGCATGTGGAGAGACGTTCGTTTGTCTGGCACAAAGGGAAAGTGTTGCAGGATAAAGATTTACTCTGGTTTCTCAGTCTGTTTCCTAGTGCCGGTTTGAAGTTCCTGCAGTTTTCCCTGTAAAACCGAGTTGGAGCTAGTACCTCCCCATATATATGTATGGAGTGGAGTTTGCAACTGAAAAGAAACTTTGTGTTAACAACAAGCTAGGTGAAGGACGGCTTTCACACACAATTATCTCTCAGAACTGAGCATGTGGAGAGACGTTCGTTCATCTAGCACAAAGGGAACGTGTTGCAGGAGAAACTTTTACTCTGGTTTCTCAGTCTGTTTCCTAGTGCCGGTTTGAAGATCCTGCAGTTTTCACTGTAAAACCGAGTTGGAGCTAGTACCTCCCCATATTTATGTATGGAATGGAGTTCGCATCTGAAAAGAAACTTTGTGTTCCCAACAAGCTAGGTGAAGGACGGCTTTCACACACAATTATCTCTCAGGACTGAGCATGTGGAGAGACGTTCGTTCATCTAGCACAAAGGGAACGGGTTGCAGGAGAAACTTTTACTCTGGTTTCTCAGTCTGTTTCCTAGTGCCGGTTTGAAGTTCCTGCAGTTTTCACTGTAAAACCGAGTTGGAGCTAGTACCTCCCCATATATATGTATTTAGTGGAGTTTACACCTGAAAAGAAACTTTGTGTTCCCAACAATCTAGGTGAAGGACGGCTTTCACACACAATTATCTCTCAGGACTGAGCATGTGGAGAGACGTTCGTTCATCTAGCACAAATGGAACGGGTTGCAGGAGAAACTTTTACTATGGTGTCTCAGTCTGTTTCCTAGTGGTGGTTTGAAGTTCCTGCAGTTTTCACTGTAAAACCGAGTTGGAGCTAGTACCTAACCATATATATGTATGGTGTGGAGTTTGCAACTGAAAAGAAACTTTGTGTTCCCAACAAGCTAGGTGAAGGACGGCTTTCACACACACTAATATCTCTGAACAGAGCATGTGGAGAGACGTTCGTTCATCTAGCCCAAAGGGAACGGGTTGCAGGAGAAACTTTTACTCTGGTTTCTCAGTCTGTTTCCTAGTGCCGGTTTGAAGTTCCCGCAGTTTTCACTGTAAAACCGAGTTGGAGCTAGTCCTCCCCTTATATATGTATGGAGTGGAGTTTGCAACTTAAAAGAATCTTTGTGTTCCCAACAAGCTAGGTGAAGGACGGCTTTCACACACACTTATCTCTCAGAACTGAGCATGTGGAGAGACGTTCGTTCATCTAGCACAAAGGGAACGGTTTGCAGGAGAAACTTTTACTCTGGTTTCTCAGTATGTTTCCTAGTGCCGGTTTGATGTTCCTGCAGTTTTCACTGTAAAACCGAGTTGGAGCTATTACCTCCCCATATATATGTATGGAGTGGATTTTGCAACTGAAAAGAAACTTTGTGTTCCCAACAAGCTAGGTGAAGGACGGCTTTCAAACCCAATTATCTCTCAGGACTGAGCATGTGGAGAGACGTTCGTTCATCTAGCACAAAGGGAACGGGTTGCAGGAGAAACTTTTACTCTGGTGTCTCAGTCTGTTTCCTAGTGCCGGTTTGAAGTTCCTGCAGTTTTCACTGTAAAACCGAGTTGGAGCTAGTACCTCCCCATATATATGTATGGAGTGTAGTTTGCAACTGAAAAGAAACTTTGTGTTCTAAACAAGCAAGGTGAAGGACGGCTTACACACACACTTATCTCTCAGAACTGAGCATGTGGAGAGACGTTCGTTCATCTAGCTCAAAGGGAACGGGTTGCAGGAGAAACTTTTACTCTGGTTTCTCAGTCTTGTTCCTAGTGCCGGTTTGAAGTTCCTGCAGTTTTCACTGTAAAACCGAGTTGGAGCTAGTACCTCCCCATATATATGTATGGAGTGGAGTTCCCAACTGAAAAGAAAGTTTGTGTTCCCAACAAGCTTGGTGAAGGACGGCTTTCACACACACTTATATCTCTGAACAGAGCATGTGGAGAGACGTTCGTTCATCTAGCCCAAAAGGAACGGGTTGCAGGAGAAACTTTAACTCTGGTTTTTCAGTGTGTTTCCTAGTGCCGGTTTGAAGTTCCCACAGTTTTCACTGTAAAACCGAGTTTGAGCTAGTACATCCCCATATATATGTATGGAGTGGAGTTTGCAGCTGAAAAGAAATTTTGTGTTCCCAACAAGCTAGGTGAAGGACGGCTTTCACACACAATTATCTCTCAGAACTTAGCATGTGAAGAGACTTTCGTTCATCTAGCACAAAGGGAACGGTTTGCAGGAGAAACTTTTACTCTGGTTTCTCAGTCTGTTTCCTAGTGCCGGTTTGAAGTTCCCGCAGTTTTCACTGTAAAACCGAGTTGGAGCTAGTCCTCCCCTTATATATGTATGGATTGGAGTTTGCAACTTAAAAGAAACTTTGTGTTCCCAACAAGCTAGGTGAAGGACGGCTTTCACACACACTTATCTCTCAGATATGAGCATGTGGAGAGACGTTCGTTCATCTAGCACAAAGGGAACGGTTTGAAGGAGAAACTTTTACTCTGGTTTCTGAGTCTGTTTCCTAGTGCCGGTTTGAAGTTCCTGCAGTTTTCACTGTAAAACCGAGTTGGAGCTAGTACCTCCCCATATATATGTATGGAGTGGATTTTGCAACTGAAAAGAAACTTTGTGTTCCCAACAAGCTAGGTGAAGGACGGCTTTCAAACCCAATTATCTCTCAGGACTGAGCATGTGGAGAGACGTTCGCTCATCTAGCACAAAGGGAACGGTTTGCAGGAGAAACTTTTACTCTGGTGTCTCAGTCTGTTGCCTAGTGCCGGTTTGAAGTTCCTGCAGTTTTCACTGTAAAACCGAGTTGGAGCTAGTACCTCCTCATATATATGTATGGAGTGTAGTTTGCAACTGAAAAGAAACTTTGTGTTCTAAACAAGCAAGGTGAAGGACGGCTTACACACACACTTATCTCTCAGAACTGAGCATGTGGAGAGACGTTCGTTCATCTAGCTCAAAGGGAACGGGTTGCAGGAGAAACTTTTACTCTGGTTTCTCAGTCTGTTTCCTAGTGCCGGTTTGAAGTTCCTGCAGTTTTCACTGTAAAACCGAGTTGGAGCTAGTACCTGCCCATTTTTATGTATGGAGTGGTGTTTGCAAGTGAAAAGAAACTTTGTGTTCCCAACAATCTAGGTGAAGGACGGCTTTCACACACACTTATCGCTCAGAACTGAGCATGTGGAGAGACGTTCGTTCATCTAGCACAAAGGGAACGGATTGCAGGAGAAACTTTTACTCTGGTTTCTCAGTGTGTTTCCTAGTGCCGGTTTGAAGTTCCTGCAGTTTTCACTGTAAAACCGATTTGGAGCTAGTACCTCCCCATATATATGTATGGAGTGGAGTTTGCACCTGGAAAGAAACTTTGTGTTCCCAACAAGCTAGGTGAAGGACGGTTTTCACACACAATTATCTCTCAGAACTGAGCATGTGGAGAGACGTTCGTTCATCTAGCACAAAAGGAACGGGTTGCAGGAGAAACTTTTACTCTGGTTTCTCAGTCTGTTTCCTAGTGCCGGTTTGAAGTTCCTGCAGTTTTCACTGTAAAACCGAGTTGGAGCTAGTACCACCCCATATATATGTATAGAGTGGAGTTTGCATATGAAAAGAAACTTTGTGTTCCCAACAAGCTAGGTGAAGGACGGCTTTCACACACACTTATCTCTCAGAACTGAGCATGTGGAGAGACGTTGGTTCATCTAGCACAAAGAGAAAGGGTTGCAGGAGAAACTTTTACTCTGGTTTCTCAGTCTGTTTCCTAGTGCCGGTTTGAAGTTCCTGCAGTTTTCACTGTAAAACCGAGTTGGAGCTAGTACCTCCCCATATATATGTATGGATTGGTGTTTGCAACTGAAAAGAAAATTTGTGTTCCCAACAAGCCAGGTGAAGGACGGCTTTTACACACACTTATTCTCAGAACTGAGCATGTGGAGAGACGTTCGTTCATCTAGCACAAAGGGAACGGGTTGCAGGAGAAACTTTTACTCTGGTTTCTCAGTCTGTTTCCTAGTGCCGGTTTGAAGTTCCTGCAGTTTTCACTGTAAAACCGAGTTGGAGCTAGTACCTCCCCATATATATGTATGGAGTGGGGTTTGCAACTGAAAAGAAACTTTGTGTTCCCAACAAGCTAGGTGAAGGACGGCTTTCACACACACTTATCTCTCAGAACTGAGCATGTGGAGAGACGTTCGTTCATCTAGCACAAAGGGAACGGGTTGCAGGAGAAACTTTTACTCTGGTTTCTTAGTCTGTTTCCTAGTGCCGGTTTGAAGTTCCTGCAGTTTTCACTGTAAAACCGAGTTGGAGCTTGTACCTCCCCATATATATGTATGGAGTGGAGTTTGCAACTGAAAAGAGACTTTGTGTTCCTAACAAGCTAGGTGAAGTACGGCTTTCACACACACTTATCTCTCAGAACTGAGCTTGTGGAGAGACGTTCGTTCATATAGCACAAAGGAAACGGGTTGCAGGAGAAACTTTTACTCTGGTTTCTCATTCTGTTTCCTAGTGCCGGTTTGAAGTTCCTGCAGTTTTCACTGTAAAACAGAGTTGGAGCTAGTACCTCCCCATATATATGTATAGAGTGGAGTTTGCATATGAAAAGAAACTTTGTGTTCCCAGCAAGCTAGGTGAAGACATCTTTCACACACACTTATCTCTCAGCACGTAGCATGTGGAGAGACGTTCGTTCATCTACCACAAGGGAACGGGTTTCAGGAGAAACTTTTACTCTGGTTTCTCAGTCGATTTCCTAGTGCCGGTTTGAAGTTCCTGCAATTTTCACTGTAAAACCGAGTTGGAGCTAGTACTTCCCCATATATATGTATGGAGTGGAATTTGCAACTGAAAAGAAACTTTGTGTTCCCAACAAGCTAGGTGAAGGACGGCTTTCACACACACTTATCTCTCAGAACTGAGCATGTGGAGAGACGTTCGTTTGTCTGGCACAAAGGGAAAGTGTTGCAGGAGAAAGTTTTACTCTGGTTTCTCAGTCTGTTTCCTAGTGCCGGTTTGAAGTTCCTGCAGTTTTCCCTGTAAAACCGAGTTGGAGCTAGTACCTCCCCATATATATATATGGAGTGGAGTTTGCAACTGAAAAGAAACTTTGTGTTAACAACAAGCTAGGTGAAGGACGGCATTCACACACAATTATTTCTCAGAACTGAGCATGTGGAGAGACGTTCGTTCATCTAGCACAAAGGGAACGGTTGCAGGAGAAACTTTTACTCTGGTTTCTCAGTCTGTTTCCTAGTGCCGTTTTGAAGTTCCTGCAGTTTTCACTGTAAAACCGAGTTGGAGCTAGTACCTCCCCATATTTATGTATGGAATGGAGTTCGCATCTGAAAAGAAACTTTGTGTTCCCAACAAGCTAGGTGAAGGACGGCCATCACACACAATTATCTCTCAGGACTGAGCATGTGGAGAGACGTTCGTTCATCTAGCACAAAGGGAACGGGTTGCAGGAGAAACTTTTACTCTGGTTTCTCAGTCTGTTTCCTAGTGCCGGTTTGAAGTTCCTGTAGTTTTCACTGTAAAACCGGGTTGGAGCTAGTACCACCCCATATATATGTATGGAGTGGAGTTTGCAACTGAAAAGAAACTTTGTGTTCCCAACAATCTAGGTGAAGGACGGCTTTCACACACAATTATCTCTCAGGACTGAGCATGTGGAGAGACGTTCGTTCATCTAGCACAAAGGGAACGGGTTGCAGGAGAAACTTTTACTCTGGTTTCTCAGTCTGTTTCCTAGTGCCGGTTTGAATTTCCTACAGTTTTCACTGTAAAATCGAGTTGGAGCTATTACCTCCCCATATATATGTATGGAGTGGAGTTTGCAACTGAAAAGAAACTTTGTGTTCCCAACAAGCTAGGTGAAGTACGGCTTTCACACACACTTATCTCTCAGAACTGAGCTTGTGGAGAGACGTTCGTTCATATAGCACAAAGGGAACGGGTTGCATGAGAAACTTTTACTCTGGTTTCTCAGTCTGTTTCCTAGTGCCGGTTTGAAGTTCCTGCAGTTTTCACTGTAAAACAGAGTTGGAGCTAGTACCTCCCCATATATATGTATAGATTGGAGTTTGCATATGAAAAGAAACTTTGTGTTCCCAACAAGCTAGGTGAAGGACGGCTTTCACACACACTTATCTCTCTGAACAGAGCATGTGGAGAGACGTTCGTTCATCTAGCTCAAAAGGAACGGGTTGCAGGAGAAACTTTTACTCTGGTTTCTCAGGCTGTTTCCTAGTGCCGGTTTGAAGTTCCTGCAGTTTTCACTGTAAAACCGTGTTGGAGCTTGTACCTCCCCATATATATGTATGGAGTGGAGTTTGCAAGTGAAAAGAAACTTTGTGTTCCCAACAATCTATGTGAAGGGCGGCTTTCACACACACTTATCCTTCAGACCTGAGCACGTGGATAGACGTTCGTTTATCTAGCACAAAGGGAAAGGGTTGCAGGAGATACTATTACTCTGGTGTCTCAGTCTGTTTCCTAGTGCCGGTTTGAAGTTCCTGCAGTTTTCACTGTAAAACCGATTTGCAGCTAGTACCTCCCCATATTTATGTATGGAATGGAGTTTGCATTTGAAAAGAAACTTTGTGTTCTCAACAAGCAAGATGAAGGACGGCTTACACACACACTTATCTCTCAGAACTGAACATGTGGAGAGACGTTCGTTCATCTAGCTCAAAGGGAACGGGTTGCAGGAGAAACTTTTACTCTGGTTTCTCAGTCTGTTTCCTAGTGCCGGTTTGAAGTTCCTGCAGTTTTCACTGTAAAACCGAGTTGGAGCTTGTACCTCCCCATATATATGTATGGAGTGGTGTTTGCAACTGAAAAGAAACTTTGTGTTCCCAACAAGCTAGGTGAAGGACGGCTTTCACACACACTTATCTCTCAGAACTGAGCATGTGGAGAGACGTTCGTTCATCTAGCACAAAGGGAACGGGTTGCAGGAGAAACTTTTACTCTGGTTTCCCAGTCTGTTTCCTAGTGCCGGTTTGAAGTTCCTGCAGTTTTCACTGTAAAACCGAGTTGGAGTTAGTACCTCCCCATATATATGTATGGAGTGGAGTTTGCAACTTAAAAGAAACTTTGTGTTCCCAACAAGCTAGGTGAAGGACGGCTTTCACTCATAATTATCTCTCAGAACTGAGCATGTGGAGAGACGTTCGTTCATCTAGCACAAAGGGAACGGGTTGCAGGAGAAAATTTTTCTCTGGTTTCTCAGTCTGTTTCCTAGTGCCGGTTTGAAGTTCCCGCAGTTTTCACTGTAAAACCGAGTTGGAGCTAGTCCTCCCCATATATATGTATGGAGTGGAGTTTGCAAGTGAAAAGAAACTTTGTGTTCCCAACAAGCAAGGTGAAGGACGGCTTTCACACACACTTATCTCTCAGAACTGAGCATGTGGAGAGACGTTCGTTCATCTAGCACAAAGAGAACGGGTTGCAAGAGAAACTTTAACTCTGGTTTCTCAGTCTGTTTCCTAGTGCCGGTTTGAAGTTCCCGCAGTTTTCACTGTAAAACCGAGTTGGAGCTAGTCCTCCCCATATATATGAATGGAGTGGAGTTTGCAAGTGAAAAGAAACTTTGTGTTCCCTACAAGCTAGGTGAAGTACGGCTTTCACACACACTTATCTCTCAGATCTGAGCATGTGGAGAGACGTTCGTTCATCTAGCACAAAGGGAACGGGTTGCAGGAGAAACTTTTACTCTGGTTTCTCAGTCTGTTTCCTAGTGCTGGTTTGAAGTTCCTGAAATTTTCACTGTAAAATCGAGTTGGAGCTAGTACCTGCCCATTTTTATGTATGGAGAGGAGTTTGCAAGTGAAAAGAAACTTTGTGTTCCCAACAAGATAGGTGAAGTACGGGTTTCACACACACTTATCTCTCAGAACTGAGCATGTGGAGAGACGTTTGTTCATCTAGCACGAAGGGAACGGGTTGCAGGAGAAACTTTTACTCTGGTTTCTCAGTCTGTTTCCTAGTGCCGGTTTGAAGTTCCTGTATATTTCACTGTAAAACCGATTTGGAGCTAGTAACACCCCATATTTATGTATGGAATGAAGTTCGCATCTGAAAAGAAACTTTGTGTTCTCAACAAGCAAGATGAAGGACGGCTTACACACACACTTATCTCTCAGAACTGAACATGTGGAGAGACGTTCGTTCATCTAGCTCAAAGGGAACGGGTTGCAGGAGAAACTTTTACTCTGGTTTCTCAGTCTGTTTCCTAGTGCCGGTTTGAAGTTCCTGCAGTTTTCACTGTAAAACCGAGTTGGAGCTTGTACCTCCCCATATATATGTATGGAGTGGTGTTTGCAACTGAAAAGAAACTTTGTGTTCCCAACAAGCTAGGTGAAGGACGGCTTTCACACACACTTATCTCTCAGAACTGAGCATGTGGAGAGACGTTCGTTCATCTAGCACAAAGGGAACGGATGCAGGAGAAACTTTTACTCTGTTTTCTCAGTCTGTTTCCTAGTGCCGGTTTGAAGTTCCTGCAGTTTTCACTGTAAAACCGAGTTGGAGTTAGTACCTCCCCATATATATGTATGGAGTGGAGTTTGCAACTTAAAAGAAACTTTGTGTTCCCAACAAGCTAGTATAAGGACTTCTTTCACTCATAATTATCTCTCAGAACTGAGCATGTGGAGAGACGTTCGTTCATCTAGCACAAAGGGAACGGGTTGCAGGAGAAACTTTTTCTCTGGTTTCTCAGTCTGTTTCCTAGTGCCGGTTTGAAGTTCCCGCAGTTTTCACTGTAAAACCGAGTTGGAGCTAGTCCTCCCCATATATATGTATGGAGTGGAGTTTGCAACTGAAAAGAAACTTTGTGTTCCCAACAAGCAAGGTGAAGGACGGCTTTCACACACACTTATCTCTCAGAACTGAGCATGTGGAGAGACGTTCGTTCATCTAGCACAAAGAGAACGGGTTGCAAGAGAAACTTTAACTCTGGTTTCTCAGTCTGTTTCCTAGTGCCGGTTTGAAGTTCCCGCAGTTTTCACTGTAAAACCGAGTTGGAGCTAGTCCTCCCCATATATATGAATGGAGTGGAGTTTGCAACTGAAAAGAAACTTTGTGTTCCCTACAAGCTAGGTGAAGTACGGCTTTCACACACACTTATCTCTCAGATCTGAGCATGTGGAGAGACGTTCGTTCATCTAGCACAAAGGGAACGGGTTGCAGGAGAAACTTTTACTCTGGTTTCTCAGTCTGTTTCCTAGTGCTGGTTTGAAGTTCCTGAAATTTTCACTGTAAAATCGAGTTGGAGCTAGTACCTGCCCATTTTTATGTATGGAGTGGAGTTTGCAAGTGAAAAGAAACTTTGTGTTCCCAACAAGATAGGTGAAGTACGGGTTTCACACACACTTATCTCTCAGAACTGAGCATGTGGAGAGACGTTTGTTCATCTAGCACTAAGGGAACGGGTTGCAGGAGAAACTTTTACTCTGGTTTCTCAGTCTGTTTCCTAGTGCCGGTTTGAAGTTCCTGCATATTTCACTGTAAAACCGATTTGGAGCTAGTAACTCCCCATATTTATGTATGGAATGAAGTTCGCATCTGAAAAGAAACTTTGTGTTCTCAACATGCAAGGTGAAGTACGGCTTACACACACACTTATCTCTCAGAACTGAGCATGTGGAGAGACTTTCGATCATCTAGCTCAAAGGGAACGGGTTGCAGGAGAAACTTTTACTCTGGTTTCTCAGTCTGTTTCCTAGTGCCGGTTTGAAGTTCCTGCAGTTTTCACTGTAAAACCGAGTTGGAGCTAGTACCTGCCCATTTTTATGTATGGAGTGGAGTTTGCAAGTGAAAAGAAACTTTGTTTTCCCAACAATCTAGGTGAAGGACGGCTTTCACACACACATATCCCTCAGAACTGAGCACGTGGATAGACGTTCGTTTATCTAGCACAAAGGGAACGGGTTGCAGGAGAAACTTTTACTCTGGTTTCTCAGTCTGTTTCCTAGTGCCGGTTTGAAGTTCCTGCAGTTTTCACTGTAAAACCGATTTGAAGCTAGTACCTCCCCATATTTATGTATGGAATGGAGTTCGCATCTGAAAAGAAACTTTGTGTTCTAAACAAGCAAGGTGAAGGACGGCTTACACACACACATATCTCTCAGAACTGAGCATGTGGAGAGACGTTAGTTCATCTAGCTCAAAGGGAACGGGTTGCAGGAGAAAGTTTTACTCTGGTTTCTCAGTCTGTTTCCTAGTGCCGGTTTGAAGTTCCTGCAGTTTTCACTGTAAAACCGAGTTGGAGCTAGTACCTGACCATTTTTAAGTATGGAGTGGAGTTTGCAACTGAAAAGAAACTTTGTGTTCCCAACAAGCTAGTATAAGGACTTCTTTCACACATAATTAACTATCAGAACTGAGCATGTGGAGAGACGTTCGTTCATCTAGCACAAAGGGAACGGGTTGCAGGAGAAACTTTTACTCTGGTTTCTCTGTCTGTTTCCTAGTGCCGGTTTGAAGTTCCTGCAGTTTTCACTGTAAAACAGAGTTGGAGCTAGTACCTCCCCATATATATGTATGGAGTGGAGTTTGCAACTGAAAAGAAACTTTGTGTTCCCAACAAGCTAGGTGAAGGACGGCTTTCACACACACTTATCTCTCAGAACTGAGCATGTGGAGAGACGTTCGTTCATCTAGCAAAAAGGGAACGGGTTGCAGGAGAAACTGTTACTCTGGATTCTCAGTCTGTTTCCTAGTGCCGGTTTGAAGTTCCCGCAGTTTTCACTGTAAAACCGAGTTGGAGCTAGTACCTCCCCATATATATGTATGGAGTGGAGTTTGCAACAGAAAAGAAACTTTGTGTTCCCAACAAGCTAGTTGAAGGACGGCTTTCACACACACTTATCTCTCAGAACTGAGCATGTGGAGAGACGTTCGTTTGTTTGGCACAAAGGGAAAGGGTTGCAGGGGAAAGTTTTACTCTGGTTTCTCAGTCTGTTTCCTAGTGCCGGTTTGAAGTTCCTGCAGTTTTCACTGTAAAACCGAGTTGGAGCTATTACATCCCCATATATATGTATGGAGTGGAGTTTGCAACTGAAAAGAAACTTTGTGTTCCCAACAAGCTAGCTGAAGGAGGGCTTTCACACACAATTATCTCTCAGAACTGAGCATGTGGAGAGACGTTCGTTCATCTAGCACAAAGGGAACGGGTTGCAGGAGAAACTTTTACTCTGGTTTCTCAGTCTGTTTCCTAGTGCCGGTATGAAGTCCCTGCAGTTTTCACTGTAAAACCGAGTTGGAGCTAGTACCTACCCATATATATGTATGGAGTGGAGTTTGCAAGTGAAAAGAAACTTTGTGTTCCCAACAAGCTAGTATAAGGTCGGCTTTCACACATACTTATCTCTCAGAACTGAGCATTTGGAGAGACGTTCGTTCATCTAGCACAAAGGGAACGGGTTGCAGGAGAAACTTTTACTCTGGTTTCTCAGTCTGTTTCCTAGTGCCGGTTTGAAGTTCCCGCAGTTTTCACTGTAAAACCGAGTTGGAGCTAGTCCTCCCCATATATATGTATGGAGTGGAGTTTGCAACTGAAAAGAAACTTTGTGTTCCCAACAAGCTAGGTGAAGGACGGCTTTCACACACACTTATCTCTCAGAACTGAGCATGTGGAGAGACTTTCCTTCATCTAGCACAAAGGGAACGGGTTGCAGGAGAAACTTTTACTCTGGTTTCTCAGTCTGTTTCCTAGTGCTGGTTTGAAGTTCCCGCAGTTTTCACTGTAAAACCGAGTTGGAGCTAGTCCTCCCCTTATACATGTATGGAGTGGAGTTTGCAACTTAAAAGAAACTTTGTGTTCCCAACAAGCTAGGTGAAGGATGGCTTTCACACACACTAATCTCTCAGATCTGAGCATGTGGAGAGACGATCGTTCATCTAGCACAAAGGGAACGGTTTGCAGGAGAAACTTTTACTCTGGTTTCTCAGTCTGTTTCCTAGTGCCGGTTTGAAGTTCCTGCAATTTTCACTGTAAAACCGATTTGGAGCTAGTACCTCCCCATATTTATATATGGAATGGAGTTTGCATCTGAAAAGAAACTTTGTGTTCTAAACAAGCAAGGTGAAGGACGGCTTACACACACACTTATCTCTCAGAACTGAGCATGTGGAGAGACGTTCGTTCATGTAGCTCAAAGGGAACGGGTTGCAGGAGAAACTTTTACTCTGGTTTCTCAGTCTGTTTCCTAGTGCCGGTTTGAAGTTCCTGCAGTTTTCACTGTAAAACCGAGTTGGAGCTAGTACCTGCCCATTTTTATGTATGGAGTGGAGTTTGCAAGTGAAAAGAAACTTTGTGTTCCCAACAATCTAGGTGAAGGACGGCTTTCACACACACTTATCCCTCAGAACTGAGCACGTGGATAGACGTTCGTTTATCGAGCACAAAGGGAACGGGTTGCAGGAGAAAATTTTACTCTGGTTTCTCAGTCTGTTTCCTAATGCCGGTTTGAAGTTCCTGCAGTTTTCACTGTAAAACCGATTTGCAGCTAGTACCTCACCATATTTATGTATGGAATGGAGTTCGCATCTGAAAAGAAACTTTGTGTTCCCAACAATCTAGGTGAAGGACGGCTTTCACACACACTTATCCCTCAGAACTGAGCACGTGGATAGACGTTCGTTTATCTAGCACAAAGGGAACGGGTTGCAGGAGAAACTATTACTCTGGTTTCTCAGACTGTTTCCTAGTGCCGGTTTGAAGTTCCTGCAGTTTTCACTGTAAAACCGATTTGCAGCTATTACCTCCCCATAATTATGTATGGAATGGAGTTCACATCTGAAAAGAAACTTTGTTTTCTCAACAATCAAAGTGAAGTACGGCTTACACACACACTTATCTCTCAGAACTGAGCATGTGTAGAGACGTTCGTTCATCTAGCTAAAAGGGAACGGGTTGCAGGAGAAACTTTTACTCTGGTTTCTCAGTCTGTTTCCTTGTGCCGGTTTGAAGTTCCTGCAGTTTTCACTGTAAAACCGATTTGCAGCTAGTACCTCCCCATAATTATGTATGGAATGGAGTTCACATCTGAAAAGAAACTTTGTGTTCTCAACAAGCAAGGTGAAGTACGGCTTACACACACACTTATCTCTCAGAACTGAGCATGTGGAGAGACGTTCGTTCATCTAGCTCAAAGGGAACGGGTTGCAGGAGAAACTATTACTCTGGTTTCTCAGTCTGTTTCCTAGTGCCGGTTTGAAGTTCCCGCAGTTTTCACTGTAAAACCGATTTGGAGCTAGTACCTCCCCATATTTATGTATGGAATGGAGTTCGCATCTGAAAAGAAACTTTGTGTTCTAAACAAGCAAGTTGAAGGACGGCTTACACACACACTTATCTCTCAGAACTGAACATGTGGAGAGACGTTCGTTCATCTAGCTCAAAGGGAACGGGTTGCAGGAGAAACTTTTACTCTGGTTTCTCAGTCTGTTTCCTAGTGCCGGTTTGAAGTTCCTGCAGTTTTCACTGTAAAACCGAGTTGGAGCTTGTACCTCCCCATATATATGTATGGAGTGGTGTTTGCAACTGAAAAGAAACTTTGTGTTCCCAACAAGCTAGGTGAAGGACGGCTTTCACACACACTTATCTCTCAGAACTGAGCATGTGGAGAGACGTTCGTTCATCTAGCACAAAGGGAACGGGTTGCAGGAGAAACTTTTACTCTGGTTTCCCAGTTTGTTTCCTAGTGCCGGTTTGAAGTTCCTGCAGTTTTCACTGTAAAACCGAGTTGGAGTTAGTACCTCCCCATATATATGTATGGAGTGGAGTTTGCAACTTAAAAGAAACTTTGTGTTCCCAACAAGCTAGGTGAAGGACGGCTTTCACTCATAATTATCTCTCAGAACTGAGCATGTGGAGAGACGTTCGTTCATCTAGCACAAAGGGAACGGGTTGCAGGAGAAACTTTTTCTCTGGTTTCTCAGTCTGTTTCCTAGTGCCGGTTTGAAGTTCCCGCAGTTTTCACTGTAAAACCGAGTTGGAGCTAGTCCTACCCATATATATGTATGGAGTGGAGTTTGCAACTGAAAAGAAACTTTGTGTTCCCAACAAGCAAGGTGAAGGACGGCTTTCACACACACTTATCTCTCAGAACTGAGCATGTGGAGAGACGTTCGTTCATCTAGCACAAAGAGAACGGGTTGCAAGGGAAACTTTAACTCTGGTTTCTCAGTCTGTTTCCTAGTGCCGGTTTGAAGTTCCCGCAGTTTTCACTGTAAAACCGTGTTGGAGCTAGTCCTCCCCATATATATGAATGGAGTGGAGTTTGCAACTGAAAAGAAACTTTGTGTTCCCTACAAGCTAGGTGAAGTACGGCTTTCACACACAATTATCTCTCAGATCTGAGCATGTGGAGAGACGTTCGTTCATCTAGCACAAAGGGAACGGGTTGCAGGAGAAACTTTTACTCTGGTTTCTCAGTCTGTTTCCTAGTGCTGGTTTGAAGTTCCTGAAATTTTCACTGTAAAATCGAGTTGGAGCTAGTACCTGACCATTTTTATGTATGGAGTGGAGTTTGCAAGTGAAAAGAAACTTTGTGTTCCCAACAAGATAGGTGAAGTACGGGTTTCACACACACTTATCTCTCAGAACTGAGCATGTGGAGAGACGTTTGTTCATCTAGCACGAAGGGAACGGGTTGCAGGAGAAACTTTTACTCTGGTTTCTCAGTCTGTTTCCTAGTGCCGGTTTGAAGTTCCTGCAGATTTCACTGTAAAACCGATTTGGAGCTAGTAACTCCCCATATTTATGTATGGAATGAAGTTCGCATCTGAAAAGAAACTTTGTGTTCTCAACATGCAAGGTGAAGTACGGCTTACACACACACTTATCTCTCAGAACTGAGCATGTGGAGAGACGTTCGATCATCTAGCTCAAAGGGAACGGGTTGCAGGAGAAACTTTTACTCTGGTTTCTCAGTCTGTTTCCTAGTGCCGGTTTGAAGTTCCTGCAGTTTTCACCTTAAAACCGAGTTGGAGCTAGTACTTCCCCATATATATGTATGGATTGGAGTTTGCAACTAAAAAGAAACTTTGTGTTCCCAACAAGCTAGGTGAAGGACGGCTTTCACACACACTTATCTCTCAGAACTGAGCATGTGGAGAGACGTTCGTTCATCTAGCACAAAGGGAACGGGTTGCAGGAGAAACTTTTACTCTGGTTTCTCAGTCTGTTTCCTAGTGCCGGTATGAAGTTCCTGCAGTTTTCACTGTAAAACCGAGTTGGAGCTATTACCTGCCCATTTTTATGTATGGAGTGGAGTTTGCAAGTGAAAAGAAACTTTGTTTTCCCAACAATCTAGGTGAAGGACGGCTTTCACACACACATATCATTCAGAACTGAGCACGTGGATAGACGTTCGTTTATCTAGCACAAAGGGAACGGGTTGCAGGAGAAACTTTTACTCTGGTTTCTCAGTCTGTTTCCTAGTGCCGGTTTGAAGTTCCTGCAGTTTTCACTTTAAAACCGAGTTTGAGCTAGTACATCCCCATATATATGTATGGAGTGGAGTTTGCAGCTGAAAAGAAATTTTGTGTTCCCAACAAGCTAGGTGAAGGACGGGTTTCACACACAATTATCTCTCAGAACTGAGCATGTGGAGAGACTTTCGTTCATCTAGCACAAAGGGAACGGGTTGCAGGAGAAACTTTTACTCTGGTTTCTCAGTCTGTTTCCTAGTGCCGGTTTGAAGTTCCCGCAGTTTTCACTGTAAAACCGAGTTGGAGCTAGTCCTCCCCTTATATATGTATGGAGTGGAGTTTGCAACTTAAAAGAAACTTTGTGTTCCCAACAAGCTAGGTGAAGGACGGCTTTCACACACACTTATCTCTCAGATCTGAGCATGTGGAGAGACGTTCGTTCATCTAGCACAAAGGGAACGGTTTGCAGGAGAAACTTTTACTCTGGTTTCTCAGTCTGTTTCCTAGTGCCGGTTTGAAGTTACTGCAGTTTTCACTGTAAAACCGATTTGAAGCTAGTACCTCCCCATATTTATGTATGGAATGGAGTTCGCATCTGAAAAGAAACTTTGTGTTCTAAACAAGCAAGGTGAAGGACGGCTTACACACACACATATCTCTCAGAACTGAGCATGTGGAGAGACGTTATTTCATCTAGCTCAAAGGGAACGGGTTGCAGGAGAAAGTTTTACTCTGGTTTCTCAGTCTGTTTCCTAGTGCCGGTTTGAAGTTCCTGCAGTTTTCACTGTAAAACCGAGTTGGAGCTAGTACCTGACCATTTTTATGTATGGAGTGGAGTTTGCAACTGAAAAGAAACTTTGTGTTCCCAACAAGCTAGTATAAGGACTTCTTTCACACATAATTAACTATCAGAACTGAGCATGTGGAGAGACGTTCGTTCATCTAGCACAAAGGGAACGGGTTGCAGGAGAAACTTTTACTCTGGTTTCTCAGTCTGTTTCCTAGTGCCGGTATGAAGTTCCTTCAGTTTTCACTGTAAAACCGAGTTGGAGCTAGTACCTGCCCATTTTTATGTATGGAGTGGAGTTTGCAAGTGAAAAGAAACTTTGTTTTCCCAACAATCTAGGTGAAGGACGGCTTTCACACACACATATCATTCAGAACTGAGCACGTGGATAGACGTTCGTTCATCTAGCACAAAGGGAACGGGTTGCAGGAGAAACTTTTACTCTGGTTTCCCAGTTTGTTTCCTAGTGCCGGTTTGAAGTTCCTGCAGTTTTCACTGTAAAACCGAGTTGGAGTTAGTACCTCCCCATATATATGTATGGAGTGGAGTTTGCAACTTAAAAGAAACTTTGTGTTCCCAACAAGCTAGGTGAAGGACGGCTTTCACTCATAATTATCTCTCAGAACTGAGCATGTGGAGAGACGTTCGTTCATCTAGCACAAAGGGAACGGGTTGCAGGAGAAACTTTTTCTCTGGTTTCTCAGTCTGTTTCCTAGTGCCGGTTTGAAGTTCCCGCAGTTTTCACTGTAAAACCGAGTTGGAGCTAGTCCTACCCATATATATGTATGGAGTGGAGTTTGCAACTGAAAAGAAACTTTGTGTTCCCAACAAGCAAGGTGAAGGACGGCTTTCACACACACTTATCTCTCAGAACTGAGCATGTGGAGAGACGTTCGTTCATCTAGCACAAAGAGAACGGGTTGCAAGGGAAACTTTAACTCTGGTTTCTCAGTCTGTTTCCTAGTGCCGGTTTGAAGTTCCCGCAGTTTTCACTGTAAAACCGTGTTGGAGCTAGTCCTCCCCATATATATGAATGGAGTGGAGTTTGCAACTGAAAAGAAACTTTGTGTTCCCTACAAGCTAGGTGAAGTACGGCTTTCACACACAATTATCTCTCAGATCTGAGCATGTGGAGAGACGTTCGTTCATCTAGCACAAAGGGAACGGGTTGCAGGAGAAACTTTTACTCTGGTTTCTCAGTCTGTTTCCTAGTGCTGGTTTGAAGTTCCTGAAATTTTCACTGTAAAATCGAGTTGGAGCTAGTACCTGACCATTTTTATGTATGGAGTGGAGTTTGCAAGTGAAAAGAAACTTTGTGTTCCCAACAAGATAGGTGAAGTACGGGTTTCACACACACTTATCTCTCAGAACTGAGCATGTGGAGAGACGTTTGTTCATCTAGCACGAAGGGAACGGGTTGCAGGAGAAACTTTTACTCTGGTTTCTCAGTCTGTTTCCTAGTGCCGGTTTGAAGTTCCTGCAGATTTCACTGTAAAACCGATTTGGAGCTAGTAACTCCCCATATTTATGTATGGAATGAAGTTCGCATCTGAAAAGAAACTTTGTGTTCTCAACATGCAAGGTGAAGTACGGCTTACACACACACTTATCTCTCAGAACTGAGCATGTGGAGAGACGTTCGATCATCTAGCTCAAAGGGAACGGGTTGCAGGAGAAACTTTTACTCTGGTTTCTCAGTCTGTTTCCTAGTGCCGGTTTGAAGTTCCTGCAGTTTTCACCTTAAAACCGAGTTGGAGCTAGTACTTCCCCATATATATGTATGGATTGGAGTTTGCAACTAAAAAGAAACTTTGTGTTCCCAACAAGCTAGGTGAAGGACGGCTTTCACACACACTTATCTCTCAGAACTGAGCATGTGGAGAGACGTTCGTTCATCTAGCACAAAGGGAACGGGTTGCAGGAGAAACTTTTACTCTGGTTTCTCAGTCTGTTTCCTAGTGCCGGTATGAAGTTCCTGCAGTTTTCACTGTAAAACCGAGTTGGAGCTATTACCTGCCCATTTTTATGTATGGAGTGGAGTTTGCAAGTGAAAAGAAACTTTGTTTTCCCAACAATCTAGGTGAAGGACGGCTTTCACACACACATATCATTCAGAACTGAGCACGTGGATAGACGTTCGTTTATCTAGCACAAAGGGAACGGGTTGCAGGAGAAACTTTTACTCTGGTTTCTCAGTCTGTTTCCTAGTGCCGGTTTGAAGTTCCTGCAGTTTTCACTTTAAAACCGAGTTTGAGCTAGTACATCCCCATATATATGTATGGAGTGGAGTTTGCAGCTGAAAAGAAATTTTGTGTTCCCAACAAGCTAGGTGAAGGACGGGTTTCACACACAATTATCTCTCAGAACTGAGCATGTGGAGAGACTTTCGTTCATCTAGCACAAAGGGAACGGGTTGCAGGAGAAACTTTTACTCTGGTTTCTCAGTCTGTTTCCTAGTGCCGGTTTGAAGTTCCCGCAGTTTTCACTGTAAAACCGAGTTGGAGCTAGTCCTCCCCTTATATATGTATGGAGTGGAGTTTGCAACTTAAAAGAAACTTTGTGTTCCCAACAAGCTAGGTGAAGGACGGCTTTCACACACACTTATCTCTCAGATCTGAGCATGTGGAGAGACGTTCGTTCATCTAGCACAAAGGGAACGGTTTGCAGGAGAAACTTTTACTCTGGTTTCTCAGTCTGTTTCCTAGTGCCGGTTTGAAGTTCCTGCAGTTTTCACTGTAAAACCGATTTGAAGCTAGTACCTCCCCATATTTATGTATGGAATGGAGTTCGCATCTGAAAAGAAACTTTGTGTTCTAAACAAGCAAGGTGAAGGACGGCTTACACACACACATATCTCTCAGAACTGAGCATGTGGAGAGACGTTATTTCATCTAGCTCAAAGGGAACGGGTTGCAGGAGAAAGTTTTACTCTGGTTTCTCAGTCTGTTTCCTAGTGCCGGTTTGAAGTTCCTGCAGTTTTCACTGTAAAACCGAGTTGGAGCTAGTACCTGACCATTTTTATGTATGGAGTGGAGTTTGCAACTGAAAAGAAACTTTGTGTTCCCAACAAGCTAGTATAAGGACTTCTTTCACACATAATTAACTATCAGAACTGAGCATGTGGAGAGACGTTCGTTCATCTAGCACAAAGGGAACGGGTTGCAGGAGAAACTTTTACTCTGGTTTCTCAGTCTGTTTCCTAGTGCCGGTATGAAGTTCCTTCAGTTTTCACTGTAAAACCGAGTTGGAGCTAGTACCTGCCCATTTTTATGTATGGAGTGGAGTTTGCAAGTGAAAAGAAACTTTGTTTTCCCAACAATCTAGGTGAAGGACGGCTTTCACACACACATATCATTCAGAACTGAGCACGTGGATAGACGTTCGTTTATCTAGCACAAAGGGAACGGGTTGCAGGAGAAACTTTTACTCTGGTTTCTCAGTCTGTTTCCTAGTGCCGGTTTGAAGTTCCCGCAGTTTTCACTGTAAAACCGTGTTGGAGCTAGTCCTCCCCATATATATGAATGGAGTGGAGTTTGCAACTGAAAAGAAATTTTGTGTTCCCTACAAGCTAGGTGAAGTACGGCTTTCACACACACTTATCTCTCAGATCTGAGCATGTGGAGAGACGTTCGTTCATCTAGCACAAAGGGAACGGGTTGCAGGAGAAACTTTTACTCTGGTTTCTCAGTCTGTTTCCTAGTGCTGGTTTGAAGTTCCTGAAATTTTCACTGTAAAATCGAGTTGGAGCTAGTACCTGCCCATTTTTATGTATGGAGTGGAGTTTGCAAGTGAAAAGAAACTTTGTGTTCCCATCAAGATAGGTGAAGTACGGGTTTCACACACACTTATCTCTCAGAACTGAGCATGTGGAGAGACGTTTGTTCATCTAGCACAAAGGGAACGGGTTGCAGGAGAAACTTTTACTCTGGTTTCTCAGTCTGTTTCCTAGTGCCGGTTTGAAGTTCCTGCATATTTCACTGTAAAACCGATTTGGAGCTAGTAACTCCCCATATTTATGTATGGAATGAAGTTCGCATCTGAAAAGAAACTTTGTGTTCTCAACATGCAAGGTGAAGTACGGCTTACACACACACTTATCTCTCAGAACTGAGCATGTGGAGAGACTTTCGATCATCTAGCTCAAAGGGAACGGGTTGCAGGAGAAACTTTTACTCTGGTTTCTCAGTCTGTTTCCTAGTGCCGGTTTGAAGTTCCTGCAGTTTTCACTGTAAAACCGAGTTGGAGCTTGTACCTGCCCATTTTTATGTATGGAGTGGAGTTTGCAAGTGAAAAGAAACTTTGTTTTCCCAACAATCTAGGTGAAGGACGGCTTTCACACACACATATCCCTCAGAACTGAGCACGTGGATAGACGTTCGTTTATCTAGCACAAAGGGAACGGGTTGCAGGAGAAACTTTTACTCTGGTTTCTCAGTCTGTTTCCTAGTGCCGGTTTGAAGTTCCTGCAGTTTTCACTTTAAAACCGAGTTTGAGCTAGTACATCCCCATATATATGTATGGTGTGGAGTTTGCAGCTGAAAAGAAATTTTGTGTTCCCAACAAGCTAGGTGAAGGAAGGCTTTCACACACAATTATCTCTCAGAACTGAGCATGTGGAGAGACTTTCGTTCATCTAGCACAAAGGGAACGGGTTGCAGGAGAAACTTTTACTCTGGTTTCTCAGTCTGTTTCCTAGTGCCGAGTTGAAGTTCCCGCAGTTTTCACTGTAAAACCGATTTGGAGCCAGTCCTCCCCTTATATATGTATGGAGTGGAATTTGCAACTTAAAAGAAACTTTGTGTTCCCAACAAGCTAGGTGAAGGACAGCTTTCACACACACTTATCTCTCAGATCTGAGCATGTGGAGAGACGTTCGTTCATCTAGCACAAAGGGAACGGTTTGCAGGAGAAACTTTTTCTCTGGTTTCTCAGTCTGTTTCCTAGTGCCGGTTTGAAGTTCCTGCAGTTTTCACTGTAAAACCGTTTTGAAGCTAGTACCTCCCCATATTTATGTATGGAATGGAGTTCGCATCTGAAAAGAAACTTTGTGTTCTAAACAAGCAAGGTGAAGGACGGCTTACACACACACATATCTCTCAGAACTGAGCATGTGGAGAGACGTTAGTTCATCTAGCTCAAAGGGAACGGGTTGCAGGAGAAAGTTTTACTCTGGTTTCTCAGTCTGTTTCCTAGTGCCGGTTTGAAGTTCCTGCAGTTTTCACTGTAAAACCGAGTTGGAGCTAGTACCTGACCATTTTTAAGTATGGAGTGGAGTTTGCAACTGAAAAGAAACTTTGTGTTCCCAACAAGCTTGTATAAGGATTTCTTTCACACATAATTAACTATCAGAACTGAGCATGTGGAGAGACGTTCGTTCATCTAGCACAAAGGGAACGGGTTGCAGGAGAAACTTTTACTCTGGTTTCTCTGTCTGTTTCCTAGTGCCGGTTTGAAGTTCCTGCAGTTTTCACTGTAAAACCGAGTTGGAGCTAGTACCTCCCCATATATATGTATGGAGTGGAGTTTGCAACTGAAAAGAAACTTTGTGTTCCCAACAAGCTAGGTGAAGGACGGCTTTCACACACACTTATCTCTCAGAACTGAGCATGTGGAGAGACGTTCGTTCATCTAGCACAAAGGGAACGGGTTGCAGGAGAAACTGTTACTCTGGATTCTCAGTCTGTTTCCTAGTGCCGGTTTGAAGTTCCCGCAGTTTTCACTGTAAAACCGAGTTGGAGCTAGTACCTCCCCATATATATGTATGGAGTGGAGTTTGCAACTGAAAAGAAACTTTGTGTTCCCAACAAGCTAGTTGAAGGACGGCTTTCACACACACTTATCTCTCAGAACTGAGCATGTGGAGAGACGTTCGTTTGTTTGGCACAAAGGGAAAGGGTTGCAGGGGAAAGTTTTACTCTGGTTTCTCAGTCTGTTTCCTAGTGCCGGTTTGAAGTTCCTGCAGTTTTCACTGTAAAACCGAGTTGGAGCTATTACCTCCCCATATATATGTATGGAGTGGAGTTTGCAACTGAAAAGAAACTTTGTGTTCCCAACAAGCTAGCTGAAGGAGGGCTTTCACACACAATTATCTCTCAGAACTGAGCATGTGGAGAGACGTTCGTTCATCTAGCACAAAGGGAACGGGTTGCAGGAGAAACTTTTACTCTGGTTTCTCAGTCTGTTTCCTAGTGCCGGTATGAAGTCCCTGCAGTTTTCACTGTAAAACCGAGTTGGAGCTAGTACCTACCCATATATATGTATGGAGTGGAGTTTGCAAGTGAAAAGAAACTTTGTGTTCCCAACAAGCTAGTATAAGGTCGGCTTTAACACATACTTATCTCTCAGAACTGAGCATTTGGAGAGACGTTCGTTCATCTAGCACAAAGGGAACGGGTTGCAGGAGAAACTTTTACTCTGGTTTCTCAGTCTGTTTCCTAGTGCCGGTTTGAAGTTCCCGCAGTTTTCACTGTAAAACCGAGTTGGAGCTATTCCTCCCCATATATATGTATGGAGTGGAGTTTGCAACTGAAAAGAAACTTTGTGTTCCCAACAAGCTAGGTGAAGGACGGCTTTCACACACACTTATCTCTCAGAACTGAGCATGTGGAGAGACTTTCCTTCATCTAGCACAAAGGGAACGGGTTGCAGGAGAAACTTTTACTCTGGTTTCTCAGTCTGTTTCCTAGTGCTGGTTTGAAGTTCCCGCAGTTTTCACTGTAAAACCGAGTTGGAGCTAGTCCTCCCCTTATACATGTATGGAGTGGAGTTTGCAACTTAAAAGAAACTTTGTGTTCCCAACAAGCTAGGTGAAGGACGGCTTTCACACACACTAATCTCTCAGATCTGAGCATGTGGAGAGACGATCGTTCATCTAGCACAAAGGGAACGGTTTGCAGGAGAAACTTTTACTCTGGTTTCTCAGTCTGTTTCCTAGTGCCGGTTTGAAGTTCCTGCAATTTTCACTGTAAAACCGATTTGGAGCTAGTACCTCCCCATATTTATATATGGAATGGAGTTCGCATCTGAAAAGAAACTTTGTGTTCTAAACAAGCAAGGTGAAGGACGGCTTACACACACACTTATCTCTCAGAACTGAGCATGTGGAGAGACGTTCGTTCATGTAGCTCAAAGGGAACGGGTTGCAGGAGAAACTTTTACTCTGGTTTCTCAGTCTGTTTCCTAGTGCCGGTTTGAAGTTCCTGCAGTTTTCACTGTAAAACCGAGTTGGAGCTAGTACCTGCCCATTTTTATGTATGGAGTGGAGTTTGCAAGTGAAAAGAAACTTTGTGTTCCCAACAATCTAGGTGAAGGACGGCTTTCACACACACTTATCCCTCAGAACTGAGCACGTGGATAGACGTTCGTTTATCGAGCACAAAGGGAACGGGTTGCAGGAGAAACTTTTACTCTGGTTTCTCAGTCTGTTTCCTAGTGCCGGTTTGAAGTTCCTGCAGTTTTCACTGTAAAACCGATTTGCAGCTAGTACCTCACCATATTTATGTATGGAATGGAGTTCGCATCTGAAAAGAAACTTTGTGTTCCCAACAATCTAGGTGAAGGACGGCTTTCACACACACTTATCCCTCAGAACTGAGCACGTGGATAGACGTTCGTTTATCTAGCACAAAGGGAACGGGTTGCAGGAGAAACTATTACTCTGGTTTCTCAGACTGTTTCCTAGTGCCGGTTTGAAGTTCCTGCAGTTTTCACTGTAAAACCGATTTGCAGCTAGTACCTCCCCATAATTATGTATGGAATGGAGTTCACATCTGAAAAGAAACTTTGTTTTCTCAACAAGCAAGGTGAAGTACGGCTTACACACACACTTATCTCTCAGAACTGAGCATGTGGAGAGACGTTCGTTCATCTAGCTAAATGGGAACGGGTTGCAGGAGAAACTTTTACTCTGGTTTCTCAGTCTGTTTCCTTGTGCCGGTTTGAAGTTCCTGCAGTTTTCACTGTAAAACCGATTTGCAGCTAGTACCTCCCCATAATTATGTATGGAATGGAGTTCACATCTGAAAAGAAACTTTGTGTTCTCAACAAGCAAGGTGAAGTACGGCTTACACACACACTTATCTCTCAGAACTGAGCATGTGGAGAGACGTTCGTTCATCTAGCTCAAAGGGAACGGGTTGCAGGAGAAACTATTACTCTGGTTTCTCAGTCTGTTTCCTAGTGCCGGTTTGAAGTTCCCGCAGTTTTCACTGTAAAACCGATTTGGAGCTAGTACCTCCCCATATTTATGTATGGAATGGAGTTCGCATCTGAAAAGAAACTTTGTGTTCTAAACAAGCAAGTTGAAGGACGGCTTACACACACACTTATCTCTCAGAACTGAACATGTGGAGAGACGTTCGTTCATCTAGCTCAAAGGGAACGGGTTGCAGGAGAAACTTTTACTATGGTTTCTCAGTCTGTTTCCTAGTGCCGGTTTGAAGTTCCTGCAGTTTTCACTGTAAAACCGAGTTGGAGCTTGTACCTCCCCATATATATGTATGGAGTGGTGTTTGCAACTGAAAAGAAACTTTGTGTTCCCAACAAGCTAGGTGAAGGACGGCTTTCACACACACTTATCTCTCAGAACTGAGCATGTGGAGAGACGTTCGTTCATCTAGCACAAAGGGAACGGGTTGCAGGAGAAACTTTTACTCTGGTTTCCCAGTCTGTTTCCTAGTGCCGGTTTGAAGTTCCTGCAGTTTTCACCTTAAAACCGAGTTGGAGTTAGTACCTCCCCATATATATGTATGGAGTGGAGTTTGCAACTTAAAAGAAACTTTGTGTTCCCAACAAGCTAGATGAAGGACGGCTTTCACTCATAATTATCTCTCAGAACTGAGCATGTGGAGAGACGTTCGTTCATCTAGCACAAAGGGAACGGGTTGCAGGAGAAACTTTTTCTCTGGTTTCTCAGTCTGTTTCCTAGTGCCGGTTTGAAGTTCCCGCAGTTTTCACTGTAAAACCGAGTTGGAGCTAGTCCTACCCATATATATGTATGGAGTGGAGTTTGCAACTGAAAAGAAACTTTGTGTTCCCAACAAGCAAGGTGAAGGACGGCTTTCACACACACTTATCTCTCAGAACTGAGCATGTGGAGAGACGTTCGTTCATCTAGCACAAAGAGAACGGGTTGCAAGGGAAACTTTAACTCTGGTTTCTCAGTCTGTTTCCTAGTGCCGGTTTGAAGTTCCCGCAGTTTTCACTGTAAAACCGTGTTGGAGCTAGTCCTCCCCATATATATGAATGGAGTGGAGTTTGCAACTGAAAAGAAACTTTGTGTTCCCTACAAGCTAGGTGAAGTACGGCTTTCACACACAATTATCTCTCAGATCTGAGCATGTGGAGAGACGTTCGTTCATCTAGCACAAAGGGAACGGGTTGCAGGAGAAACTTTTACTCTGGTTTCTCAGTCTGTTTCCTAGTGCTGGTTTGAAGTTCCTGAAATTTTCACTGTAAAATCGAGTTGGAGCTAGTACCTGACCATTTTTATGTATGGAGTGGAGTTTGCAAGTGAAAAGAAACTTTGTGTTCCCAACAAGATAGGTGAAGTAAGGGTTTCACACACACTTATCTCTCAGAACTGAGCATGTGGAGAGACGTTCGTTCATCTAGCTAAATGGGAACGGGTTGCAGGAGAAACTTTTACTCTGGTTTCTCAGTCTGTTTCCTTGTGCCGGTTTGAAGTTCCTGCAGTTTTCACTGTAAAACCGATTTGCAGCTAGTACCTCCCCATAATTATGTATGGAATGGAGTTCACATCTGAAAAGAAACTTTGTGTTCTCAACAAGCAAGGTGAAGTACGGCTTACACACACACTTATCTCTCAGAACTGAGCATGTGGAGAGACGTTCGTTCATCTAGCTCAAAGGGAACGGGTTGCAGGAGAAACTATTACTCTGGTTTCTCAGTCTGTTTCCTAGTGCCGGTTTGAAGTTCCCGCAGTTTTCACTGTAAAACCGATTTGGAGCTAGTACCTCCCCATATTTATGTATGGAATGGAGTTCGCATCTGAAAAGAAACTTTGTGTTCTAAACAAGCAAGTTGAAGGACGGCTTACACACACACTTATCTCTCAGAACTGAACATGTGGAGAGACGTTCGTTCATCTAGCTCAAAGGGAACGGGTTGCAGGAGAAACTTTTACTATGGTTTCTCAGTCTGTTTCCTAGTGCCGGTTTGAAGTTCCTGCAGTTTTCACTGTAAAACCGAGTTGGAGCTTGTACCTCCCCATATATATGTATGGAGTGGTGTTTGCAACTGAAAAGAAACTTTGTGTTCCCAACAAGCTAGGTGAAGGACGGCTTTCACACACACTTATCTCTCAGAACTGAGCATGTGGAGAGACGTTCGTTCATCTAGCACAAAGGGAACGGGTTGCAGGAGAAACTTTTACTCTGGTTTCCCAGTCTGTTTCCTAGTGCCGGTTTGAAGTTCCTGCAGTTTTCACCTTAAAACCGAGTTGGAGTTAGTACCTCCCCATATATATGTATGGAGTGGAGTTTGCAACTTAAAAGAAACTTTGTGTTCCCAACAAGCTAGGTGAAGGACGGCTTTCACTCATAATTATCTCTCAGAACTGAGCATGTGGAGAGACGTTCGTTCATCTAGCACAAAGGGAACGGGTTGCAGGAGAAACTTTTTCTCTGGTTTCTCAGTCTGTTTCCTAGTGCCGGTTTGAAGTTCCCGCAGTTTTCACTGTAAAACCGAGTTGGAGCTAGTCCTACCCATATATATGTATGGAGTGGAGTTTGCAACTGAAAAGAAACTTTGTGTTCCCAACAAGCAAGGTGAAGGACGGCTTTCACACACACTTATCTCTCAGAACTGAGCATGTGGAGAGACGTTCGTTCATCTAGCACAAAGAGAACGGGTTGCAAGGGAAACTTTAACTCTGGTTTCTCAGTCTGTTTCCTAGTGCCGGTTTGAAGTTCCCGCAGTTTTCACTGTAAAACCGTGTTGGAGCTAGTCCTCCCCATATATATGAATGGAGTGGAGTTTGCAACTGAAAAGAAACTTTGTGTTCCCTACAAGCTAGGTGAAGTACGGCTTTCACACACAATTATCTCTCAGATCTGACCATGTGGAGAGACGTTCGTTCATCTAGCACAAAGGGAACGGGTTGCAGGAGAAACTTTTACTCTGGTTTCTCAGTCTGTTTCCTAGTGCTGGTTTGAAGTTCCTGAAATTTTCACTGTAAAATCGAGTTGGAGCTAGTACCTGACCATTTTTATGTATGGAGTGGAGTTTGCAAGTGAAAAGAAACTTTGTGTTCCCAACAAGATAGGTGAAGTACGGGTTTCACACACACTTATCTCTCAGAACTGAGCATGTGGAGAGACGTTTGTTCATCTAGCACGAAGGGAACGGGTTGCAGGAGAAACTTTTACTCTGGTTTCTCAGTCTGTTTCCTAGTGCCGGTTTGAAGTTCCTGCAGATTTCACTGTAAAACCGATTTGGAGCTAGTAACTCCCCATATTTATGTATGGAATGAAGTTCGCATCTGAAAAGAAACTTTGTGTTCTCAACATGCAAGGTGAAGTACGGCTTACACACACACTTATCTCTCAGAACTGAGCATGTGGAGAGACGTTCGATCATCTAGCTCAAAGGGAACGGGTTGCAGGAGAAACTTTTACTCTGGTTTCTCAGTCTGTTTCCTAGTGCCGGTTTGAAGTTCCTGCAGTTTTCACCTTAAAACCGAGTTGGAGCTAGTACTTCCCCATATATATGTATGGAGTGGAGTTTGCAACTAAAAAGAAACTTTGTATTCCCAACAAGCTAGGTGAAGGACGGCTTTCACACACACTTATCTCTCAGAACTGAGCATGTGGAGAGACGTTCGTTCATCTAGCACAAAGGGAACGGGTTGCAGGAGAAACTTTTACTCTGGTTTCTCAGTCTGTTTCCTAGTGCCGGTATGAAGTTCCTGCAGTTTTCACTGTAAAACCGAGTTGGAGCTAGTACCTGCCCATTTTTATGTATGGAGTGGAGTTTGCAAGTGAAAAGAAACTTTGTTTTCCCAACAATCTAGGTGAAGGACGGCTTTCACACACACATATCATTCAGAACTGAGCACGTGGATAGACGTTCGTTTATCTAGCACAAAGGGAACGGGTTGCAGGAGAAACTTTTACTCTGGTTTCTCAGTCTGTTTCCTAGTGCCGGTTTGAAGTTCCTGCAGTTTTCACTTTAAAACCGAGTTTGAGCTAGTACATCCCCATATATATGTATGGAGTGGAGTTTGCAGCTGAAAAGAAATTTTGTGTTCCCAACAAGCTAGGTGAAGGACGGGTTTCACACACAATTATCTCTCAGAACTGAGCATGTGGAGAGACTTTCGTTCATCTAGCACAAAGGGAACGGGTTGCAGGAGAAACTTTTACTCTGGTTTCTCAGTCTGTTTCCTAGTGCCGGTTTGAAGTTCCCGCAGTTTTCACTGTAAAACCGAGTTGGAGCTAGTCCTCCCCTTATATATGTATGGAGTGGAGTTTGCAAGTGAAAAGAAACTTTGTGTTCCCAACAATCTATGTGAAGGGCGGCTTTCACACACACTTATCCTTCAGACCTGAGCACGTGGATAGACGTTCGTTTATCTAGCACAAAGGGAAAGGGTTGCAGGAGATACTATTACTCTGGTGTCTCAGTCTGTTTCCTAGTGCCGGTTTGAAGTTCCTGCAGTTTTCACTGTAAAACCGATTTGCAGCTAGTACCTCCCCATATTTATGTATGGAATGGAGTTTGCATTTGAAAAGAAACTTTGTGTTCTCAACAAGCAAGATGAAGGACGGCTTACACACACACTTATCTCTCAGAACTGAACATGTGGAGAGACGTTCGTTCATCTAGCTCAAAGGGAACGGGTTGCAGGAGAAACTTTTACTCTGGTTTCTCAGTCTGTTTCCTAGTGCCGGTTTGAAGTTCCTGCAGTTTTCACTGTAAAACCGAGTTGGAGCTTGTACCTCCCCATATATATGTATGGAGTGGTGTTTGCAACTGAAAAGAAACTTTGTGTTCCCAACAAGCTAGGTGAAGGACGGCTTTCACACACACTTATCTCTCAGAACTGAGCATGTGGAGAGACGTTCGTTCATCTAGCACAAAGGGAACGGGTTGCAGGAGAAACTTTTACTCTGGTTTCCCAGTCTGTTTCCTAGTGCCGGTTTGAAGTTCCTGCAGTTTTCACTGTAAAACCGTGTTGGAGTTAGTACCTCCCCATATATATGTATGGAGTGGGGTTTGCAACTTAAAAGAAACTTTGTGTTCCCAACAAGCTAGTATAAGGACTTCTTTCACTCATAATTATCTCTCAGAACTGAGCATGTGGAGAGACGTTCGTTCATCTAGCACAAAGGGAACGGGTTGCAGGAGAAACTTTTTCTCTGGTTTCTCAGTCTGTTTCCTAGTGCCGGTTTGAAGTTCCCGCAGTTTTCACTGTAAAACCGAGTTGGAGCTAGTCCTCCCCATATATATGTATGGAGTGGAGTTTGCAAGTGAAAAGAAACTTTGTGTTCCCAACAAGCAAGGTGAAGGACGGCTTTCACACACACTTATCTCTCAGAACTGAGCATGTGGAGAGACGTTCGTTCATCTAGCACAAAGAGAACGGGTTGCAAGAGAAACTTTAACTCTGGTTTCTCAGTCTGTTTCCTAGTGCCGGTTTGAAGTTCCCGCAGTTTTCACTGTAAAACCGAGTTGGAGCTAGTCCTCCCCATATATATGAATGGAGTGGAGTTTGCAAGTGAAAAGAAACTTTGTGTTCCCTACAAGCTAGGTGAAGTACGGCTTTCACACACACTTATCTCTCAGATCTGAGCATGTGGAGAGACGTTCGTTCATCTAGCACAAAGGGAACGGGTTGCAGGAGAAACTTTTACTCTGGTTTCTCAGTCTGTTTCCTAGTGCTGGTTTGAAGTTCCTGAAATTTTCACTGTAAAATCGAGTTGGAGCTAGTACCTGCCCATTTTTATGTATGGAGAGGAGTTTGCAAGTGAAAAGAAACTTTGTGTTCCCAACAAGATAGGTGAAGTACGGGTTTCACACACACTTATCTCTCAGAACTGAGCATGTGGAGAGACGTTTGTTCATCTAGCACGAAGGGAACGGGTTGCAGGAGAAACTTTTACTCTGGTTTCTCAGTCTGTTTCCTAGTGCCGGTTTGAAGTTCCTGCATATTTCACTGTAAAACCGATTTGGAGCTAGTAACACCCCATATTTATGTATGGAATGAAGTTCGCATCTGAAAAGAAACTTTGTGTTCTCAACAAGCAAGATGAAGGACGGCTTACACACACACTTATCTCTCAGAACTGAACATGTGGAGAGACGTTCGTTCATCTAGCTCAAAGGGAACGGGTTGCAGGAGAAACTTTTACTCTGGTTTCTCAGTCTGTTTCCTAGTGCCGGTTTGAAGTTCCTGCAGTTTTCACTGTAAAACCGAGTTGGAGCTTGTACCTCCCCATATATATGTATGGAGTGGTGTTTGCAACTGAAAAGAAACTTTGTGTTCCCAACAAGCTAGGTGAAGGACGGCTTTCACACACACTTATCTCTCAGAACTGAGCATGTGGAGAGACGTTCGTTCATCTAGCACAAAGGGAACGGATGCAGGAGAAACTTTTACTCTGTTTTCTCAGTCTGTTTCCTAGTGCCGGTTTGAAGTTCCTGCAGTTTTCACTGTAAAACCGAGTTGGAGTTAGTACCTCCCCATATATATGTATGGAGTGGAGTTTGCAACTTAAAAGAAACTTTGTGTTCCCAACAAGCTAGTATAAGGACTTCTTTCACTCATAATTATCTCTCAGAACTGAGCATGTGGAGAGACGTTCGTTCATCTAGCACAAAGGGAACGGGTTGCAGGAGAAACTTTTTCTCTGGTTTCTCAGTCTGTTTCCTAGTGCCGGTTTGAAGTTCCCGCAGTTTTCACTGTAAAACCGAGTTGGAGCTAGTCCTCCCCATATATATGTATGGAGTGGAGTTTGCAACTGAAAAGAAACTTTGTGTTCCCAACAAGCAAGGTGAAGGACGGCTTTCACACACACTTATCTCTCAGAACTGAGCATGTGGAGAGACGTTCGTTCATCTAGCACAAAGAGAACGGGTTGCAAGAGAAACTTTAACTCTGGTTTCTCAGTCTGTTTCCTAGTGCCGGTTTGAAGTTCCCGCAGTTTTCACTGTAAAACCGAGTTGGAGCTAGTCCTCCCCATATATATGAATGGAGTGGAGTTTGCAACTGAAAAGAAACTTTGTGTTCCCTACAAGCTAGGTGAAGTACGGCTTTCACACACACTTATCTCTCAGATCTGAGCATGTGGAGAGACGTTCGTTCATCTAGCACAAAGGGAACGGGTTGCAGGAGAAACTTTTACTCTGGTTTCTCAGTCTGTTTCCTAGTGCTGGTTTGAAGTTCCTGAAATTTTCACTGTAAAATCGAGTTGGAGCTAGTACCTGCCCATTTTTATGTATGGAGTGGAGTTTGCAAGTGAAAAGAAACTTTGTGTTCCCAACAAGATAGGTGAAGTACGGGTTTCACACACACTTATCTCTCAGAACTGAGCATGTGGTGAGACGTTTGTTCATCTAGCACTAAGGGAACGGGTTGCAGGAGAAACTTTTACTCTGGTTTCTCAGTCTGTTTCCTAGTGCCGGTTTGAAGTTCCTGCATATTTCACTGTAAAACCGATTTGGAGCTAGTAACTCCCCATATTTATGTATGGAATGAAGTTCGCATCTGAAAAGAAACTTTGTGTTCTCAACATGCAAGGTGAAGTACGGCTTACACACACACTTATCTCTCAGAACTGAGCATGTGGAGAGACTTTCGATCATCTAGCTCAAAGGGAACGGGTTGCAGGAGAAACTTTTACTCTGGTTTCTCAGTCTGTTTCCTAGTGCCGGTTTGAAGTTCCTGCAGTTTTCACTGTAAAACCGAGTTGGAGCTAGTACCTGCCCATTTTTATGTATGGAGTGGAGTTTGCAAGTGAAAAGAAACTTTGTTTTCCCAACAATCTAGGTGAAGGACGGCTTTCACACACACATATCCCTCAGAACTGAGCACGTGGATAGACGTTCGTTTATCTAGCACAAAGGGAACGGGTTGCAGGAGAAACTTTTACTCTGGTTTCTCAGTCTGTTTCCTAGTGCCGGTTTGAAGTTCCTGCAGTTTTCACTTTAAAACCGAGTTTGAGCTAGTACATCCCCATATATATGTATGGAGTGGAGTTTGCAGCTGAAAATAAATTTTGTGTTCCCAACAAGCTAGGTGAAGGACGGCTTTCACACACAATTATCTCTCAGAACTGAGCATGTGGAGAGACTTTCGTTCATCTAGCACAAAGGGAACGGGTTGCAGGAGAAACTTTTACTCTGGTTTCTCAGTCTGTTTCCTAGTGCCGGGTTGAAGTTCCCGCAGTTTTCACTGTAAAACCGAGTTGGAGCCAGTCCTCCCCTTATATATGTATGGAGTGGAATTTGCAACTTAAAAGAAACTTTGTGTTCCCAACAAGCTAGGTGAAGGACAGCTTTCACACACACTTATCTCTCAGATCTGAGCATGTGGAGAGACGTTCGTTCATCTAGCACAAAGGGAACGGTTTGCAGGAGAAACTTTTTCTCTGGTTTCTCAGTCTGTTTCCTAGTGCCGGTTTGAAGTTCCTGCAGTTTTCACTGTAAAACCGATTTGAAGCTAGTACCTCCCCATATTTATGTATGGAATGGAGTTCACATCTGAAAAGAAACTTTGTGTTCTAAACAAGCAAGGTGAAGGACGGCTTACACACACACATATCTCTCAGAACTGAGCATGTGGAGAGACGTTAGTTCATCTAGCTCAAAGGGAACGGGTTGCAGGAGAAAGTTTTACTCTGGTTTCTCAGTCTGTTTCCTAGTGCCGGTTTGAAGTTCCTGCAGTTTTCACTGTAAAACCGAGTTGGAGCTAGTACCTGACCATTTTTAAGTATGGAGTGGAGTTTGCAACTGAAAAGAAACTTTGTGTTCCCAACAAGCTAGTATAAGGACTTCTTTCACACATAATTAACTATCAGAACTGAGCATGTGGAGAGACGTTCGTTCATCTAGCACAAAGGGAACGGGTTGCAGGAGAAACTTTTACTCTGGTTTCTCTGTCTGTTTCCTAGTGCCGGTTTGAAGTTCCTGCAGTTTTCACTGTAAAACAGAGTTGGAGCTAGTACCTCCCCATATATATGTATGGAGTGGAGTTTGCAACTGAAAAGAAACTTTGTGTTCCCAACAAGCTAGGTGAAGGACGGCTTTCACACACACTTATCTCTCAGAACTGAGCATGTGGAGAGACGTTCGTTCATCTAGCAAAAAGGGAACGGGTTGCAGGAGAAACTGTTACTCTGGATTCTCAGTCTGTTTCCTAGTGCCGGTTTGAAGTTCCCGCAGTTTTCACTGTAAAACCGAGTTGGAGCTAGTACCTCCCCATATATATGTATGGAGTGGAGTTTGCAACAGAAAAGAAACTTTGTGTTCCCAACAAGCTAGTTGAAGGACGGCTTTCACACACACTTATCTCTCAGAACTGAGCATGTGGAGAGACGTTCGTTTGTTTGGCACAAAGGGAAAGGGTTGCAGGGGAAAGTTTTACTCTGGTTTCTCAGTCTGTTTCCTAGTGCCGGTTTGAAGTTCCTGCAGTTTTCACTGTAAAACCGAGTTGGAGCTATTACATCCCCATATATATGTATGGAGTGGAGTTTGCAACTGAAAAGAAACTTTGTGTTCCCAACAAGCTAGCTGAAGGAGGGCTTTCACACACAATTATCTCTCAGAACTGAGCATGTGGAGAGACGTTCGTTCATCTAGCACAAAGGGAACGGGTTGCAGGAGAAACTTTTACTCTGGTTTCTCAGTCTGTTTCCTAGTGCCGGTATGAAGTCCCTGCAGTTTTCACTGTAAAACCGAGTTGGATCTAGTACCTACCCATATATATGTATGGAGTGGAGTTTGCAAGTGAAAAGAAACTTTGTGTTCCCAACAAGCTAGTATAAGGTCGGCTTTCACACATACTTATCTCTCAGAACTGAGCATTTGGAGAGACGTTCGTTCATCTAGCACAAAGGGAACGGGTTGCAGGAGAAACTTTTACTCTGGTTTCTCAGTCTGTTTCCTAGTGCCGGTTTGAAGTTCCCGCAGTTTTCACTGTAAAACCGAGTTGGAGCTAGTCCTCCCCATATATATGTATGGAGTGGAGTTTGCAACTGAAAAGAAACTTTGTGTTCCCAACAAGCTAGGTGAAGGACGGCTTTCACACACACTTATCTCTCAGAACTGAGCATGTGGAGAGACTTTCCTTCATCTAGCACAAAGGGAACGGGTTGCAGGAGAAACTTTTACTCTGGTTTCTCAGTCTGTTTCCTAGTGCTGGTTTGAAGTTCCCGCAGTTTTCACTGTAAAACCGAGTTGGAGCTAGTCCTCCCCTTATACATGTATGGAGTGGAGTTTGCAACTTAAAAGAAACTTTGTGTTCCCAACAAGCTAGGTGAAGGACGGCTTTCACACACACTAATCTCTCAGATCTGAGCATGTGGAGAGACGATCGTTCATCTAGCACAAAGGGAACGGTTTGCAGGAGAAACTTTTACTCTGGTTTCTCAGTCTGTTTCCTAGTGCCGGTTTGAAGTTCCTGCAATTTTCACTGTAAAACCGATTTGGAGCTAGTACCTCCCCATATTTATATATGGAATGGAGTTTGCATCTGAAAAGAAACTTTGTGTTCTAAACAAGCAAGGTGAAGGACGGCTTACACACACACTTATCTCTCAGAACTGAGCATGTGGAGAGACGTTCGTTCATGTAGCTCAAAGGGAACGGGTTGCAGGAGAAACTTTTACTCTGGTTTCTCAGTCTGTTTCCTAGTGCCGGTTTGAAGTTCCTGCAGTTTTCACTGTAAAACCGAGTTGGAGCTAGTACCTGCCCATTTTTATGTATGGAGTGGAGTTTGCAAGTGAAAAGAAACTTTGTGTTCCCAACAATCTAGGTGAAGGACGGCTTTCACACACACTTATCCCTCAGAACTGAGCACGTGGATAGACGTTCGTTTATCGAGCACAAAGGGAACGGGTTGCAGGAGAAAATTTTACTCTGGTTTCTCAGTCTGTTTCCTAATGCCGGTTTGAAGTTCCTGCAGTTTTCACTGTAAAACCGATTTGCAGCTAGTACCTCACCATATTTATGTATGGAATGGAGTTCGCATCTGAAAAGAAACTTTGTGTTCCCAACAATCTAGGTGAAGGACGGCTTTCACACACACTTATCCCTCAGAACTGAGCACGTGGATAGACGTTCGTTTATCTAGCACAAAGGGAACGGGTTGCAGGAGAAACTATTACTCTGGTTTCTCAGACTGTTTCCTAGTGCCGGTTTGAAGTTCCTGCAGTTTTCACTGTAAAACCGATTTGCAGCTATTACCTCCCCATAATTATGTATGGAATGGAGTTCACATCTGAAAAGAAACTTTGTTTTCTCAACAATCAAAGTGAAGTACGGCTTACACACACACTTATCTCTCAGAACTGAGCATGTGTAGAGACGTTCGTTCATCTAGCTAAAAGGGAACGGGTTGCAGGAGAAACTTTTACTCTGGTTTCTCAGTCTGTTTCCTTGTGCCGGTTTGAAGTTCCTGCAGTTTTCACTGTAAAACCGATTTGCAGCTAGTACCTCCCCATAATTATGTATGGAATGGAGTTCACATCTGAAAAGAAACTTTGTGTTCTCAACAAGCAAGGTGAAGTACGGCTTACACACACACTTATCTCTCAGAACTGAGCATGTGGAGAGACGTTCGTTCATCTAGCTCAAAGGGAACGGGTTGCAGGAGAAACTATTACTCTGGTTTCTCAGTCTGTTTCCTAGTGCCGGTTTGAAGTTCCCGCAGTTTTCACTGTAAAACCGATTTGGAGCTAGTACCTCCCCATATTTATGTATGGAATGGAGTTCGCATCTGAAAAGAAACTTTGTGTTCTAAACAAGCAAGTTGAAGGACGGCTTACACACACACTTATCTCTCAGAACTGAACATGTGGAGAGACGTTCGTTCATCTAGCTCAAAGGGAACGGGTTGCAGGAGAAACTTTTACTCTGGTTTCTCAGTCTGTTTCCTAGTGCCGGTTTGAAGTTCCTGCAGTTTTCACTGTAAAACCGAGTTGGAGCTTGTACCTCCCCATATATATGTATGGAGTGGTGTTTGCAACTGAAAAGAAACTTTGTGTTCCCAACAAGCTAGGTGAAGGACGGCTTTCACACACACTTATCTCTCAGAACTGAGCATGTGGAGAGACGTTCGTTCATCTAGCACAAAGGGAACGGGTTGCAGGAGAAACTTTTACTCTGGTTTCCCAGTTTGTTTCCTAGTGCCGGTTTGAAGTTCCTGCAGTTTTCACTGTAAAACCGAGTTGGAGTTAGTACCTCCCCATATATATGTATGGAGTGGAGTTTGCAACTTAAAAGAAACTTTGTGTTCCCAACAAGCTAGGTGAAGGACGGCTTTCACTCATAATTATCTCTCAGAACTGAGCATGTGGAGAGACGTTCGTTCATCTAGCACAAAGGGAACGGGTTGCAGGAGAAACTTTTTCTCTGGTTTCTCAGTCTGTTTCCTAGTGCCGGTTTGAAGTTCCCGCAGTTTTCACTGTAAAACCGAGTTGGAGCTAGTCCTACCCATATATATGTATGGAGTGGAGTTTGCAACTGAAAAGAAACTTTGTGTTCCCAACAAGCAAGGTGAAGGACGGCTTTCACACACACTTATCTCTCAGAACTGAGCATGTGGAGAGACGTTCGTTCATCTAGCACAAAGAGAACGGGTTGCAAGGGAAACTTTAACTCTGGTTTCTCAGTCTGTTTCCTAGTGCCGGTTTGAAGTTCCCGCAGTTTTCACTGTAAAACCGTGTTGGAGCTAGTCCTCCCCATATATATGAATGGAGTGGAGTTTGCAACTGAAAAGAAACTTTGTGTTCCCTACAAGCTAGGTGAAGTACGGCTTTCACACACAATTATCTCTCAGATCTGAGCATGTGGAGAGACGTTCGTTCATCTAGCACAAAGGGAACGGGTTGCAGGAGAAACTTTTACTCTGGTTTCTCAGTCTGTTTCCTAGTGCTGGTTTGAAGTTCCTGAAATTTTCACTGTAAAATCGAGTTGGAGCTAGTACCTGACCATTTTTATGTATGGAGTGGAGTTTGCAAGTGAAAAGAAACTTTGTGTTCCCAACAAGATAGGTGAAGTACGGGTTTCACACACACTTATCTCTCAGAACTGAGCATGTGGAGAGACGTTTGTTCATCTAGCACGAAGGGAACGGGTTGCAGGAGAAATTTTACTCTGGTTTCTCAGTCTGTTTCCTAGTGCCGGTTTGAAGTTCCTGCAGATTTCACTGTAAAACCGATTTGGAGCTAGTAACTCCCCATATTTATGTATGGAATGAAGTTCGCATCTGAAAAGAAACTTTGTGTTCTCAACATGCAAGGTGAAGTACGGCTTACACACACACTTATCTCTCAGAACTGAGCATGTGGAGAGACGTTCGATCATCTAGCTCAAAGGGAACGGGTTGCAGGAGAAACTTTTACTCTGGTTTCTCAGTCTGTTTCCTAGTGCCGGTTTGAAGTTCCTGCAGTTTTCACCTTAAAACCGAGTTGGAGCTAGTACTTCCCCATATATATGTATGGATTGGAGTTTGCAACTAAAAAGAAACTTTGTGTTCCCAACAAGCTAGGTGAAGGACGGCTTTCACACACACTTATCTCTCAGAACTGAGCATGTGGAGAGACGTTCGTTCATCTAGCACAAAGGGAACGGGTTGCAGGAGAAACTTTTACTCTGGTTTCTCAGTCTGTTTCCTAGTGCCGGTATGAAGTTCCTGCAGTTTTCACTGTAAAACCGAGTTGGAGCTATTACCTGCCCATTTTTATGTATGGAGTGGAGTTTGCAAGTGAAAAGAAACTTTGTTTTCCCAACAATCTAGGTGAAGGACGGCTTTCACACACACATATCATTCAGAACTGAGCACGTGGATAGACGTTCGTTTATCTAGCACAAAGGGAACGGGTTGCAGGAGAAACTTTTACTCTGGTTTCTCAGTCTGTTTCCTAGTGCCGGTTTGAAGTTCCTGCAGTTTTCACTTTAAAACCGAGTTTGAGCTAGTACATCCCCATATATATGTATGGAGTGGAGTTTGCAGCTGAAAAGAAATTTTGTGTTCCCAACAAGCTAGGTGAAGGACGGGTTTCACACACAATTATCTCTCAGAACTGAGCATGTGGAGAGACTTTCGTTCATCTAGCACAAAGGGAACGGGTTGCAGGAGAAACTTTTACTCTGGTTTCTCAGTCTGTTTCCTAGTGCCGGTTTGAAGTTCCCGCAGTTTTCACTGTAAAACCGAGTTGGAGCTAGTCCTCCCCTTATATATGTATGGAGTGGAGTTTGCAACTTAAAAGAAACTTTGTGTTCCCAACAAGCTAGGTGAAGGACGGCTTTCACACACACTTATCTCTCAGATCTGAGCATGTGGAGAGACGTTCGTTCATCTAGCACAAAGGGAACGGTTTGCAGGAGAAACTTTTACTCTGGTTTCTCAGTCTGTTTCCTAGTGCCGGTTTGAAGTTACTGCAGTTTTCACTGTAAAACCGATTTGAAGCTAGTACCTCCCCATATTTATGTATGGAATGGAGTTCGCATCTGAAAAGAAACTTTGTGTTCTAAACAAGCAAGGTGAAGGACGGCTTACACACACACATATCTCTCAGAACTGAGCATGTGGAGAGACGTTATTTCATCTAGCTCAAAGGGAACGGGTTGCAGGAGAAAGTTTTACTCTGGTTTCTCAGTCTGTTTCCTAGTGCCGGTTTGAAGTTCCTGCAGTTTTCACTGTAAAACCGAGTTGGAGCTAGTACCTGACCATTTTTATGTATGGAGTGGAGTTTGCAACTGAAAAGAAACTTTGTGTTCCCAACAAGCTAGTATAAGGACTTCTTTCACACATAATTAACTATCAGAACTGAGCATGTGGAGAGACGTTCGTTCATCTAGCACAAAGGGAACGGGTTGCAGGAGAAACTTTTACTCTGGTTTCTCAGTCTGTTTCCTAGTGCCGGTATGAAGTTCCTTCAGTTTTCACTGTAAAACCGAGTTGGAGCTAGTACCTGCCCATTTTTATGTATGGAGTGGAGTTTGCAAGTGAAAAGAAACTTTGTTTTCCCAACAATCTAGGTGAAGGACGGCTTTCACACACACATATCATTCAGAACTGAGCACGTGGATAGACGTTCGTTTATCTAGCACAAAGGGAACGGGTTGCAGGAGAAACTTTTACTCTGGTTTCTCAGTCTGTTTCCTAGTGCCGGTTTGAAGTTCCCGCAGTTTTCACTGTAAAACCGTGTTGGAGCTAGTCCTCCCCATATATATGAATGGAGTGGAGTTTGCAACTGAAAAGAAATTTTGTGTTCCCTACAAGCTAGGTGAAGTACGGCTTTCACACACACTTATCTCTCAGATCTGAGCATGTGGAGAGACGTTCGTTCATCTAGCACAAAGGGAACGGGTTGCAGGAGAAACTTTTACTCTGGTTTCTCAGTCTGTTTCCTAGTGCTGGTTTGAAGTTCCTGAAATTTTCACTGTAAAATCGAGTTGGAGCTAGTACCTGCCCATTTTTATGTATGGAGTGGAGTTTGCAAGTGAAAAGAAACTTTGTGTTCCCATCAAGATAGGTGAAGTACGGGTTTCACACACACTTATCTCTCAGAACTGAGCATGTGGAGAGACGTTTGTTCATCTAGCACAAAGGGAACGGGTTGCAGGAGAAACTTTTACTCTGGTTTCTCAGTCTGTTTCCTAGTGCCGGTTTGAAGTTCCTGCATATTTCACTGTAAAACCGATTTGGAGCTAGTAACTCCCCATATTTATGTATGGAATGAAGTTCGCATCTGAAAAGAAACTTTGTGTTCTCAACATGCAAGGTGAAGTACGGCTTACACACACACTTATCTCTCAGAACTGAGCATGTGGAGAGACTTTCGATCATCTAGCTCAAAGGGAACGGGTTGCAGGAGAAACTTTTACTCTGGTTTCTCAGTCTGTTTCCTAGTGCCGGTTTGAAGTTCCTGCAGTTTTCACTGTAAAACCGAGTTGGAGCTAGTACCTGCCCATTTTTATGTATGGAGTGGAGTTTGCAAGTGAAAAGAAACTTTGTTTTCCCAACAATCTAGGTGAAGGACGGCTTTCACACACACATATCCCTCAGAACTGAGCACGTGGATAGACGTTCGTTTATCTAGCACAAAGGGAACGGGTTGCAGGAGAAACTTTTACTCTGGTTTCTCAGTCTGTTTCCTAGTGCCGGTTTGAAGTTCCTGCAGTTTTCACTTTAAAACCGAGTTTGAGCTAGTACATCCCCATATATATGTATGGTGTGGAGTTTGCAGCTGAAAAGAAATTTTGTGTTCCCAACAAGCTAGGTGAAGGAAGGCTTTCACACACAATTATCTCTCAGAACTGAGCATGTGGAGAGACTTTCGTTCATCTAGCACAAAGGGAACGGGTTGCAGGAGAAACTTTTACTCTGGTTTCTCAGTCTGTTTCCTAGTGCCGGGTTGAAGTTCCCGCAGTTTTCACTGTAAAACCGATTTGGAGCCAGTCCTCCCCTTATATATGTATGGAGTGGAATTTGCAACTTAAAAGAAACTTTGTGTTCCCAACAAGCTAGGTGAAGGACAGCTTTCACACACACTTATCTCTCAGATCTGAGCATGTGGAGAGACGTTCGTTCATCTAGCACAAAGGGAACGGTTTGCAGGAGAAACTTTTTCTCTGGTTTCTCAGTCTGTTTCCTAGTGCCGGTTTGAAGTTCCTGCAGTTTTCACTGTAAAACCGATTTGAAGCTAGTACCTCCCCATATTTATGTATGGAATGGAGTTCGCATCTGAAAAGAAACTTTGTGTTCTAAACAAGCAAGGTGAAGGACGGCTTACACACACACATATCTCTCAGAACTGAGCATGTGGAGAGACGTTAGTTCATCTAGCTCAAAGGGAACGGGTTGCAGGAGAAAGTTTTACTCTGGTTTCTCAGTCTGTTTCCTAGTGCCGGTTTGAAGTTCCTGCAGTTTTCACTGTAAAACCGAGTTGGAGCTAGTACCTGACCATTTTTAAGTATGGAGTGGAGTTTGCAACTGAAAAGAAACTTTGTGTTCCCAACAAGCTTGTATAAGGATTTCTTTCACACATAATTAACTATCAGAACTGAGCATGTGGAGAGACGTTCGTTCATCTAGCACAAAGGGAACGGGTTGCAGGAGAAACTTTTACTCTGGTTTCTCTGTCTGTTTCCTAGTGCCGGTTTGAAGTTCCTGCAGTTTTCACTGTAAAACCGAGTTGGAGCTAGTACCTCCCCATATATATGTATGGAGTGGAGTTTGCAACTGAAAAGAAACTTTGTGTTCCCAACAAGCTAGGTGAAGGACGGCTTTCACACACACTTATCTCTCAGAACTGAGCATGTGGAGAGACGTTCGTTCATCTAGCACAAAGGGAACGGGTTGCAGGAGAAACTGTTACTCTGGATTCTCAGTCTGTTTCCTAGAGCCGGTTTGAAGTTCCCGCAGTTTTCACTGTAAAACCGAGTTGGAGCTAGTACCTCCCCATATATATGTATGGAGTGGAGTTTGCAACTGAAAAGAAACTTTGTGTTCCCAACAAGCTAGTTGAAGGACGGCTTTCACACACACTTATCTCTCAGAACTGAGCATGTGGAGAGACGTTCGTTTGTTTGGCACAAAGGGAAAGGGTTGCAGGGGAAAGTTTTACTCTGGTTTCTCAGTCTGTTTCCTAGTGCCGGTTTGAAGTTCCTGCAGTTTTCACTGTAAAACCGAGTTGGCGCTATTACCTCCCCATATATATGTATGGAGTGGAGTTTGCAACTGAAAAGAAACTTTGTGTTCCCAACAAGCTAGCTGAAGGAGGGCTTTCACACACAATTATCTCTCAGAACTGAGCATGTGGAGAGACGTTCGTTCATCTAGCACAAAGGGAACGGGTTGCAGGAGAAACTTTTACTCTGGTTTCTCAGTCTGTTTCCTAGTGCCGGTATGAAGTCCCTGCAGTTTTCACTGTAAAACCGAGTTGGAGCTAGTACCTACCCATATATATGTATGGAGTGGAGTTTGCAAGTGAAAAGAAACTTTGTGTTCCCAACAAGCTAGTATAAGGTCGGCTTTAACACATACTTATCTCTCAGAACTGAGCATTTGGAGAGACGTTCGTTCATCTAGCACAAAGGGAACGGGTTGCAGGAGAAACTTTTACTCTGGTTTCTCAGTCTGTTTCCTAGTGCCGGTTTGAAGTTCCCGCAGTTTTCACTGTAAAACCGAGTTGGAGCTAGTCCTCCCCATATATATGTATGGAGTGGAGTTTGCAACTGAAAAGAAACTTTGTGTTCCCAACAAGCTAGGTGAAGGACGGCTTTCACACACACTTATCTCTCAGAACTGAGCATGTGGAGAGACTTTCCTTCATCTAGCACAAAGGGAACGGGTTGCAGGAGAAACTTTTACTCTGGTTTCTCAGTCTGTTTCCTAGTGCTGGTTTGAAGTTCCCGCAGTTTTCACTGTAAAACCGAGTTGGAGCTAGTCCTCCCCTTATACATGTATGGAGTGGAGTTTGCAACTTAAAAGAAACTTTGTGTTCCCAACAAGCTAGGTGAAGGACGGCTTTCACACACACTAATCTCTCAGATCTGAGCATGTGGAGAGACGATCGTTCATCTAGCACTAAGGGAACGGTTTGCAGGAGAAACTTTTACTCTGGTTTCTCAGTCTGTTTCCTAGTGCCGGTTTGAAGTTCCTGCAATTTTCACTGTAAAACCGATTTGGAGCTAGTACCTCCCCATATTTATATATGGAATGGAGTTCGCATCTGAAAAGAAACTTTGTGTTCTAAACAAGCAAGGTGAAGGACGGCTTACACACACACTTATCTCTCAGAACTGAGCATGTGGAGAGACGTTCGTTCATGTAGCTCAAAGGGAACGGGTTGCAGGAGAAACTTTTACTCTGGTTTCTCAGTCTGTTTCCTAGTGCCGGTTTGAAGTTCCTGCAGTTTTCACTGTAAAACCGAGTTGGAGCTAGTACCTGCCCATTTTTATGTATGGAGTGGAGTTTGCAAGTGAAAAGAAACTTTGTGTTCCCAACAATCTAGGTGAAGGACGGCTTTCACACACACTTATCCCTCAGAACTGAGCACGTGGATAGACGTTCGTTTATCGAGCACAAAGGGAACGGGTTGCAGGAGAAACTTTTACTCTGGTTTCTCAGTCTGTTTCCTAGTGCCGGTTTGAAGTTCCTGCAGTTTTCACTGTAAAACCGATTTGCAGCTAGTACCTCACCATATTTATGTATGGAATGGAGTTCGCATCTGAAAAGAAACTTTGTGTTCCCAACAATCTAGGTGAAGGACGGCTTTCACACACACTTATCCCTCAGAACTGAGCACGTGGATAGACGTTCGTTTATCTAGCACAAAGGGAACGGGTTGCAGGAGAAACTATTACTCTGGTTTCTCAGACTGTTTCCTAGTGCCGGTTTGAAGTTCCTGCAGTTTTCACTGTAAAACCGATTTGCAGCTAGTACCTCCCCATAATTATGTATGGAATGGAGTTCACATCTGAAAAGAAACTTTGTTTTCTCAACAAGCAAGGTGAAGTACGGCTTACACACACACTTATCTCTCAGAACTGAGCATGTGGAGAGACGTTCGTTCATCTAGCTAAATGGGAACGGGTTGCAGGAGAAACTTTTACTCTGGTTTCTCAGTCTGTTTCCTTGTGCCGGTTTGAAGTTCCTGCAGTTTTCACTGTAAAACCGATTTGCAGCTAGTACCTCCCCATAATTATGTATGGAATGGAGTTCACATCTGAAAAGAAACTTTGTGTTCTCAACAAGCAAGGTGAAGTACGGCTTACACACACACTTATCTCTCAGAACTGAGCATGTGGAGAGACGTTCGTTCATCTAGCTCAAAGGGAACGGGTTGCAGGAGAAACTATTACTCTGGTTTCTCAGTCTGTTTCCTAGTGCCGGTTTGAAGTTCCCGCAGTTTTCACTGTAAAACCGATTTGGAGCTAGTACCTCCCCATATTTATGTATGGAATGGAGTTCGCATCTGAAAAGAAACTTTGTGTTCTAAACAAGCAAGTTGAAGGACGGCTTACACACACACTTATCTCTCAGAACTGAACATGTGGAGAGACGTTCGTTCATCTAGCTCAAAGGGAACGGGTTGCAGGAGAAACTTTTACTATGGTTTCTCAGTCTGTTTCCTAGTGCCGGTTTGAAGTTCCTGCAGTTTTCACTGTAAAACCGAGTTGGAGCTTGTACCTCCCCATATATATGTATGGAGTGGTGTTTGCAACTGAAAAGAAACTTTGTGTTCCCAACAAGCTAGGTGAAGGACGGCTTTCACACACACTTATCTCTCAGAACTGAGCATGTGGAGAGACGTTCGTTCATCTAGCACAAAGGGAACGGGTTGCAGGAGAAACTTTTACTCTGGTTTCCCAGTCTGTTTCCTAGTGCCGGTTTGAAGTTCCTGCAGTTTTCACCTTAAAACCGAGTTGGAGTTAGTACCTCCCCATATATATGTATGGAGTGGAGTTTGCAACTTAAAAGAAACTTTGTGTTCCCAACAAGCTAGATGAAGGACGGCTTTCACTCATAATTATCTCTCAGAACTGAGCATGTGGAGAGACGTTCGTTCATCTAGCACAAAGGGAACGGGTTGCAGGAGAAACTTTTTCTCTGGTTTCTCAGTCTGTTTCCTAGTGCCGGTTTGAAGTTCCCGCAGTTTTCACTGTAAAACCGAGTTGGAGCTAGTCCTACCCATATATATGTATGGAGTGGAGTTTGCAACTGAAAAGAAACTTTGTGTTCCCAACAAGCAAGGTGAAGGACGGCTTTCACACACACTTATCTCTCAGAACTGAGCATGTGGAGAGACGTTCGTTCATCTAGCACAAAGAGAACGGGTTGCAAGGGAAACTTTAACTCTGGTTTCTCAGTCTGTTTCCTAGTGCCGGTTTGAAGTTCCCGCAGTTTTCACTGTAAAACCGTGTTGGAGCTAGTCCTCCCCATATATATGAATGGAGTGGAGTTTGCAACTGAAAAGAAACTTTGTGTTCCCTACAAGCTAGGTGAAGTACGGCTTTCACACACAATTATCTCTCAGATCTGAGCATGTGGAGAGACGTTCGTTCATCTAGCACAAAGGGAACGGGTTGCAGGAGAAACTTTTACTCTGGTTTCTCAGTCTGTTTCCTAGTGCTGGTTTGAAGTTCCTGAAATTTTCACTGTAAAATCGAGTTGGAGCTAGTACCTGACCATTTTTATGTATGGAGTGGAGTTTGCAAGTGAAAAGAAATTTTGTGTTCCCAACAAGATAGGTGAAGTAAGGGTTTCACACACACTTATCTCTCAGAACTGAGCATGTGGAGAGACGTTCGTTCATCTAGCTAAATGGGAACGGGTTGCAGGAGAAACTTTTACTCTGGTTTCTCAGTCTGTTTCCTTGTGCCGGTTTGAAGTTCCTGCAGTTTTCACTGTAAAACCGATTTGCAGCTAGTACCTCCCCATAATTATGTATGGAATGGAGTTCACATCTGAAAAGAAACTTTGTGTTCTCAACAAGCAAGGTGAAGTACGGCTTACACACACACTTATCTCTCAGAACTGAGCATGTGGAGAGACGTTCGTTCATCTAGCTCAAAGGGAACGGGTTGCAGGAGAAACTATTACTCTGGTTTCTCAGTCTGTTTCCTAGTGCCGGTTTGAAGTTCCCGCAGTTTTCACTGTAAAACCGATTTGGAGCTAGTACCTCCCCATATTTATGTATGGAATGGAGTTCGCATCTGAAAAGAAACTTTGTGTTCTAAACAAGCAAGTTGAAGGACGGCTTACACACACACTTATCTCTCAGAACTGAACATGTGGAGAGACGTTCGTTCATCTAGCTCAAAGGGAACGGGTTGCAGGAGAAACTTTTACTATGGTTTCTCAGTCTGTTTCCTAGTGCCGGTTTGAAGTTCCTGCAGTTTTCACTGTAAAACCGAGTTGGAGCTTGTACCTCCCCATATATATGTATGGAGTGGTGTTTGCAACTGAAAAGAAACTTTGTGTTCCCAACAAGCTAGGTGAAGGACGGCTTTCACACACACTTATCTCTCAGAACTGAGCATGTGGAGAGACGTTCGTTCATCTAGCACAAAGGGAACGGGTTGCAGGAGAAACTTTTACTCTGGTTTCCCAGTCTGTTTCCTAGTGCCGGTTTGAAGTTCCTGCAGTTTTCACCTTAAAACCGAGTTGGAGTTAGTACCTCCCCATATATATGTATGGAGTGGAGTTTGCAACTTAAAAGAAACTTTGTGTTCCCAACAAGCTAGGTGAAGGACGGCTTTCACTCATAATTATCTCTCAGAACTGAGCATGTGGAGAGACGTTCGTTCATCTAGCACAAAGGGAACGGGTTGCAGGAGAAACTTTTTCTCTGGTTTCTCAGTCTGTTTCCTAGTGCCGGTTTGAAGTTCCCGCAGTTTTCACTGTAAAACCGAGTTGGAGCTAGTCCTACCCATATATATGTATGGAGTGGAGTTTGCAACTGAAAAGAAACTTTGTGTTCCCAACAAGCAAGGTGAAGGACGGCTTTCACACACACTTATCTCTCAGAACTGAGCATGTGGAGAGACGTTCGTTCATCTAGCACAAAGAGAACGGGTTGCAAGGGAAACTTTAACTCTGGTTTCTCAGTCTGTTTCCTAGTGCCGGTTTGAAGTTCCCGCAGTTTTCACTGTAAAACCGTGTTGGAGCTAGTCCTCCCCATATATATGAATGGAGTGGAGTTTGCAACTGAAAAGAAACTTTGTGTTCCCTACAAGCTAGGTGAAGTACGGCTTTCACACACAATTATCTCTCAGATCTGAGCATGTGGAGAGACGTTCGTTCATCTAGCACAAAGGGAACGGGTTGCAGGAGAAACTTTTACTCTGGTTTCTCAGTCTGTTTCCTAGTGCTGGTTTGAAGTTCCTGAAATTTTCACTGTAAAATCGAGTTGGAGCTAGTACCTGACCATTTTTATGTATGGAGTGGAGTTTGCAAGTGAAAAGAAACTTTGTGTTCCCAACAAGATAGGTGAAGTACGGGTTTCACACACACTTATCTCTCAGAACTGAGCATGTGGAGAGACGTTTGTTCATCTAGCACGAAGGGAACGGGTTGCAGGAGAAACTTTTACTCTGGTTTCTCAGTCTGTTTCCTAGTGCCGGTTTGAAGTTCCTGCAGATTTCACTGTAAAACCGATTTGGAGCTAGTAACTCCCCATATTTATGTATGGAATGAAGTTCGCATCTGAAAAGAAACTTTGTGTTCTCAACATGCAAGGTGAAGTACGGCTTACACACACACTTATCTCTCAGAACTGAGCATGTGGAGAGACGTTCGATCATCTAGCTCAAAGGGAACGGGTTGCAGGAGAAACTTTTACTCTGGTTTCTCAGTCTGTTTCCTAGTGCCGGTTTGAAGTTCCTGCAGTTTTCACCTTAAAACCGAGTTGGAGCTAGTACTTCCCCATATATATGTATGGAGTGGAGTTTGCAACTAAAAAGAAACTTTGTATTCCCAACAAGCTAGGTGAAGGACGGCTTTCACACACACTTATCTCTCAGAACTGAGCATGTGGAGAGACGTTCGTTCATCTAGCACAAAGGGAACGGGTTGCAGGAGAAACTTTTACTCTGGTTTCTCAGTCTGTTTCCTAGTGCCGGTATGAAGTTCCTGCAGTTTTCACTGTAAAACCGAGTTGGAGCTAGTACCTGCCCATTTTTATGTATGGAGTGGAGTTTGCAAGTGAAAAGAAACTTTGTTTTCCCAACAATCTAGGTGAAGGACGGCTTTCACACACACATATCATTCAGAACTGAGCACGTGGATAGACGTTCGTTTATCTAGCACAAAGTGAACGGGTTGCAGGAGAAACTTTTACTCTGGTTTCTCAGTCTGTTTCCTAGTGCCGGTTTGAAGTTCCTGCAGTTTTCACTTTAAAACCGAGTTTGAGCTAGTACATCCCCATATATATGTATGGAGTGGAGTTTGCAGCTGAAAAGAAATTTTGTGTTCCCAACAAGCTAGGTGAAGGACGGGTTTCACACACAATTATCTCTCAGAACTGAGCATGTGGAGAGACTTTCGTTCATCTAGCACAAAGGGAACGGGTTGCAGGAGAAACTTTTACTCTGGTTTCTCAGTCTGTTTCCTAGTGCCGGTTTGAAGTTCCCGCAGTTTTCACTGTAAAACCGAGTTGGAGCTAGTCCTCCCCTTATATATGTATGGAGTGGAGTTTGCAACTTAAAAGAAACTTTGTGTTCCCAACAAGCTAGGTGAAGGACGGCTTTCACACACACTTATCTCTCAGATCTGAGCATGTGGAGAGACGTTCGTTCATCTAGCACAAAGGGAACGGTTTGCAGGAGAAACTTTTACTCTGGTTTCTCAGTCTGTTTCCTAGTGCCGGTTTGAAGTTCCTGCAGTTTTCACTGTAAAACCGATTTGAAGCTAGTACCTCCCCATATTTATGTATGGAATGGAGTTCGCATCTGAAAAGAAACTTTGTGTTCTAAACAAGCAAGGTGAAGGACGGCTTACACACACACATATCTCTCAGAACTGAGCATGTGGAGAGACGTTATTTCATCTAGCTCAAAGGGAACGGGTTGCAGGAGAAAGTTTTACTCTGGTTTCTCAGTCTGTTTCCTAGTGCCGGTTTGAAGTTCCTGCAGTTTTCACTGTAAAACCGAGTTGGAGCTAGTACCTGACCATTTTTATGTATGGAGTGGAGTTTGCAACTGAAAAGAAACTTTGTGTTCCCAACAAGCTAGTATAAGGACTTCTTTCACACATAATTAACTATCAGAACTGAGCATGTGGAGAGACGTTCGTTCATCTAGCACAAAGGGAACGGGTTGCAGGAGAAACTTTTACTCTGGTTTCTCAGTCTGTTTCCTAGTGCCGGTATGAAGTTCCTTCAGTTTTCACTGTAAAACCGAGTTGGAGCTAGTACCTGCCCATTTTTATGTATGGAGTGGAGTTTGCAAGTGAAAAGAAACTTTGTTTTCCCAACAATCTAGGTGAAGGACGGCTTTCACACACACATATCATTCAGAACTGAGCACGTGGATAGACGTTCGTTTATCTAGCACAAAGGGAACGGGTTGCAGGAGAAACTTTTACTCTGGTTTCTCAGTCTGTTTCCTAGTGCCGGTTTGAAGTTCCTGCAGATTTCACTGTAAAACCGATTTGGAGCTAGTAACTCCCCATATTTATGTATGGAATGAAGTTCGCATCTGAAAAGAAACTTTGTGTTCTCAACATGCAAGGTGAAGTACGGCTTACACACACACTTATCTCTCAGAACTGAGCATGTGGAGAGACGTTCGATCATCTAGCTCAAAGGGAACGGGTTGCAGGAGAAACTTTTACTCTGGTTTCTCAGTCTGTTTCCTAGTGCCGGTTTGAAGTTCCTGCAGTTTTCACTGTAAAACCGAGTTGGAGCTAGTACTTCCCCATATATATATATGGAGTGGAGTTTGCAACTAAAAAGAAACTTTGTGTTCCCAACAAGCTAGGTGAAGGACGGCTTTCACACACACTTATCTCTCAGAACTGAGCATGTGGAGAGACGTTCGTTCATCTAGCACAAAGGGAACGGGTTGCAGGAGAAACTTTTACTCTGGTTTCCCAGTCTGTTTCCTAGTGCCGGTTTGAAGTTCCTGCAGTTTTCACTGTAAAACCGAGTTGGAGTTAGTACCTCCCCATATATATGTATGGAGTGGGGTTTGCAACTTAAAAGAAACTTTGTGTTCCCAACAAGCTAGGTGAAGGACGGCTTTCACTCATAATTATCTCTCAGAACTGAGCATGTGGAGAGACGTTCGTTCATCTAGCACAAAGGGAACGGGTTGCAGGAGAAAATTTTTCTCTGGTTTCTCAGTCTGTTTCCTAGTGCCGGTTTGAAGTTCCCGCAGTTTTCACTGTAAAACCGAGTTGGAGCTTGTCCTACCCATATATATGTATGGAGTGGAGTTTGCAACTGAAAAGAAACTTTGTGTTCCCAACAAGCAAGGTGAAGGACGGCTTTCACACACACTTATCTCTCAGAACTGAGCATGTGGAGAGACGTTCGTTCATCTAGCACAAAGAGAACGGGTTGCAAGGGAAACTTTAACTCTGGTTTCTCAGTCTGTTTCCTAGTGCCGGTTTGAAGTTCCCGCAGTTTTCACTGTAAAACCGTGTTGGAGCTAGTCCTCCCCATATATATGAATGGAGTGGAGTTTGCAACTGAAAAGAAACTTTGTGTTCCCTACAAGCTAGGTGAAGTACGGCTTTCACACACAATTATCTCTCAGATCTGAGCATGTGGAGAGACGTTCGTTCATCTAGCACAAAGGGAACGGGTTGCAGGAGAAACTTTTACTCTGGTTTCTCAGTCTGTTTCCTAGTGCTGGTTTGAAGTTCCTGAAATTTTCACTGTAAAATCGAGTTGGAGCTAGTACCTGACCATTTTTATGTATGGAGTGGAGTTTGCAAGTGAAAAGAAACTTTGTGTTCCCAACAAGATAGGTGAAGTACGGGTTTCACACACACTTATCTCTCAGAACTGAGCATGTGGAGAGACGTTTGTTCATCTAGCACGAAGGGAACGGGTTGCAGGAGAAACTTTTACTCTGGTTTCTCAGTCTGTTTCCTAGTGCCGGTTTGAAGTTCCTGCAGATTTCACTGTAAAACCGATTTGGAGCTAGTAACTCCCCATATTTATGTATGGAATGAAGTTCGCATCTGAAAAGAAACTTTGTGTTCTCAACATGCAAGGTGAAGTACGGCTTACACACACACTTATCTCTCAGAACTGAGCATGTGGAGAGACGTTCGATCATCTAGCTCAAAGGGAACGGGTTGCAGGAGAAACTTTTACTCTGGTTTCTCAGTCTGTTTCCTAGTGCCGGTTTGAAGTTCCTGCAGTTTTCACCTTAAAACCGAGTTGGAGCTAGTACTTCCCCATATATATGTATGGAGTGGAGTTTGCAACTAAAAAGAAACTTTGTATTCCCAACAAGCTAGGTGAAGGACGGCTTTCACACACACTTATCTCTCAGAACTGAGCATGTGGAGAGACGTTCGTTCATCTAGCACAAAGGGAACGGGTTGCAGGAGAAACTTTTACTCTGGTTTCTCAGTCTGTTTCCTAGTGCCGGTATGAAGTTCCTGCAGTTTTCACTGTAAAACCGAGTTGGAGCTAGTACCTGCCCATTTTTATGTATGGAGTGGAGTTTGCAAGTGAAAAGAAACTTTGTTTTCCCAACAATCTAGGTGAAGGACGGCTTTCACACACACATATCATTCAGAACTGAGCACGTGGATAGACGTTCGTTTATCTAGCACAAAGGGAACGGGTTGCAGGAGAAACTTTTACTCTGTTTTCTCAGTCTGTTTCCTAGTGCCGGTTTGAAGTTCCTGCAGTTTTCACTTTAAAACCGAGTTTGAGCTAGTACATCCCCATATATATGTATGGAGTGGAGTTTGCTGCTGAAAAGAAATTTTGTGTTCCCAACAAGCTAGGTGAAGGACGGGTTTCACACACAATTATCTCTCAGAACTGAGCATGTGGAGAGACTTTCGTTCATCTAGCACAAAGGGAACGGGTTGCAGGAGAAACTTTTACTCTGGTTTCTCAGTCTGTTTCCTAGTGCCGGTTTGAAGTTCCCGCAGTTTTCACTGTAAAACCGAGTTGGAGCTAGTCCTCCCCTTATATATGTATGGAGTGGAGTTTGCAACTTAAAAGAAACTTTGTGTTCCCAACAAGCTAGGTGAAGGACGGCTTTCACACACACTTATCTCTCAGATCTGAGCATGTGGAGAGACGTTCGTTCATCTAGCACAAAGGGAACGGTTTGCAGGAGAAACTTTTACTCTGGTTTCTCAGTCTGTTTCCTAGTGCCGGTTTGAAGTTCCTGCAGTTTTCACTGTAAAACCGATTTGAAGCTAGTACCTCCCCATATTTATGTATGGAATGGAGTTCGCATCTGAAAAGAAACTTTGTGTTCTAAACAAGCAAGGTGAAGGACGGCTTACACACACACATATCTCTCAGAACTGAGCATGTGGAGAGACGTTATTTCATCTAGCTCAAAGGGAACGGGTTGCAGGAGAAAGTTTTACTCTGGTTTCTCAGTCTGTTTCCTAGTGCCGGTTTGAAGTTCCTGCAGTTTTCACTGTAAAACCGAGTTGGAGCTAGTACCTGACCATTTTTATGTATGGAGTGGAGTTTGCAACTGAAAAGAAACTTTGTGTTCCCAACAAGCTAGTATAAGGACTTCTTTCACACATAATTAACTATCAGAACTGAGCATGTGGAGAGACGTTCGTTCATCTAGCACAAAGGGAACGGGTTGCAGGAGAAACTTTTACTCTGGTTTCTCAGTCTGTTTCCTAGTGCCGGTATGAAGTTCCTTCAGTTTTCACTGTAAAACCGAGTTGGAGCTAGTACCTGCCCATTTTTATGTATGGAGTGGAGTTTGCAAGTGAAAAGAAACTTTGTTTTCCCAACAATCTAGGTGAAGGACGGCTTTCACACACACATATCATTCAGAACTGAGCACGTGGATAGACGTTCGTTTATCTAGCACAAAGGGAACGGGTTGCAGGAGAAACTTTTACTCTGGTTTCTCAGTCTGTTTCCTAGTGCCGGTTTGAAGTTCCTGCAGATTTCACTGTAAAACCGATTTGGAGCTAGTAACTCCCCATATTTATGTATGGAATGAAGTTCGCATCTGAAAAGAAACTTTGTGTTCTCAACATGCAAGGTGAAGTACGGCTTACACACACACTTATCTCTCAGAACTGAGCATGTGGAGAGACGTTCGATCATCTAGCTCAAAGGGAACGGGTTGCAGGAGAAACTTTTACTCTGGTTTCTCAGTCTGTTTCCTAGTGCCGGTTTGAAGTTCCTGCAGTTTTCACTGTAAAACCGAGTTGGAGCTAGTACTTCCCCATATATATATATGGAGTGGAGTTTGCAACTAAAAAGGAACTTTGTGTTCCCAACAAGCTAGGTGAAGGACGGCTTTCACACACACTTATCTCTCAGAACTGAGCATGTGGAGAGACGTTCGTTCATCTAGCACAAAGGGAACGGGTTGCAGGAGAAACTTTTACTCTGGTTTCTCAGTCTGTTTCCTAGTGCCGGTATGAAGTTCCTGCAGTTTTCACTGTAAAACCGAGTTGGAGCTAGTACCTGCCCATTTTTATGTATGGAGTGGAGTTTGCAAGTGAAAAGAAACTTTGTTTTCCCAACAATCTAGGTGAAGGACGGCTTTCACACACACATATCATTCAGAACTGAGCACGTGGATAGACGTTCGTTTATCTAGCACAAAGTGAACGGGTTGCAGGAGAAACTTTTACTCTGGTTTCTCAGTCTGTTTCCTAGTGCCGGTTTGAAGTTCCTGCAGTTTTCACTTTAAAACCGAGTTTGAGCTAGTACATCCCCATATATATGTATGGAGTGGAGTTTGCAGCTGAAAAGAAATTTTGTGTTCCCAACAAGCTAGGTGAAGGACGGGTTTCACACACAATTATCTCTCAGAACTGAGCATGTGGAGAGACTTTCGTTCATCTAGCACAAAGGGAACGGGTTGCAGGAGAAACTTTTACTCTGGTTTCTCAGTCTGTTTCCTAGTGCCGGTTTGAAGTTCCCGCAGTTTTCACTGTAAAACCGAGTTGGAGCTAGTCCTCCCCTTATATATGTATGGAGTGGAGTTTGCAACTTAAAAGAAACTTTGTGTTCCCAACAAGCTAGGTGAAGGACGGCTTTCACACACACTTATCTCTCAGATCTGAGCATGTGGAGAGACGTTCGTTCATCTAGCACAAAGGGAACGGTTTGCAGGAGAAACTTTTACTCTGGTTTCTCAGTCTGTTTCCTAGTGCCGGTTTGAAGTTCCTGCAGTTTTCACTGTAAAACCGATTTGAAGCTAGTACCTCCCCATATTTATGTATGGAATGGAGTTCGCATCTGAAAAGAATCTTTGTGTTCTAAACAAGCAAGGTGAAGGACGGCTTACACACACACATATCTCTCAGAACTGAGCATGTGGAGAGACGTTAGTTCATCTAGCTCAAAGGGAACGGGTTGCAGGAGAAAGTTTTACTCTGGTTTCTCAGTCTGTTTCCTAGTGCCGGTTTGAAGTTCCTGCAGTTTTCACTGTAAAACCGAGTTGGAGCTAGTACCTGACCATTTTTATGTATGGAGTGGAGTTTGCAACTGAAAAGAAACTTTGTGTTCCCAACAAGCTAGTATAAGGACTTCTTTCACACATAATTAACTATCATAACTGAGCATGTGGAGAGACGTTCGTTCATCTAGCACAAAGGGAACGGGTTGCAGGAGAAACTTTTACTCTGGTTTCTCAGTCTGTTTCCTAGTGCCGGTTTGAAGTTCCCGCAGTTTTCACTGTAAAACCGAGTTGGAGCTAGTACCTCCCCTTATATATGTATGGAGTGGAGTTTGCAACTGAAAAGAAACTTTGTGTTCCCAACAAGCTAGTTGAAGGACGGCTTTCACACACACTTATCTCTCAGAACTGAGCACTTGGAGAGACGTTCGTTCATCTAGCACAAAGGGAACGGGTTGCAGGAGAAACTTTTACTCTGGTTTCTCAGTCTGTTTCCTAGTGCCGGTATGAAGTCCCTGCAGTTTTCACTGTAAAACCGAGTTGGAGCTAGTACCTACCCATATATATGTATGGAGTGGAGTTTGCAAGTGAAAAGAAACTTTGTGTTCCCAACAAGCTAGTATAAGGTCGGCTTTCACACATACTTATCTCTCAGAACTGAGCATTTGGAGAGGCGTTCGTTCATCTAGCACAAAGGGAACGGGTTGCAGGAGAAACTTTTACTCTGGTTTCTCAGTCTGTTTCCTAGTGCCGGTTTGAAGTTCCCGCAGTTTTCACTGTAAAACCGAGTTGGAGCTAGTCCTCCCCATATATATGTATGGAGTGGAGTTTGCAACTGAAAAGAAACTTTGTGTTCCCAACAAGCTAGGTGAAGGACGGCTTTCACACACACTTATCTCTCAGATCTGAGCATGTGGAGAGACTTTCCTTCATCTAGCACAAAGGGAACGGGTTGCAGGAGAAACTTTTACTCTAGTTTCTCAGTCTGTTTCCTAGTGCTGGTTTGAAGTTCCTGAAATTTTCACTGTAAAATCGAGTTGGAGCTAGTACCTGCCCATTTTTATGTATGGAGTGGAGTTTGCAAGTGAAAAGAAACTTTGTGTTCCCAACAAGATAGGTGAAGTACGGGTTTCACACACACTTATCTCTCAGAACTGAGCATGTGGAGAGACGTTTGTTCATCTAGCACGAAGGGAACGGGTTGCAGGAGAAACTTTTACTCTGGTTTCTCAGTCTGTTTCCTAGTGCCGGTTTGAAGTTCCTGCATATTTCACTGTAAAACCGATTTGGAGCTAGTAACTCCCCATATTTATGTATGGAATGAAGTTCGCATCTGAAAAGAAACTTTGTGTTCTCAACATGCAAGGTGAAGTACGGCTTACACACACACTTATCTCTCAGAACTGAGCATGTGGAGAGACTTTCGATCATCTAGCTCAAAGGGAACGGGTTGCAGGAGAAACTTTTACTCTGGTTTCTCAGTCTGTTTCCTAGTGCCGGTTTGAAGTTCCTGCAGTTTTCACTGTAAAACCGAGTTGGAGCTAGTACCTGCCCATTTTTATGTATGGAGTGGAGTTTGCAAGTGAAAAGAAACTTTGTTTTCCCAACAATCTAGGTGAAGGACGGCTTTCACACACACATATCCCTCAGAACTGAGCACGTGGATAGACGTTCGTTTATCTAGCACAAAGGGAACGGGTTGCAGGAGAAACTTTTACTCTGGTTTCTCAGTCTGTTTCCTAGTGCCGGTTTGAAGTTCCTGCAGTTTTCACTTTAAAACCGAGTTTGAGCTAGTACATCCCCATATATATGTATGGAGTGGAGTTTGCAGCTGAAAAGAAATTTTGTGTTCCCAACAAGCTAGGTGAAGTACGGCTTTCACACACAATTATCTCTCAGAACTGAGCATGTGGAGAGACTTTCGTTCATCTAGCACAAAGGGAACGGGTTGCAGGAGAAACTTTTACTCTGGTTTCTCAGTCTGTTTCCTAGTGCCGGGTTGAAGTTCCCGCAGTTTTCACTGTAAAACCGAGTTGGAGCCAGTCCTCCCCTTATATATGTATGGAGTGGAATTTGCAACTTAAAAGAAACTTTGTGTTCCCAACAAGCTAGGTGAAGGACAGCTTTCACACACACTTATTTCTCAGATCTGAGCATGTGGAGAGACGTTCGTTCATCTAGCACAAAGGGAATGGTTTGCAGGAGAATCTTTTTCTCTGGTTTCTCAGTCTGTTTCCTAGTGCCGGTTTGAAGTTCCTGCAGTTTTCACTGTAAAACCGATTTGAAGCTAGTACCTCCCCATATTTATGTATGGAATGGAGTTCGCATCTGAAAAGAAACTTTGTGTTCTAAACAAGCAAGGTGAAGGACGGCTTACACACACACATATCTCTCAGAACTGAGCATGTGGAGAGACGTTAGTTCATCTAGCTCAAAGGGAACGGGTTGCAGGAGAAAGTTTTACTCTGGTTTCTCAGTCTGTTTCCTAGTGCCGGTTTGAAGTTCCTGCAGTTTTCACTGTAAAACCGAGTTGGAGCTAGTACCTGACCATTTTTAAGTATGGAGTGGAGTTTGCAACTGAAAAGAAACTTTGTGTTCCCAACAAGCTAGTATAAGGACTTCTTTCACACATAATTAACTATCAGAACTGAGCATGTGGAGAGACGTTCGTTCATCTAGCACAAAGGGAACGGGTTGCAGGAGAAACTTTTACTCTGGTTTCTCTGTCTGTTTCCTAGTGCCGGTTTGAAGTTCCTGCAGTTTTCACTGTAAAACCGAGTTGGAGCTAGTACCTCCCCATATATATGTATGGAGTGGAGTTTGCAACTGAAAAGAAACTTTGTGTTCCCAACAAGCTAGGTGAAGGACGGCTTTCACACACACTTATCTCTCAGAACTGAGCATGTGGAGAGACGTTCGTTCATCTAGCACAAAGGGAACGGGTTGCAGGAGAAACTGTTACTCTGGATTCTCAGTCTGTTTCCTAGTGCCGGTTTGAAGTTCCCGCAGTTTTCACTGTAAAACCGAGTTGGAGCTAGTACCTCCCCATATATATGTATGGAGTGGAGTTTGCAACTGAAAAGAAACTTTGTGTTCCCAACAAGCTAGTTGAAGGACGGCTTTCACACACACTTATCTCTCAGAACTGAGCATGTGGAGAGACGTTCGTTTGTTTGGCACAAAGGGAAAGGGTTGCAGGGGAAAGTTTTACTCTGGTTTCTCAGTCTGTTTCCTAGTGCCGGTTTGAAGTTCCTGCAGTTTTCACTGTAAAACCGAGTTGGAGCTATTACCTCCCCATATATATGTATGGAGTGGAGTTTGCAACTGAAAAGAAACTTTGTGTTCCCAACAAGCTAGCTGAAGGAGGGCTTTCACACACAATTATCTCTCAGAACTGAGCATGTGGAGAGACGTTCGTTCATCTAGCACAAAGGGAACGGGTTGCAGGAGAAACTTTTACTCTGGTTTCTCAGTCTGTTTCCTAGTGCCGGTAAGAAGTCCCTGCAGTTTTCACTGTAAAACCGAGTTGGAGCTAGTACCTACCCATATATATGTATGGAGTGGAGTTTGCAAGTGAAAAGAAACTTTGTGTTCCCAACAAGCTAGTATAAGGTCGGCTTTCACACATACTCATCTCTCAGAACTGAGCATTTGGAGAGACGTTCGTTCATCTAGCACAAAGGGAACGGGTTGCAGGAGAAACTTTTACTCTGGTTTCTCAGTCTGTTTCCTAGTGCCGGTTTGAAGTTCCCGCAGTTTTCACTGTAAAACCGAGTTGGAGCTAGTCCTCCCCATATATATGTATGGAGTGGAGTTTGCAACTGAAAAGAAACTTTGTGTTCCCAACAAGCTAGGTGAAGGACGGCTTTCACACACACTTATCTCTCAGAACTGAGCATGTGGAGAGACTTTCCTTCATCTAGCACAAAGGGAACGGGTTGCAGGAGAAACTTTTACTCTGGTTTCTCAGTCTGTTTCCTAGTGCTGGTTTGAAGTTCCCGCAGTTTTCACTGTAAAACCGAGTTGGAGCTAGTCCTCCCCTTATACATGTATGGAGTGGAGTTTGCAACTTAAAAGAAACTTTGTGTTCCCAACAAGCTAGGTGAAGGACGGCTTTCACACACACTAATCTCTCAGATCTGAGCATGTGGAGAGACGATCGTTCATCTAGCACAAAGGGAACGGTTTGCAGGAGAAACTTTTACTCTGGTTTCTCAGTCTGTTTCCTAGTGCCGGTTTGAAGTTCCTGCAATTTTCACTGTAAATCCGATTTGGAGCTAGTACCTCCCCATATTTATATATGGAATGGAGTTCGCATCTGAAAAGAAACTTTGTGTTCTAAACAAGCAAGGTGAAGGACGGCTTACACACACACTTATCTCTCAGAACTGAGCATGTGGAGAGACGTTCGTTCATGTAGCTCAAAGGGAACGGGTTGCAGGAGAAACTTTTACTCTGGTTTCTCAGTCTGTTTCCTAGTGCCGGTTTGAAGTTCCTGCAGTTTTCACTGTAAAACCGAGTTGGAGCTAGTACCTGCCCATTTTTATGTATGGAGTGGAGTTTGCAAGTGAAAAGAAACTTTGTGTTCCCAACAATCTAGGTGAAGGACGGCTTTCACACACACTTATCCCTCAGAACTGAGCACGTGGATAGACGTTCGTTTATCGAGCACAAAGGGAACGGGTTGCAGGAGAAACTTTTACTCTGGTTTCTCAGTCTGTTTCCTAGTGCCGGTTTGAAGTTCCTGCAGTTTTCACTGTAAAACCGATTTGCAGCTAGTACCTCACCATATTTATGTATGGAATGGAGTTCGCATCTGAAAAGAAACTTTGTGTTCCCAACAATCTAGGTGAAGGACGGCTTTCACACACACTTATCCCTCAGAACTGAGCACGTGGATAGACGTTCGTTTATCTAGCACAAAGGGAACGGGTTGCAGGAGAAACTATTACTCTGGTTTCTCAGACTGTTTCCTAGTGCCGGTTTGAAGTTCCTGCAGTTTTCACTGTAAAACCGATTTGCAGCTAGTACCTCCCCATAATTATGTATGGAATGGAGTTCACATCTGAAGAGAAACTTTGTTTTCTCAACAAGCAAGGTGAAGTACGGCTTACACACACACTTATCTCTCAGAACTGAGCATGTGGAGAGACGTTCGTTCATCTAGCTAAAAGGGAACGGGTTGCAGGAGAAACTTTTACTCTGGTTTCTCAGTCTGTTTCCTTGTGCCGGTTTGAAGTTCCTGCAGTTTTCACTGTAAAACCGATTTGCAGCTAGTACCTCCCCATAATTATGTATGGAGTGGAGTTTGCAACTGAAAAGAAACTTTGTGTTCTCAACAAGCAAGGTGAAGTACGGCTTTCACACACACTTATCTCTCAGAACTGAGCATGTGGAGAGACGTTCGTTCATCTAGCACAAAGGGAACGGGTTGCAGGAGAAACTTTTACTCTGGTTTCCCAGTTTGTTTCCTAGTGCCGGTTTGAAGTTCCTGCAGTTTTCACTGTAAAACCGAGTTGGAGTTAGTACCTCCCCATATATATGTATGGAGTGGAGTTTGCAACTTAAAAGAAACTTTGTGTTCCCAACAACCTAGGTGAAGGACGGCTTTCACTCATAATTATCTCTCAGAACTGAGCATGTGGAGAGACGTTCGTTCATCTAGCACAAAGGGAACGGGTTGCAGGAGAAACTTTTTCTCTGGTTTCTCAGTCTGTTTCCTAGTGCCGGTTTGAAGTTCCCGCAGTTTTCACTGTAAAAAAGAGTTGGAGCTAGTCCTACCCATATATATGTATGGAGTGGAGTTTGCAAATGAAAAGAAACTTTGTGTTCCCAACAAGCAAGGTGAAGGACGGCTTTCACACACACTTATCTCTCAGAACTGAGCATGTGGAGAGACGTTCGTTCATCTAGCACAAAGAGAACGGGTTGCAAGGGAAACTTTAACTCTGGTTTCTCAGTCTGTTTCCTAGTGCCGGTTTGAAGTTCCCGCAGTTTTCACTGTAAAACCGTGTTGGAGCTAGTCCTCCCCATATATATGAATGGAGTGGAGTTTGCAACTGAAAAGAAACTTTGTGTTCCCTACAAGCTAGGTGAAGTACGGCTTTCACACACAATTATCTCTCAGATCTGAGCATGTGGAGAGACGTTCGTTCATCTAGCACAAAGGGAACGGGTTGCAGGAGAAACTTTTACTCTGGTTTCTCAGTCTGTTTCCTAGTGCTGGTTTGAAGTTCCTGAAATTTTCACTGTAAAATCGAGTTGGAGCTTGTACCTGACCATTTTTATGTATGGAGTGGAGTTTGCAAGTGAAAAGAAACTTTGTGTTCCCAACAAGATAGGTGAAGTACGGGTTTCACACACACTTATCTCTCAGAACTGAGCATGTGGAGAGACGTTTGTTCATCTAGCACGAAGGGAACGGGTTGCAGGAGAAACTTTTACTCTGGTTTCTCAGTCTGTTTCCTAGTGCCGGTTTGAAGTTCCTGCAGATTTCACTGTAAAACCGATTTGGAGCTAGTAACTCCCCATATTTATGTATGGAATGAAGTTCGCATCTGAAAAGAAACTTTGTGTTCTCAACATGCAAGGTGAAGTACGGCTTACACACACACTTATCTCTCAGAACTGAGCATGTGGAGAGACGTTCGATCATCTAGCTCAAAGGGAACGGGTTGCAGGAGAAACTTTTACTCTGGTTTCTCAGTCTGTTTCCTAGTGCCGGTTTGAAGTTCCTGCAGTTTTCACCTTAAAACCGAGCTGGAGCTAGTACTTACCCATATATATGTATGGAGTGGAGTTTGCAACTAAAAAGAAACTTTGTGTTCCCAACAAGCTAGGTGAAGGACGGCTTTCACACACACTTATCTCTCAGAACTGAGCATGTGGAGAGACGTTCGTTCATCTAGCACAAAGGGAACGGGTTGCAGGAGAAACTTTTACTCTGGTTTCTCAGTCTGTTTCCTAGTGCCGGTATGAAGTTCCTGCAGTTTTCACTGTAAAACCGAGTTGGAGCTAGTACCTGCCCATTTTTATGTATGGAGTGGAGTTTGCAAGTGAAAAGAAACTTTGTTTTCCCAACAATCTAGGTGAAGGACGGCTTTCACACACACATATCATTCAGAACTGAGCACGTGGATAGACGTTCGTTTATCTAGCACAAAGGGAACGGGTTGCAGGAGAAACTTTTACTCTGGTTTCTCAGTCTGTTTCCTAGTGCCGGTTTGAAGTTCCTGCAGTTTTCACTTTAAAACCGAGTTTGAGCTAGTACATCCCCATATATATGTATGGAGTGGAGTTTGCAGCTGAAAAGAAATTTTGTGTTCCCAACAAGCTAGGTGAAGGACGGGTTTCACACACAATTATCTCTCAGAACTGAGCATGTGGAGAGACTTTCGTTCATCTAGCACAAAGGGAACGGGTTGCAGGAGAAACTTTTACTCTGGTTTCTCAGTCTGTTTCCTAGTGCCGGTTTGAAGTTCCCGCAGTTTTCACTGTAAAACCGAGTTGGAGCTAGTCCTCCCCTTATATATGTATGGAGTGGAGTTTGCAACTTAAAAGAAACTTTGTGTTCCCAACAAGCTAGGTGAAGGACGGCTTTCACACACACTTATCTCTCAGATCTGAGCATGTGGAGAGACGTTCGTTCATCTAGCACAAAGGGAACGGTTTGCAGGAGAAACTTTTACTCTGGTTTCTCAGTCTGTTTCCTAGTGCCGGTTTGAAGTTCCTGCAGTTTTCACTGTAAAACCGATTTGAAGCTAGTACCTCTCCATATTTATGTATGGAATGGAGTTCGCATCTGAAAAGAAACTTTGTGTTCTAAACAAGCAAGGTGAAGGACGGCTTACACACACACATATCTCTCAGAACTGAGCATGTGGAGAGACGTTATTTCATCTAGCTCAAAGGGAACGGGTTGCAGGAGAAAGTTTTACTCTGGTTTCTCAGTCTGTTTCCTAGTGCCGGTTTGAAGTTCCTGCAGTTTTCACTGTAAAACCGAGTTGGAGCTAGTACCTGACCATTTTTATGTATGGAGTGGAGTTTGCAACTGAAAAGAAACTTTGTGTTCCCAACAAGCTAGTATAAGGACTTCTTTCACACATAATTAACTATCAGAACTGAGCATGTGGAGAGACGTTCGTTCATCTAGCACAAAGGGAACGGGTTGCAGGAGAAACTTTTACTCTGGTTTCTCAGTCTGTTTCCTAGTGCCGGTATGAAGTTCCTTCAGTTTTCACTGTAAAACCGAGTTGGAGCTAGTACCTGCCCATTTTTATGTATGGAGTGGAGTTTGCAAGTGAAAAGAAACTTTGTTTTCCCAACAATCTAGGTGAAGGACGGCTTTCACACACACATATCATTCAGAACTGAGCACGTGGATAGACGTTCGTTTATCTAGCACAAAGGGAACGGGTTGCAGGAGAAACTTTTACTCTGGTTTCTCAGTCTGTTTCCTAGTGCCGGTTTGAAGTTCCCGCAGTTTTCACTGTAAAACCGAGTTGGAGCTAGTCCTCCCCATATATATGAATGGAGTGGAGTTTGCAACTGAAAAGAAACTTTGTGTTCCCTACAAGCTAGGTGAAGTACGGCTTTCACACACACTTATCTCTCAGATCTGAGCATGTGGAGAGACGTTCGTTCATCTAGCACAAAGGGAACGGGTTGCAGGAGAAACTTTTACTCTGGTTTCTCAGTCTGTTTCCTAGTGCTGGTTTGAAGTTCCTGAAATTTTCACTGTAAAATCGAGTTGGAGCTAGTACCTGCCCATTTTTATGTATGGAGTGGAGTTTGCAAGTGAAAAGAAACTTTGTGTTCCCAACAAGATAGGTGAAGTACGGGTTTCACACACACTTATCTCTCAGAACTGAGCATGTGGAGAGACGTTTGTTCATCTAGCACGAAGGGAACGGGTTGCAGGAGAAACTTTTACTCTGGTTTCTCAGTCTGTTTCCTAGTGCCGGTTTGAAGTTCCTGCATATTTCACTGTAAAACCGATTTGGAGCTAGTAACTCCCCATATTTATGTGTGGAATGAAGTTCGCATCTGAAAAGAAACTTTGTGTTCTCAACATGCAAGGTGAAGTACGGCTTACACACACACTTATCTCTCAGAACTGAGCATGTGGAGAGACTTTCGATCATCTAGCTCAAAGGGAACGGGTTGCAGGAGAAACTTTTACTCTGGTTTCTCAGTCTGTTTCCTAGTGCCGGTTTGAAGTTCCTGCAGTTTTCACTGTAAAACCGAGTTGGAGCTAGTACCTGCCCATTTTTATGTATGGAGTGGAGTTTGCAAGTGAAAAGAAACTTTGTTTTCCCAACAATCTAGGTGAAGGACGGCTTTCACACACACATATCCCTCAGAACTGAGCACGTGGATAGACGTTCGTTTATCTAGCACAAAGGGAACGGGTTGCAGGAGAAACTTTTACTCTGGTTTCTCAGTCTGTTTCCTAGTGCCGGTTTGAAGTTCCTGCAGTTTTCACTTTAAAACCGAGTTTGAGCTAGTACATCCCCATATATATGTATGGTGTGGAGTTTGCAGCTGAAAAGAAATTTTGTGTTCCCAACAAGCTAGGTGAAGGACGGCTTTCACACACAATTATCTCTCAGAACTGAGCATGTGGAGAGACTTTCGTTCATCTAGCACAAAGGGAACGGGTTGCAGGAGAAACTTTTACTCTGGTTTCTCAGTCTGTTTCCTAGTGCCGGGTTGAAGTTCCCGCAGTTTTCACTGTAAAACCGAGTTGGAGCCAGTCCTCCCCTTATATATGTATGGAGTGGAATTTGCAACTTAAAAGAAACTTTGTGTTCCCAACAAGCTAGGTGAAGGACAGCTTTCACACACACTTATCTCTCAGATCTGAGCATGTGGAGAGACGTTCGTTCATCTAGCACAAAGGGAACGGTTTGCAGGAGAAACTTTTTCTCTGGTTTCTCAGTCTGTTTCCTAGTGCCGGTTTGAAGTTCCTGCAGTTTTCACTGTAAAACCGATTTGAAGCTAGTACCTCCCCATATTTATGTATGGAATGGAGTTCGCATCTGAAAAGAAACTTTGTGTTCTAAACAAGCAAGGTGAAGGACGGCTTACACACACACATATCTCTCAGAACTGAGCATGTGGAGAGACGTTAGTTCATCTAGCTCAAAGGGAACGGGTTGCAGGAGAAAGTTTTACTCTGGTTTCTCAGTCTGTTTCCTAGTGCCGGTTTGAAGTTCCTGCAGTTTTCACTGTAAAACCGAGTTGGAGCTAGTACCTGACCATTTTTAAGTATGGAGTGGAGTTTGCAACTGAAAAGAAACTTTGTGTTCCCAACAAGCTAGTATAAGGACTTCTTTCACACATAATTAACTATCAGAACTGAGCATGTGGAGAGACGTTCGTTCATCTAGCACAAAGGGAACGGGTTGCAGGAGAAACTTTTACTCTGGTTTCTCTGTCTGTTTCCTAGTGCCGGTTTGAAGTTCCTGCAGTTTTCACTGTAAAACCGAGTTGGAGCTAGTACCTCCCCATATATATGTATGGAGTGGAGTTTGCAACTGAAAAGAAACTTTGTGTTCCCAACAAGCTAGGTGAAGGACGGCTTTCACACACACTTATCTCTCAGAACTGAGCATGTGGAGAGACGTTCGTTCATCTAGCACAAAGGGAACGGGTTGCAGGAGAAACTGTTACTCTGGATTCTCAGTCTGTTTCCTAGTGCCGGTTTGAAGTTCCTGCAGTTTTCACTGTAAAACCGAGTTGGAGCTAGTACCTCCCCATATATATGTATGGAGTGGAGTTTGCAACTGAAAAGAAACTTTGTGTTCCCAACAAGCTAGTTGAAGGACGGCTTTCACACACACTTATCTCTCAGAACTGAGCATGTGGAGAGACGTTCGTTTGTTTGGCACAAAGGGAAAGGGTTGCAGGGGAAAGTTTTACTCTGGTTTCTCAGTCTGTTTCCTAGTGCCGGTTTGAAGTTCCTGCAGTTTTCACTGTAAAACCGAGTTGGAGCTATTACCTCCCCATATATATGTATGGAGTGGAGTTTGCAACTGAAAAGAAACTTTGTGTTCCCAACAAGCTAGCTGAAGGAGGGCTTTCACACACAATTATCTCTCAGAACTGAGCATGTGGAGAGACGTTCGTTCATCTAGCACAAAGGGAACGGGTTGCAGGAGAAACTTTTACTCTGGTTTCTCAGTCTGTTTCCTAGTGCCGGTATGAAGTCCCTGCAGTTTTCACTGTAAAACCGAGATGGAGCTAGTACCTACCCATATATATGTATGGAGTGGAGTTTGCAAGTGAAAAGAAACTTTGTGTTCCCAACAAGCTAGTATAAGTTCGGCTTTCACACATACTTATCTCACAGAACTGAGCATTTGGAGAGACGTTCGTTCATCTAGCACAAAGGGAACGGGTTGCAGGAGAAACTTTTACTCTGGTTTCTCAGTCTGTTTCCTAGTGCCGGTTTGAAGTTCCCGCAGTTTTCACTGTAAAACCGAGTTGGAGCTAGTCCTCCCCATATATATGTATGGAGTGGAGTTTGCAACTGAAAAGAAACTTTGTGTTCCCAACAAGCTAGGTGAAGGACGGCTTTCACACACACTAATCTCTCAGATCTGAGCATGTGGAGAGACGATCGTTCATCTAGCACAAAGGGAACGGTTTGCAGGAGAAACTTTTACTCTGGTTTCTCAGTCTGTTTCCTAGTGCCGGTTTGAAGTTCCTGCAATTTTCACTGTAAAACCGATTTGGAGCTAGTACCTCCCCATATTTATATATGGAATGGAGTTCGCATCTGAAAAGAAACTTTGTGTTCTAAACAAGCAAGGTGAAGGACGGCTTACACACACACTTATCTCTCAGAACTGAGCATGTGGAGAGACGTTCGTTCATGTAGCTCAAAGGGAACGGGTTGCAGGAGAAACTTTTACTCTGGTTTCTCAGTCTGTTTCCTAGTGCCGGTTTGAAGTTCCTGCAGTTTTCACTGTAAAACCGAGTTGGAGCTAGTACCTGCCCATTTTTATGTATGGAGTGGAGTTTGCAAGTGAAAAGAAACTTTGTGTTCCCAACAATCTAGGTGAAGGACGGCTTTCACACACACTTATCCCTCAGAACTGAGCACGTGGATAGACGTTGGTTTATCGAGCACAAAGGGAACGGGTTGCAGGAGAAACTTTTACTCTGGTTTCTCAGTCTGTTTCCTAGTGCCGGTTTGAAGTTCCTGCAGTTTTCACTGTAAAACCGATTTGCAGCTAGTACCTCACCATATTTATGTATGGAATGGAGTTCGCATCTGAAAAGAAACTTTGTGTTCCCAACAATCTAGGTGAAGGACGGCTTTCACACACACTTATCCCTCAGAACTGAGCACGTGGATAGACGTTCGTTTATCTAGCACAAAGGGAACGGGTTGCAGGAGAAACTATTACTCTGGTTTCTCAGACTGTTTCCTAGTGCCGGTTTGAAGTTCCTGCAGTTTTCACTGTAAAACCGATTTGCAGCTAGTACCTCCCCATAATTATGTATGGAATGGAGTTCACATCTGAAAAGAAACTTTGTTTTCTCAACAAGCAAGGTGAAGTACGGCTTACACACACACTTATCTCTCAGAACTGAGCATGTGGAGAGACGTTCGTTCATCTAGCTAAATGGGAACGGGTTGCTGGAGAAACTTTTACTCTGGTTTCTCAGTCTGTATCCTTGTGCCGGTTTGAAGTTCCTGCAGTTTTCACTGTAAAACCGATTTGCAGCTAGTACCTCCCCATAATTATGTATGGAATGGAGTTCACATCTGAAAAGAAACTTTGTGTTCTCAACAAGCAAGGTGAAGTACGGCTTACACACACACTTATCTCTCAGAACTGAGCATGTGGAGAGACGTTCGTTCATCTAGCTCAAAGGGAACGGGTTGCAGGAGAAACTATTACTCTGGTTTCTCAGTCTGTTTCCTAGTGCCGGTTTGAAGTTCCCGCAGTTTTCACTGTAAAACCGATTTGGAGCTAGTACCTCCCCATATTTATGTATGGAATGGAGTTCGCATCTGAAAAGAAACTTTGTGTTCTAAACAAGCAAGTTGAAGGACGGCTTACACACACACTTATCTCTCAGAACTGAACATGTGGAGAGACGTTCGTTCATCTAGCTCAAAGGGAACGGGTTGCAGGAGAAACTTTTACTCTGGTTTCTCAGTCTGTTTCCTAGTGCCGGTTTGAATTTCCTGCAGTTTTCACTGTAAAACCGAGTTGGAGCTTGTACCTCCCCATATATATGTATGGAGTGGTGTTTGCAACTGAAAAGAAACTTTGTGTTCCCAACAAGCTAGGTGAAGGACGGCTTTCACACACACTTATCTCTCAGAACTGAGCATGTGGAGAGACGTTCGTTCATCTAGCACAAAGGGAACGGGTTGCAGGAGAAACTTTTACTCTGGTTTCCCAGTCTGTTTCCTAGTGCCGGTTTGAAGTTCCTGCAGTTTTCACTGTAAAACCGAGTTGGAGTTAGTACCTCCCCATATATATGTATGGAGTGGAGTTTGCAACTTAAAAGAAACTTTGTGTTCCCAACAAGCTAGGTGAAGGACGGCTTTCACTCATAATTATCTCTCAGAACTGAGCATGTGGAGAGACGTTCGTTCATCTAGCACAAAGGGAACGGGTTGCAGGAGAAACTTTTTCTCTGGTTTCTCAGTCTGTTTCCTAGTGCCGGTTTGAAGTTCCCGCAGTTTTCACTGTAAAACCGAGTTGGAGCTAGTCCTACCCATATATATGTATGGAGTGGAGTTTGCAACTGAAAAGAAACTTTGTGTTCCCAACAAGCAAGGTGAAGGACGGCTTTCACACACACTTATCTCTCAGAACTGAGCATGTGGAGAGACGTTCGTTCATCTAGCACAAAGAGAACGGGTTGCAAGGGAAACTTTAACTCTGGTTTCTCAGTCTGTTTCCTAGTGCCGGTTTGAAGTTCCCGCAGTTTTCACTGTAAAACCGTGTTGGAGCTAGTCCTCCCCATATATATGAATGGAGTGGAGTTTGCAACTGAAAAGAAACTTTGTGTTCCCTACAAGCTAGGTGAAGTACGGCTTTCACACACAATTATCTCTCAGATCTGAGCATGTGGAGAGACGTTCGTTCATCTAGCACAAAGGGAACGGGTTGCAGGAGAAACTTTTACTCTGGTTTCTCAGTCTGTTTCCTAGTGCTGGTTTGAAGTTCCTGAAATTTTCACTGTAAAATCGAGTTGGAGCTAGTACCTGACCATTTTTATGTATGGAGTGGAGTTTGTAAGTGAAAAGAAACTTTGTGTTCCCAACAAGATAGGTGAAGTACGGGTTTCACACACACTTATCTCTCAGAACTGAGCATGTGGAGAGACGTTTGTTCATCTAGCACGAAGGGAACGGGTTGCAGGAGAAACTTTTACTCTGGTTTCTCAGTCTGTTTCCTAGTGCCGGTTTGAAGTTCCTGCAGATTTCACTGTAAAACCGATTTGGAGCTAGTAACTCCCCATATTTATGTATGGAATGAAGTTCGCATCTGAAAAGAAACTTTGTGTTCTCAACATGCAAGGTGAAGTACGGCTTACACACACACTTATCTCTCAGAACTGAGCATGTGGAGAGACGTTCGATCATCTAGCTCAAAGGGAACGGGTTGCAGGAGAAACTTTTACTCTGGTTTCTCAATCTGTTTCCTAGTGCCGGTTTGAAGTTCCTGCAGTTTTCACCTTAAAACCGAGTTGGAGCTAGTACCTGCCCATTTTTATGTATGGAGTGGAGTTTGCAAGTGAAAAGAAACTTTGTTTTCCCAACAATCTAGGTGAAGGACGGCTTTCACACACACATATCATTCAGAACTGAGCACGTGGATAGACGTTCGTTTATCTAGCACAAAGGGAACGGGTTGCAGGAGAAACTTTTACTCTGGTTTCTCAGTCTGTTTCCTAGTGCCGGTTTGAAGTTCCCGCAGTTTTCACTGTAAAACCGAGTTGGAGCTAGTCCTCCCCATATATATGAATGGAGTGGAGTTTGCAACTGAAAAGAAACTTTGTGTTCCCTACAAGCTAGGTGAAGTACGGCTTTCACACACACTTATCTCTCAGATCTGAGCATGTGGAGAGACGTTCGTTCATCTAGCACAAAGGGAACGGGTTGCAGGAGAAACTTTTACTCTGGTTTCTCAGTCTGTTTCCTAGTGCTGGTTTGAAGTTCCTGAAATTTTCACTGTAAAATCGAGTTGGAGCTAGTACCTGCCCATTTTTATGTATGGAGTGGAGTTTGCAAGTGAAAAGAAACTTTGTGTTCCCAACAAGATAGGTGAAGTACGGGTTTCACACACACTTATCTCTCAGAACTGAGCATGTGGAGAGACGTTTGTTCATCTAGCACGAAGGGAACGGGTTGCAGGAGAAACTTTTACTCTGGTTTCTCAGTCTGTTTCCTAGTGCCGGTTTGAAGTTCCTGCATATTTCACTGTAAAACCGATTTGGAGCTAGTAACTCCCCATATTTATGTGTGGAATGAAGTTCGCATCTGAAAAGAAACTTTGTGTTCTCAAAATGCAAGGTGAAGTACGGCTTACACACACACTTATCTCTCAGAACTGAGCATGTGGAGAGACTTTCGATCATCTAGCTCAAAGGGAACGGGTTGCAGGAGAAACTTTTACTCTGGTTTCTCAGTCTGTTTCCTAGTGCCGGTTTGAAGTTCCTGCAGTTTTCACTGTAAAACCGAGTTGGAGCTAGTACCTGCCCATTTTTATGTATGGAGTGGAGTTTGCAAGTGAAAAGAAACTTTGTTTTCCCAACAATCTAGGTGAAGGACGGCTTTCACACACACATATCCCTCAGAACTGAGCACGTGGATAGACGTTCGTTTATCTAGCACAAAGGGAACGGGTTGCAGGAGAAACTTTTACTCTGGTTTCTCAGTCTGTTTCCTAGTGCCGGTTTGAAGTTCCTGCAGTTTTCACTTTAAAACCGAGTTTGAGCTAGTACATCCCCATATATATGTATGGTGTGGAGTTTGCAGCTGAAAAGAAATTTTGTGTTCCCAACAAGCTAGGTGAAGGACGGCTTTCACACACAATTATCTCTCAGAACTGAGCATGTGGAGAGACTTTCGTTCATCTAGCACAAAGGGAACGGGTTGCAGGAGAAACTTTTACTCTGGTTTCTCAGTCTGTTTCCTAGTGCCGGGTTGAAGTTCCCGCAGTTTTCACTGTAAAACCGAGTTGGAGCCAGTCCTCCCCTTATATATGTATGGAGTGGAATTTGCAACTTAAAAGAAACTTTGTGTTCCCAACAAGCTAGGTGAAGGACAGCTTTCACACACACTTATCTCTCAGATCTGAGCATGTGGAGAGACGTTCGTTCATCTAGCACAAAGGGAACGGTTTGCAGGAGAAACTTTTTCTCTGGTTTCTCAGTCTGTTTCCTAGTGCCGGTTTGAAGTTCCTGCAGTTTTCACTGTAAAACCGATTTGAAGCTAGTACCTCCCCATATTTATGTATGGAATGGAGTTCGCATCTGAAAAGAAACTTTGTGTTCTAAACAAGCAAGGTGAAGGACGGCTTACACACACACATATCTCTCAGAACTGAGCATGTGGAGAGACGTTAGTTCATCTAGCTCAAAGGGAACGGGTTGCAGGAGAAAGTTTTACTCTGGTTTCTCAGTCTGTTTCCTAGTGCCGGTTTGAAGTTCCTGCAGTTTTCACTGTAAAACCGAGTTGGAGCTAGTACCTGACCATTTTTAAGTATGGAGTGGAGTTTGCAACTGAAAAGAAACTTTGTGTTCCCAACAAGCTAGTATAAGGACTTCTTTCACACATAATTAACTATCAGAACTGAGCATGTGGAGAGACGTTCGTTCATCTAGCACAAAGGGAACGGGTTGCAGGAGAAACTTTTACTCTGGTTTCTCTGTCTGTTTCCTAGTGCCGGTTTGAAGTTCCTGCAGTTTTCACTGTAAAACCGAGTTGGAGCTAGTACCTCCCCATATATATGTATGGAGTGGAGTTTGCAACTGAAAAGAAACTTTGTGTTCCCAACAAGCTAGGTGAAGGACGGCTTTCACACACACTTATCTCTCAGAACTGAGCATGTGGAGAGACGTTCGTTCATCTAGCACAAAGGGAACGGGTTGCAGGAGAAACTGTTACTCTGGATTCTCAGTCTGTTTCCTAGTGCCGGTTTGAAGTTCCTGCAGTTTTCACTGTAAAACCGAGTTGGAGCTAGTACCTCCCCATATATATGAATGGAGTGGAGTTTGCAACTGAAAAGAAACTTTGTGTTCCCTACAAGCTAGGTGAAGTACGGCTTTCACACACACTTATCTCTCAGATCTGAGCATGTGGAGAGACGTTCGTTCATCTAGCACAAAGGGAACGGGTTGCAGGAGAAACTTTTACTCTGGTTTCTCAGTCTGTTTCCTAGTGCTGGTTTGAAGTTCCTGAAATTTTCACTGTAAAATCGAGTTGGAGCTAGTACCTGCCCATTTTTATGTATGGAGTGGAGTTTGCAAGTGAAAAGAAACTTTGTGTTCCCAACAAGATAGGTGAAGTACGGGTTTCACACACACTTATCTCTCAGAACTGAGCATGTGGAGAGACGTTTGTTCATCTAGCACGAAGGGAACGGGTTGCAGGAGAAACTTTTACTCTGGTTTCTCAGTCTGTTTCCTAGTGCCGGTTTGAAGTTCCTGCATATTTCACTGTAAAACCGATTTGGAGCTAGTAACTCCCCATATTTATGTGTGGAATGAAGTTCGCATCTGAAAAGAAACTTTGTGTTCTCAAAATGCAAGGTGAAGTACGGCTTACACACACACTTATCTCTCAGAACTGAGCATGTGGAGAGACTTTCGATCATCTAGCTCAAAGGGAACGGGTTGCAGGAGAAACTTTTACTCTGGTTTCTCAGTCTGTTTCCTAGTGCCGGTTTGAAGTTCCTGCAGTTTTCACTGTAAAACCGAGTTGGAGCTAGTACCTGCCCATTTTTATGTATGGAGTGGAGTTTGCAAGTGAAAAGAAACTTTGTTTTCCCAACAATCTAGGTGAAGGACGGCTTTCACACACACATATCCCTCAGAACTGAGCACGTGGATAGACGTTCGTTTATCTAGCACAAAGGGAACGGGTTGCAGGAGAAACTTTTACTCTGGTTTCTCAGTCTGTTTCCTAGTGCCGGTTTGAAGTTCCTGCAGTTTTCACTTTAAAACCGAGTTTGAGCTAGTACATCCCCATATATATGTATGGTGTGGAGTTTGCAGCTGAAAAGAAATTTTGTGTTCCCAACAAGCTAGGTGAAGGACGGCTTTCACACACAATTATCTCTCAGAACTGAGCATGTGGAGAGACTTTCGTTCATCTAGCACAAAGGGAACGGGTTGCAGGAGAAACTTTTACTCTGGTTTCTCAGTCTGTTTCCTAGTGCCGGTTTGAAGTTCCTGCAGTTTTCACTGTAAAACCGAGTTGGAGCTATTACCTCCCCATATATATGTATGGAGTGGAGTTTGCAACTGAAAAGAAACTTTGTGTTCCCAACAAGCTAGCTGAAGGAGGGCTTTCACACACAATTATCTCTCAGAACTGAGCATGTGGAGAGACGTTCGTTCATCTAGCACAAAGGGAACGGGTTGCAGGAGAAACTTTTACTCTGGTTTCTCAGTCTGTTTCCTAGTGCCGGTATGAAGTCCCTGCAGTTTTCACTGTAAAACCGAGATGGAGCTAGTACCTACCCATATATATGTATGGAGTGGAGTTTGCAAGTGAAAAGAAACTTTGTGTTCCCAACAAGCTAGTATAAGTTCGGCTTTCACACATACTTATCTCACAGAACTGAGCATTTGGAGAGACGTTCGTTCATCTAGCACAAAGGGAACGGGTTGCAGGAGAAACTTTTACTCTGGTTTCTCAGTCTGTTTCCTAGTGCCGGTTTGAAGTTCCCGCAGTTTTCACTGTAAAACCGAGTTGGAGCTAGTCCTCCACATATATATGTATGGAGTGGAGTTTGCAACTGAAAAGAAACTTTGTGTTCCCAACAAGCTAGGTGAAGGACGGCTTTCACACACACTAATCTCTCAGATCTGAGCATGTGGAGAGACGATCGTTCATCTAGCACAAAGGGAACGGTTTGCAGGAGAAACTTTTACTCTGGTTTCTCAGTCTGTTTCCTAGTGCCGGTTTGAAGTTCCTGCAATTTTCACTGTAAAACCGATTTGGAGCTAGTACCTCCCCATATTTATATATGGAATGGAGTTCGCATCTGAAAAGAAACTTTGTGTTCTAAACAAGCAAGGTGAAGGACGGCTTACACACACACTTATCTCTCAGAACTGAGCATGTGGAGAGACGTTCGTTCATGTAGCTCAAAGGGAACGGGTTGCAGGAGAAACTTTTACTCTGGTTTCTCTGTCTGTTTCCTAGTGCCGGTTTGAAGTTCCTGCAGTTTTCACTGTAAAACCGAGTTGGAGCTAGTACCTCCCCATATATATGTATGGAGTGGAGTTTGCAACTGAAAAGAAACTTTGTGTTCCCAACAAGCTAGGTGAAGGACGGCTTTCACACACACTTATCTCTCAGAACTGAGCATGTGGAGAGACGTTCGTTCATCTAGCACAAAGGGAACGGGTTGCAGGAGAAACTGTTACTCTGGATTCTCAGTCTGTTTCCTAGTGCCGGTTTGAAGTTCCTGCAGTTTTCACTGTAAAACCGAGTTGGAGCTAGTACCTCCCCATATATATGAATGGAGTGGAGTTTGCAACTGAAAAGAAACTTTGTGTTCCCTACAAGCTAGGTGAAGTACGGCTTTCACACACACTTATCTCTCAGATCTGAGCATGTGGAGAGACGTTCGTTCATCTAGCACAAAGGGAACGGGTTGCAGGAGAAACTTTTACTCTGGTTTCTCAGTCTGTTTCCTAGTGCTGGTTTGAAGTTCCTGAAATTTTCACTGTAAAATCGAGTTGGAGCTAGTACCTGCCCATTTTTATGTATGGAGTGGAGTTTGCAAGTGAAAAGAAACTTTGTGTTCCCAACAAGATAGGTGAAGTACGGGTTTCACACACACTTATCTCTCAGAACTGAGCATGTGGAGAGACGTTTGTTCATCTAGCACGAAGGGAACGGGTTGCAGGAGAAACTTTTACTCTGGTTTCTCAGTCTGTTTCCTAGTGCCGGTTTGAAGTTCCTGCATATTTCACTGTAAAACCGATTTGGAGCTAGTAACTCCCCATATTTATGTGTGGAATGAAGTTCGCATCTGAAAAGAAACTTTGTGTTCTCAAAATGCAAGGTGAAGTACGGCTTACACACACACTTATCTCTCAGAACTGAGCATGTGGAGAGACTTTCGATCATCTAGCTCAAAGGGAACGGGTTGCAGGAGAAACTTTTACTCTGGTTTCTCAGTCTGTTTCCTAGTGCCGGTTTGAAGTTCCTGCAGTTTTCACTGTAAAACCGAGTTGGAGCTAGTACCTGCCCATTTTTATGTATGGAGTGGAGTTTGCAAGTGAAAAGAAACTTTGTTTTCCCAACAATCTAGGTGAAGGACGGCTTTCACACACACATATCCCTCAGAACTGAGCACGTGGATAGACGTTCGTTTATCTAGCACAAAGGGAACGGGTTGCAGGAGAAACTTTTACTCTGGTTTCTCAGTCTGTTTCCTAGTGCCGGTTTGAAGTTCCTGCAGTTTTCACTTTAAAACCGAGTTTGAGCTAGTACATCCCCATATATATGTATGGTGTGGAGTTTGCAGCTGAAAAGAAATTTTGTGTTCCCAACAAGCTAGGTGAAGGACGGCTTTCACACACAATTATCTCTCAGAACTGAGCATGTGGAGAGACTTTCGTTCATCTAGCACAAAGGGAACGGGTTGCAGGAGAAACTTTTACTCTGGTTTCTCAGTCTGTTTCCTAGTGCCGGTTTGAAGTTCCTGCAGTTTTCACTGTAAAACCGAGTTGGAGCTATTACCTCCCCATATATATGTATGGAGTGGAGTTTGCAACTGAAAAGAAACTTTGTGTTCCCAACAAGCTAGCTGAAGGAGGGCTTTCACACACAATTATCTCTCAGAACTGAGCATGTGGAGAGACGTTCGTTCATCTAGCACAAAGGGAACGGGTTGCAGGAGAAACTTTTACTCTGGTTTCTCAGTCTGTTTCCTAGTGCCGGTATGAAGTCCCTGCAGTTTTCACTGTAAAACCGAGATGGAGCTAGTACCTACCCATATATATGTATGGAGTGGAGTTTGCAAGTGAAAAGAAACTTTGTGTTCCCAACAAGCTAGTATAAGTTCGGCTTTCACACATACTTATCTCACAGAATTGAGCATTTGGAGAGACGTTCGTTCATCTAGCACAAAGGGAACGGGTTGCAGGAGAAACTTTTACTCTGGTTTCTCAGTCTGTTTCCTAGTGCCGGTTTGAAGTTCCCGCAGTTTTCACTGTAAAACCGAGTTGGAGCTAGTCCTCCACATATATATGTATGGAGTGGAGTTTGCAACTGAAAAGAAACTTTGTGTTCCCAACAAGCTAGGTGAAGGACGGCTTTCACACACACTAATCTCTCAGATCTGAGCATGTGGAGAGACGATCGTTCATCTAGCACAAAGGGAACGGTTTGCAGGAGAAACTTTTACTCTGGTTTCTCAGTCTGTTTCCTAGTGCCGGTTTGAAGTTCCTGCAATTTTCACTGTAAAACCGATTTGGAGCTAGTACCTCCCCATATTTATATATGGAATGGAGTTCGCATCTGAAAAGAAACTTTGTGTTCTAAACAAGCAAGGTGAAGGACGGCTTACACACACACTTATCTCTCAGAACTGAGCATGTGGAGAGACGTTCGTTCATGTAGCTCAAAGGGAACGGGTTGCAGGAGAAACTTTTACTCTGGTTTCTCAGTCTGTTTCCTAGTGCCGGTTTGAAGTTCCTGCAGTTTTCACTGTAAAACCGAGTTGGAGCTAGTACCTGCCCATTTTTATGTATGGAGTGGAGTTTGCAAGTGAAAAGAAACTTTGTGTTCCCAACAATCTAGGTGAAGGACGGCTTTCACACACACTTATCCCTCAGAACTGAGCACGTGGATAGACGTTGGTTTATCGAGCACAAAGGGAACGGGATGCAGGAGAAACTTTTACTCTGGTTTCTCAGTCTGTTTCCTAGTGCCGGTTTGAAGTTCCTGCAGTTTTCACTGTAAAACCGATTTGCAGCTAGTACCTCACCATATTTATGTATGGAATGGAGTTCGCATCTGAAAAGAAACTTTGTGTTCCCAACAATCTAGGTGAAGGACGGCTTTCACACACACTTATCCCTCAGAACTGAGCACGTGGATAGACGTTCGTTTATCTAGCACAAAGGGAACGGGTTGCAGGAGAAACTATTACTCTGGTTTCTCAGACTGTTTCCTAGTGCCGGTTTGAAGTTCCTGCAGTTTTCACTGTAAAACCGATTTGCAGCTAGTACCTCCCCATAATTATGTATGGAATGGAGTTCACATCTGAAAAGAAACTTTGTTTTCTCAACAAGCAAGGTGAAGTACGGCTTACACACACACTTATCTCTCAGAACTGAGCATGTGGAGAGACGTTCGTTCATCTAGCTAAATGGGAACGGGTTGCTGGAGAAACTTTTACTCTGGTTTCTCAGTCTGTATCCTTGTGCCGGTTTGAAGTTCCTGCAGTTTTCACTGTAAAACCGATTTGCAGCTAGTACCTCCCCATAATTATGTATGGAATGGAGTTCACATCTGAAAAGAAACTTTGTGTTCTCAACAAGCAAGGTGAAGTACGGCTTACACACACACTTATCTCTCAGAACTGAGCATGTGGAGAGACGTTCGTTCATCTAGCTCAAAGGGAACGGGTTGCAGGAGAAACTATTACTCTGGTTTCTCAGTCTGTTTCCTAGTGCCGGTTTGAAGTTCCCGCAGTTTTCACTGTAAAACCGATTTGGAGCTAGTACCTCCCCATATTTATGTATGGAATGGAGTTCGCATCTGAAAAGAAACTTTGTGTTCTAAACAAGCAAGTTGAAGGACGGCTTACACACACACTTATCTCTCAGAACTGAACATGTGGAGAGACGTTCGTTCATCTAGCTCAAAGGGAACGGGTTGCAGGAGAAACTTTTACTCTGGTTTCTCAGTCTGTTTCCTAGTGCCGGTTTGAATTTCCTGCAGTTTTCACTGTAAAACCGAGTTGGAGCTTGTACCTCCCCATATATATGTATGGAGTGGTGTTTGCAACTGAAAAGAAACTTTGTGTTCCCAACAAGCTAGGTGAAGGACGGCTTTCACACACACTTATCTCTCAGAACTGAGCATGTGGAGAGACGTTCGTTCATCTAGCACAAAGGGAACGGGTTGCAGGAGAAACTTTTACTCTGGTTTCCCAGTCTGTTTCCTAGTGCCGGTTTGAAGTTCCTGCAGTTTTCACTGTAAAACCGAGTTGGAGTTAGTACCTCCCCATATATATGTATGGAGTGGAGTTTGCAACTTAAAAGAAACTTTGTGTTCCCAACAAGCTAGGTGAAGGACGGCTTTCACTCATAATTATCTCTCAGAACTGAGCATGTGGAGAGACGTTCGTTCATCTAGCACAAAGGGAACGGGTTGCAGGAGAAACTTTTTCTCTGGTTTCTCAGTCTGTTTCCTAGTGCCGGTTTGAAGTTCCCGCAGTTTTCACTGTAAAACCGAGTTGGAGCTAGTCCTACCCATATATATGTATGGAGTGGAGTTTGCAACTGAAAAGAAACTTTGTGTTCCCAACAAGCAAGGTGAAGGACGGCTTTCACACACACTTATCTCTCAGAACTGAGCATGTGGAGAGACGTTCGTTCATCTAGCACAAAGAGAACGGGTTGCAAGGGAAACTTTAACTCTGGTTTCTCAGTCTGTTTCCTAGTGCCGGTTTGAAGTTCCCGCAGTTTTCACTGTAAAACCGTGTTGGAGCTAGTCCTCCCCATATATATGAATGGAGTGGAGTTTGCAACTGAAAAGAAACTTTGTGTTCCCTACAAGCTAGGTGAAGTACGGCTTTCACACACAATTATCTCTCAGATCTGAGCATGTGGAGAGACGTTCGTTCATCTAGCACAAAGGGAACGGGTTGCAGGAGAAACTTTTACTCTGGTTTCTCAGTCTGTTTCCTAGTGCTGGTTTGAAGTTCCTGAAATTTTCACTGTAAAATCGAGTTGGAGCTAGTACCTGACCATTTTTATGTATGGAGTGGAGTTTGTAAGTGAAAAGAAACTTTGTGTTCCCAACAAGATAGGTGAAGTACGGGTTTCACACACACTTATCTCTCAGAACTGAGCATGTGGAGAGACGTTTGTTCATCTAGCACGAAGGGAACGGGTTGCAGGAGAAACTTTTACTCTGGTTTCTCAGTCTGTTTCCTAGTGCCGGTTTGAAGTTCCTGCAGATTTCACTGTAAAACCGATTTGGAGCTAGTAACTCCCCATATTTATGTATGGAATGAAGTTCGCATCTGAAAAGAAACTTTGTGTTCTCAACATGCAAGGTGAAGTACGGCTTACACACACACTTATCTCTCAGAACTGAGCATGTGGAGAGACGTTCGATCATCTAGCTCAAAGGGAACGGGTTGCAGGAGAAACTTTTACTCTGGTTTCTCAATCTGTTTCCTAGTGCCGGTTTGAAGTTCCTGCAGTTTTCACCTTAAAACCGAGTTGGAGCTAGTACCTGCCCATTTTTATGTATGGAGTGGAGTTTGCAAGTGAAAAGAAACTTTGTTTTCCCAACAATCTAGGTGAAGGACGGCTTTCACACACACATATCATTCAGAACTGAGCACGTGGATAGACGTTCGTTTATCTAGCACAAAGGGAACGGGTTGCAGGAGAAACTTTTACTCTGGTTTCTCAGTCTGTTTCCTAGTGCCGGTTTGAAGTTCCCGCAGTTTTCACTGTAAAACCGAGTTGGAGCTAGTCCTCCCCATATATATGAATGGAGTGGAGTTTGCAACTGAAAAGAAACTTTGTGTTCCCTACAAGCTAGGTGAAGTATGGCTTTCACACACACTTATCTCTCAGATCTGAGCATGTGGAGAGACGTTCGTTCATCTAGCACAAAGGGAACGGGTTGCAGGAGAAACTTTTACTCTGGTTTCTCAGTCTGTTTCCTAGTGCTGGTTTGAAGTTCCTGAAATTTTCACTGTAAAATCGAGTTGGAGCTAGTACCTGCCCATTTTTATGTATGGAGTGGAGTTTGCAAGTGAAAAGAAACTTTGTGTTCCCAACAAGATAGGTGAAGTACGGGTTTCACACACACTTATCTCTCAGAACTGAGCATGTGGAGAGACGTTTGTTCATCTAGCACGAAGGGAACGGGTTGCAGGAGAAACTTTTACTCTGGTTTCTCAGTCTGTTTCCTAGTGCCGGTTTGAAGTTCCTGCATATTTCACTGTAAAACCGATTTGGAGCTAGTAACTCCCCATATTTATGTGTGGAATGAAGTTCGCATCTGAAAAGAAACTTTGTGTTCTCAAAATGCAAGGTGAAGTACGGCTTACACACACACTTATCTCTCAGAACTGAGCATGTGGAGAGACTTTCGATCATCTAGCTCAAAGGGAACGGGTTGCAGGAGAAACTTTTACTCTGGTTTCTCAGTCTGTTTCCTAGTGCCGGTTTGAAGTTCCTGCAGTTTTCACTGTAAAACCGAGTTGGAGCTAGTACCTGCCCATTTTTATGTATGGAGTGGAGTTTGCAAGTGAAAAGAAACTTTGTTTTCCCAACAATCTAGGTGAAGGACGGCTTTCACACACACATATCCCTCAGAACTGAGCACGTGGATAGACGTTCGTTTATCTAGCACAAAGGGAACGGGTTGCAGGAGAAACTTTTACTCTGGTTTCTCAGTCTGTTTCCTAGTGCCGGTTTGAAGTTCCTGCAGTTTTCACTTTAAAACCGAGTTTGAGCTAGTACATCCCCATATATATGTATGGTGTGGAGTTTGCAGCTGAAAAGAAATTTTGTGTTCCCAACAAGCTAGGTGAAGGACGGCTTTCACACACAATTATCTCTCAGAACTGAGCATGTGGAGAGACTTTCGTTCATCTAGCACAAAGGGAACGGGTTGCAGGAGAAACTTTTACTCTGGTTTCTCAGTCTGTTTCCTAGTGCCGGGTTGAAGTTCCCGCAGTTTTCACTGTAAAACCGAGTTGGAGCCAGTCCTCCCCTTATATATGTATGGAGTGGAATTTGCAACTTAAAAGAAACTTTGTGTTCCCAACAAGCTAGGTGAAGGACAGCTTTCACACACACTTATCTCTCAGATCTGAGCATGTGGAGAGACGTTCGTTCATCTAGCACAAAGGGAACGGTTTGCAGGAGAAACTTTTTCTCTGGTTTCTCAGTCTGTTTCCTAGTGCCGGTTTGAAGTTCCTGCAGTTTTCACTGTAAAACCGATTTGAAGCTAGTACCTCCCCATATTTATGTATGGAATGGAGTTCGCATCTGAAAAGAAACTTTGTGTTCTAAACAAGCAAGGTGAAGGACGGCTTACACACACACATATCTCTCAGAACTGAGCATGTGGAGAGACGTTAGTTCATCTAGCTCAAAGGGAACGGGTTGCAGGAGAAAGTTTTACTCTGGTTTCTCAGTCTGTTTCCTAGTGCCGGTTTGAAGTTCCTGCAGTTTTCACTGTAAAACCGAGTTGGAGCTAGTACCTGACCATTTTTAAGTATGGAGTGGAGTTTGCAACTGAAAAGAAACTTTGTGTTCCCAACAAGCTAGTATAAGGACTTCTTTCACACATAATTAACTATCAGAACTGAGCATGTGGAGAGACGTTCGTTCATCTAGCACAAAGGGAACGGGTTGCAGGAGAAACTTTTACTCTGGTTTCTCTGTCTGTTTCCTAGTGCCGGTTTGAAGTTCCTGCAGTTTTCACTGTAAAACCGAGTTGGAGCTAGTACCTCCCCATATATATGTATGGAGTGGAGTTTGCAACTGAAAAGAAACTTTGTGTTCCCAACAAGCTAGGTGAAGGACGGCTTTCACACACACTTATCTCTCAGAACTGAGCATGTGGAGAGACGTTCGTTCATCTAGCACAAAGGGAACGGGTTGCAGGAGAAACTGTTACTCTGGATTCTCAGTCTGTTTCCTAGTGCCGGTTTGAAGTTCCTGCAGTTTTCACTGTAAAACCGAGTTGGAGCTAGTACCTCCCCATATATATGAATGGAGTGGAGTTTGCAACTGAAAAGAAACTTTGTGTTCCCTACAAGCTAGGTGAAGTACGGCTTTCACACACACTTATCTCTCAGATCTGAGCATGTGGAGAGACGTTCGTTCATCTAGCACAAAGGGAACGGGTTGCAGGAGAAACTTTTACTCTGGTTTCTCAGTCTGTTTCCTAGTGCTGGTTTGAAGTTCCTGAAATTTTCACTGTAAAATCGAGTTGGAGCTAGTACCTGCCCATTTTTATGTATGGAGTGGAGTTTGCAAGTGAAAAGAAACTTTGTGTTCCCAACAAGATAGGTGAAGTACGGGTTTCACACACACTTATCTCTCAGAACTGAGCATGTGGAGAGACGTTTGTTCATCTAGCACGAAGGGAACGGGTTGCAGGAGAAACTTTTACTCTGGTTTCTCAGTCTGTTTCCTAGTGCCGGTTTGAAGTTCCTGCATATTTCACTGTAAAACCGATTTGGAGCTAGTAACTCCCCATATTTATGTGTGGAATGAAGTTCGCATCTGAAAAGAAACTTTGTGTTCTCAAAATGCAAGGTGAAGTACGGCTTACACACACACTTATCTCTCAGAACTGAGCATGTGGAGAGACTTTCGATCATCTAGCTCAAAGGGAACGGGTTGCAGGAGAAACTTTTACTCTGGTTTCTCAGTCTGTTTCCTAGTGCCGGTTTGAAGTTCCTGCAGTTTTCACTGTAAAACCGAGTTGGAGCTAGTACCTGCCCATTTTTATGTATGGAGTGGAGTTTGCAAGTGAAAAGAAACTTTGTTTTCCCAACAATCTAGGTGAAGGACGGCTTTCACACACACATATCCCTCAGAACTGAGCACGTGGATAGACGTTCGTTTATCTAGCACAAAGGGAACGGGTTGCAGGAGAAACTTTTACTCTGGTTTCTCAGTCTGTTTCCTAGTGCCGGTTTGAAGTTCCTGCAGTTTTCACTTTAAAACCGAGTTTGAGCTAGTACATCCCCATATATATGTATGGTGTGGAGTTTGCAGCTGAAAAGAAATTTTGTGTTCCCAACAAGCTAGGTGAAGGACGGCTTTCACACACAATTATCTCTCAGAACTGAGCATGTGGAGAGACTTTCGTTCATCTAGCACAAAGGGAACGGGTTGCAGGAGAAACTTTTACTCTGGTTTCTCAGTCTGTTTCCTAGTGCCGGGTTGAAGTTCCCGCAGTTTTCACTGTAAAACCGAGTTGGAGCCAGTCCTCCCCTTATATATGTATGGAGTGGAATTTGCAACTTAAAAGAAACTTTGTGTTCCCAACAAGCTAGGTGAAGGACAGCTTTCACACACACTTATCTCTCAGATCTGAGCATGTGGAGAGACGTTCGTTCATCTAGCACAAAGGGAACGGTTTGCAGGAGAAACTTTTTCTCTGGTTTCTCAGTCTGTTTCCTAGTGCCGGTTTGAAGTTCCTGCAGTTTTCACTGTAAAACCGATTTGAAGCTAGTACCTCCCCATATTTATGTATGGAATGGAGTTCGCATCTGAAAAGAAACTTTGTGTTCTAAACAAGCAAGGTGAAGGACGGCTTACACACACACATATCTCTCAGAACTGAGCATGTGGAGAGACGTTAGTTCATCTAGCTCAAAGGGAACGGGTTGCAGGAGAAAGTTTTACTCTGGTTTCTCAGTCTGTTTCCTAGTGCCGGTTTGAAGTTCCTGCAGTTTTCACTGTAAAACCGAGTTGGAGCTAGTACCTGACCATTTTTAAGTATGGAGTGGAGTTTGCAACTGAAAAGAAACTTTGTGTTCCCAACAAGCTAGTATAAGGACTTCTTTCACACATAATTTACTATCAGAACTGAGCATGTGGAGAGACGTTCGTTCATCTAGCACAAAGGGAACGGGTTGCAGGAGAAACTTTTACTCTGGTTTCTCTGTCTGTTTCCTAGTGCCGGTTTGAAGTTCCTGCAGTTTTCACTGTAAAACCGAGTTGGAGCTAGTACCTCCCCATATATATGTATGGAGTGGAGTTTGCAACTGAAAAGAAACTTTGTGTTCCCAACAAGCTAGGTGAAGGACGGCTTTCACACACACTTATCTCTCAGAACTGAGCATGTGGAGAGACGTTCGTTCATCTAGCACAAAGGGAACGGGTTGCAGGAGAAACTGTTACTCTGGATTCTCAGTCTGTTTCCTAGTGCCGGTTTGAAGTTCCTGCAGTTTTCACTGTAAAACCGAGTTGGAGCTAGTACCTCCCCATATATATGTATGGAGTGGAGTTTGCAACTGAAAAGAAACTTTGTGTTCCCAACAAGCTAGTTGAAGGACGGCTTTCACACACACTTATCTCTCAGAACTGAGCATGTGGAGAGACGTTCGTTTGTTTGGCACAAAGGGAAAGGGTTGCAGGGGAAAGTTTTACTCTGGTTTCTCAGTCTGTTTCCTAGTGCCGGTTTGAAGTTCCTGCAGTTTTCACTGTAAAACCGAGTTGGAGCTATTACCTCCCCATATATATGTATGGAGTGGAGTTTGCAACTGAAAAGAAACTTTGTGTTCCCAACAAGCTAGCTGAAGGAGGGCTTTCACACACAATTATCTCTCAGAACTGAGCATGTGGAGAGACGTTCGTTCATCTAGCACAAAGGGAACGGGTTGCAGGAGAAACTTTTACTCTGGTTTCTCAGTCTGTTTCCTAGTGCCGGTATGAAGTCCCTGCAGTTTTCACTGTAAAACCGAGATGGAGCTAGTACCTACCCATATATATGTATGGAGTGGAGTTTGCAAGTGAAAAGAAACTTTGTGTTCCCAACAAGCTAGTATAAGTTCGGCTTTCACACATACTTATCTCTCAGAACTGAGCATTTGGAGAGACGTTCGTTCATCTAGCACAAAGGGAACGGGTTGCAGGAGAAACTTTTACTCTGGTTTCTCAGTCTGTTTCCTAGTGCCGGTTTGAAGTTCCCGCAGTTTTCACTGTAAAACCGAGTTGGAGCTAGTCCTCCCCATATATATGTATGGAGTGGAGTTTGCAACTGAAAAGAAACTTTGTGTTCCCAACAAGCTAGGTGAAGGACGGCTTTCACACACACTAATCTCTCAGATCTGAGCATGTGGAGAGACGATCGTTCATCTAGCACAAAGGGAACGGTTTGCAGGAGAAACTTTTACTCTGGTTTCTCAGTCTGTTTCCTAGTGCCGGTTTGAAGTTCCTGCAATTTTCACTGTAAAACCGATTTGGAGCTAGTACCTCCCCATATTTATATATGGAATGGAGTTCGCATCTGAAAAGAAACTTTGTGTTCTAAACAAGCAAGGTGAAGGACGGCTTACACACACACTTATCTCTCAGAACTGAGCATGTGGAGAGACGTTCGTTCATGTAGCTCAAAGGGAACGGGTTGCAGGAGAAACTTTTACTCTGGTTTCTCAGTCTGTTTCCTAGTGCCGGTTTGAAGTTCCTGCAGTTTTCACTGTAAAACCGAGTTGGAGCTAGTACCTGCCCATTTTTATGTATGGAGTGGAGTTTGCAAGTGAAAAGAAACTTTGTGTTCCCAACAATCTAGGTGAAGGACGGCTTTCACACACACTTATCCCTCAGAATTGAGCACGTGGATAGACGTTGGTTTATCGAGCACAAAGGGAACGGGTTGCAGGAGAAACTTTTACTCTGGTTTCTCAGTCTGTTTCCTAGTGCCGGTTTGAAGTTCCTGCAGTTTTCACTGTAAAACCGATTTGCAGCTAGTACCTCACCATATTTATGTATGGAATGGAGTTCGCATCTGAAAAGAAACTTTGTGTTCCCAACAATCTAGGTGAAGGACGGCTTTCACACACACTTATCCCTCAGAACTGAGCACGTGGATAGACGTTCGTTTATCTAGCACAAAGGGAACGGGTTGCAGGAGAAACTATTACTCTGGTTTCTCAGACTGTTTCCTAGTGCCGGTTTGAAGTTCCTGCAGTTTTCACTGTAAAACCGATTTGCAGCTAGTACCTCCCCATAATTATGTATGGAATGGAGTTCACATCTGAAAAGAAACTTTGTTTTCTCAACAAGCAAGGTGAAGTACGGCTTACACACACACTTATCTCTCAGAACTGAGCATGTGGAGAGACGTTCGTTCATCTAGCTAAATGGGAACGGGTTGCTGGAGAAACTTTTACTCTGGTTTCTCAGTCTGTATCCTTGTGCCGGTTTGAAGTTCCTGCAGTTTTCACTGTAAAACCGATTTGCAGCTAGTACCTCCCCATAATTATGTATGGAATGGAGTTCACATCTGAAAAGAAACTTTGTGTTCTCAACAAGCAAGGTGAAGTACGGCTTACACACACACTTATCTCTCAGAACTGAGCATGTGGAGAGACGTTCGTTCATCTAGCTCAAAGGGAACGGGTTGCAGGAGAAACTATTACTCTGGTTTCTCAGTCTGTTTCCTAGTGCCGGTTTGAAGTTCCCGCAGTTTTCACTGTAAAACCGATTTGGAGCTAGTACCTCCCCATATTTATGTATGGAATGGAGTTCGCATCTGAAAAGAAACTTTGTGTTCTAAACAAGCAAGTTGAAGGACGGCTTACACACACACTTATCTCTCAGAACTGAACATGTGGAGAGACGTTCGTTCATCTAGCTCAAAGGGAACGGGTTGCAGGAGAAACTTTTACTCTGGTTTCTCAGTCTGTTTCCTAGTGCCGGTTTGAATTTCCTGCAGTTTTCACTGTAAAACCGAGTTGGAGCTTGTACCTCCCCATATATATGTATGGAGTGGTGTTTGCAACTGAAAAGAAACTTTGTGTTCCCAACAAGCTAGGTGAAGGACGGCTTTCACACACACTTATCTCTCAGAACTGAGCATGTGGAGAGACGTTCGTTCATCTAGCACAAAGGGAACGGGTTGCAGGAGAAACTTTTACTCTGGTTTCCCAGTCTGTTTCCTAGTGCCGGTTTGAAGTTCCTGCAGTTTTCACTGTAAAACCGAGTTGGAGTTAGTACCTCCCCATATATATGTATGGAGTGGAGTTTGCAACTTAAAAGAAACTTTGTGTTCCCAACAAGCTAGGTGAAGGACGGCTTTCACTCATAATTATCTCTCAGAACTGAGCATGTGTAGAGACGTTCGTTCATCTAGCACAAAGGGAACGGGTTGCAGGAGAAACTTTTTCTCTGGTTTCTCAGTCTGTTTCCTAGTGCCGGTTTGAAGTTCCCGCAGTTTTCACTGTAAAACCGAGTTGGAGCTAGTCCTACCCATATATATGTATGGAGTGGAGTTTGCAACTGAAAAGAAACTTTGTGTTCCCAACAAGCAAGGTGAAGGACGGCTTTCACACACACTTATCTCTCAGAACTGAGCATGTGGAGAGACGTTCGTTCATCTAGCACAAAGAGAACGGGTTGCAAGGGAAACTTTAACTCTGGTTTCTCAGTCTGTTTCCTAGTGCCGGTTTGAAGTTCCCGCAGTTTTCACTGTAAAACCGTGTTGGAGCTAGTCCTCCCCATATATATGAATGGAGTGGAGTTTGCAACTGAAAAGAAACTTTGTGTTCCCTACAAGCTAGGTGAAGTACGGCTTTCACACACAATTATCTCTCAGATCTGAGCATGTGGAGAGACGTTCGTTCATCTAGCACAAAGGGAACGGGTTGCAGGAGAAACTTTTACTCTGGTTTCTCAGTCTGTTTCCTAGTGCTGGTTTGAAGTTCCTGAAATTTTCACTGTAAAATCGAGTTGGAGCTAGTACCTGACCATTTTTATGTATGGAGTGGAGTTTGTAAGTGAAAAGAAACTTTGTGTTCCCAACAAGATAGGTGAAGTACGGGTTTCACACACACTTATCTCTCAGAACTGAGCATGTGGAGAGACGTTTGTTCATCTAGCACGAAGGGAACGGGTTGCAGGAGAAACTTTTACTCTGGTTTCTCAGTCTGTTTCCTAGTGCCGGTTTGAAGTTCCTGCAGATTTCACTGTAAAACCGATTTGGAGCTAGTAACTCCCCATATTTATGTATGGAATGAAGTTCGCATCTGAAAAGAAACTTTGTGTTCTCAACATGCAAGGTGAAGTACGGCTTACACACACACTTATCTCTCAGAACTGAGCATGTGGAGAGACGTTCGATCATCTAGCTCAAAGGGAACGGGTTGCAGGAGAAACTTTTACTCTGGTTTCTCAATCTGTTTCCTAGTGCCGGTTTGAAGTTCCTGCAGTTTTCACCTTAAAACCGAGTTGGAGCTAGTACTTCCCCATATATATGTATGGAGTGGAGTTTGCAACTAAAAAGAAACTTTGTGTTCCCAACAAGCTAGGTGAAGGACGGCTTTCACACACACTTATCTCTCAGAACTGAGCATGTGGAGAGACGTTCGTTCATCTAGCACAAAGGGAACGGGTTGCAGGAGAAACTTTTACTCTGGTTTCTCAGTCTGTTTCCTAGTGCCGGTATGAAGTTCCTGCAGTTTTCACTGTAAAACCGAGTTGGAGCTAGTACCTGCCCATTTTTATGTATGGAGTGGAGTTTGCAAGTGAAAAGAAACTTTGTTTTCCCAACAATCTAGGTGAAGGACGGCTTTCACACACACATATCATTCAGAACTGAGCACGTGGATAGACGTTCGTTTATCTAGCACAAAGGGAACGGGTTGCAGGAGAAACTTTTACTCTGGTTTCTCAGTCTGTTTCCTAGTGCCGGTTTGAAGTTCCTGCAGTTTTCACTTTAAAACCGAGTTTGAGCTAGTACATCCCCATATATATGTATGGAGTGGAGTTTGCAGCTGAAAAGAAATTTTGTGTTCCCAAAAAGCTAGGTGAAGGACGGGTTTCACACACAATTATCTCTCAGAACTGAGCATGTGGAGAGACTTTCGTTCATCTAGCACAAAGGGAACGGGTTGCAGGAGAAACTTTTACTCTGGTTTCTCAGTCTGTTTCCTAGTGCCGGTTTGAAGTTCCCGCAGTTTTCACTGTAAAACCGAGTTGGAGCTAGTCCTCCCCTTATATATGTATGGAGTGGAGTTTGCAACTTAAAAGAAACTTTGTGTTCCCAACAAGCTAGGTGAAGGACGGCTTTCACACACACTTATCTCTCAGATCTGAGCATGTGGAGAGACGTTCGTTCATCTAGCACAAAGGGAACGGTTTGCAGGAGAAACTTTTACTCTGGTTTCTCAGTCTGTTTCCTAGTGCCGGTTTGAAGTTCCTGCAGTTTTCACTGTAAAACCGATTTGAAGCTAGTACCTCCCCATATTTATGTATGGAATGGAGTTCGCATCTGAAAAGAAACTTTGTGTTCTAAACAAGCAAGGTGAAGGACGGCTTACACACACACATATCTCTCAGAACTGAGCATGTGGAGAGACGTTATTTCATCTAGCTCAAAGGGAACGGGTTGCAGGAGAAAGTTTTACTCTGGTTTCTCAGTCTGTTTCCTAGTGCCGGTTTGAAGTTCCTGCAGTTTTCACTGTAAAACCGAGTTGGAGCTAGTACCTGACCATTTTTATGTATGGAGTGGAGTTTGCAACTGAAAAGAAACTTTGTGTTCCCAACAAGCTAGTATAAGGACTTCTTTCACACATAATTAACTATCAGAACTGAGCATGTGGAGAGACGTTCGTTCATCTAGCACAAAGGGAACGGGTTGCAGGAGAAACTTTTACTCTGGTTTCTCAGTCTGTTTCCTAGTGCCGGTATGAATTTCCTTCAGTTTTCACTGTAAAACCGAGTTGGAGCTAGTACCTGCCCATTTTTATGTATGGAGTGGAGTTTGCAAGTGAAAAGAAACTTTGTTTTCCCAACAATCTAGGTGAAGGACGGCTTTCACACACACATATCATTCAGAACTGAGCACGTGGATAGACGTTCGTTTATCTAGCACAAAGGGAACGGGTTGCAGGAGAAACTTTTACTCTGGTTTCTCAGTCTGTTTCCTAGTGCCGGTTTGAAGTTCCTGCAGATTTCACTGTAAAACCGATTTGGAGCTAGTAACTCCCCATATTTATGTATGGAATGAAGTTCGCATCTGAAAAGAAACTTTGTGTTCTCAACATGCAAGGTGAAGTACGGCTTACACACACACTTATCTCTCAGAACTGAGCATGTGGAGAGACGTTCGATCATCTAGCTCAAAGGGAACGGGTTGCAGGAGAAACTTTTACTCTGGTTTCTCAGTCTGTTTCCTAGTGCCGGTTTGAAGTTCCTGCAGTTTTCACTGTAAAACCGAGTTGGAGCTAGTACTTCCCCATATATATATATGGAGTGGAGTTTGCAACTAAAAAGAAACTTTGTGTTCCCAACAAGCTAGGTGAAGGACGGCTTTCACACACACTTATCTCTCAGAACTGAGCATGTGGAGAGACGTTCGTTCATCTAGCACAAAGGGAACGGGTTGCAGGAGAAACTTTTACTCTGGTTTCTCAGTCTGTTTCCTAGTGCCGGTATGAAGTTCCTGCAGTTTTCACTGTAAAACCGAGTTGGAGCTAGTACCTGCCCATTTTTATGTATGGAGTGGAGTTTGCAAGTGAAAAGAAACTTTGTTTTCCCAACAATCTAGGTGAAGGACGGCTTTCACACACACATATCATTCAGAACTGAGCACGTGGATAGACGTTCGTTTATCTAGCACAAAGGGAACGGGTTGCAGGAGAAACTTTTACTCTGGTTTCTCAGTCTGTTTCCTAGTGCCGGTTTGAAGTTCCTGCAGTTTTCACTTTAAAACCGAGTTTGAGCTAGTACATCCCCATATATATGTATGGAGTGGAGTTTGCAGCTGAAAAGAAATTTTGTGTTCCCAACAAGCTAGGTGAAGGACGGGTTTCACACACAATTATCTCTCAGAACTGAGCATGTGGAGAGACTTTCGTTCATCTAGCACAAAGGGAACGGGTTGCAGGAGAAACTTTTTCTCTGGTTTCTCAGTCTGTTTCCTAGTGCCGGTTTGAAGTTCCCGCAGTTTTCACTGTAAAACCGAGTTGGAGCTAGTCCTCCCCTTATATATGTATGGAGTGGAGTTTGCAACTTAAAAGAAACTTTGTGTTCCCAACAAGCTAGGTGAAGGACGGCTTTCACACACACTTATCTCTCAGATCTGAGCATGTGGAGAGACGTTCGTTCATCTAGCACAAAGGGAACGGTTTGCAGGAGAAACTTTTACTCTGGTTTCTCAGTCTGTTTCCTAGTGCCGGTTTGAAGTTCCTGCAGTTTTCACTTTAAAACCGATTTGAAGCTAGTACCTCCCCATATTTATGTATGGAAGGGAGTTCGCATCTGAAAAGATACTTTGTGTTCTAAACAAGCAAGGTGAAGGACGGCTTACACACACACATATCTCTCAGAACTGAGCATGTGGAGAGACGTTAGTTCATCTAGCTCAAAGGGAACGGGTTGCAGGAGAAAGTTTTACTCTGGTTTCTCAGTCTGTTTCCTAGTGCCGGTTTGAAGTTCCTGCAGTTTTCACTGTAAAACCGAGTTGGAGCTAGTACCTGACCATTTTTATGTATGGAGTGGAGTTTGCAACTGAAAAGAAACTTTGTGTTCCCAACAAGCTAGTATAAGGACTTCTTTCACACATAATTAACTATCAGAACTGAGCATGTGGAGAGACGTTCGTTCATCTAGCACAAAGGGAACGGGTTGCAGGAGAAACTTTTACTCTGGTTTCTCTGTCTGTTTCCTAGTGCCAGTTTGAAGTTCCTGCAGTTTTCACTGTAAAACCGAGTTGGAGCTAGTACCTCCCCATATATATGTATGGAGTGGAGTTTGCAACTGAAAAGAAACTTTGTGTTCCCAACAAGCTAGGTGAAGGACGGCTTTCACACACACTTATCTCTCAGAACTGAGCATGTGGAGAGACGTTCGTTCATCTAGCACAAAGGGAACGGGTTGCAGGAGAAACTGTTACTCTGGATTCTCAGTCTGTTTCCTAGTGCCGGTTTGAAGTTCCCGCAGTTTTCACTGTAAAACCGAGTTGGAGCTAGTACCTCCCCATATATATGTATGGAGTGGAGTTTGCAACTGAAAAGAAACTTTGTGTTCCCAACAAGCTAGTTAAAGGACGGCTTTCACACACACTTATCTCTCAGAACTGAGCATGTGGAGAGACGTTCGTTTGTTTGGCACAAAGGGAAAGGGTTGCAGGGGAAAGTTTTACTCTGGTTTCTCAGTCTGTTTCCTAGTGCCGGTTTGAAGTTCCTGCAGTTTTCACTGTAAAACCGAGTTGGAGTTATTACCTCCCCATATATATGTATGGAGTGGAGTTTGCAACTGAAAAGAAACTTTGTGTTCCCAACAAGCTAGCTGAAGGATGGCTTTCACACACAATTATCTCTCAGAACTGAGCATGTGGAGAGACGTTCGTTCATCTAGCACAAAGGGAACGGGTTGCAGGAGAAACTTTTACTCTGGTTTCTCAGTCTGTTTCCTAGTGCCGGTATGAAGTCCCTGCAGTTTTCACTGTAAAACCGATTTGGAGCTAGTACCTACCCATATATATGTATGGAGTGGAGTTTGCAAGTGAAAAGAAACTTTGTGTTCCCAACAAGCTAGTATAAGGTCGGCTTTCACACATACTTATCTCTCAGAACTGAGCATTTGGAGAGACGTTCGTTCATCTAGCACAAAGGGAACGGGTTGCAGGAGAAACTTTTACTCTGGTTTCTCAGTCTGTTTCCTAGTGCCGGTTTGAAGTTCCCGCAGTTTTCACTGTAAAACCGAGTTGGAGCTAGTCCTCCCCATATATATGTATGGAGTGGAGTTTGCAACTGAAAAGAAACTTTGTGTTCCCAACAAGCTATATGAAGTACGGCTTTCACACACACTTATCTCTCAGAACTGAGCATGTGGAGAGACTTTCCTTCATCTAGCACAAAGGGAACGGGTTGCAGGAGAAACTTTTACTCTGGTTTCTCAGTCTGTTTCCTAGTGCTGGTTTGAAGTTCCCGCAGTTTTCACTGTAAAACCGAGTTGGAGCTAGTCCTCCCCTTATATATGTATGGAGTGGAGTTTGCAACTTAAAAGAAACTTTGTGTTCCCAACAAGCTAGGTGAAGGACGGCTTTCACACACACTTATCTCTCAGATCTTAGCATGTGGAGAGACGTTCGTTCATCTAGCACAAAGGGAACGGTTTGCAGGAGAAACTTTTACTCTGGTTTCTCAGTCTGTTTCCTAGTGCCGGTTTGAAGTTCCTGCAATTTTCACTGTAAAACCGATTTGGAGCTAGTACCTCCCCATATTTATATATGGAATGGAGTTCGCATCTGAAAAGAAACTTTGTGTTCTAAACAAGCAAGGTGAAGGACGGCTTACACACACACTTATCTCTCAGAACTGAGCATGTGGAGAGACGTTCGTTCATGTAGCTCAAAGGGAACTGGTTGCAGGAGAAAGTTTTACTCTGGTTTCTCAGTCTGTTTCCTAGTGCCGGTTTGAAGTTCCTGCAGTTTTCACTGTAAAACCGAGTTGGAGCTAGTACCTGCCCATTTTTATGTATGGAGTGGAGTTTGCAAGTGAAAAGAAACTTTGTGTTCCCAACAATCTAGGTGAAGGACGGCTTTCACACACACTTATCCCTCAGAACTGAGCACGTGGATAGACGTTCGTTTATCTAGCACAAAGGGAACGGGTTGCAGGAGAAACTTTTACTCTGGTTTCTCAGTCTGTTTCCTAGTGCCGGTTTGAAGTTCCTGCAGTTTTCACTGTAAAACCGATTTGCAGCTAGTACCTCCCCATATTTATGTATGGAAGGGAGTTCGCATCTGAAAAGATACTTTGTGTTCTAAACAAGCAAGGTGAAGGACGGCTTACACACACACATATCTCTCAGAACTGAGCATGTGGAGAGACGTTAGTTCATCTAGCTCAAAGGGAACGGGTTGCAGGAGAAAGTTTTACTCTGGTTTCTCAGTCTGTTTCCTAGTGCCGGTTTGAAGTTCCTGCAGTTTTCACTGTAAAACCGAGTTGGAGCTAGTACCTGACCATTTTTATGTATGGAGTGGAGTTTGCAACTGAAAAGAAACTTTGTGTTCCCAACAAGCTAGTATAAGGACTTCTTTCACACATAATTAACTATCAGAACTGAGCATGTGGAGAGACGTTCGTTCATCTAGCACAAAGGGAACGGGTTGCAGGAGAAACTTTTACTCTGGTTTCTCTGTCTGTTTCCTAGTGCCAGTTTGAAGTTCCTGCAGTTTTCACTGTAAAACCGAGTTGGAGCTAGTACCTCCCCATATATATGTATGGAGTGGAGTTTGCAACTGAAAAGAAACTTTGTGTTCCCAACAAGCTAGGTGAAGGACGGCTTTCACACACACTTATCTCTCAGAACTGAGCATGTGGAGAGACGTTCGTTCATCTAGCACAAAGGGAACGGGTTGCAGGAGAAACTGTTACTCTGGATTCTCAGTCTGTTTCCTAGTGCCGGTTTGAAGTTCCCGCAGTTTTCACTGTAAAACCGAGTTGGAGCTAGTACCTCCCCATATATATGTATGGAGTGGAGTTTGCAACTGAAAAGAAACTTTGTGTTCCCAACAAGCTAGCTGAAGGATGGCTTTCACACACAATTATCTCTCAGAACTGAGCATGTGGAGAGACGTTCGTTCATCTAGCACAAAGGGAACGGGTTGCAGGAGAAACTTTTACTCTGGTTTCTCAGTCTGTTTCCTAGTGCCGGTATGAAGTCCCTGCAGTTTTCACTGTAAAACCGATTTGGAGCTAGTACCTACCCATATATATGTATGGAGTGGAGTTTGCAAGTGAAAAGAAACTTTGTTTTCCCAACAAGCTAGTATAAGGTCGGCTTTCACACATACTTATCTCTCAGAACTGAGCATTTGGAGAGACGTTCGTTCATCTAGCACAAAGGGAACGGGTTGCAGGAGAAACTTTTACTCTGGTTTCTCAGTCTGTTTCCTAGTGCCGGTTTGAAGTTCCCGCAGTTTTCACTGTAAAACCGAGTTGGAGCTAGTCCTCCCCATATATATGTATGGAGTGGAGTTTGCAACTGAAAAGAAACTTTGTGTTCCCAACAAGCTATGTGAAGTACGGCTTTCACACACACTTATCTCTCAGAACTGAGCATGTGGAGAGACTTTCCTTCATCTAGCACAAAGGGAACGGGTTGCAGGAGAAACTTTTACTCTGGTTTCTCAGTCTGTTTCCTAGTGCTGGTTTGAAGTTCCCGCAGTTTTCACTGTAAAACCGAGTTGGAGCTAGTCCTCCCCTTATATATGTATGGAGTGGAGTTTGCAACTTAAAAGAAACTTTGTGTTCCCAACAAGCTAGGTGAAGGACGGCTTTCACACACACTTATCTCTCAGATCTGAGCATGTGGAGAGACGTTCGTTCATCTAGCACAAAGGGAACGGTTTGCAGGAGAAACTTTTACTCTGGTTTCTCAGTCTGTTTCCTAGTGCCGGTTTGAAGTTCCTGCAATTTTCACTGTAAAACCGATTTGGAGCTAGTACCTCCCCATATTTATATATGGAATGGAGTTCGCATCTGAAAAGAAACTTTGTGTTCTAAACAAGCAAGGTGAAGGACGGCTTACACACACACTTATCTCTCAGAACTGAGCATGTGGAGAGACGTTCGTTCATGTAGCTCAAAGGGAACTGGTTGCAGGAGAAAGTTTTACTCTGGTTTCTCAGTCTGTTTCCTAGTGCCGGTTTGAAGTTCCTGCAGTTTTCAGTGTAAAACCGAGTTGGAGCTAGTACCTGCCCATTTTTATGTATGGAGTGGAGTTTGCAAGTGAAAAGAAACTTTGTGTTCCCAACAATCTAGGTGAAGGACGGCTTTCACACACACTTATCCCTCAGAACTGAGCACGTGGATAGACGTTCGTTTATCTAGCACAAAGGGAACGGGTTGCAGGAGAAACTTTTACTCTGGTTTCTCAGTCTGTTTCCTAGTGCCGGTTTGAAGTTCCTGCAGTTTTCACTGTAAAACCGATTTGCAGCTATTACCTCCCCATATTTATGTATGGAATGGAGTTCGCATCTGAAAAGAAACTTTGTGTTCCCAACAATCTAGGTGAAGGACGGCTTTCACACACACTTATCCCTCAGAACTGAGCACGTGGATAGACGTTCGTTTATCTAGCACAAAGGGAACGGGTTGCAGGAGAAACTATTATCTGGTTTCTCAGACTGTTTCCTAGTGCCGGTTTGAAGTTCCTGCAGTTTTCACTGTAAAACCGATTTGCAGCTAGTACCTCCCCATAATTATGTATGGAATGGAGTTCACATCTGAAAAGAAACTTTGTGTTCTCAACAAGCAAGGTGAAGTACGGCTTACACACACACTTATCTCTCAGAACTGAACATGTGGAGAGACGTTCGTTCATCTAGCTCAAAGGGAACGGGTTGCAGGAGAAACTTTTACTCTGGTTTCTCAGTCTGTTTCCTAGTGCCGGTTTGATGTTCCTGCAGTTTTCAATGTAAAACCGAGTTGGAGCTTGTACCTCCCCATATATATGTATGGAGTGGTGTTTGCAACTGAAAAGAAACTTTGTGTTCCCAACAAGCTAGGTGAAGGACGGCTTTCACACACACTTATCTCTCAGAACTGAGCATGTGGAGAGACGTTCGTTCATCTAGCACAAAGGGAACGGGTTGCAGGAGAAACTGTTACTCTGGTTTCCCAGTCTGTTTCCTAGTGCCGGTTTGAAGTTCCTGCAGTTTTCACTGTAAAAACGAGTTGGAGTTAGTACCTCCCCATATATATGTATGGAGTGGAGTTTGCTACTGAAAAGAATCTTTGTGTTCCCAACAAGCTAGTATAAGGACTTCTTTCACACATAATTATCTCTCAGAACTGAGCATGTGGAGAGACGTTCGTTCATGTAGCTCAAAGGGAACGGGTTGCAGGAGAAACTTTTACTCTGGTTTCTCAGTCTGTTTCCTAGTGCCGGTTTGAAGTTCCTGCAGTTTTCACTGTAAAACCGAGTTGGAGCTAGTACCTGCCCATTTTTATGTATGGAGTGGAGTTTGCAAGTGAAAAGAAACTTTGTGTTCCCAACAATCTAGGTGAAGGACGGCTTTCACACACACTTATCCCTCAGAACTGAGCACGTGGATAGACGTTCGTTTATCTAGCACAAAGGGAACGGGTTGCAGGAGAAACTTTTACTCTGGTTTCTCAGTCTGTTTCCTAGTGCCGGTTTGAAGTTCCTGCAGTTTTCACTGTAAAACCGATTTGCAGCTAGTACCTCCCCATATTTATGTATGGAATGGAGTTCGCATCTGAAAAGAAACTTTGTGTTCCAAACAATCTAGGTGAAGGACGGCTTTCACACACACTTATCCCTCAGAACTGAGCACGTGGATAGACGTTCGTTTATCTAGCACAAAGGGAACGGGTTGCAGGAGAAACTATTACTCTGGTTTCTCAGACTGTTTCCTAGTGCCGGTTTGAAGTTCCTGCAGTTTTCACTGTAAAACCGATTTGCAGCTAGTACCTCCCCATAATTATGTATGGAATAGAGTTCACATCTGAAAAGAAACTTTGTGTTCTCAACAAGCAAGGTGAAGTACGGCTTACACACACACTTATCTCTCAGAACTGAACATGTGGAGAGACGTTCGTTCATCTAGCTCAAAGGGAACGGGTTGCAGGAGAAACTTTTACTCTGGTTTCTCAGTCTGTTTCCTAGTGTCGGTTTGAAGTTCCTGCAGTTTTCAATGTAAAACCGAGTTGGAGCTTGTACCTCCCCATATATATGTATGGAGTGGTGTTTGCAACTGAAAAGAAACTTTGTGTTCCCAACAAGCTAGGTGAAGGACGGCTTTCACACACACTTATCTCTCAGAACTGAGCATGTGGAGAGACGTTCGTTCATCTAGCACAAAGGGAACGGGTTGCAGGAGAAACTGTTACTCTGGTTTCCCAGTCTGTTTCCTAGTGCCGGTTTGAAGTTCCTGCAGTTTTCACTGTAAAACCGAGTTGGAGTTAGTACCTCCCCATATATATGTATGGAGTGGAGTTTGCAACTGAAAAGAATCTTTGTGTTCCCAACAAGCTAGTATAAGGAATTCTTTCACACATAATTATCTCTCAGAACTGAGCATGTGGAGAGACGTTCGTTCATCTCGCACAAAGGGAACGGGTTGCAGGAGAAACTTTTACTCTGGTTTCTCAGTCTGTTTCCTAGTGCCGGTTTGAAGTTCCCGCAGTTTTCACTGTAAAACCGAGTTGGAGCTAGTACCTCCCCATATATATGTATGGAGTGGAGTTTGCAACTGAAAAGAAACTTTGTGTTCCCAACAAGCTAGGTGAAGGACGGCTTTCACACACACTTATCTCTCAGAACTGAGCATGTGGAGAGACGTTCGTTCATCTAGCACAAAGAGAACGGGTTGCAAGGGAAACTTAACTCTGGTTTCTCAGTCTGTTTCCTAGTGCCGGTTTGAAGTTCCCGCAGTTTTCACTGTAAAACCGAGTTGGAGCTAGTCCTCCCCATATATATGTATGGAGTGGAGTTTGCAACTGAAAAGAAACTTTGTGTTCCCTACAAGCTAGGTGAAGTACGGCTTTCATACACAATTATCTCTCAGAACTGAGCATGTGGAGAGACGTTCGTTCATCTAGCACAAAGGGAACGGGTTGCCGGAGAAACTTTTACTCTGGTTTCTCAGTCTGTTTCCTAGTGCCGGTTTGAAGTTCCTGAAGTTTTCACTGTAAAACCGAGTTGCAGCTTGTACCTCCACATATATATGTATGGATTGGAGTTTGCAACTGAAAAGAAACTTTGTGTTCCCAACAAGCTAGTATAAGGACGGCTTTCACACACACTTATCACTCAGAACTGAGCATGTTTAGAGACGTTCGTTCATCTAGCACAAAGGGAACGGGTTGCAGGAGAAACTTTTACTCTGGTTTCTCAGTCTGTTTCCTAGTGCCGGTTTGAATTTCCCGCAGTTTTCACTGTAAAACCGAGTTGGAGCTAGTCCTCCCCATATATATTTATGGATTGGAGTTTGCAACTTAAAAGAAACTTTGTGTTCCCAACAAGCTAGGTGAAGGACGGCTTTCACACACACTTATCTCTCAGAACTGAGCATGTGGAGAGACGTTCGTTCATCTAGCAAAAAGGGAACGGTTTGCAGGAGAAACTTTTACTCTGGTTTCTCAGTCTGTTTCCTAGTGCCGGTTTGATGTTCCTGCAGTTTTCACTGTAAAACCGATTTGGAGCTAGTACCTACCCATATTTATGTATGGAATGGAGTTCGCATCTGAAAAGAAACTTTGTGTTCTCAACAAGCAAGGTGAAGGACGGTTTACACACACACTTATCTCTCAGAAATGAGCATGTGGAGAGACGTTCGTTCATCTAGCTCAAAGTGAACGGGTTGCAGGAGAAACTTTTACTCTGGTTTCTCAGTCTGTTTCCTAGTGCTGGTTTGAAGTTCCTGCAGTTTTCACTGTAAAACCGATTTGGAGCTTGTACCTCCCCATATATATATATGGAGTGGAGTTTGCAACTGAAAAGAAACTTTGTGTTCCCAACAAGCTAGGTGAAGGACGGCTTTCACACAGACTTATCTCTCAGAACTGAGCATGTGGAGAGACGTTCGTTCATCTTGCACAAAGGGAACGGTTTGCAGGAGAAATTTTACTCTGGTTTCTCAGTCTGTTTCCTAGTGCCGGTATAAAGTTCCTGCAGTTTTCACTGTAAAACGGAGTTGTAGCTAGTACCTCACCATATATATGTATGGAGTGGAGTTTGCAACTGAAAAGAAACTTTGTGTTCCCAACAAGCTAGTATAAGGGCGGCTTTCACACATACTTATCTCTCAGAACTGAGCATGTGGAGAGACGTTCGTTCATCTAGCACAAAGGGAACGGGTTGCAGGAGAAACTTTTACTCTGGTTTCTCAGTCTGTTTCCTAGTGCCGGTTTGAAGTTCCCGCAGTTTTCACTGTAAAACCGAGTTGGAGCTAGTCCTCCCCATATATATGTACGGAGTAGAGTTGGCAACTGAAAAGAAACTTTGTGTTCCCTACAAGCTAGGTGAAGGACGGCTTTCACACACACTTATCTCTCAGAACTGAGCTTGTGGAGAGACGTTCGTTCATCTAGCACAAAGGGAATGGGTTGCAGGAGAAACTTTTACTCTGGTTTCTCAGTCTGTTTCCTAATGCCGGTTTGAAGTTCCTGCAGTTTTCACTGTAAAACCGAGTTGGAGCTAGTACCTGCCCATATATATGTATGGAGTTCAGTTTGCAACTGAAAAGATACTTTGTGTTCCCAACAAGCTAGGTGAAGGACGGCTTTCACACACAATTGTCTCTCAGAACTGAGCATGTGGAGAAACGTCAGTTCATCTAGCACAAAGGGAACAGGTTGGAGGAGAAACTTTTACTCTGGTTTTTCAGTCTGTTTCCTAGTGCCGGTTTGAAGTTCCTGCAGTTATCACTTAAAACCGAGTTGGAGCTAGTACCTCCCCATATATATGTATGGACTGGAGTTTGTAACTGAAAAGAAAATTGTGTCCCAACAAGCTAGTATAAGGACGGCTTTCACACACACTTATCTCTCAGAACTGAGCATGTGGAGAGACGTTCGTTCATCTAGCACAAAGGGAACGGGTTGCAGGAGAAACTTTTACTCTGGTTTCTCAGTCTGTTTCCTAGTGCAGGTTTGAAGTTCCTGCAGTTTTCACTGTAAAATCGAGTTGGAGCTAGTACCTCCCCATATAAATGTATGGAGTGGAGTTTCCAACTGAAAAGAAACTTCGTGTTCCCAACAAGCTAGGTGAAGGACGGCTTTCACACACACTTATCCCTCAGAACTGAGCACGTGGATAGACGTTCGTTTATCTAGCACAAAGGGAACGGGTTGCAGGAGAAACTATTACTCTGGTTTCTCAGACTGTTTCCTAGTGCCGGTTTGAAGTTCCTGCAGTTTTCACTGTAAAACCGATTTGCAGCTAGTACCTCCCCATAATTATGTATGGAATAGAGTTCACATCTGAAAAGAAACTTTGTGTTCTCAACAAGCAAGGTGAAGTACGGCTTACACACACACTTATCTCTCAGAACTGAACATGTGGAGAGACGTTCGTTCATCTAGCTCAAAGGGAACGGGTTGCAGGAGAAACTTTTACTCTGGTTTCTCAGTCTGTTTCCTAGTGTCGGTTTGAAGTTCCTGCAGTTTTCAATGTAAAACCGAGTTGGAGCTTGTACCTCCCCATATATATGTATGGAGTGGTGTTTGCAACTGAAAAGAAACTTTTTGTTCCCAACAAGCTAGGTGAAGGACGGCTTTCACACACACTTATCTCTCAGAACTGAGCATGTGGAGAGACGTTCGTTCATCTAACACAAAGGGAACGGGTTGCAGGAGAAACTGTTACTCTGGTTTCCCAGTCTGTTTCCTAGTGCCGGTTTGAAGTTCCTGCAGTTTTCACTGTAAAACCGAGTTGGAGTTAGTACCTCCCCATATATATGTATGGAGTGGAGTTTGCAACTGAAAAGAATCTTTGTGTTCCCAACAAGCTAGTATAAGGACTTCTTTCACACATAATTATCTCTCAGAACTGAGCATGTGGAGAGACGTTCGTTCATCTAGCACAAAGGGAACGGGTTGCAGGAGAAACTTTTACTCTGGTTTCTCAGTCTGTTTCCTAGTGCCGGTTTGAAGTTCCCGCAGTTTTCACTGTAAAACCGAGTTGGAGCTAGTACCTCCCCATATATATGTATGGAGTGGAGTTTGCAACTGAAAAGAAACTTTGTGTTCCCAACAAGCTAGGTGAAGGACGGCTTTCACACACACTTATCTCTCAGAACTGAGCATGTGGAGAGACGTTCGTTCATCTAGCACAAAGGGAACGGGTTGCAGGAGAAACTTTTACTCTGGTTTCTCAGTCTGTTTCCTAGTGCCGGTTTGAATTTCCCGCAGTTTTCACTGTAAAACCGAGTTGGAGCTAGTCCTCCCCATATATATTTATGGATTGGAGTTTGCAACTTAAAAGAAACTTTGTGTTCCCAACAAGCTAGTTGAAGGACGGCTTTCACACACACTTATCTCTCAGAACTGAGCATGTGGAGAGACGTTCGTTCATCTAGCACAAAGGGAACGGTTTGCAGGAGAAACTTTTACTCTGGTTTCTCAGTCTGTTTCCTAGTGCCGGTTTGATGTTCCTGCAGTTTTCACTGTAAAACCGATTTGGAGCTAGTACCTACCCATATTTATGTATGGAATGGAGTTCGCATCTGAAAAGAAACTTTGTGTTCTCAACAAGCAAGTTGAAGGACGGTTTACACACACACTTATCTCTCAGAAATGAGCATGTGGAGAGACGTTCGTTCATCTAGCTCAAAGTGAACGGGTTGCAGGAGAAACTTTTACTCTGGTTTCTCAGTCTGTTTCCTAGTGCCGGTTTGAAGTTCCTGCAGTTTTCACTGTAAAACCGATTTGGAGCTTGTACCTCCCCATATATATATATGGAGTGGAGTTTGCAACTGAAAAGAAACTTTGTGTTCCCAACAAGCTAGGTGAAGGACGGCTTTCACACAGACTTATCTCTCAGAACTGAGCATGTGGAGAGACGTTCGTTCATCTTGCACAAAGGGAACGGTTTGCAGGAGAAATTTTACTCTGGTTTCTCAGACTGTTTCCTAGTGCCGGTATAAAGTTCCTGCAGTTTTCACTGTAAAACGGAGTTGTAGCTAGTACCTCACCATATATATGTATGGAGTGGAGTTTGCAACTGAAAAGAAACTTTGTGTTCCCAACAAGCTAGTATAAGGGCGGCTTTCACACATACTTATCTCTCAGAACTGAGCATGTGGAGAGACGTTCGTTCATCTAGCACAAAGGGAACGGGTTGCAGGAGAAACTTTTACTCTGGTTTCTCAGTCTGTTTCCTAGTGCCGGTTTGAAGTTCCCGCAGTTTTCACTGTAAAACCGAGTTGGAGCTAGTCCTCCCCATATATATGTACGGAGTAGAGTTGGCAACTGAAAAGAAACTTTGTGTTCCCTACAAGCTAGGTGAAGGACGGCTTTCACACACACTTATCTCTCAGAACTGAGCTTGTGGAGAGACGTTCGTTCATCTAGCACAAAGGGAATGGGTTGCAGGAGAAACTTTTACTCTGGTTTCTCAGTCTGTTTCCTAATGCCGGTTTGAAGTTCCTGCAGTTTTCACTGTAAAACCGAGTTGGAGCTAGTACCTGCCCATATATATGTATGGAGTTCAGTTTGCAACTGAAAATATACTTTGTGTTCCCAACAAGCTAGGTGAAGGACGGCTTTCACACACAATTGTCTCTCAGAACTGAGCATGTGGAGAAACGTCAGTTCATCTAGCACAAAGGGAACAGGTTGGAGGAGAAACTTTTACTCTGGTTTCTCAGTCTGTTTCCTAGTGCCGGTTTGAAGTTCCTGCAGTTATCACTTAAAACCGAGTTGGAGCTAGTACCTCCCCATATATATGTATGGACTGGAGTTTGTAACTGAAAAGAAAATTGTGTCCCAACAAGCTAGTATAAGGACGGCTTTCACACACACTTATCTCTCAGAACTGAGCATGTGGAGAGACGTTCGTTCATCTAGCACAAAGGGAACGGGTTGCAGGAGAAACTTTTACTCTGGTTTCTCAGTCTGTTTCCTAGTGCAGGTTTGGAGTTCCTGCAGTTTTCACTGTAAAATCGAGTTGGAGCTAGTACCTCCCCATATAAATGTATGGAGTGGAGTTTCCAACTGAAAAGAAACTTTGTGTTCCCAACAAGCTAGTATAAGTGCGGCTTTCACACACACTTATCTCTCAGAACTGAGCATGTGGAGAGACGTTCGTTCATCTAGAACAAAGGGAACGGGTTGCAGGAGAAACTTTTACTCTGGTTTCTCAGTCTGTTTCCTAGTGCCGGGTTGAAGTTCCTGCAGTTTTCACTGTAAAACCGAGTTGGAGCTAGTACCTCCCCATATATATGTATGGAGTGGAGTTGGCAACTGAAAAGAAACTTTGTGTTCCCTACAAGCTAGGTGAAGGACGGCTTTCACACACACTTATCTCTCAGAACTGAGCATGTGGAGAGACGTTCGTTCATCTAGCACAAAGGGAACGGGTTGCAGGAGAAACTTTTACTCTGGTTTCTCAGTCTTTTTCCTAGTGCCGGTTTGAAGTTCCTGCAGTTTTCACTGTAAAACAGAGTTGGAGCTAGTACCTGCCCATATTTATGTATGGAGTGCAGTTTGCAACTGAAAAGATACTTTGTGTTCCCAACAAGCTAGGTGAATGACGGCATTCACACACACTTATCTATCAGAACTGAGCATGTGGAGAGACTTTCGTTCATCTAGCACAAAGGGAACGGGTTGCAGGAGAAACTTTTACTCTGGTTTCTCAGTCTGTTTCCTAGTGCCGGTTTGAAGTTCCTGAAGTTTTCACTGTAAAACCGATTTGCAGCTAGTACCTCCCCATAATTATGTATGGAATGGAGTTCACATCTGAAAAGAAACTTTGTGTTCTCAACAAGCAAGGTGAAGTACGGCTTACACACACACTTATCTCTCAGAACTGAGCATGTGGAGAGACGTTCGTTTATCTAGCTCAAAGGGAACGGGTTGCAGGAGAAACTTTTACTCTGGTTTCTCAGTCTGTTTCCTAGTGCCGGTTTGATGTTCCTGCAGTTTTCACTGTAAAACCGATTTGCAGCTAGTACCTCCCCATAATTATGTATGGAATGGAGTTCACATCTGAAAAGAAACTTTGTGTTCTCAACAAGCAAGGTGAAGTACGGCTTACACACACACTTATCTCTCAGAACTGAGCATGTGGAGAGACGTTCGTTCATCTAGCTCAAAGGGAACGGGTTGCAGGAGAAACTATTACTCTGGTTTCTCAGTCTGTTTCCTAGTGCCGGTTTGAAGTTCCCGCAGTTTTCACTGTAAAACCGATTTGGAGCTAGTACATCCCCATATATATGTATGGAGTGGAGTTTGCAGCTGAAAAGAAATTTTGTGTTCCCAACAAGCTAGGTGAAGGACGGGTTTCACACACAATTATCTCTCAGAACTGAGCATGTGGAGAGACTTTCGTTCATCTAGCACAAAGGGAACGGGTTGCAGGAGAAACTTTTACTCTGGTTTCTCAGTCTGTTTCCTAGTGCCGGTTTGAAGTTCCCGCAGTTTTCACTGTAAAACCGAGTTGGAGCTAGTCCTCCCCTTATATATGTATGGAGTGGAGTTTGCAACTTAAAAGAAACTTTGTGTTCCCAACAAGCTAGGTGAAGGACGGCTTTCACACACACTTATCTCTCAGATCTGAGCATGTGGAGAGACGTTCGTTCATCTAGCACAAAGGGAACGGTTTGCAGGAGAAACTTTTACTCTGGTTTCTCAGTCTGTTTCCTAGTGCCGGTTTGAAGTTCCTGCAGTTTTCACTGTAAAACCGATTTGAAGCTAGTACCTCCCCATATTTATGTATGGAATGGAGTTCGCATCTGAAAAGAAATTTTGTGTTCTAAACAAGCAAGGTGAAGGACGGCTTACACACACACATATCTCTCAGAACTGAGCATGTGGAGAGACGTTATTTCATCTAGCTCAAAGGGAACGGGTTGCAGGAGAAAGTTTTACTCTGGTTTCTCAGTCTGTTTCCTAGTGCCGGTTTGAAGTTCCTGCAGTTTTCACTGTAAAACCGAGTTGGAGCTAGTACCTGACCATTTTTATGTATGGAGTGGAGTTTGCAACTGAAAAGAAACTTTGTGTTCCCAACAAGCTAGTATAAGGACTTCTTTCACACATAATTAACTATCAGAACTGAGCATGTGGAGAGACGTTCGTTCATCTAGCACAAAGGGAACGGGTTGCAGGAGAAACTTTTACTCTGGTTTCTCAGTCTGTTTCCTAGTGCCGGTATGAAGTTCCTTCAGTTTTCACTGTAAAACCGAGTTGGAGCTAGTACCTGCCCATTTTTATGTATGGAGTGGAGTTTGCAAGTGAAAAGAAACTTTGTTTTCCCAACAATCTAGGTGAAGGACTGCTTTCACACACACATATCATTCAGAACTGAGCACGTGGATAGACGTTCGTTTATATAGCACAAAGGGAACGGGTTGCAGGAGAAACTTTTACTCTGGTTTCTCAGTCTGTTTCCTAGTGCCGGTTTGAAGTTCCTGCAGATTTCACTGTAAAACCGATTTGGAGCTAGTAACTCCCCATATTTATGTATGGAATGAAGTTCGCATCTGAAAAGAAACTTTGTGTTCTCAACATGCAATGTGAAGTACGGCTTACACACACACTTATCTCTCAGAACTGAGCATGTGGAGAGACGTTCGATCATCTAGCTCAAAGGGAACGGGTTGCAGGAGAAACTTTTACTCTGGTTTCTCAGTCTGTTTCCTAGTGCCGGTTTGAAGTTCCTGCAGTTTTCACTGTAAAACCGAGTTGGAGCTAGTACTTCCCCATATATATATATGGAGTGGAGTTTGCAACTAAAAAGAAACTTTGTGTTCCCAACAAGCTAGGTGAAGGACGGCTTTCACACACACTTATCTCTCAGAACTGAGCATGTGGAGAGACGTTCGTTCATCTAGCACAAAGGGAACGGGTTGCAGGAGAAACTTTTACTCTGGTTTCTCAGTCTGTTTCCTAGTGCCGGTATGAAGTTCCTGCAGTTTTCACTGTAAAACCGAGTTTGAGCTAGTACCTGCCCATTTTTATGTATGGAGTGGAGTTTGCAAGTGAAAAGAAACTTTGTTTTCCCAACAATCTAGGTGAAGGACGGCTTTCACACACACATATCATTCAGAACTGAGCACGTGGATAGACGTTCGTTTATCTAGCACAAAGGGAACGGGTTGCAGGAGAAACTTTTACTCTGGTTTCTCAGTCTGTTTCCTAGTGCCGGTTTGAAGTTCCTGCAGTTTTCACTTTAAAACCGAGTTTGAGCTAGTACATCCCCATATATATGTATGGAGTGGAGTTTGCAGCTGAAAAGAAATTTTGTGTTCCCAACAAGCTAGGTGAAGGACGGCTTTCACACACAATTATCTCTCAGAACTGAGCATGTGGAGAGACTTTCGTTCATCTAGCACAAAGGGAACGGGTTGCAGGAGAAACTTTTACTCTGGTTTCTCAGTCTGTTTCCTAGTGCCGGTTTGAAGTTCCCGCAGTTTTCACTGTAAAACCGAGTTGGAGCTAGTCCTCCCCTTATATATGTATGGAGTGGAGTTTGCAACTTAAAAGAAACTTTGTGTTCCCAACAAGCTAGGTGAAGGACGGCTTTCACACACACTTATCTCTCAGATCTGAGCATGTGGAGAGACGTTCGTTCATCTAGCACAAAGGGAACGGTTTGCAGGAGAAACTTTTACTCTGGTTTCTCAGTCTGTTTCCTAGTGCCGGTTTGAAGTTCCTGCAGTTTTCACTTTAAAACCGATTTGAAGCTAGTACCTCCCCATATTTATGTATGGAATGGAGTTCGCATCTGAAAAGAAACTTTGTGTTCTAAACAAGCAAGGTGAAGGACGGCTTACACACACACATATCTCTCAGAACTGAGCATGTGGAGAGACGTTAGTTCATCTAGCTCAAAGGGAACGGGTTGCAGGAGAAAGTTTTACTCTGGTTTCTCAGTCTGTTTCCTAGTGCCGGTTTGAAGTTCCTGCAGTTTTCACTGTAAAACCGAGTTGGAGCTAGTACCTGACCATTTTTATGTATGGAGTGGAGTTTGCAACTGAAAAGAAACTTTGTGTTCCCAACAAGCTAGTATAAGGACTTCTTTCACACATAATTAACTATCAGAACTGAGCATGTGGAGAGACGTTCGTTCATCTAGCACAAAGGGAACGGGTTGCAGGAGAAACTTTTACTCTGGTTTCTCTGTCTGTTTCCTAGTGCCGGTTTGAAGTTCCTGCAGTTTTCACTGTAAAACCGAGTTGGAGCTAGTACCTCCCCATATATATGTATGGAGTGGAGTTTGCAACTGAAAAGAAACTTTGTGTTCCCAACAAGCTAGGTGAAGGACGGCTTTCACACACACTTATCTCTCCGAAATGAGCATGTGGAGAGACGTTCGTTCATCTAGCACAAAGGGAACGGGTTGCAGGAGAAACTGTTACTCTGGATTCTCAGTCTGTTTCCTAGTGCCGGTTTGAAGTTCCCGCAGTTTTCACTGTAAAACCGAGTTGGAGCTAGTACCTCCCCATATATATGTATGGAGTGGAGTTTGCAACTGAAAAGAAACTTTGTGTTCCCAACAAGCTAGTTGAAGGACGGCTTTCACACACACTTATCTCTCAGAACTGAGCATGTGGAGAGACGTTCGTTTGTTTGGCACAAAGGGAAAGGGTTGCAGGGGAAAGTTTTACTCTGGTTTCTCAGTCTGTTTCCTAGTGCCGGTTTGAAGTTCCCGCAGTTTTCACTGTAAAACCGAGTTGGAGCTATTACCTCCCCATATATATGTATGGAGTGGAGTTTGCAACTGAAAAGAAACTTTGTGTTCCCAACAAGCTAGCTGAAGGATGGCTTTCACACACAATTATCTCTCAGAACTGAGCATGTGGAGAGACGTTCGTTCATCTAGCACAAAGGGAACGGGTTGCAGGAGAAACTTTTACTCTGGTTTCTCAGTCTGTTTCCTAGTGCCGGTATGAAGTCCCTGCAGTTTTCACTGTAAAACCGAGTTGGAGCTAGTACCTACCCATATATATGTATGGAGTGGAGTTTGCAAGTGAAAAGAAACTTTGTGTTCCCAACAAGCTAGGTGAAGGAGATCTTTCACACACACTTATCTCTCTGAACAGAGCATGTGGAGAGACGTTCGTTCATCTAGCACAAAGGGAACGGGTTGCAGGAGAAACTTTTACTCTGGTTTCTCAGTCTGTTTCCTAGTGCCGGTTTGAAGTTCCCGCAGTTTTCACTGTAAAACCGAGTTGGAGCTAGTCCTCCCCATATATATGTATGGAGTGGAGTTTGCAACTGAAAAGAAACTTTGTGTTCCCAACAAGCTAGGTGAAGGACGGCTTTCACACACACTTATCTCTCAGAACTGAGCATGTGGAGAGACTTTCCTTCATCTAGCACAAAGGGAACGGGTTGCAGGAGAAACTTTTACTCTGGTTTCTCAGTCTGTTTCCTAGTGCTGGTTTGAAGTTCCCGCAGTTTTCACTGTAAAACCGAGTTGGAGCTAGTCCTCCCCTTATATATGTATGGAGTGGAGTTTGCAACTTAAAAGAAACTTTGTGTTCCCAACAAGCTAGGTGAAGGACGGCTTTCACACACACTTATCTCTCAGATCTGAGCATGTGGAGAGACGTTCGTTCATCTAGCACAAAGGGAACGGTTTGCAGGAGAAACTTTTACTCTGGTTTCTCAGTCTGTTTCCTAGTGCCGGTTTGAAGTTCCTGCAATTTTCACTGTAAAACCGATTTGGAGCTAGTACCTCCCCATATTTATATATGGAATGGAGTTCGCATCTGAAAAGAAACTTTGTGTTCTAAACAAGCAAGGTGAAGTACGGCTTACACACACACTTATCTCTCAGAACTGAGCATGTGGAGAGACTTTCGTTCATGTAGCTCAAAGGGAACGGGTTGCAGGAGAAACTTTTACTCTGGTTTCTCAGTCTGTTTCCTAGTGCCGGTTTGAAGTTCCTGCAGTTTTCACTGTAAAACCGATTTGCAGCTAGTACCTCCCCATATTTATGTATGGAATGGAGTTCGCATCTGAAAAGAAACTTTGTGTTCCCAACAATCTAGGTGAAGGACGGCTTTCACACACACTTATCCCTCAGAACTGAGCACGTGGATAGACGTTCGTTTATCTAGCACAAAGGGAACGGGTTGCAGGAGAAACTATTACTCTGGTTTCTCAGACTGTTTCCTAGTGCCGGTTTGAAGTTCCTGCAGTTTTCACTGTAAAACCGATTTGCAGCTAGTACCTCCCCATAATTATGTATGGAATGGAGTTCACATCTGAAAAGAAACTTTGTGTTCTCAACAAGCAAGGTGAAGTACGGCTTACACACACACTTATCTCTCAGAACTGAACATGTGGAGAGACGTTCGTTCATCTAGCTCAAAGGGAACGGGTTGCAGGAGAAACTTTTACTCTGGTTTCTCAGTCTGTTTCCTAGTGCCGGTTTGATGTTCCTGCAGTTTTCAATGTAAAACCGAGTTGGAGCTTGTACCTCCCCATATATATGTATGGAGTGGTGTTTGCAACTGAAAAGAAACTTTGTGTTCCCAACAAGCTAGGTGAAGGACGGCTTTCACACACACATATCTCTCAGAACTGAGCATGTGGAGAGACGTTCGTTCATCTAGCACAAAGGGAACGGGTTGCAGGAGAAACTGTTACTCTGGTTTCCCAGTCTGTTTCCTAGTGCCGGTTTGAAGTTCCTGCAGTTTTCACTGTAAAACCGAGTTGGAGTTAGTACCTCCCCATATATATGTATGGAGTGGAGTTTGCTACTGAAAAGAATCTTTGTGTTCCCAACAAGCTAGTATAAGGACTTCTTTCACACATAATTATCTCTCAGAACTGAGCATGTGGAGAGACGTTCGTTCATGTAGCTCAAAGGGAACGGGTTGCAGGAGAAACTTTTACTCTGGTTTCTCAGTCTGTTTCCTAGTGCCGGTTTGAAGTTCCTGCAGTTTTCACTGTAAAACCGAGTTGGAGCTAGTACCTGCCCATTTTTATGTATGGAGTGGAGTTTGCAAGTGAAAAGAAACTTTGTGTTCCCAACAATCTAGGTGAAGGACGGCTTTCACACACACTTATCCCTCAGAACTGAGCACGTGGATAGACGTTCGTTTATCTAGCACAAAGGGAACGGGTTGCAGGAGAAACTATTACTCTGGTTTCTCAGACTGTTTCCTAGTGCCGGTTTGAAGTTCCTGCAGTTTTCACTGTAAAACCGATTTGCAGCTAGTACCTCCCCATAATTATGTATGGAATGGAGTTCACATCTGAAAAGAAACTTTGTGTTCTCAACAAGAAGGTGAAGTACGGCTTACACACACACTTATCTCTCAGAACTGAACATGTGGAGAGATGTTCGTTCATCTAGCTCAAAGGGAACGGGTTGCAGGAGAAACTTTTACTCTGGTTTCTCAGTCTGTTTCCTAGTGTCGGTTTGAAGTTCCTGCAGTTTTCACTGTAAAACCGAGTTGGAGCTAGTACCTACCCTTATATATGTATGGAGTGGAGTTTGCAACTGAAAAGAAACTTTGTGTTCCCAACAAGCTAGGTGAAGGACGGCTTTCACACACACTTATCTCTCAGAACTGAGCATGTGGACAGACGTTCGTTGATCTAGCAAAAAAGGGAACGTGTTGCAGGAGAAACTTTTACTCTGGTTTCTCAGTCTGTTTCCTAGTGCCGGTTTGAAGTTCCTGCAGTTTTCACTGTAAAACCGAGTTGGAGCTAGTACCTAACCATATATATATATGGAGTGGAGTTTGCAACTGAAAAGAAACTTTGTGTTCCCAACAAGCTAGGTGAAGGACTGCTTTCACACACACTTATCTCTCAGAAATGAGCATGTGGAGAGACGTTCGTTTGTCTAGCACAAAGGGAAAGGGTTGCAGGAGAAACTTTTACTCTGGTTTCTCAGGCTGTTTCCTAGTGCCGGTTTGAAATTCCTGCAGTTTTCACTGTAAAACCGAGTTGGAACTAGTAGTTCCCCATATATATGTATGGAGTTTAGTTTGCAACTGAAAAGAAACTTTGTGTTCCCAAAAAGCTAGGTGAAGGACGGCTTTCACACACAATTATCTCTCAGAACTGAGCATGTGGAGAGACGTTCGTTCATCTAGCACAAAGGGAACGGGTTGCAGGAGAAACTTTTACTCTGGTGTCTCAGTCTGTTTCCTAGTGCCGGTTTGAAGTTCCTTGCAGTTTTCACTGTAAAACCGAGTTGGAGCTAGTACCTCCCCATATATATGTATGGAGTGGAGTTTGCAAATGAAAAGAAACTTTGTGTTCCCAACAAGCTTGTATAAGGGCGGCTTTCACACACACATATCTCTCTGAACAGAGCATGTGGAGAGACGTTCGTTCATCTAGCACAAAGGGAACGGGTTGCAGGAGAATCTTTTACTCCGGTTTCCCAGTCTGTTTCCTAGTGCCGGTTTGAAGTTCCTGCAGTTTTCACTGTAAAACCGAGTTTGAGCTAGTACCTACCCTTATATATGTATGGAGTGGAGTTTGCCACTGAAAAGAAACTTTGTGTTCCCAACAAGCTAGGTGAAGGACGGCTTTCACACACAGTTATCTCTTAGAACTGAGCATGTGGAGAGAAGTTCGTTCATCTAGCACAAAGGGAACGGGTTGCAGGAGAAACTTTTACTCTGGATTCTCAGTCTGTTTCCTAGTGCCGGTTTGAAGTTCCTGTAGTTTTCACTGTAAAACCGAGTTGGAGCTAGTACCTCCCCATATATATGTATGGATTGGGGTTTGCAACTGAAAAGAAACTTTGTGTTCCCAACAAGCTAGGTGAAGGACGGCTTTCACACACACTTATCCCTCAGAACTGAGCACGTGGATAGACGTTCGTTTATCTAGCACAAAGGGAACGGGTTGCAGGAGAAACTATTACTCTGGTTTCTCAGACTGTTTCCTAGTGCCGGTTTGAAGTTCCTGCAGTTTTCACTGTAAAACCGATTTGCAGCTAGTACCTCCCCATAATTATGTATGGAATGGAGTTCACATCTGAAAAGAAACTTTGTGTTCTCAACAAGCAAGGTGAAGTACGGCTTACACACACACTTATCTCTCAGAACTGAACATGTGGAGAGACGTTCGTTCATCTAGCTCAAAGGGAACGGGTTGCAGGAGAAACTTTTACTCTGGTTTCTCAGTCTGTTTCCTAGTGCCGGTTTGATGTTCCTGCAGTTTTCAATGTAAAACCGAGTTGGAGCTTGTACCTCCCCATATATATGTATGGAGTGGTGTTTGCAACTGAAAAGAAACTTTGTGTTCCCAACAAGCTAGGTGAAGGACGGCTTTCACACACACATATCTCTCAGAACTGAGCATGTGGAGAGACGTTCGTTCATCTAGCACAAAGGGAACGGGTTGCAGGAGAAACTGTTACTCTGGTTTCCCAGTCTGTTTCCTAGTGCCGGTTTGAAGTTCCTGCAGTTTTCACTGTAAAACCGAGTTGGAGTTAGTACCTCCCCATATATATGTATGGAGTGGAGTTTGCTACTGAAAAGAATCTTTGTGTTCCCAACAAGCTAGTATAAGGACTTCTTTCACACATAATTATCTCTCAGAACTGAGCATGTGGAGAGACGTTCGTTCATGTAGCTCAAAGGGAACGGGTTGCAGGAGAAACTTTTACTCTGGTTTCTCAGTCTGTTTCCTAGTGCCGGTTTGAAGTTCCTGCAGTTTTCACTGTAAAACCGAGTTGGAGCTAGTACCTGCCCATTTTTATGTATGGAGTGGAGTTTGCAAGTGAAAAGAAACTTTGTGTTCCCAACAATCTAGGTGAAGGACGGCTTTCACACACACTTATCCCTCAGAACTGAGCACGTGGATAGACGTTCGTTTATCTAGCACAAAGGGAACGGGTTGCAGGAGAAACTTTTACTCTGGTGTCTCAGTCTGTTTCCTAGTGCCGGTTTGAAGTTCCTTGCAGTTTTCACTGTAAAACCGAGTTGGAGCTAGTACCTCCCCATATATATGTATGGAGTGGAGTTTGCAAATGAAAAGAAACTTTGTGTTCCCAACAAGCTTGTATAAGGGCGGCTTTCACACACACATATCTCTCTGAACAGAGCATGTGGAGAGACGTTCGTTCATCTAGCACAAAGGGAACGGGTTGCAGGAGAATCTTTTACTCCGGTTTCCCAGTCTGTTTCCTAGTGCCGGTTTGAAGTTCCTGCAGTTTTCACTGTAAAACCGAGTTTGAGCTAGTACCTACCCTTATATATGTATGGAGTGGAGTTTGCCACTGAAAAGAAACTTTGTGTTCCCAACAAGCTAGGTGAAGGACGGCTTTCACACACAGTTATCTCTTAGAACTGAGCATGTGGAGAGAAGTTCGTTCATCTAGCACAAAGGGAACGGGTTGCAGGAGAAACTTTTACTCTGGATTCTCAGTCTGTTTCCTAGTGCCGGTTTGAAGTTCCTGTAGTTTTCACTGTAAAACCGAGTTGGAGCTAGTACCTCCCCATATATATGTATGGATTGGGGTTTGCAACTGAAAAGAAACTTTGTGTTCCCAACAAGCTAGGTGAAGGACGGCTTTCACACACACTTATCCCTCAGAACTGAGCACGTGGATAGACGTTCGTTTATCTAGCACAAAGGGAACGGGTTGCAGGAGAAACTATTACTCTGGTTTCTCAGACTGTTTCCTAGTGCCGGTTTGAAGTTCCTGCAGTTTTCACTGTAAAACCGATTTGCAGCTAGTACCTCCCCATAATTATGTATGGAATGGAGTTCACATCTGAAAAGAAACTTTGTGTTCTCAACAAGCAAGGTGAAGTACGGCTTACACACACACTTATCTCTCAGAACTGAACATGTGGAGAGACGTTCGTTCATCTAGCTCAAAGGGAACGGGTTGCAGGAGAAACTTTTACTCTGGTTTCTCAGTCTGTTTCCTAGTGCCGGTTTGATGTTCCTGCAGTTTTCAATGTAAAACCGAGTTGGAGCTTGTACCTCCCCATATATATGTATGGAGTGGTGTTTGCAACTGAAAAGAAACTTTGTGTTCCCAACAAGCTAGGTGAAGGACGGCTTTCACACACACATATCTCTCAGAACTGAGCATGTGGAGAGACGTTCGTTCATCTAGCACAAAGGGAACGGGTTGCAGGAGAAACTGTTACTCTGGTTTCCCAGTCTGTTTCCTAGTGCCGGTTTGAAGTTCCTGCAGTTTTCACTGTAAAACCGAGTTGGAGTTAGTACCTCCCCATATATATGTATGGAGTGGAGTTTGCTACTGAAAAGAATCTTTGTGTTCCCAACAAGCTAGTATAAGGACTTCTTTCACACATAATTATCTCTCAGAACTGAGCATGTGGAGAGACGTTCGTTCATGTAGCTCAAAGGGAACGGGTTGCAGGAGAAACTTTTACTCTGGTTTCTCAGTCTGTTTCCTAGTGCCGGTTTGAAGTTCCTGCAGTTTTCACTGTAAAACCGAGTTGGAGCTAGTACCTGCCCATTTTTATGTATGGAGTGGAGTTTGCAAGTGAAAAGAAACTTTGTGTTCCCAACAATCTAGGTGAAGGACGGCTTTCACACACACTTATCCCTCAGAACTGAGCACGTGGATAGACGTTCGTTTATCTAGCACAAAGGGAACGGGTTGCAGGAGAAACTATTACTCTGGTTTCTCAGACTGTTTCCTAGTGCCGGTTTGAAGTTCCTGCAGTTTTCACTGTAAAACCGATTTGCAGCTAGTACCTCCCCATAATTATGTATGGAATGGAGTTCACATCTGAAAAGAAACTTTGTGTTCTCAACAAGAAGGTGAAGTACGGCTTACACACACACTTATCTCTCAGAACTGAACATGTGGAGAGATGTTCGTTCATCTAGCTCAAAGGGAACGGGTTGCAGGAGAAACTTTTACTCTGGTTTCTCAGTCTGTTTCCTAGTGTCGGTTTGAAGTTCCTGCAGTTTTCACTGTAAAACCGAGTTGGAGCTAGTACCTACCCTTATATATGTATGGAGTGGAGTTTGCAACTGAAAAGAAACTTTGTGTTCCCAACAAGCTAGGTGAAGGACGGCTTTCACACACACTTATCTCTCAGAACTGAGCATGTGGACAGACGTTCGTTGATCTAGCAAAAAAGGGAACGTGTTGCAGGAGAAACTTTTACTCTGGTTTCTCAGTCTGTTTCCTAGTGCCGGTTTGAAGTTCCTGCAGTTTTCACTGTAAAACCGAGTTGGAGCTAGTACCTAACCATATATATATATGGAGTGGAGTTTGCAACTGAAAAGAAACTTTGTGTTCCCAACAAGCTAGGTGAAGGACTGCTTTCACACACACTTATCTCTCAGAAATGAGCATGTGGAGAGACGTTCGTTTGTCTAGCACAAAGGGAAAGGGTTGCAGGAGAAACTTTTACTCTGGTTTCTCAGGCTGTTTCCTAGTGCCGGTTTGAAATTCCTGCAGTTTTCACTGTAAAACCGAGTTGGAACTAGTAGTTCCCCATATATATGTATGGAGTGGAGTTTGCAACTGAAAAGAAACTTTGTGTTCCCAAAAAGCTAGGTGAAGGACGGCTTTCACACACAATTATCTCTCAGAACTGAGCATGTGGAGAGACGTTCGTTCATCTAGCACAAAGGGAACGGGTTGCAGGAGAAACTTTTACTCTGGTGTCTCAGTCTGTTTCCTAGTGCCGGTTTGAAGTTCCTTGCAGTTTTCACTGTAAAACCGAGTTGGAGCTAGTACCTCCCCATATATATGTATGGAGTGGAGTTTGCAAATGAAAAGAAACTTTGTGTTCCCAACAAGCTTGTATAAGGGCGGCTTTCACACACACATATCTCTCTGAACAGAGCATGTGGAGAGACGTTCGTTCATCTAGCACAAAGGGAACGGGTTGCAGGAGAATCTTTTACTCCGGTTTCCCAGTCTGTTTCCTAGTGCCGGTTTGAAGTTCCTGCAGTTTTCACTGTAAAACCGAGTTTGAGCTAGTACCTACCCTTATATATGTATGGAGTGGAGTTTGCCACTGAAAAGAAACTTTGTGTTCCCAACAAGCTAGGTGAAGGACGGCTTTCACACACAGTTATCTCTTAGAACTGAGCATGTGGAGAGAAGTTCGTTCATCTAGCACAAAGGGAACGGGTTGCAGGAGAAACTTTTACTCTGGATTCTCAGTCTGTTTCCTAGTGCCGGTTTGAAGTTCCTGTAGTTTTCACTGTAAAACCGAGTTGGAGCTAGTACCTCCCCATATATATGTATGGATTGGGGTTTGCAACTGAAAAGAAACTTTGTGTTCCCAACAATCTAGATGAAGGACGGCTTTCACACACACTTATCTCTCAGAACAGAGCATGTGGAGAGACGTTCGATCATCTAGCACAAAGAGAAAGGGTTGCAGGAGAAACTTTTTCTCTGGTTTCTCAGTCTGTTTCCTAGTTCCGGTTTGAAGTTCCTGCAGTTTTCACTGAAAAACCGAGTTGGAGCTAGTACCTCCCCATATATATGTATGGAGTGGAGTTTGCAACTGAAAAGAAACTTCGTGTTCCCAACAAGCTAGTTGAAGGACGGCTTTCACACACACTTATCTCTCAGAACTGAGCATGTGGAGAGACGTTCGTTCATCTAACACAAAGGGAACGGGTTGCAGGAGAATCTTTTACTCTGGTTTCTCAGTATGTTTCCTAGTGCCGGTTTGAAGTCCCTGCAGTTTTCACTGTAAAACCGAGTTGGAGCTAGTATCTCCCCATATATATGTATGGATTGGAGTTTGCAACTGAAAAGAAACTATGTGTTCCCAACAAGCTAGGTGAAGGACGGCTTTCACACACAATTATCTCTCAGAACTGAGCATGTGGAGAGACGTTCGTTCATCTAGCACAAAGGGAACGGGTTGCAGGAGAAACTTTTACTCTGGTTTCTCAGTCTGTTTCCTAGTGCCGGTTTGAATTTCCTGCAGTTTTCTCCGTAAAACCGAGTTGGAGCTAGTACCTCCAAATATATATGTATGGAGTGGGGTTTTCAACTGAAAAGAAACTTTGTGTTCCCAACAAGCTAGGTGAAGGACGGCTTTCACACACACATATCTCTCCGAACTGAGCATGTGGAGAGACTTTCGTTCATATATCACAAAGGTAACTGGTTGCAGGAGAAACTTTTACTCTGGTTTCTCAGTCTGTTTCCTAGTTCCGGTTTGAAGTTCCTGCAGTTTTCACTGTAAAACCGAGTTTGAGCTAGTACTTCCCCATATATATGTATGGAGTGTAGTTTGCAACTGAAAAGAGACTTTGTGTTCCCAACAAGCTAGGTGAAGGACGGCTTTCACACACACTTATCTCTCAGAAATGAGCATGTGGAGAGACGTTCGTTCATCTAGCACAAAGGGAACGGGTTGCACGGGAAACTTTTACTATGGTGTCTCAGTCTTTTTCCTAGTGCCGGTTTGAAGTTCCTGCAGTTTTCACTGTAAAACCGAGTTGGAGGTAGTACCTCCCCATATATATGTATGGAGTGGAGTTTGCAACTGAAAAGAAACTTTGTGTTCCCAACATTCTAGGTGAAGGACGGCTTTCACACACACTTATCTCTCAGAACTGAGCATGTGGAGAGACGTTCGTTCATCTAGCACAAATGGAACGGGTTGGAGGAGAAACTTTTACTCTGGTGTCTCAGTCTGTTTCCTAGTGCCGGTTTGAAATTCCTGCAGTTTTCACTGTAAAACCGAGTTGGAGCTAGTACCTCCCCATATATATGTATGGAGTGGAGTTTGCAACTGAAAAGAAACTTTGTGTTCCCAACAAGCTAGGTGAAGGACGGCTTTCACACACAATTATCTCTCAGAACTTAGCATGTGAAGAGACTTTCGATTGTCTAGCACAAAGGGAACGGGTTGCAGGAGAAACTTTTACTATGGTTTCTCAGTCTGTTTCCTAGTGCCGGTTTGAAGTTCCTGCAGATTTCACTGTAAAACCGATTTGGAGCTAGTACCTCCCCATATATATGTATGGATTGGAGTATTAAACTTAAAAAAATTTTGTGTTCCCAACAAGCTAGGTGAAGGACGGCTTTCACACACACTTATCCCTCAGAACTGAGCATGTGGAGAGACGTTCGTTCATCTAGCACAAAGGGAACGGGTTGCAGGAGAAAATTTTACTCTGGTGTCTCAGTCTGTTTCCTAGTGCCGGTATGAAGTTTCTGCATTTTTCGCTGTAAAACCGAGTTGGAGCTAGTACCAACTCATATATATGTATGGAGTGGAGTTTGCAACTCAAAAAAACTTTGTGTTCCCAACAAGATAGGTGAAGGACGGCTTTCACACACAATTATCTCTCAGAACTGAGCATGTGGAGAGACGTTGGTTCATCTAGCACAAAGAGAAAAGGTTGCAGGAGAAACTTTTACTCTGGTTTCTCTGTCAGTTTCCTAGTGCCGGTTTGAAGTTCCTGCAGTTTTCACTGTAAAACCGAGTTGGAGCTAGAACCTCCCCATATATATGTATGGAGTGGAGTTTGCAACTGAAAAGAAACTTTGTGTTCCCAACAAGCTAGGTGAAGGACGGCTTTCACACACACTTATCTCTCAGAACTGAGCATGTGGAGAGACGTTCGTTCATCTAGCACAAAGGGAACGGGTTGCAGGAGAAACTTTTACTCTGGTGTCTCAGTCTGTTTCCTAGTGCCGGTTTGAAGTTCCTGCAGTTTTCACTGTAAAACCGAGTTGGAGCTAGTACCTCCCCATATATATGTATGGAGTGGAGTTTGCAACTGAAAAGAATCTTTGTGTTCCCAACAATCTAGGTGAAGGACGGCTTTCACACACACTTATCTCTCAGAACTTAGCATGTGGAGAGACGTTCGTTCATCTGGCACAAAGGGAACGGGTTGCAGGAGAAACTTTTACTCTGGTTTCTCAGTCTGTTTCCTAGTGCCGGTTTGAAGTTCCTGTAGTTTTCACTGTAAAACCGAGTTGGAGCTAGTACCTCCCCATATATATGTATGGAGTGGAGTTTGCAACTGAAAAGAAACTTTGTGTTCCCAACAAGCTAGGTGAAGGACGGCTTTCACACACACTTAACTCTCTGAACAGAGCATGTGGAGAGACGTTCGTTCATCTAGCACAAAGGGAACGGGTAGCAGGAGAAACTTTTTCTCTAGTTTCCCTGTCTGTTTGCTAGTGCCGGTTTGAAGTTCCTGCAGTTTTCACTGTAAAACCGAGTTGGAGCTAGTACCTCCCCATATGTATGTATAGAGTGGAGTTTGCATATGAAAAGAAACTTTGTGTTCCCAACAAGCTAGGTGAAGTACGGCTTTCACACACACTTATCTCTCAGAACTGAGCATGTGGAGAGACGTTGGTTCATCTAGCACAAAGAGAAATGGTTGCAGGAGAAACTTTTACTCTGGTTTCTCAGGCTGTTTCCTAGTGCCGGTTTGAAGTTCCTGCAGTTTTCACTGTAAAACCGAGTTGGAGCTAGTACCTCCCCATATATATGTATGGAGTGGAGTTTGCAACTGAAAAGAAACTTTGTGTTCCCAACAAGCTAGGTGAAGTACGGCTTTCACACACACTTATCTCTCAGAACTGAGCATGTGGTGAGACGTTCTTTCATCTAGCACAAAGGGAAAGGGTTGCAGGAGAAACTTTTACTCTGGATTCTCAGTCTATTTCCTAGTGCCGGTTTGAAGTTCTTGTAGTTTTCACTGTAAAACAGAGTTGGAGCTAGTACCTCCCCGTATATATGTATGGAGTGGAGTTTGCAACTTAAAAGAAACTTTGTGTTCCCAACAAGCTAGGTGAAGGACGGCTTTCACACACACTTATCTCTCAGAACTGAGCATGTGGAGAGACGTTCGTTCATCTAGCACAAAGAGAAAGGGTTGCAGGAGAAACTTTACTCTGGTGTCTCAGTCTGTTTCCTAGTGCCGGTTTGAAGTTCTTTCAGTTTTCACTGTAAAACCGAGTTGGAGATAGTACCTCCCCATATATATGTATGGAGTGGAGTTGACAACTGAAAACAAACTTTGTGTTCCCAACAAGCAAGGTGAAGGACGGCTTCCACACACACTTATCTCTCAGAACTGAGCATGTGGAGAGACGTTGGTTCATCTAGCACAAAGAGAAAGGGTTGCAGGAGAAACTTTTACTCTGGTTTCTCAGTCTGTTTCCTAGTGCCGGTTTGAAGTTCCTGCAGTTTTCACTGTAAAACCGAGTTGGAGCTAGTACCTCCCCATATATATGTATGGAGTGGGGTTTGCAACTGAAAAGAAACTTTGTGTTCCCAACAAGATAGGTGAAGGACGGCTTTCACACACACTTATCTCTCAGAACTGAGCATGTGGAGAGACGTTCGTTCATCTAGCACAAAGGGAACGGGTTGCAGGAGAAACTTTTACTCTGGTTTCTCAGTCTGTTTCCTAGTGCCGGTTTGAAGTTCCTGCAGTTTTCACTGTAAAACCGAGTTGGAGCTAGTACCTCCCCATATATATGTATAGAGTGGAGTTTGCATATGAAAAGAAACTTTGTGTTCCCAACAAGCTAGGTGAAGTACGGCTTTCACACACACTTATCTCTCAGAACTGAGCATGTGGAGAGACGTTCGTTCATCTAGCACAAAGGGAACGGGTTGCAGGAGAAACTTTTACTCTGGTTTCTCAGTCTGTTTCCTAGTGCCGGTTTGAAGTTCCTGCAGTTTTCACTGTAAAACCGAGTTGGAGCTAGTACCTCCCCATATATATGTATAGAGTGGAGTTTGCAAATGAAAAGAAACTTTGTGTTCCCAACAAGCTAGGTGAAGGACGGCTTTCACACACACTTATCTCTCTGAACAGAGCATGTGGAGAGACGTTCGTTCATCTAGCACAAAGGGAACAGGTTGTAGGAGAAACTTTTACTCTGTTTTGTCAGTCTCTTTCCTAGTGCCGGTTTTAAGTTCCTGCTGTTATCACTTTAAAACAGAGTTGGAGCAAGTACCTCCCCATATATATGTATGGAGTGGAGTTTGCAACTGAAAAGAAACTTTGTGTTCCCAACAAGGTAGTATAAGGGCGTCTTTCACACACACTTATCTCTCAGAACTGAGCATGTGGAGAGACGTTCGTTCATCTAGCACAAAGGGAACGGGTTGCAGGAGAAACTTTTACTCTGGTTTCTCAGTCTGTTTCCTAGTGCCGGTTTGAAGTTCCTGCAGTTTTCACTGTAAAACCGATTTGGAGCTTGTACCTCCCCATATATATATATGGAGTGGATTTTGCAACTGAAAAGAAACTTTGTGTTCCCAACAAACTAGGTGAAGGACGGCATTCACACACACTTATCTCTCAGAACTGAGCATGTGGAGAGACGTTCGTTCATCTAGCACAAAGGGAACGGGTTGCAGGAGAAACTTTTACTCTGGTTTCTCAGTCTGTATCCTAGTGCCGGTTTGAAATTCCTGAAGTTTTCACTGTAAAATCGAGTTGGAGCTAGTACCTCCCCTATAAATGTATGGAGTGGAGTTTGCAAATGAAAAGAAATTTTGTGTTCCCAACAAGCAAGTATAAGTACGGGTTTCACACATACTTATCTCTCAGAACTGAGCATGTGGAGAGAATTTCGTTCATCTAGCACAAAGGGAACGGGTTGCAGGATAAACTTTTACTCTGATTTCTCAGTCTGTTTCCTAGTGCCGGTTTGAAGTTCCCGCAGTTTTCACTGTAAAACCGAGTTGGAGCTTGTCCTCCCCATATATATGTACGGAGTGGAGTTGGCAACTGAAAAGAAACTTTGTGTTCCCAACAAGCTAGGTGAAGGACGGCTTTCACACACACTTATCTCTCAGAACTTAGCTTGTGGAGAGACTTTCGTTCATCTAGCACAAAGGGAACGGGTTGCAGGGGAAACTTTTACTCTGGTTTCTCAGTCTGTTTCCTAATGCCGGTTTGAAGTTCCTGCAGTTTTCACTGTAAAACCGAGTTGGAGCTTGTACTTGCCCATATATATGTATGGAGTGCAGTTTGCAACTGAAAAGATACTTTGTGTTCCCAACAAGCTAGGTGAAGTACGGCTTTCACACACACTTGTCTCTCAGAACTGAGCATGTGGAGAGACGTTCGTTCATCTAGCACAAAGGGAACAGGTTGGAGGAGAAAATATTACTCTGGTTTCCCAGTCTGTTTCCTAGTGCCGGTTTGAAGTTCCTGCAGTTATCACTTAAAACCGAGTTGGAGCTAGTACCTCCCCATATATATGTATGGAATGGAGTTTGCAACTGAAAAGAAACTTTGTGTTCCCAACAAGCTAGTATAAGGACGGCTTTCACACACACTTATCTCTCAGAACTGAGCATGTGGAGAGACGTTCGTTCATCTAGCACAAAGGGAACGGGTTGCAGGAGAAACTTTTACTCTGGTTTCTCAGTCTGTTTCCTAGTGCCGGTTTGAAGTTCCTGCAGTTTTCACAGTAAAACCAAGTTTGAGCTAGTACCTCCCCATATATATGTATGGAGTGGAGTTTGCAACTGAAAAGAAACTTTGTGTTCCCAACAAGCTAGGTGAAGGACGGCTTTCACACACACTTATCTCTCAGAACTGAGCATGTGGAGAGACTTTCGTTCATCTAGCACAAAGAGAAAGGGTTGCAGGAGAAACTTTTACTCTGGTTTCTCAGTCTGTTTCCTAGTGCCGGTTTGAAGTTCCTGCAGTTTTCACTGTAAAACCGAGTTGGAGCTAGTACCTCCCCATATATATGTATGGAGTGGGGTTTGCAACTGAAAAGAAACTTTGTGTTCCCAACAAGATAGGTGAAGGACGGCTTTCACACACACTTATCTCTCAGAACTGAGCATGTGGAGAGACGTTCGTTCATCTAGCACAAAGGGAACGGGTTGCAGGAGAAACTTTTACTCTGGTTTCTCAGTCTGTTTCCTAGTGCTGGTTTGAAGTTCCTGCAGTTTTCACTGTAAAACCGAGTTGGAGCTAGTACCTCCCCATATATATGTATAGAGTGGAGTTTGCAAATGAAAAGAAACTTTGTGTTCCCAACAAGCTAGGTGAAGGACGGCTTTCACACACACTTATCTCTCAGAACTGAGCATGTGGAGAGACGTTCGTTCATCTAGCACAAAGGGAAAGGGTTGCAGGAGAAACTTTTACTCTGGATTCTCAGTCTGTTTCCTAGTGCCGGTTTGAAGTTCCTGTAGTTTTCACTGTAAAACAGAGTTGGAGCTAGTACCTCCCCGTATATATGAATGGAGTGGAGTTTGCAACTGAAAAGAAACTTTGTGTTCCCAACAAGCTAGGTGAAGGACGGCTTTCACACACACTTATCTCTCAGAACTGAGCATGTGGAGAGACCTTCGTTCATCTAGCACAAAGAGAAAGGGTTGCAGGAGAAACTTTACTCTGGTGTCTCAGTCTGTTTCCTAGTGCCGGTTTGAAGTTCTTTCAGTTTTCACTGTAAATCCGAGTTGGAGATAGTACCTCCCCATATATATGTATGGAGTGGAGTTGACAACTGAAAACAAACTTTGTGTTCCCAACAAGCAAGGTGAAGGACGGCTTTCACACACACTTATCTCTCAGAACTGAGCATGTGGAGAGACGTTGGTTCATCTAGCACAAAGAGAAAGGGTTGCAGGAGAAACTTTTACTCTGGTTTCTCAGTCTGTTTCCTAGTGCCGGTTTGAAGTTCCTGCAGTTTTCACTGTAAAACCGAGTTGGAGCTAGTACCTCCCCATATATATGTATGGAGTGGGGTTTGCAACTGAAAAGAAACTTTGTGTTCCCAACAAGATAGGTGAAGGACGGCTTTCACACACACTTATCTCTCAGAACTGAGCATGTGGAGAGACGTTCGTTCATCTAGCACAAAGGGAACGGGTTGCAGGAGAAACTTTTACTCTGGTTTCTCAGTCTGTTTCCTAGTGCCGGTTTGAAGTTCCTGCAGTTTTCACTGTAAAACCGAGTTGGAGCTAGTACCTCCCCATATATATGTATAGAGTGGAGTTTGCATATGAAAAGAAACTTTGTGTTCCCAACAAGCTAGGTGAAGTACGGCTTTCACACACACTTATCTCTCAGAACTGAGCATGTGGAGAGACGTTCGTTCATCTAGCACAAAGGGAACGGGTTGCAGGAGAAACTTTTACTCTGGTTTCTCAGTCTGTTTCCTAGTGCCGGTTTGAAGTTCCTGCAGTTTTCACTGTAAAACCGATTTGGAGCTAGTACCTCCCCATATATATGTATAGAGTGGAGTTTGCAAATGAAAAGAAACTTTGTGTTCCCAACAAGCTAGGTGAAGGACGGCTTTCACACACACTTATCTCTCTGAACAGAGCATGTGGAGAGACGTTCGTTCATCTAGCACAAAGGGAACGGGTTGCAGGAGAAATTTTACTCTGGTTTCCCAGTCTGTTTCCTAGTGCCGGTTTGAAGTTCCCGCAGTTTTCACTGTAAAACCGAGTTTGAGCTAGTACATCCTATATATATGTATGGAGTGGAGTTTGCAGCTGAAAAGAAAATTTGTGTTCCCAACAAGATAGGTGAAGGACGGCTTTCACACACACTTATCTCTCAGAACTGAGCATGTGGAGAGACGTTCGTTCATCTAGCACAAAGGGAACGGGTTGCAGGAGAAACTTTTACTCTGGTTTCTCAGTCTGTTTCCTAGTGCCGGTTTGAAGTTCCTGCAGTTTTCACTGTAAAACCGAGTTGGAGCTAGTACCTCCCCATATATATGTATGGAGTGGAGTTTGCAACTGAAAAGAAACTTTGTGTTCCCAACAAGCTAGGTGAAGGACGGCTTTCACACACACTTATCTCTCAGAACTGAGCATGTGGAGAGACGTTCGTTCATCTAGCACAAAGGGAACGGGTTGCAGGAGAAACTATTACTCTGGTATCTTAGTCTGTTTCCTAGTGCCGGTTTGAAGTTCCTGCAGTTTTCACTGTAAAACCGAGTTGGAGCTAGTACCTCCCCATATATATGTATGGAGTGGAGTTTGCAACTGAAAAGAGACTTTGTGTTCCTAACAAGCTAGGTGAAGGACGGCTTTAACACACACTTATCTCTCAGAACTGAGCTTGTGGAGAGACGTTCGTTCATCTAGCACAAAGGGAACGGGTTGCAGGAGAAACTTTTACTCTGGTTTCCCAGTCTGTTTCCTAGTGCCGGTTTGAAGTTCCTGCAGTTTTCACTGTAAAACCGAGTTTGAGCTAGTACATCCCCATATATATGTATGGAGTGGAGTTTGCAGCTGAAAAGAAAATTTGTGTTCCCAACAAGATAGGTGAAGGACGGCTTTCACACACACTTATCTCTCAGAACTGAGCATGTGGAGAGACGTTCGTTCATCTAGCACAAAGGAACGGGTTGCAGGAGAAACTTTTACTCTGGTTTCTCAGTCTTTTTCCTAGTGCCGGTTTGAAGTTCCTTGAGTTTTCACTGTAATACCGAGTTGGAGCTTGTACCTCCCCATATATATGTATGGAGTGGAGTTTGCAACTGAAAAGAAACTTTGTGTTCCCAACAAGCTAGGTGAAGGACGGCTTTCACACACACTTATCTCTCAGAACTGAGCATGTGGGGAGACGTTCGTTCATCTAGCACAAAGGGAACGGGTTGCAGGAGAAACTATTACTCTGGTTTCTTAGTCTGTTTCCTAGTGCCGGTTTGAATTTCCTGCAGTTTTCACTGTAAAACCGAGTTGGAGCTAGTACCTCCCCATATATATGTATGGAGTGGAGTTTGCAACTGAAAAGAGACTTTGTGTTCCTAACAAGCTAGGTGAAGGACGGCTTTCACACACACTTATCTCTCAGAACTGAGCTTGTGAAGAGACGTTCGTTCATATAGCACAAAGGAACGGGTTGCAGGAGAAACTTTTACTCTGGTTTCTCAGTCTGTTTCCTAGTGCCGGTTTGAAGTTCCTGCATTTTTCACTGTAAAACAGAGTTGGAGCTAGTACAACCCCATATATATGTATGGAGTGGAGTTTGCAACTGAAAAGAAACTTTGTGTTCCCAACAAGCTATGTGAAGGACGGTTTTCACACACACTTATCTCTCAGAAATGAGCATGTGGAGAGACGTTCGTTCATCTAGGACAAAGGAAACGGGTTGCAGGGGAAACTGTTACTCTGGTTTCTCAGTCTGTTTCCTAGTGCCGGTTTGAAGTTCCTGCAGTTTTCACTGTAAAACAGAGTTGGAGCTAGTACCGACCCATATATATGTATAGAGTGGAGTTTGCAAATGAAAAGAAACTTTGTGTTCCCAACAAGCTAGGTGAAGGACGGCTTTCACACACACTTATCTCTCAGAACTGAGCATGTGGAGAGACGTTGGTTCATCTAGCAAAAACAGAAAGGGTTGCAGGAGAAACTTTTACTCTGGTTTCTCAGTCTGTTTCCTAGTGCCGGTTTGAAGTTCCTGCAGTTTTCACTGTAAAACCGAGTTGGAGCTAGTACCTCCCCATATATATGTATGGAGTGGAGTTCGCAACTGAAAAGAAACTTTGTGTTCCCAACAAGCTAGTATAAGGACGGCTTTCACACACACTTATCTCTCAGAACTGAGCATGTGGAGAGACGTTCGTTCATCTAGCACAAAGGGAACGGATTACAGGAGAAACTTTTACTCTAGTTTCCCAGTCTGTTTCCTAGTGCCGGTTTGAAGTTTCTGCAGTTTTCACTGTAAAACCGAGTTGGAGCTAGTACCTCCCCATATATATGTATGGAGTGGAGTTTGCAACTGAAAAGAAACTTTGTGTTCCCAACAAGCTAGGTGAAGGACGGCTTTCACACACACTTATCTCTCAGAATTGAGCATGTGGAGAGACGTTCGTTCATCTAGCACAAAGGGAACGGGTTGCAGGGGAAACTTTTTCTCTTGTTTCTTAGTCTGTTTCCTAGTGCCGGTTTGAAGTTCCTGCAGTTTTCACTGTAAAACCGAGTTGGAGCTAGTACCTCCCCATATATATGTATGGAGTGGAGTTTGCAACTGAAAAGAGACTTTGTGTTCCTAACAAGCTAGGTGAAGGACGGCTTTCACACACACTTATCTCTCAGAACTGAGCATGTGGAGAGACGTTCGTTCATCTAGCACAAAGAGAAAGGGTTGCAGGAGAAACTTTACTCTGGTGTCTCAGTCTGTTTCCTAGTGCCGGTTTGAAGTTCTTTCAGTTTTCACTGTAAAACCGAGTTGGAGATAGTACCTCCCCATATATATGTATGGAGTGGAGTTGACAACTGAAAACAAACTTTGTGTTCCCAACAAGCAAGGTGAAGGACGGCTTCCACACACACTTATCTCTCAGAACTGAGCATGTGGAGAGACGTTGGTTCATCTAGCACAAAGAGAAAGGGTTGCAGGAGAAACTTTTACTCTGGTTTCTCAGTCTGTTTCCTAGTGCCGGTTTGAAGTTCCTGCAGTTTTCACTGTAAAACCGAGTTGGAGCTAGTACCTCCCCATATATATGTATAGAGTGGAGTTTGCAAATGAAAAGAAACTTTGTGTTCCCAACAAGCTAGGTGAAGGACGGCTTTCACACACACTTATCTCTCTGAACAGAGCATGTGGAGAGACGTTCGTTCATCTAGCACAAAGGGTACAGTTTGTAGGAGAAACTTTTACTCTGTTTTGTCAGTCTCTTTCCTAGTGCCGGTTTTAAGTTCCTGCTGTTATCACTTTAAAACAGAGTTGGAGCAAGTACCTCCCCATATATATGTATGGAGTGGAGTTTGCAACTGAAAAGAAACTTTGTGTTCCCAACAAGGTAGTATAAGGACGTCTTTCACACACACATATCTCTCAGAACTGAGCATTTGGAGAGACGTTCGTTCATCTAGCACAAAGGGAACGGGTTGCAGGAGAAACTTTTACTCTGGTTTCTCAGTCTGTTTCCTAGTGCCGGTTTGAAGTTCCTGCAGTTTTCACTGTAAAACCGATTTGGAGCTTCTACCTCCCCATATATATATATGGAGTGGATTTTGCAACTGAAAAGAAACTTTGTGTTCCCAACAAACTAGGTGAAGGACGGCATTCACACACACTTATCTCTCAGAACTGAGCATGTGGAGAGACGTTCGTTCATCTAGCACAAAGGGAACGGGTTGCAGGAGAAACTTTTACTCTGGTTTCTCAGTCTGTTTCCTAGTGCCGGTTTGAAATTCCTGAAGTTTTCACTGTAAAATCGAGTTGGAGCTAGTACCTCCCCTATAAATGTATGGAGTGGAGTTTGCAAATGAAAAGAAACTTTGTGTTCCCAACAAGCAAGTATAAGTACGGGTTTCACACATACTTATCTCTCAGAACTGAGCATGTGGAGAGACTTTCGTTCATCTAGCACAAAGGGAACGGGTTGCAGGATAAACTTTTACTCTGATTTCTCAGTCTGTTTCCTAGTGCCGGTTTGAAGTTCCCGCAGTTTTCACTGTAAAACCGAGTTGGAGCTTGTCCTCCCCATATATATGTACGGAGTGGAGTTGGCAACTGAAAAGAAACTTTGTGTTCCCAACAAGCTAGGTGAAGGACGGCTTTCACACACACTTATCTCTCAGAACTTAGCTTGTGGAGAGACTTTCGTTCATCTAGCACAAAGGGAACGGGTTGCAGGAGAAACTTTTACTCTGGTTTCTCAGTCTGTTTCCTAATGCCGGTTTGAAGTTCCTGCAGTTTTCACTGTAAAACCGAGTTGGAGCTTGTACTTGCCCATATATATGTATGGAGTGCAGTTTGCAACTGAAAAGATACTTTGTGTTCCCAACAAGCTAGGTGAAGTACGGCTTTCACACACACTTGTCTCTCAGAACTGAGCATGTGGAGAGACGTTCGTTCATCTAGCACAAAGGGAACAGGTTGGAGGAGAAAATATTACTCTGGTTTCCCAGTCTGTTTCCTAGTGCCGGTTTGAAGTTCCTGCAGTTATCACTTAAAACCGAGTTGGAGCTAGTACCTCCCCATATATATGTATGGAATGGAGTTTGCAACTGAAAAGAAACTTTGTGTTCCCAACAAGCTAGTATAAGGACGGCTTTCACACACACTTATCTCTCAGAACTGAGCATGTGGAGAGACGTTCGTTCATCTAGCACAAAGGGAACGGGTTGCAGGAGAAACTTTTACTCTGGTTTCTCAGTCTGTTTCCTAGTGCCGGTTTGAAGTTCCTGCAGTTTTCACAGTAAAACCAAGTTTGAGCTAGTACCTCCCCATATATATGTATGGAGTGGAGTTTGCAACTGAAAAGAAACTTTGTGTTCCCAACAAGCTAGGTGAAGGACGGCTTTCACACACACTTATCTCTCAGAACTGAGCATGTGGAGAGACGTTCGTTCATCTAGCACAAAGAGAAAGGGTTGCAGGAGAAACTTTTACTCTGGTTTCTCAGTCTGTTTCCTAGTGCCGGTTTGAAGTTCCTGCAGTTTTCACTGTAAAACCGAGTTGGAGCTAGTACCTCCCCATATATATGTATGGAGTGGGGTTTGCAACTGAAAAGAAACTTTGTGTTCCCAACAAGATAGGTGAAGGACGGCTTTCACACACACTTATCTCTCAGAACTGAGCATGTGGAGAGACGTTCGTTCATCTAGCACAAAGGGAACGGGTTGCAGGAGAAACTTTTACTCTGGTTTCTCAGTCTGTTTCCTAGTGCCGGTTTGAAGTTCCTGCAGTTTTCACTGTAAAACCGAGTTGGAGCTAGTACCTCCCCATATATATGTATAGAGTGGAGTTTGCAAATGAAAAGAAACTTTGTGTTCCCAACAAGCTAGGTGAAGGACGGCTTTCACACACACTTATCTCTCAGAACTGAGCATGTGGAGAGACGTTCGTTCATCTAGCACAAAGGGAAAGGGTTGCAGGAGAAACTTTTACTCTGGATTCTCAGTCTGTTTCCTAGTGCCGGTTTGAAGTTCCTGTAGTTTTCACTGTAAAACAGAGTTGGAGCTAGTACCTCCCCGTATATATGAATGGAGTGGAGTTTGCAACTGAAAAGAAACTTTGTGTTCCCAACAAGCTAGGTGAAGGACGGCTTTCACACACACTTATCTCTCAGAACTGAGCATGTGGAGAGACCTTCGTTCATCTAGCACAAAGAGAAAGGGTTGCAGGAGAAACTTTACTCTGGTGTCTCAGTCTGTTTCCTAGTGCCGGTTTGAAGTTCTTTCAGTTTTCACTGTAAAACCGAGTTGGAGATAGTACCTCCCCATATATATGTATGGAGTGGAGTTGACAACTGAAAACAAACTTTGTGTTCCCAACAAGCAAGGTGAAGGACGGCTTTCACACACACTTATCTCTCAGAACTGAGCATGTGGAGAGACGTTGGTTCATCTAGCACAAAGAGAAAGGGTTGCAGGAGAAACTTTTACTCTGGTTTCTCAGTCTGTTTCCTAGTGCCGGTTTGAAGTTCCTGCAGTTTTCACAGTAAAACCGAGTTGGAGCTAGTACCTCCCCATATATATGTATGGAGTGGGGTTTGCAACTGAAAAGAAACTTTGTGTTCCCAACAAGATAGGTGAAGGACGGCTTTCACACACACTTATCTCTCAGAACTGAGCATGTGGAGAGACGTTCGTTCATCTAGCACAAAGGGAACGGGTTGCAGGAGAAACTTTTACTCTGGTTTCTCAGTCTGTTTCCTAGTGCCGGTTTGAAGTTCCTGCAGTTTTCACTGTAAAACCGAGTTGGAGCTAGTACTTCCCCATATATATGTATAGAGTGGAGTTTGCATATGAAAAGAAACTTTGTGTTCCCAACAAGCTAGGTGAAGTACGGCTTTCACACACACTTATCTCTCAGAACTGAGCATGTGGAGAGACGTTCGTTCATCTAGCACAAAGGGAACGGGTTGCAGGAGAAACTTTTACTCTGGTTTCTCAGTCTGTTTCCTAGTGCCGGTTTGAAGTTCCTGCAGTTTTCACTGTAAAACCGAGTTGGAGCTAGTACCTCCCCATATATATGTATAGAGTGGAGTTTGCAAATGAAAAGAAACTTTGTGTTCCCAACAAGCTAGGTGAAGGACGGCTTTCACACACACTTATCTCTCTGAACAGAGCATGTGGAGAGACGTTCGTTCATCTAGCACAAAGGGAACGGGTTGCAGGAGAAACTTTTACTCTGGTTTCCCAGTCTGTTTCCTAGTGCCGGTTTGAAGTTCCCGCAGTTTTCACTGTAAAACCGAGTTTGAGCTAGTACATCCTATATATATGTATGGAGTGGAGTTTGCAGCTGAAAAGAAAATTTGTGTTCCCAACAAGATAGGTGAAGGACGGCTTTCACACACACTTATCTCTCAGAACTGAGCATGTGGAGAGACGTTCGTTCATCTAGCACAAAGGGAACGGGTTGCAGGAGAAACTTTTACTCTGGTTTCTCAGTCTGTTTCCTAGTGCCGGTTTGAAGTTCCTGCAGTTTTCACTGTAAAACCGAGTTGGAGCTAGTACCTCCCCATATATATGTATGGAGTGGAGTTTGCAACTGAAAAGAAACTTTGTGTTCCCAACAAGCTAGGTGAAGGACGGCTTTCACACACACTTATCTCTCAGAACTGAGCATGTGGAGAGACGTTCGTTCATCTAGCACAAAGGGAACGGTTGCAGGAGAAACTATTACTCTGGTATCTTAGTCTGTTTCCTAGTGCCGGTTTAAAGTTCCTGCAGTTTTCACTGTAAAACAGAGTTGGAGCTAGTACCTCCCCATATATATGTATGGAGTGGAGTTTGCAACTGAAAAGAGACCATGTGTTCCTAACAAGCTAGGTGAAGGACGGCTTTCACACACACTTATCTCTCAGAACTGAGCTTGTGGAGAGACGTTCGTTCATCTAGCACAAAGGGAACGGGTTTCAGGAGAAACTGTTACTTTGGTTTCTCAGTCTGTTTCCTAGTGCCGGTTTGAAGTTCCTGCAGTTTTCACTGTAAAACTGAGTTGGAGCTAGTACCTACCCATATATATGTATGGAGTGGAGTTTGCAACTGAAAAGAAACTTTGTGTTCCCAACAAGCTAGGTGAAGGACGGCTTTCACACACAATTATCTCTCAGGACTGAGCATGTGGAGAGACGTTCGTTCATCTAGCACAAAGGGAACGGGTTGCAGGAGAAACTTTTACTCTGGTTTCCCAGTCTGTTTCCTAGTGCCGGATTGAAGTTCCCGCAGTTTTCACTGTAAAACCGAGTTTGAGCTTGTACATCCCCATATATATGTATGGAGTGGAGTTTGCAGCGGAAAAGAAATTTTGTGTTCCCAACAAGCTAGGTGAAGGACGGCTTTCACACACAATTATCTCTCAGAACTGAGCATGTGGAGAGACGTTCGTTCATCTAGCACAAAGGGAACGGGTTGCAGGAGAAACTTTTACTCTGGTTTCCCAGTCTGTTTCCTAGTGCCGGTTTGAAGTTCCTGCAGTTTTCACTGTAAAACCGAGTTTGAGCTAGTACATCCCCATATATATGTATGGAGTGGAGTTTGCAGCTGAAAAGAAAATTTGTGTTCCCAACAAGATAGGTGAAGGACGGCTTTCACACACACTTATCTCTCAGAACTGAGCATGTGGAGAGACGTTCGTTCATCTAGCACAAAGGGAACGGGTTGCAGGATAAACTTTTACTCTGGTTTCTCAGTCTTTTTCCTAGTGCCGGTTTGAAGTTCCTTGAGTTTTCACTGTAATACCGAGTTGGAGCTTGTACCTCCCCATATATATGTATGGAGTGGAGTTTGCAACTGAAAAGAAACTTTGTGTTCCCAACAAGCTAGGTGAAGGACGGCTTTCACACACACTTATCTCTCAGAACTGAGCATGTGGGGAGACGTTCGTTCATCTAGCACAAAGGGAACGGGTTGCAGGAGAAACTATTACTCTGGTTTCTTAGTCTGTTTCCTAGTGCCGGTTTGAATTTCCTGCAGTTTTCACTGTAAAACCGAGTTGGAGCTAGTACCTCCCCATATATATGTATGGAGTGGAGTTTGCAACTGAAAAGAGACTTTGTGTTCCTAACAAGCTAGGAGAAGGACGGCTTTCACACACACTTATCTCTCAGAACTGAGCTTGTGAAGAGACGTTCGTTCACATAGCACAAAGGAACGGGTTGCAGGAGAAACTTTTACTCTGGTTTCTCAGTCTGTTTCCTAGTGCCGGTTTGAAGTTCCTGCATTTTTCACTGTAAAACAGAGTTGGAGCTAGTACCTCCCCATATATATGTATGGAGTGGAGTTTGCAACTGAAAAGAAACTTTGTGTTCCCAACAAGCTATGTGAAGGACGGCTTTCACACACACTTATCTCTCAGAAATGAGCATGTGGAGAGACGTTCGTTCATCTAGGACAAAGGGAACGGGTTGCAGGGGAAACTGTTACTCTGGTTTCTCAGTCTGTTTCCTAGTGCCGGTTTGAAGTTCCTGCAGTTTTCACTGTAAAACCGAGTTGGAGCTAGTACCGACCCATATATATGTATAGAGTGGAGTTTGCATATGAAAAGAAACTTTGTGTTCCCAACAAGCTAGGTGAAGGACGGCTTTCACACACACTTATCTCTCAGAACTGAGCATGTGGAGAGACGTTGGTTCATCTAGCAAAAACAGAAAGGGTTGCAGGAGAAACTTTTACTCTGGTTTCTCAGTCTGTTTCCTAGTGCCGGTTTGAAGTTCCTGCAGTTTTCACTGTAAAACCGAGTTGGAGCTAGTACCTCCCCATATATATGTATGGAGTGGAGTTTGCAACTGAAAAGAAACTTTGTGTTCCCAACAAGCTAGTATAAGGACGGCTTTCACACACACTTATCTCTCAGAACTGAGCATGTGGAGAGACGTTCGTTCATCTAGCACAAAGGGAACGGATTACAGGAGAAACTTTTACTCTAGTTTCCCAGTCTGTTTCCTAGTGCCGGTATGAAGTTTCTGCAGTTTTCACTGTAAAACCGAGTTGGAGCTAGTACCTCCCCATATATATGTATGGAGTGGAGTTTGCAACTGAAAAGAAACTTTGTGTTCCCAACAAGCTAGGTGAAGGACGGCTTTCACACACACTTATCTCTCAGAATTGAGCATGTGGAGAGACGTTCGTTCATCTAGCACAAAGGGAACGGGTTGCAGGAGAAACTTTTACTCTGGTTTCCCAGTCTGTTTCCTAGTGCCGGGTTGAAGTTCCCGCAGTTTTCACTGTAAAACCGAGTTTCAGCTAGTACATCCCCATATATATGTATGGAGTGGAGTTTGCAGCTGAAAAGAAAATTTGTGTTCCCAACAAGATAGTTGAAGGACGGCTTTCACACACACTTATCTCTCAGAAATGAGCATGTGGAGAGACGTTCGTTCATCTAGCACAAAGGGAACGGGTTGCAGGAGAAACTTTTACTCTGGTTTCTCAGTCTGTTTCCTAGTGCCGGTTTGAAGTTCCTGCAGTTTTCACTGTAAAAACGAGTTGGAGCTTGTACCTCCCCATATATATGTATGGAGTGGAGTTTGCAACTGAAAAGAAACTTTGTGTTCCCAACAAGCTAGGTGAAGGACGGCTTTCACACACACTTATCTCTCAGAACTGAGCATGTGGAGAGACGTTCGTTCATCTAGCACAAAGGGAACGGGTTGCAGGAGAAACTTTTACTCTGGTTTCTTAGTCTGTTTCCTAGTGCCGGTTTGAAGTTCCTGCAGTTTTCACTGTAAAACCGAGTTGGAGCTAGTACATCCCCATATATATGAATGGAGTGGAGTTTGCAACTGAAAAGAGACTTTGTGTTCCTAACAAGCTAGGTGAAGGACGGCTTTCACACACACTTATCCCTCAGAACTGAGCTTGTGGAGAGACGTTCGTTCATATAGCACAAAAGGAACGGGTTTCAGGAGAAACTTTTACTCTGGTTTCTCAGTCTGTTTCCTAGTGCCGGTTTGAAGTTCCTGAAGTTTTCACTGTAAAACAGAGTTGGAGCTAGTACCTCCCCATATATATGTATAGAGTGGAGTTTGCATATGAAAAGAAACTTTGTGTTCCCAACAAGCTAGGTGAAGGACGGCTTTCACACACACTTATCTCTCAGAAATGAGCATGTGGAGAGACGTTCGTTCATCTACCACAAAGGGAACGGTTTGCAGGAGAAACTTTTACTCTGGTTTCTCAGTCTGTTTCCTAGTGCCGGTTTGAAGTTCCTGCAGTTTTCACTGTAAAACCGAGTTGGAGCTAGTACCTCCCCATATATATGTATGGAGTGGAGTTTGCAACTGAAAAGAAACTTTGTGTTCCCAACAAGCTAGGTGAAGGACGGCTTTCACACACACTTATCTCTCAGAACTGAGCATGTGGAGAGACGTTCGTTCATCTAGCACAAAGGGAACGGTTTGCAGGAGAAACTGTTACTCTGGTTTCTCAGTCTGTTTCCTAGTGCCGGTTTGAAGTTCCTGCAGTTTTCACTGTAAAATCGAGTTGGAGCTAGTACCTCCCCATATATATGTATGGAGTGGAGTTTGCAACTGAAAAGAAACATTGTGTTCCCAACAAGCTAGGTGAAGGACGGCTTTCACACACAATTATCTCTCAGGACTGAGCATGTGGAGAGACGTTCGTTCATCTAGCACAAAGGGAACGGGTTGCAGGGGAAACTGTTACTCTGGTTTCCCAGTCTGTTTCCTAGTGCCGGTTTGAAGTTCCCGCAGTTTTCACGGTAAAACCGAGTTTGAGCTAGTACATCCCCATATATATGTATGGAGTGGAGTTTGCAGCTGAAAAGAAATTTTGTGTTACCAACAAGCTAGGTGAAGGACGGCTTTCACACACACTTATCTCTCAGAACTGAGCATGTGGAGAGACGTTCGTTCATCTAGCACAAAGGGAACGGGTTGCAGGAGAAACTTTTACTCTGGTTTCCCAGTCTGTTTCCTAGTGCCGGTTTGAAGTTCCCGCAGTTTTCACTGTAAAACCGAGTTTGAGCTAGTACATCCCCATATATTTGTATGGAGTGTAGTTTGCAGCTGAAAAGAAAATTTGTGTTCCCAACAAGTTAGGTGAAGGGCGGCTTTCACACACACTTATCTCTCAGAACTGAGCATGTGGAGAGACGTTCGTTCATCTAGCACAAATGGAACGGGTTGCAGGAGAAACTGTTACTCTGGTTTCTCAGTCTGTTTCCTAGTGCCGGTTTGAAGTTCCTGCAGTTTTCACTGTAAAACCGAGTTGGAGCTAGTACCTCCCCATATATATGTATGGAGTGGACTTTGCAACTGAAAAGAAACTTTGTGTTCCCAACAAGCTAGGTGAAGGACGGCTTTCACACACACTTATCTCTCAGAAATGAGCATGTGGAGAGACGTTCGTTCATCTAGCACAAAGGGAACGGGTTGCAGGAGAAACTGTTACTCTGGTTTCTCAGTCTGTTTCCTAGTGCCGGTTTGAAGTTCCTGCAGTTTTCACTGTAAAACCGAGTTGGAGCTAGTACCTCCCCATATATATATATGGAGTGGAGTTTGCAACTGAAAAGAAACTTTGTGTTACCAACAAGCTAGGTTAAGGACGGCTTTCACACACACTTATCTCTCAGAACTTAGCATGTGGAGAGACGTTCGTTCATCTAGCACAAACGGAACGGGTTGCAGGATAAACTATTACTCTGGTTTCTTAGTCTGTTTCCTAGTGCCGGTTTGAAGTTCCTGCAGTTTTCACTGTAAAACAGAGTTGGAGCTAGTACCTCCCCATATATATGTATAGAGTGGAGTTTGCATATGAAAAGAAACTTTGTGTTCCCAACAAGCTAGGTGAAGAACGGCTTTCACACACACTTATCTCTCAGAAATGAGCATGTGGAGAGACGTTCGTTCATCTACCACAAAGGGAACGGGTTGAAGTAGAAACTTTTATTCTGGTATCTCAGTCTGTTTCCTAGTGCCGGTTTGAAGTTCCTGCAGTTTTCACTCTAAAACCGAGTTGGAGCTAGTACCTCCCCATATATATGTATGGAGTGGACTTTGCGACTGAAAAGAAACTTTGTGTTCCCAACAAGCTAGGTGAAGGACGGCTTTCACACACACTTATCACTCAGAAATGAGCTTGTGGAGAGACGTTCGTTCATATAGCACAAAGGGAACGGGTTGCAGGAGAAACTTTTACTCTGGTTTCTCAGTCTGTTTCCTAGTGCCGGTTTGAAGTTCCTGCAGTTTTCACTGTAAAACAGAGTTGGAGCTAGTACCTCCCCATATATATGTATGGAGTGTAGTTTGCAACTGAAAAGAAACTTTGTGTTCCCAACAAGCTAGGTGAAGGACGGCTCTCACACACTTATCTCTCAGAACTGAGCTTGTGGAGAGACGTTCGTTCATATAGCACAAAGGGAACGGGTTGCAGGAGAAACTTTTACTCTGGTTTCTCAGTCTGTTTCCTAGTGCCGGTTTGAAGTTCCTGCAGTTTTCACTGTAAAACAGAGTTGGAGCTAGTACCTCCCCATATATATGTATAGAGTGGAGTTTGCATATGAAAAGAAACTTTGTGTTCCCAACAAGCTAGGTGAAGAACGGCTTTCACACACACTTATCCCTCAGAAATGAGCATGTGCAGAGACGTTCGTTCATCTACCACAAAGGGAACGGGTTGCAGTAGAAACTTTTACTCTGGTATCTCAGTCTGTTTCCTAGTGCCGGTTTGAAGTTCCTGCAGTTTTCACTGTAAAACCGAGTTGGAGCTAGTAACTCCCCATATATATGTATGGAGTGGACTTTGCAGCTGAAAAGAAACTTTGTGTTCCCAACAAGCTAGGTGAAGGACGGCTTTCACACACACTTATCTCTCAGAACTGAGCATGTGGAGAGACGTTCGTTCATCTAGCACAAAGGGAACGGGTTGCAGGAGAAACTAATACTCTGGTTTCTCAGTCTGTTTCCTAGTGCCGGTTTGAAGTTCCTGCAGTTTTCACTGTAAAACCGAGTTGGAGCTAGTACCTCCCCATATATATATATGGAGTGGTGTTTGCAACTGAAAAGAAACTTTCTGTTCCCAACAAGCTAGGTGAAGGACGGCTTTCACACACACTTATCTCTCAGAACTGAGCATGAGGAGAGACGTTCGTTCATCTAGCACAAAGGGAACGGGTTGCAGGAGAAACTATTACTCTGGTTTCTTAGTCTGTTTCCTAGTGCCGGTTTGAAGTTCCTGCAGTTTTCACTGTAAAACAGAGTTGGAGCTAGTACCTCCCCATATATATGTATAGAATGGAGTTTGCATATGAAAAGAAACTTTGTGTTCCCAACAAGCTAGGTGAAGGACGGCTTTCACACACACTTATCTCTCAGAAATGAGCATGTGGAGAGACGTTCGTTCATCTACCACAAAGGGAACGTGTTGCAGGAGAAACTTTTACTCTGGTTTCTCAGTCTGTTTCCTAGTGCCGGTTTGAAGTTCCTGCAGTTTTCACTGTAAAACCGAGTTGGAGCTAGTACCTCCCCATATATATGTATGGAGTGTAGTTTGCAACTGAAAAGAAACTTTGTGTTCCCAACAAGCTAGGTGAAGGACGGCTTTCACACACACTTATCTCTCAGAACTGAGCATGTGGAGAGACGTTCGTTCATCTAGGACAAATGGAACGGGTTGCAGGGGAAACTGTTACTCTGGTTTCTCAGTCTGTTTCCTAGTGCCGGTTTGAAGTTCCTGCAGTTTTCACTGTAAAACCGAGTTGGAGCTAGTACCTCCCCATATATATGTATGGAGTGGAGTTTGCTACTGAAAAGAAACTTTGTTTTCCCAACAAGCTAGGTGAAGGACGGCATTCACACACAATTATCTCTCAGAACTGAGCATGTGGAGAGACGTTCGTTCATCTAGCACAAAGGGAACGGGTTGCAGGAGAAACTTTTACTCTGGTGTCTCAGTCTGTTTCCCAGTGCCGGTTTGAAATTCCTGCAGTTTTCACTGTAAAACCGAGTTGGAGCTAGTACCTCCCCATATATATGTATGGAGTGGAGTTTGCAACTGAAAAGAAACTTTGTGTTCCCAACAAGCTAGGTGAAGGACGGCTTTCACACACACTTATCTCTCAGAACTGAGCATGTGGAGAGACGTTCGTTCATCTAGCACAAAGGGAACGGGTTGCAGGAGAAACTTTTACTCTGGTTTCTCGGTCTGTTTCCTAGTGCCGGTTTAAAGTTCCTGCAGTTTTCACTGTAAAACCGAGTTGGAGCTAGTACCTCCACATATATATGTATAGACTGGAGTTTGCATATGAAAAGAAACTTTGTGTTCCCAACAAGCTAGGTTAAGGATGGCTTTCACACACACTTATCTCTCAGAAATGAGCATGTGGAGAGACGTTGGTTCATCTAGCACAAAGGGAACGGGTTGCAGGATAAACTTTTACTCTGATTTCTCAGTCTGTTTCCTAGTGCCGGTTTGAAGTTACTGCAGTTTTCACTGTAAAACCGAGTTGGAGCTAGTACCTCCCCATATATATGTATTGAGTGGAGTTTGCATATGAAAAGAAACTTTGTTTTCCCAACAAGGTAGGTGAAGGACGGCTTTCACACACACTTATCTCTCAGAACTGAGCATGTGGAGAGACGTTGGTTCATCTAGCACAAAGAGAAATGTTTGCAGGAGAAACTTTTACTCTGGTATCTCAGTCTGTTTCCTAGTGCCGGTTTGAAGTTCCTGCAGTTTTCACTGTAAAACCGAGTTGGAGCTAGTACCTCCCCAAATATATGTATGGAGTGGAGTTTGCAACTGAAAAGAAACTTTGTGTTCCCAAGAAGCTAGGTGAAGGACGGCTTTCACACACACTTATCTCTCAGAACTGAGCATGTGGAGAGACGTTCGTTCATCTAGCACAAAGGGAACGGGTTGCAGGAGAAACTTTTACTCTGGTTTCTCGGTCTGTTTCCTAGTGCCGGTTTGAAGTTCCTGCAGTTTTCACTGTAAAACCGAGTTGGAGCTAGTACCTCCCCATATATATGTATAGCGTGGAGTTTGCATATGAAAAGAAACTTTGTGTTCCCAACAAGCTAGGTGAAGGACGGCTTTCACACACACTTATCTCTCAGAACTGAGCATGTGGAGAGACGTTGGTTCATCTAGCACAAAGAGAAAGGGTTGCAGGAGAAACTTTTACTCTGGTTTCTCGGTCTGTTTCCTAGTGCCGGTTTGAAATTCCTGCAGTTTTCACTGTAAAACCGAGTTGGAGCTAGTACCTCCCCATATATATGTATGGATTGGAGTTTGCTACTGAAAAGAAACTTTGTGTTCCCAACAAGCTAGTATAAGGACGGCTTTCACACACACTTATCTCTCAGAACTGAGCATGTGGAGAGACGTTCGTTCATCTAGCACAAAGGGAACGGGTTGCAGGAGAAACTTTTACTCTGGTTTCTCGGTCTGTTTCCTAGTGCCGGTTTGAAGTTCCTGCAGTTTTCACTGTAAAACCGAGTTGGAGCTAGTACATCCCTATATATATGTATGGAGTGGAGTTTGCAACTGAAAAGAAACTTTGTGTTCCCAACAAGCTAGGTGAAGGACGGCTTTCACACACACTTATCTCTCAGAACTGAGCATGTGGAGAGACGTTCGTTCATCTAGCACAAAGGGAACGGGTTGCAGGAGAAACTTTTACTCTGGTGTCTCAGTCTGTTTCCAAGTGCCGGTTTGAAGTTCCTGCAGTTTTCACTGTAAAACCGAGTTGGAGCTAGTACCTCCCCATATATATGTATGGAGTGGAGTTTGCAACTGAAAAGAAACTTTGTGTTCCCAACAAGCTACGTGAAGGACGGCTTTCACACACACTTATCTCTCTGAACAGAGCATGTGGAGAGACGTTCGTTCATCTAGTACAAAGGGAACGGGTTGCAGGAGAAACTTTTACTCTGGTTTCTCGGTCTGTTTCCTAGTGCCGGTTTGAAGTTCCTGCAGTTTTCACTGTAAAACCGAGTTGGAGCTAGTACCTCCCCATATATATATATGGAGTGGAGATTGCAACTGAAAAGAAACTTTGTGTTCCCAACAAGCTAGGTGAAGGACGGCTTTCACACACACTTATCTCTCAGAACTGAGCATGTGGAGAGACGTTCGTTCATCTAGCACAAAGGGAACGGGTTGCAGGAGAAACTATTACTCTGGTTTCTTAGTCTGTTTCCTAGTGCCGGTTTGAAGTTCCTGCAGTTTTCACTGTAAAACAGAGTTGGAGCTAGTACCTCCCCATATATATGTATAGAGTGGAGTTTGCATATGAAAAGAAACTTTGTGTTCCCAACAAGCTAGGTGAAGAACGGCTTTCACACACACTTATCTCTCAGAAATGAGCATGTGGAGAGACGTTCGTTCATCTACCACAAAGGGAACGGGTTGCAGTAGAAACTTTTATTCTGGTATCTCAGTCTGTTTCCTAGTGCCGGTTTGAAGTTCCTGCAGTTTTCACTCTAAAACCGAGTTGGAGCTAGTACCTCCCCATATATATGTATGGAGTCGACTTTGCAACTGAAAAGAAACTTTGTGTTCCCAACAAGCTAGGTGAAGGACGGCTTTCACACACACTTATCTCTCAGAAATGAGCTTGTGGAGAGACGTTCGTTCATATAGCACAAAGGGAACGGGTTGCAGGAGAAACTTTTACTCTGGTTTCTCAGTCTGTTTCCTAGTGCCGGTTTGAAGTTCCTGCAGTTTTCACTGTAAAACAGAGTTGGAGCTAGTACCTCCCCATATATATGTATAGAGTGGAGTTTGCATATGAAAAGAAACTTTGTGTTCCCAACAAGCTAGGTGAAGGACGGCTTTCACACACACTTATCTCTCAGAAATGAGCATGTGGAGAGACGTTCGTTCATCTACCACAAAGGGAACGGGTTGCAGGAGAAACTTTTACTCTGGTTTCTCAGTCTGTTTCCTAGTGCCGGTTTGAAGTTCCTGCAGTTTTCACTGTAAAACCGAGTTGGAGCTAGTACATCCCCATATATATGTATGGAGTGTAGTTTGCAACTGAAAAGAAACTTTGTGTTCCCAACAAGCTAGGTGAAGGACGGCTCTCACACACATATCTCTCAGAACTGAGCATGTGGAGAGACGTTTTTTCATCTAGGACAAAGGGAACGGGTTGCAGGGGAATCTGTTACTCTGGTTTCTCAGTCTGTTTCCTAGTGCCGGTTTGAAGTTCCTGCAGTTTTCACTGTAAAACCGAATTGGATCTAGTACCTCCCCATATATATGTATGGAGTGGAGTTTGCAACTGAAAAGAAACTTTGTTTTCCCAACAAGCTAGGTGAAGGACGGCATTCACACACAATTATCTCTCAGAACTTAGCATGTGGAGAGACTTTCGTTCATCTAGCACAAAGGGAACGGGTTGCAGGAGAAACTTTTACTCAGGTGTCTCAGTCTGTTTCCCAGTGCCGGTTTGAAATTCCTGCAGTTTTCACTGTAAAACCGAGTTGGAGCTAGCACCTCCCCATATATATGTATGGAGTGGAGTTTGCATATGAAAAGAAACTTTGTGTTCCCAACAAGCTAGGTGAAGAACGGCTTTCACACACACTTATCCCTCAGAAATGAGCATGTGGAGAGACGTTCGTTCATCTACCACAAAGGGAACGGTTTGCAGTAGAAACTTTTACTCTGGTATCTCAGTCTGTTTCCTAGTGCCGGTTTGAAGTTCCTGCAGTTTTCACTGTAAAACCGAGTTGGAGCTAGTACCTCCCCATATATATGTATGGAGTGGACTTTGCAACTGAAAAGAAACTTTGTGTTCCCAACAAGCTAGGTGAAGGACGGCTTTCACACACACTTATCTCTCAGAACTGAGCATGTGGAGAGACGTTCTTTCATCTAGCACAAAGGGAACGGGTTGCAGGAGAAACTATTTCTCTGGTTTCTCAGTCTGTTTCCTAGTGCCGGTTTGAAGTTCCTGCAGTTTTCACTGTAAAACCGAGTTGGAGCTAGTACCTCCCCATATATATATATGGAGTGGTGTTTGCAACTGAAAAGAAACTTTCTGTTCCCAACAAGCTAGGTGAAGGACGGCTTTCACACACACTTATCTCTCAGAACTGAGCATGAGGAGAGACGTTCGTTCATCTAGCACAAAGGGAACGGGTTGCAGGAGAAACTATTACTCTGGTTTCTTAGTCTGTTTCCTAGTGCCGGTTTGAAGTTCCTGCAGTTTTCACTGTAAAACAGAGTTGGAGCTAGTACCTCCCCATATACATGTATAGAGTGGAGTTTGCATATGAAAAGAAACTTTGTGTTCCCAACAAGCTAGGTGAAGGACGGCTTTCACACACACTTATCTCTCAGAAATGAGCATGTGGAGAGACGTTCGTTCATCTACCACAAAGGGAACGTGTTGCAGGAGAAACTTTTACTCTGGTTTCTCAGTCTGTTTCCTAGTGCCGGTTTGAAGTTCCTGCAGTTTTCACTGTAAAACCGAGTTGGAGCTAGTACCTCCCCATATATATGTATGGAGTGTAGTTTGCAACTGAAAAGAAACTTTGTGTTCCCAACAAGCTAGGTGAAGGACGGCTTTCACACACACTTATCTCTCAGAACTGAGCATGTGGAGAGACGTTCGTTCATCTAGGACAAAGGGAACGGGTTGCAGGGGAAACTGTTACTCTGGTTTCTCAGTCTGTTTCCTAGTGCCGGTTTGAAGTTCCTGCAGTTTTCACTGTAAAACCGAGTTGGAGCTAGTACCTCCCCATATATATGTATGGAGTGGAGTTTGCTACTGAAAAGAAACTTTGTTTTCCCAACAAGCTAGGTGAAGGACGGCATTCACACACAATTATCTCTCAGAACTGAGCATGTGGAGAGACGTTCGTTCATCTAGCACAAAGGGAATGGGTTGCAGGAGAAACTTTTACTCTGGTGTCTCAGTCTGTTTCCCAGTGCCGGTTTGAAATTCCTGCAGTTTTCACTGTAAAACCGAGTTGGAGCTAGTACCTCCCCATATATATGTATGGAGTGGAGTTTGCAACTGAAAAGAAACTTTGTGTTCCCAACAAGCTAGGTGAAGGACGGCTTTCACACACACTTATCTCTCAGAACTGAGCATGTGGAGAGACGTTCGTTCATCTAGCACAAAGGGAACGGGTTGCAGGAGAAACTTTTACTCTGGTTTCTCGGTCTGTTTCCTAGTGCCGGTTTAAAGTTCCTGCAGTTTTCACTGTAAAACCGAGTTGGAGCTAGTACCTCCACATATATATGTATAGAGTGGAGTTTGCATATGAAAAGAAACTTTGTGTTCCCAACAAGCTAGGTGAAGGACGGCTTTCACACACACTTATCTCTCAGAAATGAGCATGTGGAGAGACGTTGGTTCATCTAGCACAAAGGGAACGGGTAGCAGGATAAACTTTTACTCTGGTTTCTCAGTCTGTTTCCTAGTGCCGGTTTGAAGTTCCTGCAGTTTTCACTGTAAAACCGAGTTGGAGCTAGTACCTCCCCATATATATGTATTGAGTGGAGTTTGCATATGAAAAGAAACTTTGTTTTCCCAACAAGGTAGGTGAAGGACGGCTTTCACACACACTTATCTCTCAGAACTGAGCATGTGGAGAGACGTTGGTTCATCTAGCACAAAGAGAAATGTTTGCAGGAGAAACTTTTACTCTGGTATCTCAGTCTGTTTCCTAGTGCCGGTTTGAAGTTCCTGCAGTTTTCACTGTAAAACCGAGTTGGAGCTAGTACCTCCCCAAATATATGTATGGAGTGGAGTTTGCAACTGAAAAGAAACTTTGTGTTCCCAAGAAGCTAGGTGAAGGACGGCTTTCACACACACTTATCTCTCAGAACTGAGCATGTGGAGAGACGTTCGTTCATCTAGCACAAAGGGAACGGGTTGCAGGAGAAACTTTTACTCTGGTTTCTCGGTCTGTTTCCTAGTGCCGGTTTGAAGTTCCTGCAGTTTTCACTGTAAAACCGAGTTGGAGCTAGTACCTCCCCATATATATGTATAGCGTGGAGTTTGCATATGAAAAGAAACTTTGTGTTCCCAACAAGCTAGGTGAAGGACGGCTTTCACACACACTTATCTCTCAGAACTGAGCATGTGGAGAGACGTTGGATCATCTAGCACAAAGAGAAAGGGTTGCAGGAGAAACTTTTACTCTGGTTTCTCGGTCTGTTTCCTAGTGCCGGTTTGAAGTTCCTGCAGTTTTCACTGTAAAACCGAGTTGGAGCTAGTACCTCCCCATATATATGTATGGATTGGAGTTTGCAACTGAAAAGAAACTTTGTGTTCCCAACAAGCTAGTATAAGGACGGCTTTCACACACACTTATCTCTCAGAACTGAGCATGTGGAGAGACGTTCGTTCATCTAGCACAAAGGGAACGGGTTGCAGGAGAAACTTCTACTCTGGTTTCTCGGTCTGTTTCCTAGTGCCGGTTTGAAGTTCCTGCAGTTTTCACTGTAAAACCGAGTTGGAGCTAGTACATCCCTATATATATGTATGGAGTGGAGTTTGCAACTGAAAAGAAACTTTGTGTTCCCAACAAGCTAGTTGAAGGACGGCTTTCACACACACTTATCTCTCAGAACTGAGCATGTGGAGAGACGTTCGTTCATCTAGCACAAAGGGAACGGGTTGCAGGAGAAACTTTTACTCTGGTGTCTCAGTCTGTTTCCAAGTGCCGGTTTGAAGTTCCTGCAGTTTTCACTGTAAAAACGAGTTGGAGCTAGTACCTCCCCATATATATGTATGGAGTGGAGTTTGCAACTGAAAAGAAACTTTGTGTTCCCAACAAGCTAGGTGAAGGACGGCTTTCACACACACTTATCTCTCTGAACAGAGCATGTGGAGAGACGTTCGTTCATCTAGTACAAAGGGAACGGGTTGCAGGAGAAACTTTTACTCTGGTTTCTCGGTCTGTTTCCTAGTGCCGGTTTGAAGTTCCTGCAGTTTTCACTGTAAAACCGAGTTGGAGCTAGTACCTCCCCATATATATGTATAGAGTGGAGTTTGCATATGAAAAGAAACTTTGTGTTCCCAACAAGCTAGGTGAAGGACGGCTTTCACACACACATATCTCTCAGAACTGAGCATGTGGAGAGACGTTGGTTCATCTAGCACAAAGAGAAAGGGTTGCAGGAGAAACTATTACTCTGGTTTCTTAGTCTGTTTCCTAGTGCCGGTTTGAAGTTCCTGCAGTTTTCACTGTAAAACAGAGTTGGAGCTAGTACCTCCCCATATATATGTATAGAGTGGAGTTTGCATATGAAAAGAAACTTTGTGTTCCCAACAAGCTAGGTGAAGAACGGCTTTCACACACACTTATCTCTCAGAAATGAGCATGTGGAGAGACGTTCGTTCATCTACCACAAAGGGAACGGGTTGCAGTAGAAACTTTTATTCTGGTATCTCAGTCTGTTTCCTAGTGCCGGTTTGAAGTTCCTGCAGTTTTCACTCTAAAACCGAGTTGGAGCTAGTACCTCCCCATATATATGTATGGAGTGGACTTTGCAACTGAAAAGAAACTTTGTGTTCCCAACAAGCTAGGTGAAGGACGGCTTTCACACACACTTATCTCTCAGAAATGAGCTTGTGGAGAGACGTTCGTTCATATAGCACAAAGGGAACGGGTTGCAGGAGAAACTTTTACTCTGGTTTCTCAGTCTGTTTCCTAGTGCCGGTTTGAAGTTCCTGCAGTTTTCACTGTAAAACAGAGTTGGAGCTAGTACCTCCCCATATATATGTATAGAGTGGAGTTTGCATATGAAAAGAAACTTTGTGTTCCCAACAAGCTAGGTGAAGGACGGCTTTCACACACACTTATCTCTCAGAAATGAGCATGTGGAGAGACGTTCGTTCATCTACCACAAAGGGAACGGGTTGCAGGAGAAACTTTTACTCTGGTTTCTCAGTCTGTTTCCTAGTGCCGGTTTGAAGTTCCTGCAGTTTTCACTGTAAAACCGAGTTGGAGCTAGTACATCCCCATATATATGTATGGAGTGCAGTTTGCAACTGAAAAGAAACTTTGTGTTCCCAACAAGCTAGGTGAAGGACGGCTCTCACACACATATCTCTCAGAACTGAGCATGTGGAGAGACGTTTTTTCATCTAGGACAAAGGGAACGGGTTGCAGGGGAAACTGTTACTCTGGTTTCTCAGTCTGTTTCCTAGTGCCGGTTTGATGTTCCTGCAGTTTTCACTGTAAAACCGAATTGGATCTAGTACCTCCCCATATATATGTATGGAGTGGAGTTTGCAACTGAAAAGAAACTTTGTTTTCCCAACAAGCTAGGTGAAGGACGGCATTCACACACAATTATCTCTCAGAACTTAGCATGTGGAGAGACTTTCGTTCATCTAGCACAAGGGAACGGGTTGCAGGAGAAACTTTTACTCAGGTGTCTCAGTCTGTTTCCCAGTGCCGGTTTGAAATTCCTGCAGTTTTCACTGTAAAACCGAGTTGGAGCTAGCACCTCCCCATATATATGTATGGAGTGGAGTTTGCATATGAAAAGAAACTTTGTGTTCCCAACAAGCTAGGTGAAGAACGGCTTTCACACACACTTATCCCTCAGAAATGAGCATGTGGAGAGACGTTCGTTCATCTACCACAAAGGGAACGGTTTGCAGTAGAAACTTTTACTCTGGTATCTCAGTCTGTTTCCTAGTGCCGGTTTGAAGTTCCTGCAGTTTTCACTGTAAAACCGAGTTGGAGCTAGTACCTCCCCATATATATGTATGGAGTGGACTTTGCAACTGAAAAGAAACTTTGTGTTCCCAACAAGCTAGGTGAAGGACGGCTTTCACACACACTTATCTCTCAGAACTGAGCATGTGGAGAGACGTTCGTTCATCTAGCACAAAGGGAACGGGTTGCAGGAGAAACTATTTCTCTGGTTTCTCAGTCTGTTTCCTAGTGCCGGTTTGAAGTTCCTGCAGTTTTCACTGTAAAACCGAGTTGGAGCTAGTACCTCCCCATATATATATATGGAGTGGTGTTTGCAACTGAAAAGAAACTTTCTGTTCCCAACAAGCTAGGTGAAGGACGGCATTCACACACACTTATCTCTCAGAACTGAGCATGAGGAGAGACGTTCGTTCATCTAGCACAAAGGGAACGGGTTGCAGGAGAAACTATTACTCTGGTTTCTTAGTCTGTTTCCTAGTGCCGGTTTGAAGTTCCTGCAGTTTTCACTGTAAAACAGAGTTGGAGCTAGTACCTCCCCATATACATGTATAGAGTGGAGTTTGCATATGAAAAGAAACTTTGTGTTCCCAACAAGCTAGGTGAAGGACGGCTTTCACACACACTTATCTCTCAGAAATGAGCATGTGGAGAGACGTTCATTCATCTAGCACAAAGGGAACGGGTTGCAGGAGAAACTTTTACTCTGGTTTCTCAGTCTGTTTCCTAGTGCCGGTTTGAAGTTCCTGCAGTTTTCACTGTAAAACCGAGTTGGAGCTAGTACCTCCCCATATATATGTATGGAGTGTAGTTTGCAACTGAAAAGAAACTTTGTGTTCCCAACAAGCTAGGTGAAGGACGGCTTTCACACACACTTATCTCTCAGAACTGAGCATGTGGAGAGACGTTCGTTCATCTAGGACAAAGGGAACGGGTTGCAGGGGAAACTGTTACTCTGGTTTCTCAGTCTGTTTCCTAGTGCCGGTTTGAAGTTCCTGCAGTTTTCACTGTAAAACCGAGTTGGAGCTAGTACCTCCCCATATATATGTATGGAGTGGAGTTTGCTACTGAAAAGAAACTTTGTTTTCCCAACAAGCTAGGTGAAGGACGGCATTCACACACAATTATCTCTCAGAACTGAGCATGTGGAGAGACGTTCGTTCATCTAGCACAAAGGGAATGGGTTGCAGGAGAAACTTTTACTCTGGTGTCTCAGTCTGTTTCCCAGTGCCGGTTTGAAATTCCTGCAGTTTTCACTGTAAAACCGAGTTGGAGCTAGTACCTACCCATATATATGTATGGAGTGGAGTTTGCAACTGAAAAGAAACTTTGTGTTCCCAACAAGCTAGGTGAAGGACGGCTTTCACACACACTTATCTCTCAGAACTGAGCATGTGGAGAGACGTTCGTTCATCTAGCACAAAGGGAACGGGTTGCAGGAGAAACTTTTACTCTGGTTTCTCGGTCTGTTTCCTAGTGCCGGTTTAAAGTTCCTGCAGTTTTCACTGTAAAACCGAGTTGGAGCTAGTACCTCCACATATATATGTATAGAGTGGAGTTTGCATATGAAAAGAAACTTTGTGTTCCCAACAAGCTAGGTGAAGGACGGCTTTCACACACACTTATCTCTCAGAAATGAGCATGTGGAGAGACGTTGGTTCATCTAGCACAAAGGGAACGGGTTGCAGGATAAACTTTTACTCTGGTTTCTCAGTCTGTTTCCTAGTGCCGGTTTGAAGTTCCTGCAGTTTTCACTGTAAAACCGAGTTGGAGCTAGTACCTCCCCATATATATGTATTGAGTGGAGTTTGCATATGAAAAGAAACTTTGTTTTCCCAACAAGGTAGGTGAAGGACGGCTTTCACACACACTTATCTCTCAGAACTGAGCATGTGGAGAGACGTTGGTTCATCTAGCACAAAGAGAAATGTTTGCAGGAGAAACTTTTACTCTGGTATCTCAGTCTGTTTCCTAGTGCCGGTTTGAAGTTCCTGCAGTTTTCACTGTAAAACCGAGTTGGAGCTAGTACCTCCCCAAATATATGTATGGAGTGGAGTTTGCAACTGAAAAGAAACTTTGTGTTCCCAAGAAGCTAGGTGAAGGACGGCTTTCACACACACTTATCTCTCAGAACTGAGCATGTGGAGAGACGTTCGTTCATCTAGCACAAAGGGAACGGGTTGCAGGAGAAACTTTTACTCTGGTTTCTCGGTCTGTTTCCTAGTGCCGGTTTGAAGTTCCTGCAGTTTTCACTGTAAAACCGAGTTGAAGCTAGTACCTCCCCATATATATGTATAGCGTGGAGTTTGCTTATGAAAAGAAACTTTGTGTTCCCAACAAGCTAGGTGAAGGACGGCTTTCACACACACTTATCTCTCAGAACTGAGCATGTGGAGAGACGTTGGTTCATCTAGCACAAAGAGAAAGGGTTGCAGGAGAAACTTTTACTCTGGTTTCTCGGTCTGTTTCCTAGTGCCGGTTTGAAGTTCCTGCAGTTTTCACTGTAAAACCGAGTTGGAGCTAGTACCTCCCCATATATATGTATGGATTGGAGTTTGCAACTGAAAAGAAACTTTGTGTTCCCAACAAGCTAGTATAAGGACGGCTTTCACACACACTTATCTCTCAGAACTGAGCATGTGGAGAGACGTTCGTTCATCTAGCACAAAGGGAACGGGTTGCAGGAGAAACTTCTACTCTGGTTTCTCGGTCTGTTTCCTAGTGCCGGTTTGAAGTTCCTGCAGTTTTCACTGTAAAACCGAGTTGGAGCTAGTACATCCCTATATATATGTATGGAGTGGAGTTTGCAACTGAAAAGAAACTTTGTGTTCCCAACAAGCTAGTTGAAGGACGGCTTTCACACACACTTATCTCTCAGAACTGAGCATGTGGAGAGACGTTCGTTCATCTAGCACAAAGGGAACGGGTTGCAGGAGAAACTTTTACTCTGGTGTCTCAGTCTGTTTCCAAGTGCCGGTTTGAAGTTCCTGCAGTTTTCACTGTAAAAACGAGTTGGAGCTAGTACCTCCCCATATATATGTATGGAGTGGAGTTTGCAACTGAAAAGAAACTTTGTGTTCCCAACAAGCTAGGTGAAGGACGGCTTTCACACACACTTATCTCTCTGAACAGAGCATGTGGAGAGACGTTCGTTCATCTAGTACAAAGGGAACGGGTTGCAGGAGAAACTTTTACTCTGGTTTCTCGGTCTGTTTCCTAGTGCCGGTTTGAAGTTCCTGCAGTTTTCACTGTAAAACCGAGTTGGAGCTAGTACCTCCCCATATATATGTATAGAGTGGAGTTTGCATATGAAAAGAAACTTTGTGTTCCCAACAAGCTAGGTGAAGGACGGCTTTCACACACACATATCTCTCAGAACTGAGCATGTGGAGAGACGTTGGTTCATCTAGCACAAAGAGAAAGGGTTGCAGGAGAAACTATTACTCTGGTTTCTTAGTCTGTTTCCTAGTGCCGGTTTGAAGTTCCTGCAGTTTTCACTGTAAAACAGAGTTGGAGCTAGTACCTCCCCATATATATGTATAGAGTGGAGTTTGCATATGAAAAGAAACTTTGTGTTCCCAACAAGCTAGGTGAAGAACGGCTTTCACACACACTTATCTCTCAGAAATGAGCATGTGGAGAGACGTTCGTTCATCTACCACAAAGGGAACGGGTTGCAGTAGAAACTTTTATTCTGGTATCTCAGTCTGTTTCCTAGTGCCGGTTTGAAGTTCCTGCAGTTTTCACTCTAAAACCGAGTTGGAGCTAGTACCTCCCCATATATATGTATGGAGTGGACTTTGCAACTGAAAAGAAACTTTGTGTTCCCAACAAGCTAGGTGAAGGACGGCTTTCACACACACTTATCTCTCAGAAATGAGCTTGTGGAGAGACGTTCGTTCATATAGCACAAAGGGAACGGGTTGCAGGAGAAACTTTTACTCTGGTTTCTCAGTCTGTTTCCTAGTGCCGGTTTGAAGTTCCTGCAGTTTTCACTGTAAAACAGAGTTGGAGCTAGTACCTCCCCATATATATGTATAGAGTGGAGTTTGCATATGAAAAGAAACTTTGTGTTCCCAACAAGCTAGGTGAAGGACGGCTTTCACACACACTTATCTCTCAGAAATGAGCATGTGGAGAGACGTTCGTTCATCTACCACAAAGGGAACGGGTTGCAGGAGAAACTTTTACTCTGGTTTCTCAGTCTGTTTCCTAGTGCCGGTTTGAAGTTCCTGCAGTTTTCACTGTAAAACCGAGTTGGAGCTAGTACATCCCCATATATATGTATGGAGTGTAGTTTGCAACTGAAAAGAAACTTTGTGTTCCCAACAAGCTAGGTGAAGGACGGCTCTCACACACATATCTCTCAGAACTGAGCATGTGGAGAGACGTTTTTTCATCTAGGACAAAGGGAACGGGTTGCAGGGGAAACTGTTACTCTGGTTTCTCAGTCTGTTTCCTAGTGCCGGTTTGATGTTCCTGCAGTTTTCACTGTAAAACCGAATTGGATCTAGTACCTCCCCATATATATGTATGGAGTGGAGTTTGCAACTGAAAAGAAACTTTGTTTTCCCAACAAGCTAGGTGAAGGACGGCATTCACACACAATTATCTCTCAGAACTTAGCATGTGGAGAGACTTTCGTTCATCTAGCACAAGGGAACGGGTTGCAGGAGAAACTTTTACTCAGGTGTCTCAGTCTGTTTCCCAGTGCCGGTTTGAAATTCCTGCAGTTTTCACTGTAAAACCGAGTTGGAGCTAGCACCTCCCCATATATATGTATGGAGTGGAGTTTGCATATGAAAAGAAACTTTGTGTTCCCAACAAGCTAGGTGAAGAACGGCTTTCACACACACTTATCCCTCAGAAATGAGCATGTGGAGAGACGTTCGTTCATCTACCACAAAGGGAACGGTTTGCAGTAGAAACTTTTACTCTGGTATCTCAGTCTGTTTCCTAGTGCCGGTTTGAAGTTCCTGCAGTTTTCACTGTAAAACCGAGTTGGAGCTAGTACCTCCCCATATATATGTATGGAGTGGACTTTGCAACTGAAAAGAAACTTTGTGTTCCCAACAAGCTAGGTGAAGGACGGCTTTCACACACACTTATCTCTCAGAACTGAGCATGTGGAGAGACGTTCGTTCATCTAGCACAAAGGGAACGGGTTGCAGGAGAAACTATTTCTCTGGTTTCTCAGTCTGTTTCCTAGTGCCGGTTTGAAGTTCCTGCAGTTTTCACTGTAAAACCGAGTTGGAGCTAGTACCTCCCCATATATATATATGGAGTGGTGTTTGCAACTGAAAAGAAACTTTCTGTTCCCAACAAGCTAGGTGAAGGACGGCTTTCACACACACTTATCTCTCAGAACTGAGCATGAGGAGAGACGTTCGTTCATCTAGCACAAAGGGAACGGGTTGCAGGAGAAACTATTACTCTGGTTTCTTAGTCTGTTTCCTAGTGCCGGTTTGAAGTTCCTGCAGTTTTCACTGTAAAACAGAGTTGGAGCTAGTACCTCCCCATATACATGTATAGAGTGGAGTTTGCATATGAAAAGAAACTTTGTGTTCCCAACAATCTAGGTGAAGGACGGCTTTCACACACACTTATCTCTCAGAAATGAGCATGTGGAGAGACGTTCGTTCATCTACCACAAAGGGAACGTGTTGCAGGAGAAACTTTTACTCTGGTTTCTCAGTCTGTTTCCTAGTGCCGGTTTGAAGTTCCTGCAGTTTTCACTGTAAAACCGAGTTGGAGCTAGTACCTCCCCATATATATGTATGGAGTGTAGTTTGCAACTGAAAAGAAACTTTGTGTTCCCAACAAGCTAGGTGAAGGACGGCTTTCACACACACTTATCTCTCAGAACTGAGCATGTGGAGAGACGTTCGTTCATCTAGGACAAAGGGAACGGGTTGCAGGGGAAACTGTTACTCTGGTTTCTCAGTCTGTTTCCTAGTGCCGGTTTGAAGTTCCTGCAGTTTTCACTGTAAAACCGAGTTGGAGCTAGTACCTCCCCATATATATGTATGGAGTGGAGTTTGCTACTGAAAAGAAACTTTGTTTTCCCAACAAGCTAGGTGAAGGACGGCATTCACACACAATTATCTCTCAGAACTGAGCATGTGGAGAGACGTTCGTTCATCTAGCACAAAGGGAATGGGTTGCAGGAGAAACTTTTACTCTGGTGTCTCAGTCTGTTTCCCAGTGCCGGTTTGAAATTCCTGCAGTTTTCACTGTAAAACCGAGTTGGAGCTAGTACCTCCCCATATATATGTATGGAGTGGAGTTTGCAACTGAAAAGAAACTTTGTGTTCCCAACAAGCTAGGTGAAGGACGGCTTTCACACACACTTATCTCTCAGAACTGAGCATGTGGAGAGACGTTCGTTCATCTAGCACAAAGGGAACGGGTTGCAGGAGAAACTTTTACTCTGGTTTCTCGGTCTGTTTCCTAGTGCCGGTTTAAAGTTCCTGCAGTTTTCACTGTAAAACCGAGTTGGAGCTAGTACCTCCACATATATATGTATAGAGTGGAGTTTGCATATGAAAAGAAACTTTGTGTTCCCAACAAGCTAGGTGAAGGACGGCTTTCACACACACTTATCTCTCAGAAATGAGCATGTGGAGAGACGTTGGTTCATCTAGCACAAAGGGAACGGGTTGCAGGATAAACTTTTACTCTGGTTTCTCAGTCTGTTTCCTAGTGCCGGTTTGAAGTTCCTGCAGTTTTCACTGTAAAACCGAGTTGGAGCTAGTACCTCCCCATATATATGTATTGAGTGGAGTTTGCATATGAAAAGAAACTTTGTTTTCCCAACAAGGTAGGTGAAGGACGGCTTTCACACACACTTATCTCTCAGAACTGAGCATGTGGAGAGACGTTGGTTCATCTAGCACAAAGAGAAATGTTTGCAGGAGAAACTTTTACTCTGGTATCTCAGTCTGTTTCCTAGTGCCGGTTTGAAGTTCCTGCAGTTTTCACTGTAAAACCGAGTTGGAGCTAGTACCTCCCCAAATATATGTATGGAGTGGAGTTTGCAACTGAAAAGAAACTTTGTGTTCCCAAGAAGCTAGGTGAAGGACGGCTTTCACACACACTTATCTCTCAGAACTGAGCATGTGGAGAGACGTTCGTTCATCTAGCACAAAGGGAACGGGTTGCAGGAGAAACTTTTACTCTGGTTTCTCGGTCTGTTTCCTAGTGCCGGTTTGAAGTTCCTGCAGTTTTCACTGTAAAACCGAGTTGGAGCTAGTACCTCCCCATATATATGTATAGCGTGGAGTTTGCATATGAAAAGAAACTTTGTGTTCCCAACAAGCTAGGTGAAGGACGGCTTTCACACACACTTATCTCTCAGAACTGAGCATGTGGAGAGACGTTGGTTCATCTAGCACAAAGAGAAAGGGTTGCAGGAGAAACTTTTACTCTGGTTTCTCGGTCTGTTTCCTAGTGCCGGTTTGAAGTTCCTGCAGTTTTCACTGTAAAACCGAGTTGGAGCTAGTACCTCCCCATATATATGTATGGATTGGAGTTTGCAACTGAAAAGAAACTTTGTGTTCCCAACAAGCTAGTATAAGGACGGCTTTCACACACACTTATCTCTCAGAACTGAGCATGTGGAGAGACGTTCGTTCATCTAGCACAAAGGGAACGGGTTGCAGGAGAAACTTTTACTCTGGTTTCTCAGTCTGTTTCCTAGTGCCGGTTTGAAGTTCCTGCAGTTTTCACTGTAAAACCGAGTTGGAGCTAGTACATCCCTATATATATGTATGGAGTGGAGTTTGCAACTGAAAAGAAACTTTGTGTTCCCAACAAGCTAGTTGAAGGACGGCTTTCACACACACTTATCTCTCAGAACTGAGCATGTGGAGAGACGTTCGTTCATCTAGCACAAAGGGAACGGGTTGCAGGAGAAACTTTTACTCTGGTGTCTCAGTCTGTTTCCAAGTGCCGGTTTGAAGTTCCTGCAGTTTTCACTGTAAAAACGAGTTGGAGCTAGTACCTCCCCATATATATGTATGGAGTGGAGTTTGCAACTGAAAAGAAACTTTGTGTTCCCAACAAGCTAGGTGAAGGACGGCTTTCACACACACTTATCTCTCTGAACAGAGCATGTGGAGAGACGTTCGTTCATCTAGTACAAAGGGAACGGGTTGCAGGAGAAACTTTTACTCTGGTTTCTCGGTCTGTTTCCTAGTGCCGGTTTGAAGTTCCTGCAGTTTTCACTGTAAAACCGAGTTGGAGCTAGTACCTCCCCATATATATGTATAGAGTGGAGTTTGCATATGAAAAGAAACTTTGTGTTCCCAACAAGCTAGGTGAAGGACGGCTTTCACACACACATATCTCTCAGAACTGAGCATGTGGAGATACGTTGGTTCATCTAGCACAAAGAGAAAGGGTTGCAGGAGAAACTTTTACTCTGGTTTCTCAGTCTGTTTCCTAGTGCCGGTTTGAAGTTCCTGCAGTTTTCACTGTAAAACCGAGTTGGAGCTAGTACCTCCCCATATATATGTATGGAGTGGAGTTTGCAACTGAAAAGAAACTTTGTGTTCCCAACAAGCTAGTATAAGGACGGCTTTCACACACACTTATCTCTCAGAACTGAGCTTGTGGAGAGACGTTCGTTCATATAGCACAAAGGGAACGGGTTGCAGGAGAAACTTTTACTCTGGTTTCTCAGTCTGTTTCCTAGTGCCGGTTTGAAGTTCCTGCAGTTTTCACTGTAAAACAGAGTTGGAGCTAGTACCACCCATATATATGTATAGAGTGGAGTTTGCATATGAAAAGAAACTTTGTGTTCCCAACAAGCTAGGTTAAGAACGGCTTTCACACACACTTATCCCTCAGAAATGAGCATGTGGAGAGACGTTCGTTCATCTACCACAAAGGGAACGGGTTGCAGTAGAAACTTTTACTCTGGTATCTCAGTCTGTTTCCTAGTGCCGGTTTGAAGTTCCTGCAGTTTTCACTGTAAAACCGAGTTGGAGCTAGTACCTCCCCATATATATGTATGGAGTGGACTTTGCAACTGAAAAGAAACTTTGTGTTCCCAACAAGCTAGGTGAAGGACGGCTTTCACACACACTTTTCTCTCAGAACTGAGCATGTGGAGAGACGTTCGTTCATCTAGCACAAAGGGAACGGGTTGCAGGAGAAACTGTTACTCTGGTTTCTCAGTCTGTTTCCTAGTGCCGGTTTGAAGTTCCTGCAGTTTTCACTGTAAAACCGAGTTGGAGCTAGTACCTCCCCATATATATATATGGAGTGGAGTTTGCAACTGAAAAGAAACTTTGTGTTCCCAACAAGCTAGGTGAAGGACGGTTTTCACACACACTTATCTCTCAGAACTGAGCATGAGGAGAGACGTTCGTTCATCTAGCACAAAGGGAACGGGTTGCAGGAGAAACTATTACTCTGGTTTCTTAGTCTGTTTCCTAGTGCCGGTTTGAAGTTCCTGCAGTTTTCACTGTAAAACCGAGTTGGAGCTTGTACCTCCCCATATATATGTATGGAGTGGAGTTTGCAACTGAAAAGAGACTTTGTGTTCCTAACAAGCTAGGTGAAGGACGGCTTTCACACACACTTATCTCTCAGAACTGAGCTTGTGGAGAGACGTTCGTTCATATAGCACAAAGGGAACGGGTTGCAGGAGAAACTTTTACTCTGGTTTCTCAGTCTGTTTCCTAGTGCCGGTTTGAAGTTCCTGCAGTTTTCACTGTAAAACAGAGTTGGAGCTAGTACCTCCCCATATATATGTATAGATTGGAGTTTGCATATGAAAAGAAACTTTGTGTTCCCAACAAGCTAGGTGAAGAACGGCTTACACACACACTTATCTCTCAGAAATGAGCATGTGGAGAGACGTTCGTTCATCTACCACAAAGGGAACGTGTTGCAGTAGAAACTTTTACTCTGGTATCTCAGTCTGTTTCCTAGTGCCGGTTTGAAGTTCCTGCAGTTTTCACTCTAAAACCGAGTTGGAGCTAGTACCTCCCCATATATATGTATGGAGTGGACTTTGCAACTGAAAAGAATCTTTGTGTTCCCAACAAGCTAGGTGAAGGTCGGCTTTCACACACACTTATCTCTCAGAACTGAGCTTGTGGAGAGACGTTCGTTCATATAGCACAAAGGGAACGGGTTGCAGGAGAAACTTTTACTCTGGTTTCTCAGTCTGTTTCCTAGTGCCGGTTTGAAGTTCCTGCAGTTTTCACTGTAAAACAGGGTTGGAGCTAGTACCTCCCCATATATATGTATAGAGTGGAGTTTGCATATGAAAAGAAACTTTGTGTTCCCAACAAGCTAGGTGAAGGACGGCTTTCACACACACTTATCTCTCAGAAATGAGCATGTGGAGAGACGTTCGTTCATCTACCACAAAGGGAACGTGTTGCAGGAGAAACTTTTACTCTGGTTTCTCAGTCTGTTTCGTAGTGCCGGTTTGAAGTTCCTGCAGTTTTCACTGTAAAACCGAGTTGGAGCTAGTACCTCCCCATATATATGTATGGAGTGTAGTTTGCAACTGAAAAGAAACTTTGTGTTCCCAACAAGCTAGGTGAAGGACGGCTTTCACACACACTTATCTCTCAGAACTGAGCATGTGGAGAGACGTTCGTTCATCTAGGACAAAGGGAACGGGTTGCAGGGGAAACTGTTACTCTGGTTTCTCAGTCTGTTTCCTAGTGCCGGTTTGAATTTCCTGCAGTTTTCACTGTAAAACCGAGTTGGAGCTAGTACCTCCCCATATATATGTATGGAGTGGAGTTTGCTACTGAAAAGAAACTTTGTTTTCCCAACAAGCTAGGTGAAGGACGGCATTCACACACAATTATCTCTCAGAACTGAGCATGTGGAGAGACGTTCGTTCATCTAGCACAAAGGGAACGGGTTGCATGAGAAACTTTTACTCTGGTGTCTCAGTCTGTTTCCCAGTGCCGGTTTGAAATTCCTGCAGTTTTCACTGTAAAACCGAGTTGGAGCTAGTACCTCCCCATATATATGTATGGAGTGGAGTTTGCAACTGAAAAGAAACTTTGTGTTCCCAACAAGCTAGGTGAAGGACGGCTTTCACACACACTTATCTCTCAGAACTGAGCATGTGGAGAGACGTTCGTTCATCTAGCACAAAGGGAACGGGTTGCAGGAGAAACTTTTACTCTGGTTTCTCGGTCTGTTTCCTAGTGCCGGTTTAAAGTTCCTGCAGTTTTCACTGTAAAACCGAGTTGGAGCTAGTACCTCCACATATATATGTATAGAGTGGAGTTTGCATATGAAAAGAAACTTTGTGTTCCCAACAAGCTAGGTGAAGGACGGCTTTCACACACACTTATCTCTCAGAAATGAGCATGTGGAGAGACGTTGGTTCATCTAGCACAAAGGGAACGGGTTGCAGGAGAAACTTTTACTCTGGTTTCTCAGTCTGTTTCCTAGTGCCGGTTTGAAGTTCCTGCAGTTTTCACTGTAAAACCGAGTTGGAGCTAGTACCTCCCCATATATATGTATTGAGTGGAGTTTGCATATGAAAAGAAACTTTGTTTTCCCAACAAGGTAGGTGAAGGACGGCTTTCACACACACTTATCTCTCAGAACTGAGCATGTGGAGAGACGTTGGTTCATCTAGCACAAAGAGAAATGGTTGCAGGAGAAACTTTTACTCTGGTATCTCAGTCTGTTTCCTAGTGCCGGTTTGAAGTTCCTGCAGTTTTCACTGTAAAACCGAGTTGGAGCTAGTACCTCCCCATATATATGTATGGAGTGGAGTTTGCAACTGAAAAGAAACTTTGTGTTCCCAACAAGCTAGGTGAAGGACGGCTTTCACACACACTTATTTCTCAGAACTGAGCATGTGGAGAGACTTTCGTTCATCTAGCACAAAGGGAACGGGTTGCAGGAGAAACTTTTACTCTGGTTTCTCAGTCTGTTTCCTAGTGCCGGTTTGAAGTTCCTGCAGTTTTCACTGTAAAACCGAGTTGGAGCTAGTACCTCCCCGTATATATGTATGGAGTGGAGTTTGCAACTGAAAAGAAACTTTGTGTTCCCAACAAGCTAGGTGAAGGACGGCTTTCACACACACTTATCTCTCAGTACTCAGCATGTGGAGAGACGTTCGTTCATCTAGCACAAAGGGAACGGGTTGCAGGAGAAACTTTTACTCTGGTTTCTCGGTCTGTTTCCTAGTGCCGGTTTGAAGTTCCTGCAGTTTTCACTGTAAAACCGAGTTGGAGCTAGTACCTCCCCATATATATGTATAGAGTGGAGTTTGCATATGAAAAGAAACTTTGTGTTCCCAACAAGCTAGGTGAAGGACGGCTTTCACACACACTTATCTCTCAGAACTGAGCATGTGGAGAGACGTTGGTTCATCTAGCACAAAGAGAAAGGGTTGCAGGTGAAACTTTTACTCTGGTTTCTCAGTCTGTTTCCTAGTGCCGGTTTGAAGTTCCTGCAGTTTTCACTGTAAAACCGAGTTGGAGCTAGTACCTCCCCATATATATGTATGGAGTGGAGTTTGCAACTAAAAAGAAACTTTGTGTTCCCAACAAGCTAGTATAAGGACGGCTTTCACACACACTTATCTCTCAGAACTGAGCATGTGGAGAGACTTTCGTTCATCTAGCACAAAGGGATCGGATTGCAGGAGAAACTTTTACTCTAGTTTCACAGTCTGTTTCCTAGTGCCGGTTTGAAGTTTCTGCAGTTTTCACTGTAAAACCGAGTTGGAGCTAGTACCTCCCCATATATATGTATGGAGTGGAGTTTGCAACTGAAAAGAAACTATGTGTTCCCAACAATCTAGGTGAAGGACGGCTTTCACACACACTTATCTCTCAGAACTGAGCATGTGGAGAGACGTTCGTTCATCTAGCACAAAGAGAAAGGGTTGCAGGAGAAACTTTACTCTGGTGTCTCAGTCTGTTTCCTAGTGCCGGTTTGAATTTCCTGCAGTTTTCACTGTAAAACCGATTTGGAGCTAGTACCTCCCCATATATATGTATGGAGTGGAGTTTGCATATGAAAAGAAACTTTGTGTTCCCAACAAGCTAGGTGAAGGACGGCTTTCACACACACTTATCTCTCAGAACTGAGCATGTGGAGAGACGTTGGTTCATCTAGCACAAAGAGAAATGGTTGCAGGAGAAACTTTTACTCTGGTTTCTCAGTCTGTTTCCTAGTGCCGGTTTGAAGTTCCTGCAGTTTTCACTGTAAAACCGAGTTGGAGCTAGTACCTCCCCATATATATGTATGGTGTGGAGTTTGCAACTGAAAAGAAACTTTGTGTTCCCAACAAGCTTGGTGAAGGACGGCTTTCACACACACTTATCTCTCAGAACTGAGCATGTGGAGAGACGTTCGTTCATCTAGCACAAAGGGAACGGGTTGCAGGAGAAACTTTTACTCTGGTTTCTCGGTCTGTTTCCTAGTGCCGGTTTGAAGTTCCTGCAGTTTTCACTGTAAAACCGAGTTGGAGCTAGTACCTCCCCATATATATGTATAGAGTGGAGTTTGCATATGAAAAGAAACTTTGTGTTCCCAACAAGCTAGGTGAAGGACGGCTTTCACACACACTTATCTCTCAGATCTGAGCATGTGGAGAAACGTTGGTTCATCTAGCACAAAGAGATAGGGTTGCAGGAGAAACTTTCACTCTGGTTTCTCAGTCTGTTTCCTAGTGCCGGTTTGAAGTTCCTGCAGTTTTCACTGTAAAACGGAGTTGGAGCTAGTACCTCCCCATATATATGTATGGAGTGGAGTTTGCAACTGAAAAGAAACTTTGTGTTCCCAACAAGCTAGGTGAAGGACGGCTTTCACACACACTTATCTCTCAGAACTGAGCATGTGGAGAGAAGTTCGTTCATCTAGCACAAAGGGAACGGGTTGCAGGAGAAACTTTTACTCTGGTGTCTAAGTCTGTTTCCTAGTGCCGGTTTGAAGTTCCTGCAGTTTTCACTGTAAAACCGAGTTGGAGCTAGTACCTCCCCATATATATGTATGGAGTGGAGTTTGCAACTGAAAAGAAACTTTGTGTTCCCAACAAGCTAGGTGAAGGACGGCTTTCACACACACTTATCTCTCAGAACTCAGCATGTGGAGAGACGTTCGTTCATCTAGCACAAAGGGAACGGGTTGCAGGAGAAACTTTTACTCTGGTTTCTCGGTCTGTTTCCTAGTGCCGGTTTGAAGTTCCTGCAGTTTTCACTGTAAAACCGAGTTGGAGCTAGTACCTCCCCATATATATGTATAGAGTGGAGTTTGCATATGAAAAGAAACTTTGTGTTCCCAACAAGCTAGGTGAAGGACGGCTTTCACACACACTTATCTCTCAGAACTGAGCATGTGGAGAGACGTTGGTTCATCTAGCACAAAGAGAAAGGGTTGCAGGAGAAACTTTTACTCTGGTTTCTCAGTCTGTTTCCTAGTGCCGGTTTGAAGTTCCTGCAGTTTTCACTGTAAAACCGAGTTGGAGTTAGTACCTCCCCATATATATGTATGGAGTGGAGTTTGCAACTAAAAAGAAACTTTGTGTTCCCAACAAGCTAGTATAAGGACGGCTTTCACACACACTTATCTCTCAGAACTGAGCATGTGGAGAGACTTTCGTTCATCTAGCACAAAGGGATCGGATTGCAGGAGAAACTTTTACTCTAGTTTCACAGTCTGTTTCCTAGTGCCGGTTTGAAGTTTCTGCTGTTTTCACTGTAAAACAGAGTTGGAGCTAGTACCTCCCCATATATATGTATGGAGTGGAGTTTGCAACTGAAAAGAAACTTTGTGTTCCCAACAATCTAGGTGAAGGACGGCTTTCACACACACTTATCTCTCAGAACTGAGCATGTGGAGAGACGTTCGTTCATCTAGCACAAAGAGAAAGGTTTGCAGGAGAAACTTTACTCTGGTGTCTCAGTCTGTTTCCTAGTGCCTGTTTGAAGTTCCTGCAGTTTTCACTGTAAAACCGAGTTGGAGCTAGTACCTCCCCATATATATGTATGGAGTGGAGTTTGCATATGAAAAGAAACTTTGTGTTCCCAACAAGCTAGGTGAAGGACGGCTTTCACACACACTTATCTCTCAGAACTGAGCATGTGGAGAGACGTTGGTTCATCTAGCACAAAGAGAAATGGTTGCAGGAGAAACTTTTACTCTGGTTTCTCAGTCTGTTTCCTAGTGCCGGTTTGAAGTTCCTGCAGTTTTCACTGTAAAACCGAGTTGGAGCTAGTACCTCCCCATATATATGTATGGTGTGGAGTTTGCAACTGAAAAGAAACTTTGTGTTCCCAACAAGCTTGGTGATGGACGGCTTTCACACACACTTATCTCTCAGAACTGAGCATGTGGATAGACGTTCGTTCATCTAGCACAAAGGGAACGGGTTGCAGGAGAAACTTTTACTCTGGTTTCTCGGTCTGTTTCCTAGTGCCGGTTTGAAGTTCCTGCAGTTTTCACTGTAAAAGAGAGTTGGAGCTAGTACCTCCCCATATAAATGTATAGAGTGGAGTTTGCATATGAAAAGAAACTTTGTGTTCCCAACAAGCTAGGTGAAGGACGGCTTTCACACACACTTATCTCTCAGATCTGAGCATGTGGAGAAACGTTGGTTCATCTAGCACAAAGAGATAGGGTTGCAGGAGAAACTTTTACTCTGGTTTCTCAGTCTGTTTCCTAGTGCCGGTTTGAAGTTCCTGCAGTTTTCACTGTAAAACGGAGTTGGAGCTAGTACCTCCCCATATATATGGATGGAGTGGAGTTTGAAACTGAAAAGAAACTTTGTGTTCCCAACAAGCTAGGTGAAGGACGGCTTTCACACACACTTATCTCTCAGAACTGAGCATGTGGAGAGAAGTTCGTTCATCTAGCACAAAGGGAACGGGTTGCAGGAGAAACTTTTACTCTGGTGTCTAAGTCTGTTTCCTAGTGCCGGTTTGAAGTTCCTGCAGTTTTCACTGTAAAACCGAGTTGGAGCTAGTACCTCCCCATATATATGTATGGAGTGGAGTTTGCAACTGAAAAGAAACTTTGTGTTCCCAACAAGCTAGGTGAAGGACGGCTTTCACACACACTTATCTCTCAGAACTCAGCATGTGGAGAGACGTTCGTTCATCTAGCACAAAGGGAACGGGTTGCAGGAGAAACTTTTACTCTGGTTTCTCGGTCTGTTTCCTAGTGCCGGTTTGAAGTTCCTGCAGTTTTCACTGTAAAACCGAGTTGGAGCTAGTACCTCCCCATATATATGTATAGAGTGGAGTTTGCATATGAAAAGAAACTTTGTGTTCCCAACAAGCTAGGTGAAGGACGGCTTTCACACACACTTATCTCTCAGAACTGAGCATGTGGAGAGACGTTGGTTCATCTAGCACAAAGAGAAAGGGTTGCAGGAGAAACTTTTACTCTGGTTTCTCAGTCTGTTTCCTAGTGCCGGTTTGATGTTCCTGCAGTTTTCACTGTAAAACCGAGTTGGAGCTAGTACCTCCCCATATATATGTATGGAGTGGAGTTTGCAACTAAAAAGAAACTTTGTGTTCCCAACAAGCTAGTATAAGGACGGCTTTCACACACACTTATCTCTCAGAACTGAGCATGTGGAGAGACTTTCGTTCATCTAGCACAAAGGGATCGGATTGCAGGAGAAACTTTTACTCTAGTTTCACAGTCTGTTTCCTAGTGCCGGTTTGAAGTTTCTGCAGTTTTCACTGTAAAACCGAGTTGGAGCTAATACCTCCCCATATATATGTATGGAGTGGAGTTGGCAATTGAAAAGAAACTTTGTGTTCCCAACAATCTAGGTGAAGGACGGCTTTCAAACACACTTATCTCTCAGAACTGAGCATGTGGAGAGACGTTCGTTCATCTAGCACAAAGAGAAAGGGTTGCAGGAGAAACTTTACTCTGGTGTCTCAGTCTGTTTCCTAGTGCCGGTTTGATGTTCCTGCAGTTTTCACTGTAAAACCGAGTTGGAGCTAGTACCTTCCCATATATATGTATGGAGTGGAGTTTGCATATGAAAAGAAACTTTGTGTTCCCAACAAGCTAGGTGAAGGACGGCTTTCACACACACTTATCTCTCAGAAATGAGCATGTGGAGAGACGTTGGTTCATCTAGCACAAAGAGAAATGGTTGCAGGAGAAACTTTTACTCTGGTTTCTCAGTCTGTTTCCTAGTGCCGGTTTGAAGTTCCTGCAGTTTTCACTGTATAACCGAGTTGGAGCTAGTACCTCCCCATATATATGTATGGTGTGGAGTTTGCAACTGAAAAGAAACTTTGTGTTCCCAACAAGGTACTTGAAGGACGGCTTTCACACACACTTATCTCTCAGAACTGAGCATGTGGAGAGACGTTCGTTCATCTAGCACAAAGGGAACGGGTTGCAGGAGAAACTTTTACTCTGGTTTCTCGGTCTGTTTCCTAGTGCCGGTTTGAAGTTCCTGCAGTTTTCACTGTAAAACCGAGTTGGAGCTAGTACCTCCCCATATATATGTATAGAGTGGAGTTTGCATATGAAAAGAAACTTTGTGTTCCCAACAAGCTAGGTGAAGGACGGCTTTCACACACACTTATCTCTCAGATCTGAGCATGTGGAGAAACGTTGGTTCATCTAGCACAAAGAGATAGGGTTGCAGGAGAAACTTTTACTCTGGTTTCTCAGTCTGTTTCCTAGTGCCGGTTTGAAGTTCCTGCAGTTTTCACTGTAAAACGGAGTTGGAGCTAGTACCTCCCCATATATATGTATGGAGTGGAGTTTGCAACTGAAAAGAAACTTTGTGTTCCCAACAAGCTAGGTGAAGGACGGCTTTCACACACACTTATCTCTCAGAACTGAGCATGTGGAGAGAAGTTCGTTCATCTAGCACAAAGGGAACGGGTTGCAGGAGAAACTTTTACTCTGGTGTCTAAGTCTGTTTCCTAGTGCCGGTTTGAAGTTCCTGCAGTTTTCACTGTAAAACCGAGTTGGAGCTAGTACCTACCCATATATATGTATGGAGTGGAGTTTTCAACTGAAAAGAAACTTTGTGTTCCCAACAAGCTAGGTGAAGTACGGCTTTCACACACACTTATCTCTCAGAAGTGAGCATGTGGCGAGACGTTCGTTCATCTAGCACAAAGGGAACGGGTTGCAGGAGAAACTTTTACTCTAGTTTCCCAGTCTGTTTCCTAGTGCCGGTTTGAAGTTTCTGCAGTTTTCACTGTAAAACCGAGTTGGAGCTAGTACCTCCCCATATATATGTATAGAGTGGAGTTTGCATATGAAAAGAAACTTTGTGTTCCCAACAAGCTAGGTGAAGGACGGCTTTCACACACACTTAACTCTCAGAAATGAGCATGTGGAGAGACGTTGGTTCATCTAGCACAAAGAGAAATGGCTGCAGGAGAAACTTTTACTCTGGTTTCTCAGTCTGTTTCCTAGTGCCGGTTTGAAGTTCCTGCAGTTTTCACTGTAAAACCGAGTTGGAGCTAGTACCTCCCCATATATATGTATGGAGTGGAGTTTGCAACTGAAAAGAAACTTTGTGTTCCCAACAAGCTAGGTGAAGGACGGCTTTCACACACAATTACCTCGCAGAACTGAGCATGTGGAGAGGCGTTCGTTCATCTAGCACAAAGGGAACGGGATGCAGGAGAAACTTTTACTCTGGTTTCTCGGTCTGTTTCCTAGTGCCGGTTTGAAGTTCCTGCAGTTTTCCCTGTAAAACCGAGTTGGAGCTAGTACCTCCCCATATATATGTATAGAGTGCAGTTTGCATATGAAAACAAACTTTGTGTTCCCAACAAGCTAGGTGAAGGACGGCTTTCACACACACTTATCTCTCAGAACTGAGCATGTGGAGAGACGTTGGTTCATCTAGCACAAAGAGAAAGGTTTGCAGGAGAAACTTTTACTCTGGTTTCTCAGTCTGTTTCCTAGTGCCGGTTTGAAGTTCCTGCAGTTTTCACTGTAAAACCGAGTTGGAGCTAGTACCTCCCCATATATATGTATGGAGTGGAGTTTGCAACTGAAAAGAAACTTTGTGTTCCCAACAAGCTAGATGAAGGACGGCTTTCATACACACTTATATTTCAGAACTGAGCATGTGGAGAGACGTTCGTTTGTCTATCACAAAGGGAACGGGTTGCAGGAGAAACTTTTACTCTGGTGTCTCAGTCTGTTTCCTAGTGCCGGTTTGAAGTTCCTGCAGTTTTCACTGTAAAACCGAGTTGGAGCTAGTACCACCCCATATATATGTATGGAGTGGAGTTTGCAACTCAAAAGAAACTTTGTGTTCCCAACAAGCTAGGTGAAGGACGGCTTTCACACACACTTATCTCTCAGAACTGAGCATGTGGAGAGACGTTCGTTCATCTAGCACAAAGGGAACGGGTTGCAGGAGAAACTTTTACTCTGGTTTCTCAGTCTGTTTCTTAGTGCCGGTTTGAAGTTCCTGCAGTTTTCACTGTAAAACCGAGTTGGAACTAGTACCTCCCCATATATATGTATGGAGTGGAGTTTGCAACTGAAAGAAAATTTGTGTTCCCAACAAGCTAGGTGAAGGACGGCTTTTACACACACTTATCTTTCTAGAACTGAGCATGTGGAGAGACGTTCGTTCATCTAGCACAAAGGGAACGGGTTGCAGGAAAAATTTTACTCTGGTTTCTCAGTCTGTTTCCTAGTGCCGGTTTGAAGTTCCTGCAGTTTTCACTGTAAAACCGAGTTGGAGCTAGTACCTCCCCATATATATGTATGGAGTGGGGTTTGCAACTGAAAAGAGACTTTGTGTTCCCAACAAGGTACGTGAAGGACGGCTTTCACACGCAACTATTTCTCAGAACTGAGCATGTGGAGAGACGTTCGTTCATCTAGCACAAAGGGAACGGATTGCAGGAGAAACTTTTACTCTGGTTTCTCAGTCTGTTTCCTAGTGCCGGTTTGAATTTCCTGCAGTTTTCACTGTAAAACCGAGTTGGAGCTAGTACCTCCCCATATATATGTATGGACTGGAGTTTGCAACTGAAAAGAAAATTTGTATTCCCAACAAGCTAGGTGAAGGACGGCTTTTACACACACTTATCTCTCAGAACTGAGCATGAGGAGAGACGTTCGTTCATCTAGTACAAAGGGAACGGGTTGCAGGGAAACTTTTACTCTGGTTTCTCAGTCTGTTTCCTAGTGCCGGTTTGAAGTTCCTGCAGTTTTCACTGTAAAACCGTGTTGGAGCTAGTACCTCCCCATATATATGTATGGAGTGGGGTTTGCAACTGAAAAGAAACTTTGTGTTCCCAACAAGGTACGTTAAGGACGGCTTTCACACACACTTATTTCTCAGAACTGAGCATGTGGAGAGTCGTTCGTTCATCTAGCACAAATGGAACGGGTTGCAGGAGAAACTTTTACTCTGGTTTCTCAGTCTGTTTCCTAGTGCCGGTTTGATGTTCCTGCAGTTTTCACTGTAAAACCGAGTTGGAGCTAGTACCTCCCCATATACATGTATGGAGTGGAGTTTGCAACTGAAAAGAAACTTGTGTTCCCAACAAGCTAGGTGAAGGACGGCTTTCACACACACTTATCTCTCTGAACAGAGCATGTGGAGAGACGTTCGTTCATCTAGCACAAAGGGAACGGGTTGCAGGAGAAACTTTTACTCTGGTTTCCCAGTCTGTTTCCTAGTGCTGGTTTGAAGTTCCAGCAGTTTTCACTGTAAAACCGAGTTTGAGCTAGTACATCCCCATATATATGTATGGAGTGGAGTTTGCAGCTGAAAAGAAACTTTGTGTTCCCAACAAGCTAGGTGAAGGACGGCTTTCACACACACTTATCTCTCAGAACTGAGCTTGTGGAGAGACGTTCGTTCATATAGCACAAAGGGAACGGGTTGCAGGAGAAACTATTACTCTGGTTTCTCAGTCTGTTTCCTAGTGCCGGTTTGAAGTTCCTGCAGTTTTCACTGTAAAACAGAGTTGGAGCTAGTACCTCCCCATATATATGTATAGAGTGAAGTTTGCATATGAAAAGAAACTTTGTGTTCCCAACAAGCTAGGTGAAGGACGGCTTTCACACACTCTTATCTCTCAGAAATGAGCATGTGCAGAGACGTTCGTTCATCTACCACAAAGGGAACGGGTGGCAGGGGAAACTTTTACTCTGTTTTCTCAGTCTGTTTCCTAGTGCCGGTTTGAAGTTCCTGCAGTTTTCACTGTAAAACCGAGTTGGAGCTAGTACCTCCCCATATATATGTATGGAGTGGAGTTTGCAACTCAAAAGAAACTTTGTGTTCCCAACAAGCTAGGTGAAGGACGGCTTTCACACACAATTATCTCTCAGAAATGAGCTTGTGGAGAGACGTTCATTCATATAGCACAAAGGGAACGGGTTGCAGGGGAAACTTTTACTCTGGTTTCTCAGTCTGTTTCCTAGTGCCGGTTTGAAGTTCCTGCAGTTTTCACTGTAAAACAGAGTTGGAGCTAGTACCTCCCCATATATATGTATAGAGTGAAGTTTGCATATGAAAAGAAACTTTGTGTTCCCAACAAGCTAGGTGAAGGACGGCTTTCACACACACTTATCTCTCAGAACTGAGCATGTGGAGAGACTTTCGCTCATCTAGCACAAAGGGAACGGGTTGCAGGAGAAACTTTTACTCTGGTTTCTCAGTCTGTTTCCTAGTGCCGGTTTGAAGTTCCTGCAGTTTTCACTGTAAAACAGAGTTGGAGCTAGTACCTCCCCATATATATTTATGGAGTGGAGTTTGCAACTGAAAAGAGACTTTGTGTTCCCAACAAGCTAGGTGGAGGACGGCTTTCACACACAATTTTCTCTCAGAACTGAGCATGTGGAGAGACGTTCGTTCATCTAGCACAAAGGGAACGGGTTGCAGTAGAAACTTTTACTCTGGTGTCTCAGTCTGTTTCCTAGTGCCGGTTTGAAGTTCCTGCAGTTTTCACTGTAAAACCGAGTTGGAGCTAGTACCTCCCCATATATATGTATAGAGTGGACTTTGCATATGAAAAGAAACTTTGTGTTCCCAACAAGCTAGGTGAAGGACGGCTTTCACACACACTTATCTCTCAGAACTGAGCATGTGGAGAGACGTTGGTTCATCTAGCACAAAGAGAAAGGGTTGCAGGAGAAACTTTTACTCTGGTTTCTCAGTCTGCTTCCTAGTGCCGGTTTGAAGTTCCTGCAGTTTTCACTGTAAAACCGAGTTGGAGCTAGTACCTCCCCATATATATGTATGGACTGGGGTTTGCAACTGAAAAGAAAATTTGTGTTCCCAACAAGCTAGGTGAAGGACGGCTTTCACACACACTTATCTCTCAGAAATGAGCATGTGGAGAGACGTTCGTTCATCTACCACAAAGGGAATTGGTTGCAGGAGAAACTTTTACTCTGTTTTCTCAGTCTGTTTCCTAGTGCCGGTTTGAAGTTCCTGCAGTTTTCACTGTAAAACCGAGTTGGAGATAGTACCTCCCCATATATATGTATGGAGTGGAGTATGCAACTGAAAAGAAACTTTGTGTTCCCAACAAGCTAGGTGAAGGACGGCTTTCACACACACTTATCTCTCAGAACTGAGCATGTGGAGAGACGTTCGTTCATCTAGCACAAAGGGAACGGGATGCAGGAGAAACTTTTACGCTGGTTTCTCAGTCTGTTTCCTAGTGCCGGTTTGAAGTTCCTGCAGTTATCACTGTAAAACCGAGTTGGAGCTAGTACCTCCCCATATATATTTATGGAGTGGACTTTTCAACTCAAAAGAAACTTTGTGTTCCCAACAAGCTAGGTGAAGGACGGCTTTCACACACACATATCTCTCAGAACTGAGCATGTGGAGAGACGTTCGTTCCTCTAGCACAAAGGGAACGGGTTGCAGGAGAAACTTTTACTCTGATTTCTCAGTCTGTTTCCTAGTGCCGGTTTGAAGTTCCTGCAGTTTTCACTGTAAAACCGAGTTGGAGCTAGTACCTCCCCATATATATGTATAGAGTGGAGTTTGCATATGAAAAGAAACTTTGTGTTCCCAACAAGCTAGGTGAAGGACGGCTTTCACACACACTTATCTCTCAGAACTGAGCATGTGGAGAGACGTTGGTTCATCTAGCACAAAGAGAAAGGGTTGCAGGAGAAACTTTTACTCTGGTTTCTCAGTCTGTTTCCTAGTGCCGGTTTGAAGTTCCTGCAGTTTTCACTGTAAAACCGAGTTGGAGCTAGTACCTCCCCATATATATGTATGGACTGGAGTTTGCAACTGAAAAGAAAATTTGTGTTCCCAACAAGCTAGGTGAAGGACGGCTTTTACACACACTTATCTCTCAGAACTGAGCATGAGGAGAGACGTTTGTTCATCTAGCACAAAGGGAACGGGTTTCAGGAGAAACTTTTACTCTGGTTTCTCAGTCTGTTTCCTAGTGCCGGTTTGAAGTTCCTGCAGTTTTCACTGTAAAACCGAGTTGGAGCTAGTACCTCCCCATATATATGTATGGAGTGGGGTTTGCAACTGAAAAGAAACTTTGTGTTCCCAACAAGGTACGTGAAGGACGACTTTCACACACACTTATTTCTCAGAACTGAGCATGTGGAGAGACGTTCGTTCATCTAGCACAAAGGGAACGGATTGCAGGAGAAACTTTTACTCTGGTTTCTCAGTCTGTTTCCTAGTGCCGGTTTGATGTTCCTGCAGTTTTCACTGTAAAACCGAGTTGGAGCTAGTACCTCCCCATATACATGTATGGAGTGGAGTTTGCAACTGAAAAGAAACTTTGTGTTCCCAACAAGCTAGGTGAAGGACGGCTTTCACACACACTTATCTCTCTGAACAGAGCATGTGGAGAGACGTTCGTTCATCTAGCACAAAGGGAACGGGTTGCAGGAGAAACTTTAACTCTGGTTTCCCAGTCTGTTTCCTAGTGCCGGTTTGAAGTTCCTGCAGTTTTCACTGTAAAACCGAGTTTGAGCTAGTACATCCCCATATATATGTATGGAGTGGAGTTTGCAGCTGAAAAGAAACTTTGTGTTCCCAACAAGCTAGGTGAAGGACGGCTTTCACACACACTTATCTCTCAGAACTGAGCTTGTGGAGAGACGTTCGTTCATATAGCACAAAGGGAACGGGTTGCAGGAGAAACTTTTACTCTGGTTTCTCAGTCTGTTTCCTAGTGCCGGTTTGAAGTTCCTGCAGTTTTCACTGTAAAACAGAGTTGGAGCTAGTACCTCCCCATATATATGTATAGAGTGAAGTTTGCATATGAAAAGAAACTTTGTGTTCCCAACAAGCTAGGTGAAGGACGGCTTTCACACACACTTATCTCTCAGAAATGAGCATGTGGAGAGACGTTCGTTCATCTAGCACAAAGGGAACGGGTTGCAGGAGAAACTTTTACTCTGGTTTCTCAGTCTGTTTCCTAGTGCCGGTTTGAAGTTCCTGCAGTTTTCACTGTAAAACCGAGTTGGAGCTAGTACCTCCCCATATATATGTATGGAGTGGAGTTTGCAACTGAAAAGAAACTTTGTGTTCCCAACAAGCTAGGTGAAGGACGGCTTTCAAACACACTTATCTCTCAGAACTGAGCTTGTGGAGAGACGTTCGTTCATATAGCACAAAGGGAACGGGTTGCAGGAGAAACTTTTACTCTGGTTTCTCAGTCTGTTTCCTAGTGCCGGTTTGAAGTTCCTGCAGTTTTCACTGTAAAACATAGTTGGAGCTAGTACCTCCCCATATATATGTATAGAGTGAAGTTTGCATATGAAAAGAAACTTTGTGTTCCCAACAAGCTAGGTGAAGGACGGTTTTCACACACACTTATCTCTCAGAAATGAGCTTGTGGAGAGACGTTCGTTCATCTAGCACAAAGGGAACGGGATGCAGGAGAAACTTTTACTCTGGTTTCTCAGTCTGTTTCCTAGTGCCGGTTTGAAGTTCCTGCAGTTTTCACTGTAAAACCGAGTTGGAGCTTGTACCTCCCCATATATATTTATGGAGTGGACTTTTCAACTCAAAAGAAACTTTGTGTTCCCAACAAGCTAGGTGAAGGACGGCTTTCACACACAATTATCTCTCAGAACTGAGCATGTGGAGAGACGTTCGTTCATCTAGCACAAAGGGAAAGGGTTGCAGGAGAAACTTTTACTCTGATTTCTCAGTCTGTTTCCTAGTGCCGGTTTGAAGTTCCTGCAGTTTTCACTGTAAAACCGAGTTGGAGCTAGTACCTCCGCATATATATGTATGGAGTGGAGTTTGCAACTGAAAAGAAACTTTGTGTTCCCAACAAGCTAGGTGAAGGACGGCTTTCACACACAATTATCTCTCAGAAATGAGCATGTGGAGAGACGTTCGTTCATCTACCACAAAGGGAACGGATTGCAGGAGAAACTTTTACTCTGGTTTCTCAGTCTGTTTCCTAGTGCCGGTTTGAAGTTCCTGCAGTTTTCACTGTAAACCGAGTTGAAGCTAGTACCTCCCCATATATATGTATGGAGTGGAGTTTGCACCTGAAAAGAAACTTTGTGTTCCCAACAAGCTAGGTGAATAGCGGCTTTCAAACACACACTTATCTCTCAGAAATGAGCATGTGGAGAGACGTTCGTTCATCTAGCACAAAGGGAACGGGTTGCAGGAGAAACTTTTACTCTGGTTTCTCAGTCTGTTTCCTAGTGCCGGTTTGAAGTTCCTGCAGTTTTCACTGTAAAACAGTGTTGGAGCTAGTACCTCCCCATATATATGTATAGAGTGGAGTTTGCATATGAAAAGAAACTTTGTGTTCCCAACAAGCTAGGTGAAGGACGGCTTTCACACACACTTATCTCTCAGAACTGAGCATGTGGAGAGACGTTGGTTCATCTAGCACAAAGAGAAAGGGTTGCAGGAGAAACTTTTACTCTGGTTTCTCAGTCTGTTTCCTAGTGCCGGTTTGAAGTTCCTGCAGTTTTCACTGTAAAACCGAGTTGGAGCTAGTACCTCCCCATATATATGTATGGACTGGAGTTTGCAACTGAAAAGAAAATTTGTGTTCACAACAAGCTAGGTGAAGGACGGCTTTTACACACACTTATCTCTCAGAACTGAGCATGAGGAGAGACGTTCGTTCATCTAGCACAAAGGGAACGGGTTGCAGGAGAAACTTTTACTCTGGTTTCTCAGTCTGTTTCCTAGTGCCGGTTTGAAGTTCCTGCAGTTTTCACTGTAAAAGCGAGTTGGAGCTAGTACCTCCCCATATATATGTATGGAGTGGGGTTTGCAACTGAAAAGAAACTTTGTGTTCCCAACAAGGTACGTGAAGGACGGCTTTCACACACACTTATTTCTCAGAACTGAGCATGTGGAGAGACGTTCGTTCATCTAGCACAAAGGGAACGGGTTGCAGGAGAAACTTTTACTCTGGTTTCTCAGTCTGTTTCCTAGTGCCGGTTTGATGTTCCTGCTGTTTTCACTGTAAAACCGAGTTGGAGCTAGTACCTCCCCATATACATGTATGGAGTGGAGTTTGCATATGAAAAGAAACTTTGTGTTCCCAACAAGCTAGGTGAAGGGCGGCTTTCACACACACTTATCTCTCAGAAATGAGCATGTGGAGAGACGTTCGTTCATCTACCACAAAGGGAACGGGTTGCAGGAGAAACTTTTACTCTGTTTTCTCAGTCTGTTTCCTAGTGCCGGTTTGAAGTTCCTGCAGTTTTCACTGTAAAACCGAGTTGGAGCTAGTACCACCCCATATATATGTATGGATTGGAGTTTGCAACTGAAAAGAAACTTTGTGTTCCCAACAAGCTAGGTGAAGGACGGCTTTCACACACACTTATCTCTCAGAACTGAGCATGTGGAGAGACGTTCGTTCATATAGCACAAAGGGAACGGGTTGCAGGAGAAACTTTTACTCTGGTTTCTCAGTCTGTTTAATAGTGCCGGTTTGAAGTTCCTGCAGTTTTCACTGTAAAACAGAGTTGGAGCTAGTACCTCCCCATATATATGTATAGAGTGAAGTTTGCATATGAAAAGAAACTTTGTGTTCCCAACAAGCTAGGTGAAGGACGGCTTTCACACACACTTATCTCTCAGAAATGAGCATGTGGAGAGACGTTCGTTCATCTACCACAAAGGGAACGGGTTGCAGGGGAAACTTTTACTCTGTTTTCTCAGTCTGTTTCCTAGTGCCGGTTTGAAGTTCCTGCAGTTTTCACTGTAAAACCGAGTTGGAGATAGTACATCCCCATATATATGTATGGAGTGGAGTTTGCAACTGAAAAGAAACTTTGTGTTCCCAACAAGCTAGGTGAAGGACGGCTTTCACACACACATATCTCTCAGAACTGAGCATGTGGAGAGACGTTCGTTCATCTAGCACAAAGGGAACGGGTTGCAGGAGAAACTTTTACTCTGGTTTCTCAGTCTGTTTCCTAGTGCCGGTTTGAAGTTCCTGCAGTTTTCACTGTAAAACCGAGTTGGAGCTAGTACCTCCCCATATATATGTATGGAGTGGGGTTTGCATATGAAAAGAAACTTTGTGTTCCCAACAAGCTATGTGAAGGACGGCTTTCACACACAATTATCTCTCAGAAATGAGCATGTGGAGAGACGTTCGTTCATCTAGCACAAAGGGAACGGGTTGCAGGAGAAACTTTTACTCTGGTGTCTCAGTCTGTTTCCTAGTGCCGGTTTGAAGTTCCTGCAGTTTTCACTGTAAAACCGAGTTGGAGCTAGTACCTCCCCATATATATGTATGGAGTGGAGTTGGCAACTGAAAACAAACTTTGTGTTCCCAACGAGCTAGGTGAAGGACGGCTTTCACACACACTTATCTCTCAGAACTGAGCATGTGGAGAGACGTTCGTTCATCTAGCACAAAGGGAACGGGTTGCAGGAGAAACTTTTACTCTGGTTTCTCGGTCTGTTTCCTAGTGCCGGTTTGAAGTTCCTGCAGTTTTCACTGTAAAACCGATTTGGAGCTAGTACCTCCCCATATATATGTATAGATTGGAGTTTGCATATGAAAAGAAACTTTGTGTTCCCAACAAGCTAGGTGAAGGGCGGCTTTCACACACACTTATCTCTCAGAACTGAGCATGTGGAGAGACGTTGGTTCATCTAGCACAAAGAGAAAGGGTTGCAGGAGAAACTTTTACTCTGGTTTCTCAGTCTGTTTCCTAGTGCCGGTTTGAAGTTCCTGCAGTTTTCACTGTAAAACCGAGTTGGAGCTAGTACCTCCCCATATATATGTATGGAGTGGAGTTTGCAACTGAAAAGAAACTTTGTGTTCCCAACAAGCTAGTATAAGGACGGCTTTCACACACACTTACCTCTCAGAACTGAGCATGTGGAGAGACGTTCGTTCATCTAGCACAAAGGGAACGGGTTGCAGGAGAAACTTTTACTCTGGTTTCTCAGTCTGTTTCCTAGTGCCGGTTTGAGGTTCCTGCAGTTTTCACTGTAAAACCGAGTTGGAGTTAGTACATCCCTATATTTATGTATGGAGTGGAGTTTGCAACTCAAAAGAAACTTCGTGTTCCCAACAAGCTAGGTGAAGGACGGCTTTCATACACACTTATATTTCAGATCTCAGCATGTGGAGAGACGTTCGTTTGTCTAGCACAAAGGGAACGGTTTGCAGGAGAAACTTTTACTCTGGTGTCTCAGTCTGTTTCCTAGTGCCGGTATGAAGTTCCTGCAGTTTTCACTGTAAAACGGATTTGGAGCTAGTACCTCCCCATATATATGTATGCAGTGGAATTTGCAACTGAAAAGAAACTTTGTGTTCCCAACAAGCTAGGTGAAGGACGGCTTTCAAACACACATATCTCTCAGAACTTAGCATGTGGAGAGACGTTCGTTCATCTAGCACAAAGGGAACGGGATGCAGGATAAACTTTTACTCTGGTTTCTCAGTCTGTTTCCTAGTGCCGGTTTGAAGTTCCTGCAGTTTTCACAGTAAAACCGAGTTGGAGCTAGTACCTCCCCGTATATACTTATGGAGTGGAGTCTGCAACTGAAAAGAAACTTTGTGTTCCCAACAAGCTAGGTGAAGCACGGCTTTCACACACACTTATCTCTCAGAACTGAGCATGTGGAGAGACGTTGGTTCATCTAGCACAAAGAGAAAGGGTTGCAGGGGAAATTTTACTCTGGTTTCTCAGTCTGTTTCCTAGTGCCGGTTTGAAGTTCCTGCAGTTTTCACTGTAAAACCGAGTTGGAGCTAGTACCTCCCCATATATATGTATGGAGTGGGGTTTGCAACTGAAAAGAAACTTTGTGTTCCCAACAAGGTACGTGAAGGACGGCTTTCACACACACTTATTTCTCTGAACTGAGCATGTGGAGAGACGTTCGTTCATCTAGCACAAAGGGAACGGGTTGCAGGAGAAACTTTTACTCTGGTTTCTCAGTCTGTTTCCTAGTGCCGGTTTGATGTTCCTGCAGTTTTCACTGTAAAACCGAGTTGGAGCTAGTACCTCCCCATATATATGTATGGAGTGGAGTTTGCAACTGAAAAGAAACTTTGTGTTCCCAACAAGCTAGTATAAGGACGGCTTTCACACACACTTACCTCTCAGAACTGAGCATGTGGAGAGACGTTCGTTCATCTAGCACAAAGGGAACGGGTTGCAGGAGAAACTTTTACTCTGGTTTCTCAGTCTGTTTCCTAGTGCCGGTTTGAGGTTCCTGCAGTTTTCACTGTAAAACCGAGTTGGAGTTAGTACATCCCTATATTTATGTATGGAGTGGAGTTTGCAACTCAAAAGAAACTTCGTGTTCCCAACAAGCTAGGTGAAGGACGGCTTTCATACACACTTATATTTCAGATCTCAGCATGTGGAGAGACGTTCGTTCATCTAGCACAAAGGGAACGGTTTGCAGGAGAAACTTTTACTCTGGTGTCTCAGTCTGTTTCCTAGTGCCGGTATGAAGTTCCTGCAGTTTTCACTGTAAAACGGATTTGGAGCTAGTACCTCCCCATATATATGTATGCAGTGGAATTTGCAACTGAAAAGAAACTTTGTGTTCCCAACAAGCTAGGTGAAGGACGGCTTTCAAACACACATATCTCTCAGAACTTAGCATGTGGAGAGACGTTCGTTCATCTAGCACAAAGGGAACGGGATGCAGGATAAACTTTTACTCTGGTTTCTCAGTCTGTTTCCTAGTGCCGGTTTGAAGTTCCTGCAGTTTTCACAGTAAAACCGAGTTGGAGCTAGTACCTCCCCATATATACTTATGGAGTGGAGTCTGCAACTGAAAAGAAACTTTGTGTTCCCAACAAGCTAGGTGAAGCACGGCTTTCACACACACTTATCTCTCAGAACTGAGCATGTGGAGAGACGTTGGTTCATCTAGCACAAAGAGAAAGGGTTGCAGGAGAAATTTTACTCTGGTTTCTCAGTCTGTTTCCTAGTGCCGGTTTGAAGTTCCTGCAGTTTTCACTGTAAAACCGAGTTGGAGCTAGTACCTCCCCATATATATGTATGGAGTGGGGTTTGCAACTGAAAAGAAACTTTGTGTTCCCAACAAGGTACGTGAAGGACGGCTTTCACACACACTTATTTCTCTGAACTGAGCATGTGGAGAGACGTTCGTTCATCTAGCACAAAGGGAACGGGTTGCAGGAGAAACTTTTACTCTGGTTTCTCAGTCTGTTTCCTAGTGCCGGTTTGATGTTCCTGCAGTTTTCACTGTAAAACCGAGTTGGAGCTAGTACCTCACCATATACATGTATGGAGTGGAGTTTGCAACTGAAAAGAAACTTTGTGTTCCCAACAAGCTAGGTGAAGGACGGCTTTCACACACACTTATCTCTCTGAACAGAGCATGTGGAGAGACGTTCGTTCATCTAGCACAAAGGGAACGGGTTGCAGGAGAAACTTTTACTCTGGTTTCCCAGTCTGTTTCCTAGTGCCGTTTTGAAGTTCCTGCAGTTTTCACTGTAAAACCGAGATTGAGCTAGTACATCCCCATATATATGTATGGAGTGGAGTTTGCAGCTGAAAAGAAACTTTGTGTTCCCAACAAGCTAGGTGAAGGACGGCTTTCACACACAATTATCTCTCAGAAATGAGCATGTGGAGAGACGTTCGTTCATCTACCACAAAGGGAACGGGTTTCAGGAGAAACTTTTACTCTGGTTTCTCAGTCTGTTTCCTAGTGCCGGTTTGAAGTTCCTGCAGTTTTCACTGTAAAACAGAGTTGGAGCTAGTACCTCCCCATATATATGTATAGAGTGAAGTTTGCATATGAAAAGAAACTTTGTGTTCCCAACAAGCTAGGTGAAGGACGGTTTTCACACACACTTATCTCTCAGAAATGAGCTTGTGGAGAGACGTTCGTTCATCTAGCACAAAGGGAACGGGATGCAGGAGAAACTTTACTCTGGTTTCTCAGTCTGTTTCCTAGTGCCGGTTTGAAGTTCCTGCAGTTTTCACTGTAAAACCGAGTTGGAGCTAGTACCTCCCCATATATATTTATGGAGTGGACTTTTCAACTCAAAAGAAACTTTGTGTTCCCAACAAGCTAGGTGAAGGACGGCTTTCACACACACATATCTCTCAGAACTGAGCATGTGGAGAGACGTTCGTTCATCTAGCACAAAGGGAAAGGGTTGCAGGAGAAACTTTTACTCTGATTTCTCAGTCTGTTTCCTAGTGCCGGTTTGAAGTTCCTGCAGTTTTCACTGTAAAACCGAGTTGGAGCTAGTACCTCCGCATATATATGTATGGAGTGGATTTTGCATATGAAAAGAAACTTTGTGTTCCCAACAAGCTAGGTGAAGGACGGCTTTCACACACAATTATCTCTCAGAAATGAGCATGTGGAGAGACGTTCGTTCATCTACCACAAAGGGAACGGGTTTCAGGAGAAACTTTTACTCTGGTTTCTCAGTCTGTTTCCTAGTGCCGGTTTGAAGTTCCTGCAGTTTTCACTGTAAAACCGAGTTGGAGCTAGTACCTCCCCATATATATGTATAGAGTGGAGTTTGCATATGAAAAGAAACTTTGTGTTCCCAACAAGCTAGGTGAAGGACGGCTTTCACACACACTTATCTCTCAGAACTGATCATGTGGAGAGACGTTGGTTCATCTAGCACAAAGAGAAAGGGTTGCAGGAGAAACTTTTACTCTGGTTTCTCAGTCTGTTTCCTAGTGCCGGTTTGAAGTTCCTGCAGTTTTCACTGTAAAACCGAGTTGGAGCTAGTACCTCCCCATATATATGTATGGACTGGAGTTTGCAACTGAAAAGAAAATTTGTGTTCCCAACAAGCTAGGTGAAGGACGGCTTTTACACACACTTATCTCTCAGAACTGAGCATGAGGAGAGACGTTCGTTCATCTAGCACAAAGGGAACGGGTTGCAGGAGAAACTTTTACTCTGGTTTCTCAGTCTGTTTCCTAGTGCCGGTTTGAAGTTCCTGCAGTTTTCACTGTAAAAGCGAGTTGGAGCTAGTACCTCCCCATATATATGTATGGAGTGGGGTTTGCAACTGAAAAGAAACTTTGTGTTCCCAACAAGCTACGTGAAGGACGGCTTTCACACACACATATTTCTCAGAACTGAGCATGTGGAGAGACGTTCGTTCATCTAGCACAAAGGGAACGGGTTGCAGGAGAAACTTTTACTCTGGTTTCTCAGTCTGTTTCCTAGTGCCGGTTTGATGTTCCTGCTGTTTTCACTGTAAAACCGAGTTGGATCTAGTACCTCCCCATATACATGTATGGAGTGGAGTTTGCATATGAAAAGAAACTTTGTGTTCCCAACAAGCTAGGTGAAGGACGGCTTTCACACACACTTATCTCTCTGAACAGAGCATGTGGAGAGACGTTCGTTCATCTAGCACAAAGGGAACGGGTTGCAGGAGAAACTTTTACTCTGGTTTCCCAGTCTGTTTCCTAGTGCCGGTTTGAAGTTCCTGCAGTTTTCACTGTAAAACCGATTTTGAGCTAGTACATCCCCATATATATGTATGGAGTGGAGTTTGCAGCTGAAAAGAAACTTTGTGTTCCCAACAAGCTAGGTGAAGGACGGCTTTCACACACACTTATCTCACAGAACTGAGCTTGTGGAGAGACGTTCGTTCATATAGCACAAAGGGAACGGGTTGCAGGAGAAACTTTTACTCTGGTTTCTCAGTCTGTTTCCTAGTGCCGGTTTGAAGTTCCTGCAGTTTTCACTGTAAAACAGAGTTGGAGATAGTACCTCCCCATATATATGTATAGAGTGAAGTTTGCATATGAAAAGAAACTTTGTGTTCCCAACAAGCTAGGTGAAGGACGGCTTTCACACACACTTATCTCTCCGAAATGAGCATGTGGAGAGACGTTCGTTCATCTACCACAAAGGGAACGGGTTGCAGGAGAAACTTTTACTCTGTTTTCTCAGTCTGTTTCCTAGTGCCGGTTTGAAGTTCCTGCAGTTTTCACTGTAAAACCGAGTTGGAGCTAGTACCACCCCATATATATGTATGGAGTGGAGTTTGCAACTGAAAAGAAACTTTGTGTTCCCAACAAGCTAGGTGAAGGACGGCTTTCACACACACTTATCTCTCAGAACTGAGCATGTGGAGAGACGTTCGTTCATATAGCACAAAGGGAACGGGTTGCAGGAGAAACTTTTACTCTGGTTTCTCAGTCTGTTTCCTAGTGCCGGTTTGAAGTTCCTGCAGTTTTCACTGTAAAACAGAGTTGGAGCTAGTACCTCCCCATATATATGTATAGAGTGAAGTTGGCATATGAAAAGAAACTTTGTGTTCCCAACAAGCTAGGTGAAGGACGGCTTTCACACACACTTATCCCTCAGAAATGAGCATGTGGAGAGACGTTCGTTCATCTACCACAAAGGGAACGGGTTGCAGGGGAAACTTTTACTCTGTTTTCTCAGTCTGTTTCCTAGTGCCGGTTTGAAGTTCCTGCAGTTTTCACTGTAAAACCGAGTTGGAGATAGTACCTCCCCATATATATGTATGGAGTGGAGTTTGCAACTGAAAAGAAACTTTGTGTTCCCAACAAGCTAGGTGAAGGACGGCTTTCACACACACATATCTCTCAGAACTGAGCATGTGGAGAGACGTTCGTTCATCTAGCACAAATGGAACGGTTTGCAGGAGAAACTTTTACTCTGGTTTCTCAGTCTGTTTCCTAGTGCCGGTTTGAAGTTCCTGCAGTTTTCACTGTAAAACCGAGTTGGAGCTAGTACCTCCCCATATATATGTATGGAGTGGAGTTTGCATATGAAAAGAAACTTTGTGTTCCCAACAAGGTACGTGAAGGACGGCTTTCACACACACATATTTCTCAGAACTGAGCATGTGGAGAGACGTTCGTTCATCTAGCACAAAGGGAACGGGTTGCAGGAGAAACTTTTACTCTGGTTTCTCAGTCTGTTTCCTAGTGCCGGTTTGAAGTTCCTGCAGTTTTCACTGTAAAACCGAGTTGGAGCTAGTACCTCCCCATATATATGTATGGAGTGGAGTTTGCAACTGAAAAGAAACTTTGTGTTCCCAACAAGCTAGTATAAGGACGGCTTTCACACACACTTACCTCTCAGAACTGAGCATGTGGAGAGACGTTCGTTCATCTAGCACAAAGGGAACGGGTTGCAGGAGAAACTTTTACTCTGGTTTCTCAGTCTGTTTCCTAGTGCCGGTTTGAAGTTCCTGCAGTTTTCACTGTAAAACCGAGTTGGAGCTAGTACATCCCTATATTTATGTATGGAGTGGAGTTTGCAACTCAAAAGAAACTTCGTGTTCCCAACAAGCTAGGTGAAGGACGGCTTTCATACACACTTATATTTCAGAACTCAGCATGTGGAGAGACGTTCGTTTGTCTAGCACAAAGGGAACGGGTTGCAGGAGAAACTTTTACTCTGGTGTCTCAGTCTGTTTCCTAGTGCCGGTATGAAGTTCCTGCAGTTTTCACTGTAAAACGGATTTGGAGCTAGTACCTCCCCATATATATGTATGCAGTGGAGTTTGCAACTGAAAAGAAACTTTGTGTTCCCAACAAGCTAGGTGAAGGACGGCTTTCAAACACACATATCTCTCAGAACTTAGCATGTGGAGAGACGTTCGTTCATCTAGCACAAAGGGAACGGGTTGCAGGATAAACTTTTACTCTGGTTTCTCAGTCTGTTTCCTAGTGCCGGTTTGAAGTTCCTGCAGTTTTCACAGTAAAACCGAGTTGGAGCTAGTACCACCCCATATATACTTATGGATTGGAGTCTGCAACTGAAAAGAAACTTTGTGTTCCCAACAAGCTAGGTGAAGCACGGCTTTCACACACACTTATCTCTCAGAACTGAGCATGTGGAGAGACGTTGGTTCATCTAGCACAAAGAGAAAGGGTTGCAGGAGAAATTTTACTCTGGATTCTCAGTCTGTTTCCTAGTGCCGGTTTGAAGTTCCTGCAGTTTTCACTGTAAAACCGAGTTGGAGCTAGTACCTCCCCATATATATGTATGGAGTGGGGTTTGCAACTGAAAAGAAACTTTGTGTTCCCAACAAGGTACGTGAAGGACGGCTTTCACACACACTTATTTCTCAGAACTGAGCATGTGGAGAGACGTTCGTTCATCTAGCACAAAGGGAACGGGTTGCAGGAGAAACTTTTACTCTGGTTTCTCAGTCTGTTTCCTAGTGCCGGTTTGATGTTCCTGCAGTTTTCACTGTAAAACAGAGTTGGAGCTAGTACCTCCCCATATACATGTATGGAGTGGAGTTTGCAACTGAAAAGAAACTTTGTGTTCCCAACAAGCTAGGTGAAGGACGGCTTTCACACACACTTATCTCTCTGAACAGAGCATGTGGAGAGACGTTCGTTCATCTAGCACAAAGGTAACGGGTTGCAGGAGAAACTTTTACTCTGGTTTCCCAGTCTGTTTCCTAGTGCCGGTTTGAAGTTCCTGCAGTTTTCACTGTAAAACCGAGTTTGAGCTAGTACATCCCCATATATATGTATGGAGTGGAGTTTGCAGCTGAAAAGAAACTTTGTGTTCCCAACAAGCTAGGTGAAGGACGGCTTTCACACACACTTATCTCTCAGAACTGAGCTTGTGGAGAGACGTTCGTTCATATAGCACAAAGGGAACGGGTTGCAGGAGAAACTTTTACTCTGGTTTCTCAGTCTGTTTCCTAGTGCCGGTTTGAAGTTCCTGCAGTTTTCACTGTAAAACAGAGTTGGAGCTAGTACCTCCCCATATATATGTATAGAGTGAAGTTTGCATATGAAAAGAAACTTTGTGTTCCCAACAAGATAGGTGAAGGACGGCTTTCACACACACTTATCTCTCAGAAATGAGCATGTGGAGAGACGTTCGTTCATCTAGCACAAAGGGAACGGGTTGCAGGAGAAACTTTTACTCTGGTTTCTCAGTCTGTTTCCTAGTGCCGGTTTGAAGTTCCTGCAGTTTTCACTGTAAAACCGAGTTGGAGCTAGTACCTCCCCATATATATGTATGGAGTGGAGTTTGCAACTGAAAAGAAACTTTGTGTTCCCAACAAGCTAGGTGAAGGACGGCTTTCACACACACTTATCTCTCAGAACTGAGCTTGTGGAGAGACTTTCGTTCATATAGCACAAAGGGAACGGGTTGCAGGAGAAACTTTTACTCTGGTTTCTCAGTCTGTTTCCTAGTGCCGGTTTGAAGTTCCTGCAGTTTTCACTGTAAAACAGAGTTGGAGCTAGTACCTCCCCATATATATGTATAGAGTGAAGTTTGCATATGAAAAGAAACTTTGTGTTCCCAACAAGCTAGGTGAAGGACGGTTTTCACACACACTTATCTCTCAGAAATGAGCTTGTGGAGAGACGTTCGTTCATCTAGCACAAAGGGAACGGGATGCAGGAGAAACTTTTACTCTGGTTTCTCAGTCTTTTTCCTAGTGCCGGTTTGAAGTTCCTGCAGTTTTCACTGTAAAACCGAGTTGGAGCTAGTACCTCCCCATATATATTTATGGAGTGGACTTTTCAACTCAAAAGAAACTTTGTGTTCCCAACAAGCTAGGTGAAGTACGGCTTTCACACACACTTATCTCTCAGAACTGAGCATGTGGAGAGACGTTCGTTCATCTAGCACAAAGGGAAAGGGTTGCAGGAGAAACTTTTACTCTGATTTCTCAGTCTGTTTCCTAGTGCCGGTTTGAAGTTCCTGCAGTTTTCACTGTAAAACCGAGTTGGAGCTAGTACCTCCGCATATATATGTATGGAGTGGAGTTTGCATATGAAAAGAAACTTTGTGTTCCCAACAAGATAGGTGAAGGACGGCTTTCACACACACTTATCTCTCAGAAATGAGCATGTGGAGAGACGTTCGTTCATCTACCACAAAGGGAACGGGTTGCAGGAGAAACTTTTACTCTGGTTTCTCAGTCTGTTTCCTAGTGCCGGTTTGAATTTCCTGCAGTTTTCACTGTAAACCGAGTTGAAGCTAGTACCTCCCCATATATATGTATGGAGTGGAGTTTGCACCTGAAAAGAAACTTTGTGTTCCCAACAAGCTAGGTGAATAGCGGCTTTCACACACACTTATCTCTCAGAAATGAGCATGTGGAGAGACGTTCGTTCATCTAGCACAAAGGGAACGGGTTGCAGGAGAAACTTTTACTCTGGTTTCTCAGTCTGTTTCCTAGTGCCGGTTTGAAGTTCCTGCAGTTTTCACTGTAAAACCGAGTTGGAGCTAGTACCTCCCCATATATATGTATAGAGTGGAGTTTGCATATGAAAAGAAACTTTGTGTTCCCAACAAGCTAGGTGAAGGACGGCTTTCACACACACTTATCTCTCAGAACTGAGCATGTGGAGAGACGTTGGTTCATCTAGCACAAAGAGAAAGGGTTGCAGGAGAAACTTTTACTCTGGTTTCTCAGTCTGTTTCCTAGTGCCGGTTTGAAGTTCCTGCAGTTTTCACTGTAAAACCGAGTTGGAGCTAGTACCTCCCCATATATATGTATGGACTGGAGTTTGCAAGTGAAAAGAAAATTTGTGTTCCCAACAAGCTAGGTGAAGGACGGCTTTTACACACACTTATCTCTCAGAACTGAGCATGAGGAGAGACGTTCGTTCATCTAGCACAAAGGGAACGGGTTGCAGGAGAAACTTTTACTCTGGTTTCTCAGTCTGTTTCCTAGTGCCGGTTTGAAGTTCCTGCAGTTTTCACTGTAAAAGCGAGTTGGAGCTAGTACCTCCCCATATATATGTATGGAGTGGGGTTTGCAACTGAAAAGAAACTTTGTGTTCCCAACAAGGTACGTGAAGGACGGCTTTCACACACACTTATTTCTCAGAACTGAGCATGTGGAGAGACGTTCGTTCATCTAGCACAAAGGGAACGGGTTGCAGGAGAAACTTTTACTCTGGTTTCTCAGTCTGTTTCCTAGTGCCGGTTTGATGTTCCTGCTGTTTTCACTGTAAAACCGAGTTGGAGCTAGTACCTCCCCATATACATGTATGGAGTGGAGTTTGCATATGAAAAGAAACTTTGTGTTCCCAACAAGCTAGGTGAAGGACGGCTTTCACACACACTTATCTCTCTGAACAGAGCATGTGGAGAGTCGTTCGTTCATCTAGCACAAAGGGAACGGGTTGCAGGAGAAACTTTTACTCTGGTTTCCCAGTCTGTTTCCTAGTGCCGGTTTGAAGTTCCTGCAGTTTTCACTGTAAAACCGATTTTGAGCTAGTACATCCCCATATATATGTATGGAGTGGAGTTTGCAGCTGAAAAGAAACTTTGTGTTCCCAACAAGCTTGTTGAAGGACGGCTTTCACACACACTTATCTCTCAGAACTGAGCATGTGGAGAGACGTTCGTTCATATAGCACAAAGGGAACGGGTTGCAGGAGAAACTTTTACTCTGGTTTCTCAGTCTGTTTCCTAGTGCCGGTTTGATGTTCCTGCAGTTTTCACTGTAAAACCGAGTTGGAGATAGTACCTCCCCATATATATGTATGGAGTGGAGTTTGCAACTGAAAAGAAACTTTGTGTTCCCAACAAGATAGGCGAAGGACGGCTTTCACACACACTTATCTCTCAGAACTGAGCATGTGGAGAGACGTTCGTTCATCTAGCACAAAGGGAACGGGATGCAGGAGAAACTTTTACTCTGGTTTCTCAGTCTGTTTCCTAGTGCCGGTTTGAAGTTCCTGCAGTTTTCACTGTAAAACCGAGTTGGAGCTAGTACCTCCCCATATATATGTATAGAGTGGAGTTTGCATATGAAAAGAAACTTTGTGTTCCCAACAAGCTAGGTGAAGGGCGGCTTTCACACACACTTATCTCTCAGAACTGAGCATGTGGAGAGACGTTGGTTCATCTAGCACAAAGAGAAAGGGTTGCAGGAGAAACTTTTACTCTGGTTTCTCAGTCTGTTTCCTAGTGCCGGTTTGAAGTTCCTGCAGTTTTCACTGTAAAACCGAGTTGGAGCTAGTACCTCCCCATATATATGTATGGAGTGGAGTTTGCAACTGAAAAGAAACTTTGTGTTCCCAACAAGCTAGTATAAGGACGGCTTTCACACACACTTACCTCTCAGAACTGAGCATGTGGAGAGACGTTCGTTCATCTAGCACAAAGGGAACGGGTTGCAGGAGAAACTTTTACTCTGGTTTCTCAGTCTGTTTCCTAGTGCCGGTTTGAAGTTCCTGCAGTTTTCACTGTAAAACCGAGTTGGAGCTAGTACATCCCTATATTTATGTATGGAGTGGAGTTTGCAACTCAAAAGAAACTTCGTGTTCCCAACAAGCTAGGTGAAGGACGGCTTTCAAACACACATATCTCTCAGAACTTAGCATGTGGAGAGACGTTCGTTCATCTAGCACAAAGGGAACGGGTTGCAGGATAAACTTTTACTCTGGTTTCTCAGTCTGTTTCCTAGTGCCGGTTTGAAGTTCCTGCAGTTTTCACTGTAAAACAGAGTTGGAGCTAGTACCTCCCCATATATATGTATAGAGTGAAGTTTGCATATGAAAAGAAACTTTGTGTTCCCAACAAGATAGGTGAAGGACGGCTTTCACACACACTTATCTCTCAGAAATGAGCATGTGGAGAGACGTTCGTTCATCTAGCACAAAGGGAACGGGTTGCAGGAGAAACTTTTACTCTGGTTTCTCAGTCTGTTTCCTAGTGCCGGTTTGAAGTTCCTGCAGTTTTCACTGTAAAACCGAGTTGGAGCTAGTACCTCCCCATATATATGTATGGAGTGGAGTTTGCAACTGAAAAGAAACTTTGTGTTCCCAACAAGCTAGGTGAAGGACGGCTTTCACACACACTTATCTCTCAGAACTGAGCTTGTGGAGAGACTTTCGTTCATATAGCACAAAGGGAACGGGTTGCAGGAGAAACTTTTACTCTGGTTTCTCAGTCTGTTTCCTAGTGCCGGTTTGAAGTTCCTGCAGTTTTCACTGTAAAACAGAGTTGGAGCTAGTACCTCCCCATATATATGTATAGAGTGAAGTTTGCATATGAAAAGAAACTTTGTGTTCCCAACAAGCTAGGTGAAGGACGGTTTTCACACACACTTATCTCTCAGAAATGAGCTTGTGGAGAGACGTTCGTTCATCTAGCACAAAGGGAACGGGATGCAGGAGAAACTTTTACTCTGGTTTCTCAGTCTTTTTCCTAGTGCCGGTTTGAAGTTCCTGCAGTTTTCACTGTAAAACCGAGTTGGAGCTAGTACCTCCCCATATATATTTATGGAGTGGACTTTTCAACTCAAAAGAAACTTTGTGTTCCCAACAAGCTAGGTGAAGTACGGCTTTCACACACACTTATCTCTCAGAACTGAGCATGTGGAGAGACGTTCGTTCATCTAGCACAAAGGGAAAGGGTTGCAGGAGAAACTTTTACTCTGATTTCTCAGTCTGTTTCCTAGTGCCGGTTTGAAGTTCCTGCAGTTTTCACTGTAAAACCGAGTTGGAGCTAGTACCTCCGCATATATATGTATGGAGTGGAGTTTGCATATGAAAAGAAACTTTGTGTTCCCAACAAGCTAGGTGAAGGACGGCTTTCACACACAATTATCTCTCAGAAATGAGCATGTGGAGAGACGTTCGTTCATCTACCACAAAGGGAACGGGTTGCAGGAGAAACTTTTACTCTGGTTTCTCAGTCTGTTTCCTAGTGCCGGTTTGAATTTCCTGCAGTTTTCACTGTAAACCGAGTTGAAGCTAGTACCTCCCCATATATATGTATGGAGTGGAGTTTGCACCTGAAAAGAAACTTTGTGTTCCCAACAAGCTAGGTGAATAGCGGCTTTCACACACACTTATCTCTCAGAAATGAGCATGTGGAGAGACGTTCGTTCATCTAGCACAAAGGGAACGGGTTGCAGGAGAAACTTTTACTCTGGTTTCTCAGTCTGTTTCCTAGTGCCGGTTTGAAGTTCCTGCAGTTTTCACTGTAAAACCGAGTTGGAGCTAGTACCTCCCCATATATATGTATAGAGTGGAGTTTGCATATGAAAAGAAACTTTGTGTTCCCAACAAGCTAGGTGAAGGACGGCTTTCACACACACTTATCTCTCAGAACTGAGCATGTGGAGAGACGTTGGTTCATCTAGCACAAAGAGAAAGGGTTGCAGGAGAAACTTTTACTCTGGTTTCTCAGTCTGTTTCCTAGTGCCGGTTTGAAGTTCCTGCAGTTTTCACTGTAAAACCGAGTTGGAGCTAGTACCTCCCCATATATATGTATGGACTGGAGTTTGCAAGTGAAAAGAAAATTTGTGTTCCCAACAAGCTAGGTGAAGGACGGCTTTTACACACACTTATCTCTCAGAACTGAGCATGAGGAGAGACGTTCGTTCATCTAGCACAAAGGGAACGGGTTGCAGGAGAAACTTTTACTCTGGTTTCTCAGTCTGTTTCCTAGTGCCGGTTTGAAGTTCCTGCAGTTTTCACTGTAAAAGCGAGTTGGAGCTAGTACCTCCCCATATATATGTATGGAGTGGGGTTTGCAACTGAAAAGAAACTTTGTGTTCCCAACAAGGTACGTGAAGGACGGCTTTCACACACACTTATTTCTCAGAACTGAGCATGTGGAGAGACGTTCGTTCATCTAGCACAAAGGGAACGGGTTGCAGGAGAAACTTTTACTCTGGTTTCTCAGTCTGTTTCCTAGTGCCGGTTTGATGTTCCTGCTGTTTTCACTGTAAAACCGAGTTGGAGCTAGTACCTCCCCATATACATGTATGGAGTGGAGTTTGCATATGAAAAGAAACTTTGTGTTCCCAACAAGCTAGGTGAAGGACGGCTTTCACACACACTTATCTCTCTGAACAGAGCATGTGGAGAGTCGTTCGTTCATCTAGCACAAAGGGAACGGGTTGCAGGAGAAACTTTTACTCTGGTTTCCCAGTCTGTTTCCTAGTGCCGGTTTGAAGTTCCTGCAGTTTTCACTGTAAAACCGATTTTGAGCTAGTACATCCCCATATATATGTATGGAGTGGAGTTTGCAGCTGAAAAGAAACTTTGTGTTCCCAACAAGCTTGTTGAAGGACGGCTTTCACACACACTTATCTCTCAGAACTGAGCATGTGGAGAGACGTTCGTTCATATAGCACAAAGGGAACGGGTTGCAGGAGAAACTTTTACTCTGGTTTCTCAGTCTGTTTCCTAGTGCCGGTTTGATGTTCCTGCAGTTTTCACTGTAAAACCGAGTTGGAGATAGTACCTCCCCATATATATGTATGGAGTGGAGTTTGCAACTGAAAAGAAACTTTGTGTTCCCAACAAGATAGGCGAAGGACGGCTTTCACACACACTTATCTCTCAGAACTGAGCATGTGGAGAGACGTTCGTTCATCTAGCACAAAGGGAACGGGATGCAGGAGAAACTTTTACTCTGGTTTCTCAGTCTGTTTCCTAGTGCCGGTTTGAAGTTCCTGCAGTTTTCACTGTAAAACCGAGTTGGAGCTAGTACCTCCCCATATATATGTATAGAGTGGAGTTTGCATATGAAAAGAAACTTTGTGTTCCCAACAAGCTAGGTGAAGGGCGGCTTTCACACACACTTATCTCTCAGAACTGAGCATGTGGAGAGACGTTGGTTCATCTAGCACAAAGAGAAAGGGTTGCAGGAGAAACTTTTACTCTGGTTTCTCAGTCTGTTTCCTAGTGCCGGTTTGAAGTTCCTGCAGTTTTCACTGTAAAACCGAGTTGGAGCTAGTACCTCCCCATATATATGTATGGAGTGGAGTTTGCAACTGAAAAGAAACTTTGTGTTCCCAACAAGCTAGTATAAGGACGGCTTTCACACACACTTACCTCTCAGAACTGAGCATGTGGAGAGACGTTCGTTCATCTAGCACAAAGGTTACGGGTTGCAGGAGAAACTTTTACTCTGGTTTCTCAGTCTGTTTCCTAGTGCCGGTTTGAAGTTCCTGCAGTTTTCACTGTAAAACCGAGTTGGAGCTAGTACATCCCTATATTTATGTATGGAGTGGAGTTTGCAACTCAAAAGAAACTTCGTGTTCCCAACAAGCTAGGTGAAGGACGGCTTTCAAACACACATATCTCTCAGAACTTAGCATGTGGAGAGACGTTCGTTCATCTAGCACAAAGGGAACGGGTTGCAGGATAAACTTTTACTCTGGTTTCTCAGTCTGTTTCCTAGTGCCGGTTTGAAGTTCCTGCAGTTTTCACAGTAAAACCGAGTTGGAGCTAGTACCTCCCCATATATACTTATGGAGTGGAGTCTGCAACTGAAAAGAAACTTTGTGTTCCCAACAAGCTAGGTGAAGCACGGCTTTCACACACACTTATCTCTCAGAACTGAGCATGTGGAGAGACGTTGGTTCATCTAGCACAAAGAGAAAGGGTTGCAGGAGAAATATTACTCTGGTTTCTCAGTCTGTTTCCTAGTGCCGGTTTGAAGTTCCTGCAGTTTTCACTGTAAAACCGAGTTGGAGCTAGTACCTCCCCATATATATGTATGGAGTGGGGTTTGCAACTGAAAAGAAACTTTGTGTTCCCAACAAGGTACGTGAAGGACGGCTTTCACACACACTTATTTCTCAGAACTGAGCATGTGGAGAGACGTTCGTTCATCTAGCACAAAGGGAACGGGTTGCAGGAGAAACTTTTACTCTGGTTTCTCAGTCTGTTTCCTAGTGCCGGTTTGATGTTCCTGCAGTTTTCACTGTAAAACCGAGTTGGAGCTAGTACCACCCCATATACATGTATGGATTGGAGTTTGCATATGAAAAGAAACTTTGTGTTCCCAACAAGCTAGGTGAAGGACGGCTTTCACACACACTTATCTCTCTGAACAGAGCATGTGGAGAGACGTTCGTTCATCTAGCACAAAGGGAACGGGTTGCAGGAGAAACTTTTACTCTGGTTTCCCAGTCTGTTTCCTAGTGCCGGTTTGAAGTTCCTGCAGTTTTCACTGTAAAACCGAGTTTGAGCTAGTACATCCCCATATATATGTATGGAGTGGAGTTTGCAGCTGAAAAGAAACTTTGTGCTCCCAACAAGCTAGGTGAAGGACGGCTTTCACACACACTTATCTCTCAGAACTGAGCTTGTGGAGAGACGTTCGTTCATATAGCACAAAGGGAACGGGTTGCAGGAGAAACTTTTACTCTGGTTTCTCAGTCTGTTTCCTAGTGCCGGTTTGAAGTTCCTGCAGTTTTCACTGTAAAATCGAGTTGGAGCTAGTACCTCCCCATATATATGTATGGAGTGGGGTTTGCAACTGAAAAGAAACTTTGTGTTCCCAACAAGGTACGTGAAGGACGGCTTTCACACACACTTATTTCTCAGAACTGAGCATGTGGTGAGACGTTCGTTCATCTAGCACAAAGGGAACGGGTTGCAGGAGAAACTTTTACTCTGGTTTCTCAGTCTGTTTCCTAGTGCCGGTTGATGTTCCTGCAGTTTTCACTGTAAAACCGAGTTGGAGCTAGTACCTCCCCATATACATGTATGGAGTGGAGTTTGCATATGAAAAGAAACTTTGTGTTCCCAACAAGCTAGGTGAAGGACGGCTTTCACACACACTTATCTCTCTGAACAGAGCATGTGGAGAGACGTTCGTTCATCTAGCACAAAGGGAACGGGTTGCAGGAGAAACTTTTACTCTGGTTTCCCAGTCTGTTTCCTAGTGCCGGTTTGAAGTTCCTGCAGTTTTCACTGTAAAACCGAGTTTGAGCTAGTACATCCCCATATATATGTATGGAGTGGAGTTTGCAGCTGAAAAGAAACTTTGTGTTCCCAACAAGCTAGGTGAAGGACGGCTTTCACACACACTTATCTCTCTGAACAGAGCATGTGGAGAGACGTTCGTTCATCTAGCACAAAGGTAACGGGTTGCAGGAGAAACTTTTACTCTGGTTTCCCAGTCTGTTTCCTAGTGCCGGTTTGAAGTTCCTGCAGTTTTCACTGTAAAACCGAGTTTGAGCTAGTACATCCCCATATATATGTATAGAGTGAAGTTTGCAGCTGAAAAGAAACTTTGTGTTCCCAACAAGGTAGGTGAAGGACGGCTTTCACACACACTTATCTCTCAGAAATGAGCATGTGGAGAGACGTTCGTTCATCTACCACAAAGGGAACGGGTTGCAGGAGAAACTTTTACTCTGTTTTCTCAGTCTGTTTCCTAGTGCCGGTTTGAAGTTCCTGCAGTTTTCACTGTAAAACCGAGTTGGAGCTAGTACCTCCCATATATATGTATGGAGTGGAGTTTGCAACTGAAAAGAAACTTTGTGTTCCCAACAAGCTAGGTGAAGGACGGCTTTCACACACACTTATCTCTCAGAACTGAGCATGTGGAGAGACGTTCGTTCATATAGCACAAAGGGAACGGGTTGCAGGAGAAACTTTTACTCTGGTTTCTCAGTCTGTTTCCTAGTGCCGGTTTGAAGTTCCTGCAGTTTTCACTGTAAAACAGAGTTGGAGCTAGTACCTCCCCATATATATGTATAGAGTGAAGTTTGCATATGAAAAGAAACTTTGTGTTCCCAACAAGCTAGGTGAAGGACGGCTTTCACACACACTTATCTCTCAGAAATGAGCATGTGGAGAGACGTTCGTTCATCTACCACAAAGGGAACGGGTTGCAGGAGAAACTTTTACTCTGGTTTCTCAGTCTGTTTCCTAGTGCCGGTTTGAAGTTCCTGCAGTTTTCACTGTAAAACCGAGTTGGAGCTAGTACCTCCCCATATATATGTATGGAGTGGGGTTTGCATATGAAAAGAAACTTTGTGTTCCCAACAAGCTAGGTGAAGGACGGCTTTCACACACAATTATCTCTCAGAAATGAGCATGTGGAGAGACGTTCGTTCATCTAGCACAAAGGGAACGGGTTGCAGGAGAAACTTTTACTCTGGTTTCTCAGTCTGTTTCCTAGTGCCGGTTTGAAGTTCCTGAAGTTTTCACTGTAAAACCGAGTTGGAGCTAGTACCTCCCCATATATATGTATGGAGTGGAGTTTGCAACTGAAAAGAAACTTTGTGTTCCCAACAAGCTAGGTGAAGGACGGCTTTCACACACACTTATCTCTCAGAAATTAGCATGTGGAGAGTCGTTCGTTCATCTAGCACAAAGGGAACGGGTTGCAGGAGAAACTTTTACTCTGGTGTCTCAGTCTGTTTCCTAGTGCCGGTTTGAAGTTCCTGCAGTTTTCACTGTAAAACCGAGTTGGAGCTAGTACCTCCCCATATATATGTATGGAGTGGAGTTGGCAACTGAAAACAAACTTTGTGTTCCCAACGAGCTAGGTGAAGGACGGCTTTCACACACACTTATCTCTCAGAACTGAGCATGTGGAGAGACGTTCGTTCATCTAGCACAAAGGGAACGGGTTGCAGGAGAAACTTTTACTCTGGTTTCTCGGTCTGTTTCCTAGTGCCGGTTTGAAGTTCCTGCAGTTTTCACTGTAAAACCGAGTTGGAGCTAGTACCTCCCCATATATATGTATGGAGTGGAGTTTGCAACTGAAAAGAAACTTTGTGTTCCCAACAAGCTAGTATAAGGACGGCTTTCACACACACTTACCTCTCAGAACTGAGCATGTGGAGAGACGTTCGTTCATCTAGCACAAAGGGAACGGGTTGCAGGAGAAACTTTTACTCTGGTTTCTCAGTCTGTTTCCTAGTGCCGGTTTGAAATTCCTGCAGTTTTCACTGTAAAACCGAGTTGGAGCTAGTACCTCCCCATATATAATTATGGAGTGGAGTCTGCAACTGAAAAGAAACTTTGTGTTCCCAACAAGCTAGGTGAAGTACGGCTTTTACACACACTTATTTCTCAGAACTGAGCATGTGGAGAGACGTTCGTTCATCTAGCACAAATGGAACGGGTTGCAGGAGAAACTTTTACTCTGGTTTCTCAGTCTGTTTCCTAGTGCCGGTTTGAAGTTCCTGCATTTTTCACTGTAAAACCGAGTTGGAGCTTGTATTACCCCATATATATGTATGGAGTGGGGTTTGCAACTGAAAAGAAACTTTGTGTTCCCAACAAGCTAGGTGAAGGACGGCTTTCACACACACTTATCTCTCAGAACTGAGCATGTGGAGAGACGTTCGTTCATCTAGCACAAAGGGAACGGATTGCATTAGAAACTTTTACTCTGGTTTCTCATTCTGTTTCCTAGTGCCGGTTTGAAGTTCCTGCAGTTTTCACTGTAAAACCAAGTTGGAGCTAGTACCTACCCATATATATGTATAGAGTGCAGTTTGCATATGAAAAGAAACTTTGTGTTCCCAACAAGCTAGTTGAAGCACGGCTTTCACACACACTTATCTCTCAGAACTGAGCATGTGGAGAGACGTTGGTTCATCTAGCACAAAGAGAAAGGTTTGCAGAAGAAATTTTACTCTGGTTTCTCAGTCTGTTTCCTAGTGCCGGTTTGAAGTTCTTGCAGTTTTCACTGTAAAACCGAGTTGGAGCTTGTACCTCCCCATATATATGTATGGAGTGGGGTTTGCAACAGAAAAGAAACTTTGTGTTCCCTACAAGCTACGTGAAGGACGGCTTTCACACACACTTATCTCTCATAAATGAGCATGTGGAGAGACGTTCGTTCATCTACCACAAAGGGAACGGGTTGCAGGAGAAACTTTTTCTCTGGGTTCTCAGTCTGTTTCCTAGTGCCGGTTTGAAGTTCTTGCAGTTTTCACTGTAAAACCGAGTTGGAGCTTGTACCTCCCCATATATATGTATGGAATGGAGTTTGCAACTGAAAAGAAACTTTGTGTTCCCAACAAGCTAGGTGAATGACGGCTTTCACACACACTTATCACTCAGAACTGAGCATGTGGAGAGACGTTCGTTCATTTAGCACAAAGGGAACGGGTTGCAGGAGAAACTGTTACTCTGGTTTCTCAGTCTGTTTCCTAGTGCCGGTTTGAAGTTCCTGCAGTTTTCACTGTAAAACCGAGTTGGAGCTAGTACCTCCCCATATATATGTATGGAGTGGAGTTTGCAACTGAAAAGGAACTTTGTGTTCCCAACAAGCTAGGTGAAGGACGGCTTTCACACACAATTATCTCTCAGGACTGAGCATGTGGAGAGACGTTCGTTCATCTAGCACAAAGGGAACGGGTTGCAGGAGAAACTTTTACTCTGGTTTCCCAGTCTGTTTCCAAGTGCCGGTTTGAAGTTCCCGCAGTTTTCACTGTAAAACCGAGTTTGAGCTAGTACATCCCCATATATATGTGTGGAGTGGAGTTTGCAGCTGAAAATAAATTTTGTGTTCCCAACAAGCTAGGTGAAGGACGGCTTTCACACACACTTATCTCTCAGAACTGAGCATGTGGAGAGACGTTCGTTCATCTAGCAAAAAGGGAACGGGTTGCAGGAGAAACTTTTACTCTGGTTTCTTAGTCTGTTTCCTAGTGCCGGTTTGAAGTTCCTGCAGTTTTCACTGTAAAACCGAGTTGGAGCTAGTACCTCCCCATATATATGTATGGAGTGGAGTTTGCAACTGAAAAGAGACTTTGTGTTCCTAACAAGCTAGGTTAAGGACGGCTTTCACACACACTTATCTCTCAGAACTGAGATTGTGGAGAGACGTTCGTTCATATAGCACAAAGGGAAAGGGTTGCAGGAGAAACTATTACTCTGGTTTCTCAGTCTGTTTCCTAGTGCCGGTTTGAAGTTCCTGCAGTTTTCACTGTAAAACAGAGTTGGAGCTAGTACCTCCCCATATATATGTATAGAGTGGAGTTTGCATATGGAAAGAAACTTTGTGTTCCCAACAAGCTTGGTGAAGGACGGCTTTCACACACACTTATCTCTCAGAAATGAGCATGTGGAGAGACGTTCGTTCATCTACCACAAAGGGAACGGGTTGCAGGAGAAACTTTTACTCTGTTTTCTCAGTCTGTTTCCTAGTGCCGGTTTGAAGTTCCTGCAGTTTTCACTGTAAAACCGAGTTGGAGCTAGTACCTCCCCATATATATGTATGGAGTGGAGTTTGCAACTGAAAAGAAACTGTGTTCCCAACAAGCTAGGTGAAGGACGGCTTTCACACACAATTATCTCTCAGAACTGAGCATGTGGAGAAAAGTTCGTTCATCTAGCACAAAGGGAACGGGTTGCAGGAGAAACTTTTACTCTGGTGTCTCAGTCTGTTTCCTAGTGCCGGTTTGAAGTTCCTGCAGTTTTCACAGTAAAACCGATTTGGAGCTAGTACCTCCCCATATATACTTATGGAGTGGAGTCTGCAACTGAAAAGAAACTTTGTGTTCCCAACAAGCTAGGTGAAGCACGGCTTTCACACACACTTATCTCTCAGAACTGAGCATGTGGAGAGACGTTGGTTCATCTAGCACAAAGAGAAAGGGTTGCAGGAGAAATATTACTCTGGTTTCTCAGTCTGTTTCCTAGTGCCGGTTTGAAGTTCCTGCAGTTTTCACTGTAAAACCGAGTTGGAGCTAGTACCTCCCCATATATATGTATGGAGTGGGGTTTGCAACTGAAAAGAAACTTTGTGTTCCCAACAAGGTACGTGAAGGACGGCTTTCACACACACTTATTTCTCAGAACTGAGCATGTGGAGAGACGTTCGTTCATCTAGCACAAAGGGAACGGGTTGCAGGAGAAACTTTTACTCTGGTTTCTCAGTCTGTTTCCTAGTGCCGGTTTGATGTTCCTGCAGTTTTCACTGTAAAACCGAGTTGGAGCTAGTACCACCCCATATACATGTATGGATTGGAGTTTGCATATGAAAAGAAACTTTGTGTTCCCAACAAGCTAGGTGAAGGACGGCTTTCACACACACTTATCTCTCTGAACAGAGCATGTGGAGAGACGTTCGTTCATCTAGCACAAAGGGAACGGGTTGCAGGAGAAACTTTTACTCTGGTTTCCCAGTCTGTTTCCTAGTGCCGGTTTGAAGTTCCTGCAGTTTTCACTGTAAAACCGAGTTTGAGCTAGTACATCCCCATATATATGTATGGAGTGGAGTTTGCAGCTGAAAAGAAACTTTGTGCTCCCAACAAGCTAGGTGAAGGACGGCTTTCACACACACTTATCTCTCAGAACTGAGCTTGTGGAGAGACGTTCGTTCATATAGCACAAAGGGAACGGGTTGCAGGAGAAACTTTTACTCTGGTTTCTCAGTCTGTTTCCTAGTGCCGGTTTGAAGTTCCTGCAGTTTTCACTGTAAAACCGAGTTGGAGCTAGTACCTCCCCATATATATGTATGGAGTGGGGTTTGCAACTGAAAAGAAACTTTGTGTTCCCAACAAGGTACGTGAAGGACGGCTTTCACACACACTTATTTCTCAGAACTGAGCATGTGGTGAGACGTTCGTTCATCTAGCACAAAGGGAACGGGTTGCAGGAGAAACTTTTACTCTGGTTTCTCAGTCTGTTTCCTAGTGCCGGTTGATGTTCCTGCAGTTTTCACTGTAAAACCGAGTTGGAGCTAGTACCTCCCCATATACATGTATGGAGTGGAGTTTGCATATGAAAAGAAACTTTGTGTTCCCAACAAGCTAGGTGAAGGACGGCTTTCACACACACTTATCTCTCTGAACAGAGCATGTGGAGAGACGTTCGTTCATCTAGCACAAAGGGAACGGGTTGCAGGAGAAACTTTTACTCTGGTTTCCCAGTCTGTTTCCTAGTGCCGGTTTGAAGTTCCTGCAGTTTTCACTGTAAATCCGAGTTTGAGCTAGTACATCCCCATATATATGTATGGAGTGGAGTTTGCAGCTGAAAAGAAACTTTGTGTTCCCAACAAGCTAGGTGAAGGACGGCTTTCACACACACTTATCTCTCTGAACAGAGCATGTGGAGAGACGTTCGTTCATCTAGCACAAAGGTAACGGGTTGCAGGAGAAACTTTTACTCTGGTTTCCCAGTCTGTTTCCTAGTGCCGGTTTGAAGTTCCTGCAGTTTTCACTGTAAAACCGAGTTTGAGCTAGTACATCCCCATATATATGTATAGAGTGAAGTTTGCAGCTGAAAAGAAACTTTGTGTTCCCAACAAGGTAGGTGAAGGACGGCTTTCACACACACTTATCTCTCAGAAATGAGCATGTGGAGAGACGTTCGTTCATCTACCACAAAGGGAACGGGTTGCAGGAGAAACTTTTACTCTGTTTTCTCAGTCTGTTTCCTAGTGCCGGTTTGAAGTTCCTGCAGTTTTCACTGTAAAACCGAGTTGGAGCTAGTACCTCCCATATATATGTATGGAGTGGAGTTTGCAACTGAAAAGAAACTTTGTGTTCCCAACAAGCTAGGTGAAGGACGGCTTTCACACACACTTATCTCTCAGAACTGAGCATGTGGAGAGACGTTCGTTCATATAGCACAAAGGGAACGGGTTGCAGGAGAAACTTTTACTCTGGTTTCTCAGTCTGTTTCCTAGTGCCGGTTTGAAGTTCCTGCAGTTTTCACTGTAAAACAGAGTTGGAGCTAGTACCTCCCCATATATATGTATAGAGTGAAGTTTGCATATGAAAAGAAACTTTGTGTTCCCAACAAGCTAGGTGAAGGACGGCTTTCACACACACTTATCTCTCAGAAATGAGCATGTGGAGAGACGTTCGTTCATCTACCACAAAGGGAACGGGTTGCAGGAGAAACTTTTACTCTGGTTTCTCAGTCTGTTTCCTAGTGCCGGTTTGAAGTTCCTGCAGTTTTCACTGTAAAACCGAGTTGGAGCTAGTACCTCCCCATATATATGTATGGAGTGGGGTTTGCATATGAAAAGAAACTTTGTGTTCCCAACAAGCTAGGTGAAGGACGGCTTTCACACACAATTATCTCTCAGAAATGAGCATGTGGAGAGACGTTCGTTCATCTAGCACAAAGGGAACGGGTTGCAGGAGAAACTTTTACTCTGGTTTCTCAGTCTGTTTCCTAGTGCCGGTTTGAAGTTCCTGAAGTTTTCACTGTAAAACCGAGTTGGAGCTAGTACCTCCCCATATATATGTATGGAGTGGAGTTTGCAACTGAAAAGAAACTTTGTGTTCCCAACAAGCTAGGTGAAGGACGGCTTTCACACACACTTATCTCTCAGAAATTAGCATGTGGAGAGTCGTTCGTTCATCTAGCACAAAGGGAACGGGTTGCAGGAGAAACTTTTACTCTGGTGTCTCAGTCTGTTTCCTAGTGCCGGTTTGAAGTTCCTGCAGTTTTCACTGTAAAACCGAGTTGGAGCTAGTACCTCCCCATATATATGTATGGAGTGGAGTTTGCAACTGAAAAGAAACTTTGTGTTCCCAACAAGCTAGTATAAGGACGGCTTTCACACACACTTACCTCTCAGAACTGAGCATGTGGAGAGACGTTCGTTCATCTAGCACAAAGGGAACGGGTTGCAGGAGAAACTTTTACTCTGGTTTCTCAGTCTGTTTCCTAGTGCCGGTTTGAAATTCCTGCAGTTTTCACTGTAAAACCGAGTTGGAGCTAGTACCTCCCCATATATAATTATGGAGTGGAGTCTGCAACTGAAAAGAAACTTTGTGTTCCCAACAAGCTAGGTGAAGTACGGCTTTTACACACACTTATTTCTCAGAACTGAGCATGTGGAGAGACGTTCGTTCATCTAGCACAAATGGAACGGGTTGCAGGAGAAACTTTTACTCTGGTTTCTCAGTCTGTTTCCTAGTGCCGGTTTGAAGTTCCTGCATTTTTCACTGTAAAACCGAGTTGGAGCTTGTATTACCCCATATATATGTATGGAGTGGGGTTTGCAACTGAAAAGAAACTTTGTGTTCCCAACAAGCTAGGTGAAGGACGGCTTTCACACACACTTATCTCTCAGAACTGAGCATGTGGAGAGACGTTCGTTCATCTAGCACAAAGGGAACGGATTGCAGGAGAAACTTTTACTCTGGTTTCTCATTCTGTTTCCTAGTGCCGGTTTGAAGTTCCTGCAGTTTTCACTGTAAAACCAAGTTGGAGCTAGTACCTCCCCATATATATGTATAGAGTGCAGTTTGCATATGAAAAGAAACTTTGTGTTCCCAACAAGCTAGTTGAAGCACGGCTTTCACACACACTTATCTCTCAGAACTGAGCATGTGGAGAGACGTTGGTTCATCTAGCACAAAGAGAAAGGTTTGCAGAAGAAATTTTACTCTGGTTTCTCAGTCTGTTTCCTAGTGCCGGTTTGAAGTTCCTGCAGTTTTCACTGTAAAACCGAGTTGGAGCTAGTACCTTCCCATATATATGTATGGAGTGGGGTTTGCAACAGAAAAGAAACTTTGTGTTCCCTACAAGCTACGTGAAGGACGGCTTTCACACACACTTATCTCTCATAAATGAGCATGTGGAGAGACGTTCGTTCATCTACCACAAAGGGAACGGGTTGCAGGAGAAACTTTTTCTCTGGGTTCTCAGTCTGTTTCCTAGTGCCGGTTTGAAGTTCTTGCAGTTTTCACTGTAAAACCGAGTTGGAGCTTGTACCTCCCCATATATATGTATGGAATGGAGTTTGCAACTGAAAAGAAACTTTGTGTTCCCAACAAGCTAGGTGAATGACGGCTTTCACACACACTTATCACTCAGAACTGAGCATGTGGAGAGACGTTCGTTCATTTAGCACAAAGGGAACGGGTTGCAGGAGAAACTGTTACTCTGGTTTCTCAGTCTGTTTCCTAGTGCCGGTTTGAAGTTCCTGCAGTTTTCACTGTAAAACCGAGTTGGAGCTAGTACCTCCCCATATATATGTATGGAGTGGAGTTTGCAACTGAAAAGAAACTTTGTGTTCCCAACAAGCTAGGTGAAGGACGGCTTTCACACACAATTATCTCTCAGGACTGAGCATGTGGAGAGACGTTCGTTCATCTAGCACAAAGGGAACGGGTTGCAGGAGAAACTTTTACTCTGGTTTCTTAGTCTGTTTCCTAGTGCCGGTTTGAAGTTCCTGCAGTTTTCACTGTAAAACCGAGTTGGAGCTAGTACCTCCCCATATATATGTATGGAGTGGAGTTTGCAACTGAAAAGAGACTTTGTGTTCCTAACAAGCTAGGTTAAGGACGGCTTTCACACACACTTATCTCTCAGAACTGAGATTGTGGAGAGACGTTCGTTCATATAGCACAAAGGGAAAGGGTTGCAGGAGAAACTATTACTCTGGTTTCTCAGTCTGTTTCCTAGTGCCGGTTTGAAGTTCCTGCAGTTTTCACTGTAAAACAGAGTTGGAGCTAGTACCTCCCCATATATATGTATAGAGTGGAGTTTGCATATGGAAAGAAACTTTGTGTTCCCAACAAGCTTGGTGAAGGACGGCTTTCACACACACTTATCTCTCAGAAATGAGCATGTGGAGAGACGTTCGTTCATCTACCACAAAGGGAACGGGTTGCAGGAGAAACTTTTACTCTGTTTTCTCAGTCTGTTTCCTAGTGCCGGTTTGAAGTTCCTGCAGTTTTCACTGTAAAACCGATTTGGAGCTAGTACCTCCCCATATATATGTATGGAGTGGAGTTTGCAACTGAAAAGAAACTGTGTTCCCAACAAGCTAGGTGAAGGACGGCTTTCACACACAATTATCTCTCAGAACTGAGCATGTGGAGAAAAGTTCGTTCATCTAGCACAAAGGGAACGGGTTGCAGGAGAAACTTTTACTCTGGTGTCTCAGTCTGTTTCCTAGTGCCGGTTTGAAGTTCCTGCAGATTTCACTGTAAAACCGAGTTGGAGCTAGTACCTCCCCATATATATGTATGTAGTGGAGTTTGCAACTGAAAAGAAACTTTGTGTTCCCAACAAGCTAGGTTAAGGACGGCTTTCACACACACTTATATCTCAGAACTGAGAATGTGGAGAGACTTTCGTTCATCTAGCACAAAGGGAACGGGTTGCAGAAGAAACTTTTACTCTGGTTTCTCAGTCTGTTTCCTAGTGCCGGTTTGAAGTTCCTGCAGTTTTCACTGTAAAGCGGAGTTGGAGCTAGTACCTCCCCATATATATGTATGGAGTGGAGTTTGCAACTGAAAAGAAACTTTGTGTTCCCAACAAGCTAGGTGAAGGACGGCTTTCACACACACTTATCTCTCAGAACTGAGCATGTGGAGAGACGTTCGTTCATCTAGCACAAAGGGAACGGGTTGCAGGAGAAACTTTTACTCTGGTTTCTCGGTCTGTTTCCTAGTGCCGGTTTGAAGTTCCTGCAGTTTTCACTGTAAAACCGAGTTGGAGCTAGTACCTCCCCATATATATGTATGGAGTGGAGTTTGCAACTGAAAAGAAACTTTGTGTTCCCAACAAGCTAGTATAAGGACGGCTTTCACACACACTTACCTCTCAGAACTGAGCATGTGGAAAGACGTTCGTTCATCTAGCACAAATGGAACGGGTTGCAGGAGAAACTTTTACTCTGGTTTCTCAGTCTGTTTCCTAGTGCCGGTTTGAAGTTCCTGCAGTTTTCACTGTAAAACCGAGTTGGAGCTAGTACATCCCTATATTTATGTATGGAGTGGAGTTTGCAACTCAAAAGAAACTTCGTGTTCCCAACAAGCTAGGTGAAGGACGGCTTTCATACACACTTATATTTCAGAACTCAGCATGTGGAGAGACGTTCGTTTGTCTAGCACAAAGGGAACGGGTTGCAGGAGAAACTTTTACTCTGGTGTCTCAGTCTGTTTCCTAGTGCCGGTATGAAGTTCCTGCAGTTTTCACTGTAAAACCGATTTGGGGCTAGTACCTCCCCATATATATGTATGCAGTGGAGTTTGCAACTGAAAAGAAACTTTGTGTTCCCAACAAGCTAGGTGAAGGACGGCTTTCAAACACACATATCTCTCAGAACTGAGCATGTGGAGAGACGTTCGTTCATCTAGCACAAAGGGAACGGGTTGCAGGAGAAACTTTTACTCTGGTTTCTCAGTCTGTTTCCTAGTGCCGGTTTGAAATTCCTGCAGTTTTCACTGTAAAACCGAGTTGGAGCTAGTACCTCCCCATATATAATTATGGAGTGGAGTCTGCAACTGAAAAGAAACTTTGTGTTCCCAACAAGCTAGGTGAAGTACGGCTTTTACACACACTTATTTCTCAGAACTGAGCATGTGGAGAGACGTTCGTTCATCTAGCACAAATGGAACGGGTTGCAGGAGAAACTTTTACTCTGGTTTCTCAGTCTGTTTCCTAGTGCCGGTTTGAAGTTCCTGCAGTTTTCACTGTAAAACCGAGTTGGAGCTTGTATTTCCCCATATATATGTATGGAGTGGGGTTTGCAACTGAAAAGAAACTTTGTGTTCCCAACAAGCTAGGTGAAGGACGGCTTTCACACACACTTATCTCTCAGAACTGAGCATGTGGAGAGACGTTCGTTCATCTAGCACAAAGGGAACGGATTGCAGGAGAAACTTTTACTCTGGTTTCTCATTCTGTTTCCTAGTGCCGGTTTGAAGTTCCTGCAGTTTTCACTGTAAAACCAAGTTGGAGCTAGTACCTCCCCATATATATGTATAGAGTGCAGTTTGCATATGAAAAGAAACTTTGTGTTCCCAACAAGCTAGTTGAAGCACGGCTTTCACACACACTTATCTCTCAGAACTGAGCATGTGGAGAGACGTTGGTTCATCTAGCACAAAGAGAAAGGTTTGCAGAAGAAATTTTACTCTGGTTTCTCAGTCTGTTTCCTAGTGCCGGTTTGAAGTTCCTGCAGTTTTCACTGTAAAACCGAGTTGGAGCTAGTACCTTCCCATATATATGTATGGAGTGGGGTTTGCAACAGAAAAGAAACTTTGTGTTCCCTACAAGCTACGTGAAGGACGGCTTTCACACACACTTATCTCTCATAAATGAGCATGTGGAGAGACGTTCGTTCATCTACCACAAAGGGAACGGGTTGCAGGAGAAACTTTTTCTCTGGGTTCTCAGTCTGTTTCCTAGTGCCGGTTTGAAGTTCTTGCAGTTTTCACTGTAAAACCGAGTTGGAGCTTGTACCTCCCCATATATATGTATGGAATGGAGTTTGCAACTGAAAAGAAACTTTGTGTTCCCAACAAGCTAGGTGAATGACGGCTTTCACACACACTTATCACTCAGAACTGAGCATGTGGAGAGACGTTCGTTCATCTAGCACAAAGGGAAGGGGTTGCAGGAGAAACTTTTACTCTGGTTTCCCAGTCTGTTTCCTAGTGCCGGTTTGAAGTTCCCGCAGTTTTCACTGTAAAACCGAGTTTGAGCTAGTACATCCCCATATATATGTGTGGAGTGGAGTTTGCAGCTGAAAATAAATTTTGTGTTCCCAACAAGCTAGGTGAAGGACGGCTTTCACACACACTTATCTCTCAGAACTGAGCATGTGGAGAGACGTTCGTTCATCTAGCACAAAGGGAACGGGTTGCAGGAGAAACTTTTACTCTGGTTTCTTAGTCTGTTTCCTAGTGCCGGTTTGAAGTTCCTGCAGTTTTCACTGTAAAACCGAGTTGGAGCTAGTACCTCCCCATATATATGTATGGAGTGGAGTTTGCAACTGAAAAGAGACTTTGTGTTCCTAACAAGCTAGGTTAAGGACGGCTTTCACACACACTTATCTCTCAGAACTGAGATTGTGGAGAGACGTTCGTTCATATAGCACAAAGGGAAAGGGTTGCAGGAGAAACTATTACTCTGGTTTCTCAGTCTGTTTCCTAGTGCCGGTTTGAAGTTCCTGCAGTTTTCACTGTAAAACAGTGTTGGAGCTAGTACCTCCCCATATATATGTATAGATTGGAGTTTGCATATGGAAAGAAACTTTGTGTTCCCAACAAGCTTGGTGAAGGACGGCTTTCACACACACTTATCTCTCAGAAATGAGCATGTGGAGAGACGTTCGTTCATCTACCACAAAGGGAACGGGTTGCAGGAGAAACTTTTACTCTGTTTTCTCAGTCTGTTTCCTAGTGCCGGTTTGAAGTTCCTGCAGTTTTCACTGTAAAACCGAGTTGGAGCTAGTACCTCCCCATATATATGTATGGAGTGGAGTTTGCAACTGAAAAGAAACTGTGTTCCCAACAAGCTAGGTGAAGGACGGCTTTCACACACAATTATCTCTCAGAACTGAGCATGTGGAGAAAAGTTCGTTCATCTAGCACAAAGGGAACGGGTTGCAGGAGAAACTTTTACTCTGGTGTCTCAGTCTGTTTCCTAGTGCCGGTTTGAAGTTCCTGCAGATTTCACTGTAAAACCGAGTTGGAGCTAGTACCTCCCCATATATATGTATGTAGTGGAGTTTGCAACTGAAAAGAAACTTTGTGTTCCCAACAAGCTAGGTTAAGGACGGCTTTCACACACACTTATATCTCAGAACTGAGAATGTGGAGAGACTTTCGTTCATCTAGCACAAAGGGAACGGGTTGCAGAAGAAACTTTTACTCTGGTTTCTCAGTCTGTTTCCTAGTGCCGGTTTGAAGTTCCTGCAGTTTTCACTGTAAAGCGGAGTTGGAGCTAGTACCTCCCCATATATATGTATGGAGTGGAGTTTGCAACTGAAAAGAAACTTTGTGTTCCCAACAAGCTAGGTGAAGGACGGCTTTCACACACACTTATCTCTCAGAACTGAGCATGTGGAGAGACGTTGGTTCATCTAGCACAAAGAGAAATGGTTGCAGGAGAAATTTTTACTCTGGTTTCTCAGTCTGTTTCCTAGTGCCGGTTTGAAGTTCCTGCAGTTTTCACAGTAAAACCGAGTTGGAGCTAGTACCTCCCCATATATATGTATGGACTGGAGTTTGCAACTGAAAAGAAAATTTGTGTTCCCAACAAGCTAGGTGAAGGACGGCTTTTACACACACTTATCTCTCAGAACTGAGCATGAGGAGAGACGTTCGTTCATCTAGCACAAAGGGAACGGGTTGCAGGAGAAACTTTTACTCTGGATTCTCAGTCTGTTTCCTAGTGCCGGTTTGAAGTTCCTGCAGTTTTCACTGTAAAACCGAGTTGGAGCTAGTACCTCCCCATATATATGTATGGAGTGGGGTTTGCAACTGAAAAGAAACTTTGTGTTCCCAACAAGTTACGTGAAGGACGGCTTTCACACACACTTATTTCTCAGAACTGAGCATGTGGAGAGACGTTCGTTCATCTAGCACAAAGGGAACGGATTGCAGGAGAAACTTTTACTCTGGTTTCTCAGTCTGTTTCCTAGTGCCGGTTTGATGTTCCTGCAGTTTTCACTGTAAAACCGAGTTGGAGCTAGTACCTCCCCATATACATGTATAGATTGGAGTTTGCAACTGAAAAGAAACTTTGTGTTCCCAACAAGCTAGGTGAAGGACGGCTTTCACACACACTTATCTCTCTGAACAGAGCATGTGGAGAGACGTTCGTTCATCTAGCACAAAGGGAACGGGTTGCAGGAGAAACTTTTACTCTGGTTTCCCAGTCTGTTTCCTAGTGCCGGTTTGAAGTTCCTGCAGTTTTCACTGTAAAACCGAGTTTGAGCTAGTACATCCCCATATATATGTATGGAGTGGAGTTTGCAGCTGAAAAGAAACTTTGTGTTCCCAACAAGCTAGTTGAAGGACGGCTTTCACACACACTTATCTCTCAGAACTGAGCTTGTGGAGAGACGTTCGTTCATATAGCACAAAGGGAACGGGTTGCAGGAGAAACTTTTACTCTGGTTTCTCAGTCTGTTTCCTAGTGCCGGTTTGAAGTTCCTGCAGTTTTCACTGTAAAACAGAGTTGGAGCTAGTACCTCCCCATATATATGTATAGAGTGAAGTTTGCATATGAAAAGAAACTTTGTGTTCCCAACAAGCTAGGTGAAGGACGGCTTTCACACACACTTATCTCTCAGAAATGAGCATGTGGAGAGACGTTCGTTCATCTAGCACAAAGGGAACGGGTTGCAGGAGAAACTTTTACTCTGGTTTCTCAGTCTGTTTCCTAGTGCCGGTTTGAAGTTAATGCAGTTTTCACTGTAAAACCGAGTTGGAGCTAGTACCTCCCCATATATATGTATGGAGTGGAGTTTGCAACTGAAAAGAAACTTTGTGTTCCCAACAAGCTAGGTGAAGGACGGCTTTCACACACACTTATCTCTCAGAACTGAGCTTGTGGAGAGACGTTCGTTCATATAGCACAAAGGGAACGGGTTGCAGGAGAAACTTTTACTCTGGTTTCTCAGTCTGTTTCCTAGTGCCGGTTTGAAGTTCCTGCAGTTTTCACTGTAAAACAGAGTTGGAGCTAGTATCTCCCCATATATATGTATAGAGTGAAGTTTGCATATGAAAAGAAACTTTGTGTTCCCAACAAGCTAGGTGAAGGACGGCTTTCACACACACTTTTCTCTCAGAAATGAGCTTGTGGAGAGACGTTCGTTCATCTAGCACAAAGGGAACGGGATGCAGGAGAAACTTTTACTCTGGTTTCTCAGTCTGTTTCCTAGTGCCGGTTTAAAGTTCCTGCAGTTTTCACTGTAAAACCGAGTTGGAGCTAGTACCTTCCCATATATATTTATGGAGTGGACTTTTCAACTCAAAAGAAACTTTGTGTTCCCAACAAGCTAGGTGAAGGACGGCTTTCACACACACATATCTCTCAGAACTGAGCATGTGGAGAGACGTTCGTTCATCTAGCACAAAGGGAACGGGTTGCAGGAGAAACTTTTACTCTGATTTCTCAGTCTGTTTCCTAGTGCCGGTTTGAAGTTCCTGCAGTTATCACTGTAAAACCGAGTTGGAGCTAGTACCTCCGCATATATATGCATGGAGTGGAGTTTGCATATGAAAAGAAACTTTGTGTTCCCAACAATCTAGGTGAAGGACGGCTTTCACACACAATTATCTCTCAGAAATGAGCATGTGGAGAGACGTTCGTTCATCTACCACAAAGGGAACGGTTTGCAGGAGAAAGTTTTACTCTGGATTCTCAGTCTGTTTCCTAGTGCCGGTTTGAAGTTCCTGCAGTTTTCACTGTAAAACCGAGTTGGAGCTAGTACCTCCCCATATATATGTATGGAGTGGAGTTTGCAACTGAAAAGAAACTTTGTGTTCCCAACAAGCTAGGTGAATAGCGGCTTTCACACACACTTATCTCTCAGAAATTAGCATGTGGAGAGACGTTCGTTCATCTAGCACAAAGGGAACGGGTTGCAGGAGAAACTTTTACTCTGGTTTCTCAGTCTGTTTCCTAGTGCCGGTTTGAAGTTCCTGAAGTTTTCACTGTAAAACCGAGTTGGAGCTAGTACCTCCCCATATATATGTATGGAGTGGAGTTTGCAACTGAAAAGAGACTTTGTGTTCCCAACAAGCTAGGTGAAGGACGGCTTTCACACACACTTATCTCTCAGAACTGAGCATGTGGAGAGACGTTCGTTCATCTAGCACAAAGGGAACGGGTTGCAGGGGAAACTTTTACTCTGGTTTCTCAGTCTGTTTCCTAGTGCCGGTGTGAAGTTCCTGCAGTTTTCACTGTAAAACCGAGTTGGAGCTAGTACCTCCCCATATATATGTATGGACTGGAGTTTGCAACTGAAAAGAAAATTTGTGTTCCCAACAAGTTAGGTGAAGGACGGCTTTTACACACACTTATCTCTCAGAACTGAGCATGAGGAGAGACGTTCGTTCATCTAGCACAAAGGGAACGGGTTGCAGGAGAAACTTTTACTCTGGTTTCTCAGTCTGTTTCCTAGTGCCGGTTTGAAGTTCCTGCAGTTTTCACTGTAAAACCGAGTTGGAGCTAGTACCTCCCCATATATATGTATGGAGTGGGGTTTGCAACTGAAAAGAAACTTTGTGTTCCCAACAAGGTACGTGAAGGACGGCTTTCACACACACTTATTTCTCAGAACTGAGCATGTGGAGAGACGTTCGTTCATCTAGCACAAAGGGAACGGGTTGCAGGAGAAACTTTTACTCTGGTCTCTCAGTCTGTTTCTTAGTGCCGGTTTGATGTTCCTGCAGTTTTCACTGTAAAACCGAGTTGGAGCTAGTACCTCCCCATATACATGTATGGAGTGGAGTTTGCATATGAAAAGAAACTTTGTGTTCCCAACAATCTAGATGAAGGACGGCTTTCACACACACTTATCTCTCTGAACAGAGCATGTGGAGAGACGTTCGTTCATCTAGCACAAAGGGAAAGGGTTGCAGGAGAAACTTTTACTCTGGTTTCCCAGTCTGTTTCCTAGTGCCGGTTTGAAGTTCCTGCAGTTATCACTGTAAAACCGAGTTTGAGCTAGTACATCCCCATATATATGTATGGAGTGGAGTTTGCAGCTGAAAAGAAACTTTGTGTTCCCAACAAGCTAGGTGAAGGACGGCTTTCACACACACTTATCTCTCAGAACTGAGCTTGTGGAGAGACGTTCGTTCATATAGCACAAAGGGAACGGGTTGCAGGAGAAACTTTTACTCTGGTTTCTCAGTCTGTTTCCTAGTGCCGGTTTGAAGTTCCTGCAGTTTTCACTGTAAAACAGAGTTGGAGCTAGTACCTCCCCATATATATGTATAGAGTGAAGTTTGCATATGAAAAGAAACTTTGTGTTCCCAACAAGCTAGGTGAAGGTCGGCTTTCACACACACTTATCTCTCAGAAATGAGCATGTGGAGAGACGTTCGTTCATCTACCACAAAGGGAACGGGTTGCAGGAGAAACTTTTCTCTGTTTTCTCAGTCTGTTTCCTAGTGCAGGTTTGAAGTTCCTGCAGTTTTCACTGTAAAACCGAGTTGGAGCTAGTACCTCCCCATATATATGTATGGAGTGGAGTTTGCAACTGAAAAGAAACTTTGTGTTCCCAACAAGCTAGGTGAAGGACGGCTTTCACACACACTTATCTCTCAGAACTGAGCTTGTGGAGAGACGTTCGTTCATATAGCACAAAGGGAACGGGTTGCAGGAGAAACTTTTACTCTGGTTTCTCAGTCTGTTTCCTAGTGCCGGTTTGAAGTTCCTGCAGTTTTCACTGTAAAACAGAGTTGGAGCTAGTACCTCCCCATATATATGTATAGAGTGAAGTTTGCATATGAAAAGAAACTTTGTGTTCCCAACAAGCTAGGTGAAGTACGGCTTTCACACACACTTATCTCTCAGAAATGAGCATGTGGAGAGACGTTCGTTCATCTAGCACAAAGGGAACGGGTTGCAGGAGAAACTTTTACTCTGGTTTCTCAGTCTGTTTCCTAGTGCCAGTTTGAAGTTCCTGAAGTTTTCACTGTAAAACCGAGTTGGAGCTAGTACCTCCCCATATATATGTATGGAGTGGAGTTGGCAACTGAAAAGAAACTTTGTGTTCCCAACAAGCTAGGTGAAGGACGGCTTTCACACACACTTATCTCTCAGAACTTAGCATGTGGAGAGACGTTCGTTCATCTAGCACAAAGGGAACGGGTTGCAGGAGAAACTTTTACTCTGGTGTCTCAGTCTGTTTCCTAGTGCCGGTTTGAAGTTCCTGCAGTTTTCACTGTAAAACCGAGTTGGAGCTAGTACCTCCCCATATATATGTATGGAGTGGAGTTGGCAACTGAAAACAAACTTTGTGTTCCCAACGAGCTAGGTGAAGGACGGCTTTCACACACACTTATCTCTCAGAACTGAGCATGTGGAGAGACGTTCGTTCATCTAGCACAAAGGGAACGGGTTGCAGGAGAAACTTTTACTCTGGTTTCTCGGTCTGTTTCCTAGTGCCGGTTTGAAGTTCCTGCAGTTTTCACTGTAAAACCGAGTTGGAGCTAGTACCTCCCCATATATATGTATAGAGTGGAGTTTGCATATGAAAAGAAACTTTGTGTTCCCAACAAGCTAGGTGAAGGGCGGCTTTCACACACACTTATCTCTCAGAACTGAGCATGTGGAGAGACGTTGGTTCATCTAGCACAAAGAGAAAGGGTTGCAGGAGAAACTTTTACTCTGGTTTCTCAGTCTGTTTCCTAGTGCCGGTTTGAAGTTCCTGCAGTTTTCACTGTAAAACAGAGTTGGAGCTAGTACCTCCCCATATATATGTATAGAGTGAAGTTTGCATATGAAAAGAAACTTTGTGTTCCCAACAAGCTAGGTGAAGGACGGCTTTCACACACACTTATCTCTCAGAAATGAGCATTTGGAGAGACGTTCGTTCATCTACCACAAAGGGAACGGTTTGCAGGAGAAACTTTTACTCTGTTTTCTCAGTCTGTTTCCTAGTGCCGGTTTGAAGTTCCTGCAGTTTTCACTGTAAAACCGAGTTGGAGCTAGTACCTCCCCATATATATGTATGGAGTGGAGTTTGCAACTGAAAAGAAACTTTGTGTTCCCAACAAGCTAGGTGAAGGACGGCTTTCACACACACTTATCTCTCAGAACTGAGCTTGTGGAGAGACGTTCGTTCATATAGCACAAAGGGAACGGGTTGCAGGAGAAACTTTTACTCTGGTTTCTCAGTCTGTTTCCTAGTGCCGGTTTGAAGTTCCTGCAGTTTTCACTGTAAAACAGAGTTGGAGCTAGTACCTCCCCATATATATGTATAGAGTGAAGTTTGCATATGAAAAGAAACTTTGTGTTCCCAACAAGCTAGGTGAAGGACGGCTTTCACACACACTTATCTCTCAGAAATGAGCATGTGGAGAGACGTTCGTTCATCTAGCACAAAGGGAACGGGTTGCAGGAGAAACTTTTACTCTGGTTTCTCAGTCTGTTTCCTAGTGCCAGTTTGAAGTTCCTGAAGTTTTCACTGTAAAACCGAGTTGGAGCTAGTACCTCCCCATATATATGTATGGAGTGGAGTTTGCAACTGAAAAGAAACTTTGTGTTCCCAACAAGCTAGGTGAAGGACGGCTTTCACACACAATTATCTCTCAGAACTTAGCATGTGGAGAGACGTTCGTTCATCTAGCACAAAGGGAACGGGTTGCAGGAGAAACTTTTACTCTGGTGTCTCAGTCTGTTTCCTAGTGCCGGTTTGAAGTTCCTGCAGTTTTCACTGTAAAACCGAGTTGGAGCTAGTACCTCCCCATATATATGTATGGAGTGGAGTTGGCAACTGAAAACAAACTTTGTGTTCCCAACGAGCTAGGTGAAGGACGGCTTTCACACACACTTATCTCTCAGAACTGAGCATGTGGAGAGACGTTCGTTCATCTAGCACAAAGGGAACGGGTTGCAGGAGAAACTTTTACTCTGGTTTCTCGGTCTGTTTCCTAGTGCCGGTTTGAAGTTCCTGCAGTTTTCACTGTAAAACCGAGTTGGAGCTAGTACCTCCCCATATATATGTATAGAGTGGAGTTTGCATATGAAAAGAAACTTTGTGTTCCCAACAAGCTAGGTGAAGAGCGGCTTTCACACACACTTATCTCTCAGAACTGAGCATGTGGAGAGACGTTCGTTCATCTAGCACAAAGAGAAAGGGTTGCAGGAGAAACTTTTACTCTGGTTTCTCAGTCTGTTTCCTAGTGCCGGTTTGAAGTTCCTGCAGTTTTCACTGTAAAACCGAGTTGGAGCTAGTACCTCCCCATATATATGTATGGAGTGGAGTTTGCAACTGAAAAGAAACTTTGTGTTCCCAACAAGCTAGTATAAGGACGGCTTTCACACACACTTACCTCTCAGAACTGAGCATGTGGAGAGACGTTCGTTCATCTAGCACAAAGGGAACGGGTTGCAGGAGAAACTTTTACTCTGGTGTCTCAGTCTGTTTCCTAGTGCCGGTTTGAAGTTCCTGCAGTTTTCACTGTAAAACCGAGTTGGAGCTAGTACATCCCTATATTTATGTATGGAGTGGAGTTTGCAACTCAAAAGAAACTTCGTGTTCCCAACAAGCTAGGTGAAGGACGGCTTTCATACACACTTATATTTCAGAACTCAGCATGTGGAGAGACGTTCGTTTGTCTAGCACAAAGGGAACGGGTTGCAGGAGAAACTTTTACTCTGGTGTCTCAGTCTGTTTCCTAGTGCCGGTATGAAGTTCCTGCAGTTTTCACTGTAAAACCGATTTGGAGCTAGTACCTCCCCATATATATGTATGCAGTGGAGTTTGCAACTGAAAAGAAACTTTGTGTTCCCAACAAGCTAGGTGAAGTACGGCTTTCAAACACACATATCTCTCAGAACTGAGCATGTGGAGAGACGTTCGTTCATCTAGCACAAATGGAACGGGTTGCAGGAGAAACTTTTACTCTGGTTTCTCAGTCTGTTTCCTAGTGCCGGTTTGAAGTTCCTGCAGTTTTCACTGTAAAACAGAGTTGGAGCTTGTACTTCCCCATATATATGTATGGAGTGGGGTTTGCAACTGAAAAGAAACTTTGTGTTCCCAACAAGCTAGGTGAAGGACGGCTTTCACACACACTTATCTCTCAGAACTGAGCATGTGAAGAGACGTTCGTTCATCTAGCACAAAGGGAACGGATTGCAGGAGAAACTTTTACTCTGGTTTCTCAGTCTGTTTCCTAGTGCCGGTTTGAAGTTCCTGCAGTTTTCACTGTAAAACCAAGTTGGAGCTAGTACCTCCCCATATATATGTATAGAGTGCAGTTTGCATATGAAAAGAAACTTTGTGTTCCCAAGAAGCTAGGTGAAGGACGGCTTTCACACACACTTATCTCTCAGAAATGAGCATGTGGAGAGACGTTCGTTCATCTACCACAAAGGGAACGGGTTGCAGGAGAAACTTTTACTCTGGTTTCTCAGTCTGTTTCCTAGTGCCTGTTTGAAGTTCCTGCAGTTTTCACTGTAAAACCGAGTTGGAGCTAGTACCTCCCCATATATATGTATGCAGTGGAGTTTGCAACTGAATAGAGACTTTGTGTTCCCAACAAGCTAGGTGAAGGACGGCTTTCACACACACTTATCTCTCAGAACAGAGCATGTGGAGAGACGTTCGTTCATCTAGGACAAAGGGAACGGGTTGCAGGGGAAACTGTTACTCTGGTTTCTCTGTCTGTTTCCTAGTGCCGGTTTGAAGTTCCTGCAGTTTTCACTGTAAAACCGAGTTGGAGCTAGTACCTCCCCATATATATGTATGGAGTGGAGTTTGCAACTGAAAAGAAACTGTGTTCCCAACAAGCTAGGTGAAGGACGGCTTTCACACACACATATCTCTCAGAACTGAGCATGTGGAGAGACGTTCGTTCATCTAGCACAAAGGGAACGGGTTGCAGGAGAAACTTTTACTCTGGTTTCTCAGTCTGTTTCCTAGTGCCGGTTTGAAGTTCCTGCAGTTTTCACTGTAAAACCGAGTTGGAGCTAGTACCTCCCCATATATATGTATGGAGTGGAGTTTGCAACTGAAAAGAAACTTTGTGTTCCCAACAAGCTAGGTTAAGGACGGCTTTCACACACACTTATCTCTCAGAACTGAGCATGTGGAGAGACTTTCGTTCATCTAGCACAAAGGGAACGGGTTGCAGGAGAAACTTTTACTCTGGTTTCTCAGTCTGTTTCCTAGTGCCGGTTTGAAGTTCCTGCAGTTTTCACTGTAAAACGGAGTTGGAGCTAGTACCTCCCCATATATATGTATGGAGTGGAGTTTGCAACTGAAAAGAAACTTTGTGTTCCCAACAAGCTAGGTGAAGGACGGCTTTCACACACACTTATCTCTCAGAACTGAGCATGTGGAGAGACGTTCGTTCATCTAGCACAAAGGGAACGGTTTGCAGGAGAAACTTTTACTCTGGTTTCTCAGTCTGTTTCCTAGTGCCGGTTTGAAGTTCCTGCAGTTTTCACTGTAAAACCGAGTTTGAGCTAGTACCTCCCCATATATATGTATGGAGTGGAGTTAGCAACTGAAAAGAAACTTTGTGTTCCCAACAAGCTAGGTGAAGGACGGCTTTTACACACACTTATCTCTCAGAACTGAGCATGTGGAGAGACGTTCGTTTGTCTAGCACAAAGGGAAAGGGTTGCAGGAGAAACTTTTACTCTGGTTTCTCAGTCTGTTTCCTAGTGCCGGTTTGAAGTTCCTGTAGTTTTCACTATAAAACGGAGTTGGAGCTAGTACCTCCCCGTATATATTTATGGAGTGGAGTTTGCAACTGAAAAGAAACTTTGTGTTCCCAACAAGCTAGGTGAAGGACGGCTTTCACACACACTTATCTCTCTGAACAGAGCATGTGGAGAGACGTTTGTTCATCTAGCACAAAGGGAACGGGTTGCAGGAGAAACTTTTACTCTAGTTTCCCAGTCTGTTTCCTAGTGCCGGTTTGAAGTTCCTGCAGTTTTCACTGTAAAACGGAGTTGGAGCTAGTACCTCCCCATATATATGTATAGTGTGGAGTTTGCATATGAAAAGAAACTTTGTGTTCCCAACAAGCTAGGTGAAGGACGGCTTTCACACACACTTATCTCTCAGAACTGAGCATGTGGAGAGACGTTGGTTCATCTAGCACAAAGAGAAATGGTTGCAGGAGAAATTTTTACTCTGGATTCTCAGTCTGTTTCCTAGTGCCGGTTTGAAGTTCCTGCAGTTTTCACTGTAAAACCGAGTTGGAGCTTGTACCTCCCCATATATACGTATGGAGTGGAGTTTGCATCTGAAAAGAAACTTTGTGTTCCCAACAAGCTAGGTGAAGGACGGCTTTCACACAAACTTATCTCTCAGAACTGAGCATGTGGAGAGACGTTGGTTCATCTAGCACAAAGAGAAAGGGTTGCAGGAGGAACTTTTACTCTGGTTTCTCAGTCTGTTTCCTAGTGCCGGTTTGAAGTTCCTGCAGTTTTCACTGTAAAACCGAGTTGGAGCTAGTACCTCCCCATATATATGTATGCAGTGGAGTTTGCAACTGAAAAGAAACTTTGTGTTCCCAACAAGCTAATATAAGGACGGCTTTCACACACACTTATCTCTCAGAACTGAGCATGTGGAGAGACGTTCGTTCATCTAGCACAAAGGGAACGGATTGCAGGAGAAACTTTTACTCTAGTTTCCCAGTCTGTTTCCTAGTGCCGGTTTGAAGTTTCTGCAGTTTTCACTGTAAAACCGAGTTGGAGCTAGTACCTCCCCATATATATGTATAGTGTGGAGTTTGCATATGAAAAGAAACTTTGTGTTCCCAACAAGCTAGGTGAAGGACGGCTTTCACACACACTTATCTCTCAGAACTGAGCATGTGGAGAGACGTTGGTTCATCTAGCACAAAGAGAAATGGTTGCAGGAGAAATTTTTACTCTGGATTCTCAGTCTGTTTCCTAGTGCCGGTTTGAAGTTCCTGCAGTTTTCACTGTAAAACCGAGTTGGAGCTTGTACCTCCCCATATATACGTATGGAGTGGAGTTTGCATCTGAAAAGAAACTTTGTGTTCCCAACAAGCTAGGTGAAGGACGGCTTTCACACAAACTTATCTCTCAGAACTGAGCATGTGGAGAGACGTTGGTTCATCTAGCACAAAGAGAAAGGGTTGCAGGAGGAACTTTTACTCTGGTTTCTCAGTCTGTTTCCTAGTGCCGGTTTGAAGTTCCTGCAGTTTTCACTGTAAAACCGAGTTGGAGCTAGTACCTCCCCATATATATGTATGCAGTGGAGTTTGCAACTGAAAAGAAACTTTGTGTTCCCAACAAGCTAATATAAGGACGGCTTTCACACACACTTATCTCTCAGAACTGAGCATGTGGAGAGACGTTCGTTCATCTAGCACAAAGGGAACGGATTGCAGGAGAAACTTTTACTCTAGTTTCCCAGTCTGTTTCCTAGTGCCGGTTTGAAGTTTCTGCAGTTTTCACTGTAAAACCGAGTTGGAGCTAGTACCTCCCCATATATATGTATGGAGTGGAGTTTGCATCTGAAAAGAAACTTTGTGTTCCCAACAAGCTAGGTGAAGGACGGCTTTCACACACACTTATCTCTCAGAACTGAGCATGTGGAGAGACGTTCGTTCATCTAGCACAAAGAGAAAGGTTTGCAGGAGAAACTTTACTCTGGTGTCTCAGTCTGTTTCCTAGTGCCGGTTTGAAGTTCCTGCAGTTTTCACTGTAAAACCGAGTTGGAGCTAGTACCTCCCCATATATATGTATTGAGTGGAGTTGACAACTGAAAACAAACTTTGTGTTCCCAACGAGCTAGGTGAAGGACGGCTTTCACACACACTTATCTCTCAGAACTGAGCATGTGGAGAGACGTTCGTTCATCTAGCACAAAGGGAACGGATTGCAGGAGAAACTTTTACTCTGGTTTCTCAGTCTGTTTCCTAGTGCCGGTTTGAAGGTCCTGCAGTTCTCACTGTAAAACCAAGTTGGAGCTAGTACCTCCCCATATATATGTATAGAGTGCAGTTTGCATATGAAAAGAAACTTTGTGTTCCCAACAAGCTAGGTGAAGCACGGCTTTCACACACACTTATCTCTCAGAACTGAGCATGTGGAGAGACGTTGGTACATCTAGCACAAATAGAAAGGGTAGCAGGAGAAATTTTACTCTAGTTTCTCAGTCTGTTTCCTAGTGCCGGTTTGAAGTTCCTGCAGTTTTCACTGTAAAACCGAGTTGGAGCTAGTACCTTCCCATATATATGTATGGAGTGGGGTTTGCAACAGAAAAGAAACTTTGTGTTCCCTACAAGCTAGGTGAAGTACGGCTTTCACACACACTTATCTCTCAGAAATGAGCATGTGGAGAGACGTTCGTTCATCTACCACAAAGGGAACGGGTTGCAGGAGAAACTTTTACTCTGGGTTCTCAGTCTGTTTCCTAGTGCTGGTTTGAAGTTCTTGCAGGTTTCACTGTAAAACCGAGTTGGAGCTTGTACCTCCCCATATATATGTATGGAATGGAGTTTGCAACTGAAAAGAAACTTTGTGTTCCCAACAAGATACGTGAATGACGGCTTTCACACACACATATCTCTCAGAACTGAGCATGTGGAGAGACGTTCGTTCATCTAGCACAAAGGGAACGGGTTGCAGGAGAAATTGTTACTCTGGTTTCTCAGTCTGTTTCCTAGTGCCGGTTTGAAGTTCCTGCAGTTTTCACTGTAAAACCGAGTTGGAGCTAGTACCTCCCCATATATATGTATGGAGTGGAGTTTGCAACTGAAAAGAAACTTTGTGTTCCCAACAAGCTAGGTGAAGGACGGCTTTCACACACAATTATCTCTCAGGACTGAGCATGTGGAGAGAAGTTCGTTCATCTAGCACAAAGGGAACGGGTTGCAGGAGAAACTTTTACTCTGGTATCCCAGTCTGTTTCCTAGTGCCGGTTTGAAGTTCCCGCAGTTTTCCCTGTAAAACCGAGTTTGAGCTAGTACATCCCCATATATATGTATGGAGTGGAGTTTGCAGCTGAAAAGAAACTTTGTGTTCCCAACAAGCTAGGTGAAGGACGGCTTTCACACACACTTATCTCTCAGAACTGAGCATGTGGAGAGACGTTCGTTCATCTAGCACAAAGGGAACGGGTTGCAGGAGAACCTTTTACTCTGGTTTCTCAGTCTGTTTCCTAGTGCCGGTTTGAATTTCCTGCAGTTTTCACTGTAAAACCGAGTTGGAGCTAGTACCTCCCCATATATATGTATGCAGTGGAGTTTGCAACTGAAAAGAAACTTTGTGTTCCAAACAAGCTAGGTGAAGGACGGCTTTCACACACACTTATCTCTCAGAACTGAGCATGTGGAGAGACGTTCGTTCATCTAGCACAAAGGGAACGGGTTGCAGGAGAAACTTTTACTCTGGATTCTCAGTCTGTTTCCTAGTGCCGGTTTGAAGTTCCTGCAGTTTTCACTGTAAAACGGAGTTGGAACTAGTACCTCCCCATATATATGTATGGAGTGGAGTTTGCAACTCAAAAGAAACTTTGTGTTCCCAAAAAGCTAGGTGAAGGACGGCTTTCACACACACTTATCTCTCAGAACTGAGCATGTGGAGAGACGTTCGTTCATCTAGCACAAAGGGAACGGTTTGCAGGAGAAACTTTTACTCTGGTTTCTCATTCTGTTTCCTAGTGCCGGTTTGAAGTTCCTGCAGTTTTCACTGTAAAACGGAGTTGGAGTTAGTACCTCCCCATATATATGTATGGAGTGGAGTTTGCAACTGAAAAGAAACTTTGTGTTCCCAACAAGCTAGGTGAAGGACGGCTTATACACACACTTATCTCTCAGAACTGAGCATGTGCAGAGACGTTCGTTTGTCTAGCACAAAGGGAAAGGGTTGCAGGAGAAACTTTTACTCTGGTTTCTCAGTCTGTTTCCTAGTGCCGGTTTGAAGTTCCTGTAGTTTTCACTATAAAATGGAGTTGGAGCTAGTACCTCCCCGTATATATTTATGGAGTGGAGTTTGCAACTGAAAAGAAACTTTGTGTTCCCAACAAGCTAGGTGAAGGACGGCTTTCACACACACTTATCTCTGTGAACAGAGCATGTGGAGAGACGTTTGTTCATCTAGCACAAAGGGAACGGGTTGCAGGAGAAACTTTTACTCTAGTTTCCCAGTCTGTTTCCTAGTGCCGGTTTGAAGTTCCTGCAGTTTTCACTGTAAAACCGAGTTGGAGCTAGTACCTCCCCATATATATCTATAGAGTGGAGTTTGCATATGAAAAGAAACTTTGTGTTCCCAACAAGCTAGGTGAAGGACGGCTTTCACACACACTTATCTCTCAGAACTGAGCATGTGGAGAGACGTTGGTTCATCTAGCACAAAGAGAAATGGTTGCAGGAGAAATTATTACTCTGGTTTCTCAGTCTGTTTCCTAGTGCCGGTTTAAAGTTCCTGCAGTTTTCACTGTAAAACCGAGTTGGAGCTTGTACCTCCCCATATATACGTATGGAGTGCAGTTTGCATCTGAAAAGAAACTTTGTGTTCCCAACAAGCTAGGTGAAGGACAGCTTTCACACACACTTATCTCTCAGAACTGAGCATGTGGAGAGACGTTCGTTCATCTAGCACAAAGGGAACGGGTTGCAGGAGAAACTTTTACCCTGGATTCTCGGTCTGTTTCCTAGTGCCGGTTTGAAGTTCCTGCAGTTTTCACTGTAAAACCGAGTTGGAGCTAGTACCTCCCCATATATATGTATAGAGTGGAGTTTGCAACTGAAAAGAAACTTTGTGTTCCCAACAAGCTAGGTGAAAAACGGCTTTCACACACACTTATTTCTCAGAACTGAGCATGTGGAGAGACGTTGGTTCATCTAGCACAAAGAGAAAGGGTTGCAGGAGAAACTTTTACTCTGGTTTCTCAGTCTGTTTCCTAGTGCCGGTTTGAAGTTCCTGCAGTTTTCACTGTAAAACCGAGTTGGAGCTAGTACCTCCCCATATATATGTATGCAGTGGAGTTTGCAACTGAAAAGAAACTTTGTGTTCCCAACAAGCTAATATAAGGACGGCTTTCACACACACTTATCTCTCAGAACTGAGCATGTGGAGAGACGTTCGTTCATCTAGCACAAAGGGAACGGATTGCAGGAGAAACTTTTACTCTAGTTTCCCAGTCTGTTTCCTAGTGCCGGTTTGAAGTTTCTGCAGTTTTTACTGTAAAACCGAGTTGGAGCTAGTACCTCCCCATATATATGTATGGAGTGGAGTTTGCATCTGAAAAGAAACTTTGTGTTCCCAACAAGCTAGGTGAAGGACGGCTTTCACACACACTTATCTCTCAGAACTGAGCATGTGGAGAGACGTTCGTTCATCTAGCACAAAGAGAAAGGTTTGCAGGAGATATTTTACTCTGGTGTCTCAGTCTGTTTCCTAGTGCCGGTTTGAAGTTCCTGCAGTTTTCACTGTAAAACCGAGTTGGAGCTAGTACCTCCCCATATATATGTATGGAGTGGAGTTGGCAACTGAAAACAAACTTTGTGTTCCCAACGAGCTAGGTGAAGGACGGCTTTCACACACACTTATCTCTCAGAACTGAGCATGTGGAGAGACGTTCGTTCATCTAGCACAAAGGGAACGGGTTGCAGGAGAAACTTTTACTCTGGTTTCTCAGTCTGTTTCCTAGTGCCGGTTTGAATTTCCTGCAGTTTTCACTGTAAAACAGAGTTGGAGCTAGTACCTCCCCATATATATGTATAGAGTGGAGTTTGCATATGAAAAGAAACTTTGTGTTCCCAACAAGCTAGATGAAGGACGGCTTTCACACACACTTATCTCTCAGAACTGAGCATGTGGAGAGACGTTTGTTCATCTAGCACAAAGAGAAATGGTTGCAGGAGAAACTTTTACTGTGTTTTCTCAGTCTGTTTCCTAGTGCCGGTTTGACGTTCCTGCAGTTTTCACTGTAAAACAGAGTTGGAGCTAGTACCTCCCCATATATATGTATGGAGTGGAGTTTGCAACTGAAAAGAAACTATGTTTTCCCAACAAGCTAGGTGAAGGACGGCTTTCACACACACTTATCTCTTAGAACTGAGCATGTGGAGAGACGTTCGTTCATCTAGCACAAAGGGAACGGGTTGCAGGAGAAACTTTTACTCTGGTTTCTCGGTCTGTTTCCTAGTGCCGGTTTGAAGTTCCTGCAGTTTTCACTGTAAAACCGAGTTGGAGCTAGTACATCCCCATATATATGTATAGAGTGGTGTTTGAATATGAAAAGAAACTTTGTGTTCCCAACAAGCTAGGTGAAGGACGGCTTTCACACACACTTATCTCTCAGAACTGAGCATGTGGAGAGACGTTGGTTCATCTAGCACAAAGAGAAAGGGTTGTAGGAGAAACTTTTACTCTGGTTTCTCAGTCTGTTTCCTAGTGCCGGTTTGAAGTTCCTGCAGTTTTCACTGTAAAACCGAGTTGGAGCTAGTACCTCCCCATATATATGTATGGAGTGGAGTTTGCAACTGAAAAGAAACTTTGTGTTCCCAACAAGCTAGTATAAGGACGGCTTTCACACACACTTATCTCTCAGAACTGAGCATGTGGAGAGACGTTCGTTCATCTAGCACAAAGGGAACGGGTTGCAGGAGACACTTTTACTCTGGTTTCTCAGTCTGTTTCCTAGTGCCGGTTTGAAGTTCCTGCAGTTTTCACTGTAAAACCGAGTTGGAGCTAGTACATCCCTATATATATATATGGAGTGGAGATTGCAACTCAAAAGAAACTTCGTGTTCCCAACAAGCTAGGTGAAGGACGGCTTTCATACACAATTATATTTCAGAACTGAGCATGTGGAGAGACGTTCGTTTGTCTAGCACAAAGGGAACGGGTTGCAGGAGAAACTTTTACTCTGGTGTCTCAGTCTGTTTCCTAGTGCCGGTATGAAGTTCCTGCAGTTATCACTGTAAAACCGAGTTGGAGCTAGTACCTCCCCATATATATGTATGCAGTGGAGTTTGCAACTGAAAAGAAACTTTGTGTTCCCAACAAGCTAGGTGAAGGACGGCTTTCAAACACAATTATCTCTCAGAACTGAGCATGTGGAGAGACGTTCGTTCATCTAGCACAAAAGGAACGGGTTGCAGGAGAAACTTTTACTCTGGTTTCTCAGTCTGTTTCCTAGTGCCGGTTTGAAGTTCCTGCAGTTTTCACTGTAAAACCGAGTTGGAGCTAGTACCTCCCCATATATATGTATGGAGTGCAGTTTGCATATGAAAAGAAACTTTGTGTTCCCAACAAGCTAGGTGAAGGGCGGCTTTCACACACACTTATCTCTCAGAACTGAGCATGTGGAGAGACGTTCGTTCATCTAGCACAAAGAGAAAGGGATGCAGGAGAAACTTTTACTGTGGTTTCTCAGTCTGTTTCCTAGTGCCGGTTTGAAGTTCCTGCAGTTTTCACTGTAAAACCGAGTTGGAGCTAGTACCTCCCCATATATATGTATGGAGTGGAGTTTGCAACTGAAAAGAAAATTTGTGTTCCCAACAAGCTAGGTGAAGGACGGCTTTTACACACACTTATCTCTCAGAACTGAGCATGTGGAGAGACGTTGGTTCATCTAGCACAAAGAGAAAGGGTTGCAGGAGAAACTTTTACTCTGGTTTCTCAGTCTGTTTCCTAGTGCCGGTTTGAAGTTCCTGCAGTTTTCACTGTAAAACCGAGTTGGAGCTAGTACCTCCCCATATATATGTATGGAGTGGAGTTTGCAACTGAAAGAAAATTTGTGTTCCCAACAAGCTAGGTGAAGGACGGCTTTTACACACACTTATCTCTCAGAACTGAGCATGTGGAGAGACGTTCGTTCATCTAGCACAAAGGGAACGGGTTGCAGTAGAAACTTTTACTCTGGTTTCTCAATCTGTTTCCTAGTGCCGGTTTGAAGTTCCTGCAGTTTTCACTGTAAAACCGATTTGGAGCTTGTACTTCCCCATATATATGTATGGAGTGGGGTTTGCAACTGAAAAGAAACTTTGTGTTCTCAACAAGCTTAGTGAAGGACGGCTTTCACACACACTTATCTCTCAGAACTGAGCATGTGGAGAGACGTTCGTTCATCTAGCACAAAGGGAACGGATTGCAGGAGAAAATTTTACTCTGGTTTCTCAGTCTGTTTCCTAGTGCCGGTTTGAAGTTCCTGCAGTATTCACTGTAAAACCGAGTTGGAGCTAGTACAACCTCATATATATGTATGGAGTTGAGTTTTCAACTCAAAAGAAACTTTGTGTTCCCCAACAAGCTAGGTGAAGGACGGCTTTCACACACACTTATCTCTCAGAACTGAGCATGTGGAGAGACTTTCGTTCATCTAGCACAAAGGGAAACGGGTTGCAGGAGAAACTTTTACTCTGGTTTCTCAGTCTGTTTCCTAGTGCCGGTTTGAAGTTCCTGCAGTTTCACTGTAAAACCGAGTTGGAGCTAGTACCTCCCCATATATATGTATAGAGTGCAGTTTGCATATGAAAAGAAACTTTGTGTTCCCAACAAGCTAGGTGAAGGGAGGCTTTCACACACACTTATCTCTCAGAACAGAGCATGTGGAGAGATGTTGGTTCATCTAGCACAAAGAGAAAGGGTTGCAGGAGAAACTTTTACTCTGGTTTCTCAGTCTGTTTCCTAGTGCCGGTTTGAAGTTCCTGCAGTTTTCACTGTAAAACCGAGTTGGAGCTAGTACCTCCCATATATATGTATGGAGTGGAGTTTGCAACTGAAAGAAAATTTGTGTTCCCAACAAGCTAGGTGAAGGACGGCTTTTACACACACTTATCTCTCAGAACTGAGCATGTGGAGAGACGTTCGTTCATCTAGCACAAAGGGAAACGGGTTGCAGTAGAAACTTTTACTCTGGTTTCTCAATCTGTTTCCTAGTGCCGGTTTGAAGTTCCTGCAGTTTTCACTGTAAAACCGAGTTGGAGCTTGTACTTCCCCATATATATGTATGGAGTGGGGTTTGCAACTGAAAAGAAACTTTGTGTTCTCAACAAGCTTAGTGAAGGACGGCTTTCACACACACTTATCTCTCAGAACTGAGCATGTGGAGAGACGTTCGTTCATCTAGCACAAAGGGAACGGATTGCAGGAGAAACTTTTACTCTGGTTTCTCAGTCTGTTTCCTAGTGCCGGTTTGAAGTTCCTGCAGTATTCACTGTAAAACCGAGTTGGAGCTAGTACCACCTCATATATATGTATGGAGTTGAGTTTTCAACTCAAAAGAAACTTTGTGTTCCCAACAAGCTAGGTGAAGGACGGCTTTCACACACACTTATCTCTCAGAACTGAGCATGTGGAGAGACTTTCGTTCATCTAGCACAAAGGGAACGGGTTGCAGGAGAAACTTTTACTCTGGTTTCTCAGTCTGTTTCCTAGTGCCGGTTTGAAGTTCCTGCAGTTTTCACTGTAAAACCGAGTTGGAGCTAGTACCTCCCATATATATGTATAGAGTGCAGTTTGCATATGAAAAGAAACTTTGTGTTCCCAACAAGCTAGGTGAAGGGAGGCTTTCACACACACTTATCTCTCAGAACAGAGCATGTGGAGAGATGTTGGTTCATCTAGCACAAAGATAAAGGGTTGCAATAGAAACTTTTACTCTGTTTTCTCAGTCTCTTTCCTAGTGCCGGTTTGAAGATCCTGCAGTTTTCACTGTAAAACCGAGTTGGAGCTAGTACCTCCCCATATATATGTATGGAGTGGAGTTTGCAACTGAAAGAAATTTGTGTTCCCAACAAGCTAGGTGAAGGACGCTTTCACACACACTTATCTCTCTGAGCAGAGCATGTGGAGAGACGTTCGTTCATCTAGCACAAAGGGAACGGGTTGCAGGAGAAACTTTTACTCTGGTTTCCAGTCTGTTTCCTAGTGCCGGTTTGAAGTTCTGCAGTTTTCACTGTAAAACCGAGTTTGAGCTAGTACATCCCATATATATGTATGGAGTGGAGTTTGCAGCTGAAAAGAAACTTTGTTTTCCCCAACAAGCTAGGTGAAGGACGGCTTTCACACACACTTATCTCTCAGAAATGAGCTTGTGACAGACGTTCGTTCATATAGCACAAAGGGAACGGGTTGCAGGAGAAACTTTTACTCTGGTTTCTCAGTCTGTTTCCTAGTGCCGGTTTGAAGTTCCTGCAGTTTTCACTGTAAAACCGAGTTGGAGCTAGTACCTCCCCATATATATGTATGGAGTGGAGTTTGCAACTGAAAGAAAATTTGTGTTCCCAACAAGCTAGGTGAAGGACGGCTTTTACACACACTTATCTCTCAGAACTGAGCATGTGGAGAGACGTTCGTTCATCTAGCACAAAGGGAACGGTTGCAGTAGAAACTTTTACTCTGGTTTCTCAATCTGTTTCCTAGTGCCGGTTTGAAGTTCCTGCAGTTTTCACTGTAAAACCGAGTTGGAGCTTGTACTTCCCATATATATGTATGGAGTGGGGTTTGCAACTGAAAAGAAACTTTGTGTTCTCAACAAGCTTAGTGAAGGACGGCTTTCACACACACTTATCTCTCAGAACTGAGCATGTGGAGAGACGTTCGTTCATCTAGCACAAAGGGAACGGATTGCAGGAGAAACTTTTACTCTGGTTTCTCAGTCTGTTTCCTAGTGCCGGTTTGAAGTTCCTGCAGTATTCACTGTAAAACCGAGTTGGAGCTAGTACCACCTCATATATATGTATGGAGTTGAGTTTTCAACTCAAAAGAAACTTTGTGTTCCCAACAAGCTAGGTGAAGGACGGCTTTCACACACACTTATCTCTCAGAACTGAGCATGTGGAGAGACTTTCGTTCATCTAGCACAAAGGGAACGGTTGCAGGAGAAACTTTTACTCTGGTTTCTCAGTCTGTTTCTAGTGCCGGTTTGAAGTTCCTGCAGTTTTCACTGTAAAACCGAGTTGGAGCTAGTACCTCCCCATATATATGTATAGAGTGCAGTTTGCATATGAAAAGAAACTTTGTGTTCCAACAAGCTAGGTGAAGGGAGGCTTTCACACACACTTATCTCTCAGAACAGAGCATGTGGAGAGATGTTGGTTCATCTAGCACAAAGATAAAGGTTGCAATAGAAACTTTTACTCTGGTTTCTCAGTCTCTTTCTAGTGCCGGTTTGAAGATCCTGCAGTTTTCACTGTAAAACCGAGTTGGAGCTAGTACCTCCCCATATATATGTATGGAGTGGAGTTTGCAACTGAAAGAAAATTTGTGTTCCCAACAAGCTAGGTGAAGGACGGCTTTCACACACACTTATCTCTCTGAGCAGAGCATGTGGAGAGACGTTCGTTCATCTAGCACAAAGGGAACGGGTTGCAGGAGAAACTTTTACTCTGGTTTCCAGTCTGTTTCCTAGTGCCGGTTTGAAGTTCTGCAGTTTTCACTGTAAAACCGAGTTTGAGCTAGTACAATCCCCATATATATGTATGGAGTGGAGTTTGCAGCTGAAAAGAAACTTTGTTTTCCCAACAAGCTAGGTGAAGGACGGCTTTCACACACACTTATCTCTCAGAAATGAGCTTGTGGACAGACGTTCGTTCATATAGCACAAAGGGAACGGGTTGCAGGAGAAACTTTTACTCTGGTTTCTCTGTCTGTTTCCTAGTGCCGGTTTGAATTTCCTGCATTGTTCACTGTAAAACAGAGTTGGAGCTAGTACCTCCCCATATATATGTATAGAGTGGAGTTTGCATATGGAAAGAAACTTTGTGTTCCCAACAAGCTAGGTGAAGGACGGCTTTTACACACACTTATCTCTCAGAACTGAGCATGTGGAGAGACGTTCGTTCATCTAGCACAAAGGGAACGGGTTGCAGGAGAAACTTATACTCTGGTTTCTCAGTCTGTTTCCTAGTGCCGGTTTGAAGTTCCTGCAGTTTTCACTGTAAAACCGAGTTGGAGCTAGTACCTCCCCATATATAAGTATGGAGTGGTGTTTGCAACTGAAAAGAAACTTTGTGTTCCCAACAAGGTACGTGAAGGACGGCTTTCACACACAATTATTTCTCAGAACTGAGCATGTGGAGAGACGTTCGTTCATCTAGCACAAAGGGAACGGATAGCTGGAGAAACTTTTACTCTGGTTTCTCAGTCTGTTTCCTAGTGCCGGTTTGATGTTCCTGCATTTTTCACTGTAAAACCGAGTTGGAGCTAGTACCTCCCCATATACATGTATGGAGTGGATTTTGCAACTGAAAAGAAACTTTGTGTTCCCAACAAGCTAGGTGAAGGACGGCTTTCACACACACTTATCTCTCAGAAATGAGCTTGTGGAGAGACGTTCGTTCATATAGCAAAAATGGAACGGGTTGCAGTAGAAACTTTTACTCTGGTTTCTCAGTCTGTTTCCTAGTGCCGGTTTGAAGTTCCTGCAGTTTTCACTGTAAAATAGAGTTGGAGCTATTACCTCCCCATATATATGTATAGAGTGGAGTTTGCATATGAAAAGAAACTTTGTGTTCCCAACAAGCTAGGTGAAGGACGGCTTTCACACACACTTATCTCTCAGAAATGAGCATGTGGAGAGACGTTCGTTCATCTACCACAAAGGGAACGGGTTGCAGGAGAAACATTTACTCTGGTTTCTCAGTCTGTTTCCTAGTGCCGGTTTGAATTTCCTGCAGTTTTCACTGTAAAACCGAGTTGGAGCTAGTACCTCCCCATATATATATATAGAGTGGAGTTTGCATATGAAAAGAAACTTTGTGTTCCCAACAAGCTAGGTGAAGTACGGCTTTCACACACACTTATCTCTCAGAACTGAGCATGTGGAGAGACGTTGGTTCATCTAGCACAAAGAGAAAGGGTTGCAGGAGAAACTTTTACTCTGGTTTCTCAGTCTGTTTCCTAGTGCCGGTTTGAAGTTCCTGCAGTTTTCACTGTAAAACCGAGTTGGAGCTAGTACCTCCCCATATATATGTATGGAGTGGAGTTTGCAACTGAAAAGAAAATTTGTGTTCCCAACAAGCTAGGTGAAGGACGGCTTTTACACACACTTATCTCTCAGAACTGAGCATGAGGAGAGACGTTCGTTCATCTAGCACAAAGGGAACGGGTTGCAGGAGAAACTTTTACTCTGGTTTCTCACTCTGTTTCCTAGTGCCGGTTTGAAGTTCTGCAGTTTTCACTGTAAAACCGAGTTTGAGCTAGTACATCCCCATATATATGTATAGAGTGGAGTTTGCATATGAAAAGAAACTTTGTGTTCCCAACAAGCTAGGTGAAGGACGGCTTTTACACACACTTATCTCTCAGAACTGAGCATGTGGAGAGACGTTCGTTCATCTAGCACAAAGGGAACGGGTTGCAGGAGAAACTTATACTCTGGTTTCTCAGTCTGTTTCCTAGTGCCGGTTTGAAGTTCCTGCAGTTTTCACTGTAAAACCGATTTGGAGCTAGTACCTCCCCATATATAAGTATGGAGTGGTGTTTGCAACTGAAAAGAAACTTTGTGTTCCCAACAAGGTACGTGAAGGGCGGCTTTCACACACACTTATTTCTCAGAACTGAGCATGTGGAGAGACGTTCGTTCATCTAGAACAAAGGGAACGGATAGCTGGAGAAACTTTTACTCTGGTTTCTCAGTCTGTTTCCTAGTGCCGGTTTGATGTTCCTGCATTTTTCACTGTAAAACCGAGTTGGAGCTAGTACCTCCCCATATACATGTAAGGAGTGGAGTTTGCAACTGAAAAGAAACTTTGTGTTCCCAACAAGCTAGGTGAAGGACGGCTTTCACACACACTTATCTCTCAGAACTGAGCATGTGGAGAGACGTTCGTTCATCTACCACAAAGGGAACGGGTTGCAGGAGAAACATTTACTCTGGTTTCTCAGTCTGTTTCCTAGTGCCGGTTTGAAGTTCCTGCAGTTTTCACTGTAAAACCGAGTTGGAGCTAGTACCTCCCCATATATATGTATGGAGTGGGGTTTGCAAACGAAAAGAAACTTTGTGTTCCCAACAAGGTACGTGAAGGACGGCTTTCACACACACTTATTTCTCAGAACTGAGCATGTGGAGAGACGTTCGTTCATCTAGCACAAAGGGAACGGATTGCAGGAGAAACTTTTACTCTGGTTTCTCAGTCTGTTTCCTAGTGCCGGTTTGATGTTCCTGCAGTTTTCACTGTAAAACCGAGTTTGAGCTAGTACCTCCCCATATATATGTATGGAGTGGAGTTTGCAACTGAAAAGAATCTTTGTGTTCCCAACAAGCTAGGTGAAGGACGGCTTTCACACACTCTTATCTCTCAGAAATGAGCATGTGGAGAGACGTTCGTTCATCTAGCACAAAGGGAACGGGTTGCAGGAGAAACTTTTACTCTGGTTTCCCAGTCTGTTTCCTAGTGCCGGTTTGAAGTTCCTGCAGTTTTCACTGTAAAACCGAGTTGGAGCTAGTACCTCCCCATATATATGTATGGAGTGGGGTTTGCAAACGAAAAGAAACTTTGTGTTCCCAACAAGGTACGTGAAGGACGGCTTTCACACACACTTATTTCTCAGAACTGAGCATGTGGAGAGACGTTCGTTCATCTAGCACAAAGGGAACGGGTTGCAGGAGAAACTTTTACTCTGGTTTCTCAGTCTGTTTCCTAGTGCCGGTTTGATGTTCCTGCAGTTTTCACTGTAAAACCGAGTTGGAGCTAGTACCTCCCCATATATATGTATGGAGTGGGGTTTGCAAACGAAAAGAAACTTTGTGTTCCCAACAAGGTACGTGAAGGACGGCTTTCACACACACTTATTTCTCAGAACTGAGCATGTGGAGAGACGTTCGTTCATCTAGCACAAAGGGAACGGTTTGCAGGAGAAACTTTTACTCTGGTTTCTCAGTCTGTTTCCTAGTGCCGGTTTGATGTTCCTGCAGTTTTCACTGTAAAACCGAGTTGGAGCTAGTACCTCCCCATATATATGTATGGAGTGGAGTTTGCAACTGAAAAGAATCTTTGTGTTCCCAACAAGCTAGGTGAAGGACGGCTTTCACACACACTTATCTCTCTGAACAGAGCATGTGGAGAGACGTTCGTTCATCTAGCACAAAGGGAACGGGTTGCAGGAGAAACTTTTACTCTGGTTTCCCAGTCTGTTTCCTAGTGCCGGTTTGAAGTTCTGCAGTTTTCACTGTAAAACCGAGTTTGAGCTAGTACATCCCCATATATATGTATGGAGTGGAGTTTGCAGCTGAAAAGAAACTTTGTTTTCCCAACAAGCTAGGTGAAGGACGGCTTTCACACACACTTATCTCTCAGAACTGAGCTTGTGGAGAGACGTTCGTTCATCTAGCACAAAGGGAACGGGTTGCAGGAGAAACTTTTACTCTGGTTTCTCAGTCTGTTTCCTAGTGCCGGTTTGAAGTTCCTGCAGTTTTCACTGTAAAACAGAGTTGGAGCTAGTACCTCCCCATATATATGTATGCATTGGAGTTTGCAACTGAAAAGAAACTTTGTGTTCCCAACAAGCTAGTTGAAGGACGGCTTTCACACACACTTATCTCTCAGAACTGAGCATGTGGAGAGACGTTCGTTCATCTAGCACAAAGGGAACGGGTTGCAGGAGAAACTTTTACTCTGGTTTCTCAGTCTGTTTCCTAGTGCCGGTTTGAAGTTCCTGCAGTTTTCACTGTAAAACAGAGTTGGAGCTAGTACCTCCCCATATATATGTATGCAGTGGAGTTTGCAACTGAAAAGAAACTTTGTGTTCCCAACAAGCTAGTTGAAGGACGGCTTTCACACACACTTATCTCTCAGAACTGAGCATGTGGAGAGACTTTCGTTCATCTACCACAAAGGGAACGGGTTGCAGGAGAAACTTTTACTCTGGTTTCTCAGTCTGTTTCCTAGTGCCGGTTTGAAGTTCCTGCAGTTTTCACTGTAAAACCGAGTTGGAGCTTGTACCACCCCATATATATGTATGGAATGGAGTTTGCAACTGAAAAGAAACTTTGTGTTCCCAACAAGCTAGGTGAATGACGGCTTTCACACACACTTATCTCTCAGAACTGAGCATGTGGAGAGACGTTCGTTCATCTAGCACAAAGGGAACGGGTTGCAGGGGAAACTGTTACTCTGGTTTCTCAGTCTGTTTCCTAGTGCCGGTTTGAAGTTCCTGCAGTTTTCACTGTAAAACCGAGTTGGCGCTAGTACCTCCCAATATATATGTATGGAGTGGAGTTTGCAACTGAAAAGAAACTTTGTGTTCCCAACAAGCTAGGTGAAGGACGGCTTTCACACACAATTATCTCTCAGGACTGAGCATGTGGAGAGACGTTCGTTCATCTAGCACAAAGGGAACGGGTTGCAGGAGAAACTTTTACTCTGGTTTCCCAGTCTGTTTCCTAGTGCCGGTTTGAAGTTCCCGCAGTTTTCACTGTAAAACCGAGTTTGAGCTAGTACATCCCCATATATATGTATGGAGTGGAGTTTGCAGCTGAAAATAAATTTTGTGTTCCCAACAAGCTAGGTGAAGGACGGCTTTCACACACACTTATCTCTCAGAACTGAACATGTGGAGAGACGTTTGTTCATCTAGCACAAAGGGAACGGGTTGCAGGAGAAACTTTTACTCTGGTTTCTCAGTCTGTTTCCTAGTGCCGGTTTGAATTTCCTGCAGTTTTCACTGTAAAACCGAGTTGGAGCTAGTACCTCCCCATATATATGTATGCAGTGGAGTTTGCAACTGAAAAGAAACTTTGTGTTCCCAACAAGCTAGTTGAAGGACGGCTTTCACACACACTTATCTCTCAGAACTGAGCATGTGGAGAGACGTTCGTTCATCTAGCACAAAGGGAACGTGTTGCAGGAGAAACTTTTACTCTGGTTTCTCAGTCTGTTTCCTAGTGCCGGTTTGAAGTTCCTGCAGTTTTCACTGTAAAACCGAGTTGGAGCTAGTACATCCCCATATATATGTATGGAGTGGAGTTTGCAAATGAAAAGAAACTTTGTGTTCCCAACAAGCTAGGTGAATGTCGGCTTTCACACACACTTATCTCTCAGAACTGAGCTTGTGGAGAGACGTTCGTTCATCTAGCACAAAGGGAACGGGTTGCAGGAGAAACTGTTACTCTGGTTTCTCAGTCTGTTTCCTAGTGCCGGTTTGAAGTTCCTGCAGTTTTCACTGTAAAACCGAGTTGGCGCTAGACCCTCCCAATATATATGTATGGAGTGGAGTTTGCAACTGAAAAGAAACTTTGTGTTCCCAACAAGCTAGGTGAAGGACGGCTTTCACACACAATTATCTCTCAGGACTGAGCATGTGGAGAGACGTTCGTTCATCTAGCACAAAGGGAACGGGTTGCAGGAGAAACTTTTACTCTGGTTTCCCAGTCTGTTTCCTAGTGCCGGTTTGAAGTTCCCGCAGTTTTCACTGTAAAACCGAGTTTGAGCTAGTACATCCCCATATATATGTATGGAGTGGAGTTTGCAGCTGAAAATAAATTTTGTGTTCCCAACAAGCTAGGTGAAGGACGGCTTTCACACACACTTATCTCTCAGAACTCAACATGTGGAGAGACGTTTGTTCATCTAGCACAAAGGGAACGGGTTGCAGGAGAAACTTTTACTCTGGTTTCTCAGTCTGTTTCCTAGTGCCGGTTTGAATTTCCTGCAGTTTTCACTGTAAAACCGAGTTGGAGCTAGTACCTCCCCATATATATGTATGCAGTGGATTTTGCAACTGAAAAGAAACTTTGTGTTCCCAACAAGCTAGTTGAAGGACGGCTTTCACACACACTTATCTCTCAGAACAGAGCATGTGGAGAGACGTTCGTTCATCTAGCACAAAGGGAACGGGTTGTAGGAGAAACTTTTACTCTGGTTTCTCAGTCTGTTTCCTAGTGCCGGTTTGAAGTTCCTGCAGTTTTCACTGTAAAACAGAGTTGGAGCTAGTACCTCCCCATATATATGTATAGAGTGGAGTTTGCATATGAAAAGAAATTTGTGTTCCCAACAAGCTAGGTGAAGGACGGCTTTCACACACACACTTATCTCTCAGAAATGAGCATGTGGAGAGACGTTCGTTCATCTACCACAAAGGGAACGGGTTGCAGGAGAAACTTTTACTCTGTTTTCTCAGTCTGTTTCCTAGTGCCGGTTTGAAGTTCCTGCAGTTTTCACTGTAAAACCGAGTTGGAGCTAGTACCTCCCCATATATATGTATGGAGTGGAGTTTGCAACTGAAAAGAAACTTTGTGTTCCCAACAAGCTAGGTGAAGGACGGCTTTCACACACACTTATCTCTCAGAACTGAGCATGTGGGGAGACTTTCGTTCATCTAGCACAAAGGGAAAGGGATGCAGGAGAAACTTTTACTCTGGTTTCTCAGTCTGTTTCCTAGTGCCGGTTTGAAGTTCCTGCAGTTTTCACTGTAAAACCGAGTTGGAGCTTGTACCACCCCATATATATGTATGGAGTGGAGTTTGCAACTGAAAAGAAACTTTGTGTTCCCAACAAGCTAGGTGAATGACGGCTTTCACACACACTTATCTCTCAGAACTGAGCATGTGGAGAGACGTTCGTTCATCTAGCACAAAGGGAACGGGTTGCAGGGGAAACTGTTACTCTGGTTTCTCAGTCTGTTTCCTAGTGCCGGTTTGAAGTTCCTGCAGTTTTCACTGTAAAACCGAGTTGGCGCTAGTACCTCCCAATATATATGTATGGAGTGGAGTTTGCAACTGAAAAGAAACTTTGTGTTCCCAACAAGCTAGGTGAAGGACGGCTTTCACACACAATTATCTCTCAGGACTGAGCATGTGGAGAGACGTTCGTTCATCTAGCACAAAGGGAACGGGTTGCAGGAGAAACTTTTACTCTGGTTTCCCAGTCTGTTTCCTAGTGCCGGTTTGAAGTTCCCGCAGTTTTCACTGTAAAACCGAGTTTGAGCTAGTACATCCCCATATATATGTATGGAGTGGAGTTTGCAGCTGAAAATAAATTTTGTGTTCCCAACAAGCTAGGTGAAGGACGGCTTTCACACACACTTATCTCTCAGAACTGAACATGTGGAGAGACGTTTGTTCATCTAGCACAAAGGGAACGGGTTGCAGGAGAAACTTTTACTCTGGTTTCTCAGTCTGTTTCCTAGTGCCGGTTTGAATTTCCTGCAGTTTTCACTGTAAAACCGAGTTGGAGCTAGTACCTCCCCATATATATGTATGCAGTGGAGTTTGCAACTGAAAAGAAACTTTGTGTTCCCAACAAGCTAGTTGAAGGACGGCTTTCACACACACTTATCTCTCAGAACTGAGCATGTGGAGAGACGTTCGTTCATCTAGCACAAAGGGAACGTGTTGCAGGAGAAACTTTTACTCTGGTTTCTCAGTCTGTTTCCTAGTGCCGGTTTGAAGTTCCTGCAGTTTTCACTGTAAAACCGAGTTGGAGCTAGTACATCCCCATATATATGTATGGAGTGGAGTTTGCAAATGAAAAGAAACTTTGTGTTCCCAACAAGCTAGGTGAATGTCGGCTTTCACACACACTTATCTCTCAGAACTGAGCTTGTGGAGAGACGTTCGTTCATCTAGCACAAAGGGAACGGGTTGCAGGAGAAACTGTTACTCTGGTTTCTCAGTCTGTTTCCTAGTGCCGGTTTGAAGTTCCTGCAGTTTTCACTGTAAAACCGAGTTGGCGCTAGTACCTCCCAATATATATGTATGGAGTGGAGTTTGCAACTGAAAAGAAACTTTGTGTTCCCAACAAGCTAGGTGAAGGACGGCTTTCACACACAATTATCTCTCAGGACTGAGCATGTGGAGAGACGTTCGTTCATCTAGCACAAAGGGAACGGGTTGCAGGAGAAACTTTTACTCTGGTTTCCCAGTCTGTTTCCTAGTGCCGGTTTGAAGTTCCCGCAGTTTTCACTGTAAAACCGAGTTTGAGCTAGTACATCCCCATATATATGTATGGAGTGGAGTTTGCAGCTGAAAATAAATTTTGTGTTCCCAACAAGCTAGGTGAAGGACGGCTTTCACACACACTTATCTCTCAGAACTCAACATGTGGAGAGACGTTTGTTCATCTAGCACAAAGGGAACGGGTTGCAGGAGAAACTTTTACTCTGGTTTCTCAGTCTGTTTCCTAGTGCCGGTTTGAATTTCCTGCAGTTTTCACTGTAAAACCGAGTTGGAGCTAGTACCTCCCCATATATATGTATGCAGTGGATTTTGCAACTGAAAAGAAACTTTGTGTTCCCAACAAGCTAGTTGAAGGACGGCTTTCACACACACTTATCTCTCAGAACAGAGCATGTGGAGAGACGTTCGTTCATCTAGCACAAAGGGAACGGGTTGCAGGAGAAACTTTTACTCTGGTTTCTCAGTCTGTTTCCTAGTGCCGGTTTGAAGTTCCTGCAGTTTTCACTGTAAAACAGAGTTGGAGCTAGTACCTCCCCATATATATGTATAGAGTGGAGTTTGCATATGAAAAGAAATTTGTGTTCCCAACAAGCTAGGTGAAGGACGGCTTTCACACACACACTTATCTCTCAGAAATGAGCATGTGGAGAGACGTTCGTTCATCTACCACAAAGGGAACGGGTTGCAGGAGAAACTTTTACTCTGTTTTCTCAGTCTGTTTCCTAGTGCCGGTTTGAATTTCCTGCAGTTTTCACTGTAAAACCGAGTTGGAGCTAGTACCTCCCCATATATATGTATGGAGTGGAGTTTGCAACTGAAAAGAAACTTTGTGTTCCCAACAAGCTAGGTGAAGGACGGCTTTCACACACACTTATCTCTCAGAACTGAGCATGTGGGGAGACTTTCGTTCATCTAGCACAAAGGGAAAGGGATGCAGGAGAAACTTTTACTCTGGTTTCTCAGTCTGTTTCCTAGTGCCGGTTTGAAGTTCCTGCAGTTTTCACTGTAAAAAAGATTTGGAGCTTGTACCTCCCCATATATATTTATGGGGTGGAGTCTGCAACTGAAAAGAAACTTTGTGTTCCCAACAAGCTAGGTGAAGGACGGCTTTTACACACACTTATCTCTCAGAACTGAGCATGTGGAGAGACGTTCGTTCATCTAGCACAAAGGGAACGGGTTGCAGGAAAAACTTTTACTCTGGTTTCTCAGTCTGTTTCCTAGTGCCGGTTTGAAATTCCTGCAGATTTCACTGTAAAACCCAGTTGGAGCTAGTACCTCCCCATATATATGTATAGAGTGCAGTTTGCATATGAAAAGAAACTTTGTGTTCCCAACAAGCTAGGTGAAGGACGGCTTTCACACACACTTATCTCTCAGAACTGAGCATGTGGAGAGACGTTGGTTCATCTAGCACAAAGAGAAAGGGTTGCAGGAGAAACTTTTACTCTGGTTTCTCAGTCTGTTTCCTAGTGCCGGTTTGAAGTTCCTGCAGTTTTCACTGTAAAACCGAGTTGGAGCTAGTACCTCCCCATATATATGTATGGAGTGGAGTTTGCAACTGAAAAGAATCTTTGTGTTCCCAACAAGCTAGGTGAAGGACGGCTTTCACACACACTTATCTCTATGAACAGAGCATGTGGAGAGACGTTCGTTCATCTAGCACAAAGGGAACGGGTTGCAGGAGAAACTTTTACTCTGGTTTCTCAGTCTGTTTCCTAGTGCCGGTTTGAAGTTCTGCAGTTTTCACTGTAAAACCGAGTTTGAGCTAGTACATCCCCATATATATGTATGGAGTGGAGTTTGCAGCTGAAAAGAAACTTTGTTTTCCCAACAAGCTAGGTGAAGGACGGCTTTCACACACACTTATCTCTCAGAACTGAGCTTGTGGAGAGACGTTCGTTCATATAGCACAAAGGGAACGGGTTGCAGGAGAAACTGTTACTCTGGTTTCTCAGTCTGTTTCCTAGTGCCGGTTTGAAGTTCCTGCAGTTTTCACTGTAAAACAGAGTTGGAGCTAGTACCTCCCCATATATATGTATAGAGTGGAGTTTGCATATGAAAAGAAACTTTGTGTTCCCAACAAGCTAGGTGAAGGACGGCTTTCACACACACACTTATCTCTCAGAAATGAGCATGTGGAGAGACGTTCGTTCATCTACCACAAAGGGAACGGGTTGCAGGAGAAACTTTTACTCTGTTTTCTCAGTCTGTTTCCTAGTGCCGGTTTGAAGTTCCTGCAGTTTTCACTGTAAAACCGATTTGGAGCTAGTACCTCCCCATATATATGTATGGAGTGGAGTTTGCACCTGAAAAGAAACTTTGTGTTCCCAACAAGCTAGGTGAAGGACGGCTTTCACACACACTTATCTCTCAGAACTGAGCATGTGGAGAGACGTTCGTTCATCTAGCACAAAGGGAACGGGTTGCAGGAGAAACTTTTACTCTGGTTTCTCAGTCTGTTTCCTAGTGCCGGTTTGAATTTCCTGCAGTTTTCACTGTAAAACCGAGTTGGAGCTAGTACCTCCCCATATATATGTATGCAGTGGAGTTTACAACTGAAAAGAAACTTTGTGTTCCCAACAAGCTAGTTGAAGGACGGCTTTCACACACACTTATCTCTCAGAACTGAGCATGTGGAGAGACGTTCGTTCATCTAGCACAAAGGGAACGGGTTGCAGGAGAAACTTTTACTCTGGTTTCTCAGTCTGTTTCCTAGTGTCGGTTTGAAGTTCCTGCATTTTTCACAGTAAAACCGAGTTGGAGCTTGTACCTCCCTATATATATGTATGGAGTGGAGTTTGCAACTGAAAAGAGACTTTGTGTTCCTAACAAGCTAGGTGAAGGACGGCTTTCACACACACTTATCTCACAGAACTGAGCATGTGGAGAGACGTTCGTTCATCTAGCACAAAGGGAACGGGTTGCAGGAGAAACTTTTACTCTGGTTTCTCAGTCTGTTTCCTAGTGCCGGTTTGAAGTTCCTGCAGTTTTCACTGTAAAACCGAGTTGGAGCTAGTACCTCCCCATATATATGTATAGAGTGCAGTTTGCATATGAAAAGAAACATTGTGTTCCCAACAAGCTAGGTGAAGGACGGCTTTCAGACACACTTATCTCTCAGAACTGAGCATGTGGAGAGACGTTCGTTCATCTAGCACAAAGGGAACGGGTTGCAGGAGAAACTGTTACTCTGGTTTCTCAGTCTGTTTCCTAGTGCCGGTTTGAAGTTCCTGCAGTTTTCACTGTAAAACCGAGTTGGAGCTAGTACCTCCCCATATATATGTATGGAGTGGAGTTTGCAACTGAAAAGAAACTTTGTGTTCCCAACAAGCTAGGTGAAGGACGGCTTTCACACACAATTATCTCTCAGAAATGAGCATGTGGAGAGACGTTCGTTCATCTAGCAGAAAGGGAACGGGTTGCAGGAGAAACTTTTACTCTGGTTTCCCAGTCTGTTTCCTAGTCCCTTTTTGAAGTTCCCGCAGTTTTCACTGTAAAACCGAGTTTGAGCTATTACATCCCCATATATATGTATGGAGTGGAGTTTGCAGCTGAAAATAAATTTTGTGTTCCCAACAAGCTAGGTGAAGGACGGCTTTCACACACACTTATCTCTCAGAACTGAGCATGTGGAGAGACGTTCGTTCATCTAGCACAAAGGGAACGGGTTGCAGGAGAAACTTTTACTCTGGTTTCTCAGTCTGTTTCCTAGTGCCGGTTTGAATTTCCTGCAGTTTTCACTGTAAAACCGAGTTGGAGCTAGTACCTCCCCATATATATGTATGCAGTGGAGTTTGCAACTGAAAAGAAACTTTGTGTTCCCAACAAGCTATGTGAAGGACGGCTTTCACACACACTTATCTCTCAGAACTGAGCATGTGGAGAGACGTTCGTTCATCTAGCACAAAGGGAACGGGTTGCAGGAGAAACTTTTACTCTGGTTTCTTAGTCTGTTTCCTAGTGCCGGTTTGAAGTTCCTGCAGTTTTCACTGTAAAACCGAGTTGGAGCTAGTACCTCCCCATATATATGTATGGAGTGGAGTTTGCAAATGAAAAGAGACTTTGTGTTCCTAACAAGCTGGGTGAAGTACGGCTTTCACACACACTTATCTCTCAGAACTGAGCTTGTGGAGAGACGTTCGTTCATATAGCACAAAGGGAAAGGGTTGCAGGAGAAACTATTACTCTGATTTCTCAGTCTGTTTCCTAGTGCCGGTTTGAATTTCCTGCAGTTTTCACTGTAAAACCGAGTTGGAGCTAGTACCTCCCCATATATATGTATGCAGTGGAGTTTGCAACTGAAAAGAAACTTTGTGTTCCCAACAAGCTATGTGAAGGACGGCTTTCACACACACTTATCTCTCAGAACTGAGCATGTGGAGAGACGTTCGTTCATCTAGCACAAAGGGAACGGGTTGCAGGAGAAACTTTTACTCTGGTTTCTTAGTCTGTTTCCTAGTGCCGGTTTGAAGTTCCTGCAGTTTTCACTGTAAAACCGAGTTGGAGCTAGTACCTCCCCATATATATGTATGGAGTGGAGTTTGCAAATGAAAAGAGACTTTGTGTTCCTAACAAGCTGGGTGAAGTACGGCTTTCACACACACTTATCTCTCAGAACTGAGCTTGTGGAGAGACGTTCGTTCATATAGCACAAAGGGAAAGGGTTGCAGGAGAAACTATTACTCTGATTTCTCAGTCTGTTTCCTAGTGCCGGTTTGAAGTTCCTGCAGTTTTCACTGTAAAACAGAGTTGGAGCTAGTACCTCCTCATATATATGTATAGAGTGGAGTTTGCATATGAAAAGAAACTTTGTTTTCCCAACAAGCTAGGTGAAGGACGGCTTTCACACACACTTATCTCTCAGAACAGAGCATGTGGAGAGACGTTCGTTCATCTAGCACAAAGGGAACGGGTTGCAGGAGAATCTGTTACTCTGGTTTCTCAGTCTGTTTCCTAGTGCCGGTTTGAAGTTCCTGCAGTTTTCACTGTAAAACCGAGTTGGAGCTAGTACCTCCCCATATATATGTATGGAGTGGAGTTGGCAACTGAAAAGAAACTTTGTGTTCCCAACATGCTAGGTGAAGGACGGCTTTTACACACACTTATCTCTCAGAACTGAGCATGTGGAGAGACGTTCGTTTGTCTAGCACAAAGGGAAAGGGTTGCAGGAGAAACTTTTACTCTGGTTCTCAGTCTGTTTCCTAGTGCCGGTTTGAAGTTCCTGTAGTTTTCACTATAAAACGGAGTTGGAGCTAGTACCTCCCCGTATATATGTATGGTGTGGAGTTTGCAACTGAAAAGAAAATTTGTGTTCCCAACAAGCTAGGTGAAGGACAGCTTTCACACACACTTATCTCTCTGAACAGAGCATGTGGAGAGACGTTTGTTCATCTAGCACAAAGGGAACGGGTTGCAGGAGAAACTTTTACTCTAGTTTCCCAGTCTATTTCCTAGTGCCGGTTTGAAGTTCCTGCAGTTTTCACTGTAAAACCGAGTTGGAGCTAGTACCTCCCCATATATATGTATAGAGTGGAGTTTGCATATGAAAAGAAACTTTGTGTTCCCAACAAGCTAGGTGAAGGACGGCTTTCACACACACTTATCTCTCAGAACTGAGCATGTGGAGAGACCTTGGTTCATCTAGCACAAAGAGAAATGGTTGCAGGAGAGATTTTTAATCTGGTTTCTCAGTCTGTTTCCTAGTGCCGGTTTGAAGTTCCTGCAGTTTTCACTGTAAAACCGAGTTGGAGCTAGTACCTCCCCATATATATGTATGGAGTGGAGTTTGCAACTGAAAAGAGACTTTGTGTTCCTAACAAGCTGGGTGAAGTACGGCTTTCACACACACTTATCTCTCAGAACTGAGCTTGTCTAGAGACGTTCGTTCATATAGCACAAAGGGAAAGGGTTGCAGGAGAAACTATTACTCTGATTTCTCAGTCTGTTTCCTAGTGCCGGTTTGAAGTTCCTGCAGTTTTCACTGTAAAACAGAGTTGGAGCTAGTACCTCCCCATATATATGTATAGAGTGGAGTTTGCATATGAAAAGAAACTTTGTGTTCCCAACAAGGTACGTGAAGGACGGCTTTCACACACACTTATCTCTCTGAACAGAGCATGTGGAGAGACGTTCGTTCATCTAGCACAAAGGGAACGGGTTGCAGGAGAAACTTTTACTCTGGTTTCCAAGTCTGTTTCCTAGTGCCGGTTTGAAGTTCTGCAGTTTTCAGTGTAAAACCGAGTTTGAGCTAGTACATCCCCATATATATGTATGGAGTGGAGTTTGCATCTGAAAAGAAACTTTGTTTTCCCAACAAGCTAGGTGAAGGACGGCTTTCACACACACTTATCTCTCAGAACTGAGCTTGTGGAGAGACGTTCGTTCATATAGCACAAAGGGAACGGGTTGCAGGAGAAACTTTTACTCTGGTTTCTCAGTCTGTTTCCTAGTGCCGGTTTGAAGTTACTGCAGTTTTCACTGTAAAACAGAGTTGGAGCTAGTACCTCCCCATATATATGTATAGATTGGAATTTGCATATGAAAAGAAACTTTGTGTTCCCAACAAGCTAGGTGAAGGACGGCTTTCACACACACTTATCTCTCAGAAATGAGCATGTGGAGAGACGTTCGTTCATCTACCACAAAGGGAACGGGTTGCAGGAGAAACTTTTACTCTGTTTTCTCAGTCTGTTTCCTAGTGCCGGTTTGAAGTTCCTGCAGTTTTCACTGTAAAACCGAGTTGGAGCTAGTACCTCCCCATATATATGTATGGAGTGGAGTTTGCAACTGAAAAGAAACTTTGTGTTCCCAACAAGCTAGGTGAAGTACGGCTTTCACACACACTTATCTCTCAGAACTGAGCATGTGGAGAGACGTTCGTTCATCTAGCACAAAGGGAACGGGATGCAGGAGAAACTTTTACTCTGGTTTCTCAGTCTGTTTCCTAGTGCCGGTTTGAAGTTCCTGCAGTTTTCACTGTAAAACCGAGTTGGAGCTAGTACCTCCCCATATATATTTATGGAGTGGAGTCTGCAACTGAAAAGAAACTTTGTGTTCCCAACAAGCTAGGTGAAGGACGGCTTTTACACACACTTATCTCTCAGAACTGAGCATGTGGAGAGACGTTCGTTCATCTAGCACAAAGGGAACGGTTTGCAGGGAAACTTTTACTCTGGTTTCGTAGTCTGTTTCCTAGTGCCGTTTTGAAGTTCTGCAGTTTTCACTTTAAAACCGAGTTTGAGCTAGTACATCCCCATATATATATATGGAGTGGAGTTTGCAGCTGAAAAGAAACTTTGTTTTCCCAACAAGCTAGGTGAAGGACGGCTTTCACACACACTTATCTCTCAGAACTGAGCTTGTGGAGAGACGTTCGTTCATATAGCACAAAGGGAACGGGTTGCAGGAGAAACTTTTACTCTGGTTTCTCAGTCTGTTTCCTAGTGCCGGTTTGAAGTTCCTGCAGTTTTCCCTGTAAAACAGAGTTGGAGCTAGTACCTCCCCATATATATGTATAGATTGGAATTTGCATATGAAAAGAAATTTTGTGTTCCCAACAAGCTAGGTGAAGGACGGCTTTCACACACACTTATCTCTCAGAAATGAGCATGTGGAGAGACGTTCGTTCATCTACCACAAAGGGAACGGGTTGCAGGAGAAACTTTTACTCTGTTTTCTCAGTCTGTTTCCTAGTGCCGGTTTGAAGTTCCTGCAGTTTTCACTGTAAAACCGAGTTGGAGCTAGTACCTCCCCATATATATGTATTGAGTGGAGTTTGCAACTGAAAAGAAACTTTGTGTTCACAACAAGCTAGGTGAAGTACGGCTTTCACACACACTTATCTCTCAGAACTGATCATGTGGAGAGACGTTCGTTCATCTACCACAAAGGGAACGGGATGCAGGAGAAACTTTTACTCTGGTTTCTCAGTCTGTTTCCTAGTGCCGGTTTGAAGTTCCTGCAGTTTTCACTGTAAAACCGAGTTGGAGCTAGTACCTCCCCATATATATTTATGGAGTGGAGTCTGCAACTGAAAAGAAACTTTGTTTTCCCAACAAGCTTGGTGAAGGACGGCTTTTACACACACTTATCTCTCAGAACTGAGCATGTGGAGAGACGTTCGTTCATCTAGCACAAAGGGAACGGGTTGCAGGAGAAACTTTTACTCTGGTTTCTCAGTCTGTTTCCTAGTGCCGGTTTGAAGTTCCTGCATTTTTCACAGTAAAACCGAGTTGGAGCTTGTACTTCCCCATATATATGTATGGAGTGGGGTTTGCAACTGAAAAGAAACTTTGTGTTCCCAACAAGCTAGATGAAGGACGGCTTTCACACACACTTAACTCTCAGAACTGAGCTTGTGGAGAGACGTTCGTTCATCTAGCACAAAGGGAACGGGTTGCAGGAGAAACTTTTACTCTGGTTTCTCAGTCTGTTTCCTAGTGCCGTTTTGAAGTTCCTGCATTTTTCACTGTAAAACAGATTTGGAGCTAGTACCACCCCATATATATGTATGGAGTGGAGTTTTCAACTCAAAAGAAACTTTGTGTTCCCAACAAGCTAGGTGAAGGACGGCTTTCACACACACTTATCTCTCAGAACTGAGCATGTGGAGAGACGTTCGTTCATCTTGCACAAAGGGAACGGGTTGCAGGAGAAACTTTTACTCTGGTTTCTCAGTCTGTTTCCTAGTGCCGGTTTGAAGTTCCTGCAGTTTTCACTGTAAAACCGAGTTGGAGCTAGTACCTCCCCATATATATGTATAGAGTGGAGTTTGCATATGAAAAGAAACTTTGTGTTCCCAACAAGCTAGGTGAAGGACGGCTTTCACACACACTTATCTCTCAGAACTGAGCATGTGGAGAGACCTTGGTTCATCTAGCACAAAGAGAAATGGTTGCAGGAGAGATTTTTAATCTGGTTTCTCAGTCTGTTTCCTAGTGCCGGTTTGAAGTTCCTGCAGTTTTCACTGTAAAACGGAGTTGGAGCTAGTACCTCCCCGTATATATGTATGGTGTGGAGTTTGCAACTGAAAAGAAAATTTGTGTTCCCAACAAGCTAGGTGAAGGACAGCTTTCACACACACTTATCTCTCTGAACAGAGCATGTGGAGAGACGTTTGTTCATCTAGCACAAAGGGAACGGGTTGCAGGAGAAACTTTTACTCTAGTTTCCCAGTCTATTTCCTAGTGCCGGTTTGAAGTTCCTGCAGTTTTCACTGTAAAACCGAGTTGGAGCTAGTACCTCCCCATATATATGTATAGAGTGGAGTTTGCATATGAAAAGAAACTTTGTGTTCCCAACAAGCTAGGTGAAGGACGGCTTTCACACACACTTATCTCTCAGAACTTAGTATGTGGAGAGACCTTGGTTCATCTAGCACAAAGAGAAATGGTTGCAGGAGAGATTTTTAATCTGGTTTCTCAGTCTGTTTCCTAGTGCCGGTTTGAAGTTCCTGCAGTTTTCACTGTAAAACCGAGTTGGAGCTAGTACCTCCCCATATATATGTATGGAGTGGAGTTTGCAACTGAAAAGAGACTTTGTGTTCCTAACAAGCTGGGTGAAGTACGTCTTTCACACACACTTTTCTCTCAGAACTGAGCTTGTCTAGAGACGTTCGTTCATATAGCACAAAGGGAAAGGGTTGCAGGAGAAACTATTACTCTGATTTCTCAGTCTGTTTCCTAGTGCCGGTTTGAAGTTCCTGCAGTTTTCACTGTAAAACAGAGTTGGAGCTAGTACCTCCCCATATATATGTATAGAGTGGAGTTTGCATATGAAAAGAAACTTTGTGTTCCCAACAAGGTACGTGAAGGACGGCTTTCACACACACTTATCTCTCTGAACAGAGCATGTGGAGAGACGTTCGTTCATCTAGCACAAAGGGAACGGGTTGCAGGAGAAACTTTTACTCTGGTTTCCAAGTCTGTTTCCTAGTGCCGGTTTGAAGTTCTGCAGTTTTCAGTGTAAAACCGAGTTTGAGCTAGTACATCCCCATATATATGTATGGAGTGGAGTTTGCATCTGAAAAGAAACTTTGTTTTCCCAACAAGCTAGGTGAAGGACGGCTTTCACACACACTTATCTCTCAGAACTGAGCTTGTGGAGAGACGTTCGTTCATACAGCACAAAGGGAACGGGTTGCAGGAGAAACTTTTACTCTGGTTTCTCAGTCTGTTTCCTAGTGCCGGTTTGAAGTTACTGCAGTTTTCACTGTAAAACAGAGTTGGAGCTAGTACCTCCCCATATATATGTATAGATTGGAATTTGCATATGAAAAGAAACTTTGTGTTCCCAACAAGCTAGGTGAAGGACGGCTTTCACACACACTTATCTCTCAGAAATGAGCATGTGGAGAGACGTTCGTTCATCTACCACAAAGGGAACGGGTTGCAGGAGAAACTTTTACTCTGGTTTCTCAGTCTGTTTCCTAGTGCCGGTTTGAAGTTCCTGCAGTTTTCACTGTAAAACCGAGTTGGAGCTAGTACCTCCCCATATATATGTATGGAGTGGAGTTTGCAACTGAAAAGAAACTTTGTGTTCCCAACAAGCTAGGTGAAGTACGGCTTTCACACACACTTATCTCTCAGAACTGAGCATGTGGAGAGACGTTCGTTCATCTACCACAAAGGGAACGGGATGCAGGAGAAACTTTTACTCTGGTTTCTCAGTCTGTTTCCTAGTGCCGGTTTGAAGTTCCTGCAGTTTTCACTGTAAAACCGATTTGGAGCTAGTACCTCCCCATATATATTTATGGAGTGGAGTCTGCAACTGAAAAGAATCTTTGTGTTCCCAACAAGCTAGGTGAAGGACTGCTTTTACACACACTTATCTCTCAGAACTGAGCATGTGGAGAGACGTTCGTTCATCTAGCACAAAGGGAACGGGTTGCAGGAGAAACTTTTACTCTGGTTTCACAGACTGTTTCCTAGTGCCGGTTTGAAGTTCCTGCATTTTTCACTGTAAAACCGAGTTGGAGCTAGTACCTCCCCATATATATGTATGGAGTGGAGTTTGCAACTGAAAAGAGACTTTGTGTTCCTAACAAGCTGGGTGAAGTACGTCTTTCACACACACTTTTCTCTCAGAACTGAGCTTGTCTAGAGACGTTCGTTCATATAGCACAAAGGGAAAGGGTTGCAGGAGAAACTATTACTCTGATTTCTCAGTCTGTTTCCTAGTGCCGGTTTGAAGTTCCTGCAGTTTTCACTGTAAAACAGAGTTGGAGCTAGTACCTCCCCATATATATGTATAGAGTGGAGTTTGCATATGAAAAGAAACTTTGTGTTCCCAACAAGGTACGTGAAGGACGGCTTTCACACACACTTATCTCTCTGAACAGAGCATGTGGAGAGACGTTCGTTCATCTAGCACAAAGGGAACGGGTTGCAGGAGAAACTTTTACTCTGGTTTCCAAGTCTGTTTCCTAGTGCCGGTTTGAAGTTCTGCAGTTTTCAGTGTAAAACCGAGTTTGAGCTAGTACATCCCCATATATATGTATGGAGTGGAGTTTGCATCTGAAAAGAAACTTTGTTTTCCCAACAAGCTAGGTGAAGGACGGCTTTCACACACACTTATCTCTCAGAACTGAGCTTGTGGAGAGACGTTCGTTCATACAGCACAAAGGGAACGGGTTGCAGGAGAAACTTTTACTCTGGTTTCTCAGTCTGTTTCCTAGTGCCGGTTTGAAGTTACTGCAGTTTTCACTGTAAAACAGAGTTGGAGCTAGTACCTCCCCATATATATGTATAGATTGGAATTTGCATATGAAAAGAAACTTTGTGTTCCCAACAAGCTAGGTGAAGGACGGCTTTCACACACACTTATCTCTCAGAAATGAGCATGTGGAGAGACGTTCGTTCATCTACCACAAAGGGAACGGGTTGCAGGAGAAACTTTTACTCTGGTTTCTCAGTCTGTTTCCTAGTGCCGGTTTGAAGTTCCTGCAGTTTTCACTGTAAAACCGAGTTGGAGCTAGTACCTCCCCATATATATGTATGGAGTGGAGTTTGCAACTGAAAAGAAACTTTGTGTTCCCAACAAGCTAGGTGAAGTACGGCTTTCACACACACTTATCTCTCAGAACTGAGCATGTGGAGAGACGTTCGTTCATCTACCACAAAGGGAACGGGATGCAGGAGAAACTTTTACTCTGGTTTCTCAGTCTGTTTCCTAGTGCCGGTTTGAAGTTCCTGCAGTTTTCACTGTAAAACCGATTTGGAGCTAGTACCTCCCCATATATATTTATGGAGTGGAGTCTGCAACTGAAAAGAATCTTTGTGTTCCCAACAAGCTAGGTGAAGGACTGCTTTTACACACACTTATCTCTCAGAACTGAGCATGTGGAGAGACGTTCGTTCATCTAGCACAAAGGGAACGGGTTGCAGGAGAAACTTTTACTCTGGTTTCACAGACTGTTTCCTAGTGCCGGTTTGAAGTTCCTGCATTTTTCACTGTAAAACCGAGTTGGAGCTAGTACCTCCCCATATATATGTATGGAGTGGAGTTTGCAACTGAAAAGAAACTTTGTGTTCCCAACAAGGTACTTGAAGGACGGCTTTCACACACACTTATTTCTCAGAACTGAGCATGTGGAGAGACGTTCGTTCATATAGCACAAAGGGAACGGATTGCAGGAGAAACTTTTACTCTGGTTTCTCAGTCTGTTTCCTAGTGCCGGTTTGATGTTCCTGCAGTTTTCACTGTAAAATCGAGTTGGAGCTAGTACCTCCCCATATATATGTATGGAGTGGGGTTTGCAACTGAAAAGAAACTTTGTGTTCCCAACAAGCTAGGTGAAGGACGGCTTTCACACACACTTATCTCTCTGAACAGAGCATGTGGAGAGACGTTCGTTCATCTAGCACAAAGGGAACGGTTTGCAGGGAAACTATTACTCTGGTTTCTTAGTCTGTTTCCTAGTGCCGTTTTGAAGTTCTGCAGTTTTCACTTTAAAACTGAGTTTGAGCTAGTACATCCCCATATATATATATGGAGTGGAGTTTGCAGCTGAAAAGAAACTTTGTTTTCCCAACAAGCTAGGTGAAGGACGGCTTTCACACACACTTATCTCTCAGAACTGAGCTTGTGGAGAGACGTTCGTTCATATAGCACAAAGGGAACGGGTTGCAGGAGAAACTTTTACTCTGGTTTCTCAGTCTGTTTCCTAGTGCCGGTTTGAAGTTCCTGCAGTTTTCCCTGTAAAACAGAGTTGGAGCTAGTACCTCCCCATATATATGTATAGAGTGGAATTTGCATATGAAAAGAAATTTTGTGTTCCCAACAAGCTAGGTGAAGGACGGCTTTCACACACACTTATCTCTCAGAAATGAGCATGTGGAGAGACGTTCGTTCATCTACCACAAAGGGAACGGGTTGCAGGAGAAACTTTTACTCTGTTTTCTCAGTCTGTTTCCTAGTGCCGGTTTGAAGTTCCTGCAGTTTTCACTGTAAAACCGAGTTGGAGCTAGTACCTCCCCATATATATGTATTGAGTGGAGTTTGCAACTGAAAAGAAACTTTGTGTTCACAACAAGCTAGGTGAAGTACGGCTTTCACACACACTTATCTCTCAGAACTGAGCATGTGGAGAGACGTTCGTTCATCTATCACAAAGGGAACGGGATGCAGGAGAAACTTTTACTCTGGTTTCTCAGTCTGTTTCCTAGTGCCGGTTTGAAGTTCCTGCAGTTTTCACTGTAAAACCGAGTTGGAGCTAGTACCTCCCCATATATATTTATGGGGTGGAGTCTGCAACTGAAAAGAAACTTTGTTTTCCCAACAAGCTTGGTGAAGGACGGCTTTTACACACACTTATCTCTCAGAACTGAGCATGTGGAGAGACGTTCGTTCATCTAGCACAAAGGGAACGGGTTGCAGGAGAAACTTTTACTCTGGTTTCTCAGTCTGTTTCCTAGTGCCGGTTTGAAGTTCCTGCATTTTTCACAGTAAAACCGAGTTGGAGCTTGTACTTCCCCATATATATGTATGGAGTGGGGTTTGCAACTGAAAAGAAACTTTGTGTTCCCAACAAGCTAGATGAAGGACGGCTTTCACACACACTTAACTCTCAGAACTGAGCTTGTGGAGAGACGTTCGTTCATCTAGCACAAAGGGAACGGGTTGCAGGAGAAACTTTTACTCTGGTTTCTCAGTCTGTTTCCTAGTGCCGTTTTGAAGTTCCTGCATTTTTCACTGTAAAACAGATTTGGAGCTAGTACCACCCCATATATATGTATGGAGTGGAGTTATCAACTCAAAAGAAACTTTGTGTTCCCAACAAGCTAGGTGAAAGACGGCTTTCACACACACTTATCTCTCAGAACTGAGCATGTGGAGAGACGTTCGTTCATCTAGCACAAAGGGAACGGGTTGCAGGAGAAACTTTTACTCTGGTTTCTCAGTCTGTTTCCTAGTGCCGGTTTGAAGTTCCTGCAGTTTTCACTGTAAAACCGAGTTGGAGCTAGTACCTCCCCATATATATGTATAGAGTGGAGTTTGCATATGAAAAGAAACTTTGTGTTCCCAACAAGCTAGGTGAAGGACGGCTTTCACACACACTTATCTCTCAGAACTGAGCATGTGGAGAGACCTTGGTTCATCTAGCACAAAGAGAAATGGTTGCAGGAGAGATTTTTAATCTGGTTTCTCAGTCTGTTTCCTAGTGCCGGTTTGAAGTTCCTGCAGTTTTCACTGTAAAACCGAGTTGGAGCTAGTACCTCCCCATATATATGTATGGAGTGGAGTTTGCAACTGAAAAGAGACTTTGTGTTCCTAACAAGCTGGGTGAAGTACGGCTTTCACACACACTTATCTCTCAGAACTGAGCTTGTCTAGAGACGTTCGTTCATATAGCACAAAGGGAAAGGGTTGCAGGAGAAACTATTACTCTGATTTCTCAGTATGTTTCCTAGTGCCGGTTTGAAGTTCCTGCAGTTTTCACTGTAAAACAGAGTTGCAGCTAGTACCTCCCCATATATATGTATAGAGTGGAGTTTGCATATGAAAAGAAACTTTGTGTTCCCAACAAGCTAGGTGAAGGACGGCTTTCACACACACTTATCTCTCAGAAATGAGCATGTGGAGAGACGTTCGTTCATCTACCACAAAGGGAACGGGTTGCAGGAGAAACTTTTACTCTGTTTTCTCAGTCTGTTTCCTAGTGCCGGTTTGAAGTTCCTGCAGTTTTCACTGTAAAACCGAGTTGGAGCTAGTACCTCCCCATATATATGTATGGAGTGGAGTTTGCAACTGAAAAGAAACTTTGTGTTCCCAACAAGCTAGGTGAAGTACGGCTTTCACACACACTTATCTCTCAGAACTGAGCATGTGGAGAGACGTTCGTTCATCTACCACAAAGGGAACGGGATGCAGGAGAAACTTTTACTCTGGTTTCTCAGTCTGTTTCCTAGTGCCGGTTTGAAGTTCCTGCAGTTTTCACTGTAAAACCGAGTTGGAGCTAGTACCTCCCCATATATATTTATGGAGTGGAGTCTGCAACTGAAAAGAAACTTTGTGTTCCCAACAAGCTAGGTGAAGGACGGCTTTTACACACACTTAACTCTCAGAACTGAGCATGTGGAGAGACGTTCGTTCATCTAGCACAAAGGGAACGGGTTGCAGGAGAAACTTTTACTCTGGTTTCTCAGACTGTTTCCTAGTGCCGGTTTGAAGTTCCTGCATTTTTCACTGTAAAACCGAGTTGGAGCTAGTACCTCCCCATATATATGTATGGAGTGGAGTTTGCAACTGAAAAGAAACTTTGTGTTCCCAACAAGGTACTTGAAGGACGGCTTTCACACACATTTATTTCTCAGAACTGAGCATGTGGAGAGACGTTCGTTCATATAGCACAAAGGGAACGGATTGCAGGAGAAACTTTTACTCTGGTTTCTCAGTCTGTTTCCTAGTGCCGGTTTGATGTTCCTGCAGTTTTCACTGTAAAATCGATTTGGAGCTAGTACCTCCCCATATATATGTATGGAGTGGGGTTTGCAACTGAAAAGAAACTTTGTGTTCCCAACAAGCTAGGTGAAGGACGGCTTTCACACACACTTATCTCTCTGAACAGAGCATGTGGAGAGACGTTCGTTCATCTAGCACAAAGGGAACGGTTTGCAGGAGAAACTTTTACTCTGGTTTCTTAGTCTGTTTCCTAGTGCCGTTTTGAAGTTCTGCAGTTTTCACTTTAAAACCGAGTTTGAGCTAGTACATCCCCATATATATATATGGAGTGGAGTTTGCAGCTGAAAAGAAACTTTGTTTTCCCAACAAGCTAGGTGAAGGACGGCTTTCACACACACTTATCTCTCAGAACTGAGCTTGTGGAGAGACGTTCGTTCATATAGCACAAAGGGAACGGGTTGCAGGAGAAACTTTTACTCTGGTTTCTCAGTCTGTTTCCTAGTGCCGGTTTGAAGTTCCTGCAGTTTTCCCTGTAAAACAGAGTTGGAGCTAGTACCTCCCCTTATATATGTATAGAGTGGAATTTGCATATGAAAAGAAATTTTGTGTTCCCAACAAGCTAGGTGAAGGACGGCTTTCACACACACTTATCTCTCAGAACTGAGCATGTGGAGAGACGTTCGTTCATCTACCACAAAGGGAACGGGATGCAGGAGAAACTTTTACTCTGGTTTCTCAGTCTGTTTCCTAGTGCCGGTTTGAAGTTCCTGCAGTTTTCACTGTAAAACCGAGTTGGAGCTAGTACCTCCCCATATATATTTATGGAGTGGAGTCTGCAACTGAAAAGAAACTTTGTTTTCCCAACAAGCATGGTGAAGGACGGCTTTTACACACACTTATCTCTCAGAACTGAGCATGTGGAGAGACCTTCGTTCATCTACCACAAAGGGAACGGGTTGCAGGAGAAACTTTTACTCTGGTTTCTCAGTCTGTTTCCTAGTGCCGGTTTGAAGTTCCTGCATATTTCACAGTAAAACCGAGTTGGAGCTTGTACTTCCCCATATATATGTATGGAGTGGGGTTTGCAACTGAAAAGAAACTTTGTGTTCCCAACAAGCTAGATGAAGGACGGCTTTCACACACACTTAACTCTCAGAACTGAGCTTGTGGAGAGACGTTCGTTCATCTAGCACAAAGGGAACGGGTTGCAGGAGAAACTTTTACTCTGGTTTCTCAGTCTGTTTCCTAGTGCCGTTTTGAAGTTCCTGCATTTTTCACTGTAAAACAGATTTGGAGCTAGTACCACCCCATATATATGTATGGAGTGGAGTTTTCAACTCAAAAGAAACTTTGTGTTCCCAACAAGCTAGGTGAAGGACGGCTTTCACACACACTTATCTCTCAGAACTGAGCATGTGGAGAGACGTTCGTTCATCTAGCACAAAGGGAACGGGTTGCAGGAGAAACTTTTACTCTGGTTTCTCAGTCTGTTTCCTAGTGCCGGTTTGAAGTTCCTGCAGTTTTCACTGTAAAACCGAGTTGGAGCTAGTACATCCCCATATATATGTATAGAGTGGAGTTTGCATTTGAAAAGAAACTTTGTGTTCCCAACAAGCTAGGTGAAGGACGGCTTTCACACACACTTATCTCTCAGAACTGAGCATGAGGAGAGACGTTCGTTCATCTAGCACAAAGGGAACGGGTTGCAGGAGAAACTTTTACTCTGGTTTCTCAGTTTGTTTCCTAGTGCCGGTTTGAAGTTCCTGCAGTTTTCACTGTAAAACCGAGTTGGAGCTAGTACCTCCCCATATATATGTATGGAGTGGGGTTTGCAACTGAAAAGAATCTTTGTGTTCCCAACAAGTTTCGTGAAGGACGGCTTTCACACACACTTATTTCTCATAACTGAGCATGTGGAGAGACGTTCGTTCATCTAGCACAAAGGGAACGTATTGCAGGAGAAACTTTTACTCTGGTTTCTCAGTCTGTTTCCTAGTGCCGGTTTGATGTTCCTGCAGTTTTCACTGTAAAACCGAGTTGGAGCTAGTACCTCCCCATATACATGTATGGAGTGGAGTTTGCAACTGAAAAGAAACTTTGTGTTCCCAACAAGCTAGATGAAGGACGGCTTTCACACACACTTATCTCTCAGAACTGAGCATGTGGAGAGACGTTCGTTCATCTAGCACAAAGGGAACGGGTTGCAGGGGAAACTTTTACTCTGGTTTCTCAGTCTGTTTCCTAGTGCCAGTTTGAAGTTCCTGCAGTTTTCACTGTAAAACCGAGTTGGAGCTAGTACCTCCCCATATATATGTATGCAGTGGAGTTTGCAACTGAAAAGAAACTTTGTGTTCCCAACAAGCTAGGTGAAGGACGGCTTTCACACACACTTATTTCTCATAACTGAGCATGTGGAGAGACGTTCGTTCATCTAGCAAAAAGGGAACGGATTGCAGGAGAAACTTTTTCTCTGGATTCTCAGTCTGTTTCCTAGTGCCGGTTTGATGTTCCTGCAGTTTTCACTGTAAAACCGAGTTGGAGCTAGTACCTCCCCATATACATGTATGGAATGGAGTTTGCAACTGAAAAGAAACTTTGTGTTCCCAACATGCTAGATGAAGTACGGCTTTCACACACACTTATCTCTCAGAACTGAGCATGTGGAGAGACGTTCGTTCATCTAGCACAAAGGGAACTGGTTGCAGGAGAAACTTTTACTCTGTTTTCTCATTCTGTTTCCTAGTGCCGGTTTGAAGTTCCTGCAGTTTTCACTGTAAAACAGATTTGGAGCTAGTACCTCCCCATATATATGAATAGAGTGGAGTTTGCATATGAAAAGAAACTTTGTGTTCCCAACAAGCTAGGTGAAGGACGGCTTTCACACACACTTATCTCTCAGAACTGAGCATGTGGAGAGACGTTCGTTCATCTACCACAAAGGGAACGGGTTTCAGGAGAAACTTTTACTCTGGTTTCTCAGTCTGTTTCCTAGTGCCGGTTTGAAGTTCCTGCAGTTTTCACTGTAAAACCGAGTTGGAGCTAGTACCTCCCCATATATATGTATGCAGAGGAGTTTGCAACTGAAAAGAAACTTTGTGTTCCCAACAAGCTAGGTGAAGGAAGGCTTTCACACACACTTATCTCTCAGAAATGAGCATGTGGAGAGACGTTCGTTCATCTAGCACAAAGGGAACGGGTTGCAGGAGAAACTTTTACTCTGGTTTCTCAGTCTGTTTTCTAGTGCCGGTTTGAAGTTCCTGCAGTTTTCACTGTAAAACCGAGTTGGGGCTAGTACCCCCCCATATATATGTATGGAGTGGAATTTGCAACGGAAAAGAAACTTTGTGTTCCCAAAAAGCTAGGTGAAGGACGGCTTTCACACACACTTATCTCTCAGAACTGAGCATGTGGAGAGACCTTCGTTCATCTACCACAAAGGGAACGGGTTGCAGGAGAATCTTTTACTCTGGTTTCTCAGTCTGTTTCCTAGTGCCGGTTTGAAGTTCCTGCAGTTTTCACTGTAAAACCGTGTTGGAGCTAATACCTCCCCATGTATATGTATGGAGTGGAGTTTGCAACTGAAAAGAAACTTTGTGTTCCCAACAAGCTAGGTGAAGGACGGCTTTCACACACACTTATCTCTCAGAACTGAGCATGTGGAGAGACGTTCGTTCATCTAGCACAAAGGGAACGGGTTGCAGGAGAAACTTTTACTCTGGTTTCTCAGTCTGTTTCCTAGTGCCGGTTTGAAGTTCCTGCATTTTTCACTGTAAAACAGAGTTGGAGCTAGTACATCCCCATATATATGTATAGAGGGGAGTTTGCATATGAAAAGAAACTTTGTGTTCCCAACAAGCTAGGTGAAGAACGGCTTTCACACACACTTATCTCTCAGAAATGAGCATGTGGAGAGACGTTCATTAATCTACCACAAAGGGAACGGGTTGCAGGAGAAACTTTTACCCTGGTTTCTCAGTCTGTTTCCTAGTGCCGGTTTGAAGTTCCTGTAGTTTTCACTGTAAAACCGAGTTGGGGCTAGTACCCCCCCATATATATGTATGGAGTGGAATTTGCAACGGAAAAGAAACTTTGTGTTCCCAACAAGCTAGGTGAAGGACGGCTTTCACACACATTTATCTCTCAGAACTGAGCATGTGGAGAGACCTTCGTTCATCTACCACAAAGGGAACGGGTTGCAGGAGAATCTTTTACTCTGGTTTCTCAGTCTGTTTCCTAGTGCCGGTTTGAAGTTCCTGCAGTTTTCACTGTAAAACCGTGTTGGAGCTAGTACCTCCACATGTATATGTATCTAGTGGAGTTTGCAACTGAAAAGAAACTTTGTGTTCCCAACAAGCTAGGTGAAGGACGGCTTTCACACACACTTATCTCTCAGAACTGAGCATGTGGAGAGACGTTCGTTCATCTAGCACAAAGGGAACGGGTTGCAGGAGAAACTTTTACTCTGGTTTCTCAGTCTGTTTCCTAGTGCCGGTTTGAAGTTCCTGCAGTTTTCACTGTAAAACAGAGTTGGAGCTAGTACATCCCCATATATATGTATAGATGGGAGTTTGCATATGAAAAGAAACTTTGTGTTCCCAACAAGCTAGGTGAAGAACGGCTTTCACACACACTTATCTCTCAGAACTGAGCATGTGCAGAGACGTTCGTTTGTCTGGCACAAAAGGAAAGGGTTGCAGGAGAAACTTTTACTCTGGTTTCTCAGTCTGTTTCCTAGTGCCGGTTTGAAGTTCCTGCAGTTTTCACTGTAAAACCGAGTTGGAGCTAGTACCTCCCCATATATATGTATGGAGTGGAGTTTGCAACTGAAAAGAAACTTTGTGTTCCCAACAAGCTAGGTGAAGGACGGCTTTCACACACAATTATCTCTCAGAACTGAGCATGTGGAGAGACGTTCGTTCATCTAGCACAAAGGGAACGGGTTGCAGGAGAAACTTTTACTCTGGTGTCTCAGTCTGTTTCCTAGTGCCGGTTTGAAGTTCCTGCAGTTTTCACTGTAAAACCGAGTTGGAGCTAGTACCTCCCCATATATATGTATGGAGTGGAGTTTGCAACTGAAAAGAAATTTTGTGTTCCCAACAAGCTAGGTGAAGGACGGCTTTCACACACATTTATCTCTCTGAACAGAGCATGTGGAGAGACTTTCGTTCATCTAGCACAAAGGGAACGGGTTGCAGGAGAAACTTTTACTCTGGTTTCCCAGTCTGTTTCCTAGTGCCGGTTTGAATTTCCTGCAGTTTTCACTGTAAAATCGAGTTTGAGCTAGTACCTACCCATATATATGTATGGAGTGGAGTTTGCAGCTGAAAAGAAACTTTGTGTTCCCAACAAGGTAGGTGAAGGACGGCTTTCACACACACTTATCTCTCAGAACTGAGCATGTGGAGAGACGTTCGTTCATCTAGCACAAAGGGAACGGGATGCAGGAGAAACTTTTACTCTGGTTTCTCAGTCTGTTTCCTAGTGCCGGTTTGAAGTTCCTGCAGTTTTCACTGTAAAACCGAGTTGGAGCTAGTACCTCCCCATATATATTTATGGAGTGGAGTCTGCAACTGAAAAGAAACTTTGTGTTCCCAACAAGCTAGGTGAAGGACGGCTTTTACACACACTTTTCTCTCAGAACTGAGCATGTGGAGAGACGTTCGTTCATCTAGCACAAAGGGAACGGGTTGCAGGAGAAACTTTTACTCTGGTTTCTCAGTCTGTTTCCTAGTGCCGGTTTGAAGTTCCTGCATTTTTCACTGTAAAACCGAGTTGGAGCTTGTACTTCCCCATATATATGTAAGGAGTGGGGTTGCAACTGAAAAGAAACTTTGTGTTCCCAACAAGCTAGGTGAAGGACGGCTTTCACACACACTTAACTCTCAGAACTGAGCATGTGGAGAGACGTTCGTTCATCTAGCACAAAGGGAACGGATTGCAGGAGAAACTTTTACTCTGGTTTCTCAGTCTGTTTCCTAGTGCCGGTTTGAAGTTCCTGCATTTTTCACTGTAAAACAGAGTTGGAGCTAGTACCACCCCATATATATGTATGGAGTGGAGTTTTCAACTCAAAATAAACTTTGTGTTCCCAACAAGCTAGGTGAAGGACGGCTTTCACACACACTTATCTCTCAGAACTGAGCATGTGGAGAGACGTTCGTTCATCTAGCACAAAGGGAACGGGTTGCAGGAGAAACTTTTACTCTGGTTTCTCAGTCTGTTTCCTAGTGCCGGTTTGAAGTTCCTGCAGTTTTCACTGTAAAACCGAGTTGGAGCTAGTACCTCCCCATATATATGTATAGAGTGGAGTTTGCATATGAAAAGAAACTTTGTGTTCCCAACAAGCTAGGTGAAGGTCGGCTTTCACACACACTTATCTCTCAGAACTGAGCATGTGGAGAGACTTTCGTTCATCTAGCACAAAGAGAAAGGGTTGCAGGAGAAACTTTTACTCTGGTTTCTCTGTCCATTTCCTAGTGCCGGTTTGAAGTTCCTGCAGTTTTCACTGTAAAACCGAGTTGGAGTTAGTACCTCCCCATATATATGTATGGAGTGGAGTTTGCAACTGAAAAGAAAATTTGTGTTCCCAACAAGCTAGGTGAAGGATGGCTTTTACACACACTTATCTCTCAGAACTGAGCATGAGGAGAGACGTTCGTTCATCTAGCACAAATGGAACGGGTTGCAGGAGAAACTTTTACTCTGGTTTCTCAGTTTGTTTCCTAGTGCCGGTTTGAAGTTCCTGCAGTTTTCACTGTAAAACCGGGTTGGAGCTAGTACCTCCCCATATATATGTATGGAGTGGGGTTTGCAACTGAAAAGAGACTTTGTGTTCCTAACAAGCTAGGTGAAGGGCGGCTTTCACACACACTTATCTCTCAGAACTGAGCTTGTGGAGAGACGTTCTTTCATATAGCACAAAGGGAACGGGTGGCAGGAGAAACTTTTACTCTGGTTTCTCAGTCTGTTTCCTAGTGCCGGTTTGAAGTTCCTGCAGTTTTCACTGTAAAACCGAGTTGGAGCTAGTACCTCCCCATATATATGTATAGAGTGGAGTTTGCATATGAAAAGAAACTTTGTGTTCCCAACAAGCTAGTTGAAGGACGGCTTTCACACACACTTATCTCTCAGAACTGAGCATGTAGAGAGACGTTCGTTCATCTACCACAAAGGGAACGGGTTGCAGGAGAAACTTTTACTCTGGTTTCTCAGTCTGTTTCCTAGTGCCGGTTTGAAGTTCCTGCAGTTTTCACTGTAAAACCGAGTTGGAGCTAGTACCTCCCCATATATATGTATGCAGGGGAGTTTGCAACTGAAAAGAAACTTTGTGTTCCCAACAAGCTAGGTGAAGGACGGCTTTCACCCACACTTATTTCTCATAACTGAGCATGTGGAGAGACGTTCGTTCATCTAGCACAAAGGGAACGGATTGCAAGAGAAACTTTTACTCTGGATTCTCAGTCTGTTTCCTAGTGCCGGTTTGATGTTCCTGCAATTTTCACTGTAAAACCGAGTTGGAGCTAGTACCTCCCCATATACATGTATGGAGTGGAGTTTGCAACTGAAAAGAAACTTTGTGTTCCCAACAAGCTAGATGAAGGACGGCTTTCACACACACTTATCTCTCAGAACTGAGCATGTGGAGAGACGTTCGTTCATCTAGCACAAAGGGAACGGGTTGCAGGAGAAACTTTTTCTCTGTTTTCTCATTCTGTTTCCTAGTGCCGGTTTGAAGTTCCTGCAGTTTTCACTGTAAAACAGATTTGGAGCTTGTACCTCCCCATATATATGAATAGAGTGGAGTTTGCATATGAAAAGAAACTTTGTGTTCCCAACAAGCTAGGTGAAGGACGGCTTTCACACACACTTATCTCTCAGAACTGAGCATGTGGAGAGACGTTCGTTCATCTACCACAAAGGGAACGGGTTTCAGGAGAAACTTTTACTCTGGTTTCTCAGTCTGTTTCCTAGTGCCGGTTTGAAGTTCCTGCAGTTTTCACTGTAAAACCGAGTTGGAGCTAGTACCTCCCCATATATATGTATGCAGAATAGTTTGCAACTGAAAAGAAACTTTGTGTTCCCAACAAGCTAGGTGAAGGACGGCTTTCACACACACTTATCTCTCAGAAATGAGCATGTGGAGAGACGTTCGTTCATCTAGCACAAAGGGAACGGGTTGCAGGAGAAACTTTTACTCTGGTTTCTCAGTCTGTTTTCTAGTGCCGGTTTGAAGTTCCTGCAGTTTTCACTGTAAAACCGAGTTGGAGCTAGTACCCCCCCATATATATGTATGGAGTGGAGTTTGCAACTGAAAAGAAACTTTGTGTTCCCAACAAGCTAGGTGAAGGACGGCTTTCACACACACTTATCTCTCAGAACTGAGCATGTGGAGAGACCTTCGTTCATCTACCACAAAGGGAACGGGTTGCAGGAGAATCTTTTTCTCTGGTTTCTCATTCTGTTTCCTAGTGCCGGTTTGAAGTTCCTGCAGTTTTCACTGTAAAACCGAGTTGGAGCTAGTACCTCCCCATATATATGTATGGAGTGGAGTTTGCAACTGAAAAGAAACTTTGTGTTCCCAACAAGCTAGGTTAAGGACGGCTTTCACACACACTTATTTCTCAGAACTGAGCATGTGGAGAGACGTTCGTTCATCTAGCACAAAGGGAACGGGTTGCAGGAGAAACTTTTACTCTGGTTTCTCAGTCTGTTTCCTAGTGCCGGTTTGAAGTTCCTGCAGTTTTCACTGTAAAACCGAGTTGGAGCTGGTACCTAACCATATATATGTATGGATTGGAGTTTGCAACTGAAAAGAAAATTTGTGTTCCCAACAAGCTAGGTGAAGGACGGCTTTCACACACACTTATCTCTCAGAACTGAGCATGTGTAGAGACGTTCGTTCATCTAGCAAAAAGGGAACGGGTTACAGGAGAAACTTTAACTCTGGTGTCTCAGTCTGTTTCCTAGTGCCGGTTTGAAGTTCCTGCAGTTTTCACTGTAAAACAGAGTTGGAGCTAGTACATCCCCATATATATGTATAGAGGGGAGTTTGCATATGAAAAGAAACTTTGTGTTCCCAACAAGCTAGGTGAAGAACGGCTTTCACACACACTTATCTCTCAGAAATGAGCATGTGGAGAGACGTTCATTAATCTACCACAAAGGGAACGGGTTGCAGGAGAAACTTTTACCCTGGTTTCTCAGTCTGTTTCCTAGTGCCGGTTTGAAGTTCCTGTAGTTTTCACTGTAAAACCGAGTTGGGGCTAGTACCCCCCCATATATATGTATGGAGTGGAATTTGCAACGGAAAAGAAACTTTGTGTTCCCAACAAGCTAGGTGAAGGACGGCTTTCACACACATTTATCTCTCAGAACTGAGCATGTGGAGAGACCTTCGTTCATCTACCACAAAGGGAACGGGTTGCAGGAGAATCTTTTACTCTGGTTTCTCAGTCTGTTTCCTAGTGCCGGTTTGAAGTTCCTGCAGTTTTCACTGTAAAACCGTGTTGGAGCTAGTACCTCCACATGTATATGTATGGAGTGGAGTTTGCAACTGAAAAGAAACTTTGTGTTCCCAACAAGCTAGGTGAAGGACGGCTTTCACACACACTTATCTCTCAGAACTGAGCATGTGGAGAGACGTTCGTTCATCTAGCACAAAGGGAACGGGTTGCAGGAGAAACTTTTACTCTGGTTTCTCAGTCTGTTTCCTAGTGCCGGTTTGAAGTTCCTGCAGTTTTCACTGTAAAACAGAGTTGGAGCTAGTACATCCCCATATATATGTATAGATGGGAGTTTGCATATGAAAAGAAACTTTGTGTTCCCAACAAGCTAGGTGAAGAACGGCTTTCACACACACTTATCTCTCAGAACTGAGCATGTGCAGAGACGTTCGTTTGTCTGGCACAAAAGGAAAGGGTTGCAGGAGAAACTTTTACTCTGGTTTCTCAGTCTGTTTCCTAGTGCCGGTTTGAAGTTCCTGCAGTTTTCACTGTAAAACCGAGTTGGAGCTAGTACCTCCCCATATATATGTATGGAGTGGAGTTTGCAACTGAAAAGAAACTTTGTGTTCCCAACAAGCTAGGTGAAGGACGGCTTTCACACACAATTATCTCTCAGAACTGAGCATGTGGAGAGACGTTCGTTCATCTAGCACAAAGGGAACGGGTTGCAGGAGAAACTTTTACTCTGGTGTCTCAGTCTGTTTCCTAGTGCCGGTTTGAAGTTCCTGCAGTTTTCACTGTAAAACCGAGTTGGAGCTAGTACCTCCCCATATATATGTATGGAGTGGAGTTTGCAACTGAAAAGAAATTTTGTGTTCCCAACAAGCTAGGTGAAGGACGGCTTTCACACACATTTATCTCTCTGAACAGAGCATGTGGAGAGACTTTCGTTCATCTAGCACAAAGGGAACGGGTTGCAGGAGAAACTTTTACTCTGGTTTCCCAGTCTGTTTCCTAGTGCCGGTTTGAATTTCCTGCAGTTTTCACTGTAAAATCGAGTTTGAGCTAGTACCTACCCATATATATGTATGGAGTGGAGTTTGCAGCTGAAAAGAAACTTTGTGTTCCCAACAAGGTAGGTGAAGGACGGCTTTCACACACACTTATCTCTCAGAACTGAGCATGTGGAGAGACGTTCGTTCATCTAGCACAAAGGGAACGGGATGCAGGAGAAACTTTTACTCTGGTTTCTCAGTCTGTTTCCTAGTGCCGGTTTGAAGTTCCTGCAGTTTTCACTGTAAAACCGAGTTGGAGCTAGTACCTCCCCATATATATTTATGGAGTGGAGTCTGCAACTGAAAAGAAACTTTGTGTTCCCAACAAGCTAGGTGAAGGACGGCTTTTACACACACTTTTCTCTCAGAACTGAGCATGTGGAGAGACGTTCGTTCATCTAGCACAAAGGGAACGGGTTGCAGGAGAAACTTTTACTCTGGTTTCTCAGTCTGTTTCCTAGTGCCGGTTTGAAGTTCCTGCATTTTTCACTGTAAAACCGAGTTGGAGCTTGTACTTCCCCATATATATGTAAGGAGTGGGGTTGCAACTGAAAAGAAACTTTGTGTTCCCAACAAGCTAGGTGAAGGACGGCTTTCACACACACTTAACTCTCAGAACTGAGCATGTGGAGAGACGTTCGTTCATCTAGCACAAAGGGAACGGATTGCAGGAGAAACTTTTACTCTGGTTTCTCAGTCTGTTTCCTAGTGCCGGTTTGAAGTTCCTGCATTTTTCACTGTAAAACAGATTTGGAGCTAGTACCACCCCATATATATGTATGGAGTGGAGTTTTCAACTCAAAATAAACTTTGTGTTCCCAACAAGCTAGGTGAAGGACGGCTTTCACACACACTTATCTCTCAGAACTGAGCATGTGGAGAGACGTTCGTTCATCTAGCACAAAGGGAACGGGTTGCAGGAGAAACTTTTACTCTGGTTTCTCAGTCTGTTTCCTAGTGCCGGTTTGAAGTTCCTGCAGTTTTCACTGTAAAACCGAGTTGGAGCTAGTACCTCCCCATATATATGTATAGAGTGGAGTTTGCATATGAAAAGAAACTTTGTGTTCCCAACAAGCTAGGTGAAGTTCGGCTTTCACACACACTTATCTCTCAGAACTGAGCATGTGGAGAGACTTTCGTTCATCTAGCACAAAGAGAAAGGGTTGCAGGAGAAACTTTTACTCTGGTTTCTCTGTCCATTTCCTAGTGCCGGTTTGAAGTTCCTGCAGTTTTCACTGTAAAACCGAGTTGGAGTTAGTACCTCCCCATATATATGTATGGAGTGGAGTTTGCAACTGAAAAGAAAATTTGTGTTCCCAACAAGCTAGGTGAAGGACGGCTTTTACACACACTTATCTCTCAGAACTGAGCATGAGGAGAGACGTTCGTTCATCTAGCACAAATGGAACGGGTTGCAGGAGAAACTTTTACTCTGGTTTCTCAGTTTGTTTCCTAGTGCCGGTTTGAAGTTCCTGCAGTTTTCACTGTAAAACCGGGTTGGAGCTAGTACCTCCCCATATATATGTATGGAGTGGGGTTTGCAACTGAAAAGAGACTTTGTGTTCCTAACAAGCTAGGTGAAGGGCGGCTTTCACACACACTTATCTCTCAGAACTGAGCTTGTGGAGAGACGTTCTTTCATATAGCACAAAGGGAACGGGTGGCAGGAGAAACTTTTACTCTGGTTCCTCAGTCTGTTTCCTAGTGCCGGTTTGAAGTTCCTGCAGTTTTCACTGTAAAACCGAGTTGGAGCTAGTACCTCCCCATATATATGTATAGAGTGGAGTTTGCATATGAAAAGAAACTTTGTGTTCCCAACAAGCTAGTTGAAGGACGGCTTTCACACACACTTATCTCTCAGAACTGAGCATGTAGAGAGACGTTCGTTCATCTACCACAAAGGGAACGGGTTGCAGGAGAAACTTTTACTCTGGTTTCTCAGTCTGTTTCCTAGTGCCGGTTTGAAGTTCCTGCATTTTTCACTGTAAAACCGAGTTGGAGCTTGTACTTCCCCATATATATGTAAGGAGTGGGGTTGCAACTGAAAAGAAACTTTGTGTTCCCAACAAGCTAGGTGAAGGACGGCTTTCACACACACTTAACTCTCAGAACTGAGCATGTGGAGAGACGTTCGTTCATCTAGCACAAAGGGAACGGATTGCAGGAGAAACTTTTACTCTGGTTTCTCAGTCTGTTTCCTAGTGCCGGTTTGAAGTTCCTGCATTTTTCACTGTAAAACAGAGTTGGAGCTAGTACCACCCCATATATATGTATGGAGTGGAGTTTTCAACTCAAAATAAACTTTGTGTTCCCAACAAGCTAGGTGAAGGACGGCTTTCACACACACTTATCTCTCAGAACTGAGCATGTGGAGAGACGTTCGTTCATCTAGCACAAAGGGAACGGGTTGCAGGAGAAACTTTTACTCTGGTTTCTCAGTCTGTTTCCTAGTGCCGGTTTGAAGTTCCTGCAGTTTTCACTGTAAAACCGAGTTGGAGCTAGTACCTCCCCATATATATGTATAGAGTGGAGTTTGCATATGAAAAGAAACTTTGTGTTCCCAACAAGCTAGGTGAAGGTCGGCTTTCACACACACTTATCTCTCAGAACTGAGCATGTGGAGAGACTTTCGTTCATCTAGCACAAAGAGAAAGGGTTGCAGGAGAAACTTTTACTCTGGTTTCTCTGTCCATTTCCTAGTGCCGGTTTGAAGTTCCTGCAGTTTTCACTGTAAAACCGAGTTGGAGTTAGTACCTCCCCATATATATGTATGGAGTGGAGTTTGCAACTGAAAAGAAAATTTGTGTTCCCAACAAGCTAGGTGAAGGACGGCTTTTACACACACTTATCTCTCAGAACTGAGCATGAGGAGAGACGTTCGTTCATCTAGCACAAATGGAACGGGTTGCAGGAGAAACTTTTACTCTGGTTTCTCAGTTTGTTTCCTAGTGCCGGTTTGAAGTTCCTGCAGTTTTCACTGTAAAACCGGGTTGGAGCTAGTACCTCCCCATATATATGTATGGAGTGGGGTTTGCAACTGAAAAGAGACTTTGTGTTCCTAACAAGCTAGGTGAAGGGCGGCTTTCACACACACTTATCTCTCAGAACAGAGCTTGTGGAGAGACGTTCTTTCATATAGCACAAAGGGAACGGGTGGCAGGAGAAACTTTTACTCTGGTTTCTCAGTCTGTTTCCTAGTGCCGGTTTGAAGTTCCTGCAGTTTTCACTGTAAAACCGAGTTGGAGCTAGTACCTCCCCATATATATGTATAGAGTGGAGTTTGCATATGAAAAGAAACTTTGTGTTCCCAACAAGCTAGTTGAAGGACGGCTTTCACACACACTTATCTCTCAGAACTGAGCATGTAGAGAGACGTTCGTTCATCTACCACAAAGGGAACGGGTTGCAGGAGAAACTTTTACTCTGGTTTCTCAGTCTGTTTCCTAGTGCCGGTTTGAAGTTCCTGCAGTTTTCACTGTAAAACCGAGTTGGAGCTAGTACCTCCCCATATATATGTATGCAGGGGAGTTTGCAACTGAAAAGAAACTTTGTGTTCCCAACAAGCTAGGTGAAGGACGGCTTTCACCCACACTTATTTCTCATAACTGAGCATGTGGAGAGACTTTCGTTCATCTAGCACAAAGGGAACGGATTGCAAGAGAAACTTTTACTCTGGATTCTCAGTCTGTTTCCTAGTGCCGGTTTGATGTTCCTGCAGTTTTCACTGTAAAACCGAGTTGGAGCTAGTACCTCCCCATATACATGTATGGAGTGGAGTTTGCAACTGAAAAGAAACTTTGTGTTCCCAACAAGCTAGATGAAGGACGGCTTTCACACACACTTATCTCTCAGAACTGAGCATGTGGAGAGACGTTCGTTCATCTAGCACAAAGGGAACGGGTTGCAGGAGAAACTTTTTCTCTGTTTTCTCATTCTGTTTCCTAGTGCCGGTTTGAAGTTCCTGCAGTTTTCACTGTAAAACAGATTTGGAGCTAGTACCTCCCCATATATATGAATAGAGTGGAGTTTGCATATGAAAAGAAACTTTGTGTTCCCAACAAGCTAGGTGAAGGACGGCTTTCACACACACTTATCTCTCAGAACTGAGCATGTGGAGAGACGTTCGTTCATCTACCACAAAGGGAACGGGTTTCAGGAGAAACTTTTACTCTGGTTTCTCAGTCTGTTTCCTAGTGCCGGTTTGAAGTTCCTGCAGTTTTCACTGTAAAACCGAGTTGGAGCTAGTACCTCCCCATATATATGTATGCAGAATAGTTTGCAACTGAAAAGAAACTTTGTGTTCCCAACAAGCTAGGTGAAGGACGGCTTTAACACACACACTTATCTCTCAGAAATGAGCATGTGGAGAGACGTTCGTTCATCTAGCACAAAGGGAACGGGTTGCAGGAGAAACTTTTACTCTGGTTTCTCAGTCTGTTTTCTAGTGCCGGTTTGAAGTTCCTGCAGTTTTCACTGTAAAACCGAGTTGGAGCTTGTACCCCCCCATATATATGTATGGAGTGGAGTTTGCAACTGAAAAGAAACTTTGTGTTCCCAACAAGCTAGGTGAAGGACGGCTTTCACACACACTTATCTCTCAGAACTTAGCATGTGGAGAGACCTTCGTTCATCTACCACAAAGGGAACGGGTTGCAGGAGAATCTTTTTCTCTGGTTTCTCATTCTGTTTCCTAGTGCCGGTTTGAAGTTCCTGCAGTTTTCACTGTAAAACCGAGTTGGAGCTAGTACCTCCCCATATATATGTATGGAGTGGAGTTTGCAACTGAAAAGAAACTTTGTGTTCCCAACAAGCTAGGTTAAGGACGGCTTTCACACACACTTATTTCTCAGAACTGAGCATGTGGAGAGACGTTCGTTCATCTAGCACAAAGGGAACGGGTTGCAGGAGAAACTTTTACTCTGGTTTCTCAGTCTGTTTCCTAGTGCCGGTTTGAAGTTCCTGCAGTTTTCATTGTAAAACCGAGTTGGAGCTGGTACCTAACCATATATATGTATGGATTGGAGTTTGCAACTGAAAAGAAAATTTGTGTTCCCAACAAGCTAGGTGAAGGACGGCTTTCACACACACTTATCTCTCAGAACTGAGCATGTGTAGAGACGTTCGTTCATCTAGCAAAAAGGGAACGGGTTACAGGAGAAACTTTAACTCTGGTGTCTCAGTCTGTTTCCTAGTGCCGGTTTGAAGTTCCTGCAGTTTTCACTGTAAAGCCGAGTTTGAGCTAGTACATCCCCATATATATGTATGGAGTGGAGTTTGCAGCTGAAAAGAAACTTTGTGTTCCCAACAAGCTAGGTGAAGGACGGCTTTCACACACACTTATCTCTCAGAAATGAGCATGTGGAGAGACGTTCATTCATCTACCACAAAGGGAACGGGTTGCAGGAGAAACTTTTACTCTGGTTTCTCAGTCTGTGTCCTAGTGCCGGTTTGAAGTTCCTGCAGTTTTCACTGTAAAACCGAGTTGGAGCTAGTACCTCCCCATATATATGTATGGAGTGGAGTTTGCAACTGAAAAGAAACTTTGTGTTCCCAACAAGCTAGGTGAAGGACGGCTTTCACACACACTTATCTCTCAGAACTGAGCATGTGGAGAGACGTTCGTTCATCTAGCACAAGGGGAACGGGTTGCAGGAGAAACTGTTACTCTGGTTTGTCAGTCTGTTTCCTAGTGCCGGTTTGAAGTCCCTGCAGTTTTCACTGTAAACCAGAGTTGGAGCTAGTACCTCCCCATATATATGTACGGAGTGGAGTTTGCAACTGAAAAGAAACTTTGTGTTCCCAACAAGCTAGGTGAAGGACGGCTTTCACACACACTTAACTCTCAGAACTGAGCATGTGGAGAGACGTTCGTTTGTCTGGCACAAAGGGAAAGGGTTGCAGGAGAAACTTTTACTCTGGTTTCTCAGTATGTTTCCGAGTGCCGGTTTGAAGTTCCTGCAGTTTTCACTGTAAAACCGAGTTGGAGCTAGTACCTCCCCATATATATGTATGGAGTGGAGTTTGCAACTGAAAAGAAACTTTGTGTTCCCAACAAGCTAGGTGAAGGACGGCTTTCACACACAATTATCTCTCAGAACTGAGCATGTGGAGAGACGTTCGTTCATCTAGCACAAAGGGAACGGGTTGCAGGAGAAACTTTTACTCTGGTGTCTCAGTCTGTTTCCTAGTGCCGGTTTGAAGTTCCTGCAGTTTTCACTGTAAAACCGAGTTGGAGCTAATACCTCCCCATATATATGTATGGAGTGGAGTTTGCAACTTAAAAGAAATTTTGTGTTCCCAACAAGCTAGGTGAAGGACGGCTTTCACACACATTTATCTCTCTGAACAGAGCATGTGGAGAGACGTTCGTTCATCTAGCACAAAGAAACGGGTTGCAGGAGAAACTTTTACTCTGGTTTCCCAGTCTGTTTCCTAGTGCCGGTTTGAATTTCCTGCAGTTTTCACTGTAAAATCGAGTTTGAGCTAGTACCTACCCATATATATGTATGGAGTTGAGTTTGCAGCTGAAAAGAAACTTTGTGTTCCCAACAAGCTAGGTGAAGGACGGCTTTCACACACACTTATCTCTCATAACTGAGCATGTGGAGAGACGTTCGTTCATCTAGCAAAAAGAGAAAGGGTTGCAGGAGAAACTTTTACCCTGGTTTCTCAGTCTGTTTCCTAGTGCCGGTTTGAAGTTCCTGCAGTTTTCACTGTAAAACCGAGTTGGAGCTAGTACCTCCCCATATATATGTATGGAGTGGAGTTTGCAACTGAAAAGAAACTTTGTGTTCCCAACAAGCTAGGTGAAGGACGGCATTCACACACACTTATCTCTCAGAAATGAGCATGTGGAGAGACGTTCGTTCATCTACCACAAAGGGAACGGGTTGCAGGAGAAACTTTTACTCTGGTTTCTCAGTCTGTTTCCTAGTGCCGGTTTGACGTTCCTGCAGTTTTCACTGTAAAACCGAGTTGGAGCTAGTACCTCCCCATATATATGTATGGAGTGGAGTTTGCTACTGAAAAGAAACTTTGTGTTCCCAACAAGCTAGCTGAAGGACGGCTTTCACACACACTTATCTCTCAGAACTGAGCATGTGGAGAGACGTTCGTTCATCTAGCACAAAGGGAACGGGTTGCAGGAGAAACTGTTACTCTGGTTTCTCAGTCTGTTTCCTAGTGCCGGTTTGAAGTTCCTGCAGTTTTCACTGTAAAACCGAGTTGGAGCTAGTACCTGCTCATATATATGTATAGAGTGGAGTTTGCATATGAAAAGAAACTTTGTGTTCCCAACAAGCTAGGTGAAGGACGGCTTTCACACACACTTATCTCTCAGAACTGAGCATGTGGAGAGACTTTCGTTCATCTAGCACAAAGAGAAAGGGTTGCAGGAGAAACTTTTACTCTGGTTTCTCAGTCTGTTTCCTAGTGCCGGTTTGAAGTTCCTGCAGTTTTCACTGTAAAACCGAGTTGGAGCTAGTACCTCCCCATATATATGTATGGAGTGGAGTTTGCTACTGAAAAGAAACTTTGTGTTCCCAACAAGCTAGCTGAAGGACGGCTTTCACACACACTTATCTCTCAGAACTGAGCATGTGGAGAGACGTTCGTTCATCTAGCACAAAGGGAACGGGTTGCAGGAGAAAATGTTACTCTGGTTTCTCAGTCTGTTTCCTAGTGCCGGTTTGATGTTCCTGCAATTTTCACTGTAAAACCGAGTTGGAGCTTGTACCTCCCCATATATATGTATAGAGTGGAGTTTGCATATGAAAAGAAACTTTGTGTTCCCAACAAGCTAGGTGAAGGACGGCTTTCACACACACTTATCTCTCAGAACTGAGCATGTGGAGAGACTTTCGTTCATCTAGCACAAAGAGAAAGGTTTGCAGGAGAAACTTTTACTCTGGTTTCTCAGTCCATTTCCTAGTGCCGGTTTGAAGTTCCTGCAGTTTTCACTGTAAAACCGAGTTGGAGTTTGTACCTCCCCATATATATGTATGGAGTGGAGTTTGCAACTGAAAAGAAAATTTGTGTTCCCAACAAGCTAGGTTAAGGACGGCTTTTACACACACTTATCTCTCAGAACTGAGCATGAGGAGAGACGTTCGTTCATCTAGCACAAAGGGAACGGATTGCAGGAGAAACTTTTACTCTGGTTTCTCAGTCTGTTTCCTAGTGCCGGTTTGATGTTCCTGCAGTTTTCACTGTAAAACCGAGTTGGAGCTAGTACCTCCCCATATACATGTATGGAGTGGAGTTTGCAACTGAAAAGAAACTTTGTGTTCCCAACAAGCTAGATGAAGGACGGCTTTCACACACACTTATCTCTCAGAACTGAGCATGTGGAGAGACGTTCGTTCATCTAGCACAAAGGGAACGGGTTGCAGGAGAAACTTTTACTCTGGTTTCTTAGTCTGTTTCCTAGTGCCGGTTTGAAGTTCCTGCAGTTTTCACTTTAAACAGAGTTGGAGCTAGTACCTCCCCATATATATGTATGGAGTGGGGTTTGCAACTGAAAAGAGACTTTGTGTTACTAACAAGCTAGGTGAAGGACGGCTTTCACACACACTTATCTCTCAGAACTGAGCTTGTGGAGAGACGTTCGTTCATATAGCACAAAGGGAACGAGTGGCAGGAGAATCTTTTACTCTGATTTCTCAGTCTGTTTCCTAGTGCCGGTTTGAAGTTCCTGCAGTTTTCACTGTAAAACCGAGTTGGAGCTAGTACCTCCCCATATATATGTATAGAGTGGAGTTTGCATATGAAAAAAAACTTTGTGTTCCCAACAAGCTAGTTGAAGGACGGCTTTCACACACACTTATCTCTCAGAACTGAGCATGTAGAGAGACGTTCGTTCATCTACCACAAAGGGAACGGGTTGCAGGAGAAACTTTTACTCTGGTTTCTCAGTCTGTTTCCTAGTGCCGGTTTGAAGTTCCTGCAGTTTTCACTGTAAAACCGAGTTGGAGCTAGTACCTCCCCATATATATGTATGGAGTGGAGTTTGCAACTGAAAAGAAACTTTGTGTTCCCAACAAGCTAGGTGAAGGACGGCTTTCACACACACTTATTTCTCATAACTGAGCATGTGGAGAGACGTTCGTTCATCTAGCACAAAGGGAACGGATTGCAGGAGAAACTTTTACTCTGGATTCTCAGTCTGTTTCCTAGTGCCGGTTTGATGTTCCTGCAGTTTTCACTGTAAAACCGAGTTGGAGCTAGTACCTCCCCATATATATGTATGGAGTGGAGTTTGCAACTGAAAAGAAACTTTGTGTTCCCAACAAGCTAGGTGAAGGACGGCTTTCACACACAATTATCTCTCAGAACTGAGCATGTGGAGAGACGTTCGTTCATCTAGCACAAAGGGAACGGGTTGCAGGAGAAACTTTTACTCTGGTGTCTCAGTCTGTTTCCTAGTGCCGGTTTGAAGTTCCTGCAGTTTTCACTGTAAAACCGAGTTGGAGCTAATACCTCCCCATATATATGTATGGAGTGGAGTTTGCAACTTAAAAGAAATTTTGTGTTCCCAACAAGCTAGGTGAAGGACGGCTTTCACACACATTTATCTCTCTGAACAGAGCATGTGGAGAGACGTTCGTTCATCTAGCACAAAGGAACGGGTTGCAGGAGAAACTTTTACTCTGGTTTCCCAGTCTGTTTCCTAGTGCCGGTTTGAATTTCCTGCAGTTTTCACTGTAAAATCGAGTTTGAGCTAGTACCTACCCATATATATGTATGGAGTTGAGTTTGCAGCTGAAAAGAAACTTTGTGTTCCCAACAAGCTAGGTGAAGGACGGCTTTCACACACACTTATCTCTCAGAACTGAGCATGTGGAGAGACGTTCGTTCATCTAGCAAAAAGAGAAAGGGTTGCAGGAGAAACTTTTACCCTGGTTTCTCAGTCTGTTTCCTAGTGCCGGTTTGAAGTTCCTGCAGTTTTCACTGTAAAACCGAGTTGGAGCTAGTACCTCCCCATATATATGTATGGATTGGAGTTTGCAACTGAAAAGAAACTTTGTGTTCCCAACAAGCTAGGTGAAGGACGGCTTTCACACACACTTATCTCTCAGAAATGAGCATGTGGAGAGACGTTCGTTCATCTACCACAAAGGGAACGGGTTGCAGGAGAAACTTTTACTCTGGTTTCTCAGTCTGTTTCCTAGTGCCGGTTTGAAGTTCCTGCAGTTTTCACTGTAAAACCGAGTTGGAGCTAGTACCTCCCCATATATATGTATGGAGTGGAGTTTGCTACTGAAAAGAAACTTTGTGTTCCCAACAAGCTAGCTGAAGGACGGCTTTCACACACACTTATCTCTCAGAACTGAGCATGTGGAGAGACGTTCGTTCATCTAGCACAAAGGGAACGGGTTGCAGGAGAAACTGTTACTCTGGTTTCTCAGTCTGTTTCCTAGTGCCGGTTTGAAGTTCCTGCAGTTTTCACTGTAAAACCGAGTTGGAGCTAGTACCTCCTCATATATATGTATAGAGTGGAGTTTGCATATGAAAAGAAACTTTGTGTTCCCAACAAGCTAGGTGAAGGACGGCTTTCACACACACTTATCTCTCAGAACTGAGCATGTGGAGAGACTTTCGTTCATCTAGCACAAAGAGAAAGGGTTGCAGGAGAAACTTTTACTCTGGTTTCTCAGTCTGTTTCCTAGTGCCGGTTTGAAGTTCCTGCAGTTTTCACTGTAAAACCGAGTTGGAGCTAGTACCTCCCCATATATATGTATGGAGTGGAGTTTGCTACTGAAAAGAAACTTTGTGTTCCCAACAAGCTAGCTGAAGGACGGCTTTCACACACACTTATCTCTCAGAACTGAGCATTTGGAGAGACGTTCGTTCATCTAGCACAAAGGGAACGGGTTGCAGGAGAAAATGTTACTCTGGTTTCTCAGTCTGTTTCCTAGTGCCGGTTTGAAGTTCCTGCAGTTTTCACTGTAAAACCGAGTTGGAGCTTGTACCTCCCCATATATATGTATAGAGTGGAGTTTGCATATGAAAAGAAACTTTGTGTTCCCAACAAGCTAGGTGAAGGACGGCTTTCACACACACTTATCTCTCAGAACTGAGCATGTGGAGAGACTTTCGTTCATCTAGCACAAAGAGAAAGGGTTGCAGGAGAAACTTTTACTCTGGTTTCTCAGTCCATTTCCTAGTGCCGGTTTGAAGTTCCTGCAGTTTTCACTGTAAAACCGAGTTGGAGTTTGTACCTCCCCATATATATGTATGGAGTGGAGTTTGCAACTGAAAAGAAAATTTGTGTTCCCAACAAGCTAGGTGAAGGACGGCTTTTACACACACTTATCTCTCAGAACTGAGCATGAGGAGAGACGTTCGTTCATCTAGCACAAAGGGAACGGATTGCAGGAGAAACTTTTACTCTGGTTTCTCAGTCTGTTTCCTAGTGCCGGTTTGATGTTCCTGCAGTTTTCACTGTAAAACCGAGTTGGAGCTAGTACCTCCCCATATACATGTATGGAGTGGAGTTTGCAACTGAAAAGAAACTTTGTGTTCCCAACAAGCTAGATGAAGGACGGCTTTCACACACACTTATCTCTCAGAACTGAGCATGTGGAGAGACGTTCGTTCATCTAGCACAAAGGGAACGGGTTGCAGGAGAAACTTTTACTCTGGTTTCTTAGTCTGTTTCCTAGTGCCGGTTTGAAGTTCCTGCAGTTTTCACTGTAAAACCGAGTTGGAGCTAGTACCTCCCCATATATATGTATGGAGTGGGGTTTGCAACTGAAAAGAGACTTTGTGTTACTAACAAGCTAGGTGAAGGACGGCTTTCACACACACTTATCTCTCAGAACTGAGCTTGTGGAGAGACGTTCGTTCATATAGCACAAAGGGAACGAGTGGCAGGAGAATCTTTTACTCTGATTTCTCAGTCTGTTTCCTAGTGCCGGTTTGAAGTTCCTGCAGTTTTCACTGTAAAACCGAGTTGGAGCTAGTACCTCCCCATATATATGTATAGAGTGGAGTTTGCATATGAAAAAAAACTTTGTGTTCCCAACAAGCTAGTTGAAGGACGGCTTTCACACACACTTATCTCTCAGAACTGAGCATGTAGAGAGACGTTCGTTCATCTACCACAAAGGGAACGGGTTGCAGGAGAAACTTTTACTCTGGTTTCTCAGTCTGTTTCCTAGTGCCGGTTTGAAGTTCCTGCAGTTTTCACTGTAAAACAGAGTTGGAGCTAGTACCTCCCCATATATATGTATGGAGTGGAGTTTTCAACTCAAAATAAACTTTGTGTTCCCAACAAGCTAGGTGAAGGACGGCTTTCACACACACTTATCTCTCAGAACTGAGCATGTGGAGAGACGTTCGTTCATCTAGCACAAAGGGAACGGGATGCAGGAGAAACTTTTACTCTGGTTTCTCAGTCTGTTTCCTAGTGCCGGTTTGAAGTTCCTGCAGTTTTCACTGTAAAACCGAGTTGGAGCTAGTACCTCCCCATATATATGTATAGAGTGGAGTTTGCATATGAAAAGAAACTTTGTGTTCCCAACAAGCTAGGTGAAGTTCGGCTTTCACACACACTTATCTCTCAGAACTGAGCATGTGGAGAGACTTTCGTTCATCTAGCACAAAGAGAAAGGGTTGCAGGAGAAACTTTTACTCTGGTTTCTCAGTCCATTTCCTAGTGCCGGTTTGAAGTTCCTGCAGTTTTCACTGTAAAACCGAGTTGGAGTTAGTACCTCCCCATATATATGTATGGAGTGGAGTTTGCAACTGAAAAGAAAATTTGTGTTCCCAACAAGCTAGGTGAAGGACGGCTTTTACACACACTTATCTCTCAGAACTGAGTATGAGGAGAGACGTTCGTTCATCTAGCACAAAGGGAACGGGTTGCAGGAGAAACTTTTACTCTGGTTTCTCAGTTTGTTTCCTAGTGCCGGTTTGAAGTTCCTGCAGTTTTCACTGTAAAACCAGGTTGGAGCTAGTACCTCCCCATATATATGTATGGAGTGGGGTTTGCAACTGAAAAGAAACTTTGTGTTCCCAACAGGTTACGTGAAGGACGGCTTTCACACACACTTATTTCTCATAACTGAGCATGTGGAGAGACGTTCGTTCATCTAGCACAAAGGGAACGGATTGCAGGAGAAACTTTTACTCTGGTTTCTCAGTCTGTTTCCTAGTGCCGGTTTGATGTTCCTGCAGTTTTCACTGTAAAACCGAGTTGGAGCTAGTACCTCCCCATATACATGTATGGAGTGGAGTTTGCAACTGAAAAGAAACTTTGTGTTCCCAACAAGCTAGATGAAGGACGGCTTTCACACACACTTATCTCTCAGAACTGAGCATGTGGAGTGACGTTCGTTCATCTAGCACAAAGGGAACGGTTTGCAGGAGAAACTTTTACTCTGGTTTCTTAGTCTGTTTCCTAGTGCCGGTTTGAAGTTCCTGCAGTTTTCACTTTAAACCGAGTTGGAGCTAGTACCTCCCCATATATATGTATGGAGTGGGGTTTGCAACTGAAAAGAGACTTTGTGTTCCTAACAAGCTAGGTGAAGGGCGGCTTTCACACACACTTATGTCTCAGAACTGAGCTTGTGGAGAGACGTTCGTTCATATAGCACAAAGGGAACGGGTGGCAGGCGAAACTTTTACTCTGGTTTCTCAGTCTGTTTTCTAGTGCCGGTTTGAAGTTCCTGCAGTTTTCACTGTAAAACCGAGTTGGAGCTAGTACCTCCCCATATATATGTATAGAGTGGAATTTGCATATGAAAAGAAACTTTGTGTTCCCAACAAGCTAGTTGAAGGACGGCTTTCACACACACTTATCTCTCAGAACTGAGCATGTAGAGAGACGTTCGTTCATCTACCACAAAGGGAACGGGTTGCAGGAGAAACTTTTACTCTGGTTTCTCAGTCTGTTTCCTAGTGCCGGTTTGAAGTTCCTGCAGTTTTCACTGTAAAACCGAGTTGGAGCTAGTACCTCCCCATATATATGTATGCAGGGGAGTTTGCAACTGAAAAGAAACTTTGTGTTCCCAACAAGCTAGGTGAAGGACGGCTTTCACACACACTTATCTCTCAGAACTGAGCATGTGTAGAGACGTTCGTTCATCTAGCAAAAAGGGAACGGGTTGCAGGAGAAACTTTAACTCTGGTGTCTCAGTCTGTTTCCTAGTGCCGGTTTGAAGTTCCTGCAGTTTTCACTGTAAAGCCGAGTTTGAGCTAGTACATCCCCATATATATGTATGGAGTGGAGTTTGCAGCTGAAAAGAAACTTTGTGTTCCCAACAAGCTAGGTGAAGGACGGCTTTCACACACACTTATCTCTCAGAACTGAGCATGTGGAGAGACGGTCGTTCATATAGCACAAAGGGAACGGGTTGCAGGAGAAACTTTTACTCTGGTTTCTCAGTCTGTTTCCTAGTGCCGGTTTGAAGTTCCTGCAGTTTTCACTGTAAAACAGAGTTGGAGCTAGTACATCCCCATATATATGTATAGAGGGGAGTTTGCATATGAAAAGAAACTTTGTGTTCCCAACAAGCTAGGTGAAGGACGGCTTTCACACACACTTATCTCTCAGAAATGAGCATGTGGAGAGACGTTCATTCATCTACCACAAAGGGAACGGGTTGCAGGAGAAACTTTTTCTCTGGTTTCTCAGTCTGTGTCCTAGTGCCGGTTTGAAGTTCCTGCAGTTTTCACTGTAAAACCGAGTTGGAGCTAGTACCTCCCCATATATATGTATGGAGTGGAGTTTGCAACTGAAAAGAAACTTTGTGTTCCCAACAAGCTAGGTGAAGGACGGCTTTCACACACACTTATCTCTCAGAACTGAGCATGTGGAGAGACGTTCGTTCATCTAGCACAAGGGGAACGGGTTGCAGGAGAAACTGTTACTCTGGTTTCTCAGTCTGTTTCCTAGTGCCGGTTTGAAGTTCCTGCAGTTTTCACTGTAAAACAGAGTTGGAGCTAGTACCTCCCCATATATATGTACGGAGTGGAGTTTGCAACTGAAAAGAAACTTTGTGTTCCCAACAAGCTAGGTGAAGGACGGCTTTCACACACACTTATCTCTCAGAACTGAGCATGTGGAGAGACGTTCGTTTGTCTGGCACAAAGGGAAAGGGTTGCAGGAGAAACTTTTACTCTGGTTTCTCAGTATGTTTCCGAGTGCCGGTTTGAAATTCCTGCAGTTTTCACTGTAAAACCGAGTTGGAGCTAGTACCTCCCCATATATATGTATGGAGTGGAGTTTGCAACTGAAAAGAAACTTTGTGTTCCCAACAAGCTAGGTGAAGTACGGCTTTCACACACAATTATCTCTCAGAACTGAGCATGTGGAGAGACGTTCGTTCATCTAGCACAAAGGGAACGGGTTGCAGGAGAAACTTTTATTCTGGTGTCTCAGTCTGTTTCCTAGTGCCGGTTTGAAGTTCCTGCAGTTTTCACTGTAAAACCGAGTTGGAGCTAGTACCTCCCCATATATATGTATGGAGTGGAGTTTGCAACTTAAAAGAAATTTTGTGTTCCCAACAAGCTAGGTGAAGGACGGCTTTCACACACATTTATCTCTCTGAACAGAGCATGTGGAGAGACGTTCGTTCATCTAGCACAAAGGGAACGGGTTGCAGGAGAAACTTTTACTCTGGTTTCCCAGTCTGTTTCCTAGTGCCGGTTTGAATTTCCTGCAGTTTTCACTGTAAAATCGAGTTTGAGCTAGTACCTACCCATATATATGTATGGAGTGGAGTTTGCAGCTGAAAAGAAACTTTGTGTTCCCAACAAGCTAGGTGAAGGACGGCTTTCACACATACTTATCTCTCAGAATTGAGCATGTGGAGAGACGTTCGTTCATCTAGCAAAAAGAGAAAGGGTTGCAGGAGAAACTTTTACCCTGGTTTCTCAGTCTGTTTCCTAGTGCCGGTTTGAAGTTCCTGCAGTTTTCACTGTAAAACCGAGTTGGAGCTAGTACCTCCCCATATATATGTATGGAGTGGAGTTTGCAACTGAAAAGAAACTTTGTGTTCCCAACAAGCTAGATGAAGGACGGCTTTCACACACACTTATCTCTCAGAACTGAGCATGTGGAGTGACGTTCGTTCATCTAGCACAAAGGGAACGGTTTGCAGGAGAAACTTTTACTCTGGTTTCTTAGTCTGTTTCCTAGTGCCGGTTTGAAGTTCCTGCAGTTTTCACTTTAAACCGAGTTGGAGCTAGTACCTCCCCATATATATGTATGGAGTGGGGTTTGCAACTGAAAAGAGACTTTGTGTTCCTAACAAGCTAGGTGAAGGGCGGCTTTCACACACACTTATGTCTCAGAACTGAGCTTGTGGAGAGACGTTCGTTCATATAGCACAAAGGGAACGGGTGGCAGGAGAAACTTTTACTCTGGTTTCTCAGTCTGTTTTCTAGTGCCGGTTTGAAGTTCCTGCAGTTTTCACTGTAAAACCGAGTTGGAGCTAGTACCTCCCCATATATATGTATAGAGTGGAATTTGCATATGAAAAGAAACTTTGTGTTCCCAACAAGCTAGTTGAAGGACGGCTTTCACACACACTTATCTCTCAGAACTGAGCATGTAGAGAGACGTTCGTTCATCTACCACAAAGGGAACGGGTTGCAGGAGAAACTTTTACTCTGGTTTCTCAGTCTGTTTCCTAGTGCCGGTTTGAAGTTCCTGCAGTTTTCACTGTAAAACCGAGTTGGAGCTAGTACCTCCCCATATATATGTATGCAGGGGAGTTTGCAACTGAAAAGAAACTTTGTGTTCCCAACAAGCTAGGTGAAGGACGGCTTTCACACACACTTATCTCTCAGAACTGAGCATGTGTAGAGACGTTCGTTCATCTAGCAAAAAGGGAACGGGTTGCAGGAGAAACTTTAACTCTGGTGTCTCAGTCTGTTTCCTAGTGCCGGTTTGAAGTTCCTGCAGTTTTCACTGTAAAGCCGAGTTTGAGCTAGTACATCCCCATATATATGTATGGAGTGGAGTTTGCAGCTGAAAAGAAACTTTGTGTTCCCAACAAGCTAGGTGAAGGACGGCTTTCACACACACTTATCTCTCAGAACTGAGCATGTGGAGAGACGGTCGTTCATATAGCACAAAGGGAACGGGTTGCAGGAGAAACTTTTACTCTGGTTTCTCAGTCTGTTTCCTAGTGCCGGTTTGAAGTTCCTGCAGTTTTCACTGTAAAACAGAGTTGGAGCTAGTACATCCCCATATATATGTATAGAGGGGAGTTTGCATATGAAAAGAAACTTTGTGTTCCCAACAAGCTAGGTGAAGGACGGCTTTCACACACACTTATCTCTCAGAAATGAGCATGTGGAGAGACGTTCATTCATCTACCACAAAGGGAACGGGTTGCAGGAGAAACTTTTTCTCTGGTTTCTCAGTCTGTGTCCTAGTGCCGGTTTGAAGTTCCTGCAGTTTTCACTGTAAAACCGAGTTGGAGCTAGTACATCCCCATATATATGTATGGAGTGGAGTTTGCAACTGAAAAGAAACTTTGTGTTCCCAACAAGCTAGGTGAAGGACGGCTTTCACACACACTTATCTCTCAGAACTGAGCATGTGGAGAGACGTTCGTTCATCTAGCACAAGGGGAACGGGTTGCAGGAGAAACTGTTACTCTGGTTTCTCAGTCTGTTTCCTAGTGCCGGTTTGAAGTTCCTGCAGTTTTCACTGTAAAACAGAGTTGGAGCTAGTACCTCCCCATATATATGTACGGAGTGGAGTTTGCAACTGAAAAGAAACTTTGTGTTCCCAACAAGCTAGGTGAAGGACGGCTTTCACACACACTTATCTCTCAGAACTGAGCATGTGGAGAGACGTTCGTTTGTCTGGCACAAAGGGAAAGGGTTGCAGGAGAAACTTTTACTCTGGTTTCTCAGTATGTTTCCGAGTGCCGGTTTGAAATTCCTGCAGTTTTCACTGTAAAACCGAGTTGGAGCTAGTACCTCCCCATATATATGTATGGAGTGGAGTTTGCAACTGAAAAGAAACTTTGTGTTCCCAACAAGCTAGGTGAAGTACGGCTTTCACACACAATTATCTCTCAGAACTGAGCATGTGGAGAGACGTTCGTTCATCTAGCACAAAGGGAACGGGTTGCAGGAGAAACTTTTATTCTGGTGTCTCAGTCTGTTTCCTAGTGCCGGTTTGAAGTTCCTGCAGTTTTCACTGTAAAACCGAGTTGGAGCTAGTACCTCCCCATATATATGTATGGAGTGGAGTTTGCAACTTAAAAGAAATTTTGTGTTCCCAACAAGCTAGGTGAAGGACGGCTTTCACACACATTTATCTCTCTGAACAGAGCATGTGGAGAGACGTTCGTTCATCTAGCACAAAGGGAACGGGTTGCAGGAGAAACTTTTACTCTGGTTTCCCAGTCTGTTTCCTAGTGCCGGTTTGAATTTCCTGCAGTTTTCACTGTAAAATCGAGTTTGAGCTAGTACCTACCCATATATATGTATGGAGTGGAGTTTGCAGCTGAAAAGAAACTTTGTGTTCCCAACAAGCTAGGTGAAGGACGGCTTTCACACATACTTATCTCTCAGAATTGAGCATGTGGAGAGACGTTCGTTCATCTAGCAAAAAGAGAAAGGGTTGCAGGAGAAACTTTTACCCTGGTTTCTCAGTCTGTTTCCTAGTGCCGGTTTGAAGTTCCTGCAGTTTTCACTGTAAAACCGAGTTGGAGCTAGTACCTCCCCATATATATGTATGGAGTGGAGTTTGCAACTGAAAAGAAACTTTGTGTTCCCAACAAGCTAGGTGAAGTACGGCTTTCACACACAATTATCTCTCAGAACTGAGCATGTGGAGAGACGTTCGTTCATCTAGCACAAAGGGAACGGGTTGCAGGAGAAACTTTTATTCTGGTGTCTCAGTCTGTTTCCTAGTGCCGGTTTGAAGTTCCTGCAGTTTTCACTGTAAAACCGAGTTGGAGCTAGTACCTCCCCATATATATGTATGGAGTGGAGTTTGCAACTTAAAAGAAATTTTGTGTTCCCAACAAGCTAGGTGAAGGACGGCTTTCACACACATTTATCTCTCTGAACAGAGCATGTGGAGAGACGTTCGTTCATCTAGCACAAAGGGAACGGGTTGCAGGAGAAACTTTTACTCTGGTTTCCCAGTCTGTTTCCTAGTGCCGGTTTGAATTTCCTGCAGTTTTCACTGTAAAATCGAGTTTGAGCTACTACCTACCCATATATATGTATGGAGTGGAGTTTGCAGCTGAAAAGAAACTTTGTGTTCCCAACAAGCTAGGTGAAGGACGGCTTTCACACATACTTATCTCTCAGAATTGAGCATGTGGAGAGACGTTCGTTCATCTAGCAAAAAGAGAAAGGGTTGCAGGAGAAACTTTTACCCTGGTTTCTCAGTCTGTTTCCTAGTGCCGGTTTGAAGTTCCTGCAGTTTTCACTGTAAAACCGAGTTGGAGCTAGTACCTCCCCATATATATGTATGGAGTGGAGTTTGCAACTGAAAAGAAACTTTGTGTTCCCAACAAGCTAGATGAAGGACGGCTTTCACACACACTTATCTCTCAGAACTGAGCATGTGGAGTGACGTTCGTTCATCTAGCACAAAGGGAACGGTTTGCAGGAGAAACTTTTACTCTGGTTTCTTAGTCTGTTTCCTAGTGCCGGTTTGAAGTTCCTGCAGTTTTCACTTTAAACCGAGTTGGAGCTAGTACCTCCCCATATATATGTATGGAGTGGGGTTTGCAACTGAAAAGAGACTTTGTGTTCCTAACAAGCTAGGTGAAGGGCGGCTTTCACACACACTTATGTCTCAGAACTGAGCTTGTGGAGAGACGTTCGTTCATATAGCACAAAGGGAACGGGTTGCAGGAGAAACATTTACTCTGGTTTCCCAGTCTGTTTCCTAGTGCCGGTTTGAATTTCCTGCAGTTTTCACTGTAAAATCGAGTTTGAGCTAGTACCTACCCATATATATGTATGGAGTGGAGTTTGCAGCTGAAAAGAAACTTTGTGTTCCCAACAAGCTAGGTGAAGGACGGCTTTCACACATACTTATCTCTCAGAATTGAGCATGTGGAGAGACGTTCGTTCATCTAGCAAAAAGAGAAAGGGTTGCAGGAGAAACTTTTACCCTGGTTTCTCAGTCTGTTTCCTAGTGCCGGTTTGAAGTTCCTGCAGTTTTCACTGTAAAACCGAGTTGGAGCTAGTACCTCCCCATATATATGTATGGAGTGGAGTTTGCAACTGAAAAGAAACTTTGTGTTCCCAACAAGCTAGGTGAAGGACGGCTTTCACACACACTTATCTGTCCGAACTGAGCTTGTGGAGAGATGTTCGTTCATATAGCACAAAGGGAACGGGTTGCAGGAGAAACATTTACTCTGGTTTCTCAGTCTGTTTCCTAGTGCCGGTTTGAAGTTCCTGCAGTATTCACTGTAAAACAGAGTTGGAGCTAGTACCTCCCCATATATATGTATTGAGTGGAGTTTGCAACTGAAAAGAAACTTTGTGTTCCAAACAAGCTAGGTGAAGGACGGCTTTCACACACACTTATCTCTCAGAACTGAGCATGTGGAGAGACGTTCGTTCATCTAGCAAAAAGAGAAAGGGTTGCAGGAGAAACTTTTACCCTGGTTTCTCAGTCTGTTTCCTAGTGCCGGTTTGAAGTTCCTGCAGTTTTCACTGTAAAACCGAGTTGGAGCTAGTACCTCCCCATATATATGTATGGAGTGGAGTTTGCAACTGAAAAGAAACTTTGTGTTCCCAACAAGCTAGTTGAAGGACGGCTTTCACACACACTTATCTCTCCGAACTGAGCTTGTGGAGAGATGTTCGTTCATATAGCACAAAGGGAACGGGTTGCAGGAGAAACATTTACTCTGGTTTCTCAGTCTGTTTCCTAGTGCCGGTTTGAAGTTCCTGCAGTATTCACTGTAAAACAGAGTTGGAGCTAGTACCTCCCCATATATATGTATTGAGTGGAGTTTGCAACTGAAAAGAAACTTTGTGTTCCCAACAAGCTAGGTGAAGGACGGCTTTCACACACACTTATCTCTCAGAAATGAGCATGTGGAGAGACGTTCGTTCATCTACCACAAAGGGAACGGGTTGCAGGAGAAACTTTTACTCTGGTTTCTCAGTCTGTTTCCTAGTGCCGGTTTGAAGTTCCTGCAGTTTTCACTGTAAAACCGAGTTGGAGCTAGTACCTCCCCATATATATGTATAGAGTGGAGTTTGCATATGAAAAGAAACTTTGTGTTCCCAACAAGCTAGGTGAAGGACGGCTTTCACGCACACTTATCTCTCAGAACTGAGCATGTGGAGAGACTTTCGTTCATCTAGCACAAAGAGAAAGGGTTGCAGGAGAAACTTTTACTCTGGTTTCTCAGTCCATTTCCTAGTGCCGGTTTGAAGTTTCTGCAGTTTTCACTGTAAAATCGAGTTGGAGTTAGTACCTCCCCATATGTATGTATGGAGTGGAGTTTGCAACTGAAAAGAAAATTTTTGTTCCCAACAAGCTAGGTGAAGGACGGCTTTTACACACACTTATCTCTCAGAACTGAGCATGAGGAGAGACGTTCGTTCATCTAGCACAAAGGGAACGGGTTGCAGGAGAAACTTTTACTCTGGTTTCTCAGTCTGTTTCCTAGTGCCGGTTTGAAGTTCCTGCAGTTTTCACTGTAAAACCGGGTTGGAGCTAGTACCTCCCCATATATATGTATGGAGTGGGGTTTGCAACTGAAAAGAAACTTTGTGTTCCCAACAAGGTACGTGAAGGACGGCTTTCACACACACTTATTTCTCATAACTTTGCATGTGGAGAGACGTTCGTTCATCTAGCACAAAGGGAACGGATTGCAGGAGAAACTTTTACTCTGGTTTCTCAGTCTGTTTCCTAGTGCCGGTTTGATGTTCCTGCAGTTTTCACTGTAAAACCGAGTTGGAGCTAGTACCTCCCCATATATATGTATGGAGTGGAGTTTGCAACTGAAAAGAAACTTTGTGTTCCCAACAAGCTAGATGAAGGACGGCTTTCACACACACTTATCTCTCAGAACTGAGCATGTGGAGAGACGTTCGTTCATCTAGCACAAAGGGAACTGGTTGCAGGAGAAACTTTTACTCTGGTATCTTAGTCTGTTTCCTAGTGCCGGTTTGAAGTTCCTGCAGTTTTCACTTTAAACCGAGTTGGAGCTAGTACCTCCCCATATATATGTATGGAGTGGGGTTTGCAACTGAAAAGAGACTTTGTGTTCCTAACAAGCTAGGTGAAGGACGGCTTTCACACACACTTATCTCTCAGAACTGAGCTTGTGGAGAGACGTTCGTTCATATAGCACAAAGGGAACGAGTGGCAGGAGAATCTTTTACTCTGATTTCTCAGTCTGTTTCCTAGTGCCGGTTTGAAGTTCCTGCAGTTTTCACTGTAAAACCGAGTTGGAGCTAGTACCTCCCCATATATATGTATGGAGTGGAGTTTGCAACTGAAAAGAAACTTTGTGTTCCCAACAAGCTAGGTTAAGGACGGCTTTCACACACACTTATCTCTCAGAACTGAGCATGTGGAGAGACGTTCGTTCATCTAGCACAAAGAGAAAGGGTTGCAGGAGAAACTTTTACTCTGGTTTCTCAGTCTGTTTCCTAGTGCCGGTTAGAAGTTCCTGCAGTTTTCACTGTAAAACCGAGTTGGAGCTCGTACCTCCCCATATATATGTATGGAGTGGAGTTTGCAACTGAAAAGAAACTTTGTGTTCTCAACAAGCTAGGTGAAGGACGGCTTTCACACACACTTATCTCTCAGAAATGAGCACGTGGAGAGACGTTCGTTCATCTACCACAAAGGGAACGGGTTGCAGGAGAAACTTTAAATCTGGTGTCTCAGTCTGTTTCCTAGTGCCGGTTTGAAGTTCCTGCAGTTTTCACTGTAAAGCCGAGTTTGAGCTAGTACATCCCCATATATATGTATGGAGTGGAGTTTGCAGCTGAAAAGAAACTTTGTGTTCCCAACAAGCTAGGTGAAGGACGGCTTTCACACACACTTATCTCTCAGAACTGAGCATGTGGAGAGACGTTCGTTCATATAGCACAAAGGGAAAGGGTTGCAGGAGAAACTTTTACTCTGGTTTCTCAGTCTGTTTCCTAGTGCCGGTTTGAAGTTCCTGCAGTTTTCACTGTAAAACAGAGTTGGAGCTAGTACATCCCCATATATATGTATAGAGGGGAGTTTGCATATGAAAAGAAACTTTGTGTTCCCAACAAGCTAGGTGAAGGACGGCTTTCACACACACTTATCTCTCAGAAATGAGCATGTGGAGAGACTTTCATTCATCTACCACAAAGGGAACGGGTTGCAGGAGAAACTTTTACTCTGGTTTCTCAGTCTGTTTCCTAGTGCCGGTTTGAAGTTCCTGCAGTTTTCACTGTAAAACCGAGTTGGAGCTAGTACCTCCCCATATATATGTATGGAGTGGAGTTTGCAACTGAAAAGAAACTTTGTGTTCCCAACAAGCTAGGTGAAGGACGGCTTTCACACACACTTATCTCTCAGAACTGAGCATGTGGAGAGACGTTCGTTCATCTAGCACAAGGGGAACGGGTTGCAGGAGAAACTGTTACTCTGGATTCTCAGTCTGTTTCCTAGTGCCGGTTTGAAGTTCCTGCAGTTTTCACTGTAAAACAGAGTTGGAGCTAGTACCTCCCCATATATATGTACGGAGTGGAGTTTGCAACTGAAAAGAAACTTTGTGTTCCCAACAAGCTAGGTGAAGGACGGCTTTCACACACACTTATCTTTCAGAACTGAGCATGTGGAGAGACGTTCGTTTGTCTGGCACAAAGGGAAAGGGTTGCAGGAGAAACTTTTACTCTGGTTTCTCAGTATGTTTCCTAGTGCCGGATTGAAGTTCCTGCAGTTTTCACTGTAAAACCGAGTTGGAGCTAGTACCTCCCCATATATATGTATGGAGTGGAGTTTGCAACTGAAAAGAAACTTTGTGTTCCCAACAAGCTAGGCGAAGGATGGCTTTCACACACACTTATCTCTCAGAACTGAGCATGTGGAGAGACGTTCGTTCATCTAGCACAAAGGGAATGGGTTGCAGGAGAAACTTTTACTCTGGTGTCTCAGTCTGTTTCCTAGTGCCGGTTTGAAGTTCCTGCAGTTTTCACTGTAAAACAGAGTTGGAGCTAGTACCTCCCCATATATATGTATGGAGTGGAGTTTGCAACTGAAAAGAAATTTTGTGTTCCCAACAAGCTAGGTGAAGGACGGCTTTCACACACATTTATCTCTCTGAACAGAGCATGTGGAGAGACGTTCGTTCATCTAGCACAAAGGGAACGGGTTGCAGGAGAAACTTTTACTCTGGTTTCCCAGTCTGTTTCCTAGTGCCGGTTTGAATTTCCTGCAGTTTTCACTGTAAAATCGAGTTTGAGCTACTACCTACCCATATATATGTATGGAGTTGAGTTTGCAGCTGAAAAGAAACTTTGTGTTCCCAACAAGCTAGGTGAAGGACGGCTTTCACACACACTTATCTCTCAGAACTGAGCATGTGGAGAGACGTTCATTCATCTAGCAAAAAGAGAAAGGGTTGCAGGAGAAACTTTTACCCTGGTTTCTCAGTCTGTTTCCTAGTGCCGGTTTGAAGTTCCTGCAGTTTTCACTGTAAAACCGAGTTGGAGCTAGTACCTCCCCATATATATGTATGGAGTGGAGTTTGCAACTGAAAAGAAACTTTGTGTTCCCAACAAGCTAGGTGAAGGACGGCTTTCACACACACTTATCTCTCCGAACTGAGCTTGTGGAGAGATGTTCGTTCATATAGCACAAAGGGAACGGGTTGCAGGAGAAACATTTACTCTGGTTTCTCAGTCTGTTTCCTAGTGCCGGTTTGAAGTTCCTGCAGTATTCACTGTAAAACAGAGTTGGAGCTAGTACCTCCCCATATATATGTATGGAGTGGGGTTTGCAACTGAAAAGAAACTTTGTGTTCCCAACAAGCTAGGTGAAGGACGGCTTTCACACACACTTATCTCTCAGAAATGAGCATGTGGAGAGACGTTCGTTCATCTACCACAAAGGGAACGGGTTGCAGGAGAAACTTTTACTCTGGTTTCTCAGTCTGTTTCCTAGTGCCGGTTTGAAGTTCCTGCAGTTTTCACTGTAAAACCGAGTTGGAGCTAGTACCTCCCCATATATATGTATGGAGTGGAGTTTGCTACTGAAAAGAAACTTTGTGTTCCCAACAAGCTAGGTGAAGGACGGCTTTCACACACACTTATCTCTCAGAACTGAGCATGTGGAGAGACGTTCGTTCATCTAGCACAAAGGGAACGGGTTGCAGGAGAAACTTTTACTCTGGTTTCTCAGTCTGTTTCCTAGTGTCGGTTTGAAGTTCCTGCAGTTTTCACTGTAAAACCGAGTTGGAGCTAATACCTCCCCTTATATATGTATGGAGTGGAGTTTGCAACTGAAAAGAAACTTTGTGTTCCCAACAAGCTAGATGAAGGACGGCTTTCACACACACTTATCTCTCAGAACTGAGCATGTGGAGAGACGTTCGTTCATCTAGCACAAAGGGAACGTGTTGCAGGAGAAACTTTTACTCTGGTTTCTCAGTCTGTGTCCTAGTGCCGGTTTGAAGTTCCTGCAGTTATCACTGTAAAACCGAGTTGGAGCTAGTACCTAACCATATATATGTATGGAGTGGAGTTTGCAACTGAAAAGAAACTTTGTGTTCCCAACAAGCTAGGTGAAGGACGGCTTTCACACACACTTATCTCTCAGAACTGAGCATGTGGAGAGACGTTCGTTTGTCTAGCACAAAGGGAAAGGGTTGCAGGAGAAACATTTACTCTGGTTTCTCAGTCTGTTTCCTAGTGCCGGTTTGAAGTTCCTGCAGTTTTCACTGTAAAACCGAGTTGGAGGTAGTACCTCCCCATATATATGTATGGAGTGGAGTTTGCAAATGAAAAGAAACTTTGTGTTCCCAACAACTAGGTGAAGGACGGCTTTCACACACAATTATCTCTCAGAACTGAGCATGTGGAGAGACGTTCGTTCATCTAGCACAAAGGGAACGGGTTGCAGGAGAAACTTTTACTCTGGTGTTTCAGTCTGGTTCCTAGTGCCGGTTTGAAGTTCCTGCAGTTTTCACTGTAAAACCGAGTTGGTGCTTGTACCTCCCCATATATATGTATGGAGTGGAGTTTGCAATTGAAAAGAAACTTTGTGTTCCCAACAAGCTAGTATAAGGACGGCTTTCACACACACTTATCTCTGAGAACTGAGCATGTGGAGAGACGTTCGTTCATCTAGCACAAAGGGAACGGGTTGCAGTGGAAACTTTTACTCTGGTGTCTCAGTCTGTTTCCTAGTGCCGGTTTTAAGTTCCTTGTAGTTTTCACTGTAAAACCGAGTTGGAGCTAGTACCTCCCCATATATATGTATGGAGTGGAGTTTGCAAATGAAAAGAAACTTTGTGTTCCCAACAAGCTTGTATAAGGACGGCTTTCACACACACTTATCTCTCGGAAGAGAGCATGTGGAGAGACGTTCGTTCATCTAGCACAAAAGGAACGGGTTGCAGGAGAATCTTTTACTCTGGTTTCCCAGTCTGTTTCCTAGTGCCGGTTTGAAGTTCCTGCAGTTTTCACTGTAAAACCGAGTTGGAGCTAGTACCTCCCCATATATATGTATGGAGTGGAGTTTGCAACTGAAAAGAAACTTTGTGTTCCCAACAATCTAGGTGAAGGACGGCTTTCACACACACTTATCTCTCAGAAATGAGCACGTGGAGAGACGTTCGTTCATCTACCACAAAGGGAACGGGTTGCAGGAGAAACTTTAAATCTGGTGTCTCAGTCTGTTTCCTAGTGCCGGTTTGAAGTTCCTGCAGTTTTCACTGTAAAGCCGAGTTTGAGCTAGTACATCCCCATATATATGTATGGAGTGGAGTTTGCAGCTGAAAAGAAACTTTGTGTTCCCAACAAGCTAGGTGAAGGACGGCTTTCACACACACTTATCTCTCAGAACTGAGCATGTGGAGAGACGTTCGTTCATATAGCACAAAGGGAAAGGGTTGCAGGAGAAACTTTTACTCTGGTTTCTCAGTCTGTTTCCTAGTGCCGGTTTGAAGTTCCTGCAGTTTTCACTGTAAAACAGAGTTGGAGCTAGTACATCCCCATATATATGTATAGAGGGGAGTTTGCATATGAAAAGAAACTTTGTGTTCCCAACAAGCTAGGTGAAGGACGGCTTTCACACACACTTATCTCTCAGAAATGAGCATGTGGAGAGACGTTCATTCATCTACCACAAAGGGAACGGGTTGCAGGAGAAACTTTTACTCTGGTTTCTCAGTCTGTTTCCTAGTGCCGGTTTGAAGTTCCTGCAGTTTTCACTGTAAAACCGAGTTGGAGCTAGTACCTCCCCATATATATGTATGGAGTGGAGTTTGCAACTGAAAAGAAACTTTGTGTTCCCAACAAGCTAGGTGAAGGACGGCTTTCACACACAATTATCTCTCAGAACTGAGCATGTGGAGAGACGTTCGTTCATCTAGCACAAGGGGAACGGGTTGCAGGAGAAACTGTTACTCTGGTTTCTCAGTCTGTTTCCTAGTGCCGGTTTGAAGTTCCTGCAGTTTTCACTGTAAAACAGAGTTGGAGCTAGTACCTCCCCATATATATGTACGGAGTGGAGTTTGCAACTGAAAAGAAACTTTGTGTTCCCAACAAGCTAGGTGAAGGACGGCTTTCACACACACTTATCTTTCAGAACTGAGCATGTGGAGAGACGTTCGTTTGTCTGGCACAAAGGGAAAGGGTTGCAGGAGAAACTTTTACTCTGGTTTCTCAGTATGTTTCCTAGTGCCGGATTGAAGTTCCTGCAGTTTTCACTGTAAAACCGAGTTGGAGCTAGTACCTCCCCATATATATGTATGGAGTGGAGTTTGCAACTGAAAAGAAACTTTGTGTTCCCAACAAGCTAGGCGAAGGATGGCTTTCACACACACTTATCTCTCAGAACTGAGCATGTGGAGAGACGTTCGTTCATCTAGCACAAAGGGAATGGGTTGCAGGAGAAACTTTTACTCTGGTGTCTCAGTCTGTTTCCTAGTGCCGGTTTGAAGTTCCTGCAGTTTTCACTGTAAAACCGAGTTGGAGCTAGTACCTCCCCATATATATGTATGGAGTGGAGATTGCAACTGAAAAGAAATTTTGTGTTCCCAACAAGCTAGGTGAAGGACGGCTTTCACACACATTTATCTCTCTGAACAGAGCATGTGGAGAGACGTTCGTTCATCTAGCACAAAGGGAACGGGTTGCAGGAGAAACTTTTACTCTGGTTTCCCAGTCTGTTTCCTAGTGCCGGTTTGAATTTCCTGCAGTTTTCACTGTAAAATCGAGTTTGAGCTACTACCTACCCATATATATGTATGGAGTGGAGTTTGCAGCTGAAAAGAAACTTTGTGTTCCCAACAAGCTAGGTGAAGGACGGCTTTCACACACACTTATCTCTCAGAACTGAGCATGTGGAGAGACGTTCGTTCATCTAGCAAAAAGAGAAAGGGTTGCAGGAGAAACTTTTACCCTGGTTTCTCAGTCTGTTTCCTAGTGCCGGTTTGAAGTTCCTGCAGTTTTCACTGTAAAACCGAGTTGGAGCTAGTACCTCCCCATATATATGTATGGAGTGGAGTTTGCAACTGAAAAGAAACTTTGTGTTCCCAACAAGCTAGGTGAAGGACGGCTTTCACACACACTTATCTCTCCGAACTGAGCTTGTGGAGAGATGTTCGTTCATATAGCACAAAGGGAACGGGTTGCAGGAGAAACATTTACTCTGGTTTCTCAGTCTGTTTCCTAGTGCCGGTTTGAAGTTCCTGCAGTATTCACTGTAATACAGAGTTGGAGCTAGTACCTCCCCATATATATGTATGGAGTGGGGTTTGCAACTGAAAAGAAACTTTGTGTTCCCAACAAGCTAGGTGAAGGACGGCTTTCACACACACTTATCTCTCAGAAATGAGCATGTGGAGAGACGTTCGTTCATCTACCACAAAGGGAACGGGTTGCAGGAGAAACTTTTACTCTGGTTTCTCAGTCTGTTTCCTAGTGCCGGTTTGAAGTTCCTGCAGTTTTCACTGTAAAACCGAGTTGGAGCTAGTACCTCCCCATATATATGTATGGAGTGGAGTTTGCAACTGAAAAGAAACTTTGTGTTCCCAACAAGCTAGGTGAAGGACGGCTTTCACACACACTTATCTCTCAGAACTGAGCATGTGGAGAGACGTTCGTTCATCTAGCACAAAGGGAACGGGTTGCAGGAGAAACTGTTACTCTGGTTTCTCAGTCTGTTTCCTAGTGCCGGTTTGAAGTTCCTGCAGTTTTCACTGTAAAACCGAGTTGGAGCTAGTACCTCCCCATATATATGTATGGAGTGGAGTTTGCAACTGAAAAGAAACTTTGTGTTCCCAACAAGCTAGGTGAAGGACGGCTTTCACACACACTTATCTCTCAGAACTGAGCATGTGGAGAGACGTTCGTTTGTCTGGCACAAAGGGAAAGGGTTGCAGGAGAAACTTTTACTGTGGTTTCTCAGTATGTTTCCTAGTGCCGGTTGGAAGTTCCTGCAGTTTTCACTGTAAAACCGAGTGGGAGCTAGTACCACCCCATATATATGTATGGAGTGGAGTTTGCAACTGAAAAGAAACTTTGTGTTCCCAACAAGCTAAGTGAAGATCGGCTTTCACACACACTTATCTCTCAGAACTGAGCATGTGGAGAGACGTTCGTTCATCTAGCACAAAGGGAACGGGTTGCAGGAGAAACTTTTACTCTGGTTTCTCAGTCTGTTTCCTAGTGTCGGTTTGAAGTTCCTGCAGTTTTCACTGTAAAACCGAGTTGGAGCTAATACCTCCCCTTATATATGTATGGAGTGGAGTTTGCAACTGAAAAGAAACTTTGTGTTCCCAACAAGCTAGATGAAGGACGGCTTTCACACACACTTATCTCTCAGAACTGAGCATGTGGAGAGACGTTCGTTCATCTAGCACAAAGGGAACGTGTTGCAGGAGAAACTTTTACTCTGGTTTCTCAGTCTGTGTCCTAGTGCCGGTTTGAAGTTCCTGCAGTTATCACTGTAAAACCGAGTTGGAGCTAGTACCTAACCATATATATGTATGGAGTGGAGTTTGCAACTGAAAAGAAACTTTGTGTTCCCAACAAGCTAGGTGAAGGACGGCTTTCACACACACTTATCTCTCAGAACTGAGCATGTGGAGAGACGTTCGTTTGTCTAGCACAAAGGGAAAGGGTTGCAGGAGAAACATTTACTCTGGTTTCTCAGTCTGTTTCCTAGTGCCGGTTTGAAGTTCCTGCAGTTTTCACTGTAAAACCGAGTTGGAGGTAGTACCTCCCCATATATATGTATGGAGTGGAGTTTGCAAATGAAAAGAAACTTTGTGTTCCCAACAACTAGGTGAAGGACGGCTTTCACACACAATTATCTCTCAGAACTGAGCATGTGGAGAGACGTTCGTTCATCTAGCACAAAGGGAACGGGTTGCAGGAGAAACTTTTACTCTGGTGTTTCAGTCTGGTTCCTAGTGCCGGTTTGAAGTTCCTGCAGTTTTCACTGTAAAACCGAGTTGGAGCTTGTACCTCCCCATATATATGTATGGAGTGGAGTTTGCAATTGAAAAGAAACTTTGTGTTCCCAACAAGCTAGTATAAGGACGGCTTTCACACACACTTATCTCTGAGAACTGAGCATGTGGAGAGACGTTCGTTCATCTAGCACAAAGGGAACGGGTTGCAGTGGAAACTTTTACTCTGGTGTCTCAGTCTGTTTCCTAGTGCCGGTTTTAAGTTCCTTGTAGTTTTCACTGTAAAACCGAGTTGGAGCTAGTACCTCCCCATATATATGTATGGAGTGGAGTTTGCAAATGAAAAGAAACTTTGTGTTCCCAACAAGCTTGTATAAGGACGGCTTTCACACACACTTATCTCTCGGAAGAGAGCATGTGGAGAGACGTTCGTTCATCTAGCACAAAAGGAACGGGTTGCAGGAGAATCTTTTACTCTGGATTCCCAGTCTGTTTCCTAGTGCCGGTTTGAAGTTCCTGCAGTTTTCACTGTAAAACCGAGTTGGAGCTAGTACCTCCCCATATATATGTATGGAGTGGAGTTTGCAACTGAAAAGAAACTTTGTGTTCCCAACAAGCTAGGTGAAGGACGGCTTTCACACACACTTATCTCTCAGAACTGAGCATGTGTAGAGACGTTCGTTCATCTAGCACAAAGGGAACGGGTTGCAGGAGAAACTTTTACTCTGGTTTCTCAGTCTGTTTCCTAGTGCCGGTTTGAATTTCCTGTAGTTTTCACTGTAAAAGCGAGTTGGAGCTAGTACCTCCCCATATATATGTATGGATTGGGGTTTGCAACTGAAAAGAAACTTTGTGTTCCCAACAATCTAGATGAAGGACGGCTTTCACACACACTTATCTCTCAGAACTGAGCATGTGGAGAGACGTTCGATCATCTAGCACAAAGAGAATGGGTTGCAGGAGAAACTTTTACTCTGGTGTCTCAGTCTGTTTCCTAGTGCCGGTTTGAAGTTCCTGCAGTTTTCACTGTAAAACCGAGTTGGAGCTAGTACCTCCCCATATATATGTATGGAGTGTAGTTTGCAACTTAAAAGGAACTTTGTGTTCCCAACAAGCTAGGTGAAGGACGGCTTTCACACACACTTATCTCTCAGTACTGAGCATGTGGAGAGACGTTCGTTCATCTAGCACAAAGGGAACGGGTTGGAAGAGAAACTGTTTCTCTGGTGTCTCAGTCTGTTTCCTAGTGCCGGTTTGAAGTTACTGCAGTTTTCACTGTAAAACCGAGTTGGAGCTAGTACCTCCCCATATATATGTATGGAGTGGAGTTTGCAACTGAAAAGAAATTTTGTGTTCCCAACAAGCTAGGTGAAGGACGGCTTTCACACACATTTATCTCTCTGAACAGAGCATGTGGAGAGACGTTCGTTCATCTAGCACAAAGAGAAAGGGTTGCAGGAGAAACTTATACCCTGGTTTCTCAGTCTGTTTCCTAGTGCCGGTTTGAAGTTCCTGCAGTTTTCACTGTAAAACCGAGTTGGAGCTAGTACCTCCCCATATATATGTATGGAATGGAGTTTGCAAATGAAAAGAAACTTTGTGTTCCCAACAAGCTAGGTGAAGGACGGCTTTCACACACACTTATCTCTCCGAACTGAGCTTGTGGAGAGATGTTCGTTCATATAGCACAAAGGGAACGGGTTGCAGGAGAAACATTTACTCTGGTTTCTCAGTCTGTTTCCTAGTGCCGGTTTGAAGTTCCTGCAGTATTCACTGTAAAACAGAGTTGGAGCTAGTACCTTCCCATATATATGTATTGAGTGGAGTTTGCATATGAAAAGAAACTTTGTGTTCCCAACAAGCTAGGTGAAGGACGGCTTTCACACACACTTATCTCTCAGAAATGAGCATGTGGAGAGACGTTCGTTCATCTACCACAAAGGGAACGGGTTGCAGGAGAAACTTTTACTCTGGTTTCTCAGTCTGTTTCCTAGTGCCGGTTTGATGATCCTGCAGTTTTCACTGTAAAACCGAGTTGCAGCTAGTACCTCCCCTTATATATGTATGGAGTGGAGTTTGCTACTGAAAAGAAACTTTGTGTTCCCAACAAGCTAGGTGAAGGACGGCTTTCACACACAATTATCTCTCAGAACTGAGCATGTGGAGAGACGTTCGTTCATCTAGCACAAAGGGAACGGGTTGCAGGAGAAACTTTTGCTCTGGTTTCTCAGTCTGTTTCCTAGTGCCGGTTTGAAGTTCCTGCAGTTTTCACTGTAAAACCGAGTTGGAGCTAGTACCTCCCCATATATATGTATGGAGTGGAGTTTGCAACTGAAAAGAAACTTTGTGTTCCCAACAAGCTAGGTGAAGGACGGCTTTCACACACACTTATCTCTCAGAACTGAGCATGTGGAGAGACGTTCGTTTGTCTGGCACAAAGGAAAGGGTTGCAGGATAAATTTTTACTGTGGTTTCTCAGTATGTTTCCTAGTGCCGGTTTGAAGTTCCTGCAGTTTTCACTGTAAAACCGAGTGGGAGCTAGTACCACCCCATATATATGTATGGAGTGAAGTTTGCAACTGAAAAGAAACTTTGTGTTCCCAACAAGCTAGGTGAAGGTCGGCTTTCACACACACTTATCTCTCAGAACTGAGCATGTGGAGAGACGTTCGTTCATCTAGCACAAAGGGAAAGGGTTGCAGGAGAAACTTTTACACTGGTTTCTCAGTCTGTTTCCTAGTGTCGGTTTGAAGTTCCTGCAGTTTTCACTGTAAAACCGAGTTGGAGCTAGTACCTCCCCTTATATATGTATGGAGTGGAGTTTTCAACTGAAAAGAAACTTTGTGTTCCCAACAAGCTAGGTGAAGGACGGCTTTCACACACACTTATCTCTCAGAACTGAGCATGTGGAGAGACGTTCCTTTGTCTAGCACAAAGGGAAAGGGTTGCAGGGGAAACATTTACTCTGGTTTCTCAGTCTGTTTCCTAGTGCCGGTTTGAAGTTCCTGCAGTTTTCACTGTAAAACCGAGTTGGAGCTAGTACCTCCCCATATATATGTATGGAGTGGAGTTTGCAACTGAAAAGAAACTTTGTGTTCCCAACAAGCTAGGTGAAGGACGGCTTTCACAAACAATTATCTCTCAGAACTGAGCATGTGGAGAGACGTTCGTTCATCTAGCACAAAGGGAACGGGTTGCAGGAGAAACTTTTACTCTGGTGTCTCAGTCTGTTTCCTAGTGCCGGTTTGAAGTTCCTGCAGTTTTCACTGTAAAACCGAGTTGGAGCTAGTACCTCCCCATATATATGTATGGAGTGGAGTTTGCATATGAAAAGAAACTTTGTGTTCCCAACAAGCTAGGTGAAGGACGGCTTTCACACACACTTATCTCTCAGAACTGAGCATGTGGAGAGACGTTCGTTCATCTAGCACAAAGGGAACGGGTTGCAGGAGAAACTGTTACTCTGGTTTCTCAGTCTGTTTCCTAGTGCCGGTTTGAAGTTCCTGCAGTTTTCACTGTAAAACCGAGTTGGAGCTAGTACCTCCCCATATATATGTATGGAGTGGAGTTTGCAACTGAAAAGAAACTTTGTGTTCCCAACAAGCTAGGGGAAGGACGGCTTTCACACACACTTATCTCTCAGAACTGAGCATGTGGAGAGACATTCGTTTGTCTGGCACAAAGGGAAAGGGTTGCAGGAGAAACTTTTACTGTGGTTTCTCAGTATGTTTCCTAGTGCCGGTTTGAAGTTCCTGCAGTTTTCACTGTAAAACCGAGTGGGAGCTAGTACCACTCCATATATATGTATGGAGTGGAGTTTGCAACTGAAAAGAAACTTTGTGTTCCCAACAAGCTAGGTGAAGGTCGGCTTTCACTCACACTTATCTCTCAGAACTGAGCATGTGGAGAGACGTTCGTTCATCTAGCACAAAGGGAACGGGTTGCAGGAGAAAGTTTTACTCTGGTTTCTCAGTCTGTTTCCTAGTGTCGGTTTGAAGTTCCTGCAGTTTTCACTGTAAAACCGAGTTGGAGCTAGTACCTCCCCTTATATATGTATGGAGTGGAGTTTGCAACTGAAAAGAAACTTTGTGTTCCCAACAAGCTAGGTGAAGGACGGCTTTCACACACACTTATCTCTCAGAACTGAGCATGTGGAGAGACGTTCGTTCATCTAGCACAAAGGGAACGTGTTGCAGGAGAAACTTTTACTCTGGTTTCTCAGTCTGTTTCCTAGTGCCGGTTTGAAGTTCCTGCAGTTTTCACTGTAAACCCGTGTTGGTGCTAGTACCTAACCATATATATCTATGGAGTGGAGTTTGCAACTGAAAAGAAACTTTGTGTTCCCAACAAGCTAGGTGAAGGACGGCTTTCACACACACTTATCTCTCAGAACTGAGCATGTGGAGAGACGTTCGTTTGTCTAGCACAAAGGAAAGGGTTGCAGGAGAAACATTTACTCTGGTTTCTCAGTCTGTTTCCTAGTGCCGGTTTGAAGTTCCTGCAGTTTTCACTGTAAAACCGAGTTGGAGCTAGTACCTCCAAATATATATGTATGGAGTGGGGTTTGCAACTGAAAAGAAACTTTGTGTTCCCAACAAGCTAGGTGAAGGACGGCTTTCACACACACTTATCTCTCAGAACTGAGCATGTGGAGAGACGTTCGTTCATCTAGCACAAAGGGAACGGGTTGGAGGAGAAACTTTTACTCTGGTTTCTCAGTCTGTTTCCTAGTGCCGGTTTGAAGTTCCTGCAGTTTTCACTGTAAAACCGAGTTGGAGCTATTACCTCCCCATATATATGTATGGAGTGGGGTTTGCAACTGAAAAGAAACTTTGTGTCCCAACAAGCTAGGTGAAGGATGGCCTTCACACACATTTATCTCTCCAACTGAGCATGTGGAGAGACTTTCGTTCATCTAGCACAAAGGGAACGGGTTGCAGGAGAAACTTTTACTCTGGATTCTCAGTGTGTTTCCTAATGCCGGTTTGAAGTTCCTGCAGTTTTCACTGTAAAACCGAGTTGGAGCTTGTACCTCCCCATATATATGTATGGAGTGGAGTTTGCAACTGAAAAGAGACTTTGTGTTCCCAACAAGCTAGGTGAAGGACGGCTTTCACACACACTTATCTCTCAGAACTGAGCATGTGGAGAGACGTTCGTTCATCTAGCACAAAGGGAACGGGTTGGAGGAGAAACTGTTACTCTGGTTTCTCAGTCTGTTTCCTAGTGCCGGTTTGAAGTTCCTGCAGTTTTCACTGTAAAACCGAGTTGGAGCTAGTACCTCCCCATATATATGTATGGAGTGGAGTTTGCAACTGAAAAGAAACTTCGTGTTCCCAACAAGCTAGGTGAAGGACGGCTTTCACACACACTTATCTCTCAGATCTGAGCATGTGGAGAGACGTTCGTTCATCTAACACAAAGGGAACGGGTTGCAGGAGAATCTTTTACTCTGGTTTCTCAGTATGTTTCCTAGTGCCGGTTTGAAGTCCCTGCAGTTTTCACTGTAAAACCGAGTTGGAGCTAGTACCTCCCCATATATATGTATGGAGTGGAATTTGCAACTTAAAAAAACTTCGTGTTTTCAATAAGCTAGGTGAAGGACGGCTTTCACACACACTTATCTCTCAGAACTGAGCATGTGGAGAGACGTTCGTTCATCTAGCACAAAGGGAACGGTTTGGAGGAGAAACTGTTACTCTGGTTTCTCAGTCTGTTTCCTAGTGCCGGTTTGAAGTTCCTGCAGTTTTCACTGTAAAACCGAGTTGGAGCTAGTACCTCCCCATATATATGTATGGAGTGGAATTTGCAACTTAAAAAAACTTCGTGTTTTCAATAAGCTAGGTGAAGGACGGCTTTCACACACACTTATCTCTCAGAACTGAGCATGTGGAGAGACGTTCGTTCATCTAGCACAAAGGGAACGGTTTGGAGGAGAAACTGTTACTCTGGTTTCTCAGTCTGTTTCCTAGTGCCGGTTTGAATTTCCTGCAGTTTTCACTGTAAACCCGAGTTGGAGCTAGTACCTCCCCATATATATGTATGGAGTGGAGTTTGCAACTGAAAAGAAACTTCGTGTTCCCAACAAGCTAGGTGAAGGACGGCTTTCACACACACTTATCTCTCAGATCTGAGCATGTGGAGAGACGTTCGTTCATCTAACACAAAGGGAACGGGTTGCAGGAGAATCTTTTACTCTGGTTTCTCAGTATGTTTCCTAGTGCCGGTTTGAAATCCCTGCAGTTTTCACTGTAAAACCGAGTTGGAGCTAGTACCTCCCCATATATATGTATGGAGTGGAGTTTGCAACTGAAAAGAATCTTTGTGTTCCCAACAAGCTAGGTGAAGGACGGCTTTCACACACAATTATCTCTCAGAACTTAGCATGTGAAGAGACTTTCGATTGTCTAGCACAAACGGAACGGGTTGCAGGAGAAACTTTTACTATGGTTTCACAGTCTGTTTTCTAGTGCCGGTTTGAAGTTCCTGCAGTTTTCACTGTAAAACCGAGTTGGAGCTAGTACCTCCCCATATATATGTATGGAGTGGAATTTGCAACTTAAAAAAACTTCGTGTTTTCAACAAGCTAGGTGAAGGACGGCTTTCACACACACTTATCTCTCAGAACTGAGCATGTGGAGAGACGTTCGTTCATCTAGCACAAAGGGAACGGGTTGGAGGAGAAACTTTTACTCTGGTTTCTCAGTCTGTTTCCTAGTGCCGGTTTGAAGTTCCTGCAGTTTTCACTGTAAAACCGATTTGGAGCTAGTACCTCCCCATATATATGTATGGAGTGGAGTTTGCAACTGAAAAGAAACTTTGTGTTCCCAACAAGCTAGGTGACGGACGGCTTTCACACACAATTATCTCTCAGAACTGAGCATGTGGAGAGACGTTCGTTCATCTAGCACAAAGGGAACGGGTTGCAGGAGAAACTTTTACTCTGGATTCTCAGTCTGTTTCCTAGTGCCGGTTTGAAGTTCCTGCAGTTTTCACTGTAAAACCGAGTTGGAGCTAGTACCTCCCCATATATATGTATGGAGTGGAGTTTGCAACTGAAAAGAAACTTCGTGTTCCCAACAAGCTAGGTGAAGGACGGCTTTCACACACACTTATCTCTCAGATCTGAGCATGTGGAGAGACGTTCGTTCATCTAACACAAAGGGAACGGGTTGCAGGAGAATCTTTTACTCTGGTTTCTCAGTATGTTTCCTAGTGCCGGTTTGAAGTCCCTGCAGTTTTCACTGTAAAACCGAGTTGGAGCTAGTACCTCCCCATATATATGTATGGAGTGGAATTTGCAACTTAAAAAAACTTCGTGTTTTCAATAAGCTAGGTGAAGGACGGCTTTCACACACACTTATCTCTCAGAACTGAGCATGTGGAGAGACGTTCGTTCATCTAGCACAAAGGGAACGGTTTGGAGGAGAAACTGTTACTCTGGTTTCTCAGTCTGTTTCCTAGTGCCGGTTTGAAGTTCCTGCAGTTTTCACTGTAAAACCGAGTTGGAGCTAGTACCTCCCCATATATATGTATGGAGTGGAATTTGCAACTTAAAAAAACTTCGTGTTTTCAATAAGCTAGGTGAAGGACGGCTTTCACACACACTTATCTCTCAGAACTGAGCATGTGGAGAGACGTTCGTTCATCTAGCACAAAGGGAACGGTTTGGAGGAGAAACTGTTACTCTGGTTTCTCAGTCTGTTTCCTAGTGCCGGTTTGAATTTCCTGCAGTTTTCACTGTAAACCCGAGTTGGAGCTAGTACCTCCCCATATATATGTATGGAGTGGAGTTTGCAACTGAAAAGAAACTTCGTGTTCCCAACAAGCTAGGTGAAGGACGGCTTTCACACACACTTATCTCTCAGATCTGAGCATGTGGAGAGACGTTCGTTCATCTAACACAAAGGGAACGGGTTGCAGGAGAATCTTTTACTCTGGTTTCTCAGTATGTTTCCTAGTGCCGGTTTGAAATCCCTGCAGTTTTCACTGTAAAACCGAGTTGGAGCTAGTACCTCCCCATATATATGTATGGAGTGGAGTTTGCAACTGAAAAGAATCTTTGTGTTCCCAACAAGCTAGGTGAAGGACGGCTTTCACACACAATTATCTCTCAGAACTTAGCATGTGAAGAGACTTTCGATTGTCTAGCACAAACGGAACGGGTTGCAGGAGAAACTTTTACTATGGTTTCACAGTCTGTTTTCTAGTGCCGGTTTGAAGTTCCTGCAGTTTTCACTGTAAAACCGAGTTGGAGCTAGTACCTCCCCATATATATGTATGGAGTGGAATTTGCAACTTAAAAAAACTTCGTGTTTTCAACAAGCTAGGTGAAGGACGGCTTTCACACACACTTATCTCTCAGAACTGAGCATGTGGAGAGACGTTCGTTCATCTAGCACAAAGGGAACGGGTTGGAGGAGAAACTTTTACTCTGGTTTCTCAGTCTGTTTCCTAGTGCCGGTTTGAAGTTCCTGCAGTTTTCACTGTAAAACCGATTTGGAGCTAGTACCTCCCCATATATATGTATGGAGTGGAGTTTGCAACTGAAAAGAAACTTTGTGTTCCCAACAAGCTAGGTGACGGACGGCTTTCACACACAATTATCTCTCAGAACTGAGCATGTGGAGAGACGTTCGTTCATCTAGCACAAAGGGAACGGGTTGCAGGAGAAACTTTTACTCTGGATTCTCAGTCTGTTTCCTAGTGCCGGTTTGAAGTTCCTGCAGTTTTCACTGTAAAACCGAGTTGGAGCTAGTACCTCCCCATATATATGTATGAAGTGGAGTTTGCAACTGAAAAGAAACTTTGTGTTCCCAACAAGCTAGGTGAAGGACGGTTTTCACACACACTTATCAGTCAAAACTGAGCATGTGGAGAGACATTCGTTCATCTAGCACAAAGGGAACGGGTTGCAGGAGAAACTTTTACTCTGGTTTCTCAGTCTGTTTCCTAGTGCCGGTTTGAAGTTCCTGCAGTTTTCACTGTAAAACCGAGTTGGAGCTAGTACCTCCCCATATATATGTATGGAGTGGAGTTTGCAATTGAAAAGAAACTTTGTGTTCCCAACAAGCTAGTATAAGGACGGCTTTCACACACACTTATCTCTCAGAACTGAGCATTTGGAGAGACGTTCGTTTGTCTAACACAAAGGGAAAGGGTTGCAGGAGAAACTTTTACTCTGGTGTCTCAGTCTGTTTCCTAGTGCCGGTTTGAAGTTCCTGCAGTTTTCACTGTAAAACCGAGTTGGATCTAGTACCTCCCCTTATATATGTATGGAGTGGAGTTTGCAACTTAAAAAAACTTTGTGTTCCCTACAAGCTAGGTGAAGGACGGCTTTCACACACACTTATCTCTCAGAACTGAGCATGTGGAGAGACGTTCGTTCATCTAGCACAAAGGGAACGGGTTGCAGGAGAAACTTTTACTCTGGATTCTCAGTCTGTTTCCTAGTGCCGGTTTGAATTTCCTGCAGTTTTCACTGTAAATCCGAGTTGGAGCTAGTACCTCCCCATATATATGTATGGAGTGGAGTTTGCAACTGAAAAGAGACTTTGTGTTCCCAACAAGTTATGTGAAGGACGACTTTCACACACAATTATCGCTCAGAACTGAGCATGTGGAGAGACGTTCGTTCATCTAGCACAAAGGGAACGGGTTGCAGGAGAAACTTTTACTCTGGTTTCTCAGTCTGTTTCCTAGTGCCGGTTTGAAGTTCCTGCAGTTTTCACTGTAAAACCGAGTTGGAGCTAGTACCTCCCAATATATATGTATGGAGTGGAGTTTGCAACTGAAAAGAAACTTTGTGTTCCCAACAAGCTAGGTTAAGGTTGCTTTCACACACACTTATCTCACAGAACTGAGCATGTGGAGAGACATTCGTTCATTTAGCACAAATGGAACGGGTTGCAGGAGAAACTTTTCTCTGGTTTCTCAGTCTGTTTCCTAGTGCCGGTTTGAAGTTCCTGCAGTTTTCACTGTAAAACCGAGTTTGAGCTAGTACCTCCCCATATATATGTATGGAGTGGAGTTTGCAACTGTAAAGAAACTTTGTGTTCCCAACAAGCTAGTATAAGGACGGCTTTCACACACACTTATCTCTCAGAACTGAGCATTTGGAGAGACGTTTGTTTGTCTAGCACAAAGGGAAAGGGTTGCAGGGGAAACTTTTACTCTGGTTTCTCAGTCTGTTTATTAGTGCCGATTTGAAGTTCCTGCAGTTTTCACTGTAAAACCGAGTTGGAGCTAGTACCTCCCCATATATATGTATGGAGGGGAGTTTGCAACTAGAAGAAACTTTGTGTTCCCAACAAGCTAGGTGAAGGACGGCTTTCACACACAATTATCTCTCAGAACTGAGCATGTGGAGAGACATTCGTTCATCTAGAACAAAGGGAACTGTTTGCAGGATAAACTTTTACTCTGGTTTCTCAGTCTGTTTCCTAGTGCCGGTTTGAATTTCCTGCAGTTTTCACTGTAAAACCGAGTTGGAGCTAGTACCTCCCCATATATATGTATGGAGTGGAGTTTGCAACTGAAAAGAAACTTTGTGTTCCCAACAAGCTGGGTGAAGGAAGGCTTTCACACACACTTATCTCTCAGAACTGAGCATGTGGAGAGACGTTCGTTCATCTAGATCAAAGGGAACGGTTTGCAGGAGAAACTTTTACTCTGGTTTCTCAGTCTGTTTCCTAGTGCCGGTTTGAAGTTCCTGCAGTTTTCACTGTAAACCGAGTTGGAGCTAGTACATCCCTATATATATGTATGGAGGGGAGTTTGCAACTGAAAAGAAACTTTGTGTTCCCAACAAGCTAGGTGAAGGACGGCTTTCACACACACTTATCTCTCAGAACAGAGCATGTGGAGAGACGTTCGTTCATCTAGCACAAAGGGAACGGGTTGCAGGGGAAACTTTTACTCTGGTTTCTCAGTCTGTTTCCTAGTGTCGGTTTGAATTTCCTGCAGTTTTCACTGTAAAACCGAGTTGGAGCTAGTACCTCCCTATATATATGTATGGAGTGGAGTTTGCAACTGAAAAGATACTTTGTGTTCCCAACAAGCTAGGTGAAGGACGGCTTTCACACACACTTAACTCTCAGAACTGAGCATGTGGAGAGACGTTCGTTCATCTAGCACAAAGGGAACGGGTTGCAGGAGAAACTATTACTCTGGTTTCTCAGTCTGTTTCCTAGTGCCGGTTTGAAGTTCCTGCAGTTTTCACTGTAAAAGAGTGTTGGAGCTTGTACCTCCCTATATATATGTATGGAGTGGAGTTTGCAACTGAAATGAAACTTTGTGTTCCCAACAAGCTAGGTGAAGGACGGCTTTCACACACACTTATCTCTCAGAACAGAGCATGTGGAGAGACGTTCGTTCATCTAGCACAAAGGGAACGGGTTGCAGGAGAAACTTTTACTCTGGTTTCTCAGTCTGTTTTCTAGTGCCGGTTTGAAGTTCCTGCAGTTTTCACTGTAAAACCGAGTTTGAGCTAGTACCTCCCCATATATATGTATGGAGTGGAGATTGCAACTGAAAAGAAACTTTGTGTTCCAAACAAGCTAGGTGAAGGACGGCTTTCACACACACTTATCTCTCAGAACTGAGTATGTGGAGAGACTTTCGTTCATATATCACAAAGGTAACGGGTTGCAGGAGAAAATTTTACTCTGGTTTCTCAGTCTGTTTCCTATTGCCGGTTTGAAGTTCCTGCAGTTTTCACTGTAAAACCGAGTTGGAGCTAGTACCTCCCCATATATATGTATGGAGTGGAGTTTGCAAGTGAAAAGAAACTTTGTGTTCCCAACAAGCTAGGTGAAGGACGGCTTTCACACACACTTATCTCTCAGAATTGAGCATGTGGAGAGACGTTCATTCATCTAGCACAAAAGGAACGGGTTGCAGGAGAAACTTTTACTCTGGTTTCTCAGTCTGTTTCCTAGTGCCGGTTTGAAGTTCCTGCAGTTTTCACTGTAAAACCGAATTGGAGCTTGTACCTCCCCATATATATGTATGGAGTGGAATTTGCAACTTAAAAAAACTTCGTGTTTTCAACAAGCTAGGTGAAGGACGGCTTTCACACACACTTATCTCTCAGAACTGAGCATGTGGAGAGACGTTCGTTCATCTAGCACAAAGGGAACGGGTTGGAGGAGAAACTTTTACTCTGGTTTCTCAGTCTGTTTCCTAGTGCCGGTTTGAAGTTCCTGCAGTTTTCACTGTAAAACCGATTTGGAGCTAGTACCTCCCCATATATATGTATGGAGTGGAGTTTGCAACTGAAAAGAAACTTTGTGTTCCCAACAAGCTAGGTGACGGACGGCTTTCACACACAATTATCTCTCAGAACTGAGCATGTGGAGAGACTTTCGTTCATCTAGCACAAAGGGAACGGGTTGCAGGAGAAACTTTTACTCTGGATTCTCAGTCTGTTTCCTAGTGCCGGTTTGAAGTTCCTGCAGTTTTCACTGTAAAACCGAGTTGGAGCTAGTACCTCCCCATATATATGTATGAAGTGGAGTTTGCAACTGAAAAGAAACTTTGTGTTCCCAACAAGCTAGGTGAAGGACGGTTTTCACACACACTTATCAGTCAAAACTGAGCATGTGGAGAGACATTCGTTCATCTAGCACAAAGGGAACGGGTTGCAGGAGAAACTTTTACTCTGGTTTCTCAGTCTGTTTCCTAGTGCCGGTTTGAAGTTCCTGCAGTTTTCACTGTAAAACCGAGTTGGAGCTAGTACCTCCCAATATATATGTATGGAGTGGAGTTTGCAACTGAAAAGAAACTTTGTGTTCCCAACAAGCTAGTTTAAGGTTGCTTTCACACACACTTATCTCACAGAACTGAGCATGTGGAGAGACATTCGTTCATTTAGCACAAATGGAACGGGTTGCAGGAGAAACTTTTACTCTGGTTTCTCAGTCTGTTTCCTAGTGCCGGTTTGAAGTTCCTGCAGTTTTCACTGTAAAACCGAGTTTGAGCTAGTACCTCCCCATATATATGTATGGAGTGGAGTTTGCAACTGTAAAGAAACTTTGTGTTCCCAACAAGCTAGTATAAGGACGGCTTTCACACACACTTATCTCTCAGAACTGAGCATTTGGAGAGACGTTTGTTTGTCTAGCACAAAGGGAAAGGGTTGCAGGGGAAACTTTTACTCTGGTTTCTCAGTCTGTTTATTAGTGCCGATTTGAAATTCCTGCAGTTTTCACTGTAAAACCGAGTTGGAGCTAGTACCTCCCCATATATATGTATGGAGGGGAGTTTGCAACTAGAAGAAACTTTGTGTTCCCAACAAGCTAGGTGAAGGACGGCTTTCACACACAATTATCTCTCAGAACTGAGCATGTGGAAAGACATTCGTTCATCTAGAACAAAGGGAACTGGTTGCAGGATAAACTTTTACTCTGGTTTCTCAGTCTGTTTCCTAGTGCCGGTTTGAATTTCCTGCAGTTTTCACTGTAAAACCGAGTTGGAGCTAGTACCTCCCCATATATATGTATGGAGTGGAGTTTGCAACTGAAAAGAAACTTTGTGTTCCCAACAAGCTGGGTGAAGGAAGGCTTTCACACACACTTATCTCTCAGAACTGAGCATGTGGAGAGACGTTCGTTCATCTAGCTCAAAGGGAACGGTTTGCAGGAGAAACTTTTACTCTGGTTTCTCAGTCTGTTTCCAAGTGCCGGTTTGAAGTTCCTGCAGTTTTCACTGTAAACCGAGTTGGAGCTAGTACATCCCTATATATATGTATGGAGGGGAGTTTGCAACTGAAAAGAAACTTTGTGTTCCCAACAACCTAGGTGAAGGACGGCTTTCACACACACTTATCTCTCAGAACAGAGCATGTGGAGAGACGTTCGTTCATCTAGCACAAAGGGAACGGGTTGCAGGAGAAACTTTTACTCTGGTTTCTCAGTCTGTTTCCTAGTGTCGGTTTGAAGTTCCTGCAGTTTTCACTGTAAAACCGAGTTGGAGCTAGTACCTCCCTATATATATGTATGGAGTGGAGTTTGCAACTGAAAAGAAACTTTGTGTTCCCAACAAGCTAGGTGAAGGACGGCTTTCACACACACTTAACTCTCAGAACTGAGCATGTGGAGAGACGTTCGTTCATCTAGCACAAAGGGAACGGGTTGCAGGAGAAACTATTACTCTGGTTTCTCAGTCTGTTTCCTAGTGCCGGTTTGAAGTTCCTGCAGTTTTCACTGTAAAAGAGTGTTGGAGCTTGTACCTCCCTATATATATGTATGGAGTGGAGTTTGCAACTGAAAAGAAACTTTGTGTTCCCAACAAGCTAGGTGAAGGACGGCTTTCACACACACTTATCTCTCAGAACAGAGCATGTGGAGAGACGTTCGTTCATCTAGCACAAAGGGAACGGGTTGCAGGAGAAACTTTTACTCTGGTTTCTCAGTCTGTTTCCTAGTGCCGGTTTGAAGTTCCTGCAGTTTTCACTGTAAAACCGAGTTTGAGCTAGTACCTCCCCATATATATGTATGGAGTGGAGATTGCAACTGAAAAGAAACTTTGTGTTCCAAACAAGCTAGGTGAAGGACGGCTTTCACACACACTTATCTCTCAGAACTGAGTATGTGGAGAGACTTTCGTTCATATATCAAAAAGGTAACGGGTTGCAGGAGAAAATTTTACTCTGGTTTCTCAGTCTGTTTCCTATTGCCGGTTTGAAGTTCCTGCAGTTTTAACTGTAAAACCGAGTTGGAGCTAGTACCTCCCCATATATATGTATGGAGTGGAGTTTGCAAGTGAAAAGAAACTTTGTGTTCCCAACAAGCTAGGTGAAGGACGGCTTTCACACACACTTATCTCTCAGAATTGAGCATGTGGAGAGACGTTCATTCATCTAGCACAAAGGGAACGGGTTGCAGGAGAAACTTTTACTCTGGTTTCTCAGTCTGTTTCCTAGTGCCGGTTTGAAGTTCCTGCAGTTTTCACTGTAAAACCGAGTTGGAGCTAGTACCTCCCCATATATATGTATTGAGAGGGGTTTGCAACTGAAAAGAAACTTTGTGTTCCCAACAAGCTAAGTGAAGGACGGCTTTCACACACACTTATCTCTCAGAAATGAGCATGTGGAGAGAAGTTCGTTCATCTAGCACAACGGGAACGGGTGGCAGGAGGAAATTTTACTCTGGTTTCTCAGTCTGTTTCCTAGTGCCGGTTTGAAGTTCCTGCAGTTTTCACTGTAAAACCTATTTGGAGCTAGTACCTCCCCATATATATGTATGGAGTGGAGTTTGCAACTGAAAAGAGACTTTCCATTCCCAACAAGCTGGTGAAGGACGGCTTTCACACACACTTATCTCTCAGAACTGAGCATGTGGAGAGACGTTCGTTCGTCTAGCACCAAGAGAACGGGTTGCAGGGGAAACTTTTACACTGGTTTCTCAGTCTGTTTCCTAGTGCCGTTTAGAAGTTCCTGCAGTTTTCACTGTAAAACCGAGTTGGAGCTAGTACCTCCGCAAATATATGTATGGAGTGGAGTTTGCAAATGAAAAGAAACTTTGTGTTCCCAACAAGCTAGGTGAAGGACGGCTTTCACACACACTTATCTCTCAGAACAGAGCATGTGGAGAGACGTTCGTTCATCTAGCACAAAGGGAACGGGTTGCAGGAGAAACTTTTACTCTGGTTTCTCAGTCTGTTTCCTAGTGCCGGTTTGAAGTTCCTGCAGTTTTCACTGTAAAACCGAGTTGGAGCTATTACCTCCCCATATATATGTATGGAGTGGAGTTTGCAACTGAAAAGAAACTTTGTGTTCCCAACAAGCTAGGTGAAGGACGGCTTTCACACACACTTATCTCTCAGAACTGAGCATGTGGAGAGACGTTCGTTCATCTAGCACAAAGGGAACGGGTTGGAGGAGAAACTTTTACTCTGGTTTCTCAGTCTGTTTCCTAGTGCCGGTTTGAAGTTCCTGCAGTTTTCACTGTAAAACCGAGTTTGAGCTAGTACCTCCCCATGTATATGTATGGAGTGGAGTTTGCAACTGAAAATAAACTTCGTGTTCCCAACAAGCTGGTGCAGGACGGCTTTCACACACACTTATCTCTCAGAACTGAGCATGTGGAGAGACGTTCGTTCATCTAGCACAAAGGGAACTGGTTGCAGGAGAAACTTTTACTCTGGTTTCTCAGTCTGTTTCCTAGTGCCGGTTTGAATTTCCTTCAGTTTTCACTGTAAAACCGAGTTGGAGCTTGTATCTCCCCATATATATGTATGGAGTGGGGTTTGCAACTGAAAAGAAACTTTGTGTTCCCAACAAGCTAGGTGAAGGACGGCTTTCACACACACTTATCTCTCAGAACTGAGCATGTGGAGAGACGTTCGTTCATCTAGCACAAAGGGAACGGGTTGCAGGAGAAACTTTTACTCTGGTTTCTCAGTCTATTTCCTAGTGCCGGTTTGAAATTCCTGCAGTTTTCACTGTAAAACCGAGTTGGAGCTAGTACCTCCAAATATATATGTATGGAGTGGGGTTTGCAACTGTAAAGAAACTTTGTGTTCCCAACAAGCTAGGTGAAGTTCGGCTTGCACACACACTTATCTCCCCGAACTGAGCATGTGGAGAGACTTTCGTTCATCTAGCACAAAAGGAACGGTTTGCAGGAGAAACTTGTACTCTGGTTTCTCAGTCTGTTTCCTAGTGCCGGTTTGAAGTTCCTGCAGTTTTCACTGTAAAACCGAGTTGGAGCTAGTACCTCCCCATATATATGTATGGAGTGGAGTTTGCAACTGAAAATAAACTTTGTGTTCCCAACAAGCTAGGTGAAGGACGGCTTTCACACACACTTATCTCTCAGAACTGAGCATGTGGAGAGACGTTCGTTCATCTAGCACAAAGGGAACTGGTTGCAGGAGAAACTTTTACTCTGGATTCTCAGTCTGTTTCCTTGTGCCGGTTTGAAGTTCCTGCAGTTTTCACTGTAAAACCGAGTTGGAGCTAGTACCTCCCCATATATATGTATGGAGGGGAATTTGCAACTGAAAAGAAGCTTTGTGTTCCCAACAAGCTAGTTGAAGGACGGCTTTCACACACAATTATCTCTCAGAACTTAGCATGTGAAGAGACTTTCGATTGTCTAGCACAAAGGGAACGGGTTGCAGGAGAAACTTTTACTATGGTTTCTCAGTCTGTTTCCTAGTGCCGGTTTGAAATTCCTGCAGATTTCACTGTAAAACCGAGTTGGAGCTAGTACCTCCCCATATATATGTAAGGAGTGAAGTTTGCAACTTAAAAAAACTTTGTGTTCCCAACAAGCTTGGTGAAGGACGGCTTTCACACACACTTATCTCTCAGAACTGAGCATGTGGAGAGACGTTCGTTCATTTGCACAAAGGGAACGGGTTGCAGGAGAAACTTTTACTCTGGTTTCTCAGTCTTTTTCCTAGAGCCGGTTTGAAGTTCCTGCAGTTTTCACTGTAAAACCGAGTTGGAGCTAGTACCTCCCCATATATATGTATGGAGTGGAGTTTGCAACTGAAAAGAAACTTTGTGTTCCCAACAAGCTAGGTGAAGGACGGCTTTCACACACAATTATCTCTCAGAACTGAGCATGTGGAGAGACGTTCGTTCATCTAGCACAAAGGGAACGGGTTGCAGGAGAAAATTTTACTCTGGATTCTCAGTCTGTTTCCTAGTGCCGGTTTGACGTTCCTGCAGTTTTCACTGTAAAACCGAGTTGGAGCTAGTACCTCCCCATATATATGTATGGAGTGGAGTTTGCAACTGAAAAGAAACTTTGTGTTCCCAACAAGCTAGGTGAAGGACGGCTTTCACACACAATTATCACTCAGAACTGAGCATGTGGAGAGACGTTCGTTCATCTAGCACAAAGGGAACGGGTTGCAGGAGAAACTTTTAATCTGGTTTCTCAGTCTGTTTCCTAGTGCCGGTTTAAAGTTCCTGCAGTTTTCACTGTAAAACCGAGTTGGAGCTAGTACCTCCCCATATATATGTATGGAGTGGAGTTTGCAACTGAAAAGAAACTTTGTGTTCCCAAAAAGCTAGGTGAAGGACGGCTTTCACACACACTTATCTCTCAGAACCTAGCATGTGGAGAGACGTTCGTTCATCTAGCACAAAGGGAACGGTTTGCAAGAGAATCTTTTACTCTGGTTTCTCAGTCTGTTTCCTAGTGCCGGTTTGAAGTTCCTGCAGTTTTCACTGTAAAACCGAGTTTGGGCTAGTACCTCCCCATATATATGTATGGAGTGGAGTTTGCAACTGAAAAGAAACTTTGTGTTCCCAACAAGCTAGGTGAAGGACGGCTTTCACACACAATTATCTCTCAGAACTGAGCATGTGGAGAGACGTTCGTTCATCTAGCACAAAGGGAACGGGTTGCAGGAGAAACTTTTACTCTGGTTTCTCAGTGTGTTTCCTAGTGCCGGTTTGAAGTTCCTGCAGTTTTCACTGTAAAACCGAGTTGGAGCTAGTACCTCCCCATATATATGTATGGAGTGGAGATTGCAACTGAAAAGAAACTTTGTGTTCCCAACAAGCTAGGTGAAGGACAGCTTTCACACACACTTATCTCTCAGAACTGAGCATGTGGAGAGACATTCGTTCATCTAGCACAAAGGGAACGGGTTGCAGGAGAAACTTTTACTCTGGTTTCTCAGTCTGTTTCCTAGTGCCGGTTTAAAGTTCCTGCAGTTTTCACTATAAAACCGAGTTGGAGCTAGTACCACGCCATATATATGTATGGAGTGGAGTTTGCAACTGAAAAGAAACTTTGTGTTCCCAACAAGCAAGGTGAAGGACGGCTTTCACACACACTTATCTCTCAGAACTGAGCATGTGGAGAGACGTTCGTTCATCTAGCACAAAGGGAACGGGTTGCAGGAGAAACTTTTACTCCGGTTTCTCAGTCTGTTTCCTAGTGCCGGTTTGAAGTTCCAGCAGTTTTCACTGTAAAACCGAGTTTGAGCTAGTACCTCCCCATATATATGTATGGAGTGGAGTTTGCAACTGAAAAGAAACTTTGTGTTCCCAACAAGCTAGGTGAAGGACGGCTTTCACACACAATTATCTCTCAGAACTGAGCATGTGGAAAGACGTTCGTTCATCTAGCACAAAGGGAACGGGTTGCAGGAGAAACTTTTACTCTGGTTTCTCAGTCTGTTTCCTAGTGCCGGTTTGAAGTTCCTGCAGTTTTCACTGTAAAACCGAGTTGGAGCTAGTACCTCCCAATATATATGTATGGAGTGGAGTTTGCAACTGAAAAGAAACTTTGTGCTCCCAACAAGATAGGTGAAGGTCGGCTTTCACACACAATTATCTCTCAGAACTGAGCATGTGGAGAGACGTTCGTTCATCTAGCACAAAGGGAACGGGTTGCAGGAGAAACTTTTACTCTGGTTTCTCAGTCTGTTTTCTAGTGCCGGTTTGAAGTTCCTGCAGTTTTCACTGTAAAACCGAGTTGGAGCTAGTACCTTCCCATATATATGTACGGAGTGGAGTTTGCAACTGAAAAGTAACTTTGTGTTCCCAACAAGCTAGTTGAAGGACGGCTTTCACACACACTTATCTCTCAGAACTGAGCATGTGGAGAGACGTTCGTTCATGTAGCACAAAGGGAACGGGTTGCAGGAGAAACTTTTACTCTGGTTTCTCAGTCTGTTTCCTAGTGCCTGTTTGAAGTTCCTGCAGTTTTCACTGTAAAACCGAGTTTGAGCTAGTACCTCCCCTATATATATATGGAGTGGAGTTTGCAACTGAAAAGAAACTTTTTGTTAACAACAAGCTAGGTGAAGGACGGCTTTCACACACAATTATCTCTCAGAACTGAGCATGTGGAGAGACGTTCGTTCATCTAGCACAAAGGGAACGGGTTGCAGGAGAAACTTTTACTCTGGTTTCTCAGTCTGTTTCCTAGTGCCGGTTTGAAGTTCCTGCAGTTTTCACTGTAAAACCGAGTTGGAGCTAGTACCTCCCAATATATATGTATGGAGTGGAGTTTGCAACTGAAAAGAAACTTTGTGTTCCCAACAAGCTAAGTGAAGGTCGGCTTTCACACACAATTATCTCTCAGAACTGAGCATGTGGAGAGACGTTCGTTCATCTAGAACAAAGGGAACGGGTTGGAGGAGAAACTTTTACTCTGGTTTCTCAGTCAGTTTCCTAGTGCCGGTTTGATGTTCCTGCAGTTTTCACTGTAAAACCGAGTTGGAGCTAGTACCTCCCCATATATATGTATGGAGTGGAGTTTGCAACTGAAAAGAGACTTTGTGTTCCCAACAAGCTAGGTGAAGGACGGCTTTCACACACACTTATCTCTCAGAAATGAGCATGTGGAGAGACGTTCGTTCATCTAGCACAAAGGGAACGGGTTGCAGGAGAAACTTTTACTCTGGTTTCTCAGTGTGTTTCCTAGTGCCGGTTTGAAGTTCCTGCAGTTTTCACTGTAAAACCGAGTTGGAGCTAGTACCTCCCCATATATATGTATGGAGTGGAGTTTGCAACTGAAAAGAAACTTTGTGTTCCCAACAAGCTAGGTGAAGGACGGCATTCACACACACTTATCTCTCAGAACTGAGCATGTGGAGAGACATTCGTTCACCTAGCACAAAGGGAACGGGTTGCAGGAGAAACTTTTACTCTGGTTTCTCAGTCTGTTTCCTAGTGCCGGTTTGAAGTTAGTGCAGTTTTCACTATAAAACCGAGTTGGAGCTAGTACCTCCCCATATATATGTATGGAGTGGAGTTTGCAACTGAAAAGAAACTTTGTGTTCCCAACAAGCTAGGTGAAGGACGGCTTCCACACACACTTATCTCTCAGAACTGAGCATGTGGAGAGACGTTTGTTCATCTAGCACAAAGGGAACGGGTTGCAGGAGAAACTTTTACTCTGGTTTCTCAGTCTGTTTCCTAGTGCCGGTTTGAAGTTCCAGCAGTTTTCACTGTAAAACCGAGTTGGAGCTTGTATCTCCCCATATATATGTATGGAGTGGGGTTTGCAACTGAAAAGAATCTTTGTGTTCCCAACAAGCAAGGTGAAGGACGGCTTTCACACACACTTATCTCTCAGAACTGAGCATGTGGAGAGACGTTTGTTCATCTAGCACAAAGGGAACGGGTTGCAGGAGAAACTTTTACTCTGGTTTCTCAGTCTATTTCCTAGTGCCGGTTTGAAGTTCCTGCAGTTTTCACTGTAATAACGAGTTGGAGCTAGTACCTCCCCATATATATGTATGGAGTGGAGTTTGCAACTGAAAAGAAACTTTGTGTTCCCAACAAGCTAGGTGAAGGACGGCTTTCACACACACTTATCTCTCAGAACTGAGCATGTGGAGAGACGTTCGTTCATCTAGCACAAAGGGAACGGGTTGCAGGAGAAACTTTTACTCTGGTTTCTCAGTCTGTTTCCTAGTGCCGGTTTAAAGTTCCTGCAGTTTTCACTGTAAAACCGAGTTGGAGCTAGTACCTCCCCATATATATGTATGGAGTGGAGTTTGCAACTGAAAAGAAACTTTGTGTTCCCAAAAAGCTAGGTGAAGGACGGCTTTCACTCACACTTATCTCTCAGAACTGAGCATGTGGAGAGACGTTCGTTCATCTAGCACAAAGGGAACGGTTTGCAGGAGAAACTTTTACTCTGGTTTCTCAGTCTGTTTCCTAGTGCCGGTTTGAAGTTCCTGCAGTTTTCACTGTAAAACCGAGTTTGAGCTAGTACCTCCCCATATATATGTATGGAGTGGAGTTTGCAACTGAAAAGAAACTTTGTGTTCCCAACAAGCTAGGTGAAGGACGGCTTTCACACACACTTATCTCTCAGAACCTAGCATGTGGAGAGACGTTCGTTCATATAGCACAAAGGGAACGGGTTGCAGGAGAAACTTTTACTCTGGTTTCTCAGTCTGTTTACTAGTGCCGGTTTGAATTTCCTGCAGTTTTCACTGTAAAACCGAGTTGGAGCTAGTACCTCCCCATATATATGTATGGAGTGGGGTTTGCAACTGAAAAGAAACTTTGTGTTCCCAACAAGCTAGGTGAAGGACGGCTTTCACACACACTTATCTCTCAGAACTGAGCATGTGGAGAGACGTTCGTTCATCGAGCACAAAGGGAACGGGTTGGAGGAGAAACTTTTACTCTGGTTTCTCAGTCTGTTTCCTAGTGCCGATTTGAAGTTCCTGCAGTTTTCACTGTAAAACCGAGTTGGAGCTAGTACCTCCCCATATATATGTATGGAGTGGGGTTTGCAACTGAAAAGAAACTTTGTGTTCCCAACCAGCTAGGTGAAGGACGGCTTTCACACACACTTATCTCTCCGAACTGAGCATGTGGAGAGACATTCGTTCATCTAGCACAAAGGGAACGTGTTGCAGGAGAAACTTTTACTCTAGATTCTCAGTGTGTTTCCTAGTGCCGGTTTGAAGTTCCTGCAGTTTTCACTGTAAAACCGAGTTGGAGCTAGTACATACCCATATATATGTATGGAGTGGAGTTTGCAACTGAAAAGAGACTTTGTGTTCCCAACAAGCTAGGTGAAGGACGGCTTTCACACACACTTATCTCTCAGAACTGAGCATGTGGAGAGACGTTCGTTCATCTAGCACAAAGGGAACGGGTTGCAGGAGAAACTTTTACTCTGGTTTCTCAGTCTGTTTCCTAGTGCCGGTTTGAAGTTCCTGCAGTTTTCACTGTAAAACCGAGTTGGAGCTAGTACCTCCCCATATATATGTACGGAGTGGAGTTTGCAACTGAAAAGTAACTTTGTGTTCCCAACAAGCTAGTTGAAAGACGGCTTTCACACACACTTATCTCTCAGAACTGAGCATGTGGAGAGACGTTCGTTCATGTAGCACAAAGGGAACGGGTTGCAGGAGAAACTTTTACTCTGGTTTCTCAGTCTGTTTCCTAGTGCCTGTTTGAAGTTCCTGCAGTTTTCACTGTAAAACCGAGTTTGAGCTAGTACCTCCCCTATATATATATGGAGTGGAGTTTGCAACTGAAAAGAAACTTTTTGTTAACAACAAGCTAGGTGAAGGACGGCTTTCACACACAATTATCTCTCAGAACTGAGCATGTGGAGAGACGTTCGTTCATCTAGCACAAAGGGAACGGGTTGCAGGAGAAACTTTTACTCTGGTTTCTCAGTCTGTTTCCTAGTGCCTGTTTGAAGTTCCTGCAGTTTTCACTGTAAAACCGAGTTGGAGCTAGTACCTCCCAATATATATGTATGGAGTGGAGTTTGCAACTGAAAAGAAACTTTGTGTTCCCAACAAGCTAAGTGAAGGTCGGCTTTCACACACAATTATCTCTCAGAACTGAGCATGTGGAGAGACGTTCGTTCATCTAGAACAAAGGGAACGGGTTGGAGGAGAAACTTTTACTCTGGTTTCTCAGTCAGTTTCCTAGTGCCGGTTTGAAGTTCCTGCAGTTTTCACTGTAAAACCGAGTTGGAGCTAGTACCTACCCATATATATGTATGGAGTGGAGTTTGCAACTGAAAAGAGACTTTGTGTTCCCAACAAGCTAGGTGAAGGACGGCTTTCACACACACTTATCTCTCAGAACTGAGCATGTGGAGAGACGTTCGTTCATCTAGCACAAAGGGAACGGGTTGCAGGAGAAACTTTTACTCTGGTTTCTCAGTGTGTTTCCTAGTGCCGGTTTGAAGTTCCTGCAGTTTTCACTGTAAAACCGAGTTGGAGCTAGTACCTCCCCATATATATGTATGGAGTGGAGTTTGCAACTGAAAAGAAACTTTGTGTTCCCAACAACCTAGGTGAAGGACGGCATTCACACACACTTATCTCTCAGAACTGAGCATGTGGAGAGACATTCGTTCATCTAGCACAAAGGGAACGGGTTGCAGGAGAAACTTTTACTCTGGTTTCTCAGTCTGTTTCCTAGTGCCGGTTTAAAGTTCCTGCAGTTTTCACTGTAAAACCGAGTTGGAGCTAGTACCTCCCCATATATATGTATGGAGTGGAGTTTGCAACTGAAAAGAAACTTTGTGTTCCCAAAAAGCTAGGTGAAGGACGGCTTTCACTCACACTTATCTCTCAGAACTGAGCATGTGGAGAGACGTTCGTTCATCTAGCACAAAGGGAACGGTTTGCAGGAGAAACTTTTACTCTGGTTTCTCAGTCTGTTTCCTAGTGCCGGTTTGAAGTTCCTGCAGTTTTCACTGTAAAACCGAGTTTGAGCTAGTACCTCCCCATATATATGTATGGAGTGGAGTTTGCAACTGAAAAGAAACTTTGTGTTCCCAACAAGCTAGGTGAAGGACGGCTTTCACACACACTTATCTCTCAGAACCTAGCATGTGGAGAGACGTTCGTTCATATAGCACAAAGGGAACGGGTTGCAGGAGAAACTTTTACTCTGGTTTCTCAGTCTGTTTACTAGTGCCGGTTTGAATTTCCTGCAGTTTTCACTGTAAAACCGAGTTGGAGCTAGTACCTGCCCATATATATGTATGGAGTGGGGTTTGCAACTGAAAAGAAACTTTGTGTTCCCAACAAGCTAGGTGAAGGACGGCTTTCACACACACTTATCTCTCAGAACTGAGCATGTGGAGAGACGTTCGTTCATCGAGCACAAAGGGAACGGGTTGGAGGAGAAACTTTTACTCTAGTTTCTCAGTCTGTTTCCTAGTGCCGATTTGAAGTTCCTGCAGTTTTCACTGTAAAACCGAGTTGGAGCTAGTACCTCCCCATATATATGTATGGAGTGGGGTTTGCAACTGAAAAGAAACTTTGTGTTCCCAACCAGCTAGGTGAAGGACGGCTTTCACACACACTTATCTCTCCGAACTGAGCATGTGGAGAGACATTCGTTCATCTAGCACAAAGGGAACGTGTTGCAGGAGAAACTTTTACTCTAGATTCTCAGTGTGTTTCCTAGTGCCGGTTTGAAGTTCCTGCAGTTTTCACTGTAAAACCGAGTTGGAGCTAGTACATACCCATATATATGTATGGAGTGGAGTTTGCAACTGAAAAGAGACTTTGTGTTCCCAACAAGCTAGGTGAAGGACGGCTTTCACACACACTTATCTCTCAGAACTGAGCATGTGGAGAGACGTTCGTTCATCTAGCACAAAGGGAACGGGTTGCAGGAGAAACTTTTACTCTGGTTTCTCAGTCTGTTTCCTAGTGCCGGTTTGAAGTTCCTGCAGTTTTCACTGTAAAACCGAGTTGGAGCTAGTACCTCCCCATATATATGTACGGAGTGGAGTTTGCAACTGAAAAGTAACTTTGTGTTCCCAACAAGCTAGTTGAAGGACGGCTTTCACACACACTTATCTCTCAGAACTGAGCATGTGGAGAGACGTTCGTTCATGTAGCACAAAGGGAACGGGTTGCAGGAGAAACTTTTACTCTGGTTTCTCAGTCTGTTTCCTAGTGCCTGTTTGAAGTTCCTGCAGTTTTCACTGTAAAACCGAGTTTGAGCTAGTACCTCCCCTATATATATATGGAGTGGAGTTTGCAACTGAAAAGAAACTTTTTGTTAACAACAAGCTAGGTGAAGGACGGCTTTCACACACAATTATCTCTCAGAACTGAGCATGTGGAGAGACGTTCGTTCATCTAGCACAAAGGGAACGGGTTGCAGGAGAAACTTTTACTCTGGTTTCTCAGTCTGTTTCCTAGTGCCGGTTTGAAGTTCCTGCAGTTTTCACTGTAAAACCGAGTTGGAGCTAGTACCTCCCAATATATATGTATGGAGTGGAGTTTGCAACTGAAAAGAAACTTTGTGTTCCCAACAAGCTAAGTGAAGGTCGGCTTTCACACACAATTATCTCTCAGAACTGAGCATGTGGAGAGACGTTCGTTCATCTAGAACAAAGGGAACGGGTTGGAGGAGAAACTTTTACTCTGGTTTCTCAGTCAGTTTCCTAGTGCCGGTTTGAAGTTCCTGCAGTTTTCACTGTAAAACCGAGTTGGAGCTAGTACCTACCCATATATATGTATGGAGTGGAGTTTGCAACTGAAAAGAGACTTTGTGTTCCCAACAAGCTAGGTGAAGGACGGCTTTCACACACACTTATCTCTCAGAACTGAGCATGTGGAGAGACGTTCGTTCATCTAGCACAAAGGGAACGGGTTGCAGGAGAAACTTTTACTCTGGTTTCTCAGTGTGTTTCCTAGTGCCGGTTTGAAGTTCCTGCAGTTTTCACTGTAAAACCGAGTTGGAGCTAGTACCTCCCCATATATATGTATGGAGTGGAGTTTGCAACTGAAAAGAAACTTTGTGTTCCCAACAACCTAGGTGAAGGACGGCATTCACACACACTTATCTCTCAGAACTGAGCATGTGGAGAGACATTCGTTCATCTAGCACAAAGGGAACGGGTTGCAGGAGAAACTTTTACTCTGGTTTCTCAGTCTGTTTCCTAGTGCCGGTTTGAAGTTAGTGCAGTTTTCACTATAAAACCGAGTTGGAGCTAGTACCTCCCCATATATATGTATGGAGTGGAGTTTGCAACTGAAAAGAAACTTTGTGTTCCCAACAAGCTAGGTGAAGGACGGCTTCCACACACACTTATCTCTCAGAACTGAGCATGTGGAGAGACGTTTGTTCATCTAGCACAAAGGGAACGGGTTGCAGGAGAAACTTTTACTCTGGTTTCTCAGTCTGTTTCCTAGTGCCGGTTTGAAGTTCCAGCAGTTTTCACTGTAAAACCGAGTTGGAGCTTGTATCTCCCCATATATATGTATGGAGTGGGGTTTGCAACTGAAAAGAATCTTTGTGTTCCCAACAAGCTAGGTGAAGGACGGCTTTCACACACACTTATCTCTCAGAACTGAGCATGTGGAGAGACGTTTGTTCATCTAGCACAAAGGGAACGGGTTGCAGGAGAAACTTTTACTCTGGTTTCTCAGTCTATTTCCTAGTGCCGGTTTGAAGTTCCTGCAGTTTTCACTGTAATACCGAGTTGGAGCTAGTACCTCCCCATATATATGTATGGAGTGGAGTTTGCAACTGAAAAGAAACTTTGTGTTCCCAACAAGCTAGGTGAAGGACGGCTTTCACACACACTTATCTCTCAGAACTGAGCATGTGGAGAGACGTTCGTTCATCTAGCACAAAGGGAACGGGTTGCAGGAGAAACTTTTACTCTGGTTTCTCAGTCTGTTTCCTAGTGCCGGTTTAAAGTTCCTGCAGTTTTCACTGTAAAACCGAGTTGGAGCTAGTACCTCCCCATATATATGTATGGAGTGGAGTTTGCAACTGAAAAGAAACTTTGTGTTCCCAAAAAGCTAGGTGAAGGACGGCTTTCACTCACACTTATCTCTCAGAACTGAGCATGTGGAGAGACGTTCGTTCATCTAGCACAAAGGGAACGGTTTGCAGGAGAAACTTTTACTCTGGTTTCTCAGTCTGTTTCCTAGTGCCGGTTTGAAGTTCCTGCAGTTTTCACTGTAAAACCGAGTTTGAGCTAGTACCTCCCCATATATATGTATGGAGTGGAGTTTGCAACTGAAAAGAAACTTTGTGTTCCCAACAAGCTAGGTGAAGGACGGCTTTCACACACACTTATCTCTCAGAACCTAGCATGTGGAGAGACGTTCGTTCATATAGCACAAAGGGAACGGGTTGCAGGAGAAACTTTTACTCTGGTTTCTCAGTCTGTTTACTAGTGCCGGTTTGAATTTCCTGCAGTTTTCACTGTAAAACCGAGTTGGAGCTAGTACCTGCCCATATATATGTATGGAGTGGGGTTTGCAACTGAAAAGAAACTTTGTGTTCCCAACAAGCTAGGTGAAGGACGGCTTTCACACACACTTATCTCTCAGAACTGAGCATGTGGAGAGACGTTCGTTCATCGAGCACAAAGGGAACGGGTTGGAGGAGAAACTTTTACTCTGGTTTCTCAGTCTGTTTCCTAGTGCCGGTTTGAAGTTCCTGCAGTTTTCACTGTAAAACCGAGTTGGAGCTAGTACCTCCCCATATATATGTATGGAGTGGGGTTTGCAACTGAAAAGAAACTTTGTGTTCCCAACCAGCTAGGTGAAGGACGGCTTTCACACACACTTATCTCTCCGAACTGAGCATGTGGAGAGACATTCGTTCATCTAGCACAAAGGGAACGTGTTGCAGGAGAAACTTTTACTCTAGATTCTCAGTGTGTTTCCTAGTGCCGGTTTGAAGTTCCTGCAGTTTTCACTGTAAAACCGAGTTGGAGCTAGTACATACCCATATATATGTATGGAGTGGAGTTTGCAACTGAAAAGAGACTTTGTGTTCCCAACAAGCTAGGTGAAGGACGGCTTTCACACACACTTATCTCTCAGAACTGAGCATGTGGAGAGACGTTCGTTCATCTAGCACAAAGGGAACGGGTTGCAGGAGAAACTTTTACTCTGGTTTCTCAGTGTGTTTCCTAGTGCCGGTTTGAAGTTCCTGCAGTTTTCACTGTAAAACCGAGTTGGAGCTAGTACCTCCCCATATATATGTATGGAGTGGAGTTTGCAACTGAAAAGAAACTTTGTGTTCCCAACAAGCTAGGTGAAGGACGGCTTTCACACACACTTATCTCTCAGAACTGAGCATGTGGAGAGACATTCGTTCATCTAGCACAAAGGGAACGGGTTGCAGGAGAAACTTTTACTCTGGTTTCTCAGTCTGTTTCCTAGTGCCGGTTTGAAGTTCCTGCAGTTTTCACTGTAAAACCGAGTTGGAGCTAGTACCTCCCCATATATATGTACGGAGTGGAGTTTGCAACTGAAAAGTAATTTTGTGTTCCCAACAAGCTAGTTGAAGGACGGCTTTCACACACACTTTTCTCTCAGAACTGAGCATGTGGAGAGACGTTCGTTCATCTAGCACAAAGTGAACGGTTTGCAGGAGAAACATTTACTCTGGTTTCTCAGTCTGTTTCCTAGTGCCGGTTTGAAGTTCCTGCAGTTTTCACTGTAAAACCGAGTTTGAGCTAGTACCTCCCCTATATATATATGGAGTGGAGTTTGCAACTGAAAAGAAACTTTGTGTTAACAACAAGCTAGGTGAAGGACGGCTTTCACACACAATTATCTCTCAGAACTGAGCATGTGGAGAGACGTTCATTCATCTAGCACAAAGGGAACGGGTTGCAGGAGAAACTTTTACTCTGGTTTCTCAGTCTGTTTCCTAGTGCCGGTTTGAAGTTCCTGCAGTTTTCACTGTAAAACCGAGTTGGAGCTAGTACCTCCCCATATATATGTATGGAGTGGAGTTTGCAACTGAAAAGAAACTTTGTGTTCCCAACAAGCTAGGTGAAGGACGGCTTTCACACACACTTATCTCTCAGAACCTAGCATGTGGAGAGACGTTCGTTCATCTAGCACAAAGGGAACGGGTTGCAGGAGAAACTTTTACTCTGGTTTCTCAGTCTGTTTCCTAGTGCCGGTTTGAATTTCCTGCAGTTTTCACTGTAAAACCGAGTTGGAGCTAGTACCTGCCCATATATATGTATGGAGTGGGGTTTGCAACTGAAAAGAAACTTTGTGTTCCCAACAAGCTAGGTGAAGGACGGCTTTCACACACACTTATCTCTCAGAACTGAGCATGTGGAGAGACGTTCGTTCATCGAGCACAAAGGGAACGGGTTGGAGGAGAAACTTTTACTCTGGTTTCTCAGTCTGTTTCCTAGTGCCGGTTTGAAGTTCCTGCAGTTTTCACTGTAAAACCGAGTTGGAGCTAGTACCTCCCCATATATATGTATGGAGTGGGGTTTGCAACTGAAAAGAAACTTTGTGTTCCCAACCAGCTAGGTGAAGGACGGCTTTCACACACACTTATCTCTCCGAACTGAGCATGTGGAGAGACATTCGTTCATCTAGCACAAAGGGAACGTGTTGCAGGAGAAACTTTTACTCTAGATTCTCAGTGTGTTTCCTAGTGCCGGTTTGAAGTTCCTGCAGTTTTCACTGTAAAACCGAGTTGGAGCTAGTACATACCCATATATATGTATGGAGTGGAGTTTGCAACTGAAAAGAGACTTTGTGTTCCCAACAAGCTAGGTGAAGGACGGCTTTCACACACACTTATCTCTCAGAACTGAGCATGTGGAGAGACGTTCGTTCATCTAGCACAAAGGGAACGGGTTGCAGGAGAAACTTTTACTCTGGTTTCTCAGTGTGTTTCCTAGTGCCGGTTTGAAGTTCCTGCAGTTTTCACTGTAAAACCGAGTTGGAGCTAGTACCTCCCCATATATATGTATGGAGTGGAGTTTGCAACTGAAAAGAAACTTTGTGTTCCCAACAAGCTAGGTGAAGGACGGCTTTCACACACACTTATCTCTCAGAACTGAGCATGTGGAGAGACATTCGTTCATCTAGCACAAAGGGAACGGGTTGCAGGAGAAACTTTTACTCTGGATTCTCAGTGTGTTTCCTAGTGCCGGTTTGAATTTCCTGCAATTTTCACTGTAAAACCGAGTTGGAGCTTGTACATACCCATATATATGTATGGAGTGGAGTTTGCAACTGAAAAGACACTTTGTGTTCCCAACAAGCTAGGTGAAGAACGGCTTTCACACACATTTATCTCTCAGAACTGAGCATGTGGAGAGACGTTCGTTCATCTAGCACAAAGGGAACGGGTTGCAGGAGAAACTTTTACTCTGGTTTCTCAGTGTGTTTCCTAGTGCCGATTTGAAGTTCCTACAGTTTTCACTGTAAACCGAGTTGGAGCTAGTAACTCCCAATATATATGTATGGAGTGGAGTTTGCAACTGAAAAGAAACTTTGTGTTCCCAACAAGATAGGTGAAGGTCGGCTTTCACACACAATTATCTCTCAGAACTGAGCATGTGGAGAGACGTTCGTTCATCTAGCACAAAAGGAACGGGTTGCAGGAGAAACTTTTACTCTGGTTTCTCAGTCTGTTTCCTAGTGCCGGTTTGAAGTTCCTGCAGTTTTCACTGTAAAACCGAGTTGGAGCTAGTACCTCCCCATATATATGTACGGAGTGGAGTTTGCAACTGAAAAGTAACTTTGTGTTCCCAACAAGCTAGTTGAAGGACGGCTTTCACACACACTTTTCTCTCAGAACTGATCATGTGGAGAGACGTTCGTTCATCTAGCACAAAGGGAACGGGTTGCAGGAGAAACTTTTACTCTGGTTTCTCAGTGTGTTTCCTAGTGCCGGTTTGAAGTTCCTGCAGTTTTCACTGTAAAACCGAGTTGGAGCTAGTACCTCCCCATATATATGTATGGAGTGGAGTTTGCAACTGAAAAGAAACTTTGTGTTCCCAACAAGCTAGGTGAAGGACGGCTTTCACACACACTTATCTCTCAGAACTGAGCATGTGGAGAGACATTCGTTCATCTAGCACAAAGGGAACGGGTTGCAGGAGTAACTTTTACTCTGGATTCTCAGTGTGTTTCCTAGTGCCGGTTTGAATTTCCTGCAATTTTCACTGTAAAACCGAGTTGGAGCTTGTACATACCCATATATATGTATGGAGTGGAGTTTGCAACTGAAAAGACACTTTGTGTTCCCAACAAGCTAGGTGAAGAACGGCTTTCACACACATTTATCTCTCAGAACTGAGCATGTGGAGAGACGTTCGTTCATCTAGCACAAAGGGAACGGGTTGCAGGAGAAACTTTTACTCTGGTTTCTCAGTGTGTTTCCTAGTGCCGATTTGAAGTTCCTGCAGTTTTCACTGTAAACCGAGTTGGAGCTAGTACCTCCCAATATATATGTATGGAGTGGAGTTTGCAACTGAAAAGAAACTTTGTGTTCCCAACAAGATAGGTGAAGGTCGGCTTTCACACACAATTATCTCTCAGAACTGAGCATGTGGAGAGACGTTCGTTCATCTAGCACAAAAGGAACGGGTTGCAGGAGAAACTTTTACTCTGGTTTCTCAGTCTGTTTCCTAGTGCCGGTTTGAAGTTCCTGCAGTTTTCACTGTAAAACCGAGTTGGAGCTAGTACCTCCCCATATATATGTACGGAGTGGAGTTTGCAACTGAAAAGTAACTTTGTGTTCCCAACAAGCTAGTTGAAGGACGGCTTTCACACACACTTTTCTCTCAGAACTGATCATGTGGAGAGACGTTCGTTCATCTAGCACAAAGTGAACGGTTTGCAGGAGAAACTTTTACTCTGGTTTCTCAGTCTGTTTCCTAGTGCCGGTTTGAAGTTCCTGCAGTTTTCACTGTAAAACCGAGTTGGAGTTAGTACCTCCCAATATATATGTAAGGAGTGGAGTTTGCAACTGAAAAGAAACTTTGTGTTCCCAACAATCTAAGTGAAGGTCGGCTTTCACACACAATTATCTCTCAGAACTGAGCATGTGGAGAGACGTTCGTTCATCCAGAACAAAGGGAACGGGTTGGAGGAGAAACTTTTACTCTGGTTTCTCAGTCAGTTTCCTAGTGCCGGTTTGAAGTTCCTGCAGTTTTCACTGTAAAAACGAGTTGGAGCTAGTACCTCCCCATATATATGTATGGAGTGGAGTTTGCAACTGAAAAGAGACTTTGTGTTCCCAACAAGCTAGGTGAATTTCGGCTTTCACACACACTTATCTCTCAGAACTGAGCATGTGGAGAGACGTTCGTTCATCTAGCACAAAGGGAGCGGGTTGCAGGAGAAACTTTTACTCTGGTTTCTCAGTCTGTTTCCTAGTGCCGGTTTGAATTTCCTGCAGTTTTCACTGTAAAACCGAGTTTGAGCTAGTACCTCCCCTATATATATATGGATTGGAGATTGCAACTGAAAAGAAACTTTGTGTTAACAACAAGCTAGGTGAAGGACGGCTTTCACACACAATTATCTCTCAGAACTGAGCATGTGGAGAGACGTTCGTTCATCTAGCACAAAGGGAACGGGTTGCAGGAGAAACTTTTACTCTGGTTTCTCAGTCTGTTTCCTAGTGCCGGTTTGAAGTTCCTGCAGTTTTCACTGTAAAACCGAGTTGGAGCTAGTACCTCCCAATATATATGTATGGAGTGGAGTTTGCAACTGAAAAGAAACTTTGTGTTCCCAACAAGCTAAGTGAAGGTCGGCTTTCACACAGAATTATCTCTCAGAACTGAGCATGTGGAGAGACGTTCGTTCATCTAGAACAAAGGGAACGGGTTGGAGGAGAAACTTTTCCTCTGGTTTCTGAGTCAGTTTCCTAGTGCCGGTTTGAAGTTCCTGCAGTTTTCACTGTAAAACCGAGTTGGAGCTAGTACCTCCCCATATATATGTATGGAGTGGAGTTTGCAACTGAAAAGAGACTTTGTGTTCCCAACAAGCTAGGTGAAGGACGGCTTTCACACACACTTATCTCTCAGAACTGAGCATGTGGAGAGACGTTCGTTCATCTAGCACAAAGGGAACGGGTTGCAGGAGAAACATTTACTCTGGTTTCTCAGTGTGTTTCCTAGTGCCGGTTTGAAGTTCCTGCAGTTTTCACTGTAAAACCGAGTTGGAGCTAGTACCTCCCCATATATATGTATGGAGTGGAGTTTGCAACTGAAAAGAAACTTTGTGTTCCCAACAAGCTAGGTGAAGGACGGCATTCACACACACTTATCTCTCAGAACTGAGGATGTGGAGAGACATTCGTTCATCTAGCACAAAGGGAACGGGTTGCAGGAGAAACTTTTACTCTGGTTTCTCAGTCTGTTTCCTAGTGCCGGTTTGAAGTTCCTGCAGTTTTCACTTTAAAACCGATTTGGAGCTTGTACCTCCCCATATATATGTATGGAGTGGAGTTTGCAACTGAAAAGAAACTTTGTGTTCCCAACAAGCTAGGTGAAGGACGGCTTTCACACACACTTATCTCTCAGAACTGAGCATGTGGAGAGACGTTCGTTCATCTAGCACAAAGGGAACGGGTTGCAGGAGCAACTTTTACTCTCGTTTCTCAGTCTGTTTCCTAGTGCCGGTTTGAAGTTCCTGCAGTTTTCACTGTAAAAGCGAGTTGGAGCTAGTACCTCCCCATATATATGTATGGAGTGGAGTTTGCAACTGAAAAGAAACTTTGTGTTCCCAACAAGCTAGGTGAAGGACGGCTTTCACACACACATATCTCTCAGAACTGAGCATGTGGAGAGACATTCGTTCATCTAGCACAAAGGGAACGGGTTGCAGGAGAAACTTTTACTCTGGATTCTCAGTGTGTTTCCTAGTGCCGGTTTGAATTTCCTGCAGTTTTCACTGTAAAACCGAGTTGGAGCTTGTACATACCCATATATATGTATGGAGTGGAGTTTGCAACTGAAAAGACACTTTGTGTTCCCAACAAGCTAGGTGAAGAACGGCTTTCACACACATTTATCTCTCAGAACTGAGCATGTGGAGAGACGTTCGTTCATCTAGCACAAAGGGAACGGGTTGCAGGAGAAACTTTTACTCTGGTTTCTCAGTGTGTTTCCTAGTGCCGATTTGAAGTTCCTGCAGTTTTCACTGTAAAACCGAGTTGGAGCTAGTACCTCCCAATATATATGTATGGAGTGGAGTTTGCAACTGAAAAGAAACTTTGTGTTCCCAACAAGATAGGTGAAGGTCGGCTTTCACACACAATTATCTCTCAGAACTGAGCATGTGGAGAGACGTTCGTTCATCTAGCACAAAAGGAACGGGTTGCAGGAGAAACTTTTACTCTGGTTTCTAAGTCTGTTTCCTAGTGCCGGTTTGAAGTTCCTGCAGTTTTCACTGTAAAACCGAGTTGGAGCTAGTACCTCCCCATATATATGTACGGAGTGGAGTTTGCAACTGAAAAGTAACTTTGTGTTCCCAACAAGCTAGTTGAAGGACGGCTTTCACACACACTTTTCTCTCAGAACTGAGCATGTGGAGAGACGTTCGTTCATCTAGCACAAAGTGAACGGTTTGCAGGAGAAACTTTTACTCTGGTTTCTCAGTCTGTTTCCTAGTGCCGGTTTGAAGTTCCTGCAGTTTTCACTGTAAAACCGAGTTTGAGCTAGTACCTCCCCTATATATATATGGAGTGGAGTTTGCAACTGAAAAGAAACTTTGTGTTAACAACAAGCTAGGTGAAGGACGGCTTTCACACACAATTATCTCTCAGAACTGAGCATGTGGAGAGACGTTCGTTCATCTAGCACAAAGGGAACGGGTTGCAGGAGAAACTTTTACTCTGGTTTCTCAGTCTGTTTCCTAGTGCCGGTTTGAAGTTCCTGCAGTTTTCACTGTAAAACCGAGTTGGAGTTAGTACCTCCCAATATATATGTAAGGAGTGGAGTTTGCAACTGAAAAGAAACTTTGTGTTCCCAACAATCTAAGTGAAGGTCGGCTTTCACACACAATTATCTCTCAGAACTGAGCATGTGGAGAGACGTTCGTTCATCCAGAACAAAGGGAACGGGTTGGAGGAGAAACTTTTACTCTGGTTTCTCAGTCAGTTTCCTAGTGCCGGTTTGAAGTTCCTGCAGTTTTCACTGTAAAAACGAGTTGGAGCTAGTACCTCCCCATATATATGTATGGAGTGGAGTTTGCAACTGAAAAGAGACTTTGTGTTCCCAACAAGCTAGGTGAATTTCGGCTTTCACACACACTTATCTCTCAGAACTGAGCATGTGGAGAGACGTTCGTTCATTTGGCACAAAGGGAGCGGGTTGCAGGAGAAACTTTTACTCTGGTTTCTCAGTCTGTTTCCTAGTGCCGGTTTGAAGTTCCTGCAGTTTTCACTGTAAAACCGAGTTTGAGCTAGTACCTCCCCTATATATATATGGAGTGGAGATTGCAACTGAAAAGAAACTTTGTGTTAACAAAAAGCTAGGTGAAGGACGGCTTTCACACACAATTATCTCTCAGAACTGAGCATGTGGAGAGACGTTCGTTCATCTAGCACAAAGGGAACGGGTTGCAGGAGAAACTTTTACTCTGGTTTCTCAGTCTGTTTCCTAGTGCCGGTTTGAATTTCCTGCAGTTTTCACTGTAAAACCGAGTTGGAGCTAGTACCTCCCAATATATATGTATGGAGTGGAGTTTGCAACTGAAAAGAAACTTTGTGTTCCCAACAAGCTAAGTGAAGGTCGGCTTTCACACAGAATTATCTCTCAGAACTGAGCATGCGGAGAGACGTTCGTTCATCTAGAACAAAGGGAACGGGTTGGAGGAGAAACTTTTCCTCTGGTTTCTGAGTCAGTTTCCTAGTGCCGGTTTGAAGTTCCTGCAGTTTTCACTGTAAAACCGAGTTGGAGCTAGTACCTCCCCATATATATGTATGGAGTGGAGTTTGCAACTGAAAAGAGACTTTGTGTTCCCAACAAGCTAGGTGAAGGACGGCTTTCACACACACTTATCTCTCAGAACTGAGCATGTGGAGAGACGTTCGTTCATCTAGCACAAAGGGAAAGGATTGCAGGAGAAACATTTACTCTGGTTTCTCAGTGTGTTTCCTAGTGCCGGTTTGAAGTTCCTGCAGTTTTCACTGTAAAACCGAGTTGGAGCTAGTACCTCCCCATATATATGTATGGAGTGGAGTTTGCAACTGAAAAGAAACTTTGTGTTCCCAACAAGCTAGGTGAAGGACGGCATTCACACACACTTATCTCTCAGAACTGAGGATGTGGAGAGACATTCGTTCATCTAGCACAAAGGGAACGGGTTGCAGGAGAAACTTTTACTCTGGTTTCTCAGTCTGTTTCCTAGTGCCAGTTTGAAGTTCCTGCAGTTTTCACTTTAAAACCGATTTGGAGCTTGTACCTCCCCATATATATGTATGGAGTGGAGTTTGCAACTGAAAAGAAACTTTGTGTTCCCAACAAGCTAGGTGAAGGACGGCTTTCACACACACTTATCTCTCAGAACTGAGCATGTGGAGAGACGTTCGTTCATCTAGCACAAAGGGAACGGGTTGCAGGAGCAACTTTTACTCTCGTTTCTCAGTCTGTTTCCTAGTGCCGGTTTGAAGTTCCAGCAGTTTTCACTGTAAAACCGAGTTTGAGTTGGTACCTCCCCATATATATGTATGGAGTGGAGTTTGCAACTGAAAAGAAACTTTGTGTTCCCAACAAGCTAGGTGAAGGACGGCTTTCACACACAATTATCTCTCAGAACTGAGCATGTGGAAAGACGTTCGTTCATCTAGCACAAAGGGAACGGGTTGCAGGAGAAACTTTTACTCTGGTTTCTCAGTCTGTTTCCTAGTGCCGGTTTGAAATTCCTGCAGTTTTCACTGTAAAACCGAGTTGGAGCTAGTACCTCCCCATATATATGTACGGAGTGGAGTTTGCAACTGAAAAGTAACTTTGTGTTCCCAACAAGCTAGTTGAAGGACGGCTTTCACACACACTTATCTCTCAGAACTGAGCATGTGGAGAGACGTTCGTTCATCTAGCACAAAGGGAACGGGTTGCAGGAGAAACTTTTACTCTGGTTTCTCAGTCTGTTTCCTAGTGCCGGTTTGAAGTTCCTGCAGTTTTCACTGTAAAACCGAGTTTGAGCTAGTACCTCCCCTATATATATATGGAGTGGAGTTTGCACCTGAAAAGAAACTTTGTGTTAACAACAAGCTAGGTGAAGGACGGCTTTCACACACAATTATCTCTCAGAACTGAGCATGTGGAGAGACGTTCGTTCATCTAGCACAAAGGGAACGGGTTGCAGGAGAAACTTTTACTCTGGTTTCTCAGTCTGTTTCCTAGTGCCGGTTTGAAGTTCCTGCAGTTTTCACTGTAAAACCGAGTTGGAGCTAGTACCACCCAATATATATGTATGGAGTGGAGTTTGCAACTGAAAAGAAACTTTGTGTTCCCAACAAGCTAAGTGAAGGTCGGCTTTCACACAGAATTATCTCTCAGAACTGAGCATGTGGAGAGACGTTCGTTCATCTAGAACAAAGGGAACGGGTTGGAGGAGAAACTTTTACTCTGGTTTCTCAGTCAGTTTCCTAGTGCCGGTTTGAAGTTCCTGCAGTTTTCACTGTAAAACCGAGTTGGAGCTAGGACCTCCCCATATATATGTATGGAGTGGAGTTTGCAACTGAAAAGAAACTTTGTGTTCCCAACAAACTAAGTGAAAGACGGCTTTCACCCACACTTATCTCTCAGAACAGAGCATGTGGAGAGACGTTCGTTCATCTAGCACAAAGGGAACGGGTTTCAATAGAAACTTTTACTCTGGTTTCTCAGTCTGTATCCTAGTGCCGGTTTGAAGTTCCTGCAGTTTTCACTGTAAAATCGAGTTGGAGCTAGTACCTACCCATATATATGTATGGAGTGGAGTTTGCAACTGAAAAGAGACTTTGTGTTCCCAACAAGCTAGTATAAGGACGGCTTTCACACACACTTATCTCAAAGAACTGAGCATGTGGAGAGACGTTCGTTCATCTAGCACAAAGGGAACGGTTTGCAGGAGAAACTTTTACTCTGGTTTCTCAGTCTGTTTCCTAGTGCCGGTTTGAAGTTCCTGCAGTTTTCACTTTAAAACCGAGTTTGAGCTAGTACCTCCCCATATATATGTATGGAGTGGAGTTTGCAACTGAAAAGAAACTTTGTGTTCCCAACAAGCTAGGTGAAGGACGGCTTTCACACACACTTATCTCTCAGAACCTAGCATGTGGAGAGACGTTCGTTCATATAGCACAAAGGGAACGGGTGGCAGGAGAAACTTTTACTCTGGTTTCTCAGTCTTTTTACTAGTGCCTTTTTGAATTTCCTGCAGTTTTCACTGTAAAACCGAGTTGGAGCTAGTACCTCCCCATATATATGTATGGAGTGGGGTTTGCAACTGAAAAGAAACTTTGTGTTCCCAACAAGCTAGGTGAAGGACGGCTTTCACACACACTTATCTCTCAGAACTGAGCATGTGGAGAGACGTTCGTTCATCGAGCACAAAGGGAACGGGTTGGAGGAGAAACTTTTACTCTGGTTTCTCAGTCTGTTTCCTAGTGCCGGTTTGAAGTTCCTGCAGTTTTCACTGTAAAACCGAGTTGGAGCTAGTACCTCCCCATATATATGTATGGAGTGGGGTTTGCAAATGAAAAGAAACTTTGTGTTCCCAACAAGCTAGGTGAAGGACGGCTTTCACACACACTTATCTCTCCGAACTGAGCATGTGGAGAGACATTCGTTCATCTAGCACAAAGGGAACGTGTTGCAGGAGAAACTTTTACTCTGGATTCTCAGTGTGTTTCCTAGTGCCGGTTTGAAGTTCCTGCAGTTTTCACTGTAAAACCGAGTTTGAGCTAGTACCTCCCCATATATATGTATGGAGTGGTGTTTGCAACTGAAAAGAAACTTTGTGTTCCCAACAAGCTAGGTGAAGGACGGCTTTCACACACACTTATCTCTCAGAACCTAGCATGTGGAGAGACGTTCGTTCATATAGCACAAAGGGAACGGGTTGCAGGAGAAACTTTTACTCTGGTTTCTCAGTCTTTTTACTAGTGCTGGTTTGAATTTCCTGCAGTTTTCACTGTAAAACCGAGTTGGAGCTAGTACCTCCCCATATATATGTATGGAGTGGGGTTTGCAACTGAAAAGAAACTTTGTGTTCCCAACAAGCTAGGTGAAGGACGGCTTTCACACACACTTATCTCTCAGAACTGAGCATGTGGAGAGACTTTCGTTCATCGAGCACAAAGGGAACGGGTTGGAGGAGAAACTTTTACTCTGGTTTCTCAGTCTGTTTCCTAGTGCCGGTTTGAAGTTCCTGCAGTTTTCACTGTAAAACCGAGTTGGAGCTAGTACCTCCCCATATATATGTATGGAGTGGGGTTTGCAACTGAAAAGAAACTTTGTGTTCCCAACAAGCTAGGTGAAGGACGGCTTTCACACACACTTATCTCTCAGAACTGAGCATGTGGAGAGACGTTCGTTCATCTAGCACAAAGTGAACGGGTTGCAGGAGAAACTTTTACTCTGGTTTCTCAGTCTGTTTCCTAGTGCCGGTTTGAAGTTCCTGCAGTTTTCACTGTAAAACCGAGTTGGAACTAGTACATACCCATATATATGTATGGAGTGGAGTTTGCAACTGAAAAGAGACTTTGTGTTCCCAGCAAGCTAGGTGAAGGACGGCTTTCACACACACTTATCTCTCAGAACTGAGCATGTGGAGAGACGTTCGTTCATCTACAACAAAGGGAACGGGTTGCAGGAGAAACTTTTACTCTGGTTTCTCAGTGTGTTTCGTAGTGCCGTTTTGAAGTTCCTGCAGTTTTCACTGTAAAACCGAGTTGGAGCTAGTACCTCCCCATATATATGTATGGAGTGGAATTTGTAACTGAAAAGAGACTTTGTGTTCCCAACAAGCTAGGTGAAGAACGGCTTTCACACACATTTATCTCTCATAACTGAGCATGTGGAGAGACGTTCGTTCATCTAGCACAAAGTGAACGGGTTGCAGGAGAAACTTTTACTCTGGTTTCTCAGTCTGTTTCCTAGTGCCGGTTTGAAGTTCCTGCAGTTTTCACTGTAAAACCGAGTTTGAGCTAGTACCTCCCCTATATATATATGGACTGGAGTTTGCAACTGAAAAGATACTTTGTGTTAACAACAAGCTAGGTGAAGAACGGCTTTCACACACAATTATCTCTCAGAACTGAGCATGTGGAGAGACGTTCGTTCATCTAGCACAAAGGGAACGGGTTGCAGGAGAAACTTTTACTCTGGTTTCTCAGTCTGTTTCCTAGTGCCGGTTTGAAGTTCCTGCAGTTTTCAATGTAAAACCGAGTTGGAGCTAGTACCTCCCAATATATATGTATGGAGTGGAGTTTGCAACTGAAAAGAAACTTTGTGTTCCCAACAAGCTAAGTGAAGGTCGGCTTTCACACACAATTATCTCTCAGAACTGAGCATGTGGAGAGACGTTCGTTCATCTAGAACAAAGGGAACGGGTTGGAGAAGAAACTTTTACTCTGGTTTCTCAGTCAGTTTCCTAGTGCCGGTTTGAAGTTCCTGCAGTTTTCACTGTAAAACCGAGTTGGAGCTAGTACCTGCCCATAATTATGTATGGAGTGGAGTTTGCAACTGAAAAGAGACTTTGTGTTCCCAACAAGCTAGGTGAAGGACGGATTTCACACACACTTATCTCTCAGAACTGAGCATGTGGAGAGACGTTCGTTCATCGAGCACAAAGGGAACGGGTTGCAGGAGAAACTTTTACTCTGGTTTCTCAGTCTGTTTCCTAGTGCCTTTTTGAAGTTCCTGCAGGTTTCACTGTAAAACCGAGTTTGAGCTAGTACCTCCCCTATATATATATGGAGTGGAGTTTGCAACTGAAAAGAATCTTTGTGTTAACAACAAGCTACGTGAAGGACGGCTTTCACACACAATTATCTCTCAGAACTGAGCATGTGGAGAGACGTTCGTTCATCTAGCACAAAGGGAACGGGTTGCAGGAGAAACTTTTACTCTGGTTTCTCAGTCTGTTTCCTAGTGCCGGTTTGAAGTTCCTGCAGTTTTCACTGTAAAACCGAGTTGGAGCTAGTACCTCCCAATATATATGTATGGAGTGGAGTTTGCAACTGAAAAGAAACTTTGTGTTCCCAACAAGCTAAGTGAAGGTCGGCTTTCACACACAATTATCTCTCAGAACTGAGCATGTGGAGAGACGTTCGTTCATCTAGAACAAAGGGAACGGGTTGGAGGAGAAACTTTTACTCTGGTTTCTCAGTCAGTTTCGTAGTGCCGGTTTGAAGTTCCTGCAGTTTTCACTGTAAAACCGAGTTGGAGCTAGTACCTCCCCATATATATGTATGGAGTGGAGTTTGCAACTGAAAAGAAACTTTGTGTTCCCAACAAGCTAGGTGAAGGACGGCTTTCACACACACTTATCTCTCAGAACTGAGCATGTGGAGAGACGTTCGTTCATCTAGCACAAAGGGAACGGGTTGCAGGAGAAACTTTTACTCTGGTTTCTCAGTGTGTTTCCTAGTGCCGGTTTGAAGTTCCTGCAGTTTTCACTGTAAAACCGAGTTGGAGCTAGTACCTCCCCATATATATGTATGGAGTGTAGTTTGCAACTGAAAAGAAACTTTGTGTTCCCAACAAGCTAGTTGAAGGACGGCATTCACACACACTTATCTCTCAGAACTGAGCATGTGGAGAGACATTCGTTCATCTAGCACAAAGGGAACGGGTTGCAGGAGAAACTTTTACTCTGGTTTCTCAGTCTGTTTCCTAGTGCCGGTTTGAAATTCCTGCAGTTTTCACTATAAAACCGAGTTGGAGCTAGTACCTCCCCATATATATATATGGAGTGGAGTTTGCAACTGAAAAGAAACTTTGTGTTCCCAACAAGCTAGGTGAAGGACGGCTTTCACACACACTTATCTCTCAGAACTGAGCATGTGGAGAGACGTTCGTTCATCTAGCACAAAGGGAACGGGTTGCAGGAGAATCTTTTACTCTCGTTTCTCAGTCTGTTTCCTAGTGCCGGTTTGAAGTTCCAGCAGTTTTCACTGTAAAACCGAGTTTGAGTTGGTACCTCCCCATATATATGTATGGAGTGGAGTTTGCAACTGAAAAGAGACTTTGTGTTCCCAACAAGCTAGTATAAGGACGGCTTTCACACACACTTATCTCTCAGAACTGAGCATGTGGAGAGACGTTCGTTCATCTAGCACAAAGGGAACGGGTTGCAGGAGAAAATTTTACTCTGGATTCTCAGTCTGTTTCCTAGTGCCGGTTTGAAGTTCCTTCAGTTTTCACTGTAAAACCGAGTTGGAGCTAGTACCTCCCCATATATATGTATGGAGTGGAGTTTGCAACTGAAAAGAAACTTTGTGTTCCCAAAAAGCTAGGTGAAGGACGGCTTTCACACACAATTATCTCTCAGAACTGAGCATGTGGAGAGACGTTCGTTCATCTAGCACAAAGTGAACGGGTTGCAGGAGAAACTTTTACTCTGGTTTCTCAGTCTGTTTCCTAGTGCCGGTTTGAAGTTCCTGCAGTTTTCACTGTAAAACCGAGTTGGAGCTAGTACCTCCCCATATATATGTATGGAGTGGAGTTTGCAACTGAAAAGAAACTTTGTGTTCCCAAAAAGCTAGGTGAAGGACGGCTTTCACACACACTTATCTCTCAGAACTGAGCATGTGGAGAGACGTTCGTTCATCTAGCACAAAGGGAACGGTTTGCAGGAGAAACTTTTACTCTGGTTTCTCAGTCTGTTTCCTAGTGCCGGTTTGAAGTTCCTGCAGTTTTCACTGTAAAACCGAGTTTGAGCTAGTACCTCCCCATATATATGTATGGAGTGGAGTTTGCAACTGAAAAGAAACTTTGTGTTCCCAACAAGCTAGGTGAAGGACGGCTTTCACACACACTTTTCTCTCAGAACCTAGCATGTGGAGAGACGTTCGTTCATATAGCACAAACGGAACGGGTTGCAGGAGAAACTTTTACTCTGGTTTCTCAGTCTTTTTACTAGTGCCGGTTTGAATTTCCTGCAGTTTTCACTGTAAAATCGAGTTGGAACTAGTACCTACCCATATATATGTATGGAGTGGGGTTTGCAACTGAAAAGAAACTTTGTGTTCCCAACAAGCTAGGTGAAGGACGGCTTTCACACACACTTATCTCTCAGAACTGAGCATGTGGAGAGACGTTCGTTCATCGAGCACAAAGGGAACGGGTTGGAGGAGAAACTTTTACTCTGGTTTCTCAGTCTGTTTCCTAGTGCCGGTTTGAAGTTCCTGCAGTTTTCACTGTAAAACCGAGTTGGAGCTAGTACCTCCCCATATATATGTATGGAGTGGGGTTTGCAACTGAAAAGAAACTTTGTGTTCCCAACAAGCTAGGTGAAGGACGGCTTTCACACACACTTATCTCTCCGAACTGAGCATGTGGAGAGACATTCATTCATCTAGCACAAAGGGAACGTGTTGCAGGAGAAACTTTTACTCTGGATTCTCAGTGTGTTTCCTAGTGCCGGTTTGAAGTTCCTGCAGTTTTCACTGTAAAACCGAGTTTGAGCTAGTACCTCCCCATATATATGTATGGAGTGGAGTTTGCAACTGAAAAGAAACTTTGTGTTCCCAACAAGCTAGGTGAAGGACGGCTTTCACACACACTTATCTCTCAGAACCTAGCATGTGGAGAGACGTTCGTTCATATAGCACAAAGGGAACGGGTTGCAGGAGAAACTTTTACTCAGGTTTCTCAGTCTGTTTCCTAGTGCCGGTTTGAAGTTCCTGCAGTTTTCACTGTAAAACCGAGTTGGAGCTAGTACCTCCCCATATATATGTATGGAGTGGGGTTTGCAACTGAAAAGAAACTTTGTGTTCCCAACAAGCTAGGTGAAGGACGGCTTTCACACACACTTATCTCTCCGAACTGAGCATGTGGAGAGACATTCGTTCATCTAGCACAAAGGGAACGTGTTGCAGGAGAAACTTTTACTCTGGATTCTCAGTGTGTTTCCTAGTGCCGGTTTGAAGTTCCTGCAGTTTTCACTGTAAAACCGAGTTGGAGCTAGTACATACCCATATATATGTATGGAGTGGAGTTTGCAACTGAAAAGAGACTTTGTGTTCCCAACAAGCTAGGTGAAGGACGGCTTTCACACACACTTATCTCTCAGAACTGAGCATGTGGAGAGACGTTCGTTCATCTAGCACAAAGGGAACGGGTTGCAGGAGAAACTTTTACTCTGGTTTCTCAGTGTGTTTCGTAGTGCCGTTTTGAAGTTCCTGCAGTTTTCACTGTAAAACCGAGTTGGAGCTAGTACCTCCCCATATATATGTATGGAGTGGAGTTTGTAACTGAAAAGAGACTTTGTGTTCCCAACAAGCTAGGTGAAGAACGGCTTTCACACACATTTATCTCTCAGAACTGAGCATGTGGAGAGACGTTCGTTCATCTAGCACAAAGTGAACGGGTTGCAGGAGAAACTTTTACTCTGGATTCTCAGTCTGTTTCCTAGTGCCGGTTTGAAGTTCCTGCAGTTTTCACTGTAAAACCGAGTTTGAGCTAGTACCTCCCCTATATATATATGGACTGGAGTTTGCAACTGAAAAGAAACTTTGTGTTAACAACAAGCTAGGTGAAGGACGGCTTTCACACACAATTATCTCTCACAACTGAGCATGTGGAGAGACGTTCGTTCATCTAGCACAAAGGGAACGGGTTGCAGGAGAAACTTTTACTCTGGTTTCTCAGTCTGTTTCCTAGTGCCGGTTTGAAGTTCCTGCAGTTTTCACTGTAAAACCGAGTTGGAGCTAGTACCTCCCAATATATATGTATGGAGTGGAGTTTGCAAGTGAAAAGAAACTTTGTGTTCCCAACAAGCTAAGTGAAGGTCGGCTTTCACACACAATTATCTCTCAGAACTGAGCATGTGGAGAGACGTTCGTTCATCTAGAACAAAGGGAACCGGTTGGAGGAGAAACTTTTACTCCGGTTTCTCAGTCAGTTTCCTAGTGCCGGTTTGAAGTTCCTGCAGTTTTCATTGTAAAACCGATTTGGAGCTAGTACCTGCCCATAATTATGTATGGAGTGGAGTTTGCAACTGAAAAGAGACTTTGTGTTCCCAACAAGCTAGGTGAAGGACGGCTTTCACACACACTTATCTCTCAGAACTGAGCATGTGGAGAGACGTTCGTTCATCTAGCACAAAGGGAACGGGTTGCAGGAGAAACTATTACTCTGGTTTCTCAGTCAGTTTCGTAGTGCCGGTTTGAAGTTCCTGCAGTTTTCACTGTAAAACCGAGTTGGAGCTAGTACCTCCCCATATATATGTATGGAGTGGAGTTTGCAACTGAAAAGAGACTTTGTGTTCCCAACAAGCTAGGTGAAGGACGGCTTTCACACACAATTATCTCTCAGAACTGAGCATGTGGAGAGACGTTCGTTCATCTAGCACAAAGGGAACGGGTTGCAGGAGAAACTTTTACTCTGGATTCTCAGTGTGTTTCCTAGTGCCGGTTTGAAGTTCCTGCAGTTTTCACTGTAAAACCGAGTTGGAGCTAGTACCTCCCCATATATATGTATGGAGTGGAGTTTGCAACTGAAAAGAAACTTTGTGTTCCCAACAAGCTAGGTGAAGGACGGCATTCACACACACTTATCTCTCAGAACTGAGCATGTGGAGAGACATTCGTTCATCTAGCACAAAGGGAACGGGTTGCAGGAGAAACTTTTACTCTGGTTTCTCAGTCTGTTTCCTAGTGCCGGTTTGAAGTTCCTGCAGTTTTCACTATAAAACCGAGTTGGAGCTAGTACCTCCCCATATATATATATGGAGTGGAGTTTGCAACTGAAAAGAAACTTTGTGTTCCCAACAAGCTAGGTGAAGGACGGCTTTCACACACACTTATCTCTCAGAACTGAGCATGTGGAGAGACGTTCGTTCATCTAGCACAAAGGGAACGGGTTGCAGGAGAAACTTTTACTCTCGTTTCTCAGTCTGTTTCCTAGTGCCGGTTTGAAGTTCCTGCAGTTTTCACTGTAAAACCGAGTTTGAGTTGGTACCTCCCCATATATATGTATGGAGTGGAGTTTGCATCTGAAAAGAAACTTTGTGTTCCCAACAAGCTAGGTGAAGGACGGCTTTCACACACAATTATCTCTCAGAACTGAGCATGTGGAGAGACGTTCGTTCATCTAGCACAAAGGGAACGGGTTGCAGGAGAAACTTTTACTCTGGATTCTCAGTCTGTTTCCTAGTGCCGGTTTGAAGTTCCTGCAGTTTTCACTGTAAAAACGAGTTGGAGCTATTACCTCCCCATATATATGTACGGAGTGGAGTTTGCAACTGAAAAGTAACTTTGTGTTCCCAACAAGCTAGTTGAAGGACGGCTTTCACACACACTTATCTCTCAGAACTGAGCATGTGGAGAGACGTTCGTTCATCTAGCACAAAGGGAACGGGTTGCAGGAGAAACTTTTACTCTGGTTTCTCAGTCTGTTTCCTAGTGCCGGTTTGAAGTTCCTGCAGTTTTCACTGTAAAACCGAGTTTGAGCTAGTACCTCCCCTATATATATATGGAGTGGAGTTTGCAACTGAAAAGAAACTTTGTGTTAACAACAAGCTAGGTGAAGGACGGCTTTCACACACAATTATCTCTCAGAACTGAGCATGTGGAGAGACGTTCGTTCATCTAGCAGAAAAGGAACGGGTTGCAGGAGAAACTTTAACTCTGGTTTCTCAGTGTGTTTCCTAGTGCCGGTTTGAAGTTCCTGCAGTTTTCACTGTAAAACCGAGTTGGAGCTAGTACCTCCCAATATATATGTATGGAGTGGAGTTTGCAACTGAAAAGAAACTTTGTGTTCCCAACAAGCTAAGTGAAGGTCGGCTTTCACACACAATTATCTCTCAGACCTGAGCATGTGGAGAGACGTTCGTTCATCTAGAACAAAGGGAACGGGTTGGAGAAGTAACATTTACTCTGGTTTCTCAGTCAGTTTCCTAGTGCCGGTTTGAAGTTCCTGCAGTTTTCACTGTAAAACCGAGTTGGAGCTAGTACCTCCCCATATATATGTATGGAGTGGGGTTTGCAACTGAAAAGAAACTTTGTGTTCCCAACAAACTAAGTGAAGGACGGCTTTCACCCACACTTATCTCTCAGAACAGAGCATGTGGAGAGACGTTCGTTCATCTAGCACAAAGGGAAAGGGTTGCAGGAGAAACTTTTACTCTGGTTTCTCAGTCTGTATCCTAGTGCCGGTTTGAAGTTCCTGCAGTTTTCACTGTAAAATCGTGTTGGAGCTAGTACCTACCCATATATATGTATGGAGTGGAGTTTGCAACTGAAAAGAGACTTTGTGTTCCCAACAAGCTAGTATAAGGACGGCTTTCACACACACTTATCTCTCAGAAATGAGCATGTGGAGAGACGTTCGTTCATCTAGCACAAATGGAACGGGTTGCAGGAGAAATTTTTACTCTGGTTTCTCGGTCTGTTTCCTAGTGCCGGTTTGAAGATCCTGCAGTTTTCACTGTAAAACCGAGTTGGAGCTAGTACCTGCCCATAATTATGTATGGAGTGGAGTTTCCAACTGAAAAGAAACTTTGTGTTCCCAAAAAGCTAGGTGAAAGACGGCTTTCACACACACTTATATTTCAGAACTGAGCATTTGGAGAGACTTTCGTTCATCTAGCACAAAGGGAACGGGTTGCAGGAGAAACTTATACTATGGTTTCTCAGTCTGTTTCCTAATGCCGGTTTGAAGTTCCTGCAATTTTCACTGTAAAACCGAGTTGGAGCTAGTACCTCCCCATATATTTTTATGGAGTGGAGTTTGCAACTGAAAAGAAACTTTGTGTTCCCATCAAGCTAGTTGAAAGACGGCTTTCACACACACTTATCTCTCAGAACTTAGCATGTGAAGAGACGTTCGTTCATCTAGCACAAATGGAACGGGTTGCAGGAGAAACTTTTACTCTGGTTTCTCAGTCTGTTTCCTAGTGCCGGTTTGAAGTTCCTGCAGTTTTCACTGTAAAACAGAGTTGGAGCTAGTACCGCCCCATATAAATGTATGGAGTGGAGTTTGCAACTGAAAAGAAACTTTGTGTTAACAACAAGCTAGGTGAAGGACGGCTTTCACACACAATTATCTCTCAGAACTGAGCATGTGGAGAGACGTTCGTTCATCTAGCACAAAGGGAACGGGTTGCAGGAGAAACTTTAACTCTGGTTTCTCAGTGTGTTTCCTAGTGCCGGTTTGAAGTTCCTGCAGTTTTCACTGTAAAACCGAGTTGGAGCTAGTACCTCCCAATACATATGTATGGAATGGAGTTTGCAACTGAAAAGAAACTTTGTGTTCCCAACAAGCTAAGTGAAGGTCGGCTTTCACACACAATTATCTCTCAGAACTGAGCATGTGGAGAGACGTTCGTTCATCAAGAACAAAGGGAACGGGTTGGAGGAGAAACTTTTACTCTGGTTTCTCAGTCAGTTTCCTAGTGCCGGTTTGAAGTTCCTGCAGTTTTCACTGTAAAACCGAGTTGGAGCTAGTACATCCCCATATATATGTATGGAGTGGAGTTTGCAACTGAAAAGAAACTTTTTGTTCCCAACAAACTAAGTGAAGGACGGCTTTCACCCACACTTATCTCTCAGAACAGAGCATGTGGAGAGACGTTCGTTCATCTAGCACAAAGGGAAAGGGTTGCAGGAGAAACTTTTACTCTGGTTTCTCAGTCTGTATCCTAGTGCCGGTTTGAAGTTCCTGCAGTTTTCACTGTAAAATCGAGTTGGAGCTAGTACCTACCCATATATATGTATGGAGTGGAGTTTGCAACTGAAAAGAGACTTTGTGTTCCCATCAAGCTAGTATAAGGACGGCTTTCACACACACTTATCTCTCAGAACTGAGCATGTGGAGAGACGATCGTTCATCTAGCACAAATGGAACGGGTTGCAGGAGAAACTTTTACTCTGGTTTCTCGGTCTGTTTCCTAGTGCCGGTTTGAAGATCCTGCAGTTTTCACTGTAAAACCGAGTTGGAGCTAGTACCTGCCCATAATTATGTATGGAGTGGAGTTTCCAACTGAAAAGAAACTTTGTGTTCCCAAAAAGCTAGGTGAAAGACGGCTTTCACACACACTTATATTTCAGAACTGAGCATTTGGAGAGACTTTCGTTCATCTAGCACAAAGGGAACGGGTTGCAGGAGAAACTTTTACTATGGTTTCTCAGTCTGTTTCCTAATGCCGGTTTGAAGTTCCTGCAATTTTCACTGTAAAACCGAGTTGGAGCTAGTACCTCCCCATATATTTTTATGGAGTGGAGTTTGCAACTGAAAAGAAACTTTGTGTTCCCATCAAGCTAGTTGAAGGACGGCTTTCACACAGACTTATCTCTCAGAACTTAGCATGTGAAGAGACGTTCGTTCATCTAGCACAAAGGGAACGGGTTGCAGGAGAAACTTTTACTCTGGTTTCTCAGTCTGTTTCCTAGTGCCGGTTTGAAGTTCCTGCAGTTTTCACTGTAAAACAGAGTTGGAGCTAGTACCTCCCAATACATATGTATGGAGTGGAGTTTGCAACTGAAAAGAAACTTTGTGTTCCCAACAAGCTAGGTGAAGGACGGCTTTCACACACACTTATCTCTCAGAACTGAGCATGTGGAGAGACGTTCGTTCATCAAGCTCAAAGGAACGGTTTGCAGGATAAACTTTTACTCTGGTTTCTCAGTCTTTTTCCTAGTGTCGGTTTGAAGTTCCTGCAGTTTTCACTGTAAAACCGAGTTGGAGCTAGTACCTCCCCATATATATGTATGGAGTGGAGTTTGCATCTGAAAAGAAAATTTGTGTTCCCAACAAGCTAGGTGAAGGACGGCTTTCACACACAATTATCTCTCAGAACTGAGCATGTGGAGAGACGTTCGTTCATCTAGCACAAAGGGAACGGGTTGCAGGAGAAACTTTTACTCTGGTTTCTCAGTCTGTTTCCTAGGGCCGGTTAGAAATTCCTGCAGTTTTCACTGTAAAACCGAGTTGGAGCTAGTACCTCCCCATATATATGTATGGAGTGGAGTTTGCAACTGAAAAGAAACTTTGTGTTCCCAACAAGCTAGGTGAAGGACGGCTTTCACACACACTTATCTCTCAGAAATGAGCATGTGGAGAGACGTTCGTTCATCTAGCACAAAGGGAATGGGTTGCAGGAGAGACTTTTACTCTGGTTTCTCGGTCTGTTTCCTACTGCCGGTTTGAATTTCCTGCAGTTTTCACTGTAAAACCGAGTTGGAGCTAGTACCTGCCCATAATTATGTATGGAGTGGAGTTTGTAACTGAAAAGAAACTTTGTGTTCCCAACAAGCTAGGTGAAGGACGGCTTTAAAACACACTTATCTCTCAGAACTGAGCATGTGGAGAGACGTTCGTTCATCTAGCACAAAGGGAACGGGTTGCAGGAGAAACTTTTACTCTGGTTTCTCAGTCTGTTTCCTAGGGCCGGTTAGAAATTCCTGCAGTTTTCACTGTAAAATCGAGTTGGAGCTAGTACCTCCCCATATATATGTATGGAGTGGAGTTTGCAACTGAAAAGAAACTTTGTGTTCCCAACAAGCTAGGTGAAGGACGGCTTTCACACACACTTATCTCTCAGAAATGAGCATGTGGAGAGACGTTCGTTCATCTAGCACAAAGGGAACGGGTTGCAGGAGAGAGTTTTACTCTGGTTTCTCGGTGTGTTTCCTACTGCCGGATTGAATTTCCTGCAGTTTTCACTGTAAAACCGAGTTGAAGCTAGTACCTGCCCATAATTATGTATGGAGTGGAGTTTACAACTGAAAAGAAACTTTGTGTTCCCAACAAGCTAGGTGAAGGACGGCTTTCACACACACTTACCTCTCAGAACAGAGCATGTGGAGAGACGTTCGTTCATCTAGCACAAATGGAACGGGTTGCAGGAGAAACTTTTACTCTGGTTTCTCAGTCTGTTTCCTAGTGCCGGTTTGAAGTTCCTGCAGTTTTCACTGTAAAACCGAGTTGGAGCTAGTACCTCCCCATATATATGTATGGAGTGGAGTTTGCATCTGAAAAGAAACTTTGTGTTCCCAACAAGCTAGGTGAAAGACGGCTTTCACACTCACTTATCTCTCAGAACTGAGCATGTGGAGAGACGTTCGTTCATCTAGCACAAAGGGAACGGGTTGCAGGAGAAACTTTTACTCTGGTTTCTCAGTCTGTTTACTAGTGCCTGTTTGAATATCCTGCAGTTTTCACTGTAAAACCGAGTTGGAGCTAGTACCTACCCATATATATGTATGGAGTGGATTTGCAACTGAAAAGAAACTTTGTGTTCCCAACAAGCTAGGTGAAGTACGGCTTTCACACACACTTATCTCTCAGAACTGAGCATGTGGAGAGACGTTCGTTCATCTAGCACAAAGGGAACGGGTTGGAGGAGAAACTTTTACTCCGGTTTCTCAGTCTGTTTCCTAGTGCCGGTTTGAAGTTCCTGCAGTTTTCACTGTAAAACCGAGTTGGAGCTAGTACCTCCCCATATATATGAATGGAGTGGGGTTTGCAAATGAAAAGAAACTTTGCGTTCCCAAGAAGCTAGGTGAAGGACGGCTTTCACACACACTTATCTCTCCGAACTGAGCATGTGGAGAGACTTTCGTTCATCTAGCACAAAGGGAACGGGTTGCAGGAGAAACTTTTACTCTGGATTCTCAGTGTGTTTACTAGTGCCGGTTTGAAGTTCCTGCAGTTTTCACTGTAAAACCGAGTTGGTGCTAGTACCTCCCCATATATATGTATGGAGTGGAGTTTGCAACTGAAAAGAGACTTTGTGTTCCCAACAAGCTAGGTGAAGGACGGCTTTCACACACACTTATCTCTCAGAACTGAGCATGTGGAGAGACGTTCGTTCATCTAGCACAAAGGGAACGGGTTGCAGGAGAAACTTTTACTCTGGTTTCTCAGTCTGTTTCCTAGTGCCGGTTAGAAATTCCTGCAGTTTTCACTGTAAAACCGAGTTTGAGCTAGTACCTCCCCTATATATATATGGAGTGGAGTTTGCAACTGAAAAGAAACTTTGTGTTAACAACAAGCTAGGTGAAGGACGGCTTTCACACACAATTATCTCTCAGAACTGAGCATGTGGAGAGACGTTCGTTCATCTAGCACAAAGGGAACGGGTTGCAGGAGAAACTTTTACTCTGTTTTCTCAGTCTGTTTCCTAGTGCCGGTTTGAAGTTCCTGCAGTTTTCACTGTAAAACCGAGTTGGAGCTAGTACCTCCCAATATATATGTATGGATTGGAGTTTGCAACTGAAAAGAAACTTTGTGTTCCCACCAAGCTAAGTGAAGGTTGGCTTTCACACACAATTATCTCTCAGAACTGAGCATGTGGAGAGACGTTCGTTCATCTAGAACAAAGGGAACGGGTTGGAGGAGAAACTTTTACTCTGGTTTCTCAGTCTGTTTCCTAGTGCCGGTTTGAAGTTCCTGCATTTTTCACTGTAAAACCGAGTTGGAGCTAGTAACTCCCCATATATATGTATGGAGTGGAGTTTGCAACTGAAAAGAAACTTTGTGTTCCCAACAAGCTAGGAGAAGGACGGCTTTCACCCACAATTATCTCTCAGAACAGAGCATGTGGAGAGACGCTCGTTCATCTATCACAAAGGGAACGGGTTGCAGGAGAAACTTTTACTCTGGTTTCTCAGTCTGTTTCCTAGTGCCGGTTTGAAGTTCCTGCAGTTTTCACTGTAAAACCGAGTTGGAGCTAGTACCTCCCCATATATATGTATGGAGTGGAGATTGCAACTGAAAAGAAACTTTGTGTTCCCAACAAGCTAGGTGAAGGACGGCTTTAACACACACTTATCTCTCAGAACTGAGCATGTGGAGAGACGTTCGTTCATCTAGCACAAAGGGAACGGGTTGCAGGAGAAACTTTTACTCTGGTTTCTCAGTCTGTTTCCTAGTGCCGGTTAGAAATTCCTGCAGTTTTCACTGTAAAACCGAGTTTGAGCTAGTACCTCCCCTATATATATATGGAGTGGAGTTTGCAACTGAAAAGAAACTTTGTGTTAACAACAAGCTAGGTGAAGGACGGCTTTCACACACAATTATCTCTCAGAACTGAGCATGTGGAGAGACGTTCGTTCATCTAGCACAAAGGGAACGGGTTGCAGGAGAAACTTTTACTCTGTTTTCTCAGTCTGTTTCCTAGTGCCGGTTTGAAGTTCCTGCAGTTTTCACTGTAAAACCGAGTTGGAGCTAGTACCTCCCAATATATATGTATGGATTGGAGTTTGCAACTGAAAAGAAACTTTGTGTTCCCAACAAGCTAAGTGAAGGTTGGCTTTCACACACAATTATCTCTCAGAACTGAGCATGTGGAGAGACGTTCGTTCATCTAGAACAAAGGGAACGGGTTGGAGGAGAAACTTTTACTCTGGTTTCTCAGTCTGTTTCCTAGTGCCGGTTTGAAGTTCCTGCAGTTTTCACTGTAAAACCGAGTTGGAGCTAGTAACTCCCCATATATATGTATGGAGTGGAGTTTGCAACTGAAAAGAAACTTTGTGTTCCCAACAAGCTAGGAGAAGGACGGCTTTCACCCACAATTATCTCTCAGAACAGAGCATGTGGAGAGACGCTCGTTCATCTATCACAAAGGGAACGGGTTGCAGGAGAAACTTTTACTCTGGTTTCTCAGTCTGTTTCCTAGTGCCGGTTTGAAGTTCCTGCAGATTTCACTGTAAAACCGAGTTGGAGCTAGTACCTCCCCATATATATGTATGGAGTGGAGTTTGCAACTGAAAAGAGACTTTGTGTTCCCAACAAGCTAGTATAAGTACGGCTTTCACACACACTTATCTCTCAGAACTGAGCATGTGGAGAGACGTTCGTTCATCTAGCACAAATTGAACGGGTTGCAGGAGAAACTTTTACTCTGGTTTCTCGGTCTGTTTCCTAGTGCCGGTTTGAAGATCTTGCAGTTTTCACTGTAAAACCGAGTTGGAGCTAGTACCTGCCCATAATTATGTATGCAGTGGCGTTTCCAACTGAAAAGAAACTTTGTGTTCCCAAAAAGCTAGGTGAAAGACGGCTTTCACACACACTTATATTTCAGAACTGAGCATGTGGAGAGACTTTCGTTCATCTAGCACAAAGGGAACGGGTTGCAGGAGAAACTTTTACTATGGTTTCTCAGTCTGTTTCCTAATGCCGGTTTGAAGTTCCTGCAGTTTTCACTGTAAAACCGAGTTGGAGCTAGTACCTACTCATATATATGTATGGAGTGGAGTTTGCAACTGAAAAGAAACTTTGTGTTCCCAACAAGCTAGTTGAAGGACGGCTTTCACACACACTTATCTCTCAGAACTTAGCATGTGAAGAGACGTTCGTTCATCTAGCACAAAGGGAACGGGTTGCAGGAGAAACTTTTACTCTGGTTTCTCAGTCTGTTTCCTAGTGCCGGTTGGATGTTCCTGCAGTTTTCACTGTAAAACAGAGTTGGAGCTAGTACCGCCCCATATAAATGTATGGAGTGGAGTTTGCAACTGAAAAGAAACTTTGTGTTCCCAACAAGCTAGGTGAAGCACGGCTTTCACACACACTTATCTCTCAGAACTGAGCATGTGGAGAAACGTTCGTTCATCAAGCTCAAAGAAAACGGTTTGCAGGATAAGCTTTTACTCTGGTTTCTCAGTCTGTTTCCTAGTGCCGGTTTGAAGTTCCTGCAGTTTTCACTGTAAAACCGAGTTGGAGCTAGTACCTCCCCATATATATGTATGGAGTGGAGTTTGCATCTGAAAACAAACTTTGTGTTCCCAACAAGCTAGTATAAAGACGGCTTTCACACACACATATCTCTCAGAACTGAGCATTTGGAGAGACGTTCGTTCATCTTGCACAAAGGGAACGGGTTGCAGGAGAAACTTTTACTCTGGTTTCTCAGAGTGTTTCCTAGTGCCGGTTTGAAGTTCCTGCAGTTTTCACGGTAAAACCGAGATGGAGCTAGTACCTCCCCATTTATATGTATGGAGTGGAGTTTGCAACTGAAAAGAAACTTTGTGTTCCCAACAAGCTAGGTGAAGGACGGCTTTAACACACACTTATCTCTCAGAACTGAGCATGTGGAGAGACGTTCGTTCATCTAGCACAAAGGGAACGGGTTGCAGGAGAAACTTTTACTCTGGTTTCTCAGTCTGTTTCCTAGTGCCGGTTTGAAGTTCCTGCAGTTTTCACTGTAAAACAGAGTTGGAGCTTGTATCTCCCTATATATATGTATGAAGTGGAGTTTGCAACTGAAAAGAAACTTTGTGTTCCCAACAAGCTAGGTGAAGGACGGCTTTCACACACACTTATCTCTCAGAACAGAGCATGTGGAGAGACGTTCGTTCATCTAGCACAAAGGGAACGGGTTGCAGGAGAAACTTTTACTCTGGTTTCTCAGTCTGTTTCCTAGTGCCGGTTTGAAGTTCCTGCAGTTTTCACTGTAAAACCGAGTTTGAACTAGTACCTCCCCATATATATGTATGGAGTGGAGTTTGCAACTGAAAAGAAACTTTGTGTTCCCAACAAGCTAGGTGAAGGACGGCTTTCACACACACTTATCTCTCAGAACTGAGCATGTGGAGAGACGTTCGTTCATCTAGCACAAAGGGAACGGGTTGCAGGAGAAACTTTTACTCTGGTTTCTCAGTCTGTTTCCTAGTGCCGGTTTGAAGTTCCTGCAGTTTTCACTGTAAAACCGAGTTGGAGCTAGTACCTCCCCATATATATGTATGGAGTGGAGTTTGCAACTGAAAAGAAACTTTGTGTTCCCAACAAGCTAGGTGAAGGACGGCTTTCCACACACTTATCTCTCAGAACTGAGCTTGTGGAGAGACATTCGTTCATCTAGCACAAAGGGAACGGGTTGCAGGAGAAACTTTTACTCTGGTTTCTCAGTCTGTTTCCTAGTGCCGGTTTGAAGTTCCTGCAGTTTTCACAGTAAAACCGAGTTGGAGCTAGTACCTCCCCATATATATGTATGGAGTGGAGTTTGCAACTGAAAAGAAACTCTGTGTTCCCAACACGCTAGTTGAAGGACGGCTTTCACACACACTTATCTCTCAGAACTGAGCATGTGGAGAGACGTTCGTTCATCTAGCACAAAGTGAACGGGTTGCAGGAGAAACTTTTACTCTGGTTTCTCAGTCTGTTTCCTAGTGCCGGTTAGAAATTCCTGCAGTTTTCACTGTAAAACCGTGTTTGAGCTAGTACCTCCACTATATATATATGGAGTGGAGTTTGCAACTGAAAAGAAACTTTGTGTTAACAACAAGCTAGGTGAAGGACGGCTTTCACACACAATTATCTCTCAGAACTGAGCATGTGGAGAGACGTTCGTTCATCTAGCACAAAGGGAACGGGTTGCAGGAGAAACTTTTACTCTGGTTTCTCAGTCTGTTTCCTACTGCCGGTTAGAAGTTCCTGCAGATTTCACTGTAAAACTGAGTTGGAGGTAGTACATCCCCATATATATGTATGGAGTGGAGTTTGCAACTGAAAAGAAACTTTGTGTTCCCAACAAGCTAGTATAAGTACGGCTTTCACACACACTTATCTCTCAGAACTGAGCATGTGGAGAGACGTTCGTTCATCTAGCACAAATTGAACGGGTTGCAGGAGTAACTTTTACTCTGGTTTCTCGGTCTGTTTCCTAGTGCCGGTTTGAAGATCCTGCAGTTTTCACTGTAAAACCGAGTTGGAGCTAGTACCTGCCCATAATTATGTATGGAGGGGAGTTTCCAACTGAAAAGAAACTTTGTGTTCCCAAAAAGCTAGGTGAAATACGGCTTTCACACACACTTATATTTCAGAACTGAGCATGTGGAGAGACTTTCGTTCATCTAGCACAAATGGAACGGGTTGCAGGAGAAACTTTTATTCTGGTTTCTCAGTCTGTTTCCTAGTGCCGGTTGGATGTTCCTGCAGTTTTCACTGTAAAACAGAGTTGGAGCTAGTACCGCCCCATATAAATGTATGGAGTGGAGTTTGCAACTGAAAAGAAACTTTGTGTTCCCAACAAGCTAGGTGAAGGACGGCTTTCACACACACTTATCTCTCAGAACTGAGCATGTGGAGAGACGTTCGTTCATCAAGCTCAAAGAAAACGGTTTGCAGGATAAGCTTTTACTCTGGTTTCTCAGTCTGTTTCCTAGTGCCGGTTTGAAGTTCCTGCAGTTTTCACTGTAAAACCGAGTTGGAGCTAGTACCTGCCCATATATATGTATGGAGTGGAGTTTGCAACTGAAAAGAAACTTTGTGTTCCCAACAAGCTAGGTGAAGGACGGCTTTCACACACACTTATCTCTCAGAATTGAGCATGTGGAGAGACGTTCATTCATCTAGCACAAAGGGAACGGGTTGCAGGAGAAACTTTTACTCTGGTTTCTCAGTCTGTTTCCTAGTGCCGGTTTGAAGTTCCTGCAGTTTTCACTGTAAAACCGAGTTGGAGCTAGTACCTCCCCATATATATGTATGGAGTGGAGTTTGCAACTGAAACAAACTTTGTGTTCCCAACAAGCTAGGTGAAGGACGGCTTTCACACACACTTATCTCTCAGAAACGAGCATGTGGAGAGACGTTCGTTCATCAAGCTCAAAGAAAACGGTTTGCAGGATAAGCTTTTACTCTGGTTTCTCAGTCTGTTTCCTAGTGCCGGTTTGAATTTCCTGCAGTTTTCACTGTAAAACCGAGTTGGAGCTAGTACCTCCCCATATATATGTATGGAGTGGAGTTTGCAACTGAAAAGAAACTTTGTGTTCCCAACAAGCTAAGTGAAGGACGGCTTTCACACACACTTATCTCTCAGTACTGAGCATGTGGAGAGACGTTCGTTCATCTAGCACAAATTGAACGGGTTGCAGGAGAAAGTTTTACTCTGGTTTCTCGGTCTTTTTCCTAGTGCCGGTTTGAAGATCCTGCAGTTTTCACTGTAAAACCGAGTTGGAGCTAGTACCTGCCCATAATTATGTATGGAGTGGAGTTTCCAACTGAAAAGAAACTTTGTGTTCCCAAAAAGCTAGTTGAAAGACGGCTTTCACACACACTTATCTCTCAGAACTGAGCATGTGGAGAGACGTTCGTTCATCTAGCACAAAGGGAACGGGTTGCAGGAGAAACTTTTACTCTGGTTTCTCAGTCTGTTTCCTAGTGCCGGTTGGATGTTCCTGCAGTTTTCACTGTAAAACAGAGTTGGAGCTACTACCGCCCCATATAAATGTATGGAGTGGGGTTTGCAACTGAAAAGAAACTTTGTGTTCCCAACAAGCTAGGTGAAGGACGGCTTTCACACACACTTATCTCTCAGAACTGAGCATGTGGAGAGACGTTCGTTCATCAAGCTCAAAGAAAACGGTTTGCAGGATAAGCTTTTACTCTGGTTTCTCAGTCTGTTTCCTAGTGCCGGTTTGAAGTTCCTGCAGTTTTCACTGTAAAACCGAGTTGGAGCTAGTACCTGCCCATAATTATGTATGGAGTGGAGTTTGCAACTGAAAAGAAACTTTGGGTTCCCAACAAGCTAGGTGAAGGACGGCTTTCACACACACTTATCTCTCAGAACAGAGCATGTGGAGAGACGTTCGTTCATCTAGCACAAAGGGAACGGGTTGCAGGAGAAACTTTTACTCTGGTTTCTCAGTCTGTTTCCTAGTGCCGGTTTGAAGTTCCTGCAGTTTTCATTGTAAAACCGAGTTGGAGCTAGTACCTCCCCATATATATGTATGGAGTGGAGTTTGCAAGTGAAGAGAAACTTTGTGTTCCCAACAAGCTAGGTGAAGGACGGCTTTCACACACACTTATCTCTCAGAACTGAGCATGTGGAGAGACGTTCGTTCATCTAGCACAAAGGGAACGGGTTGCAGGAGAAACTTTTACTCTGGTTTCTCAGTCTGTTTCCTAGTGCCGGTTTGAAGTTCCTGCAGTTTTCACTGTAAAACCGAGTTGGGGCTAGTACCTCCCCATATATATGTATGGAGTGGAGTTTGCAACTGAAAAGAAACTTTGTGTTCCCAACAAGCTAGGTGAAGGACGGCTTTCACACACACTTATCTCTCAGAATTGAGCATGTGGAGAGACGTTCATTCATCTAGCCCAAAGGGAACGGGTTGCAGTAGAAACTTTTACTCTGGTTTCTCAGTCTGTTTCCTAGTGCCGGTTTGAAGTTCCTGCAGTTTTCAGTGTAAAACCGAGTTGGAGCTAGTACCTCCCCATATATATGTATGGAGTGGAGTATGCAACTGAAACAAACTTTGTGTTCCCAACAAGCTAGTATAAGGACGGCTTTCACACACACTTATCTCTCAGAACTGAGCATGTGGAGAGACGTTCGTTCATCTAGCACAAAGGGAACGGGTTGCAGGAGAAACTTTTACTCTGGTTTCTCAGTCTGTTTCCTAGTGTCGGTTTGAAGTTCCTGCAGTTTTCACTGTAAAACCGAGTTGGAGCTAGTACCTCCCTGTATATATGTATGGAGTGGAGTTTGCAACTGAAAAGAAACTTTGTGTTCCCAACAAGCTAGGTGAAGGACGGCTTTCACACACACTTAACTCTCAGAACTGAGCATGTGGAGAGACGTTCGTTCATCTAGCACAAAGGGAACGGGTTGCAGGAGAAACTATTACTCTGGTTTCTCAGTCTGTTTCCTAGTGCCGGTTTGAAGTTCCTGCAGTTTTCACTGTAAAACCGAGTTGGAGGTAGTACCTCCCCATATAAATGTATGGAGTGGAGTTTGCAACTGAAAAGAAACTTTGTGTTCCCAACAAGCTAGGTGAAGGACGGCTTTCACACAGACTTATCTCTCAGAATTGAGCATGTGGAGAGACGTTCATTCATCTAGCACAAAGGGAACGGGTTGCAGGAGAAACTTTTACTCTGGTTTCTCAGTCTGTTTCCTAGTGCCGGTTTGAAGTTCCTGCAATTTTCAGTGTAAAACAGAGTTGGAGTTAGTACCTCCAAATATATATGTATGGAGTGGAGTTTGCAACTGAAAAGAAACTTTGTGTTCCCAACAAGCTAGTATAAGGACGGCTTTCACAGACACTTATCTCTCAGAACTGAGCATGTGGAGAGACGTTCGTTCATCTAGCACAAAGGGAACGGGTTGCAGGAGAAACTTTTACTCTGGTTTCTCAGACTGTTTCCTAGTGCCGGTTTGAAGTTCCTGCAGTTTTCACTGTAAAACCTAGTTGGAGCTAGTACCTGCCCATATATATGTATGGAGTGGAGTTTGCAACTGAAAAGAAACTTTGTGTTCCAAACAAGCTATGTGAAGGACGGCTTTCACACACACTTATCTCTCAGAACTGAGCATGTGGAGAGACGTTCGTTCATCTAGCACAAAGGGAACGGGTTGCAGGAGAAACTTTTACTCTGGTTTCTCAGTCTGTTTCCTAGTGCCGGTTTGAAGTTCCTGCAGTTCTCACTGTAAAGCCGGGTTGGATCTAGTACCTCCCCATATATATGTATGGAGTGGAGTTTGCAACTGAAAAGAAACTTTGTGTTCCCAACAAGCTAGGTGAAGGACGGCTTTCACACACACATATCTCTCAGAACAGAGCATGTGGAGAGACGTTCGTTCATCTAGCACAAAGGGAACGGGTTGCAGGAGAAACTTTTACTCTGGTTTCTCAGTCTGTTTCCTAGTGCCGGTTTGAATTTCCTGCAGTTTTCACTGTAAAACAGAGTTGGAGCTAGTACCTCCCCATATATATGTATGGAGTGGAGTTTGCAACTGAAAAGAAACTTTGTGTTCCCAACAATCTTGGTGAAGGACGGCTTTCACACACACTTATCTCTCGGAACTGAGCATGTGGAGAGACGTTCGTTCATCTAGCACAAAGGGAACGAGTTGCAGGAGAAACTTTTACTCTGGTTTCTCAGTCTGTTTCCTAGTGCCGGTTTGATGATCCTGCAGTTTTCACTGTAAAACCGCGTTGGAGCTAGTACCTCCCTATATATATGTATGGAGTGGAGTTTGCAACTCAAAAGAAACTTTGTGTTCCCAACAAGCTAGGTGAAGGACGGCTTTCACACACACTTATCTCTCAGAACTGAGCATGTGGAGAGACGTTCGTTCATCTAGCACAAAGGGAACGGGTTGCAGGAGAAACTTTTACTCTGGTTTCTCAGTCTGTTTCCTAGTGCTGGTTTGAAGTTCCTGCAGTTTTCACTGTAAAACCGAGTTGGAGCTAGTACCTCCCCATATATATGTATGGAGTGGAGTTTGCAACTGAAAAGAAAATTTGTGTTCCCAACAAGCTAGGTGAAGGACGGCTTTCAAACACACTTATCTCTCAGAACTGAGCATGTGGAGGGACGTTCGTTCATCTAGCACAAAGGGAACGGGTGGCAGGAGGAACTTTTACTCTGGTTTCTCAGTCTGTTTCCTAGTGCCGGTTTGAAGTTCCTGCAGTTTTCACTGTAAAACCGAGTTGGAGCTAGTACCTCCCCATATATATGTATGGAGTGGAGTTTGCAACTGAAAAGAGACTTTATGTTCCCAACAACTAGGTGAAGGACGGCTTTCACACACTTATCTCTCAGAACTGAGCATGTGGAGAGACGTTCGTTCATCTAGCACAAAGAGAACGGGTGGCAGGAGAAACTTTTACTCTGGTTTCTCAGTCTGTTTCCTAGTGCCGGTTTGAAGTTCCTGCAGTTTTCACTGTAAAACCGAGTTGGAGCTAGTACCTCCCCATATATATGTATGGAGTGGAGGTTGCAAATGAAAAGAAACTTTGTGTTCCCAACAAGCTAGGTGTAGGACGGCTTTCACACACACTTAACTCTCAGAACTGAGCATGTGGAGAGACGTTCGTTCATCTACCACAAAGGGAACGGGTTGCAGGAGAAACTTTTACTCTGGTTTCTCAGTCTGTTTCCTAGTGCCGGTTTGAAGTTCCTGCAGTTTTCACTGTAAAACCGATTTTGAGCTAGTACCTCCCCATATATATGTATGGAGTGGAGTTTGCAAATGAAAAGAAACTTTGTGTTCCCAACAATCTAGGTGAAGGACGGCTTTCACACACACTTATCTCTCGGAACTGATCATGTGGAGAGATGTTCGTTCATCTAGCACAAAGGGAACGGGTTGCAGGAGAAACTTTTACTCTGGTTTCTCAGTCTGTTTCCTAGTGCCCGTTTGATGATCCTGCAGTTTTCACTGTAAAACCGAGTTGGAGCTAGTACCTCCCTATATATATGTATGGAGTGGAGTTTGCAACTCAAAAGAAACTTTGTGTTCCCAACAAGCTAGGTGAAGGACGGCTTTCACACACAATTATCTCTCAGAACTGAGCATGTGGAGAGACGTTCGTTCATCTAGCACAAAGGGAACGGGTGGCAGGAGAAACTTTTACTCTGGTTTCTCAGTCTGTTTCCTAGTGCCGGTTTAAAGTTCCTTCAATTTTCACTGTAAAACCGAGTTGCAGCTAGTACCTCCCCATATATATGTATTGAGTGGAGGTTGCAAATGAAAAGAAACTTTGTGTTCTCAACAAGCTAGGTGAAGGACGGCTTTCACACACATTTAACTCTCAGAACTGAGCATGTGGGGAGACGTTCGTTCATCTAGCACAAAGGGAACGGGTTGCAGGAGAAACTTTTACTCTGGTTTCTCAGTCTGTTTCCTAGTGCCGGTTAGAAGTTAATGCAGTTTTCACTGTAAAACCGAGTTTGAGCTAGTACCTCCCCATATATATATATGGAGTGGAGTTTGCAACTGAAAAGAAACTTTGTGTTCCCAACAATCTTGGTGAAGGACGGCTTTCACACACACTTATCTCTCGGAACTGAGCATGTGGAGAGACGTTCGTTCATCTAGCACAAAGGGAACGGTTTGCAGGAGAAACTTTTACTCTGGTTTCTCAGTCTGTTTCCTAGTGCCGGTTTGAATTTCCTGCAGTTTTCACTGTAAAACCGAGTTGGAGCTAGTACCTCCCCATATATATGTATGGAGTGGAGTTTGCAACTGAAAAGAAACTTTGTGTTCCCAACAAGCTAAGTGAAGGACGGCTTTCACACACACTTATCTCTCAGTACTGAGCATGTGGAGAGACGTTCGTTCATCTAGCACAAATTGAACGGGTTGCAGGAGAAAGTTTTACTCTGGTTTCTCGGTCTTTTTCCTAGTGCCGGTTTGAAGATCCTGCAGTTTTCACTGTAAAACCGAGTTGGAGCTAGTACCTGCCCATAATTATGTATGGAGTGGAGTTTCCAACTGAAAAGAAACTTTGTGTTCCCAAAAAGCTAGTTGAAAGACGGCTTTCACACACACTTATCTCTCAGAACTGAGCATGTGGAGAGACGTTCGTTCATCTAGCACAAAGGGAACGGGTTGCAGGAGAAACTTTTACTCTGGTTTCTCAGTCTGTTTCCTAGTGCCGGTTGGATGTTCCTGCAGTTTTCACTGTAAAACAGAGTTGGAGCTACTACCGCCCCATATAAATGTATGGAGTGGGGTTTGCAACTGAAAAGAAACTTTGTGTTCCCAACAAGCTAGGTGAAGGACGGCTTTCACACACACTTATCTCTCAGAACTGAGCATGTGGAGAGACGTTCGTTCATCAAGCTCAAAGAAAACGGTTTGCAGGATAAGCTTTTACTCTGGTTTCTCAGTCTGTTTCCTAGTGCCGGTTTGAAGTTCCTGCAGTTTTCACTGTAAAACCGAGTTGGAGCTAGTACCTGCCCATAATTATGTATGGAGTGGAGTTTGCAACTGAAAAGAAACTTTGGGTTCCCAACAAGCTAGGTGAAGGACGGCTTTCACACACACTTATCTCTCAGAACAGAGCATGTGGAGAGACGTTCGTTCATCTAGCACAAAGGGAACGGGTTGCAGGAGAAACTTTTACTCTGGTTTCTCAGTCTGTTTCCTAGTGCCGGTTTGAAGTTCCTGCAGTTTTCATTGTAAAACCGAGTTGGAGCTAGTACCTCCCCATATATATGTATGGAGTGGAGTTTGCAAGTGAAGAGAAACTTTGTGTTCCCAACAAGCTAGGTGAAGGACGGCTTTCACACACACTTATCTCTCAGAACTGAGCATGTGGAGAGACGTTCGTTCATCTAGCACAAAGGGAACGGGTTGCAGGAGAAACTTTTACTCTGGTTTCTCAGTCTGTTTCCTAGTGCCGGTTTGAAGTTCCTGCAGTTTTCACTGTAAAACCGAGTTGGGGCTAGTACCTCCCCATATATATGTATGGAGTGGAGTTTGCAACTGAAAAGAAACTTTGTGTTCCCAACAAGCTAGGTGAAGTACGGCTTTCACACACACTTATCTCTCAGAATTGAGCATGTGGAGAGACGTTCATTCATCTAGCCCAAAGGGAACGGGTTGCAGTAGAAACTTTTACTCTGGTTTCTCAGTCTGTTTCCTAGTGCCGGTTTGAAGTTCCTGCAGTTTTCAGTGTAAAACCGAGTTGGAGCTAGTACCTCCCCATATATATGTATGGAGTGGAGTTTGCAACTGAAACAAACTTTGTGTTCCCAACAAGCTAGTATAAGGACGGCTTTCACACACACTTATCTCTCAGAACTGAGCATGTGGAGAGACGTTCGTTCATCTAGCACAAAGGGAACGGGTTGCAGGAGAAACTTTTACTCTGGTTTCTCAGTCTGTTTCCTAGTGTCGGTTTGAAGTTCCTGCAGTTTTCACTGTAAAACCGAGTTGGAGCTAGTACCTCCCTGTATATATGTATGGAGTGGAGTTTGCAAGTGAAAAGAAACTTTGTGTTCCCAACAAGCTAGGTGAAGGACGGCTTTCACACACACTTAACTCTCAGAACTGAGCATGTGGAGAGACGTTCGTTCATCTAGCACAAAGGGAACGGGTTGCAGGAGAAACTATTACTCTGGTTTCTCAGTCTGTTTCCTAGTGCCGGTTTGAAGTTCCTGCAGTTTTCACTGTAAAACCGAGTTGGAGGTAGTACCTCCCCATATAAATGTATGGAGTGGAGTTTGCAACTGAAAAGAAACTTTGTGTTCCCAACAAGCTATGTGAAGGACGGCTTTCACACAGACTTATCTCTCAGAATTGAGCATGTGGAGAGACGTTCATTCATCTAGCACAAAGGGAACGGGTTGCAGGAGAAACTTTTACTCTGGTTTCTCAGTCTGTTTCCTAGTGCCGGTTTGAAGTTCCTGCAATTTTCAGTGTAAAACAGAGTTGGAGTTAGTACCTCCAAATATATATGTATGGAGTGGAGTTTGCAACTGAAAAGAAACTTTGTGTTCCCAACAAGCTAGTATAAGGACGGCTTTCACACACACTTATCTCTCAGAACTGAGCATGTGGAGAGACGTTCGTTCATCTAGCACAAAGGGAACGGGTTGCAGGAGAAACTTTTACTCTGGTTTCTCAGACTGTTTCCTAGTGCCGGTTTGAAGTTCCTGCAGTTTTCACTGTAAAACCTAGTTGGAGCTAGTACCTGCCCATATATATGTATGGAGTGGAGTTTGCAACTGAAAAGAAACTTTGTGTTCCAAACAAGCTATGTGAAGGACGGCTTTCACACACACTTATCTCTCAGAACTGAGCATGTGGAGAGACGTTCGTTCATCTAGCACAAAGGGAACGGGTTGCAGGAGAAACTTTTACTCTGGTTTCTCAGTCTGTTTCCTAGTGCCGGTTTGAAGTTCCTGCAGTTCTCACTGTAAAGCCGGGTTGGATCTAGTACCTCCCCATATATATGTATGGAGTGGAGTTTGCAACTGAAAAGAAACTTTGTGTTCCCAACAAGCTAGGTGAAGGACGGCTTTCACACACACATATCTCTCAGAACAGAGCATGTGGAGAGACGTTCGTTCATCTAGCACAAAGGGAACGGGTTGCAGGAGAAACTTTTACTCTGGTTTCTCAGTCTGTTTCCTAGTGCCGGTTTGAATTTCCTGCAGTTTTCACTGTAAAACAGAGTTGGAGCTAGTACCTCCCCATATATATGTATGGAGTGGAGTTTGCAACTGAAAAGAAACTTTGTGTTCCCAACAATCTTGGTGAAGGACGGCTTTCACACACACTTATCTCTCGGAACTGAGCATGTGGAGAGACGTTCGTTCATCTAGCACAAAGGGAACGAGTTGCAGGAGAAACTTTTACTCTGGTTTCTCAGTCTGTTTCCTAGTGCCGGTTTGATGATCCTGCAGTTTTCACTGTAAAACCGCGTTGGAGCTAGTACCTCCCTATATATATGTATGGAGTGGAGTTTGCAACTCAAAAGAAACTTTGTGTTCCCAACAAGCTAGGTGAAGGACGGCTTTCACACACACTTATCTCTCAGAACTGAGCATGTGGAGAGACGTTCGTTCATCTAGCACAAAGGGAACGGGTTGCAGGAGAAACTTTTACTCTGGTTTCTCAGTCTGTTTCCTAGTGCTGGTTTGAAGTTCCTGCAGTTTTCACTGTAAAACCGAGTTGGAGCTAGTACCTCCCCATATATATGTATGGAGTGGAGTTTGCAACTGAAAAGAAAATTTGTGTTCCCAACAAGCTAGGTGAAGGACGGCTTTCAAACACACTTATCTCTCAGAACTGAGCATGTGGAGGGACGTTCGTTCATCTAGCACAAAGGGAACGGGTGGCAGGAGGAACTTTTACTCTGGTTTCTCAGTCTGTTTCCTAGTGCCGGTTTGAAGTTCCTGCAGTTTTCACTGTAAAACCGAGTTGGAGCTAGTACCTCCCCATATATATGTATGGAGTGGAGTTTGCAACTGAAAAGAGACTTTATGTTCCCAAAAACTAGGTGAAGGACGGCTTTCACACACTTATCTCTCAGAACTGAGCATGTGGAGAGACGTTCGTTCATCTAGCACAAAGAGAACGGGTGGCAGGAGAAACTTTTACTCTGGTTTCTCAGTCTGTTTCCTAGTGCCGGTTTGAAGTTCCTGCAGTTTTCACTGTAAAACCGAGTTGGAGCTAGTACCTCCCCATATATATGTATGGAGTGGAGGTTGCAAATGAAAAGAAACTTTGTGTTCCCAACAAGCTAGGTGTAGGACGGCTTTCACACACACTTAACTCTCAGAACTGAGCATGTGGAGAGACGTTCGTTCATCTACCACAAAGGGAACGGGTTGCAGGAGAAACTTTTACTCTGGTTTCTCAGTCTGTTTCCTAGTGCCGGATTGAAGTTCCTGCAGTTTTCACTGTAAAACCGATTTTGAGCTAGTACCTCCCCATATATATGTATGGAGTGGAGTTTGCAAATGAAAAGAAACTTTGTGTTCCCAACAATCTAGGTGAAGGACGGCTTTCACACACACTTATCTCTCGGAACTGATCATGTGGAGAGATGTTCGTTCATCTAGCACAAATGGAACGGGTTGCAGGAGAAACTTTTACTCTGGTTTCTCAGTCTGTTTCCTAGTGCCCGTTTGATGATCCTGCAGTTTTCACTGTAAAACCGAGTTGGAGCTAGTACCTCCCTATATATATGTATGGAGTGGAGTTTGCAACTCAAAAGAAACTTTGTGTTCCCAACAAGCTAGGTGAAGGACGGCTTTCACACACAATTATCTCTCAGAACTGAGCATGTGGAGAGACGTTCGTTCATCTAGCACAAAGGGAACGGGTGGCAGGAGAAACTTTTACTCTGGTTTCTCAGTCTGTTTCCTAGTGCCGGTTTAAAGTTCCTGCAATTTTCACTGTAAAACCGAGTTGCAGCTAGTACCTCCCCATATATATGTATTGAGTGGAGGTTGCAAATGAAAAGAAACTTTGTGTTCTCAACAAGCTAGGTGAAGGACGGCTTTCACACACATTTAACTCTCAGAACTGAGCATGTGGCGAGACGTTCGTTCATCTAGCACAAAGGGAACGGGTTGCAGGAGAAACTTTTACTCTGGTTTCTCAGTCTGTTTCCTAGTGCCGGTTAGAAGTTAATGCAGTTTTCACTGTAAAACCGAGTTTGAGCTAGTACCTCCCCATATATATATATGGAGTGGAGTTTGCAACTGAAAAGAAACTTTGTGTTCCCAACAATCTTGGTGAAGGACGGCTTTCACACACACTTATCTCTCGGAACTGAGCATGTGGAGAGACGTTCGTTCATCTAGCACAAATGGAACGGGTTGCAGGAGAAACTTTTACTCTGGTTTCTCAGTCTGTTTCCTAGTGCCGGTTTGATGATCCTGCAGTTTTCACTGTAAAACCGAGTTGGAGCTAGTACCTCCCTATATATATGTATGGAGTGGATTTTACAACTGAAAAGAAACTTTGTGTTCCCAACAAGCTAGGTGAAGGACGGCTTTCACACACACTCATCTCTCAGAACTGAGCATGTGGAGAGACGTTCGTTCATCTAGCACAAAGGGAACGGGTGGCAGGAGAAAATTTTACTCTGGTTTCTCAGTCTGTTTCCTAGTGCCGGTTTGAAGTTCCTGCACTTTTCACTGTAAAACCGATTTGGATCTAGTACCTCCCCATATATATGTATGGAGTGGAGGTTGCAAATGAAAAGAAACTTTGTGTTCCCAACAAGCTAGTATAAGGACGGCTTTCACACACACTTATCTCTCAGAACTGAGCATGTGGAGAGACGTTCGTTCATCTAGCACAAATGGAACGGTTGGCACGAGGAACTTTTACTCTGGTTTCTCAGTCTGTTTCCTAGTGCCGGTTTGAAGTTCCTGCAGTTTTCACTGTAAAACCGAGTTGGAGCTAGTACCTCCCTGTATATATGTATGGAGTGGAGTTTGCAACTGAAAAGAAACTTTGTGTTCCCAACAAGCTAGGTGAAGGACGGCTTTCACACACACTTAACTCTCAGAACTGAGCATGTGGAGAGACGTTCGTTCATCTAGCACAAAGGGAACGGGTTGCAGGAGAAACTATTACTCTGGTTTCTCAGTCTGTTTCCTAGTGCCGGTTTGAAGTTCCTGCAGTTTTCACTGTAAAACCGAGTTGGAGGTAGTACCTCCCCATATAAATGTATGGAGTGGAGTTTGCAACTGAAAAGAAACTTTGTGTTCCCAACAAGCTAGGTGAAGGACGGCTTTCACACAGACTTATCTCTCAGAATTGAGCATGTGGAGAGACGTTCGTTCATCTAGCACAAAGGGAACGGGTTGCAGGAGAAACTTTTACTCTGGTTTCTCAGTCTGTTTCCTAGTGCCGGTTTGAAGTTCCTGCAATTTTCAGTGTAAAACAGAGTTGGAGTTAGTACCTCCAAATATATATGTATGGAGTGGAGTTTGCAACTGAAAAGAAACTTTGTGTTCCCAACAAGCTAGTATAAGGACGGCTTTCACACACACTTATCTCTCAGAACTGAGCATGTGGAGAGACGTTCGTTCATCTAGCACAAAGGGAACGGGTTGCAGGAGAAACTTTTACTCTGGTTTCTCAGACTGTTTCCTAGTGCCGGTTTGAAGTTCCTGCAGTTTTCACTGTAAAACCTAGTTGGAGCTAGTACCTGCCCATATATATGTATGGAGTGGAGTTTGCAACTGAAAAGAAACTTTGTGTTCCAAACAAGCTATGTGAAGGACGGCTTTCACACACACTTATCTCTCAGAACTGAGCATGTGGAGAGACGTTCGTTCATCTAGCACAAAGGGAACGGGTTGCAGGAGAAACTTTTACTCTGGTTTCTCAGTCTGTTTCCTAGTGCCGGTTTGAAGTTCCTGCAGTTCTCACTGTAAAGCCGGGTTGGATCTAGTACCTCCCCATATATATGTATGGAGTGGAGTTTGCAACTGAAAAGAAACTTTGTGTTCCCAACAAGCTAGGTGAAGGACGGCTTTCACACACACATATCTCTCAGAACAGAGCATGTGGAGAGACGTTCGTTCATCTAGCACAAAGGGAACGGGTTGCAGGAGGAACTTTTACTCTGGTTTCTCAGTCTGTTTCCTAGTGCCGGTTTGAATTTCCTGCAGTTTTCACTGTAAAACAGAGTTGGAGCTAGTACCTCCCCATATATATGTATGGAGTGGAGTTTGCAACTGAAAAGAAACTTTGTGTTCCCAACAATCTTGGTGAAGGACGGCTTTCACACACATTTATCTCTCGGAACTGAGCATGTGGAGAGACGTTCGTTCATCTAGCACAAAGGGAACGAGTTGCAGGAGAAACTTTTACTCTGGTTTCTCAGTCTGTTTCCTAGTGCCGGTTTGATGATCCTGCAGTTTTCACTGTAAAACCGCGTTGGAGCTAGTACCTCCCTATATATATGTATGGAGTGGAGTTTGCAACTCAAAAGAAACTTTGTGTTCCCAACAAGCTAGGTGAAGGACGGCTTTCACACACACTTATCTCTCAGAACTGAGCATGTGGAGAGACGTTCGTTCATCTAGCACAAAGGGAACGGGTTGCAGGAGAAACTTTTACTCTGGTTTCTCAGTCTGTTTCCTAGTGCTGGTTTGAAGTTCCTGCAGTTTTCACTGTAAAACCGAGTTGGAGCTAGTACCTCCCCATATATATGTATGGAGTGGAGTTTGCAACTGAAAAGAAAATTTGTGTTCCCAACAAGCTAGGTGAAGGACGGCTTTCAAACACACTTATCTCTCAGAACTGAGCATGTGGAGGGACGTTCGTTCATCTAGCACAAAGGGAACGGGTGGCAGGAGGAACTTTTACTCTGGTTTCTCAGTCTGTTTCCTAGTGCCGGTTTGAAGTTCCTGCAGTTTTCACTTTAAAACCGAGTTGGAGCTAGTACCTCCCCATATATATGTATGGAGTGGAGTTTGCAACTGAAAAGAGACTTTATGTTCCCAACAACTAGGTGAAGGACGGCTTTCACACACTTATCTCTCAGAACTGAGCATGTGGAGAGACGTTCGTTCATCTAGCACAAAGAGAACGGGTGGCAGGAGAAACTTTTACTCTGGTTTCTCAGTCTGTTTCCTAGTGCCGGTTTGAAGTTCCTGCAGTTTTCACTGTAAAACCGAGTTGGAGCTAGTACCTGCCCATAATTATGTATGGAGTGGAGTTTGCAACTGAAAAGAAACTTTGGGTTCCCAACAAGCTAGGTGAAGGACGGCTTTCACACACACTTATCTCTCAGAACAGAGCATGTGGAGAGACGTTCGTTCATCTAGCACAAAGGGAACGGGTTGCAGGAGAAACTTTTACTCTGGTTTCTCAGTCTGTTTCCTAGTGCCGGTTTGAAGTTCCTGCAGTTTTCATTGTAAAACCGAGTTGGAGCTAGTACCTCCCCATATATATGTATGGAGTGGAGTTTGCAAGTGAAGAGAAACTTTGTGTTCCCAACAAGCTAGGTGAAGGACGGCTTTCACACACACTTATCTCTCAGAACTGAGCATGTGGAGAGACGTTCGTTCATCTAGCACAAAGGGAACGGGTTGCAGGAGAAACTTTTACTCTGGTTTCTCAGTCTGTTTCCTAGTGCCGGTTTGAAGTTCCTGCAGTTTTCACTGTAAAACCGAGTTGGGGCTAGTACCTCCCCATATATATGTATGGAGTGGAGTTTGCAACTGAAAAGAAACTTTGTGTTCCCAACAAGCTAGGTGAAGGACGGCTTTCACACACACTTATCTCTCAGAATTGAGCATGTGGAGAGACGTTCATTCATCTAGCCCAAAGGGAACGGGTTGCAGTAGAAACTTTTACTCTGGTTTCTCAGTCTGTTTCCTAGTGCCGGTTTGAAGTTCCTGCAGTTTTCAGTGTAAAACCGAGTTGGAGCTAGTACCTCCCCATATATATGTATGGAGTGGAGTTTGCAACTGAAACAAACTTTGTGTTCCCAACAAGCTAGGTGAAGGACGGCTTTCACACACACTTATCTCTCAGAACTGAGCATGTGGAGAGACGTTCGTTCATCTATCACAAAGGGAACGGGTTGCAGGAGAAACTTTTACTCTGGTTTCTCAGTCTGTTTCCTAGTGTCGGTTTGAAGTTCCTGCAGTTTTCACTGTAAAACCGAGTTGGAGCTAGTACCTCCCTGTATATATGTATGGAGTGGAGTTTGCAACTGAAAAGAAACTTTGTGTTCCCAACAAGCTAGGTGAAGGACGGCTTTCACACACACTTAACTCTCAGAACTGAGCATGTGGAGAGACGTTCGTTCATCTAGCACAAAGGGAACGGGTTGCAGGAGAAAGTATTACTCTGGTTTCTCAGTCTGTTTCCTAGTGCCGGTTTGAAGTTCCTGCAGTTTTCACTGTAAAACCGAGTTGGAGGTAGTACCTCCCCATATAAATGTATGGAGTGGAGTTTGCAACTGAAAAGAAACTTTGTGTTCCCAACAAGCTAGGTGAAGGACGGCTTTCACACAGACTTATCTCTCAGAATTGAGCATGTGGAGAGACGTTCATTCATCTAGCACAAAGGGAACGGGTTGCAGGAGAAACTTTTACTCTGGTTTCTCAGTCTGTTTCCTAGTGCCGGTTTGAAGTTCCTGCAATTTTCAGTGTAAAACAGAGTTGGAGTTAGTACCTCCAAATATATATGTATGGAGTGGAGTTTGCAACTGAAAAGAAACTTTGTGTTCCCAACAAGCTAGTATAAGGACGGCTTTCACACACACTTATCTCTCAGAACTGAGCATGTGGAGAGACGTTCGTTCATCTAGCACAAAGGGAACGGGTTGCAGGAGAAACTTTTACTCTGGTTTCTCAGACTGTTTCCTAGTGCCGGTTTGAAGTTCCTGCAGTTTTCACTGTAAAACCTAGTTGGAGCTAGTACCTGCCCATATATATGTATGGAGTGGAGTTTGCAACTGAAAAGAAACTTTGTGTTCCAAACAAGCTATGTGAAGGACGGCTTTCACACACACATATCTCTCAGAACTGAGCATGTGGAGAGACGTTCGTTCATCTAGCACAAAGGGAACGGGTTGCAGGAGAAACTTTTACTCTGGTTTCTCAGTCTGTTTCCTAGTGCCGGTTTGAAGTTCCTGCAGTTCTCACTGTAAAGCCGGGTTGGATCTAGTACCTCCCCATATATATGTATGGAGTGGAGTTTGCAACTGAAAAGAAACTTTGTGTTCCCAGCAAGCTAGGTGAAGGACGGCTTTCAAACACACTTATCTCTCAGAACTGAGCATGTGGAGAGACGTTCGTTCATCTAGCACAAAGGGAACGGGTTGCAGGAGAAACTTTTACTCTGGTTTCTCAGTCTGTTTCCTAGTGCCGGTTTGAATTTCCTGCAGTTTTCACTGTAAAACAGAGTTGGAGCTAGTACCTCCCCATATATATGTATGGAGTGGAGTTTGCAACTGAAAAGAAACTTTGTGTTCCCAACAATCTTGGTGAAGGACGGCTTTCACACACACTTATCTCTCGGAACTGAGCATGTGGAGAGACGTTCGTTCATCTAGCACAAAGGGAACGAGTTGCAGGAGAAACTTTTACTCTGGTTTCTCAGTCTGTTTCCTAGTGCCGGTTTGATGATCCTGCAGTTTTCACTGTAAAACCGCGTTGGAGCTAGTACCTCCCTATATATATGTATGGAGTGGAGTTTGCAACTCAAAAGAAACTTTGTGTTCCCAACAAGCTAGGTGAAGGACGGCTTTCACACACACTTATCTCTCAGAACTGAGCATGTGGAGAGACGTTCGTTCATCTAGCACAAAGGGAACGGGTTGCAGGAGAAACTTTTACTCTGGTTTCTCAGTCTGTTTCCTAGTGCTGGTTTGAAGTTCCTGCAGTTTTCACTGTAAAACCGAGTTGGAGCTAGTACCTCCCCATATATATGTATGGAGTGGAGTTTGCAACTGAAAAGAAAATTTGTGTTCCCAACAAGCTAGGTGAAGGACGGCTTTCAAACACACTTATCTCTCAGAACTGAGCATGTGGAGGGACGTTCGTTCATCTAGCACAAAGGGAACGGGTGGCAGGAAGAACTTTTACTCTGGTTTCTCAGTCTGTTTCCTAGTGCCGGTTTGAAGTTCCTGCAGTTTTCACTGTAAAACCGAGTTGGAGCTAGTACCTCCCCATATATATGTATGGAGTGGAGTTTGCAACTTAAAAGAGACTTTATGTTCCCAACAACTAGGTGAAGGACGGCTTTCACACACTTATCTCTCAGAACTGAGCATGTGGAGAGACGTTCGTTCATCTAGCACAAAGAGAACGGGTGGCAGGAGAAACTTTTACTCTGGTTTCTCAGTCTGTTTCCTAGTGCCGGTTTGAAGTTCCTGCAGTTTTCACTGTAAAACCGAGTTGGAGCTAGTACCTCCCCATATATATGTATGGAGTGGAGGTTGCAAATGAAAAGAAACTTTGTGTTCCCAACAAGCTAGTATAAGGACGTCTTTCACACACACTTATCTCTCCGAACTGAGAATGTGGAGAGACGTTCGTTCAACTAGCACCAAGGGAACGGGTTGCAGGAGAAACTTTTACTCTGGTTTCTCAGTCTGTTTCCTAGTGCCGGTTTGAAGTTCCTGCAGTTTTCACTGTAAAACCGAGTTGGAGCTTGTACCTCCCCATATATATGTATGGAGTGGAGTTTGCAACTGAAAAGAAACTTTGTGTTCCCAGCAAGCTAGGTGAAGGACGGCTTTCAAACACACTTATCTCTCAGAACTGAGCATGTGGAGAGACGTTCGTTCATCTAGCACAAAGGGAACGGGTTGCAGGAGAAACTTTTACTCTGGTTTCTCAGTCTGTTTCCTAGTGCCGGTTTGAAGTTCCTGCAGTTCTCACTGTAAAGCCGGGTTGGATCTAGTACCTCCCCATATATATGTATGGAGTGGAGTTTGCAACTGAAAAGAAACTTTGTGTTCCCAACAAGCTAGGTGAAGGACGGCTTTCACACACACATATCTCTCAGAACAGAGCATGTGGAGAGACGTTCGTTCATCTAGCACAAAGGGAACGGGTTGCAGGAGAAACTTTTACTCTGGTTTCTCAGTCTGTTTCCTAGTGCCGGTTTGAAATTCCTGCAGTTTTCACTGTAAAACCGAGTTGGAGCTAGTACCTCCCCATATATATGTATGGAGTGGAGGTTGCAAATGAAAAGAAACTTTGTGTTCCCAACAAGCTAGTATAAGGACGTCTTTCACACACACTTATCTCTCCGAACTGAGAATGTGGAGAGACGTTCGTTCAACTAGCACCAAGGGAACGGGTTGCAGGAGAAACTTTTACTCTGGTTTCTCAGTCTGTTTCCTAGTGCCGGTTTGAAGTTCCTGCAGTTTTCACTGTAAAACCGAGTTGGAGCTAGTACCTCCCCATATATATGTATGGAGTGGAGTTTGCAACTGAAAAGAAACTTTGTGTTCCCAGCAAGCTAGGTGAAGGACGGCTTTCAAACACACTTATCTCTCAGAACTGAGCATGTGGAGAGACGTTCGTTCATCTAGCACAAAGGGAACGGGTTGCAGGAGAAACTTTTACTCTGGTTTCTCAGTCTGTTTCCTAGTGCCGGTTTGAAGTTCCTGCAGTTCTCACTGTAAAGCCGGGTTGGATCTAGTACCTCCCCATATATATGTATGGAGTGGAGTTTGCAACTGAAAAGAAACTTTGTGTTCCCAACAAGCTAGGTGAAGGACGGCTTTCACACACACATATCTCTCAGAACAGAGCATGTGGAGAGACGTTCGTTCATCTAGCACAAAGGGAACGGGTTGCAGGAGAAACTTTTACTCTGGTTTCTCAGTCTGTTTCCTAGTGCCGGTTTGAATTTCCTGCAGTTTTCACTGTAAAACCGAGTTGGAGCTAGTACCTCCCTATATATATGTATGGAGTGGAGTTTGCAACTCAAAAGAAACTTTGTGTTCCCAACAAGCTAGGTGAAGGACGGCTTTCACACACACTTATCTCTCAGAACTGAGCATGTGGAGAGACGTTCGTTCATCTAGCACAAAGGGAACGGGTTGCAGGAGAAACTTTTACTCTGGTTTCTCAGTCTGTTTCCTAGTGCCGGTTTGAAGTTCCTGCACTTTTCACTGTAAAACCGATTTGGATCTAGTACCTCCCCATATATATGTATGGAGTGGAGGTTGCAAATGAAAAGAAACTTTGTGTTCCCAACAAGCTAGTATAAGGACGGCTTTCACACACACTTATCTCTCAGAACTGAGCATGTGGAGAGACGTTCGTTCATCTAGCACCAAGGGAACGGGTTGCAGGAGAAACTTTTACTCTGGTTTCTCAGTCTGTTTCCTAGTGCTGGTTTGAAGTTCCTGCAGTTTTCACTGTAAAACCGAGTTGGAGCTAGTACCTCCCCATATATATGTATGGAGTGGAGTTTGCAACTGAAAAGAAACTTTGTGTTCCCAACAAGCTAGGTGAAGGTCGGCTTTCAAACACACTTATCTCTCAGAACTGAGCATGTGGAGAGACGTTCGTTCATCTAGCACAAATGGAACGGTTGGCACGAGGAACTTTTACTCTGGTTTCTCAGTCTGTTTCCTAGTGCCGGTTTGAAGTTCCTGCAGTTTTCACTGTAAAACCGAGTTGGAGCTAGTACCTCCCCATATATATGTATGGAGTGGAGTTTGCAACTGAAAAGAGACTTTCTGTTCCCAACAAGCTAGGTGAAGGACGGCTTTCACACACTTATCTCTCAGAACTGAGCATGTGGTGAGACGTTCGTTCATCTAGCACAAAGGGAACGGGTGGCAGGAGAAATTTTTACTCTAGTTTCTCAGTCTGTTTCCTAGTGCCGGTTTGAAATTCCTGCAGTTTTCACTGTAAAACCGAGTTGGAGCTAGTACCTCCCCATATATATGTATGGAGTGGAGGTTGCAAATGAAAAGAATCTTTGTGTTCCCAACAAGCTAGTATAAGGACGTCTTTCACACACACTTATCTCTCCGAACTGAGAATGTGGAGAGACGTTCGTTCAACTAGCACCAAGGGAACGGGTTGCAGGAGAAACTTTTACTCTGGTTTCTCAGTCTGTTTCCTAGTGCCGGTTTGAAGTTCCTGCAGTTTTCACTGTAAAACCGAGTTGGAGCTAGTACCTCCCCATATATATGTATGGAGTGGAGTTTGCAACTGAAAAGAAACTTTGTGTTCCCAGCAAGCTAGGTGAAGGACGGCTTTCAAACACACTTATCTCTCAGAACTGAGCATGTGGAGAGACGTTCGTTCATCTAGCACAAAGGGAACGGGTTGCAGGAGAAACTTTTACTCTGGTTTCTCAGTCTGTTTCCTAGTGCCGGTTTGAAGTTCCTGCAGTTCTCACTGTAAAGCCGGGTTGGATCTAGTACCTCCCCATATATATGTATGGAGTGGAGTTTGCAACTGAAAAGAAACTTTGTGTTCCCAACAAGCTAGGTGAAGGACGGCTTTCACACACACATATCTCTCAGAACAGAGCATGTGGAGAGACGTTCGTTCATCTAGCACAAAGGGAACGGGTTGCAGGAGAAACTTTTACTCTGGTTTCTCAGTCTGTTTCCTAGTGCCGGTTTGAAATTCCTGCAGTTTTCACTGTAAAACCGAGTTGGAGCTAGTACCTCCCCATATATATGTATGGAGTGGAGGTTGCAAATGAAAAGAAACTTTGTGTTCCCAACAAGCTAGTATAAGGACGTCTTTCACACACACTTATCTCTCCGAACTGAGAATGTGGAGAGACGTTCGTTCAACTAGCACCAAGGGAACGGGTTGCAGGAGAAACTTTTACTCTGGTTTCTCAGTCTGTTTCCTAGTGCCGGTTTGAAGTTCCTGCAGTTTTCACTGTAAAACCGAGTTGGAGCTAGTACCTCCCCATATATATGTATGGAGTGGAGTTTGCAACTGAAAAGAAACTTTGTGTTCCCAGCAAGCTAGGTGAAGGACGGCTTTCAAACACACTTATCTCTCAGAACTGAGCATGTGGAGAGACGTTCGTTCATCTAGCACAAAGGGAACGGGTTGCAGGAGAAACTTTTACTCTGGTTTCTCAGTCTGTTTCCTAGTGCCGGTTTGAAGTTCCTGCAGTTCTCACTGTAAAGCCGGGTTGGATCTAGTACCTCCCCATATATATGTATGGAGTGGAGTTTGCAACTGAAAAGAAACTTTGTGTTCCCAACAAGCTAGGTGAAGGACGGCTTTCACACACACATATCTCTCAGAACAGAGCATGTGGAGAGACGTTCGTTCATCTAGCACAAAGGGAACGGGTTGCAGGAGAAACTTTTACTCTGGTTTCTCAGTCTGTTTCCTAGTGCCGGTTTGAATTTCCTGCAGTTTTCACTGTAAAACCGAGTTGGAGCTAGTACCTCCCCATATATATGTATGGAGTGGAGTTTGCAACTCAAAAGAAACTTTGTGTTCCCAACAAGCTAGGTGAAGGACGGCTTTCACACACACTTATCTCTCAGAACTGAGCATGTGGAGAGACGTTCGTTCATCTAGCACAAAGGGAACGGGTTGCAGGAGAAACTTTTACTCTGGTTTCTCAGACTGTTTCCTAGTGCTGGTTTGAAGTTCCTGCAGTTTTCACTGTAAAACCGAGTTGGAGCTAGTACCTCCCCATATATATGTATGGAGTGGAGTTTGCAACTGAAAAGAAAATTTGTGTTCCCAACAAGCTAGGTGAAGGACGGCTTTCAAACACACTTATCTCTCAGAACTGAGCATGTGGAGAGACGTTCGTTCATCTAGCACAAAGGGAACGGGTGGCAGGAGGAACTTTTACTCTGGTTTCTCAGTCTGTTTCCTAGTGCCGGTTTGAAGTTCCTGCAGTTTTCACTGTAAAACCGAGTTGGAGCTAGTACCTCCCCATATATATGTATGGAGTGGAGTTTGCAACTGAAAAGAGACTTTATGTTCCCAACAAGCTAGGTGAAGGACGGCTTTCACACACTTATCTCTCAGAACTGAGCATGTGGAGAGACGTTCGTTCATCTAGCACAAAGAGAACGGGTGGCAGGAGAAACTTTTACTCTGGTTTCTCAGTCTGTTTCCTAGTGCCGGTTTGAAGTTCCTGCAGTTTTCACTGTAAAACCGAGTTGGAGCTAGTACCTCCCCATATATATGTATGGAGTGGAGGTTGCAAATGAAAAGAAACTTTGTGTTCCCAACAAGCTAGGTGTAGGACGGCTTTCACACACACTTAACTCTCAGAACTGAGCATGTGGAGAGACGTTCGTTCATCTACCACAAAGGGAACGGGTTGCAGGAGAAACTTTTACTCTGGTTTCTCAGTCTGTTTCCTAGTGCCGGTTTGAAGTTCCTGCAGTTTTCACTGTAAAACCGATTTTGAGCTAGTACCTCCCCATATATATGTATGGAGTGGAGTTTGCAAATGAAAAGAAACTTTGTGTTCCCAACAATCTAGGTGAAGGACGGCTTTCACACACACTTATCTCTCGGAACTGATCATGTGGAGAGATGTTCGTTCATCTAGCACAAAGGGAACGGGTTGCAGGAGAAACTTTTACTCTGGTTTCTCAGTCTGTTTCCTAGTGCCCGTTTGATGATCCTGCAGTTTTCACTGTAAAACCGAGTTGGAGCTAGTAACTCCCTATATATATGTATGGAGTGGAGTTTGCAACTCAAAAGAAACTATGTGTTCCCAACAAGCTAGGTGAAGGACGGCTTTCACACACAATTATCTCTCAGAACTGAGCATGTGGAGAGACGTTCGTTCATCTAGCACAAAGGGAACGGGTGGCAGGAGAAACTTTTACTCTGGTTTCTCAGTCTGTTTCCTAGTGCCGGTTTAAAGTTCCTGCAATTTTCACTGTAAAACCGAGTTGCAGCTAGTACCTCCCCATATATATGTATTGAGTGGAGGTTGCAAATGAAAAGAAACTTTGTGTTCCCAACAAGCTAGGTGAAGGACGGCTTTCACACACATTTAACTCTCAGAACTGAGCATGTGGGGAGACGTTCGTTCATCTAGCACAAAGGGAACGGGTTGCAGGAGAAACTTTTACTCTGGTTTCTCAGTCTGTTTCCTAGTGCCGGTTAGAAGTTAATGCAGTTTTCACTGTAAAACCGAGTTTGAGCTAGTACCTCCCCATATATATGTATGGAGTGGAGTTTGCAACTGAAAAGAAACTTTGTGTTCCCAACAATCTTGGTGAAGGACGGCTTTCACACACACTTATCTCTCGGAACTGAGCATGTGGAGAGACGTTCGTTCATCTAGCACAAATGGAACGGGTTGCAGGAGAAACTTTTACTCTGGTTTCTCAGTCTGTTTCCTAGTGCCGGTTTGATGATCCTGCAGTTTTCACTGTAAAACCGAGTTGGAGCTAGTACCTCCCCATATATATGTATGGAGTGGAGTTTGCAACTGAAAAGAGACTTTCTGTTCCCAACAAGCTAGGTGAAGGACGGCTTTCACACACTTATCTCTCAGAACTGAGCATGTGGTGAGACGTTCGTTCATCTAGCACAAAGGGAACGGGTGGCAGGAGAAATTTTTACTCTGGTTTCTCAGTCTGTTTCCTAGTGCCGGTTTGAAATTCCTGCAGTTTTCACTGTAAAACCGAGTTGGAGCTAGTACCTCCCCATATATATGTATGGAGTGGAGGTTGCAAATGAAAAGAAACTTTGTGTTCCCAACAAGCTAGTATAAGGACGTCTTTCACACACACTTATCTCTCCGAACTGAGAATGTGGAGAGACGTTCGTTCAACTAGCACCAAGGGAACGGGTTGCAGGAGAAACTTTTACTCTGGTTTCTCAGTCTGTTTCCTAGTGCCGGTTTGAAGTTCCTGCAGTTTTCACTGTAAAACCGAGTTGGAGCTAGTACCTCCCCATATATATGTATGGAGTGGAGTTTGCAACTGAAAAGAAACTTTGTGTTCCCAGCAAGCTAGATGAAGGACGGCTTTCAAACACACTTATCTCTCAGAACTGAGCATGTGGAGAGACGTTCGTTCATCTAGCACAAAGGGAACGGGTGGCAGGAGGAACTTTTACTCTGCTTTCTCAGTCTGTTTCCTAGTGCCGGTTTGAAGATCCTGCAGTTTTCACTGTAAAACCGAGTTGGAGCTAGTACCACCCCATATATATGTATGGAGTTGAGTTAGCAACTCAAAAGAAACTTTGTGTTTCCAACAAGCTAGGTGAAGGACGGCTTTCACACACACTTATCTCTCAGAACTGAGCATGTGGAGAGACGTTCGTTCATCTAGCACAAAGGGAACGGGTGGCAGGAGAAACTTTTACTCTCGTTTCTCAGTCTGTTTCCTAGTGCCGGTTTGAAGTTCCTGCAGTTTTCACTGTAAAACCGAGTTGGAGCTAGTACCTCCCCATATATATGTATGGAGTGGAGTTTGCATCTGAAAACAAACTTTGTGTTCCCAACAAGCTAGTATAAAGACGGCTTTCACACACACATATATCTCAGAACTGAGCATTTGGAGAGACGTTCGTTCATCTTGCACAAAGGGAACGGGTTGCAGGAGAAACTTTTACTCTGGTTTCTCAGAGTGTTTCCTAGTGCCGGTTTGAAGTTCCTGCAGTTTTCACGGTAAAACCGAGTTGGAGCTAGTACCTCCCCATATATATGTATGGAGTGGAGTTTGCAACTGAAAAGAAACTTTGTGTTCCCAACAAGCTAGGTGAAGGACGGCTTTAACACACACTTATCTCTCAGAACTGAGCATGTGGAGAGACGTTCGTTCATCTAGCACAAAGGGAACGGGTTGCAGGAGAAACTTTTACTCTGGTTTCTCAGTCTGTTTCCTAGTGCCGGTTTGAAGTTCCTGCAGTTTTCACTGTAAAACCGAGTTGGAGCTTGTATCTCCCTATATATATGTATGAAGTGGAGTTTGCAACTGAAAAGAAACTTTGTGTTCCCAACAAGCTAGGTGAAGGACGGCTTTCACACACACTTATCTCTCAGAACAGAGCATGTGGAGAGACGTTCGTTCATCTAGCACAAAGGGAACGGGTTGCAGGAGAAACTTTTACTCTGGTTTCTCAGTCTGTTTCCTAGTGCCGGTTTGAAGTTCCTGCAGTTTTCACTGTAAAACCGAGTTTGAACTAGTACCTCCCCATATATATATATGGAGTGGAGTTTGCAACTGAAAAGAAACTTTGTGTTCCCAACAAGCTATGTGAAGGACGGCTTTCACACACACTTATCTCTCAGAACTGAGCATGTGGAGAGACGTTCGTTCATCTAGCACAAAGGGAACGGGTTGCAGGAGAAACTTTTACTCTGGTTTCTCAGTCTGTTTCCTAGTGCCGGTTTGAAGTTCCTGCAGTTTTCACTGTAAAACCGAGTTGGAGCTAGTACCTCCCCATATATATGTATGGAGTGGAGTTTGCAACTGAAAAGAAACTTTGTGTTCCCAACAAGCTAGGTGAAGGACGGCTTTCACACACACTTATCTCTCAGAACTGAGCTTGTGGAGAGAAATTAGTTCATCTAGCACAAAGGGAACGGGTTGCAGGAGAAACTTTTACTCTGGTTTCTCAGTCTGTTTCCTAGTGCCGGTTTGAAGTTCCTGCAGTTTTCACTGTAAAACCGAGTTGGAGCTAGTACCTCCCCATATATATGTATGGAGTGGAGTTTGCAACTGAAAAGAAACTTTGTGTTCCCAACACGCTAGGTGAAGGACGGCTTTCACACACACTTATCTCTCAGAACTGAGCATGTGGAGAGACGTTCGTTCATCTAGCACAAAGTGAACGGGTTGCAGGAGAAACTTTTACTCTGGTTTCTCAGTCTGTTTCCTAGTGCCGGTTAGAAATTCCTGCAGTTTTCACTGTAAAACCGTGTTTGAGCTAGTACCTCCACTATATATATATGGAGTGGAGTTTGCAACTGAAAAGAAACTTTGTGTTAACAACAAGCTAGGTGAAGGACGGCTTTCACACACAATTATCTCTCAGAACTGAGCATGTGGAGAGACTTTCGTTCATCTAGCACAAAGGGAACGGGTTGCAGGAGAAACTTTTACTCTGGTTTCACAGTCTGTTTCCTACTGCCGGTTAGAAGTTCCTGCAGATTTCACTGTAAAACCGAGTTGGAGGTAGTACATCCCCATATATATGTATGGAGTGGAGTTTGCAACTGAAAAGAAACTTTGTGTTCCCAACAAGCTAGTATAAGTACGGCTTTCACACACACTTATCTCTCAGAACTGAGCATGTGGAGAGACGTTCGTTCATCTAGCACAAATTGAACGGGTTGCAGGAGTAACTTTTACTCTGGTTTCTCGGTCTGTTTCCTAGTGCCGGTTTGAAGATCCTGCAGTTTTCACTGTAAAACCGAGTTGGAGCTAGTACCTGCCCATAATTATGTATGGAGGGGAGTTTCCAACTGAAAAGAAACTTTGTGTTCCCAAAAAGCTAGGTGAAATACGGCTTTCACACACACTTATATTTCAGAACTGAGCATGTGGAGAGACTTTCGTTCATCTAGCACAAATGGAACGGGTTGCAGGAGAAACTTTTATTCTGGTTTCTCAGTCTGTTTCCTAGTGCCGGTTGGATGTTCCTGCAGTTTTCACTGTAAAACAGAGTTGGAGCTAGTACCGCCCCATATAAATGTATGGAGTGGAGTTTGCAACTGAAAAGAAACTTTGTGTTCCCAACAAGCTAGGTGAAGGACGGCTTTCACACACACTTATCTCTCAGAACTGAGCATGTGGAGAGACGTTCGTTCATCAAGCTCAAAGAAAACGATTTGCAGGATAAGCTTTTACTCTGGTTTCTCAGTCTGTTTCCTAGTGCCGGTTTGAAGTTCCTGCAGTTTTCACTGTAAAACCGAGTTGGAGCTAGTACCTGCCCATATATATGTATGGAGTGGAGTTGGCAACTGAAAAGAAACTTTGTGTTCCCAACAAGCTAGGTGAAGGACGGCTTTCACACACACTTATCTCTCAGAATTGAGCATGTGGAGAGACGTTCATTCATCTAGCACAAAGGGAACGGGTTGCAGGAGAAACTTTTACTCTGGTTTCTCAGTCTGTTTCCTAGTGCCGGTTTGAAGTTCCTGCAGTTTTCACTGTAAAACCGAGTTGGAGCTAGTACCTCCCCATATATATGTATGGAGTGGAGTTTGCAACTGAAACAAACTTTGTGTTCCCAACAAGCTAGGTGAAGGACGGCTTTCACACACACTTATCTCTCAGAACTGAGCATGTGGAGAGACGTTCGTTCATCAAGCTCAAAGAAAACGGTTTGCAGGATAAGCTTTTACTCTGGTTTCTCAGTCTGTTTCCTAGTGCCGGTTTGAATTTCCTGCAGTTTTCACTGTAAAACCGAGTTGGAGCTAGTACCTCCCCATATATATGTATGGAGTGGAGTTTGCAACTGAAAAGAAACTTTGTGTTCCCAACAAGCTAAGTGAAGGACGGCTTTCACACACACTTATCTCTCAGTACTGAGCATGTGGAGAGACGTTCGTTCATCTAGCACAAATTGAACGGGTTGCAGGAGAAAGTTTTACTCTGGTTTCTCGGTCTTTTTCCTAGTGCAGGTTTGAAGATCCTGCAGTTTTCACTGTAAAACCGAGTTGGAGCTAGTACCTGCCCATAATTATGTATGGAGTGGAGTTTCCAACTGAAAAGAAACTTTGTGTTCCCAAAAAGCTAGTTGAAAGACGGCTTTCACACACACTTATCTCTCAGAACTGAGCATGTGGAGAGACGTTCGTTCATCTAGCACAAAGGGAACGGGTTGCAGGAGAAACTTTTACTCTGGTTTCTCAGTCTGTTTCCTAGTGCCGGTTGGATGTTCCTGCAGTTTTCACTGTAAAACAGAGTTGGAGCTACTACCGCCCCATATAAATGTATGGAGTGGGGTTTGCAACTGAAAAGAAACTTTGTGTTCCCAACAAGCTAGGTGAAGGACGGCTTTCACACACACTTATCTCTCAGAACTGAGCATGTGGAGAGACGTTCGTTCATCAAGCTCAAAGAAAACGGTTTGCAGGATAAGCTTTTACTCTGGTTTCTCAGTCTGTTTCCTAGTGCCGGTTTGAAGTTCCTGCAGTTTTCACTGTAAAACCGAGTTGGAGCTAGTACCTGCCCATAATTATGTATGGAGTGGAGTTTGCAACTGAAAAGAAACTTTGGGTTCCCAACAAGCTAGGTGAAGGACGGCTTTCACACACACTTATCTCTCAGAACAGAGCATGTGGAGAGACGTTCGTTCATCTAGCACAAAGGGAACGGGTTGCAGGAGAAACTTTTACTCTGGTTTCTCAGTCTGTTTCCTAGTGCCGGTTTGAAGTTCCTGCAGTTTTCATTGTAAAACCGAGTTGGAGCTAGTACCTCCCCATATATATGTATGGAGTGGAGTTTGCAAGTGAAGAGAAACTTTGTGTTCCCAACAAGCTAGGTGAAGGACGGCTTTCACACACACTTATCTCTCAGAACTGAGCATGTGGAGAGACGTTCGTTCATCTAGCACAAAGGGAACGGGTTGCAGGAGAAACTTTTACTCTGGTTTCTCAGTCTGTTTCCTAGTGCCGGTTTGAAGTTCCTGCAGTTTTCACTGTAAAACCGAGTTGGAGCTAGTACCTCCCCATATATATGTATGGAGTGGAGTTTGCAACTGAAAAGAAACTTTGTGTTCCCAACAAGCTAGGTGAAGGACGGCTTTCACACACACTTATCTCTCAGAATTGAGCATGTGGAGAGACGTTCATTCATCTAGCCCAAAGGGAACGGGTTGCAGTAGAAACTTTTACTCTGGTTTCTCAGTCTGTTTCCTAGTGCCGGTTTGAAGTTCCTGCAGTTTTCACTGTAAAACCGAGTTGGAGCTAGTACCTCCCCATATATATGTATGGAGTGGAGTTTGCAACTGAAACAAACTTTGTGTTCCCAACAAGCTAGTATAAGGACGGCTTTCACACACACTTATCTCTCAGAACTGAGCATGTGGAGAGACGTTCGTTCATCTAGCACAAATGGAACGGGTTGCAGGAGAAACTTTTACTCTGGTTTCTCAGTCTGTTTCCTAGTGTCGGTTTGAAGTTCCTGCAGTTTTCACTGTAAAACCGAGTTGGAGTTAGTACCTCCCTGTATATATGTATGGAGTGGAGTTTGCAACTGAAAAGAAACTTTGTGTTCCCAACAAGCTAGGTGAAGGACGGCTTTCACACACACTTAACTCTCAGAACTGAGCATGTGGAGAGACGTTCGTTCATCTAGCACAAAGGGAACGGGTTGCAGGAGAAACTTTTACTCTGGTTTCTCAGTCTGTTTCCTAGTGCCGGTTTGAAGTTCCTGCAGTTCTCACTGTAAAGCCGGGTTGGATCTAGTACCTCCCCATATATATGTATGGAGTGGAGTTTGCAACTGAAAAGAAACTTTGTGTTCCCAACAATCTTGGTGAAGGACGGCTTTCACACACACTTATCTCTCGGAACTGAGCATGTGGAGAGACGTTCGTTCATCTAGCACAAAGGGAACGAGTTGCAGGAGAAACTTTTACTCTGGTTTCTCAGTCTGTTTCCTAGTGCCGGTTTGATGATCCTGCAGTTTTCACTGTAAAACCGCGTTGGAGCTAGTACCTCCCTATATATATGTATGGAGTGGAGTTTGCAACTCAAAAGGAACTTTGTGTTCCCAACAAGCTAGGTGAAGGACGGCTTTCACACACACTTATCTCTCAGAACTGAGCATGTGGAGAGACGTTCGTTCATCTAGCACAAAGGGAACGGGTTGCAGGAGAAACTTTTACTCTGGTTTCTCAGTCTGTTTCCTAGTGCTGGTTTGAAGTTCCTGCAGTTTTCACTGTAAAACCGAGTTGGAGCTAGTACCTCCCCATATATATGTATGGAGTGGAGTTTGCAACTGAAAAGAAAATTTGTATTCCCAACAAGCTAGGTGAAGGACGGCTTTCAAACACACTTATCTCTCAGAACTGAGCATGTGGAGAGATGTTCGTTCATCTAGCACAAAGGGAACGGGTTGCAGGAGAAACTTTTACTCTGGTTTCTCAGTCTGTTTCCTAGTGCCCGTTTGATGATCCTGCAGTTTTCACTGTAAAACCGAGTTGGAGCTAGTACCTCCCTATATATATGTATGGAGTGGAGTTTGCAACTCAAAAGAAACTTTGTGTTCCCAACAAGCTAGGTGAAGGACGGCTTTCACACACAATTATCTCTCAGAACTGAGCATGTGGAGAGACGTTCGTTCATCTAGCACAAAGGGAACGGGTGGCAGGAGAAACTTTTACTCTGGTTTCTCAGTCTGTTTCCTAGTGCCGGTTTAAAGTTCCTGCAATTTTCACTGTAAAACCGAGTTGCAGCTAGTACCTCCCCATATATATGTATTGAGTGGAGGTTGCAAATGAAAAGAAACTTTGTGTTCTCAACAAGCTAGGTGAAGGACGGCTTTCACACACATTTAACTCTCAGAACTGAGCATGTGGGGAGACGTTCGTTCATCTAGCACAAAGGGAACGGGTTGCAGGAGAAACTTTTACTCTGGTTTCTCAGTCTGTTTCCTAGTGCCGGTTAGAAGTTAATGCAGTTTTCACTGTAAAACCGAGTTTGAGCTAGTACCTCCCCATATATATATATGGAGTGGAGTTTGCAACTGAAAAGAAACTTTGTGTTCCCAACAATCTTGGTGAAGGACGGCTTTCACACACACTTATCTCTCGGAACTGAGCATGTGGAGAGACGTTCGTTCATCTAGCACAAATGGAACGGGTTGCAGGAGAAACTTTTACTCTGGTTTCTCAGTCTGTTTCCTAGTGCCGGTTTGATGATCCTGCAGTTTTCACTGTAAAACCGAGTTGGAGCTAGTACCTCCCTATATATATGTATGGAGTGGATTTTACAACTGAAAAGAAACTTTGTGTTCCCAACAAGCTAGGTGAAGGACGGCTTTCACACACACTCATCTCTCAGAACTGAGCATGTGGACAGACGTTCGTTCATCTAGCACAAAGGGAACGGGTGGCAGGAGAAAATTTTACTCTGGTTTCTCAGTCTGTTTCCTAGTGCCGGTTTGAAGTTCCTGCACTTTTCACTGTAAAACCGATTTGGATCTAGTACCTCCCCATATATATGTATGGAGTGGAGGTTGCAAATGAAAAGAAACTTTGTGTTCCCAACAAGCTAGTATAAGGACGGCTTTCACACACACTTATCTCTCAGAACTGAGCATGTGGAGAGACGTTCGTTCATCTAGCACCAAGGGAACGGGTTGCAGGAGAAACTTTTACTCTGGTTTCTCAGTCTGTTTCCTAGTGCTGGTTTGAAGTTCCTGCAGTTTTCACTGTAAAACCGAGTTGGAGCTAGTACCTCCCCATATATATGTATGGAGTGGAGTTTGCAACTGAAAAGAAACTTTGTGTTCCCAACAAGCTAGGTGAAGGTCGGCTTTCAAACACACTTATCTCTCAGAACTGAGCATGTGGAGAGACGTTCGTTCATCTAGCACAAATGGAACGGTTGGCACGAGGAACTTTTACTCTGGTTTCTCAGTCTGTTTCCTAGTGCCGGTTTGAAGTTCCTGCAGTTTTCACTGTAAAACCGAGTTGGAGCTAGTACCTCCCCATATATATGTATGGAGTGGAGTTTGCAACTGAAAAGAGACTTTCTGTTCCCAACAAGCTAGGTGAAGGACGGCTTTCACACACTTATCTCTCAGAACTGAGCATGTGGTGAGACGTTCGTTCATCTAGCACAAAGGGAACGGGTGGCAGGAGAAATTTTTACTCTGGTTTCTCAGTCTGTTTCCTAGTGCCGGTTTGAAATTCCTGCAGTTTTCACTGTAAAACCGAGTTGGAGCTAGTACCTCCCCATATATATGTATGGAGTGGAGGTTGCAAATGAAAAGAAACTTTGTGTTCCCAACAAGCTAGTATAAGGACGTCTTTCACACACACTTATCTCTCCGAACTGAGAATGTGGAGAGACGTTTGTTCAACTAGCACCAAGGGAACGGGTTGCAGGAGAAACTTTTACTCTGGTTTCTCAGTCTGTTTCCTAGTGCCGGTTTGAAGTTCCTGCAGTTTTCACTGTAAAACCGAGTTGGAGCTAGTACCTCCCCATATATATGTATGGAGTGGAGTTTGCAACTGAAAAGAAACTTTGTGTTCCCAGCAAGCTAGGTGAAGGACGGCTTTCAAACACACTTATCTCTCAGAACTGAGCATGTGGAGAGACGTTCGTTCATCTAGCACAAAGGGAACGGGTTGCAGGAGAAACTTTTACTCTGGTTTCTCAGTCTGTTTCCTAGTGCCGGTTTGAAGTTCCTGCAGTTCTCACTGTAAAGCCGGGTTGGATCTAGTACCTCCCCATATATATGTATGGAGTGGAGTTTGCAACTGAAAAGAAACTTTGTGTTCCCAACAAGCTAGGTGAAGGACGGCTTTCACACACACATATCTCTCAGAACAGAGCATGTGGAGAGACGTTCGTTCATCTAGCACAAAGGGAACGGGTTGCAGGAGAAACTTTTACTCTGGTTTCTCAGTCTGTTTCCTAGTGCCGGTTTGAAGTTCCTGCAGTTTTCACTGTAAAACCGAGTTGGAGCTAGTACCTCCCCATATATATGTATGGAGTGGAGTTTGCAACTGAAAAGAAACTTTGTGTTCCCAGCAAGCTAGGTGAAGGACGGCTTTCAAACACACTTATCTCTCAGAACTGAGCATGTGGAGAGACGTTCGTTCATCTAGCACAAAGGGAACGGGTTGCAGGAGAAACTTTTACTCTGGTTTCTCAGTCTGTTTCCTAGTGCCGGTTTGAAGTTCCTGCAGTTCTCACTGTAAAGCCGGGTTGGATCTAGTACCTCCCCATATATATGTATGGAGTGGAGTTTGCAACTGAAAAGAAACTTTGTGTTCCCAACAAGCTAGGTGAAGGACGGCTTTCACACACACATATCTCTCAGAACAGAGCATGTGGAGAGACGTTCGTTCATCTAGCACAAAGGGAACGGGTTGCAGGAGAAACTTTTACTCTGGTTTCTCAGTCTGTTTCCTAGTGCCGGTTTGAATTTCCTGCAGTTTTCACTGTAAAACCGAGTTGGAGCTAGTACCTCCCCATATATATGTATGGAGTGGAGTTTGCAACTGAAAAGAAACTTTGTGTTCCCAACAATCTTGGTGAAGGACGGCTTTCACACACACTTATCTCTCGGAACTGAGCACGTGGAGAGACGTTCGTTCATCTAGCACAAAGGGAACGAGTTGCAGGAGAAACTTTTACTCTGGTTTCTCAGTCTGTTTCCTAGTGCCGGTTTGATGATCCTGCAGTTTTCACTGTAAAACCGCGTTGGAGCTAGTACCTCCCTATATATATGTATGGAGTGGAGTTTGCAACTCAAAAGAAACTTTGTGTTCCCAACAAGCTAGGTGAAGGACGGCTTTCACACACACTTATCTCTCAGAACTGAGCATGTGGAGAGACGTTCGTTCATCTAGCACAAAGGGAACGGGTTGAAGGAGAAACTTTTACTCTGGTTTCTCAGTCTGTTTCCTAGTGCTGGTTTGAAGTTCCTGCAGTTTTCACTGTAAAACCGAGTTGGAGCTAGTACCTCCCCATATATATGTATGGAGTGGAGTTTGCAACTGAAAAGAAAATTTGTGTTCCCAACAAGCTAGGTGAAGGACGGCTTTCAAACACACTTATCTCTCAGAACTGAGCATGTGGAGAGACGTTCGTTCATCTAGCACAAAGGGAACGGGTGGCAGGAGGAACTTTTACTCTGGTTTCTCAGTCTGTTTCCTAGTGCCGGTTTGAAGTCCCTGCAGTTTTCACTGTAAAACCGAGTTGGAGCTAGTACCTCCCCATATATATGTATGGAGTGGAGTTTGCAACTGAAAAGAGACTTTATGTTCCCAACAAGCTAGGTGAAGGACGGCTTTCACACACTTATCTCTCAGAACTGAGCATGTGGAGAGACGTTCGTTCATCTAGCACAAAGAGAACGGGTGGCAGGAGAAACTTTTACTCTGGTTTCTCAGTCTGTTTCCTAGTGCCGGTTTGAAGTTCCTGCAGTTTTCACTGTAAAACCGAGTTGGAGCTAGTACCTCCCCATATATATGTATGGAGTGGAGGTTGCAAATGAAAAGAAACTTTGTGTTCCCAACAAGCTAGGTGTAGGACGGCTTTCACACACACTTAACTCTCAGAACTGAGCATGTGGAGAGACGTTCGTTCATCTACCACAAAGGGAACGGGTTGCAGGAGAAACTTTTACTCTGGTTTCTCAGTCTGTTTCCTAGTGCCGGTTTGAAGTTCCTGCAGTTTTCACTGTAAAACCGATTTTGAGCTAGTACCTCCCCATATATATGTATGGAGTGGAGTTTGCAAATGAAAAGAAACTTTGTGTTCCCAACAATCTAGGTGAAGGACGGCTTTCACACACACTTATCTCTCGGAACTGATCATGTGGAGAGATGTTCGTTCATCTAGCACAAAGGGAACGGGTTGCAGGAGAAACTTTTACTCTGGTTTCTCAGTCTGTTTCCTAGTGCCCGTTTGATGATCCTGCAGTTTTCACTGTAAAACCGAGTTGGAGCTAGTACCTCCCTATATATATGTATGGAGTGGAGTTTGCAACTCAAAAGAAACTATGTGTTCCCAACAAGCTAGGTGAAGGACGGCTTTCACACACAATTATCTCTCAGAACTGAGCATGTGGAGAGACGTTCGTTCATCTAGCACAAAGGGAACGGGTGGCAGGAGAAACTTTTACTCTGGTTTCTCAGTCTGTTTCCTAGTGCCGGTTTAAAGTTCCTGCAATTTTCACTGTAAAACCGAGTTGCAGCTAGTACCTCCCCATATATATGTATTGAGTGGAGGTTGCAAATGAAAAGAAACTTTGTGTTCCCAACAAGCTAGGTGAAGGGCGGCTTTCACACACATTTAACTCTCAGAACTGAGCATGTGGGGAGACGTTCGTTCATCTAGCACAAAGGGAACGGGTTGCAGGAGAAACTTTTACTCTGGTTTCTCAGTCTGTTTCCTAGTGCCGGTTAGAAGTTAATGCAGTTTTCACTGTAAAACCGAGTTTGAGCTAGTACCTACCCATATATATGTATGGAGTGGAGTTTGCAACTGAAAAGAAACTTTGTGTTCCCAACAATCTTGGTGAAGGACGGCTTTCACACACACTTATCTCTCGGAACTGAGCATGTGGAGAGACGTTCGTTCATCTAGCACAAATGGAACGGGTTGCAGGAGAAACTTTTACTCTGGTTTCTCAGTCTGTTTCCTAGTGCCGGTTTGATGATCCTGCAGTTTTCACTGTAAAACCGAGTTGGAGCTAGTACCTCCCTATATATATGTATGGAGTGGATTTTTCAACTGAAAAGAAACTTTGTGTTCCCAACAAGCTAGGTGAAGGACGGCTTTCACACACACTCATCTCTCAGAACTGAGCATGTGGAGAGACGTTCGTTCATCTAGCACAAAGGGAACGGGTGGCAAGAGAAAATTTTACTCTGGTTTCTCAGTCTGTTTCCTAGTGCCGGTTTGAAGTTCCTGCACTTTTCACTGTAAAACCGATTTGGATCTAGTACCTCCCCATATATATGTATGGAGTGGAGGTTGCAAATGAAAAGAAACTTTGTGTTCCCAACAAGCTAGTATAAGGACGGCTTTCACACACACTTATCTCTCAGAACTGAGCATGTGGAGAGACGTTCGTTCATCTAGCACCAAGGGAACGGGTTGCAGGAGAAACTTTTACTCTGGTTTCTCAGTCTGTTTCCTAGTGCTGGTTTGAAGTTCCTGCAGTTTTCACTGTAAAACCGAGTTGGAGCTAGTACCTCCCCATATATATGTATGGAGTGGAGTTTGCAACTGAAAAGAAACTTTGTGTTCCCAACAAGCTAGGTGAAGGTCGGCTTTCAAACACACTTATCTCTCAGAACTGAGCATGTGGAGAGACGTTCGTTCATCTAGCACAAATGGAACGGGTGGCACGAGGAACTTTTACTCTGGTTTCTCAGTCTGTTTCCTAGTGCCGGTTTGAAGTTCCTGCAGTTTTCACTGTAAAACCGAGTTGGAGCTAGTACCTCCCCATATATATGTATGGAGTGGAGTTTGCAACTGAAAAGAGACTTTCTGTTCCCAACAAGCTAGGTGAAGGACGGCTTTCACACACTTATCTCTCAGAACTGAGCATGTGGTGAGACGTTCGTTCATCTAGCACAAAGGGATCGGGTGGCAGGAGAAATTTTTACTCTGGTTTCTCAGTCTGTTTCCTAGTGCCGGTTTGAAATTCCTGCAGTTTTCACTGTAAAACCGAGTTGGAGCTAGTACCTCCCCATATATATGTATGGAGTGGAGGTTGCAAATGAAAAGAAACTTTGTGTTCCCAACAAGCTAGTATAAGGACGTCTTTCACACACACTTATCTCTCCGAACTGAGAATGTGGAGAGACGTTCGTTCAACTAGCACCAAGGGAACGGGTTGCAGGAGAAACTTTTACTCTGGTTTCTCAGTCTGTTTCCTAGTGCCGGTTTGAAGTTCCTGCAGTTTTCACTGTAAAACTGAGTTGGAGCTAGTACCTCCCCATATATATGTATGGAGTGGAGTTTGCAACTGAAAAGAAACTTTGTGTTCCCAGCAAGCTAGGTGAAGGACGGCTTTCAAACACACTTATCTCTCAGAACTGAGCATGTGGAGAGACGTTCGTTCATCTAGCACAAAGGGAACGGGTGGCAGGAGGAACTTTTACTCTGCTTTCTCAGTCTGTTTCCTAGTGCCGGTTTGAAGATCCTGCAGTTTTCACTGTAAAACCGAGTTGGAGCTAGTACCACCCCATATATATGTATGGAGTTGAGTTAGCAACTCAAAAGAAACTTTGTGTTTCCAACAAGCTAGGTGAAGGACGGCTTTCACACACACTTATCTCTCAGAACTGAGCATGTGGAGAGACGTTCGTTCATCTAGCACAAAGGGAACGGGTGGCAGGAGAAACTTTTACTCTCGTTTCTCAGTCTGTTTCCTAGTGCCGGTTTGAAGTTCCTGCAATTTTCACTGTAAAACCGAGTTGCAGCTAGTACCTACCCATATATATGTATTGAGTGGAGGTTGCAAATGAAAAGAAACTTTGTGTTCCCAACAAGCTAGGTGAAGGACGGCTTTCACACACTCTTAACTCTCAGAACTGAGCATGTGGAGAGACGTTCGTTCATCTAGCACAAAGGGAACGGGTTGCAGGAGAAACTTTTACTCTGGTTTCTCAGTCTGTTTCCTAGTGCCGGTTAGAAGTTCCTGCAGTTTTCACTGTAAAACCGAGTTTGAGCTAGTACCACCCCATATATATGTATGGAGTGGAGTTTGCAACTGAAAAGAAACTATGTGTTCCCAACAACCTTGGTGAAGGACGGCTTTCACACACACTTATCTCTCGGAACTGAGCATGTGGAGAGACGTTCGTTCATCTAGCACAAAGGGAACGTGTTGCAGGAGAAACTTTTACTCTGGTTTCTCAGTCTGTTTCCTAGTGCCGGTTTGATGATCCTGCAGTTTTCACTGTAAAACCGCGTTGGAGCTAGTACCTCCCTATATATATGTATGGAGTGGAGTTTGCAACTCAAAAGAAACTTTGTGTTCCCAACAAGCTAGGTGAAGGACGGCTTTCACACACACTTAACTCTCAGAACTGAGCATGTGGAGAGACGTTCGTTCATCTAGCACAAAGGGAACGGGTGGCAGGAGGAACTTTTACTCTGGTTTCTCAGTCTGTTTCCTAGTGCCGGTTTGAAGTTCCTGCAGTTTTCACTGTAAAACCGAGTTGGAGCTAGTACCTCCCCATATATATGTATGGAGTGGAGTTTGCAACTGAAAAGAGACTTTATGTTCCCAACAAGCTAGGTGAAGGACGGCTTTCACACACTTATCTCTCAGAACTGAGCATGTGGAGAGACGTTCTTTCATCTAGCACAAAGGGAACGGGTTGCAGGAGAAACTTTTACTCTGGTTTCTCAGTCTGTTTCCTAGTGCCGGTTTGAAGTTCCTGCAGTTTTCACTGTAAAACCGAGTTAGAGCTAGTACCCCCCCATATATATATGTATGGAGTGGAGTTTGCAACTGAAAAGAAACTTTGTGTTCCCAACAAGCTAGGTGAAGTACGGCTTTCACACACACATATCTCTCGGAAATGAGCATGTGGAGAGACGTTCGTTCATCTAGCACAAAGGGAACGGGTTGCAGGAGAAACTTTTACTCTGGTTTCTCAGTCTGTTTCCTAGTGCCGGTTTGAAGGTCCTGCAGTTTTCACTGTAAAACCGAGTTGGAGCTAGTACCTCCCTATATATATGTATGGAGTGGAGTTTGCAACTCAAAAGAAACTTTGTGTTCCCAACAAGCTAGGTGAAGGACGGCTTTCACACACATTTATCTCTCAGAACTGAGCATGTGGAGAGACGTTCGTTCATCTAGCACAAAGAGAACGGGTGGCAGGAGAAACTTTTACTCTGGTTTCTCAGTCTGTTTCCTAGTGCCGGTTTGAAGTTCCTGCAGTTTTCACTGTAAAACCGAGTTGGAGCTAGTACCTCCCCATATATATGTATGGAGTGGAGGTTGCAAATGAAAAGAAACTTTGTGTTCCCAACAAGCTAGGTGTAGGACGGCTTTCACACACACTTAACTCTCAGAACTGAGCATGTGGAGAGACGTTCGTTCATCTACAACAAAGGGAACGGGTTGCAGGAGAAACTTTTACTCTGGTTTCTCAGTCTGTTTCCTAGTGCCGGTTTGAAATTCCTGCAGTTTTCACTGTAAAACCGATTTTGAGCTAGTACCTCCCCATATATATGTATGGAGTGGAGTTTGCAACTGAAAAGAAACTTTGTGTTCCCAACAATCTAGGTGAAGGACGGCTTTCACACACACTTATCTCTCGGAACTGAGCATGTGGAGAGATGTTCGTTCATCTAGCACAAAGGGAACGGGTTGCAGGAGAAACTTTTACTCTGGTTTCTCAGTCTGTTTCCTAGTGCCGGTTTGATGATCCTGCAGTTTTCACTGTAAAACCGAGTTGGAGCTAGTACCTCCCTATATATATGTATGGAGTGGATTTTACAACTGAAAAGAAACTTTGTGTTCCCAACAAGCTAGGTGAAGGACGGCTTTCACACACACTCATCTCTCAGAACTGAGCATGTGGAGAGACGTTCGTTCATCTAGCACAAAGGGAACGTGTGGCAGGAGAAAATTTTACTCTGGTTTCTCAGTCTGTTTCCTAGTGCCGGTTTGAAGTTCCTGCACTTTTCACTGTAAAACCGATTTGGATCTAGTACCTCCCCATATATATGTATGGAGTGGAGGTTGCAAATGAAAAGAAACTTTGTGTTCCCAACAAGCTAGTATAAGGACGGCTATCACACACACTTATCTCTCAGAACTGAGCATGTGGAGAGACGTTCGTTCATCTAGCACCAAGGGAACGGGTTGCAGGAGAAACTTTTACTCTGGTTTCTCAGTCTGTTTCCTAGTGCTGGTTTGAAGTTCCTGCAGTTTTCACTGTAAAACCGAGTTGGAGCTAGTACCTCCCCATATATATGTATGGAGTGGAGTTTGCAACTGAAAAGAAACTTTGTGTTCCCAACAAGCTAGGTGAAGGTCGGCTTTCAAACACACTTATCTCTCAGAACTGAGCATGTGGAGAGACGTTCGTTCATCTAGCACAAGTGGAACGGGTGGCACGAGGAACTTTTACTCTGGTTTCTCCGTCTGTTTCCTAGTGCCGGTTTGAAGTTCCTGCAGTTTTCACTGTAAAACCGAGTTGGAGCTAGTACCTCCCCATATATATGTATGGAGTGGAGTTTGCAACTGAAAAGAGACTTTCTGTTCCCAACAAGCTAGGTGAAGGACGGCTTTCACACACTTATCTCTCAGAACTGAGCATGTGGTGAGACGTTCGTTCATCTAGCACAAAGGGAACGGGTGGCAGGAGAAATTTTTACTCTGGTTTCTCAGTCTGTTTCCTAGTGCCGGTTTGAAATTCCTGCAGTTTTCACTGTAAAACCGAGTTGGAGCTAGTACCTCCCCATATATATGTATGGAGTGGAGGTTGCAAATGAAAAGAAACTTTGTGTTCCCAACAAGCTTGTATAAGGACGGCTTTCACACACACTTATCTCTCGGAAATGAGCATGTGGAGAGACGTTCGTTCATCTAGCACAAAGGGAACGGGTTGCAGGAGAAACTTTTACTCTGGTTTCTCAGTCTGTTTCCTAGTGCCGGTTTGAAGATCCTGCAGTTTTCACTGTAAAACCGAGTTGGAGCTAGTACCTCCCTATATATATGTATGGAGTGGAGTTTGCAACTCAAAAGAAACTTTGTGTTCCCAACAAGCTAGGTGAAGGACGGCTTTCACACACATTTATCTCTCAGAACTGAGCATGTGGAGAGACGTTCGTTCATCTAGCACAAAGAGAACGGGTGGCAGGAGAAACTTTTACTCTGGTTTCTCAGTCTGTTTCCTAGTGCCGGTTTGAAGTTCCTGCAGTTTTCACTGTAAAACCGAGTTGGAGCTAGTACCTCCCCATATATATGTATGGAGTGGAGGTTGCAAATGAAAAGAAACTTTGTGTTCCCAACAAGCTAGGTGTAGGACGGCTTTCACACACACTTAACTCTCAGAACTGAGCATGTGGAGAGACGTTCGTTCATCTACAACAAAGGGAACGGGTTGCAGGAGAAACTTTTACTCTGGTTTCTCAGTCTGTTTCCTAGTGCCGGTTTGAAGTTCCTGCAGTTTTCACTGTAAAACCGATTTTGAGCTAGTACCTCCCCATATATATGTATGGAGTGGAGTTTGCAACTGAAAAGAAACTTTGTGTTCCCAACAATCTAGGTGAAGGACGGCTTTCACACACACTTATCTCTCGGAACTGAGCATGTGGAGAGATGTTCGTTCATCTAGCACAAAGGGAACGGGTTGCAGGAGAAACTTTTACTCTGGTTTCTCAGTCTGTTTCCTAGTGCCCGTTTGATGATCCTGCAGTTTTCACTGTAAAACCGAGTTGGAGCTAGTACCTCCCTATATATATGTATGGAGTGGAGTTTGCAACTCAAAAGAAACTTTGTGTTCCCAACAAGCTAGGTGAAGGACGGCTTTCACACACACTTATCTCTCAGAACTGAGCATGTGGAGAGACGTTCGTTCATCTAGCACAAAGGGAACGGGTGGCAGGAGAAACTTTTACTCTGGTTTCTCAGTCTGTTTCCTAGTGCCGGTTTAAAGTTCCTGCAATTTTCACAGTAAAACCGAGTGGCAGCTAGTACCTCCCCATATATATGTATTGAGTGGAGGTTGCAAATGAAAAGAAACTTTGTGTTCCCAACAAGCTAGGTGAAGGACGGCTTTCACACACACTTAACTCTCAGAACTGAGCATGTGGGGAGACGTTCGTTCATCTAGCACAAAGGGAACGGGTTGCAGGAGAAACTTTTACTCTGGTTTCTCAGTCTGTTTCCTAGTGCCGGTTAGAAGTTAATGCAGTTTTCACTGTAAAACCGAGTTTGAGCTAGTACCTCCCCATATATATGTATGGAGTGGAGTTTGCAACTGAAAAGAAACTTTGTGTTCCCAACAATCTTGGTGAAGGACGGCTTTCACACACACTTATCTCTCGGAACTGAGCATGTGGAGAGACGTTCGTTCATCTAGCACAAAGGGAACGGGTTGCAGGAGAAACTTTTACTCTGGTTTCTCAGTCTGTTTCCTAGTGCCGGTTAGAAGTTCCTGCAGTTTTCACTGTAAAACCGAGTTTGAGCTATTACCACCCCATATATATGTATGGAGTGGAGTTTGCAACTGAAAAGAAACTATGTGTTCCCAACAACCTTGGTGAAGGACGGCTTTCACACACACTTATCTCTCGGAACTGAGCATGTGGAGAGACGTTCGTTCATCTAGCACAAAGGGAACGTGTTGCAGGAGAAACTTTTACTCTGGTTTCTCAGTCTGTTTCCTAGTGCCGGTTTGATGATCCTGCAGTTTTCACTGTAAAACCGCGTTGGAGCTAGTACCTCCCTATATATATGTATGGAGTGGAGTTTGCAACTCAAAAGAAACTTTGTGTTCCCAACAAGCTAGGTGAAGGACGGCTTTCACACACACTTATCTCTCAGAACTGAGCATGTGGAGAGACGTTCGTTCATCTAGCACAAAGGGAACGGGTGGCAGGAGGAACTTTTACTCTGGTTTCTCAGTCTGTTTCCTAGTGCCGTTTTGAAGTTCCTGCAGTTTTCACTGTAAAACCGAGTTGGAGCTAGTACCTCCCCATATATATGTATGGAGTGGAGTTTGCAACTGAAAAGAGACTTTATGTTCCCAACAAGCTAGGTGAAGTACGGCTTTCACACAATTATCTCTCAGAACTGAGCATGTGGAGAGACGTTCTTTCATCTAGCACAAAGGGAACGGGTTGCAGGAGAAACTTTTACTCTGGTTTCTCAGTCTGTTTCCTAGTGCCGGTTTGAAGTTCCTGCAGTTTTCACTGTAAAACCGAGTTAGAGCTAGTACCTCCCCATATATATGTATGGAGTGGAGTTTGCAACTGAAAAGAAACTTTGTGTTCCCAACAAGCTAGGTGAAGTACGGCTTTTACACACACTTATCTCTCGGAAATGAGCATGTGGAGAGACGTTCGTTCATCTAGCACAAAGGGAACGGGTTGCAGGAGAAACTTTTACTCTGGTTTCTCAGTCTGTTTCCTAGTGCCGGTTTGAAGATCCTGCAGTTTTCACTGTAAAACCGAGTTGGAGCTAGTACCTCCCTATATATATGTATGGAGTGGAGTTTGCAACTCAAAAGAAACTTTGTGTTCCCAACAAGCTAGTTGAAGGACGGCTTTCACACACATTTATCTCTCAGAACTGAGCATGTGGAGAGACGTTCGTTCATCTACAAGAAAGGGAACGGGTTGCAGGAGAAACTTTTACTCTGGTTTCTCAGTCTGTTTCCTAGTGCCGGTTTGAAGTTCCTGCAGTTTTCACTGTAAAACCGATTTTGAGCTAGTACCTCCGCATATATATGTATGGAGTGGAGTTTGCAACTGAAAAGAAACTTTGTGTTCCCAACAATCTAGGTGAAGGACGGCTTTCACACACACTTATCTCTCGGAACTGAGCATGTGGAGAGATGTTCGTTCATCTAGCACAAAGGGAACGGGTTGCAGGAGAAACTTTTACTCTGGTTTCTCAGTCTGTTTCCTAGTGCCCGTTTGATGATCCTGCAGTTTTCACTGTAAAACCGAGTTGGAGCTAGTACCTCCCTATATATATGTATGGAGTGGAGTTTGCAACTCAAAAGAAACTTTGTGTTCCCAACAAGCTAGGTGAAGGACGGCTTTCACACACACTTATCTCTCAGAACTGAGCATGTGGAGAGACGTTCGTTCATCTAGCACAAAGGGAACGGGTGGCAGGAGAAACTTTTACTCTGGTTTCTCAGTCTGTTTCCTAGTGCCGGTTTAAAGTTCCTGCAATTTTCACAGTAAAACCGAGTGGCAGCTAGTACCTCCCCATATATATGTATTGAGTGGAGGTTGCAAATGAAAAGAAACTTTGTGTTCCCAACAAGCTAGGTGAAGGACGGCTTTCACACACACTTAACTCTCAGAACTGAGCATGTGGGGAGACGTTCGTTCATCTAGCACAAAGGGAACGGGTTGCAGGAGAAACTTTTACTCTGGTTTCTCAGTCTGTTTCCTAGTGCCGGTTAGAAGTTAATGCAGTTTTCACTGTAAAACCGAGTTTGAGCTAGTACCTCCCCATATATATGTATGGAGTGGAGTTTGCAACTGAAAAGAAACTTTGTGTTCCCAACAATCTTGGTGAAGGACGGCTTTCACACACACTTATCTCTCGGAACTGAGCATGTGGAGAGACGTTCGTTCATCTAGCACAAAGGGAACGGGTTGCAGGAGAAACTTTTACACTGGTTTCTCAGTCTGTTTCCTAGTGTCGGTTTGATGATCCTGCAGTTTTCACTGTAAAACCGAGTTGGAGCTAGTACCTCCCTATATATATGTATGGAGTGGATTTTGCAACTGAAAAGAAACTTTGTGTTCCCAACAAGCTAGGTGAAGGACGGCTTTCACACACACTTATCTCTCAGAACTGAGCATGTGGAGAGACGTTCGTTCATCTAGCACAAAGGGAACGGGTGGCAGGAGAAAATTTTACTCTGGTTTCTCAGTCTGTTTCCTAGTGCCGGTTTGAAGTTCCTGCAGTTTTCACTGTAAAACCGAGTTGGATCTAGTACCTCCCCATATATATGTATGGAGTGGAGGTTGCAAATGAAAAGAAACTTTGTGTTCCCAACAAGCTACTATAAGGACGGCTTTCACACACACTTATCTCTCAGAACTGAGCATGTGGAGAGACGTTCGTTCATCTAGCACAAAGGGAACGGGTTGCAGGAGAAACTTTTACTCTGGTTTCTCAGTCTGTTTCCTAGTGCTGGTTTGAAGTTCCTGCAGTTTTCACTGTAAAACCGAGTTGGAGCTAGTACCTCCCCATATATATGTATGGAGTGGAGTTTGCAACTGAAAAGAAACTTTGTGTTCCCAACAAGCTAGGTGAAGGTCGGCTTTCAAACACACTTATCTCTCAGAACTGAGCATGTGGAGAGACGTTCGTTCATCTAGCACAAATGGAACGGGTGGCACGAGGAACTTTTACTCTGGTTTCTCAGTCTGTTTCCTAGTGCCGGTTTGAAGTTCCAGCAGTTTTCACTGTAAAACCGAGTTGGAGCTAGTACCTCCCCATATATATGTATGGAGTTGAGTTTGCAACTGAAAAGAGACTTTCTGTTCCCAACAACCTAGGTGAAGGACGGCTTTCACACACTTATCTCTCAGAACTGAGCATGTGGAGAGACGTTCGTTCATCTAGCACAAAGGGAACGGGTGGCAGGAGAAATTTTTACTCTGGTTTCTCAGTCTGTTTCCTAGTGCCGGTTTGAAATTCCTGCAGTTTTCACTGTAAAACCGAGTTGGAGCTAGTACCTCCCCATATATATGTATGGAGTGGAGGTTGCAAATGAAAAGAAACTTTGTGTTCCCAACAAGCTAGTATAAGGACGTCTTTCACACACACTTATCTCTCCGAACTGAGAATGCGGAGAGACGTTCGTTCAACTAGCACCAAGGGAACGGGTTGCAGGAGAAACTTTTACTCTGGTTTCTCAGTCTGTTTCCTAGTGCCGGTTTGAAGTTCCTGCAGTTTTCACTGTAAAACCGAGTTGGAACTAGTACCTCCCCATATATATGTATGGAGTGGAGTTTGCAACTGAAAAGAGGCTTTCTGTTCCCAACAAGCTAGGTGAATGACGGCTTTCACACACTTATCTCTCAGAACTGAGCATGTGGAGAGACGTTCGTTCATCTAGCACAAAGGGAACGGGTTGCAGGAGAAACTTTTACTCTGGTGTCTCAGTCTGTTTCCTAGTGCCGGTTTGAAGTTCCTTGCAATTTCACTGTAAAACCGAGTTGGAGCTAGTACCTCCCCATATATATGTATGAAGTGGAGTTTGCAAATGAAAAGAAACTTTGTGTTCCCAACAAGCTTGTATAAGGTCGGCTTTCACACACACTTATCTCTCTGAACAGAGCATGTAGAGAGACGTTCGTTCATCTAGTAGAAAGGGAACGGGTTGCAGGAGAATCTTTTACTCTGGTTTCCCAGTCTGTTTCCTAGTGCCGGTTTGAAGTTCCTGCAGTTTCCACTGTAAAAAGGAGTTTGAGCTAGTACCTCCCCATATATATGTATGGAGTGGAGTTTGCAACTGAAAAGAGACTTTGTGTTCCCAACAAGCTAGGTGAAGGACGGCTTTCACACACACTTATCTCTTAGAACTGAGCATGAGGAGAGACGTTCGTTGATCTAGCACAAAGGGAACGGGTTGGAGGAGAAACTTTTACTCTGGTTTCTCAGTCTGCTTCCTAGTGCCGGTTTAAAGTTCCTGCAGTTTTCACTGTAAAACTGAGTTGGAGCTAGTACCTCCCCATATATATGTATGGAGTGGAGTTTGCAACTGAAAAGAAACTTCGTGTTCCCAACAAGCTGGTGAAGGACGGCTTTCACACACACTTATCTCTCAGAACTGAGCATGTGGAGAGACGTTCGTTTATCTAGCACAAAGGGAACGGGTTGCAGGAGAAACTTTTACTCTGGTTTTTCAGTCTGTTTCCTAGTGCCGGTTTTAATTTCCTTCAGTTTTCACTGTAAAACCGAGTTGGAGCTTGTATCTCCCCATATATATTTATGGAGTGGGTTTTGCAACTGAAAAGAAACTTTGTGTTCCCAACAAGCTAGGTGAAGGACGGCTTTCACACACACTTATCTCTCAGAACTGAGCATGTGGAGAGACGTTCGTTCATCTAGCACAAAGGGAACGGGTTGCAGGAGAAACTTTTACTCTGTTTTCTCAGGCTGTTTCCTAGTGCCGGTTTGAATTTCCTGCAGTTTTCACCGTAAAACCGTGTTGGAGCTAGTACCTCCAAATATATATGTATGGAGTGGGGTTTGCAACTGAAAAGAAATTTTGTGTTCCCAACAAGCTAGGTGAAGGACGGCTTACACACACACTTATCTCTCCGAACTGAGCATGTGGAGAGACTTTTGTTCATCTAGCACAAAGGGAACGGGTTGCAGGAGAAACTTTTACTCTGGTTTCTCAGTCTGTTTCCTAGTGCCGGTTTGAAGTTCCTGCAGTTTTCACTGTAAAACCGAGTTAGAGCTAGTACCTCCCCATATATATGTATGGAGTGGAGTTTGCAACTGAAAAGAGACTTTGAGTTCCCAACAAGCTAGGTGAAGGACGGCTTTCACACACACTTATCTCTCAGAACTGAGCATGTGGAGAGACGTTCGTTCATCTAGCACAAAGGGAACGGGTTGCACGGGAAACTTTTACTATGGTTTCTCAGTCTGTTTCCTAATGCCGGTTTGAGGTTCCTGCAGTTTTCACTGTAAAACCGAGTTGGAGCTAGTACCTCCCCATATATATGTATGGAGTGGAGTTTGCAACTGAAAAGAAACTTTGTGTTCCCAACAAGCTAGATGAAGGACGGCTTTCACACACACTTATCTCTCAGAACTGAGCATGTGGAGAGACGTTCGTTCATCCAGCACAAAGGGAACGGGTTGCAGGGGAAACTTTTACTCTGGTTTCTCAGTCTGTTTCCTACTGCCGGTTTGAAGTTCCTTGCAATTTTCACTGTAAAACCGAGTTGGAGCTAGTACCTCCCCATACATATGTATGGAGTGGAGTTTGCAAATGAAAAGAAACTTTGTGTCCCCAACAAACTTGTATAAGGACGGCTTTCACACACACTTATCTCTCTGAACAGAGCATGTGGAGAGACGTTCATTCATCTAGCAGAAAGGGAACGGGTTGCAGGAGAATCTTTTACTCTGGTTTCCCAGTCTATTTCCTAGTGCCGGTTTGAAGTTCCTGCAGTTTCCACTGTAAAACCGAGTTTGAGCTGGTACCTTCCCATATATATGTATGGAGTGGAGTTTGCAACTGAAAAGAAACTTTGGGTTCCCAACAAGCTAGGTGAAGGACGGCTTTCACACACATTTATCTCTTAGAACTGAGCATGTGGAGAGACGTTCGTTCATCTAGCACAAAGGGAACGGGTTGGAGGAGAAACTTTTACTCTGGTTTCTCAGTCTGTTTCCTAGTGCCGGTTTGAAGTTCCTGCAGTTTTCACTGTAAAACCGTTTTGGAATTAGTACCTCCCCATATATATGTATGGAGTGGAGTTTGCAACTGAAAAGAAACTTCGTGTTCCCAACAAGCTGGTGAAGGACGGCTTTCACACACACTTATCTCTCAGAACTGAGCATGTGGAGAGACGTTCGTTCATCTAGCACAAAGGGAACTGGTTGCAGGAGAAACTTTTACTCTGGTTTCTCAGGCTGTTTCCTAGTGCCGGTTTGAATTTCCTGCAGTTTTCACCGTAAAACCGAGTTGGAGCTAGTACCTCCCCATATATATGTATGGAGTGGAGTTTGCAACTGAAAAGATACTTTGTGTTCCCAACAAGCTAGATGAAGTACGGCTTTCACACACACTTATTTCTCAGAACTGAGCATGTGGAGAGACATTCGTTCATCTAGCACAAAGGGAACGGGTTGGAGGGGAAACTTTTACTCTGGTTTCTCAGTCTGTTTCCTAGTGCCGGTTTGAAGTTCCTGCAGTTTTCACTGTAAAACCGAGTTGGAGCTAGTACCTCCCCATATATATGTATGGAGTGGGGTTTGCAACTGAAACGAAACTTTGTGTTCCCAACAAGCTAGGTGAAGGACGGCTTTCACACACAATTATCTCTCAGAACTTAGCATGTGAAGAGACTTTCGATTGTCTAGCACAAAGGAACGGGTTGCAGGAGAAACTTTTACTATGGTTTCTCAGTGTGTTTCCTAGTGCCGGTTTGAAGTTCCTGCAGATTTCACTGTAAAACCGATTTGGAGCTAGTACCTCCCCATATATTTGTATGGAGTGAAGTTTGCAACTTAAAAAAACTTTGTGTTCCCAACAAGCTAGGTGAAGGACATCTTTCACACACACTTATCTCTCAGAACTGAGCATGTGGAGAGACGTTCGTTCATCTAGCACAAAGGGAACGGGTTGCAGGAGAAACTTTTACTCTGGTTTCTCAGTCTGTTTCCTAGTCCCGGTTTGAAGTTCCTGCAGTTTTCACTGTAAAACCGAGTTGGAGCTAGTACCTCCCCATTTATATGTATGGAGTGGAGTTTGCAACTGAAAAGAAACTTTGTGTTCCCAACAAGCTAGGTGAAGTACGGCATTCACACACAATTATCTCTCAGAACTTAGCATGTGAAGAGACTTTCGATTGTCTAGCACAAAGGGAACGGGTTGCAGGAGAAACTTTTACTATGGTTTCTCAGTCTGTTTCCTAGTGCCGGTTTGAAGTTCCTGCAGATTTCACTGTAAAACCAATTTGGAGCTAGTACCTCCCCATATATATGTATGGAGTGAAGTTTGCAACTTAAAAAAACTTTGTGTTCCCAACAAGCTAGGTGAAGGACGGCTTTCACACACACTTATTTCTCAGAACTGAGCATGTGGAGAGACGTTCGTTCATCTAGCACAAAGGGAACGGGTTGCAGGAGAAACTTTTACTCTGGTGTCTCAGTCTGTTTCCTAGTGCCGGTTTGAAGTTCCTGCAGTTTTCTCTGTAAAACCGAGTTGGAGCTAGTACCTACCCATATATACATATGGAGTGGAGTTTGCAACTGAAAAGAAACTTTGTGTTCTCAACAAGCTAGGTGAAGTACGGCATTCACACACAATTATCTCTCAGAACTTAGCATGTGAAGAGACTTTCGATTGTCTAGCACAAAGGGAACGGGTTGCAGGAGAAACTTTTACTATGGTTTCTCAGTCTGTTTCCTAGTGCCGGTTTGAAGTTCCTGCAGATTTCACTGTAAAACCGATTTGGAGCTAGTAACTCCCCATATATATGTATGGAGTGAAGTTTGCAACTTAAAAAAACTTTGTGTTCCCAACAAGTTAGGTGAAGGACGGCTTTCACACACACTTATCTCTCAGAACTGAGCATGTGGAGAGACGTTCGTTCATCTAGCACAAAGGGAACGGGTTGCAGGAGAAACTTTTACTCTGGTTTCTCAGTCTGTTTCCTAGTGCCGGTTTGAAGTTCCTGCAGTTTTCACTGTAAAACCGAGTTGGAGCTAGTACCTCCCCATATATATGTATGGAATGGAGTTTGCAACTGAAAAGAAACTTTGTGTTCCCAACAAGCTAGGTGAAGGACGGCATTCACACACAATTATCTCTCAGAAATTAGCATGTGAAGAGACTTTCGATTGTCTAGCACAAAGGGAACGGGTTGCAGGAGAAACTTTTACTATGGTTTCTCAGTCTGTTTCCTAGTGCCGGTTTGAAGTTCCTGCAGATTTCACTGTAAAACCAATTTGGAGCTAGTACCTCCCCATATATATGTATGGAGTGAAGTTTGCAACTTAAAAAAACTTTGTGTTCCCAACAAGCTAGGTGAAGGACGGCTTTCACACACACTTATTTCTCAGAACTGAGCATGTGGAGAGACGTTCGTTCATCTAGCACAAAGGGAAAGGGTTGCAGGAGAAACTTTTACTCTGGTTTCTCAGTCTTTTTCCTAGTGCCGGTTTGAAGTTCCTGCAGTTTTCACTGTAAAACCGAGTTGGAGCTAGTACCTCCCCATATATATGTATGGAGTGGAGTTTGCATCTGAAAAGAGGCTTTCTGTTCCCAACAAGCTAGGTGAAGTACGGCTTTCACACACTTATCTCTCAGAAATGAGCATGTGGAGAGACGTTCGTTCATCTAGCACAAAGGGAACGGGTTGCAGGAGAAACTTTTACTCTGGTGTCTCAGTCTGTTTCCTAGTGCCGGTTTGAAGTTCCTGCAGTTTTCTCTGTAAAACCGAGTTGGAGCTAGTACCTACCCATATATACGTATGGAGTGGAGTTTGCAATTGAAAAGAAACTTTGTGTCCCCAACAAACTTGTATAAGGACGGCTTTCACACACACTTATCTCTCTGAACAGAGCATGTGGAGAGACGTTCATTCATCTAGCAGAAGAGGAACGGGTTGCAGGAGAATCTTTTACTCTGGTTTCCCAGTCTGTTTCCTAGTGCCGGTTTGAAGTTCCTGCAGTTTCCACTGTAAAACCGTGTTTGAGCTGGTACCTCCCCATATATATGTATGGAGTGGAGTTTGCAACTGAAAAGAAACTTTGTGTTCCCAACAAGCTAGGTGAAGGACGGCTTTCACACACATTTATCTCTTAGAACTGAGCATGTGGAGAGACGTTCGTTCATCTAGCACAAAGGGAACGGGTTGGAGGAGAAACATTTACTCTGGTTTCTCAGTCTGTTTCCTAGTGCCGGTTTGAAGTTCCTGCAGTTTTCACTGTAAAACCGTTTTGGAGCTAGTACCTCCCCATATATATGTATGGTGTGGAGTTTGCAACTGAAAAGAAACTTCGTGTTCCCAACAAGCTGGTGAAGGACGGCTTTCACACACACTTATCTCTCAGATCTGAGCATGTGGAGAGACGTTCGTTCATCTAGCACAAAGGGAACTGGTTGCAGGAGAAATTTTTACTCTGGTTTCTCAGTCTGTTTCCTAGTGCCGGTTTGAATTTCCTTCAGTTTTCACTGTAAAATCGAGTTGGAGCTTGTATCTCCCCATATATATGTATGGAGTGGGTTTTGCAACTGAAAAGAAACTTTGTGTTCCCAACAAGCTAGGTGAAGGACGGCTTTCACACACACTTATCTCTCAGAACTGAGCATGTGGAGAGACGTTCGTTCATCTAGCACAAAGGGAACGGGTTGCAGGAGAAACTTTTACTCTGGTTTCTCAGGCTGTTTCCTAGTGCCGGTTTGAATTTCCTGCAGTTTTCACCGTAAAACCGAGTTGGAGCTAGTACCTCCCCATATATATGTATGGAGAGGAGTTTGCAACTGAAAAGATACTTTGTGTTCCCAACAAGCTAGATGAAGTACGGCTTTCACACACACTTATCTCTCAGAACTGAGCATGTGGAGAGACGTTCGTTCATCTAGCACAAAGGGAACGGGTTGGAGGGGAAACTTTTACTCTGGTTTCTCAGTCTGTTTCCTAGTGCCGGTTTGAAGTTCCTGCAGTTTTCACTGTAAAACCGAGTTGGAGCTAGTACCTCCCCATATATATGTATGGAGTGGAGTTTGCAACTGAAAAGAAACTTTGTGTTCCCAACAAGCTAGGTGAAGGACGGCTTTCACACACAATTATCTCTCAGAACTTAGCATGTGAAGAGACTTTCGATTGTCTAGCACAAAGGAACGGGTTGCAGGAGAAACTTTTACTATGGTTTCTCAGTCTGTTTCCTAGTGCCGGTTTGAAGTTCCTGCAGATTTCACTGTAAAACCGATTTGGAGCTTGTACCTCCCCATGTATATGTATGGAGTGAAGTTTGCAACTTAAAAAAACTTTGTGTTCCCAACAAGCTAGGTGAAGGACATCTTTCACACACACTTATCTCTCAGAACTGAGCATGTGGAGAGACGTTCGTTCATCTAGCACAAAGGGAACGGGTTGCAGGAGTAACTTTTACTCTGGTTTCTCAGTCTGTTTCCTAGTGCCGGTTTGAAGTTCCTGCAGTTTTCACTGTAAAACCGAGTTGGAGCTAGTACCTCCCCATATATATGTATGGAGTGGAGTTTGCAACTGAAAAGAAACTTTGTGTTCGCAACAAGCTAGGTGAAGTACGGCATTCACACACAATTATCTCTCAGAACTTAGCATGTGAAGAGACTTTCGATTGTCTAGCACAAAGGGAACGGGTTGCAGGAGAAACTTTTACTATGGTTTCTCAGTCTGTTTCCTAGTGCCGGTTTGAAGTTCCTGCAGATTTCACTGTAAAACCGATTTGGAGCTAGTAACCCCCCATATATATGTATGGAGTGGAGTTTGCAACTGAAAAGAAACTTCGTGTTCCCAACAAGCTGGTGAAGGACGGCTTTCACACACACTTATCTCTCAGAACTGAGCATGTGGAGAGACGTTCGTTCATCTAGCACAAAGGGAACTGGTTGCAGGAGAAACTTTTACTCTGGTTTCTCAGGCTGTTTCCTAGTGCCGGTTTGAATTTCCTGCAGTTTTCACCGTAAAACCGAGTTGGAGCTAGTACCTCCCCATATATATGTATGGAGTGGAGTTTGCAACTGAAAAGATACTTTGTGTTCCCAACAAGCTAGATGAAGTACGGCTTTCACACACACTTATTTCTCAGAACTGAGCATGTGGAGAGACATTCGTTCATCTAGCACAAAGGGAACGGGTTGGAGGGGAAACTTTTACTCTGGTTTCTCAGTCTGTTTCCTAGTGCCGGTTTGAAGTTCCTGCAGTTTTCACTGTAAAACCGAGTTGGAGCTAGTACCTCCCCATATATATGTATGGAGTGGGGTTTGCAACTGAAACGAAACTTTGTGTTCCCAACAAGCTAGGTGAAGGACGGCTTTCACACACAATTATCTCTCAGAACTTAGCATGTGAAGAGACTTTCGATTGTCTAGCACAAAGGAACGGGTTGCAGGAGAAACTTTTACTATGGTTTCTCAGTGTGTTTCCTAGTGCCGGTTTGAAGTTCCTGCAGATTTCACTGTAAAACCGATTTGGAGCTAGTACCTCCCCATATATTTGTATGGAGTGAAGTTTGCAACTTAAAAAAACTTTGTGTTCCCAACAAGCTAGGTGAAGGACATCTTTCACACACACTTATCTCTCAGAACTGAGCATGTGGAGAGACGTTCGTTCATCTAGCACAAAGGGAACGGGTTGCAGGAGAAACTTTTACTCTGGTTTCTCAGTCTGTTTCCTAGTCCCGGTTTGAAGTTCCTGCAGTTTTCACTGTAAAACCGAGTTGGAGCTAGTACCTCCCCATTTATATGTATGGAGTGGAGTTTGCAACTGAAAAGAAACTTTGTGTTCCCAACAAGCTAGGTGAAGTACGGCATTCACACACAATTATCTCTCAGAACTTAGCATGTGAAGAGACTTTCGATTGTCTAGCACAAAGGGAACGGGTTGCAGGAGAAACTTTTACTATGGTTTCTCAGTCTGTTTCCTAGTGCCGGTTTGAAGTTCCTGCAGATTTCACTGTAAAACCAATTTGGAGCTAGTACCTCCCCATATATATGTATGGAGTGAAGTTTGCAACTTAAAAAAACTTTGTGTTCCCAACAAGCTAGGTGAAGGACGGCTTTCACACACACTTATTTCTCAGAACTGAGCATGTGGAGAGACGTTCGTTCATCTAGCACAAAGGGAACGGGTTGCAGGAGAAACTTTTACTCTGGTGTCTCAGTCTGTTTCCTAGTGCCGGTTTGAAGTTCCTGCAGTTTTCTCTGTAAAACCGAGTTGGAGCTAGTACCTACCCATATATACATATGGAGTGGAGTTTGCAACTGAAAAGAAACTTTGTGTTCTCAACAAGCTAGGTGAAGTACGGCATTCACACACAATTATCTCTCAGAACTTAGCATGTGAAGAGACTTTCGATTGTCTAGCACAAAGGGAACGGGTTGCAGGAGAAACTTTTACTATGGTTTCTCAGTCTGTTTCCTAGTGCCGGTTTGAAGTTCCTGCAGATTTCACTGTAAAACCGATTTGGAGCTAGTAACTCCCCATATATATGTATGGAGTGAAGTTTGCAACTTAAAAAAACTTTGTGTTCCCAACAAGTTAGGTGAAGGACGGCTTTCACACACACTTATCTCTCAGAACTGAGCATGTGGAGAGACGTTCGTTCATCTAGCACAAAGGGAACGGGTTGCAGGAGAAACTTTTACTCTGGTTTCTCAGTCTGTTTCCTAGTGCCGGTTTGAAGTTCCTGCAGTTTTCACTGTAAAACCGAGTTGGAGCTAGTACCTCCCCATATATATGTATGGAATGGAGTTTGCAACTGAAAAGAAACTTTGTGTTCCCAACAAGCTAGGTGAAGGACGGCATTCACACACAATTATCTCTCAGAAATTAGCATGTGAAGAGACTTTCGATTGTCTAGCACAAAGGGAACGGGTTGCAGGAGAAACTTTTACTATGGTTTCTCAGTCTGTTTCCTAGTGCCGGTTTGAAGTTCCTGCAGATTTCACTGTAAAACCAATTTGGAGCTAGTACCTCCCCATATATATGTATGGAGTGAAGTTTGCAACTTAAAAAAACTTTGTGTTCCCAACAAGCTAGGTGAAGGACGGCTTTCACACACACTTATTTCTCAGAACTGAGCATGTGGAGAGACGTTCGTTCATCTAGCACAAAGGGAAAGGGTTGCAGGAGAAACTTTTACTCTGGTTTCTCAGTCTTTTTCCTAGTGCCGGTTTGAAGTTCCTGCAGTTTTCACTGTAAAACCGAGTTGGAGCTAGTACCTCCCCATATATATGTATGGAGTGGAGTTTGCATCTGAAAAGAGGCTTTCTGTTCCCAACAAGCTAGGTGAAGTACGGCTTTCACACACTTATCTCTCAGAAATGAGCATGTGGAGAGACGTTCGTTCATCTAGCACAAAGGGAACGGGTTGCAGGAGAAACTTTTACTCTGGTGTCTCAGTCTGTTTCCTAGTGCCGGTTTGAAGTTCCTGCAGTTTTCTCTGTAAAACCGAGTTGGAGCTAGTACCTACCCATATATACGTATGGAGTGGAGTTTGCAATTGAAAAGAAACTTTGTGTCCCCAACAAACTTGTATAAGGACGGCTTTCACACACACTTATCTCTCTGAACAGAGCATGTGGAGAGACGTTCATTCATCTAGCAGAAGAGGAACGGGTTGCAGGAGAATCTTTTACTCTGGTTTCCCAGTCTGTTTCCTAGTGCCGGTTTGAAGTTCCTGCAGTTTCCACTGTAAAACCGTGTTTGAGCTGGTACCTCCCCATATATATGTATGGAGTGGAGTTTGCAACTGAAAAGAAACTTTGTGTTCCCAACAAGCTAGGTGAAGGACGGCTTTCACACACATTTATCTCTTAGAACTGAGCATGTGGAGAGACGTTCGTTCATCTAGCACAAAGGGAACGGGTTGGAGGAGAAACATTTACTCTGGTTTCTCAGTCTGTTTCCTAGTGCCGGTTTGAAGTTCCTGCAGTTTTCACTGTAAAACCGTTTTGGAGCTAGTACCTCCCCATATATATGTATGGTGTGGAGTTTGCAACTGAAAAGAAACTTCGTGTTCCCAACAAGCTGGTGAAGGACGGCTTTCACACACACTTATCTCTCAGATCTGAGCATGTGGAGAGACGTTCGTTCATCTAGCACAAAGGGAACTGGTTGCAGGAGAAATTTTTACTCTGGTTTCTCAGTCTGTTTCCTAGTGCCGGTTTGAATTTCCTTCAGTTTTCACTGTAAAATCGAGTTGGAGCTTGTATCTCCCCATATATATGTATGGAGTGGGTTTTGCAACTGAAAAGAAACTTTGTGTTCCCAACAAGCTAGGTGAAGGACGGCTTTCACACACACTTATCTCTCAGAACTGAGCATGTGGAGAGACGTTCGTTCATCTAGCACAAAGGGAACGGGTTGCAGGAGAAACTTTTACTCTGGTTTCTCAGGCTGTTTCCTAGTGCCGGTTTGAATTTCCTGCAGTTTTCACCGTAAAACCGAGTTGGAGCTAGTACCTCCCCATATATATGTATGGAGAGGAGTTTGCAACTGAAAAGATACTTTGTGTTCCCAACAAGCTAGATGAAGTACGGCTTTCACACACACTTATCTCTCAGAACTGAGCATGTGGAGAGACGTTCGTTCATCTAGCACAAAGGGAACGGGTTGGAGGGGAAACTTTTACTCTGGTTTCTCAGTCTGTTTCCTAGTGCCGGTTTGAAGTTCCTGCAGTTTTCACTGTAAAACCGAGTTGGAGCTAGTACCTCCCCATATATATGTATGGAGTGGAGTTTGCAACTGAAAAGAAACTTTGTGTTCCCAACAAGCTAGGTGAAGGACGGCTTTCACACACAATTATCTCTCAGAACTTAGCATGTGAAGAGACTTTCGATTGTCTAGCACAAAGGAACGGGTTGCAGGAGAAACTTTTACTATGGTTTCTCAGTCTGTTTCCTAGTGCCGGTTTGAAGTTCCTGCAGATTTCACTGTAAAACCGATTTGGAGCTTGTACCTCCCCATGTATATGTATGGAGTGAAGTTTGCAACTTAAAAAAACTTTGTGTTCCCAACAAGCTAGGTGAAGGACATCTTTCACACACACTTATCTCTCAGAACTGAGCATGTGGAGAGACGTTCGTTCATCTAGCACAAAGGGAACGGGTTGCAGGAGTAACTTTTACTCTGGTTTCTCAGTCTGTTTCCTAGTGCCGGTTTGAAGTTCCTGCAGTTTTCACTGTAAAACCGAGTTGGAGCTAGTACCTCCCCATATATATGTATGGAGTGGAGTTTGCAACTGAAAAGAAACTTTGTGTTCGCAACAAGCTAGGTGAAGTACGGCATTCACACACAATTATCTCTCAGAACTTAGCATGTGAAGAGACTTTCGATTGTCTAGCACAAAGGGAACGGGTTGCAGGAGAAACTTTTACTATGGTTTCTCAGTCTGTTTCCTAGTGCCGGTTTGAAGTTCCTGCAGATTTCACTGTAAAACCGATTTGGAGCTAGTAACCCCCCATATATATGTATGGAGTGATGTTTGCAACTTAAAATAACTTTGTGTTCCCAACAAGTTAGGTGAAGGACGGCTTTCACACACACTTATCTCTCAGAACTGAGCATGTGGAGAGACGTTCGTTCATCTAGCACAAAGGGAACGGGTTGCAGGAGAAACTTTTACTCTGGTTTCTCAGTCTTTTTCCTAGTGCCGGTTTGAAGTTCCTGCAGTTTTCACTGTAAAACCGAGTTGGAGGTAGTACCTCCCCATATATATGTATGGAGTGGAGTTTGCAACTGAAAAGAAACTTTGTGTTCCCAACAAGCTAGGTGAAGAACGGCTTTCACACACAATTATCTCTCAGAACTGAGCATGTGGAGAGACGTTCGTTCATCTAGCACAAAGGGAACGGGTTGCAGGAGAAACTTTTACTCTGGATTCTCAGTCTGTTTCCTAGTGCCGGTTTGAAGTTCCTGCAGTTTTCACTGTAAAACCGAGTTGGAGCTAGTACCTCCCCATATATATGTATGGAGTGGAGTTTGCAACTGAAAAGAAACTTTGTTTTCCCAACAAGCTAGGTGAAGGACGGCTTTCACACACACTTATCTCTCAGAACTGAGCATGTGGAGAGACATTCGTTCATCTAGTACAAAGGGAACGGGTTGCAGGAGAAACTTTTACTCTGGTTTCTTAGTCTGTTTCCTAGTGCCGGTTTGAATTTCCTGCAGTTTTCACTGTAAAACCGAGTTGGAGGTAGTACCTCCCCATATATATGTATGGAGTGGAGTTTGCAACTGAAAAGAAACTTTATGTTCCCAACAAGCTAGGTGAAGAACGGCTTTCACACACAATTTTCTCTCAGAACTGAGCATGTGGAGAGACGTTCGTTCATCTAGCACAAAGGGAACGGGTTGCAGGAGAAACTTTTACTCTGGATTCTCAGTCTGTTTCCTAGTGCCGGTTTGAAGTTCCTGCACTTTTCACTGTAAAACCGAGTTGGAGCTAGTACCTCCCCTATATATATATGGAGTGGAGTTTGCAACTGAAAAGAAACTTTGTGTTCCCAACAAGCTAGGTGAAGGACGGCTTTCACCCACACTTATCTCTCAGAACCTAGCATGTGGAGAGACGTTCGTTCATCTAGCACAAAGGGAACGGGTTGCAGGAGAAACTTTTACTCTGGTTTCTCAGTCTGTTTACTAGTGCCGGTTTGAATTTCCTGCAGTTTTCACTGTAAAACCGAGTTGGAGCTAGTACCTCCCCATATATATGTATGGAGTGGGGTTTGCAACTGAAAAGAAACTTTGTGTTCCCAACAAGCTAGGTGAAGTACGGCTTTCACACACACTTATCTCTCAGAACTGAGCATGTGGAGAGACGTTCGTTCATCTAGCACAAATGGAACGGGTTGGAGGAGAAACTTTTACTCTGGTTTCTCAGTCTCTTTCCTAGTGCCGGTTTGAATTTCCTGCAGTTTTCACTGTAAAACCAAGTTGGAGCTAGTACCTCCCCTTATATATGTATGGAGTGGGGTTTGCAACTGAAAAGAAACTTTGTGTTCCCAACAAGCTAGGTGAAGTACGGCTTTCACACACACTTATCTCTCAGAACTGAGCATGTGGAGAGACATTCGTTCATCTAGCATAAAGGGAACGGGTTGCAGGAGAAACTTTTACTCTGGTTTCTCAGTCTGTTTCCTAGTGCCGGTTTGAAGTTCCTGCAGTTTTCACTGTAAAACCGAGTTGGAACTAGTAACTCCCCATATATATGTATGGAGTGGAGTTTGAAACTGAAAAGAAACTTTGTGTTCCCAAAAAGCTAGGTGAAAGACGGCTTTCACACACACTTATATTTCAGAACTGAGCATGTGGAGAGACTTTCGTTCATCTAGCAGAAAGGGAACGGGTTGCAGGTGAAACTTTTACTCTGGTTTCTCAGTCTGTTTCCTAATGCCGGTTTGAAGTTCCTGCAGTTTTCACTGTAAAACCGAGTTTGAGCTAGTACCTCCCCTATATATGTATGGAGTGGAGTTTGCAACTGAAAAGAAACTTTGTGTTCCCAACAAGCTAGGTGAAGGACGGCTTTCACACACAATTATCTCTCATAACTGAGCATGTGGAGAGACGTTCGTTCATCTAGCACAAAGGGAATGGGTTGCAGGAGAAACTTTTACTCTGGTTTCTCAGTCTGTTTCCTAGTGCCGGTTTGAAGTTCCTGCAGTTTTCACAGTAAAACCGAGTTGGAGCTAGTACCTCCCCATATATATGTATGGAGTGGAGTTTGCAACTGAAAAGAAACTTTGTGTTTCCAACAAGCTAGTTGAAGGACGGCTTTCACACACACTTATCTCTCAGAAATTAGCATGTGAAGAGACGTTCTTTCATCTAGCACAATGGGAAAGGGTTGCAGGAGAAACTTTTACTCTGGTTTCTCAGTCTGTTTCCTAGTGCCGGTTTGAAGTTCCTGCAGTTTTCACTGTAAAACCGAGTTGGAGCTAGTACCTCCCCATATATATGTATGGAGTGGAGTTTGAAACTGAAAAGAAACTTTGTGTTCCCAACAAGCTAGGTGAAGGACGGCTTTTACACACAATTATCTCTCAGAACTGAGCATGTGGAGAGACGTTCGTTCATCTAGAACAAAGGGAACAGGTTGGAGGAGAAACTTTTACTCTGGTTTCTCAGTCTGTTTTCTAGTGCCGGTTTGAAGTTCCTGCAGTTTTCACTGTAAAACCGAGTTGGAGCTAGTACCTCCCCATATATATGTATGGAGTGGAGTTTGCATCTGAAAAGAAACTTTGTGTTTCCAACAAGCTAGTTGAAGGACGGCTTTCACACACACTTATCTCTCAGAACTTAGCATGTGAAGAGACGTTCGTTCATCTAGCACAATGGGAAAGGTTTGCAGGAGAAACTTTTACTCTGGTTTCTCAGTCTGTTTCCTAGTGCCGGTTTGAAGTTCCTGCAGTTTTCACTATAAAACAGAGTTGGAGCTAGTACCGCCCCATATAAATGTATGGAGTGGAGTTTGCAACTGAAAAGAAACTTTGTGTTCCCAACAAGCTAGGTGAAGGACGGCTTTCACACACACTTATCTCTCAGAACTGAGCATGTGGAGAGACGTTCGTTCATCAAGCTCAAAGGGAACGGTTTGCAGGAGAAACTTTTACTCTGGTTTCTCAGTCTGTTTCCTAGTGCCGGTTTGAAGTTCCTGCAGTTTTCACTGTAAAACCGAGTTGTAGCTAGTACCTCCCCATATATATGTATGGAGTGGAGTTTGCATCTGAAAAGAAACTTTGTGTTCCCAACAAGCTAGTATAAGGACGGCTTTCACACACACTTATCTCTCAGAACTGAGCATTTGGAGAGACGTTCGTTCATCTAGCACAAAAGGAACGGGTTGCAGGAGAAACTTTTACTCTGGTTTCTCAGTCTGTTTCCTAGTGCCGGTTTGAAGTTCCTGCAGTTTTCACTGTAAAACCGAGTTGGAGCTAGTACCTCCCCATATATATGTATGGAGTGGAGTTTGCAACTGAAAAGAAACTTTGTGTTCCCAACAAGCTAGGTGAAGGACGGCTTTCACACACACTTATCTCTCAGAACTGAGCATGTGGAGAGACGTTCGTTCATCTAGCACAAATGGAACGGGTTGCAGGGAAACTTTTACTCTGGTTTCTCAGTCTGTTTCCTAGTGCCGGTTTGAAATTCCTGCAGTTTTCACTGTAAAACCGAGTTGGAGCTAGTACCTCCCCATATATATGTATGGAATGGAGTTTGCAACTGAAAAGAAACTTTGTGTTCCCAACAAGCTAGGTGAAGGACGGCTTTCACACACACATATCTCTCAGAACTGAGCATGTGGAGAGACGTTCGTTCATCTAGCACAAAGGGAACGGGTTGCAGGAGAATCTTTTACTCTGGTTTCCCAGTCTGTTTCCTAGTGCCGGTTTGAAGTTCCTGCAGTTTTCACTGTAAAACCGAGTTGGAGCTAGTACCTCCCCATATATATGTATGGAGTGGAGTTTGCAACTGAAAAGAAACTTTGTGTTCCCAACAAGCTAGGTGAAGGACGGCTTTCACACACACTTATCTCTCAGAACTGAGCATGTGGAGAGACGTTCGTTCATCAAGTTCAAAGGGAACGGTTTGCAGGATAAACGTTTACTCTGGTTTCTCAGTCTGTTTCCTAGTGCCGGTTTGAAGTTCCTGCAGTTTTCACTGTAAAACCGAGTTGGAGCTAGTACCTCCCCATATATATGTATGGAGTGGAATTTGCATCTGAAAAGAAACTTTGTGTTCCCAACAAGCTAGTACAAGGACGGCTTTCACACACACTTATCTCTCAGAACTGAGCATTTGGAGAGACTTTCGTTCATCTAGCACAAATGGAACGGGTTGCAGGAGAAACTTTTACTCTGGTTTCTCAGTATGTTTCCTAGTGCCGGTTTGAAGTTCCTGCATTTTTCACTGTAAAACCGAGTTGGAGCTAGTACCTCCCCATATATATGTATGGAGTGGAGTTTGCAACTGAAAAGAAACTTTGTGTTCCCAACAAGCTAGTTGAAGGACGGCTTTAACACACAATTATCTCTCAGAACTGAGCATGTGGAGAGACGTTCGTTCATCTAGCACAAAGGGAACGGGTTGCAGGATAAACTTTTACTCTGGTTTCTCAGTCTGTTTCCTCGTGCCGGTTTGAAATTCCTGCAGTTTTCACTGTAAAACCGAGTTGGAGCTAGTACCTCCCCATATATATGTATGCAGTGGAGTTTGCAACTGAAAAGAAACTTTGTGTTCCCAACAAGCTAGGTGAAGGACGGCTTTCACACACACTTATCTCTCAGAACTGAGCATGTGGAGAGACGTTCGTTCATCTAGCACAAAGGGAACGGGTTGCAGGAGAAACTTTTACTCTGGTTTCTCGGTCTGTTTCCTAGTGCCGGTTTGAATTTCCTGCATTTTTCACTGTAAAACCGAGTTGGAGCTAGTACCTGCCCATAATTATGTATGGAGTGGAGTTTGCAACTGAAAAGAAACTTTGTGTTCCCAACAAGCTAGGTGAAGTACGGCTTTCAAACACACTTGTCTCTCAGAACTGAGCATGTGGAGAGATAATTGTTCGTCTAGCACAAAGGGAACGGGTTGCAGGAGAATCTTTTACTCTGGTTTCCCAGTCTGTTTCCTAGTGCCGGTTGAAGTTCCTGCAGTTTTCACTGTAAAACAGAGTTTGAGCTAGTACCTCCCCATATATATGTATGGAGTGGAGTTTGCAACTGAAAAGAAACTTTGTGTTCCCAACAAGCTAGCTGAAGGACGGCTTTCACACACACTTATCTCTCAGAACTGAGCATGTGGAGAGACGTTCGTTCATCTAGCACAAATGGAACGGGTTGCAGGAGAAACTTTTTCTCTGGTTTCTCAGTCTGTTTCCTAGTGCCGGATTGAAGTTCCTGCAGTTTTCACTGTAAAACCGAGTTGGAGCTAGTACCTCCCCATATATATGTATGGAGTGGAGTTTGCAACTGAAAAGAAACTTTGTGTTCCCAACAAGCTAGGTGAAGGACGGCTTTCACACACACTTATCTCTCAGAACTGAGCATGTGGAGAGACGTTCGTTCATCTGACACAAAGGGAACGGGTTGCAGGAGAATCTTTTACTCTGTTTTCTCAGTCTGTTTCCTAGTGCCGGTTTGAAGTTCCTGCAGTTTTCACTGTAAAACCGAGTTGGAGCTAGTATCTCCCCATATATATGTATGGAGTGGAGTTTGCAACTGAAAAGAAACTTTGTGTTCCCAACAAGCTAGGTGAAGGACGGCTTTCACACACACTTATCTCACAGAACTGAGCATGTGGAGAGACGTTCGTTCATCTAGCACAAAGGGAACGGGTTGCAGGATAAACTATTACTCTGGTTTCTCAGTCTGTTTCCTAGTGCCGGTTTGAAGTTCCTGCAGTTTTCACTGTAAAACCGAGTTGGAGCTAGTACCTCCCCATATATATGTATGGAGTGGAGTTTGCAACTGAAAAGAAACTTTGTGTTCCCAACAAGCTAGGTGAAGGACGGCTTTCACACACACTTATCTCTCAGAACTGAGCATGTGGATAGACGTTCGTTCATCTAGCACAAAGGGAACGGGTTGCAGGAGAAACATTTATTCTGGTTTCTCGGTCTGTTTCCTAGTGCCTGTTTGAATTTCCTGCAGTTTTCACTGTAAAACCGAGTTGGAGCTAGTACCTGCCCATAATTATGTATGGAGTGGAGTTTGCAACTGAAAAGAAACTTTGTGTTCCCAACATGCTAGGTGAAGTTCGGCTTTCAAACACACTTGTCTCTCAGAACTGAGCATGTGGAGAGACGTTCGTTCATCTAGCACAAAGGGAACGGGTTGCAGGAGAAACTTTTACTCTGGTTTCTCAGTCTGTTTCCTAGTGCCGGTTTGAAGTTCCTGCAGTTTTCACTGTAAAACAGAGTTGGAGCTAGTACCTCCCAATATATATGTATGGAGTGGAGTTTGCAACTGAAAAGAAACTTTGTGTTCCCAACAAGCTAGGTGAAGGTCGGCTTTCACACACAATTATCTCTCAGAACTGAGCATGTGGAGAGACGTTCGTTCATCTAGCACAAAGAGAACGTTTTGCAGGAGAAACTTTTACTCTGGTTTCTCAGTCTGTTTCCTAGTGCCGGTTTGAAGTTCCTGCAGTTTTCACTGTAAAACCGTGTTTGAGCTAGTACCTCCCCTATATATGTATGGAGTGGAGTTTCCAACTGAAAAGAAACTTTGTGTTCCCAACAAGCTAGTTGAAAGACGGCTTTCACACACACTTATATTTCAGAACTGAGCATGTGGAGAGACTTTCGTTCATCTAGCAGAAAGGGAACGGGATGCAGGTGAAACTTTTACTCTGGTTTCTCAGTCTGTTTCCTAATGCCGGTTTGAATTTCCTGCAGTTTTCACTGTAAAACCGAGTTGGAGCTAGTACTTCCCCATATATATGTATGCAGTTGAGTTTGCAACTGAAAAGAAACTTTGTGTTCCCAACAAGCTAGGTGAAGGACGGCTTTCACACACACTTATCTCTCAGAACTGAGCATGTGGAGAGACGTTCGTTCAACTGACACAAAGGGAACGGGTTGCAGGAGAATCTTTTACTCTGTTTTCTCAGTCTGTTTCCTAGTGCCGGTTTGAAGTTCCTGCAGTTTTCACTGTAAAACCGAGTTGGAGCTAGTATCTCCCCATATATATGTATGGAGTGGAGTTTGCAACTGAAAAGAAACTTTGTGTTCCCAACAAGCTAGGTGAAGGACGGCTTTCACACACACTTATCTCACAGAACTGAGCATGTGGAGAGACGTTCGTTCATCAAGCTCAAAGGGAACGGTTTGCAGGATAAACTATTACTCTGGTTTCTCAGTCTGTTTCCTAGTGCCGGTTTGAAGTTCCTGCAGTTTTCACTGTAAAACCGAGTTGGAGCTAGTACCTCCCCATATATATGTATGGAGTGGAGTTTGCAACTGAAAAGAAACTTTGTGTTCCCAACAAGCTAGGTGAAGGACGGCTTTCACACACACTTATCTCTCAGAACTGAGCATGTGGATAGACGTTCGTTCATCTAGCACAAAGGGAACGGGTTGCAGGAGAAACTTTTATTCTGGTTTCTCGGTTTGTTTCCTAGTGCCGGTTTGAATTTCCTGCAGTTTTCACTGTAAAACCGAGTTGGAGCTAGTACCTGCCCATAATTATGTATGGAGTGGAGTTTGCAACTGAAAAGAAACTTTGTGTTCCCAACATGCTAGGTGAAGTTCGGCTTTCAAACACACTTGTCTCTCAGAACTGAGCATGTGGAGAGACGTTCGTTCATCTAGCACAAAGGGAACGGGTTGCAGGAGAAACTTTTACTCTGGTTTCTCAGTCTGTTTCCTAGTGCCGGTTTGAAGTTCCTGCAGTTTTCACTGTAAAACAGAGTTGGAGCTAGTACCTCCCAATATATATGTATGGAGTGGAGTTTGCAACTGAAAAGAAACTTTGTGTTCCCAACAAGCTAGGTGAAGGTCGGCTTTCACACACAATTATCTCTCAGAACTGAGCATGTGGAGAGACGTTCGTTCATCTAGCACAAAGAGAACGTTTTGCAGGAGAAACTTTTACTCTGGTTTCTCAGTCTGTTTCCTAGTGCCGGTTTGAAGTTCCTGCAGTTTTCACTGTAAAACCGTGTTTGAGCTAGTACCTCCCCTATATATGTATGGAGTGGAGTTTCCAACTGAAAAGAAACTTTGTGTTCCCAACAAGCTAGTTGAAAGACGGCTTTCACACACACTTATATTTCAGAACTGAGCATGTGGAGAGACTTTCTTTCATCTAGCAGAATGGGAACGGGATGCAGGTGAAACTTTTACTCTGGTTTCTCAGTCTGTTTCCTAATGCCGGTTTGAACTTCCTGCAGTTTTCACTGTAAAACCGAGTTGGAGCTAGTACCTCCCCATATATATGTATGGAGTGGAGTTTGCAACTGAAAAGAAACTTTGTGTTCCCAACAAGCTAGGTGAAGGACGGCTTTCACACACAATTATCTCTCAGAAATGAGCATGTGGAGAGACATTTGTTCATCCAGCACAAATGGAACGGGTTGCAGGAGAAACTTTTACTCTGGTTTCTCAGTCTGTTTCCTAGTGCCGGTTTGAAGTTCCTGCAGTTTTCACTGTAAAACCGAGTTGGAGCTAGTACCTCCCCATATATATGTATGGAGTGGAGTTTGCAACTGAAAAGAAACTTTGTGTTCCCAACAAGCTAGGTGAAGGACGGTTTTCACACACACTTATCTCTCAGAACTGAGCATGTGGAGAGACGTTCGTTCATCTAGCACAATGGGAACGGATTGCAGGAGAAACTTTTACTCTGGTTTCTCAGACTGTTTCCTAGTGCCGGTTTGAAGTTCCAGCAGTTTTCACTGTAAAACCGAGTTTGAGCTAGTACCTCCCCATATATATGTATGGAGTGGGGTTTGCAACTGAAAAGAAACTTTGTGTTCCCAACAATCTAGGTGAAGGACGGCTTTCACACACAATTATCTCTCAGAACTGAGCATGTGGAGAGATGTTCTTTCATCTAGCACAAAGGGAACGGGTTGCAGGAGAAACTTTTACTCTGGTTTCTCAGTCTGTTTCCTAGTGCCGGTTTGAATTTCCTGCAGATTTCACTGTAAAACCGAGTTGGAGCTAGTACATCCCCATATATATGTATGGAGTGGAGTTTGAAACTGAAAAGAAACTTTGTGTTCCCAACAAGCTAGGTGAAGGATGGCTTTCACACACACTTATCTCTCAGAACTGAGCATGTGGAGAGACGTTCGTTCATCTAGCACAAAGGGATCGGGTTGCAGGAGAAATTTTTACTCTGGTTTCTCAGTCTGTTTCCTAGTGCCGGTTTGAAGTTCCTGCAGTTTTCACTGTAAAACCGAGTTTGAGCTAGTACCTCCCCTATATATGTATTTAGTGGAGTTTGCAACTGAAAAGAAACTTTGTGTTCCCAACAAGCTAGGTGAAGGACGGCTTTCACACACAATTATCTCTCATAACTGAGCATGTGGAGAGACGTTCGTTCATCTAGCACAAAGGGAATGGGTTGCAGGAGAAACTTTTACTCTGGTTTCTCAGTCTGTTTCCTAGTGCCGGTTTGAAGTTCCTGCAGTTTTCACAGTAAAACCGAGTTGGAGCTAGTACCTCCCCATATATATGTATGGAGTGGAGTTTCCAACTGAAAAGAAACTTTGTGTTCCCAAAAAGCTAGGTGAAAGACGGCTTTCACACACACTTATATTTCAGAACTGAGCATGTGGAGAGACTTTCGTTCATCTAGCACAAAGGGAACGGGTTGCAGGTGAAACTTTTACTCTGGTTTCTCAGTCTGTTTCCTAATGCCGGTTTGAAGTTCCTGCAGTTTTCACTGTAAAACCGAGTTGGAGCTAGTACCTCCCCATATATATGTATGGAGTGGAGTTTGCAACTGAAAAGAAACTTTGTGTTTCCAACAAGCTAGTTGAAGGACGGCTTTCACACACACTTATCTCTCAGAACTTAGCATGTGAAGAGACGTTCGTTCATCTAGCACAATGGGAAAGGGTTGCAGGAGAAACTTTTACTCTGGTTTCTCAGTCTGTTTCCTAGTGCCGGTTTGAAGTTCCTGCAGTTTTCACTGTAAAACCGAGTTGGAGCTAGTACCTCCCCATATATATGTATGGAGTGGAGTTTGAAACTGAAAAGAAACTTTGTGTTCCCAACAAGCTAGGTGAAGGACGGCTTTCACACACACTTATCTCTCAGAACTGAGCATGTGGAGAGACGTTCGTTCATCTAGAACAAAGGGAACGGGTTGGAGGAGAAACTTTTACTCTGGTTTCTCAGTCTGTTTTCTAGTGCCGGTTTGAAGCTCCTGCAGTTTTCACTGTAAAACCGAGTTGGAGCTAGTACCTCCCCATATATATGTATGGAGTGGAGTTTGCATTTGAAAAGAAACTTTGTGTTTCCAACAAGCTAGTTGAAGGACGGCTTTCACACACACTTATCTCTCAGAACTTAGCATGTGAAGAGACGTTCGTTCATCTAGCACAATGGGAAAGGTTTGCAGGAGAAACTTTTACTCTGGTTTCTCAGTCTGTTTCCTAGTGCCGGTTTGAAGTTCCTGCAGTTTTCACTATAAAACAGAGTTGGAGCTAGTACCGCCCCATATAAATGTATGGAGTGGAGTTTGCAACTGAAAAGAAACTTTGTGTTCCCAACAAGCTAGGTGAAGGACGGCTTTCACACACACTTATCTCTCAGAACTGAGCATGTGGAGAGACGTTCGTTCATCAAGCTCAAAGGAACGGTTTGCAGGAGAAACTTTTACTCTGGTTTCTCAGTCTGTTTCCTAGTGCCGGTTTGAAGATCCTGCAGTTTTCACTGTAAAACCGAGTTGTAGCTAGTACCTCCCCATATATATGTATGGAGTGGAGTTTGCATCTGAAAAGAAACTTTGTGTTCCCAACAAGCTAGTATAAGGACGGCTTTCACACACACTTATCTCTCAGAACTGAGCATTTGGAGAGACGTTCGTTCATCTAGCACAAAAGGAACGGGTTGCAGGAGAAACTTTTACTCTGGTTTCTCAGTCTGTTTCCTAGTGCCGGTTTGAAGTTCCTGCAGTTTTCACTGTAAAACCGAGTTGGAGCTAGTACCACACCATATATATGTATGGAGTGGAGTTTGCAAATGAAAAGAAACTTTGTGTTCCCAACAAGCTAGGTGAAGGACGGCTTTCACACACACATATCTCTCAGAACTGAGCATGTGGAGAGACGTTCGTTCATCTAGCACAAAGGGAACGGGTTGCAGGAGAATCTTTTACTCTGGTTTCCCAGTCTGTTTCCTAGTGCCGGTTTGAAGTTCCTGCAGTTTTCACTGTAAAACCGAGTTGGAGCTAGTACCTCCCCATATATATGTATGGAGTGGAGTTTGCAACTGAAAAGAAACTTTGTGTTCCCAACAAGCTAGGTGAAGGACGGCTTTCACACACACTTATCTCTCAGAACTGAGCATGTGGAGAGACGTTCGTTCATCAAGCTCAAAGGGAACGGTTTGCAGGATAAACGTTTACTCTGGTTTCTCAGTCTGTTTACTAGTGCCGGTTTGAAGTTCCTGCAGTTTTCACTGTAAAACCGAGTTGGAGTTAGTACCTCCCCATATATATGTATGGAGTGGAATTTGCATCTGAAAAGAAACTTTGTGTTCCCAACAAGCTAGTACAAGGACGGCTTTCACACACACTTATCTCTCAGAACTGAGCATTTGGAGAGACGTTCGTTCATCTAGCACAAATGGAACGGGTTGCAGGAGAAACTTTTACTCTGGTTTCTCAGTATGTTTCCTAGTGCCGGTTTGAAGTTCCTGCATTTTTCACTGTAAAACCGAGTTGGAGCTAGTACCTCCCCATATATATGTATGGAGTGGAGTTTGCAACTGAAAAGAAACTTTGTGTTCCCAACAAGCTAGGTGAAGGACGGCTTTCACACACACTTATCTCTCAGAACTGAGCATGTGGAGAGACGTTCGTTCATCTGACACAAAGGGAACGGGTTGCAGGAGAATCTTTTACTCTGTTTTCTCAGTCTGTTTCCTAGTGCCGGTTTGAAGTTCCTGCAGTTTTCACTGTAAAACCGAGTTGGAGCTAGTATCTCACCATATATATGTATGGAGTGGAGTTTGCAACTGAAAAGAAACTTTGTGTTCCCAACAAGCTAGGTGAAGGACGGCTTTCACACACACTTATCTCACAGAACTGAGCATGTGGAGAGACGTTCGTTCATCAAGCTCAAAGGGAACGGTTTGCAGGATAAACTATTACTCTGGTTTCTCAGTCTGTTTCCTAGTGCCGGTTTGAAGTTCCTGCAGTTTTCACTGTAAAACCGAGTTGGAGCTAGTACCTCCCCATATATATGTATGGAGTGGAGTTTGCAACTGAAAAGAAACTTTGTGTTCCCAACAAGCTAGGTGAAGGACGGCTTTCACACACACTTATCTCTCAGAACTGAGCATGTGGATAGACGTTCGTTCATCTAGCACAAAGGGAACGGGTTGCAGGAGAAACTTTTACTCTGGTTTCTCAGTCTGTTTCCTAGTGCCGGTTTGAATTTCCTGCAGTTATCACTGTAAAACCGAGTTGGAGCTAGTACCTGCCCATAATTATGTATGGAGTGGAGTTTGCAACTGAAAAGAAACTTTGTGTTCCCAACATGCTAGGTGAAGTTCGGCTTTCAAACACACTTGTCTCTCAGAACTGAGCATGTGGAGAGACGTTCGTTCATCTAGCACAAAGGGAACGGGTTGCAGGAGAAACTTTTACTCTGGTTTCTCAGTCTGTTTCCTAGTGCCGGTTTGAAGTTCCTGCAGTTTTCACTGTAAAACAGAGTTGGAGCTTGTACCTCCCAATATATATGTATGGATTGGAGTTTGCAACTGAAAAGAAACTTTGTGTTCCCAACAAGCTAGGTGAAGGTCGGCTTTCACACACAATTGTCTCTCAGAACTGAGCATGTGGAGAGACGTTCGTTCATCTAGCACAAAGAGAACGTTTTGCAGGAGAAACTTTTACTCTGGTTTCTCAGTCTGTTTCCTAGTGCCGGTTTGAAGTTCCTGCAGTTTTCACTGTAAAACCGTGTTTGAGCTAGTACCTCCCCTATATATGTATGGAGTGGAGTTTCCAACTGAAAAGAAACTTTGTGTTCCCAACAAGCTAGTTGAAAGACGGCTTTCACACACACTTATATTTCAGAACTGAGCATGTGGAGAGACTTTCGTTCATCTAGCAGAAAGGGAACGGGATGCAGGTGAAACTTTTACTCTGGTTTCTCAGTCTGTTTCCTAATGCCGGTTTGAAGTTCCTGCAGTTTTAACTGTAAAACCGAGTTGGATCTAGTACCTCCCCATATATATGTATGGAGTGGAGTTTGCAACTGAAAAGAAACTTTGTGTTCCCAACAAGCTAGATGAAGGACGGCTTTCACACACACTTATCTCTCAGAACTGAGCATGTGGAGAGACGTTCGTTCATCTAGCACAAATGGAACGGGTTGCAGGACAAACTTTTTCTCTGGTTTCTCAGTCTGTTTCCTAGTGCCGGATTGAAGTTCCTGCAGTTTTCACTGTAAAACCGAGTTGGAGCTAGTACCTCCCCATATATATGTATGGAGTGGAGTTTGCAACTGAAAAGAAACTTTGTGTTCCCAACAAGCTAGGTGAAGTACGGCTTTCACACACACTTATCTCTCAGAACTGAGCATGTGGAGAGACGTTCGTTCATCTGACACAAATGGAACGGGTTGCAGGAGAATCTTTTACTCTGTTTTCTCAGTCTGTTTCCTAGTGCCGGTTTGAAGTTCCTGCAGTTTTCACTGTAAAACCGAGTTGGAGCTAGTATCTCCCCATATATATGTATGGAGTGGAGTTTGCAACTGAAAAGAAACTTTGTGTTCCCAACAAGCTAGGTGAAGGACGGCTTTCACACACACTTATCTCACAGAACTGAGCATGTGGAGAGACGTTCGTTCATCAAGCTCAAAGGGAACGGTTTGCAGGATAAACTATTACTCTGGTTTCTCAGTCTGTTTCCTAGTGCCGGTTTGAAGTTCCTGCAGTTTTCACTGTAAAACCGAGTTGGAGCTAGTACCTCCCCATATATATGTATGGAGTGGAGTTTGCAACTGAAAAGAAACTTTGTGTTCCCAACAAGCTAGGTGAAGGACGGCTTTCACACACACTTATCTCTCAGAACTGAGCATGTGGAGAGACGTTCGTTCATCTAGCTCAAAGGGAACGGTTTGCAGGAGAAACTTTTACTCTGGTTTCTCAGTCTGTTTCCTAGTGCCGGTTTGAAGTTCCTGCAGTTTTCACTGTAAAACCGAGTTGGAGCTAGTACATCCCTATATATATGTATGGAGTGGAGTTTGCAACTGAAAAGAAACTTTGTGTTCCCAACAAGCTAGTTGAAGGACGGCTTTCACACACACTTATCTCTCAGAACAGAGCATGTGGAGAGACGTTCGTTCATCTAGCACAAAGGGAACGGGTTGCAGGAGAAATTTTTACTCTGGTTTCTCAGTCTGTTTCCTAGTGCCGGTTTGAAGTTCCTGCAGTTTTCACTGTAAAACCGAGTTGGAGGTAGTACCTCCCCATATATATGTATGGAGTGGAGTTTGCAACTGAAAAGAGACTTTATGTTCCTAACAAGCTAGGTGAAGGACGGCTTTCACACACACTTATCTCTCAGAACTGAGCATGTGGAGAGACGTTCGTTCATCTAGCACAAACGGAACGGGTTGCAGGAGAAACTTTTACTCTGGTTTCTCTGTCTGTTTCCTAGTGCCGGTTTGATGTTCCTGCAGTTTTCACTGTAAAACCGATTTGGAGCTAGTACCTCCCCATATATATGTATGTAGTGGAGTTTGCAACTGAAAAGAAACTTTGTGTTCCCAACATGCTAGGTGAATTTCGGCTTTCAAACACACTTGTCTCTCAGAACTGAGCATGTGGAGAGACGTTCGTTCATCTAGCACAAAGGGAACGGGTTGCAGGAGAAACTTTTACTCTGGTTTCTCAGTCTGTTTCCTAGTGCCGGTTTGAAGTTCCTGCAGTTTTCACTGTAAAACAGAGTTGGAGCTAGTACCTCCCAATATATATGTATGGAGTGGAGTTTGCAACTGAAAAGAAACTTTGTGTTCCCAACAAGCTAGGTGAAGGTCGGCTTTCACACACACTTATCTCTCAGAAATGAGCATGTGGAGAGACGTTCGTTCATCTAGCACAAAGAGAACGTTTTGCAGGAGAAACTTTTACTCTGGTTTCTCAGTCTGTTTCCTAGTGCCGGTTTGAAGTTCCTGCAGTTTTCACTGTAAAACCGTGTTTGAGCTAGTACCTCCCCTATATATGTATGGAGTGGAGTTTCCAACTGAAAAGAAACTTTGTGTTCCCAACAAGCTAGTTGAAAGACGGCTTTCACACACACTTATATTTCAGAACTGAGCATGTGGAGAGACTTTCGTTCATCTAGCAGAAAGGGAACGGGATGCAGGTGAAACTTTTACTCTGGTTTCTCAGTCTGTTTCCTAATGCCGGTTTGAACTTCCTGCAGTTTTCACTGTAAAACCGAGTTGGAGCTAGTACCTCCCCATATATATGTATGGAGTGGAGTTTGCAACTGAAAAGAAACTTTGTGTTCCCAACAAGCTAGGTGAAGGACGGCTTTCACACACAATTATCTCTCAGAAATGAGCATGTGGAGAGACATTTGTTCATCCAGCACAAATGGAACGGGTTGCCGGAGAAACTTTTACTCTGGTTTCTCAGTCTGTTTCCTAGTGCCGGTTTGAAGTTCCTGCAGTTTTCACTGTAAAACCGAGTTGGAGCTAGTACCTCCCCATATATATGTATGGAGTGGAGTTTGCAACTGAAAAGAAACTTTGTGTTCCCAACAAGCTAGGTGAAGGACGGTTTTCACACACACTTATCTCTCAGAACTGAGCATGTGGAGAGACGTTCGTTCATCTAGCACAATGGGAACGGATTGCAGGAGAAACTTTTACTCTGGTTTCTCAGACTGTTTCCTAGTGCCGGTTTGAAGTTCCAGCAGTTTTCACTGTAAAACCGAGTTTGAGCTAGTACCTCCCCATATATATGTATGGAGTGGGGTTTGCAACTGAAAAGAAACTTTGTGTTCCCAACAATCTAGGTGAAGGACGGCTTTCACACACAATTATCTCTCAGAACTGAGCATGTGGAGAGATGTTCTTTCATCTAGCACAAAGGGAACGGGTTGCAGGAGAAACTTTTACTCTGGTTTCTCAGTCTGTTTCCTAGTGCCGGTTTGAATTTCCTGCAGATTTCACTGTAAAACCGAGTTGGAGCTAGTACATCCCCATATATATGTATGGAGTGGAGTTTGAAACTGAAAAGAAACTTTGTGTTCCCAACAAGCTAGGTGAAGGATGGCTTTCACACACACTTATCTCTCAGAACTGAGCATGTGGAGAGACGTTCGTTCATCTAGCACAAAGGGATCGGGTTGCAGGAGAAATTTTTCTCTGGTTTCTCAGTCTGTTTCCTAGTGCCGGTTTGAAGTTCCTGCAGTTTTCACTGTAAAACCGAGTTTGAGCTAGTACCTCCCCTATATATGTATTTAGTGGAGTTTGCAACTGAAAAGAAACTTTGTGTTCCCAACAAGCTAGGTGAAGGACGGCTTTCACACACAATTATCTCTCATAACTGAGCATGTGGAGAGACGTTCGTTCATCTAGCACAAATGGAATGGGTTGCAGGAGAAACTTTTACTCTGGTTTCTCAGTCTGTTTCCTAGTGCCGGTTTGAAGTTCCTGCAGTTTTCACAGTAAAACCGAGTTGGAGCTAGTACCTCCCCATATATATGTATGGAGTGGAGTTTCCAACTGAAAAGAAACTTTGTGTTCCCAAAAAGCTAGGTGAAAGACGGCTTTCACACACACTTATATTTCAGAACTGAGCATGTGGAGAGACTTTCGTTCATCTAGCACAAAGGGAACGGGTTGCAGGTGAAACTTTTACTCTGGTTTCTCAGTCTGTTTCCTAATGCCGGTTTGAAGTTCCTGCAGTTTTCACTGTAAAACCGAGTTGGAGCTAGTACCTCCCCATATATATGTATGGAGTGGAGTTTGCAACTGAAAAGAAACTTTGTGTTTCCAACAAGCTAGTTGAAGGACGGCTTTCACACACACTTATCTCTCAGAACTTAGCATGTGAAGAGACGTTCGTTCATCTAGCACAATGGGAAAGGGTTGCAGGAGAAACTTTTACTCTGGTTTCTCAGTCTGTTTCCTAGTGCCGGTTTGAAGTTCCTGCAGTTTTCACTGTAAAACCGAGTTGGAGCTAGTACCTCCCCATATATATGTATGGAGTGGAATTTGAAACTGAAAAGAAACTTTGTGTTCCCAACAAGCTAGGTGAAGGACGGCTTTCACACACACTTATCTCTCAGAACTGAGCATGTGGAGAGACGTTCGTTCATCTAGAACAAAGTGAACGGGTTGGAGGAGAAACTTTTACTCTGGTTTCTCAGTCTGTTTTCTAGTGCCGGTTTGAAGCTCCTGCAGTTTTCACTGTAAAACCGAGTTGGAGCTAGTACCTCCCCATATATATGTATGGAGTGGAGTTTGCATTTGAAAAGAAACTTTGTGTTTCCAACAAGCTAGTTGAAGGACGGCTTTCACACACACTTATCTCTCAGAACTTAGCATGTGAAGAGACGTTCGTTCATCTAGCACAATGGGAAAGGTTTGCAGGAGAAACTTTTACTCTGGTTTCTCAGTCTGTTTCCTAGTGCCGGTTTGAAGTTCCTGCAGTTTTCACTATAAAACCGAGTTGGAGCTAGTACCGCCCCATATAAATGTATGGAGTGGAGTTTGCAACTGAAAAGAAACTTTGTGTTCCCAACAAGCTAGGTGAAGGACGGCTTTCACACACACTTATCTCTCAGAACTGAGCATGTGGAGAGACGTTCGTTCATCAAGCTCAAAGGAACGGTTTGCAGGAGAAACTTTTACTCTGGTTTCTCAGTCTGTTTCCTAGTGCCGGTTTGAAGTTCCTGCAGTTTTCACTGTAAAACCGAGTTGTAGCTAGTACCTCCCCATATATATGTATGGAGTGGAGTTTGCATCTGAAAAGAAACTTTGTGTTCCCAACAAGCTAGTATAAGGACGGCTTTCACACACACTTATCTCTCAGAACTGAGCATTTGGAGAGACGTTCGTTCATCTAGCACAAAAGGAACGGGTTGCAGGAGAAACTTTTACTCTGGTTTCTCAGTCTGTTTCCTAGTGCCGGTTTGAAGTTCCTGCAGTTTTCACTGTAAAACCGAGTTGGAGCTAGTACCTCCCCATATATATGTATGGAGTGGAGTTTGCAACTGAAAAGAAACTTTGTGTTCCCAACAAGCTAGGTGAAGGACGGCTTTCACACACACATATCTCTCAGAACTGAGCATGTGGAGAGACGTTCGTTCATCTAGCACAAATGGAAAGGGTTGCAGGGAAACTTTTACTCTGGTTTCTCAGTCTGTTTCCTAGTGCCGGTTTGAAATTCCTGCAGTTTTCACTGTAAAACCGAGTTGGAGCTAGTACCTCCCCATATATATGTATGGAGTGGAGTTTGCAACTGAAAAGAAACTTTGTGTTCCCAACAAGCTAGGTGAAGGACGGCTTTCACACACACATATCTCTCAGAACTGAGCATGTGGAGAGACGTTCGTTCATCTAGCACAAAGGGAACGGGTTGCAGGAGAATCTTTTACTCTGGTTTCCCAGTCTGTTTCCTAGTGCCGGTTTGAAGTTCCTGCAGTTTTCACTGTAAAACCGAGTTGGAGCTAGTACCTCCCCATATATATGTATGGAGTGGAGTTTGCAACTGAAAAGAAACTTTGTGTTCCCAACAAGCTAGGTGAAGGACGGCTTTCACACACACTTATCTCTCAGAACTGAGCATGTGGAGAGACGTTCGTTCATCAAGCTCAAAGGGAACGGTTTGCAGGATAAACGTTTACTCTGGTTTCTCAGTCTGTTTCCTAGTGCCGGTTTGAAGTTCCTGCAGTTTTCACTGTAAAACCGAGTTGGAGTTAGTACCTCCCCATATATATGTATGGAGTGGAATTTGCATCTGAAAAGAAACTTTGTGTTCCCAACAAGCTAGTACAAGGACGGCTTTCACACACACTTATCTCTCAGAACTGAGCATTTGGAGAGACGTTCGTTCATCTAGCACAAATGGAACGGGTTGCAGGAGAAACTTTTACTCTGGTTTCTCAGTATGTTTCCTAGTGCCGGTTTGAAGTTCCTGCATTTTTCACTGTAAAACCGAGTTGGAGCTAGTACCTCCCCATATATATGTATGGAGTGGAGTTTGCAACTGAAAAGAAACTTTGTGTTCCCAACAAGCTAGGTGAAGGACGGCTTTCACACACACTTATCTCTCAGAACTGAGCATGTGGAGAGACGTTCGTTCATCTGACACAAAGGGAACGGGTTGCAGGAGAATCTTTTACTCTGTTTTCTCAGTCTGTTTCCTAGTGCCGGTTTGAAGTTCCTGCAGTTTTCACTGTAAAACCGAGTTGGAGCTAGTATCTCACCATATATATGTATGGAGTGGAGTTTGCAACTGAAAAGAAACTTTGTGTTCCCAACAAGCTAGGTGAAGGACGGCTTTCACACACACTTATCTCACAGAACTGAGCATGTGGAGAGACGTTCGTTCATCAAGCTCAAAGGGAACGGTTTGCAGGATAAACTATTACTCTGGTTTCTCAGTCTGTTTCCTAGTGCCGGTTTGAAGTTCCTGCAGTTTTCACTGTAAAACCGAGTTGGAGCTAGTACCTCCCCATATATATGTATGGAGTGGAGTTTGCAACTGAAAAGAAACTTTGTGTTCCCAACAAGCTAGGTGAAGGACGGCTTTCACACACACTTATCTCTCAGAACTGAGCATGTGGATAGACGTTCGTTCATCTAGCACAAAGGGAACGGGTTGCAGGAGAAACTTTTACTCTGGTTTCTCGGTCTGTTTCCTAGTGCCGGTTTGAATTTCCTGCAGTTATCACTGTAAAACCGAGTTGGAGCTAGTACCTGCCCATAATTATGTATGGAGTGGAGTTTGCAACTGAAAAGAAACTTTGTGTTCCCAACATGCTAGGTGAAGTTCGGCTTTCAAACACACTTGTCTCTCAGAACTGAGCATGTGGAGAGACGTTCGTTCATCTAGCACAAAGGGAACGGGTTGCAGGAGAAACTTTTACTCTGGTTTCTCAGTCTGTTTCCTAGTGCCGGTTTGAAGTTCCTGCAGTTTTCACTGTAAAACAGAGTTGGAGCTTGTACCTCCCAATATATATGTATGGAGTGGAGTTTGCAACTGAAAAGAAACTTTGTGTTCCCAACAAGCTAGGTGAAGGTCGGCTTTCACACACAATTGTCTCTCAGAACTGAGCATGTGGAGAGACGTTCGTTCATCTAGCACAAAGAGAACGTTTTGCAGGAGAAACTTTTACTCTGGTTTCTCAGTCTGTTTCCTAGTGCCGGTTTGAAGTTCCTGCAGTTTTCACTGTAAAACCGTATTTGAGCTAGTACCTCCCCTATATATGTATGGAGTGGAGTTTCCAACTGAAAAGAAACTTTGTGTTCCCAACAAGCTAGTTGAAAGACGGCTTTCACACACACTTATATTTCAGAACTGAGCATGTGGAGAGACTTTCGTTCATCTAGCAGAAAGGGAACGGGATGCAGGTGAAACTTTTACTCTGGTTTCTCAGTCTGTTTCCTAATGCCGGTTTGAAGTTCCTGCAGTTTTCACTGTAAAACCGAGTTGGAGCTAGTACCTCCCCATATATATGTATGGAGTGAAGTTTGCATCTGAAAAGAAACTTTGTGTTCCCAACAAGCTAGTATAAGGACGGCTTTAACACACACTTATCTCTCAGAACTGAGCATTTGGAGAGACGTTCGTTCATCTAGCACAAAGGGAACGGGTAGCAGGAGAAACTTTTACTATGGTTTCTCAGTCTGTTTCCTAGTGCCGGTTTGAAGTTCCTGCAGTTTTAACTGTAAAACCGAGTTGGATCTAGTACCTCCCCATATATATGTATGGAGTGGAGTTTGCAACTGAAAAGAAACTTTGTGTTCCCAACAAGCTAGGTGAAGGACGGCTTTCACACACACTTATCTCTCAGAACTGAGCATGTGGAGAGACGTTCGTTCATCTAGCACAAATGGAACGGGTTGCAGGACAAACTTTTTCTCTGGTTTCTCAGTCTGTTTCCTAGTGCCGGATTGAAGTTCCTGCAGTTTTCACTGTAAAACCGAGTTGGAGCTAGTACCTCCCCATATATATGTATGGAGTGGAGTTTGAAACTGAAAAGAAACTTTGTGTTCCCAACAAGCTAGGTGAAGGACGGCTTTCACACACACTTATCTCTCAGAACTGAGCATGTGGAGAGACGTTCGTTCATCTGACACAAAGGGAACGGGTTGCAGGAGAATCTTTTACTCTGTTTTCTCAGTCTGTTTCCTAGTGCCGGTTTGAAGTTCCTGCAGTTTTCACTGTAAAACCGAGTTGGAGCTAGTATCTCCCCATATATATGTATGGAGTGGAGTTTGCAACTGAAAAGAAACTTTGTGTTCCCAACAAGCTAGGTGAAGGACGGCTTTCACACACACTTATCTCACAGAACTGAGCATGTGGAGAGACGTTCGTTCATCAAGCTCAAAGGGAACGGTTTGCAGGATAAACTATTACTCTGGTTTCTCAGTCTGTTTCCTAGTGCCGGTTTGAAGTTCCTGAAGTTTTCACTGTAAAACCGAGTTGGAGCTAGTACCTCCCCATATATATGTATGGAGTGGAGTTTGCAACTGAAAAGAAACTTTGTGTTCCCAACAAGCTAGGTGAAGGACGGCTTTCACACACACTTATCTCTCAGAACTGAGCATGTGGAGAGACGTTCGTTCATCTAGCTCAAAGGGAACGGTTTGCAGGAGAAACTTTTACTCTGGTTTCTCAGTCTGTTTCCTAGTGCCGGTTTGAAGTTCCTGCAGTTTTCACTGTAAAACCGAGTTGGAGCTAGTACATCCCTATATATATGTATGGAGTGGAGTTTGCAACTGAAAAGAAACTTTGTGTTCCCAACAAGCTAGTTGAAGGACGGCTTTCACACACACTTATCTCTCAGAACAGAGCATGTGGAGAGACGTTCGTTCATCTAGCACAAAGGGAACGGGTTGCAGGAGAAATTTTTACTCTGGTTTCTCAGTCTGTTTCCTAGTGCCGGTTTGAAGTTCCTGCAGTTTTCACTGTAAAACCGAGTTGGAGCTAGTACCTCCCCATATATATGTATGGAGTGGAGTTTGCAACTGAAAAGAAACTTTGTGTTCCCAACAAGCTAGGTGAAAGACGGCTTTCACACACACTTATCTCTCAGAACTGAGCATGTGGAGAGACGTTCGTTCATCTAGCACAAAGGGAACGGGTTGCAGGTGAAACTTTTACTCTGGTTTCTCAGTCTGTTTCCTAGTGTCGGTTTGAAGTTCCTGCAGTTTTCAGTGTAAAACCGAGTTGGAGATAGTACCTCCCTATATATATGTATGGAGTGGAGTTTGCAACTGAAAAGAAACTTTGTGTTCCCAACAAGCTAGGTGAAGTACGGCTTTCACACACACTTAACTCTCAGAACTAAGCATGTGGAGAGACGTTCGTTCATTTAGCACAAAGGGAACGGGTTGCAGGAGAAACTTTTTCTCTGGTTTCTCAGTCTGTTTCCTAGTGCCGGTTTGATGTTCCTGCAGTTTTCACTGTAAAACCGAGTTGGAGCTAGTACCTCCCCGTATATATGTATGGAGTGGAGTTTGCAACTGAAAAGAGACTTTATGTTCCTAACAAGCTAGGTGAAGGACGGCTTTCACACACACTTATCTCTCAGAACTGAGCATGTGGAGAGACGTTCGTTCATCTAGCACAAACGGAACGGGTTGCAGGAGAAACTTTTACTCTGGTTTCTCAGTCTGTTTCCTAGTGCCGGTTTGATGTTCCTGCAGTTTTCACTGTAAAACCGATTTGGAGCTAGTACCTCCCCATATATATGTATGTAGTGGAGTTTGCAACTGAAAAGAAACTTTGTGTTCCCAACAAGCTATGTGAAGGACGGCTTTCACACACACTTATCTCTCAGAACTGAGCATGTTGAGAGACTTTCGTTCATCTAGCACAAAGGGAACGGGTTGCAGGAGAAACTTTTACTCTGGTTTCTCAGTCTGTTTCCTAGTGCCGGTTTGAAGTTCCTGCAATTTTCACTGTAAAACCGAGTTGGAGCTAGTACCTCCCCATATATATGTATGGAGTGGAGTTTGCAACTGAAAAGAAACTTTGGGTTCCCAACAAGCTAGGTGAAGGACGGCTTTCACACTCACTTATCTCTCAGACCAGAGCATGTGGAGAGATTTTCGTTCATCTAGCACAAAGGGAACGGGTTGCAGGATAAACATTTACTCTGGTTTCTCTGTCTGTTTCCTAGTGCCGGTTTGAATTTCCTGCATTTTTCAATGTAAAAGCGAGTTTGAGCTAGTACCTCCCCATATATATGTATGGAGTGGAGTTTGCAACTGAAAAGAAACTTTGTGTTCCCAACAAGCTAGGTGAAAGACAGCTTTCACACACACTTATCTCTCAGAACTGAGCATGTGGAGAGACGTTCGTTCATCTAGCACAAAGGGAACGGGTTGCAGGAGAAACTTTTACTCTGGTTTCTCAGTCTGTTTCCTAGTGCCGGTTTGAAGTTCCTGCAGTTTTCACTGTAAAACCGAGTTGGAGCTAGTACCTCCCCATATATATGTATGGAGTGGAGTTTGCAACTGAAAACAAACTTTGTGTTCCCAACAAGCTAGGTGAAGAACGGCTTTACACACACTTATCTCTCAGAACTGAGCATGTGGAGAGACGTTCGTTCATCCAGCACAAGGGGAACGGGTTGCAGGAGAAACTTTTACTCTGGTGTCTCAGTCTGTTTCCTAGTGCCGGTTTGATGTTCCTGCAGTTTTCACTGTAAAACCGAGTTGGAGCTAGTACCTCCCCATATATATGTATGGAGTGGAGTTTGCAACTGAAAAGAATCTTTGTGTTCCCAACAAGCTAGGTGAAGGACGGCTTTCACACACACTTATCTCTCAGAACTGAGCATGTGGAGAGACGTTCGTTCATCTAGCACAAAGGGAACGGGTGGCAGGAGAAACTTTTACTCTGGTGTCTCAGTCTGTTTCCTAGTGCCGGTTTGATGTTCCTGCAGTTTTCACTGTAAAACCGAGTTGGAGCTAGTACCTCCACATATATATACGTATGGAGTGGAGTTTGCAACTGAAAAGAAACTTTGTGTTCCCAACAAGCTAGGTGAAGGACGGCTTTCACACACACTTATCTCTCAGAACTGAGCATGTGGAGAGACGTTCGTTCATCTAGCACAAAGGGAACGGGTTGCAGGAGAAACTTTTACTATGGTTTCTCAGTCTTTTTCCTAGTGCCGGTTTGATGTTCCTGCAGTTTTCACTGTAAAACCGATTTGGAGCTAGTACCTCCCCATATATATGTATGGAGTGGAGTTTGCAACTGAAAAGAAACTTTGTGTTCCCAACAAGCTAGGTGAAGTACGGCTTTCACACACACTTATCTCTCAGAACTGAGCATGTGGAGAGACGTTCTTTCATCTAGCAAAAAGGGAACGGTTTGCAGGAGAAACTTTTACTCTGGTTTCTCAGTCTGTTTCCTAGTGCCGGTTTGATGTTCCTGCAGTTTTCACTGTAAAACAGAGTTGGAGCTAGTACCTCCCCATATATATATATGGAGTGGAGTTTGCAACTGAAAAGAAACTTTGTGTTCCCAACAAGCTAGGTGAAGGACGGCTTTCACACTCACTTATCTCTCAGAACAGAGCATGTGGAGAGACGTTCGTTCATCTAGCACATAGGGAACGGGTTGCAGGAGAAACTTATACTCTGGTTTCTCAGTCTGTTTCCTAGTGCCGGTTTGAAGTTCCTGCAGTTTTCACTGTAAAACCGAGTTTGAGCTAGTACCTCCCCATATATATGTATGGAGTGGAGTTTGCAACTGAAAAGAAACTTTGTGTTCCCAACAAGCTAGGTGAAGGACGGCATTCACACACACTTATCTCTCAGAACTGAGCATGTGGAAAGACGTTCGTTCATCTAGCACAAAGGGAACGGGTTGCAGGAGAAACTTTTACTCTGGTTTCTCAGTCTGTTTCCTAGTGCCGGTAAGAAGTTCCTGCAGTTTTCACTGTAAAACCGAGTTGGAGCTAGTACCTCCCCATATATATGTATGGAGTGGAATTAGCAACTGAAAAGAATCTTTGTGTTCCCAACAAGCTATGTGAAGGACGGCTTTCACACACACTTATCTCTCAGAACTGAGCATGTGGAGAGACGTTCGTTCATCTAGCACAAATGGAACGGGTTGCAGGAGAAACTTATACTCTGGTTTCTCAGTCTGTTTCCTAGTGCCGGTTTGAAGTTCCTGCAGTTTTCACTTTAAAACCGAGTTTGAGCTAGTACCTCCCCATATATATGTATGGAGTGGAGTTTGCAACTGAAAAGAAACTTTGTGTTCCCAACAAGCTAGGTGAAGGACGGCATTCACACACACTTATCTCTCAGAACTGAGCATGTGGAAAGACGTTCGTTCATCTAGCACAAAGGGAACGGGTTGCAGGAGAAACTTTTACTCTGGTTTCTCAGTCTGTTTCCTAGTGCCGGTATGAAGTTCCTGCAGTTTTCACTGTAAAACCGAGTTGGAGCTAGTACCTCCCCATATATATGTATGGAGTGGAGTTAGCAACTGAAAAGAATCTTTGTGTTCCCAACAAGCTATGTGAAGGACGGCTTTCACACACACTTATCTCTCAGAACTGAGCATGTGGAGAGACGTTCGTTCATCAAGCACAAATGGAACGGGTTGCAGGAGAAACTTTTACTCTGGTTTCTCAGTCTGTTTCCTAGTGCCGGTATGAAGTTCCTGCAGTTTTCACTGTAAAACCGAGTTGGAGCTAGTACCTCCCCATATATATGTATGGAGTGGAGTTAGCAACTGAAAAGAATCTTTGTGTTCCCAACAAGCTAGGTGAAGGACGGGTTTCACACACACTTATCTCTCAGAACTGAGCATGTGGAGAGACTTTCGTTCATCTAGCACAAAGGGAACGGGTTGCCTGAGAAACTTTTACTCTGGTTTCTCAGTCTGTTTCCTAGTGCCGGTTTGAAGTTCCTGCAGTTTTCACTGTAAAACCGAGTTGGAGCTAGTACCTCCCTATATATATGTATGGAGTGGAGTTTGCAACTGAAAAGAAACTTTGTGTTCCCAAAAAGCTAGGTGAAGGACGGCTTTCACACACACTTATCTCTCAGAACTGAGCATGTGGAAAGACGTTCGTTCATCTAGCACAAAGGGAACGGTTTGCAGGAGAAACTTTTACTCTGGTTTCTCAGTCTGTTTCCTAGTGCCGGTTTGAAGTTCCTGCAGTTTTCACTGTAAAACCGAGTTGGAGCTAGTACCTCCCCATATATATGTATGGAGTGGAGTTTGCAACTGAAAAGAAACTTTGTGTTCCCAACAAGCTAGGTGAAGAACGGCTTTCACACACTCTTATCTCTCAGAACTTAGCATGTGGAGAGACGTGCGTTCATCTATCACAAAGGGAACGGGTTGCAGGAGAAACTTTTACTCTGGTTTCTCAGTCTGTTTCCTAGTGCCGGTTTGAAGTTCCTGCAGTTTTCACTGTAAAACAGAGTTGGAGCTAGTACCTCCCCATATATATGTATGGAGTGGAGTTTGCTACTGAAAAAAAACTTTGTGTTCCCAACAAGCTAGGTGAAGGACGGCTTTCACACACACTTATCTCTCAGAACTGAGCATGTGGAGAGACGTTCGTTCATCTAGCACAAAGGGAACGGGTTGCAGGAGAAACTTTTACTCTGGTTTCTCAGTCTGTTTCCTAGTGCCGGTTTGAAGTTCCTGCAGTTTTCACTTTAAAACCGAGTTGGAGCTAGTACCTCCCCATATATATGTATGGAGTGGAGTTTGCAACTGAAAAGAAACTTTGTGTTCCCAACAAGCTAGGTGAAGTACGGCTTTCACACACACTTATCTCTCAGAACTGAGCATGTGGAGAGACGTTCTTTCATCTAGCAAAAAGGGAACGGTTTGCAGGAGAAACTTTTACTCTGGTTTCTCAGTCTGTTTCCTTGTGCCGGTTTGACGTTTCTGCAGTTTTCACTGTAAAACAGGGTTGGAGCTAGTACCTCCCCATATATATATATGGAGTGGAGTTTGCAACTGAAAAGAAACTTTGTGTTCCCAACAAGCTAGGTGAAGGACGGCTTTCACACTCATTTATCTCTCAGAACAGAGCATGTGGAGAGACGTTCGTTCATCTAGCACATAGGGAACGGGTTGCAGGAGAAACTTATACTCTGGTTTCTCAGTCTGTTTCCTAGTGCCGGTTTGAAGTTCCTGCAGTTTTCACTGTAAAACCGAGTTTGAGCTAGTACCTCCCCATATATATGTATGGAGTGGAGTTTGCAACTGAAAAGAAACTTTGTGTTCCCAACAAGCTAGGTGAAGGACGGCTTTCACACACACTTATCTCTCAGAACTGAGCATGTGGATAGACGTTCGTTCATCTAGCACAAAGGGAACGGGTTGCAGGAGAAACTTTTACTCTGGTTTCTCGGTCTGTTTCCTAGTGCCGGTTTGAATTTCCTGCAGTTATCACTGTAAAACCGAGTTGGAGCTAGTACCTGCCCATAATTATGTATGGAATGGAGTTTGCAACTGAAAAGAAACTTTGTGTTCCCAACATGCTAGGTGAAGTTCGGCTTTCAAACACACTTGTCTCTCAGAACTGAGCATGTGGAGAGACGTTCGTTCATCTAGCACAAAGGGAACGGGTTGCAGGAGAAACTTTTACTCTGGTTTCTCAGTCTGTTTCCTAGTGCCAGTTTGAAGTTCCTGCAGTTTTCACTGTAAAACAGAGTTGGAGCTTGTACCTCCCAATATATATGTATGGAGTGGAGTTTGCAACTGAAAAGAAACTTTGTGTTCCCAACAAGCTAGGTGAAGGTCGGCTTTCACACACAATTGTCTCTCAGAACTGAGCATGTGGAGAGACGTTCGTTCATCTAGCACAAAGAGAACGTTTTGCAGGAGAAACTTTTACTCTGGTTTCTCAGTCTGTTTCCTAGTGCCGGTTTGAAGTTCCTGCAGTTTTCACTGTAAAACCGTGTTTGAGCTAGTACCTCCCCTATATATGTATGGAGTGGAGTTTCCAACTGAAAAGAAACTTTGTGTTCCCAACAAGCTAGTTGAAAGACGGCTTTCACACACACTTATATTTCAGAACTGAGCATGTGGAGAGACTTTCGTTCATCTAGCAGAAAGGGAACGGGATGCAGGTGAAACTTTTACTCTGGTTTCTCAGTCTGTTTCCTAATGCCGGTTTGAAGTTCCTGCAGTTTTCACTGTAAAACCGAGTTGGAGCTAGTACCTCCCCATATATATGTATGGAGTGAAGTTTGCATCTGAAAAGAAACTTTGTGTTCCCAACAAGCTAGTATAAGGACGGCTTTAACACACACTTATCTCTCAGAACTGAGCATTTGGAGAGACGTTCGTTCATCTAGCACAAAGGGAACGGGTAGCATGAGAAACTTTTACTATGGTTTCTCAGTCTGTTTCCTAGTGCCGGTTTGAAGTTCCTGCAGTTTTAACTGTAAAACCGAGTTGGATCTAGTACCTCCCCATATATATGTATGGAGTGGAGTTTGCAACTGAAAAGAAACTTTGTGTTCCCAACAAGCTAGGTGAAGGACGGCTTTCACACACACTTATCTCTCAGAACTGAGCATGTGGAGAGACGTTCGTTCATCTAGCACAAATGGAACGGGTTGCAGGACAAACTTTTTCTCTGGTTTCTCAGTCTGTTTCCTAGTGCCGGATTGAAGTTCCTGCAGTTTTCACTGTAAAACCGAGTTGGAGCTAGTACCTCCCCATATATATGTATGGAGTGGAGTTTGCTACTGAAAAGAAACTTTGTGTTCCCAACAAGCTAGGTGAAGGACGGCTTTCACACACACTTATCTCTCAGAACTGAGCATGTGGAGAGACGTTCGTTCATCTGACACAAAGGGAACGGGTTGCAGGAGAATCTTTTACTCTGTTTTCTCAGTCTGTTTCCTAGTGCCGGTTTGAAGTTCCTGCAGTTTTCACTGTAAAACCGAGTTGGAGCTAGTATCTCCCCATATATATGTATGGAGTGGAGTTTGCAACTGAAAAGAAACTTTGTGTTCCCAACAAGCTAGGTGAAGGACGGCTTTCACACACACTTATCTCACAGAACTGAGCATGTGGAGAGACGTTCGTTCATCAAGCTCAAAGGGAACGGTTTGCAGGATAAACTATTACTCTGGTTTCTCAGTCTGTTTCCTAGTGCCGGTTTGAAGTTCCTGAAGTTTTCACTGTAAAACCGAGTTGGAGCTAGTACCTACCCATATATATGTATGGAGTGGAGTTTGCAACTGAAAAGAAACTTTGTGTTCCCAACAAGCTAGGTGAAGGACGGCTTTCACACACACTTATCTCTCAGAACTGAGCATGTGGAGAGACGTTCGTTCATCTAGCTCAAAGGGAACGGTTTGCAGGAGAAACTTTTACTCTGGTTTCTCAGTCTGTTTCCTAGTGCCGGTTTGAAGTTCCTGCAGTTTTCACTGTAAAACCGAGTTGGAGCTAGTACATCCCTATATATATGTATGGAGTGGAGTTTGCAACTGAAAAGAAACTTTGTGTTCCCAACAAGCTAGTTGAAGGACGGCTTTCACACACACTTATCTCTCAGAACAGAGCATGTGGAGAGACGTTCGTTCATCTAGCACAAAGGGAACGGGTTGCAGGAGAAATTTTTACTCTGGTTTCTCAGTCTGTTTCCTAGTGCCGGTTTGAAGTTCCTGCAGTTTTCACTGTAAAACCGAGTTGGAGCTAGTACCTCCCCATATATATGTATGGAGTGGAGTTTGCAACTGAAAAGAAACTTTGTGTTCCCAACAAGCTAGGTGAAAGACGGCTTTCACACACACTTATCTCTCAGAACTGAGCATGTGGAGAGACGTTCGTTCATCTAGCACAAAGGGAACGGGTTGCAGGTGAAACTTTTACTCTGGTTTCTCAGTCTGTTTCCTAGTGTCGGTTTGAAGTTCCTGCAGTTTTCAGTGTAAAACCGAGTTGGAGATAGTACCTCCCTATATATATGTATGGATTGGAGTTTGCAACTGAAAAGAAACTTTGTGTTCCCAACAAGCTAGGTGAAGTACGGCTTTCACACACACTTAACTCTCAGAACTAAGCATGTGGAGAGACGTTCGTTCATTTAGCACAAAGGGAACGGGTTGCAGGAGAAACTTTTTCTCTGGTTTCTCAGTCTGTTTCCTAGTGCCGGTTTGATGTTCCTGCAGTTTTCACTGTAAAACCGAGTTGGAGCTAGTACCTCCCCGTATATATGTATGGAGTGGAGTTTGCAACTGAAAAGAGACTTTATGTTCCTAACAAGCTAGGTGAAGGACGGCTTTCACACACACTTATCTCTCAGAACTGAGCATGTGGAGAGACGTTCGTTCATCTAGCACAAACGGAACGGGTTGCAGGAGAAACTTTTACTCTGGTTTCTCAGTCTGTTTCCTAGTGCCGGTTTGATGTTCCTGCAGTTTTCACTGTAAAACCGATTTGGAGCTAGTACCTCCCCATATATATGTATGTAGTGGAGTTTGCAACTGAAAAGAAACTTTGTGTTCCCAACAAGCTATGTGAAGGACGGCTTTCACACACACTTATCTCTCAGAACTGAGCATGTTGAGAGACTTTCGTTCATCTAGCACAAAGGGAACGGGTTGCAGGAGAAACTTTTACTCTGGTTTCTCAGTCTGTTTCCTAGTGCCGGTTTGAAGTTCCTGCAATTTTCACTGTAAAACCGAGTTGGAGCTAGTACCTCCCCATATATATGTATGGAGTGGAGTTTGCAACTGAAAAGAAACTTTGGGTTCCCAACAAGCTAGGTGAAGGACGGCTTTCACACTCACTTATCTCTCAGACCAGAGCATGTGGAGAGATTTTCGTTCATCTAGCACAAAGGGAACGGGTTGCAGGATAAACATTTACTCTGGTTTCTCTGTCTGTTTCCTAGTGCCGGTTTGAATTTCCTGCATTTTTCAATGTAAAACCGAGTTTGAGCTAGTACCTCCCCATATATATGTATGGAGTGGAGTTTGCAACTGAAAAGAAACTTTGTGTTCCCAACAAGCTAGGTGAAAGACAGCTTTCACACACACTTATCTCTCAGAACTGAGCATGTGGAGAGACGTTCGTTCATCTAGCACAAAGGGAACGGGTTGCAGGAGAAACTTTTACTCTGGTTTCTCAGTCTGTTTCCTAGTGCCGGTTTGAAGTTCCTGCAGTTTTCACTGTAAAACCGAGTTGGAGCTAGTACCTCCCCATATATATGTATGGAGTGGAGTTTGCAACTGAAAACAAACTTTGTGTTCCCAACAAGCTAGGTGAAGAACGGCTTTACACACACTTATCTCTCAGAACTGAGCATGTGGAGAGACGTTCGTTCATCCAGCACAAGGGGAACGGGTTGCAGGAGAAACTTTTACTCTGGTGTCTCAGTCTGTTTCCTAGTGCCGGTTTGATGTTCCTGCAGTTTTCACTGTAAAACCGAGTTGGAGCTAGTACCTCCCCATATATATGTATGGAGTGGAGTTTGCAACTGAAAAGAATCTTTGTGTTCCCAACAAGCTAGGTGAAGGACGGCTTTCACACACACTTATCTCTCAGAACTGAGCATGTGGAGAGACGTTCGTTCATCTAGCACAAAGGGAACGGGTGGCAGGAGAAACTTTTACTCTGGTGTCTCAGTCTGTTTCCTAGTGCCGGTTTGATATTCCTGCAGTTTTCACTGTAAAACCGAGTTGGAGCTAGTACCTCCACATATATATACGTATGGAGTGGAGTTTGCAACTGAAAAGAAACTTTGTGTTCCCAACAAGCTAGGTGAAGGACGGCTTTCACACACACTTATCTCTCAGAACTGAGCATGTGGAGAGACGTTCGTTCATCTAGCACAAAGGGAACGGGTTGCAGGAGAAACTTTTACTATGGTTTCTCAGTCTTTTTCCTAGTGCCGGTTTGAAGTTCCTGCAGTTTTCACTGTAAAACCGATTTGGAGCTAGTACCTCCCCATATATATGTATGGAGTGGAGTTTGCAACTGAAAAGAAACTTTGTGTTCCCAACAAGCTAGGTGAAGTACGGCTTTCAAACACACTTATCTCTCAGAACTGAGCATGTGGAGAGACGTTCTTTCATCTAGCAAAAAGGGAACGGTTTGCAGGAGAAACTTTTACTCTGGTTTCTCAGTCTGTTTCCTAGTGCCGGTTTGATGTTCCTGCAGTTTTCACTGTAAAACAGAGTTGGAGCTAGTACCTCCCCATATATATATATGGAGTGGAGTTTGCAACTGAAAAGAAACTTTGTGTTCCCAACAAGCTAGGTGAAGGACGGCTTTCACACTCACTTATCTCTCAGAACAGAGCATGTGGAGAGACGTTCGTTCATCTAGCACATAGGGAACGGGTTGCAGGAGAAACTTATACTCTGGTTTCTCAGTCTGTTTCCTAGTGCCGGTTTGAAGTTCCTGCAGTTTTCACTGTAAAACCGAGTTTGAGCTAGTACCTCCCCATATATATGTATGGAGTGGAGTTTGCAACTGAAAAGAAACTTTGTGTTCCCAACAAGCTAGGTGAAGGACGGCATTCACACACACTTATCTCTCAGAACTGAGCATGTGGAAAGACGTTCGTTCATCTAGCACAAAGGGAACGGGTTGCAGGAAAAACTTTTACTCTGGTTTCTCAGTCTGTTTCCTAGTGCCGGTATGAAGTTCCTGCAGTTTTCACTGTAAAACCGAGTTGGAGCTAGTACCTCCCCATATATATGTATGGAGTGGAGTTAGCAACTGAAAAGAATCTTTGTGTTCCCAACAAGCTATGTGAAGGACGGCTTTCACACACACTTATCTCTCAGAACTGAGCATGTGGAGAGACGTTCGTTCATCTAGCACAAATGGAACGGGTTGCAGGAGAAACTTATACTCTGGTTTCTCAGTCTGTTTCCTAGTGCCGGTTTGAAGTTCCTGCAGTTTTCACTTTAAAACCGAGTTTGAGCTAGTACCTCCCCATATATATGTATGGAGTGGAGTTTGCAACTGAAAAGAAACTTTGTGTTCCCAACAAGCTAGGTGAAGGACGGCATTCACACACACTTATCTCTCAGAACTGAGCATGTGGAAAGACGTTCGTTCATCTAGCACAAAGGGAACGGGTTGCAGGAGAAACTTTTACTCTGGTTTCTCAGTCTGTTTCCTAGTGCCGGTATGAAGTTCCTGCAGTTTTCACTGTAAAACCGAGTTGGAGCTAGTACCTCCCCATATATATGTATGGAGTGGAGTTAGCAACTGAAAAGAATCTTTGTGTTCCCAACAAGCTATGTGAAGGACGGCTTTCACACACACTTATCTCTCAGAACTGAGCATGTGGAGAGACGTTCGTTCATCAAGCACAAATGGAACGGGTTGCAGGAGAAACTTTTACTCTGGTTTCTCAGTCTGTTTCCTAGTGCCGGTATGAAGTTCCTGCAGTTTTCACTGTAAAACCGAGTTGGAGCTAGTACCTCCCCATATATATGTATGGAGTGGAGTTAGCAACTGAAAAGAATCTTTGTGTTCCCAACAAGCTAGGTGAAGGACGGGTTTCACACACACTTATCTCTCAGAACTGAGCATGTGGAGAGACTTTCGTTCATCTAGCACAAAGGGAACGGGTTGCCTGAGAAACTTTTACTCTGGTTTCTCAGTCTGTTTCCTAGTGCCGGTTTGAAGTTCCTGCAGTTTTCACTGTAAAACCGAGTTGGAGCTAGTACCTCCCTATATATATGTATGGAGTGGAGTTTGCAACTGAAAAGAAACTTTGTGTTCCCAACAAGCTAGGTGAAGGACGGCTTTCACACACACTTATCTCTCAGAACTGAGCATGTGGAAAGACGTTCGTTCATCTAGCACAAAGGGAACGGTTTGCAGGAGAAACTTTTACTCTGGTTTCTCAGTCTGTTTCCTAGTGCCGGTTTGAAGTTCCTGCAGTTTTCACTGTAAAACCGAGTTGGAGCTAGTACCTCCCCATATATATGTATGGAGTGGAGTTTGCAACTGAAAAGAAACTTTGTGTTCCCAACAAGCTAGGTGAAGAACGGCTTTCACACACACTTATCTCTCAGAACTGAGCATGTGGAGAGACGTGCGTTCATCTATCACAAAGGGAACGGGTTGCAGGAGAAACTTTTACTCTGGTTTCTCAGTCTGTTTCCTAGTGCCGGTTTGAAGTTCCTGCAGTTTTCACTGTAAAACAGAGTTGGAGCTAGTACCTCCCCATATATATGTATGGAGTGGAGTTTGCTACTGAAAAAAAACTTTGTGTTCCCAACAAGCTAGGTGAAGGACGGCTTTCACACACACTTATCTCTCAGAACTGAGCATGTGGAGAGACGTTCGTTCATCTAGCACAAAGGGAACGGGTTGCAGGAGAAACTTTTACTCTGGTTTCTCAGTCTGTTTCCTAGTGCCGGTTTGAAGTTCCTGCAGTTTTCACTTTAAAACCGAGTTGGAGCTAGTACCTCCCCATATATATGTATGGAGTGGAGTTTGCAACTGAAAAGAAACTTTGTGTTCCCAACAAGCTAGGTGAAGTACGGCTTTCACACACACTTATCTCTCAGAACTGAGCATGTGGAGAGACGTTCTTTCATCTAGCAAAAAGGGAACGGTTTGCAGGAGAAACTTTTACTCTGGTTTCTCAGTCTGTTTCCTTGTGCCGGTTTGACGTTCCTGCAGTTTTCACTGTAAAACAGGGTTGGAGCTAGTACCTCCCCATATATATATATGGAGTGGAGTTTGCAACTGAAAAGAAACTTTGTGTTCCCAACAAGCTAGGTGAAGGACGGCTTTCACACTCATTTATCTCTCAGAACAGAGCATGTGGAGAGACGTTCGTTCATCTAGCACATAGGGAACGGGTTGCAGGAGAAACTTATACTCTGGTTTCTCAGTCTGTTTCCTAGTGCCGGTTTGAAGTTCCTGCAGTTTTCACTGTAAAACCGAGTTTGAGCTAGTACCTCCCCATATATATGTATGGAGTGGAGTTTGCAACTGAAAAGAATCTTTGTGTTCCCAACAAGCTAGGTGAAGGACGGCTTTCACACACACTTATCTCTCAGAACTGAGCATGTGGAAAGACGTTCGTTCATCTAGCACAAAGGGAACGGGTTGCAGGAGAAACTTTTACTCTGGTTTCTCAGTCTGTTTCCTAGTGCCGGTTTGAAGTTCCTGCAGTTTTCACTGTAAAACCGAGTTGGAGCTAGTACCTCCCCATATATATGTATGGAGTGGAGTTTGCAACTGAAAAGAAACTTTGTGTTCCCAACAAGCTAGGTGAAGGACGGCTTTCACACACACTTATCTCTCAGAAATGAGCATGTGGAGAGAAGTTCTTTCATCTAGCACAAAGGGAACGGGTTGCAGGAGAAACTTTTACTCTGGTTTCTCAGTCTGTTTCCTAGTGCCGGTTTGACGTTCCTGCAGTTTTCACTGTAAAACCGAGTTGGAGCTACTACCTCCCCATATATATGTATGGATTGGAGTTTGCAACTGAAAAGAAACTTTGTGTTCCCAACAAGCTAGGTGAAGGACGGCTTTCACACACACTTATCTCTCAGAACTGAGCATGTGGAGAGACGTTCGTTCATCTATCACAGAGGGAACGGGTTGCACTAGAAACTTTTACTCTGGTGTCTCAGTCTGTTTCCTAATGCCGGTTTGAAGTTCCTGCAGTTTTCACTGTAAAACGGAGTTGGAGCTTGTACCTCCCCATATATATGTATGGAGTGGAGTTTGCAACTGAAAAGAAACTTTGTGTTCCCAACAAGCTAGGTGAAGGACGGCTTTCACACACACTTATCTCTCAGAACTGAGCATGTGGAGAGACTTTCGTTCATCTAGCACAAAGGGAACGGGTTGCAGGAGAAACTTTAACTCTGGTTTCTCAGTCTGTTTCCTAGTGCCGTTTTGAAGTTCCTGCAGTTTTCACTGTAAAACCGAGTTGGAGCTAGTACCTCCCCATATATATGTATGAAGTGGAGTTTGCAACTGAAAAGAAACTTTGTGTTCCCAACAAGCTAGGTGAAGGACGGCTTTCACACACACTTATCTCTCGGAACTGAGCATGTGGAGAGACGTTCGTTCATCTAGCACAAAGGGAACGGGTTGCAGGAGAAACTTTTACTCTGGTTTCTCAGTCTGTTTCCTAGTGCCGTTTTGAAGTTCCTGCAGTTTTCACTGTAAAACCGAGTTGGAGCTAGTACCTCCCGTATATATTTATGGAGTGGAGTTTGCAACTGAAAAGAAACTTTGTGTTCCCAACAAGCTAGGTGAAGGACGGCTTTCACACACACTTATCTCTCGGAACTGAGCATGTGGAGAGACGTTCGTTCATCTAGCACAAAGGGAACGGGTTGCAGGAGAAACTTTTACTCTGGTTTCTCAGTCTGTTTCCTAGTGCCGGTTTGAAGATCCTGCAGTTTTCACTGTAAAACCGAGTTGGAGCTAGTACCTCCCTATATATATGTATGGAGTGGAGTTTGCAACTGAAAAGAAACTTTGTGTTCCCAACAAGCTAGGTGAAGGACGGCTTTCACACACACACTTATCTCTCAGAACTGAGCATGTGGAGAGACGTTCGTTCATCTAGCACAAAGGGAACGGGTGGCAGGAGAAACATTTACTCTGTTTTCTCAGTCTGTTTCCTAGTGCCGGTTTGAAGTTCCTGCAGTTTTCACTGTAAAACCGAGTTGGAGCTTGTACCTCCCCATATATATGTATGGAGTGTAGTTTGCAAATGAAAAGAAACTTTGTTTTCCCAACAAGCTAGTATAAGGACGGCTTTCACACACACTTATCTCTCAGAAATGAGCATGTGGAGAGACGTTCGTTCATGTAGCACAAATGGAACGGGTTGCAGGAGAAACTATTACTCTGGTTTCTCAGTCTGTTTCCTAGTGCCGGTTTGAAGTTCCTGCAGTTTTCACTGTAAAACCGAGTTGGAGCTAGTACCTCCCTATATATATGTATGGAATGGAGTTTGAAACTGAAAAGAAACTTTGTGTTCCCAGCAAGCTAGGTGAAGGACGGCTTTCACACACACTTATATCTCAGAACAGAGAATGTGGAGAGACGATCGTTCAACTAGCACAAAGGGAACGGGTTGCAAGAGAAACTTTTACTCTAGTTTCTCAGTCTGTTTCCTAGTGCCGGTTTGAAGTTCCTGCACTTTCCACTGTAAAACCGAGTTGGAGCTAGTACCTCCCCATATATATGTATGGAGTGGAGTTTGCAACTGAAAAGAAACTTTGTTTTCCCAACAAGCTAGGTGAAGGACGGCTTTCACACACACTTATCTCTCAGAACTGAGCATGTGGAGAGACGTTCGTTCATCTAGCACAAAGGGAACGGTTTGCAGAAGAAACTTTTACTCTGGATTCTCGGTCTGTTTCCTAGTGCCGGTTTGAAGATCCTGCAGTTTTCACTGTAAAACCGAGTTGGAGCTAGTACCTGCCCATAATTATGTATGGAGTTGAGTTTGCAACTGAAAAGAAACTTTGGGTTCCCAACAAGATATGTGAAGGACGGCTTTCACACACACTTATCTCTCAGAACTGAGCATGTGGAGAGACGTTCGTTCATCTATCACAAAGGGAACGGGTTGCAGGAGAAACTTTTACTCTGGTTTCTCAGTCTGTTTCCTAGTGCCGGTTTGAAGTTCCTGCAGTTTTCACTGTAAAACCGTGTTGGAGCTAGTATCTCCCCATATATATGTATGGAGTGGAGTTTGCAACTGAAAAGAAACTTTGTGTTCCCAACAAGCTATGTGAAGGACGGCTTTCACACACACTTATCTCTCAGAACTGAGCATGTGGAGAGACGTTCGTTCATCTAGCCCAAAGGGAACGGGTTGCAGGAGAAACTTTTACTCTGGTTTCTCAGTCTGTTTCCTAATGCCGGTTTGAAGTTCCTGCAGTTTTCACTGTAAAACCGAGTTGGAGCTAGTACCTCCCCATATATATGTATGGAGTGGAGTTGGCAACTGAAAAGAAACTTTGTGTTCCCAAAAAGCTAGGTGAAGGACGGCTTTCACACACACTTATCTCTCAGAAATGAGCATGTGGAGAGACGTTCGTTCATCTAGCACAAAGGGAACGGGTTGCAGGTTAAACTTTTACTCTGGTTTCTCAGTCTGTTTCCTAGTGCCGGTTTGAAGTTCCTGCAGTTTTCACTGTAAAACCGAGTTGGAGCTAGTACCTCCCAATATATATGTATGGAGTGGAGTTTGCAACTCAATAGAATCTTTGTGTTCCCAACAAGCTAGGTTAAGGACGGCTTTCACACACAATTTTCTCTCAGAACTGAGCATGTGGAGAGACGTGCGTTCATCTATCACAAAGGGAACGGGTTGCAGGAGTAACTTTTTCTCTGGTGTCTCAGTCTGTTTCCTAGTGCCGGTTTGAAGTTCCTGCAGTTTTCACTGTAAAACCGAGTTGGAGCTAGTACCTCCCCATATATATGTATGGAGTGGAGTTTGCAACTGAAAAAAAACTTTGTGTTCCCAACAAGCTAGGTGAAGAACGGCATTCACACACCCTTATCTCTCAGAACTGAGCATGTGGAGAGACGGTCGTTCATCTAGCACAAACGGAACGGGTTGCAGGAGAAACTTTTACTCTGGTTTCTCAGTCTGTTTCCTAGTGCCTGTTTGAAGTTCCTGCAGTTTTCACTGTAAAACCGAGTTGGAGCTAGTACCTCCCCATATATATGTATGGAGTGGAGTTTGCAACTGAAAAGAAACTTTGTGTTCCCAACAAGCTAGGTGAAGGACGGTTTCACACACACTTATCTCTCAGAACTGAGCATGTGGAGAGACGTTCTTTCATCTAGCACAAAGGGAAAGGGTTGTTGGAGAAACTTTTACTCTGGTTTCTCAGTCTGTTTCCTAGTGCCGGTTTGACGTTCCTGCAGTTTTCACTGTAAAACCGAGTTTGAGCTAGTACCTCCCCATATATATGTATGGAGTGGAGTTTGTAACTGAAAAGAAACTTTGTGTTCCCAACAAGCTAGGTGAAGGACGGCTTTCACACACACTTATCTCTCAGAACTGAGCATGTGGAAAGACGTTCGTTCATCTAGCACAAAGGGAACGGGTTGCAGGAGAAACTTTTACTCTGGTTTCTCAGTCTGTTTCCTAGTGCCGGTATGAAGTTCCTGCAGTTTTCACTGTAAAACCGAGTTTGAGCTAGTACCTCCCCATATATATGTATGGAGTGGAGTTTGCAACTGAAAAGAAACTTTGTGTTCCCAACAAGCTAGGTGAAGGACGGCTTTCACACACACTTATCTCTCAGAACTGAGTATGTGGAAAGACGTTCGTTCATCTAGCACAAAGGGAACGGGTTGCAGGAGAAACTTTTACTCTGGTTTCTCAGTCTGTTTCCTAGTGCCGGTTTGAAGTTCCTGCAGTTTTCACTGTAAAACCGAGTTGGAGCTAGTACCTCCCCATATATATGTATGGAGTGGAGTTTGCAACTGAAAAGAAACTTTGTGTTCCCAACAAGCTAGGTGAAGAACTGCTTTCACACACACTTATCTCTCAGAACTGAGCATGTGGAGAGACTTTCGTTCATCTAGCACAAAGGGAACGGGTTGCAGGAGAAACTTTTAATCTGGTTTCTCAGTCTGTTTCCTAGTGCCGGTTTGAAGTTCCTGCAGTTTTCACTGTAAAACCGAGTTGGAGCTAGTACCTCCCCATATATATGTTTGGAGTGGAGTTTGCAACTGAAAAGAAACTTTGTGTTCCCAACAAGCTAGGTGAAGGACGGCTTTCACACACACTTATCTCTCAGAACTGAGCATGAGGAGAGATGTTCTTTCATCTAGCACAAAGGGAACGTGTTGCAGGAGAAACTTTTACTCTGGTTTCTCAGTCTGTTTCCTAGTGCCGGTTTGACGTTCCTGCAGTTTTCACTGTAAAACCGAGTTGGAGCTAGTACCTCCCCATATATATGTACGGAGTGGAGTTTGCAACTGAAAAGAAACTTTGTGTTCCCAACAAGCTAGGTGAAGGACGGCTTTCACACACACTTATCTCTCAGAACTGAGCATGTGGAGAGAAGTTCGTTCATCTATCAAAAAGGGAACGGGTTGCAGGAGAAACTTTTACTCTGGTGTCTCAGTCTGTTTCCTAGTGCCGGTTTGAAGTTCCTGCAGTTTTCACTGTAAAACCGAGTTGGAGCTAGTACCTCCCCATATATATGTGTGGAGTGGAGTTTGCAACTGAAAAGAAACTTTGTGTTCCCAACAAGCTAGGTGAAGGACGGCTTTCACACACACTTATCTCTCGGAACTGAGCATGTGGAGAGACGATCGTTCATCTAGCACAAAGGGAAAGGGTTGCAGGAGAAACTTTTACTCTGGTTTCTCAGTCTGTTTCCTAGTCCCGGTTTGAAGATCCTGCAGTTTTCTCTGTAAAACCGAGTTGGAGCTAGTACCTCCCTATATATATGTAAGGAGTGGAGTTTGCAACTCAAAAGAAACTTTGTGTTCCCAACATGCTAGGTGAAGGACGGCTTTCACACACACTTATCTCTCAGAACTGAGCATGTGAAGAGACGTTCGTTCATCTAGCACAAAGGGAACGGTTTGCAGGAGAAACATTTACTCTGTTTTCTCAGTCTGTTTCCTAGTGCCGGTTTGAAGTTCCTGCAGTTTTCACTGTAAAACCGAGTTGGAGCTTGTACCTCCCCATATATATGTATGGAGTGTAGTTTGCAAATGAAAAGAAACTTTGTTTTCCCAACAAGCTAGTATAAGGACGGCTTTCACACACACTTATCTCTCAGAAATGAGCATGTGGAGAGACGTTCGTTCATCTAGCACAAATGGAACGGGTTGCAGGAGAAACTTTTACTCTGGTTTCTCAGTCTGTTTCCTAGTGCCGGTTTGAAGTTCCTGCAGTTTTCACTGTAAAACCGAGTTGGAGCTAGTACCTCCCTATATATATGTATGGAGTGGAGTTTGCAACTGAAAAGAAACTTTGTGTTCCCAGCAAGCTAGGTGAAGGACGGCTTTCACACACACTTATCTCTCAGAACTGAGCATGTGGAGAGACGTTCGTTCATCTAGCACAAAGGGAACGGGTTGCAGGAGAAATTTTTCTCTGGTTTCTCAGTCTGTTTCCTAGAGCCGGTTTGAAGTTCCTGCAGTTTTCACTGTAAAACCGAGTTGGAGCTAGTACCTCCCCATATATATGTATGGAGTGGAGTTTGCAACTGAAAAGAAACTTTGTGTTCCCAACAAGCTAGGTGAAGGACGGCTTTCACACACACTTATCTCTCAGAACAGAGCATGTGGAGAGACGTTCGTTCATCTAGCACAAAGGGAACGGGTTGCAGGAGAAACTTTTACTCTGGTTTCTCAGTCTGTTTCCTAGTGCCGGTTTGAAGTTCCTGCAGTTTTCACTGTAAAACCGAGTTGGAGCTAGTACCTCCCCATATATATGTATTTAGTGGAGTTTGCATCTGAAAAGAGACTTTGTGTTCAAAACAAGCTAGGTGAAGGACGGCTTTCACACACACTAAACGCTCTGAACTGAGCATGTGGAGAGACGTTCGTTCATCTAGCACAAAGGGAACGGGTTGCAGGAGAAACTTTTGTTCTGGTTTCTCAGTCTGTTTCCTAATGCCAGTTTGAAGTTCCTGAAGTTTTCACTGTAAAACCGAGTTGGAGCTAGTACCTCCCCATATATATGTATGGAGTGGAGTTTGCAACTGAAAAGAAAATTTGAGTTCCCAACAAGCTAGGTGAAGGACGGCTTTCACACACACTTATCTCTCAGAAATGAGCATGTGGAGAGACGTTCGTTCATCTAGAACAAAGGGAACGGATTGCAGGAGAAACTTTTACTCTGGTTTCTCAGTCTGTTTCCTAGTGCCGGTTTGAAGTTCCTGCAGTTTTCACTGTAAAACCGAGTTGGAGCTAGTACCTCCCCATATATATGTATGGAGTTGAGTTTGCAACTGAAAAGAAACTTTGTGTTCCCAACAAGCTAGGTGAAGGACGGCTTTCACACACAATTATCTCTCAGAACTGAGCATGTGGAGACACGTTCGTTCATCTAGCACAAAGGTAACGGGTTGCAGGAGAAACTTTTACTGTGGTTTCTCAGTCTGTTTCCTAGTGCCGGTTTGAAGTTCCTGCAGTTTTCACTGTAAAACAGAGTTGGAGATAGTACCTCCCCATATATAAGTATGGAGTGGAGTTTGCAACTGAAAAGAAACTTTGTGTTCCCAACAAGCTAGTATAAGGACGGCTTTCACACACACTTATCTCTCAGAACTGAGCATTTGGAGAGACGTTCGTTTGTCTAGCACAAAGGGAAAGGGTTGCAGGAGAAACTTTTACTCTGGTTTCTCAGTCTGTTTCTTAGTGCCGATTTGAAGTTCCTGCAGTTTTCTCTGTAAAACCGAGTTGGAGCTAGTACCTCCCCATATATATGTATGAAGTGGAGTTTGCAACTGAAAAAAAACTTTGTGTTCCCAACAAGGTAGGTGAAGGACGGCTTTCAGACACAATTATCTCTCAGAACTGAGCATGTGGAGAGACGTTCGTTCATCTAGAACAAAGGGAACGTTTTGCAGGAGAAACTTTTCTCTGGTCTCTCAGTCTGTTTCCTAGTGCCGGTTTGAATTTCCTGCTGTTTTCACTGTAAAACCGAGTTGGAGCTAGTACCTCCCCATATATATGTATGGAGTGGATTTTGCAACTGAAAAGAAACTTTGTGTTCCCAACAAGCTAGGTGAAGGACGGCTTTCACACACACTTATCACTCAGAACTGAGCATGTGGAGAGACGTTCATTCATCTAGCTCAAAAGGAACGGTTTGCAGGAGAAACTTTTACTCTGGTTTCTCAGTCTGTTTCCTAGTGCCGGTTTGAAGTTCCTGCAGTTTTCACTGTTATACCGAGTTGGAGCTAGTACATCCCTATATATATGTATGGAGTGGAGTTTGCAACTGAAAAGAAACTTTGTGTTCCCAACAAGCTAGGTGAAGGACGGCTTTCACACACACTTATCTCTCAGAACAGAGCATGTGGAGAGACGTTCGTTCATCTAGCACAAAGGGAACGGTTTGAAGGAGAAACTTTTACTCTGGTTTCTCAGACTGTTTCCTAGTGCCGGTTTGAAGTTCCTGCAGTTTTCACTGTAAAACAGAGTTGGAGCTAGTACCTCCCCATATATATGTATGGAGTGGATTTTGCAACTGAAAAGAAACTTTGTGTTCCCAACAAGCTAGGTGAAGGACGGCTTTCACACACACTTATCTCTCTGAACTGAGCATGTGGAGAGACGTTCGTTCATCTAGCACAAAGGGAACGGGTTGCAGGAGAAACTTTTACTCTGGTTTCTCAGTCTGTTTCCTAGTCCCTGTTTGAAGATCCTGCAGTTTTCACTGTAAAACCGAGTTGGAGCTAGTACCTCCCTATATATATGTATGGAGTGGAGTTTGCAACTCAAAAGAAACTTTGTGTTCCCAACAAGCTAGGTGAAGGACGGCTTTCACACACACTTATCTCTCAGAACTGAGCATGTGGAGAGACGTTCGTTCATCTAGCACAAAGGGAACGGGTGGCAGGTGAAACATTTACTCTGTTTTCTCAGTCTGTTTCCTAGTGCCGGTTTGAAGTTCCTGCAGTTTTCACTGTAAAACCGAGTTGGAGCTTGTACCTCCCCATATATATGTATGGAGTGTAGTTTGCAAATGAAAAGAAACTTTGTTTTCCCAACAAGCTAGTATAAGGACGGCTTTCACACACACTTATCTCTCAGAACTGAGCATGTGGAGAGACGTTCGTTCATCTAGCACAAATGGAACGGGTTGCAGGAGAAACTTTTACTCTGGTTTATCAGTCTGTTTCCTAGTGCCGGTTTGAAGTTCCTGCAGTTTTCACTGTAAAACCGAGTTGGAGCTAGTACCTCCCTATATATATGTATGGAGTGGAGTTTGCAACTGAAAAGAAACTTTGTGTTCCCAACAAGCTATGTGAAGGACGGCTTCACACACACTTATCTCTCAGAACAGAGTATGTGGAGAGACATTCGTTCATCTAGCACAAAGGGAACGGTTTGCAGGAGAAACTTTTACTCTGGTTTCTCAGTCTGCTTCCTAGTGCCGGTTTGAAGTTCCTGCAGTTTTCACTGTAAAACCGAGTTGGAGCTAGTACCTCCCCATATATTTGTATGGAGTGGAGTTTGCAACTGAAAAGAAACTTTGTGTTCCCAACAAGCTAGGTGAAGGACGGCTTTCACACACACTTATCTCTCGGAACAGAGCATGTGGAGAGACGTTCGTTCATCTAGCACAAAGGGAACGGGTTGCAGGAGAAACTTTTACTCTGGTTTCTCAATCTGTTTCCTAGTCCCGGTTTGAAGATCCTGCAGTTTTCACTGTAAAACCGAGTTGGAGCTAGTACCTCCCTATATATATGTATGGAGTGGAGTTTGCAACTCAAAAGAAACTTTGTGTTCCCAACAAGCTAGGTGAAGGACGGCTTTCACACACACTTATCTCTCAGAACTGAGCATGTGGAGAGACGTTCGTTCATCTAGCACAAAGGGAACGGGTGGCAGGAGAAACATTTACTCTGTTTTCTCAGTCTGTTTCCTAGTGCCGGTTTGAAGTTCCTGCAGTTTTCACTGTAAAACCGAGTTGGAGCTTGTACCTCCCCTTATATATGTATGGAGTGTAGTTTGCAAATGAAAAGAAACTTTGTTTTCCCAACAAGCTAGTATAAGGACGGCTTTCACACACACTTATCTCTCAGAACAGAGAATGTGGAGAGACGTTCGTTCATCTAGCACAAAGGGAACGGGTTGCAGGGGAAACTTTTACTCTGGTTTCTCAGTCTGTTTCCTAGTGCCGGTTTGAAGTTCCTGCACTTTTCACTGTAAAACCGAGTTGGAGCTAGTACCTCCCCATATATATGTATGGAGTGGAGTTTGCAACTGAAAAGAAACTTTGTTTTCCCAACAAGCTAGGTGAAGGACGGCTTTCACACACACTTATCTCTCAGAACTGAGCATGTGGAGAGACGTTCGTTCATCTAGGACAAAGGGAACGGGTTGCAGGAGAAACTTTTACTCTGGATTCTCGGTCTGTTTCCTAGTGCCGGTTTGAAGATCCTGCAGTTTTCACTGTAAAACCGAGTTGGAGCTAGTACCTGCCCATAATTATGTATGGAGATGATTTTGCAACTGAAAAGAAACTTTGGGTTCCCAACAAGCTAGGTGAAGGACGGCTTTCACACACACTTATCTCTCAGAACTGAGCATGTTGAGAGACGTTCGTTCATCTATCACAATGGGAAAGGTTTTCAGGAGAAACTTTTACTCTGGTTTCTCAGTCTGTTTCCTAGTGCCGGTTTGAAGTTCCTGCAGTTTTCACTGTAAAACCGAGTTGGAGCTAGTACCTCCCCATATATATGTATGGAGTGGAGTTTGCAACTGAAAAGAAACTTTGTGTTCCCAACAAGCTAGGTGAAGGACGGCTTTCACACACACTTATCTCTCAGAACTGAGCATGTGGAGAGACGTTCGTTCATCTAGCACAAAGGGAACGGGTTGCAGAAGAAACTTTTACTCTGGTTTCTCAGTCTGTTTCCTAGAGCCGATTTGAAGTTCCTGCAGTTTTCACTGTAAAACCGAGTTGGGGCTAGTACCTCCCCATATATATGTATGGAGTGGAGTTTGCAACTGAAAAGAAACTTTGTGTTCCCAACAAGCTAGGTGAAGGACGGCTTTCACACACACTTATCTCTCAGAACAGAGCATGTGGAGAGACGTTCGTTCATCTAGCACAAAGGGAAAGGGTTGCAGGAGAAACTTTTACTCTGGTTTCTCAGTCTGTTTCCTAGTGCCGGTTTGAAGTTCCTGCAGTTTTCACTGTAAAACCGAGTTGGAGCTAGTACCTCCCCATATCTATGTATGGAGTGGAGTTTGCAACTTAAAAGAGGCTTTGTGTTCAAAACAAGCTAGGTGAAGGACGGCTTTCACACACACTAATCGCTCAGAACTGAGCATGTGGAGAGACGTTCGTTCATCTAGCACAAAGGGAACGGGTTGCAGGAGAAACTTTTGTTCTGGTTACTCAGTCTGTTTCCTAGTGCCGGTTTGAAGTTCCTGCATTTTTCACTGTAAACCGAGTTGGAGCTAGTACCTCCCCATATATATGTATGGAGTGGAGTTTGCAACTGAAAAGAAAATTTGAGTTCCCAACAAGCTAGGTGAAGGACGGCTTTCACACACACTTTTCTCTCAGAACTGAGCATGTGGAGAGACATTCGTTCATCTAGCACAAAGGGAACGGGTTGCAGGAGAAACTTTTACTCTGGTTTCTCAGTCTGTTTCCTAGTGCCGGTTTGAAGTTCCTGCAGTTTTCACTGTAAAACCGAGTTGGAGCTAGTACCTCCCCATATATATGTATGGAGTGGAGTTTGCAACTGAAAAGAAACTTTGTGTTCCCAACAAGCTAGGTGAAGGACGGCTTTCACACACAATTATCTCTTAGAACTGAGCATGTGGAGACACGTTCGTTCATCTAGCAAAAAAGTAACGGGTTGCAGGAGAAACTTTTACTCTGGTTTCTCAGTCTGTTACCTAGTGCCGGTTTGAAGTTCCTGCAGTTTTCACTGTAAAACCGAGTTTGAGCTAGTACCTCCCCATATATATGTATGGAGTGGAGTTTGCAACTGAAAAGAAACTTTGTGTTCCCAACAAGCAAGTATAAGGACGGCTTTCACACACACTTATCTCTCAGAACTGAGCATTTGGAGAGACGTTCGTTTGTCTAGCATAAAGGGAAAGGGTTGCAGGAGAAACTTTTACTCTGGTTTCTCAGTCTGTTTCTTAGTGCCGATTTGAAGTTCCTGCAGTTTTCACTGTAAAACTGAGTTGGAGCTAGTACCTCCCCATATATATGTATGGAGTGGAGTTTGCAACTGAAAAAAAACTTTGTGTTCCCAACAAGCTAGGTGAAGGACGGCTTTCACACACAATTATCTCTCAGAACTGAGCATGTGGAGAGACGTTCGTTCATCTAGAACAAAGGGAACGTTTTGCAGGAGAAACTTTTCTCTGGTCTCTCAGTCTGTTTCCTAGTGCCGGTTTGAATTTCCTGCTGTTTTCACTGTAAAACAGAGTTGGAGCTAGTACCTCCCCATATATATGTATGGAGTGGATTTTGCAACTGAAAAGAAACTTTGTGTTCCCAACAAGCTAGGTGAAGGACGGCTTTCACACACACTTATCACTCAGAACTGAGCATGTGGAGAGACGTTCATTCATCTAGCTCAAAGGGAACGGGTTGCAGGAGAAACTTTTACTCTGGTTTCTCAGTCTGTTTCCTAGTGCCGGTTTGAAGTTCCTGCAGTTTTCACTGTAAAACCGAATTGGAGCTTGTACATCCCTATATATATGTACGGAGTGGAGTTTGCAACTGAAAAGAAACTTTGTGTTCCCAACAAGCGAGGTGAAGGACGGCTTTCACACACACTTATCTCTCAGAACAGAGCATGTGGAGAGACGTTCGTTCATCTAGCACAAAGGGAACAGGTTGCAGGAGAAACTTTTACTCTGGTTTCTCAGTCTGTGTCCTAGTGCCGGTTTGAAGATCCTGCAGTTTTCACTGTAAAACCGAGTTGGAACTAGTACCTCCCTATATATATGTATGGAGTGGAGTTTGCAACTGAAAAGAAACTTTGTGTTCCCAACAAGCTAGGTGAAGGACGGCTTTCACACTCACTTATCTCTCAGACCAGAGCATGTGGAGAGATGTTCGTTCATCTAGCACAAAGGGAACGGGTTGCAGGAGAAACTTTTACTCTGTTTTCTCCGTCTGTTTCCAAGTGCCGGTTTGAAGTTCCTGCATTTTTCACTGTAAAACCGATTTTGAGCTAGTACCTCCCCATATATATGTATGGAGTGGAGTTTGCAACTGAAAAGAAACTTTGTGTTCCCAACAAGCTAGGTGAAGGACAGCTTTCACACACACTTATCTCTCAGAACTGAGCATGTGGAGAGACGTTCGTTCATCTAGCACAAAGGGAACGGGTTGCAGGAGAAATTTTTACTCTGGTTTCTCAGTCTGTTTCCTAGTGCCGGTTTGAAGTTCCTGCAGTTTTGTCTGTAAAACCGAGTTTGAGCTAGTACCTCCCCATATATATGTATGGAGTGGAGTTTGCAACTGAAAAGAAACTTTGTGTTCCCAACAAGCTAGGTGAAGAACGGCTTTACACACACTTATCTCTCAGAACTGAGCATGTGGAAAGACGTTCGTTCATCTAGCACAAGGGGAACGGGTTGCAGGAGAAACTTTTACTCTGGTGTCTCAGTCTGTTTCCTAGTGCCGGTTTGATGTTCCTGCATTTTTCACTGTAAAACCGAGTTGGAGCTAGTACCTCCCCATATATATATGTATGGAGTGGAGTTTGCAACTGAAAAGAAACTTTGTGTTCCCAGCAAGCTAGGTGAAGGACGGCTTTCACACACACTTATCTCTCAGAACAGAGAATGTGGAGAGACGTTCGTTCATCTAGCACAAAGGGAACGGGTTGCAAGAGAAACTTTTACTCTGGTTTCTCAGTCTGTTTCCTAGTGCCGGTTTGAAGTTCCTGCACTTTTCACTGTAAAACCGAGTTGGAGCTAGTACCTCCCCATATATATGTATGGAGTGGAGTTTGCAACTGAAAAGAAACTTTGTTTTCCCAACAAGCTAGGTGAAAGACGGCTTTCACACACACTTATCTCTCAGAACTGAGCATGTGGAGAGACGTTCGTTCATCTAGCACAAAGGGAACGGGTTGCAGGAGAAACTTTTACTTTGGATTCTCGGTCTGTTTCCTAGTGCCGGTTTGAAGATCCTGCAGTTTTCACTGTAAAACCGAGTTGGAGCTAGTACCTGCCCATAATTATGTATGGAGTTGAGTTTGCAACTGAAAAGAAACTTTGGGTTCCCAACAAGCTAGGTGAAGGACGGCTTTCACACACACTTATCTCTCAGAACTGAGCATGTGGAGAGACGTTCGTTCATCTATCACAAAGGGAACGGGTTGCAGGAGAAACTTTTACTCTGGTTTCTCAGTCTGTTTCCTAGTGCCGGTTTGAAGTTCCTGCAGTTTTCACTGTAAAACCGAGTTGGAGCTAGTACCTCCCCATATATATGTATGGAGTGGAGTTTGCAACTGAAAAGAAACTTTGTGTTCCCAACAAGCTAGGTGAAGGACGGCTTTCACACACACATATCTCTCAGAACTGAGCATGTGGAGAGACGTTCGTTCATCTAGCACAAAGGGAACGGGTTGCAGGAGAAACTTTTACTCTGGTTTCTCAGTCTGTTTCCTAGAGCCGGTTTGAAGTTCCTGCAGTTTTCACTGTAAAACCGAGTTGGAGCTAGTACCTCCCCATATATATGTATGGAGTGGAGTTTGCAACTGAAAAGAAACTTTGTGTTCCCAACAAGCTAGGTGAAGGACGGCTTTCACACACACTTATCTCTCAGAACTGAGCATGTGGAGAGACGTTCGTTCATCTAGCACAAAGGGAACGGGTTGCAGGAGAAACTTTTACTCTGGTTTCTAAGTCTGTTTCCTAGTGCCGGTTTGAAGTTCCTACAGTTTTCACTGTAAAACCGAGTTTGAGCTAGTACCTCCCCATATATATGTATGGAGTGGAGTTTGCAACTCAAAAGAAACTTTGTGTTCCCAACAAGCTAGGTGAAGGACGGCTTTCACACACACTTATCTCTCAGAACTGAGCATGTGGAAAGACGTTCGTTCATCTAGCACAAAGGGAACGGGTTGCAGGAGAAACTTTTACTCTGGTTTCTCAGTCTGTTTCCTAGTGCCGGTTTGAAGTTCCTGCAGTTTTCACTGTAAAACCGAGTTGGAGCTAGTACCTCCCCATATATATGTATGGAGTGGAGTTTGCAACTCAAAAGAAACTTTGTGTTCCCAACAAGCTAGGTGAAGGACGGCTTTCACACACACATATCTCTCAGAACTGAGCATGTGGAGAGACGTTCGTTCATCTAGCACAAAGGGAACGGGTTGCAGGAGAAACTTTTACTCTGGTTTCTCAGTCTGTTTCCTAGAGCCGGTTTGAAGTTCCTGCAGTTTTCACTGTAAAACCGAGTTGGAGCTAGTACCTCCCCATATATATGTATGGAGTGGAGTTTGCAACTGAAAAGAAACTTTGTGTTCCCAACAAGCTAGGTGAAGGACGGCTTTCACACACACTTATCTCTCAGAACTGAGCATGTGGAGAGACGTTCGTTCATCTAGCACAAAGGGAACGGGTTGCAGGAGAAACTTTTACTCTGGTTTCTAAGTCTGTTTCCTAGTGCCGGTTTGAAGTTCCTGCAGTTTTCACTGTAAAACCGAGTTTGAGCTAGTACCTCCCCATATATATGTATGGAGTGGAGTTTGCAACTCAAAAGAAACTTTGTGTTCCCAACAAGCTAGGTGAAGGACGGCTTTCACACACACTTATCTCTCAGAACTGAGCATGTGGAAAGACGTTCGTTCATCTAGCACAAAGGGAACGGGTTGCAGGAGAAACTTTTACTCTGGTTTCTCAGTCTGTTTCCTAGTGCCGGTTTGAAGTTCCTGCAGTTTTCACTGTAAAACCGAGTTGGAGCTAGTACCTCCCTATATAAATGTATGGAGTGGAGTTTGCAACTCAAAAGAAACTTTGTGTTCCCAACAAGCTAGGTGAAGGACGGCTTTCACACACACTTATCTCTCAGAACTGAGCATGTGGAGAGACGTTCGTTCATCTAACACAAAGGGAACGTGTGGCAGGAGAAACATTTACTCTGTTTTCTCAGTCTGTTTCCTAGTGCCGGTTTGAAGTTCCTGCACATTTCACTGAAAAACCGAGTTGGAGCTAGTACCTCCCCATATATATGTATGGAGTGGAGTTTGCTACTGAAAAGAAACTTTGTTTTCCCAACAAGCTAGGTGAAGGACGGGTTCCACACACACTTATCTCTCAGAACTGAGCATGTGGAGAGACGTTCGTTCATCTAGCACAAAGGGAACGGGTTGCAGGAGAAACTTTTACTCTGGATTCTCGGTCTGTTTCCTAGTGCCGGTTTGAAGATCCTGCATTTTTCACTGTAAAACCGAGTTGGAGCTAGTACCTGCCCATATATATGTATGGAGTGGAGTTTGCAACTGAAAAGAAACTTTGGGTTCCCAACAAGCTATGTGAAGGACGGCTATCACACACACTTATCTCTCAGAACTGAGCATGTGGAGAGACGTTCGTTCATCTATCAAAAAGGGAACGGGTTGCAGGAGAAACTTTTACTCTGGTTTCTCAGTCTGTTTCCTAGTGCCGGTTTGAAGTTCCTGCAGTTTTCACTGTAAAACCGAGTTGGAGCTAGTACCTCCCCATATATTTGTATGGAGTGGAGTTTGCAACTGAAAAGAAACTTTGTGTTCCCAACAAGCTAGGTGAAGGACGGCTTTCACACACACTTATCTCTCAGAACTGAGCATGTGGAGAGACGTTCGTTCATCTAGCACAAAGGGAACGGTTTGCAGGAGAAACTTTTACTCTGGTTTCTCAGTCTGTTTCCTAGAGCCGGTTTGAAGTTACTGCAGTTTTCACTGTAAAACCGAGTTGGAGCTAGTACCTCCCCATATATATGTATGGAGTGGAGTTTGCAACTGAAAAGAAACTTTTGTTCCCAACAAGCTAGTTGAAGGACGGCTTTCACACACACTTATCTTTCAGAACTGAGCATGTGGAGAGACGTTCGTTCATCTAGCACAAAGGGAACGGGTTGCAGGAGAAACTTTTACTCTGGTTTCTCAGTCTGTTTCCTAGTGCCGGTTTGACGTTCCTGCAGTTTTCACTGTAAAACCAACTTGGAGCTAGTACCTCCCCATATATATGTATGGAGTGGAGTTTGCAACTGAAAAGAAACTTTGTGTTCCCAACAAGCTAGGTGAAGGATGGCTTTCACACACACTTATCTCTCAGAACTGAGCATGTGGAGAGACGTTCGTTCATCTAGCACAAAGGGAACGGTATGCAGGAGAAACTTTTACTCTGGTTTCTCAGTCTGTTTCCTAGTGCCGGTTTGAAGATCCTGCAGTTTTCACTGTAAAACCGAGTTGGAGCTAGTACCTCCCTATATATATGTATGGAGTGGAGTTTGCAACTGAAAAGAAACTTTGTGTTCCCAGCAAGCTAGGTGAAGGACGGCTTTCACACACACTTATCTCTCAGAACAGAGAATGTGGAGAGACGTTCGTTCATCTAGCACAAAGGGAACGGGTTGCAGGAGAAAGTTTTACTCTGGTTTCTCAGTCTGTTTCCTAGTGCCGGTTTAAAGTTCCTGCACTTTTCACTGTAAAACCGAGTTGGAGCTAGTACCTCCCCATATATATGTATGGAGTGGAGTTTGCAACTGAAAAGAAACTTTGTTTTCCCAACAAGCTAGGTGAAGGACGGCTTTCACACACACTTATCTCTCAGAACTGAGCATGTGGAGAGACGTTCGTTCATCTAGCACAAAGGGAACGGGTTGCAGGAGAAACTTTTACTCTGGATTCTCGGTCTGTTTCCTAGTGCCTGTTTGAAGTTCCTGCAGTTTTCACTGTAAAACCGAGTTGGAGCTAGTACCTGCCCATAAATATGTATGGAGTTGAGTTTGCAACTGAAAAGAATCTTTGGGTTCCCAAGAAGCTAGGTGAAGGACGGCTTTCACACACACTTATCTCTCAGAACTGAGCATGTGGACAGACGTTCGTTCATCTAGCACAAAGGGAACGGGTTGCAGGAGAAACTTTTACTCTGGTTTCTCAGTCTGTTTCCTAGTGCCGGTTTGAAGTTCCTGCAGTTTTCACTGTAAAACCGAGTTGGAGCTAGTACCTCCCCATATATATGTATGGAGTGGAGTTTGCAACTGAAAAGAAACTTTGTGTTCCCAACAAGCTAGATGAAGGACGGCTTTCACACACACTTATCTCTCAGAACTGAGCATGTGGAGAGACGTTCGTTCATCTAGCACAAAGGGAACGGGTTGCAGGAGAAACTTTTACTCTGGTATCTCAGTCTGTTTCCTAGAGCCGGTTTGCAGTTCCTGCAGTTTTCACTGTAAAACCGAGTTGGAGCTAGTACCTCCCCATATATATGTATGAAATGGAGTTTGCATCTGAAAAGAAACTTTGTGTTCCCAACAAGCTAGGTGAAGGATGGCTTTCACACACACTTATCTCTCAGAACTGAGCATGTGGAGAGACGTTCGTTCATCTAGCACAAAGGGAACGGGTTGCAGGAGAAACTTTTACTCTGGTTTCTCAGTCTGTTTCCTAGTGCCGGTTTGAAGTTCCTGCAGTTTTCACTGTAAAACAGATTTGGAGCTAGTACCTCCCCATATATATGTTTGGAGTGGAGTTTGCAACTGAAAAGAAACTTTTTGTTCCCAACAAGCTATGTGAAGGACGGCTTTCACACACACTTATCTCTCAGAACTGAGCATGTGGAGAGACGTTCGTTCATCTAGCACAAAGGGAACGGGTTGCATGATAAACTTTTACTCTGGTTTCTCAGTCTGTTTCCTAGTGCCGGTTTGACGTTCCTGCAGTTTTCAATGTAAAACCGAGTTGGAGCTAGTACCTCCCCATATATATGTATGGAGTGGAGTTTGCAACTGAAAAGAAACTTTGTGTTCCCAACAAGCTAGGTGAAGGATGGCATTCACACACACTTATCTCTCAGAACTGAGCATGTGGAGAGATGTTCGTTCATCTAGCACAAAGGGAACGGGTTGCAGGAGAAACTTTTACTCTGGTTTCTCAGTCTGTTTCCTAGTGCCGGTTTGAAGATCCTGCAGTTTTCACTGTAAAACAGAGTTGGAGCTAGTATCTCCCTATATATATGTATGGAGTGGAGTTTGCAACTCAAAAGAAACTTTGTGTTCCCAACAAGCTACGTGAAGGACGGCTTTCACACACACTTATCTCTCAGAACTGAGCATGTGGAGAGACGTTCGTTCATCTATCACAAAGGGAACGGGTTGCAGGAGAAACTTTTACTCTGGTGTCTCAGTCTGTTTCCTAGTGCCGGTTTGAATTTCCTGCAGTTTTCACTGTAAAACCGAGTTGGAGCTAGGACCTCCCCATATATATGTATGGAGTGGAGTTTGCAACTGAAAAGAAACTTTGTGTTCCCAACAAGCTAGGTGAAGGACGGCTTTCACACACACTTATCTCTCAGAACTGAGCATGTGGAGAGACGTTCGTTCATCTAGCACAAAGGGAACGGGTTGCAGGTGAAACTTTTACTCTGGTTTCTCAGTCTGTTTCCTAGTGCCGTTTTGAAGTTCCTGCAGTTTTCACTGTTAAACCGAGTTGGAGCTAGTACCTCCCCATATATATGTATGGAGTGGAGTTTGCAACTGAAAAGAAACTTTGTGTTCCCAACAAGCTAAGTGAAGGACGGCTTTCACACACACTTATCTCTCAGAACAGAGCATGTGGAGAGACTTTCGTTCATCTAGCACAAAGGGAACGGGTTGCAGGAGAAACTTTTACTCTGGTTTCTCAGTCTGTTTCCTAGTGCCGGTTTGAAGATCCTGCAGTTTTCACTGTAAAACCGAGTTGGAGCTAGTACCTCCCTATATATATGTATGGAGTGGTGTTTGCAACTCAAAAGAAACTTTGTGTTCCCAACAAGCTAGTATAAGGACGGCTTTCACACACACTTAAATCTCAGAACTGAGTATGTGGAGAGACGTTCGTTCATCTAGCACAAATGGAACGGGTTGCAGGAGAAACTTTTACTCTGGTTTCTCAGTCTGTTTCCTAGTGCCGGTTTGAAATTCCTGCAGTATTCACTGTTAAACCGAGTTGGAGCTAGTACCTCCCCATATATATGTATGGAGTGGAGTTTGCAACTGAAAAGAAACTTTGTGTTCCCAACAAGCTAGGTGAAGGACGGCTTTCACACACACTTATCTCTCAGAACAGAGAATGTGGAGAGACGTTCGTTCATCTAGCACAAAGGGAACGGGTTGCAGGAGAAACTTTTACTCTGGTTTCTCAGTCTGTTTCCTAGTGCCGGTTTGAAGTTCCTGCACTTTTCACTGTAAAACCGAGTTGGAGCTAGTACCTCCCCATATATATGTATGGAGTGGAGTTTGCAACTGAAAAGAAACTTTGTGTTCCCAACAAGCTAGGTGAAGGTCGGCTTTCAAACACACTTATCTCTCAGAACTGAGCATGTGGAGAGACGTTCGTTCATCTAGCACAAATGGAACGGGTGGCACGAGGAACTTTTACTCTGGTTTCTCAGTCTGTTTCCTAGAGCCGGGTTGAAGTTCCTGCAGTTTTCACTGTAAAACCGAGTTGGAGCTAGTACCTCCCCATATATATGTATGGAGTGGAGTTTGCAACTGAAAAGAAACTTTGTGTTCCCAACAAGCTAGTTGAAGGATGGCTTTCATACACACTTATCTCTCAGAACTGAGCATGTGGAGAGACGTTCGTTCATCTAGCAAAAAGGGAACGGGTTGCAGGAGAAAATTTTACTCTGGTGTCTCAGTCTGTTTCCTAGTGCCGGTTTGAAGTTCCTGCAGTTTTCACTGTAAAACCGAGTTGGAGCTAGTACCTCCCCATATATATGTATGGAGTGGAGTTTGCAACTGAAAAGAAACTTTGTGTTCCCAACAAGCTAAGTGAAGGTCGGCTTTCACACACACTTATCTCTCAGAACTGAGCATGTGGAGAGACGTTCGTTCATCTAGCACAAAGGGAACGGGTTGCAGGAGAAACTTTTACTCTGGTTTCTCAGTCTGTTTCCTAGTGCTGGTTTGACGTTCCTGCAGTTTTCACTGTAAAACCGAGTTTGAGCTAGTACCTCCCCATATATATGTATGGAGTGGAGTTTGCAACTGAAAAGAAACTTTGGGTTCCCAACAAGCTAGGTGAAGGACGGCTTTCACACACACTTATCCCTCGGAACTGAGCATGTGGAGAGACGTTCGTTCATCTAGCACAAAGGGAACGGGTTGCAGGAGAAACTATTACTCTGGTTTCTCAGTCTGTTTCCTAGTGCCGGTTTGAAGATCCTGCAGTTTTCACTGTAAAACCGAGTTGGAGCTTACCTCCCTATATATATGTATGGAGTGGAGTTTGCAACTCAATAGAAACTTTGTGTTCCCAACAAGCTAGGTGAAGGACGGCTTTCACACACACTTATCTCTCAGAACTGAGCATGTGGAGAGACGTTCGTTCATCTAGCACAAAGGGAACGGGTGGCAGGAGAAACATTTACTCTGTTTTCTCAGTCTGTTTCCTAGTGCCGGTTTGAAGTTCCTGCAGTTTTCACTGTAAAACCGAGTTGGAGCTTGTACCTCCCCATATATATGTATGGAGTGTAGTTTGCAAATGAAAAGAAACTTTGTGTTCCCAACAAGCTAGTATAAGGACGGCTTTCACACACACTTATCTCTCAGAACTGAGCATGTGGAGAGACGTTCGTTCATCTAGCACAAAGGAAACTGTTTTCAGGAGAAACTTTTACTCTGGTTTCTCAGTCTGTTTCCTAGTGCCGGTTTGAAGTTCCTGCAGTTTTCACTGTAAAACCGAGTTGGAGCTAGTACCTCCCTATATATATGTATGGAGTGGAGTTTGCAACTGAAAAGAAATTTTGTGTTCCCAAAAAGCTAGGTGAAGGACGGCTTTCACACACACTTATCTCTCAGAACAGAGAATGTGGAGAGACGTTCGTTCATCTGGCACAAAGGGAACGGGTTGCAGGAGAAACTTTTACTCTGGTTTCTCAGTCTGTTTCCTAGTGCCGGTTTGAAGTTCCTGCACTTTTCACTGTAAAACCGAGTTGGAGCTAGTACCTCCCCATATATATGTATGGAGTGGAGTTTGCAACTGAAAACAAACTTTGTGTTCCCAACAAGCTAGGTGAAGGACGGCTTTCACACACAAATATCTCTCAGAACTGAGCATGTGGAGAGACGTTCGTTCATCTAGCACAAAGGGAACGGGTTGCAGGGAAACTTTTACTCAGGTTTCTCAGTCTGTTTCCTAGTGCCGGTTTGAAGTTCCTGCAGTTTTCACTGTAAAACCGAGTTTGAGCTAGTACCTACCCATATATATGTATGGAGTGGAGTTTGCAACTGAAAAGAAACTTTGTGTTCCCAACAAGCTAGGTGAAGGATGGCTTTCACACACACTTATCTCTCAGAACTGAGCATGTGGAGAGACGTTCGTTCATCTAGCACAAAGTGAACGGGTTGCAGGAGAAACTTTTACTCTGGTTTCTCAGTCTGTTTCCTAATGCCGGTTTGAAGATCCTGCAGTTTTCACTGTAAAACCGAGTTGGAGCTAGGACCTCCCCATATATATGTATGGAGTGGAGTTTGCAACTGAAAAGAAACTTTGTGTTCCCAACAAGCTAGGTGAAGGACGGCTTTCACACACACTTATCTCTCAGAACTGAGCATGTGGAGAGACGTTCGTTCATCTAGCACAAAGGGAACGGGTTGCAGGAGAAAATTTTACTCTGGAATCTCGGTCTGTTTCCTAGTGCCGATTTGAAGATCCTGCAGTTTTCACTGTAAAACCGAGTTGGAGCTAGTACCTGCCCATAATTATGTATGGAGTTGAGTTTGCAACTGAAAAGAAACTTTGGGTTCCCAACAAGCTAGGTGAAGGACGGCTTTCACACACAATTATCTCTCAGAACTGAGCATGTGGAGAGACGTTCGTTCATCTAGCACAAAGGGAACGGGTTGCAGGAGAAACTTTTACTCTGGTTTCTCAGTCTGTTTCCTAGTGCCGGTTTGAAGTTCCTGCAGTTTTCACTGTAAAACCGAGTTGGAGCTAGTACCTCCCCATATATATGTATGGAGTGGAGTTTGCAACAGAAAAGAAACTTTGTGTTCCCAACAAGCTAGGTGAAGGACGGCTTTCACACACAATTATCTCTCAGAACTGAGCATGTGGAGAGAAGTTCGTTCATTTAGCACAAAGGGAACGGGTTGCTGGAGAAACTTTTACTCTGGTTTCTCAGTCTGTTTCCTAGAGCCGGTTTGAAGTTCCTGCAGTTTTCACTGTAAAACCGAGTTGGAGCTATTACCTCCCCATATATATGTATGGATTGGAGTTTGCAACTGAAAAGAAACTTTGTGTTCCCAACAAGCTAGGTGAAGGACGGCTTTCACACACACTTATCTCTCAGAACTGAGCATGTGGAGAGACGTTCGTTCATCTAGCACAAAGGGAACGGGTTGCAGGAGAAACTTTTACTCTGGTTTCTCAGTCTGATTCCTAGTGCCAGTTTGAAGTTCCTGCAGTTTTCACTGCAAAACCGAGTTGGAGCTAGTAACTCCCCATATATATGTATGGAGTGGAGTTTGCAACTCAAAAGAAACTTTGTGTTCCCAACAAGCTAGGTGAAGGACGGCTTTCACACACACTTATCTCTCAGAACTGAGCATGTGGAGAGACGTTCGTTCATCTAGCACAAAGGGAACGGGTTGCAGGAGAAACTTTTACTCTGGTTTCTCAGTCTGTTTCCTAGTGCCGGTTTGAAGTTCCTGCAGTTTTCACTGTAAAACCGAGTTGGAGCTAGTACCTCCCAATATATATGTATGGAGTGGAGTTTGCAACTGAAAAGAAACTTTGTGTTCCCAACAAGCTAGGTGAAGGACGGCTTTCACACACACTTATCTCTCAGAACTGAGCGTGTGGAGAGACGTTCGTTCATCTAGCACAAAGGGAACGGGTTGCTGGAGAAACTTTTACTCTGGATTCTCAGTCTGTTTCCTAGTGCCGGTTTGAAGTTCCTGCAGTTTTCACTGTAAAACCGTGTTGGAGCTAGTACCTCCCCATATATATGTATGGAGTTGGGTTTGCAACTGAAAAGAAACTTTGTGTTCCCAACAAGCTAGGTGAAGGACGGCTTTCACACACACTTATCTCTCAGAACTGAGCATGTGGAGAGACTTTTGTTCATCTAGCACAAAGGGAACGGGTGGCAGGAGGAACTTTTACTCTGGTTTCTCTGTCTGTTTCCTAGTGCCGGTTTGAAGTTCCTGCAGTTTTCACTGTAAAACCGAGTTGGAGCTAGTACCTCCCTATATATATGTATGGAGTGGAGTTTTCAACTGAAAAGAAACTTTTTGTTCCCAACAAGCTAGGTGAAGGACGGCTTTCACACACACTTATCTCTCAGAACATAGAATGTGGAGAGACGTTCGTTCATCTAGCACAAAGGGAACGGGTTGCAGGAGAAACTTTTACGCTGGTTTCTCAGTCTGTTTCCTAGTGCCGGTTTGAAGTTCCTGCAGTTTTCACTGTAAAACCGAGTTGGAGCTAGTACCTCCCTATATATATGTATGGAGTGGAGTTTGCAACAGAAAAGAAACTTTTTGTTCCCAACAAGCTAGGTGAAGGACGGCTTTCACACACACTTATCTCTCAGAACAGAGCATGTGGAGAGACGTTCGTTCATCTAGCACAAAGGGAACGGGTTGCAGGAGAAACTTTTACTCTGGTTTCTCAGTCTGTTTCCTAGTGCCGGTTTGAAGTTCCTGCAGTTTTCACTGTAAAACCGAGTTGGAGCTAGTACCTCCCCATATATATGTATGGAGTGGAGTTTGCAAATGAAAAGAAACTTTGTGTTCCAACAAGCTAGTTGAAGGACGGCTTTCACACACACTTATCTCTCGGAACTGAGCATGTGGAGAGACGTTCGTTCATCTAGCACAAAGGGAACGGGTTGCAGGAGAAACTTTTTCTCTGGTATCTCAGTCTGTTTCCTAGTGCCGGTTTGAAGATCCTGCAGTTTTCACTGTAAAACCGAGTTGGATCTAGTACCTCCCTATATATATGTATGGAGTGGAGTTTGCAACTCAAAAGAAACTTTGTGTTCCCAACAAGCTAGTATAAGGACGGCTTTCACACACACTTATCTCTCAGAACTGAGCATGTGGAGAGACATTCGTTCATCTAGCACAAAGGGAACGGTTTGCAGGAGAAACTTTTACTCTGGTTTCTCAGTCTGTTTCCTAGTGCCGGTTTGAAGTTCCTGCAGTTTTCAGTGTAAAACCGTGTTGGAGCTAGTACCTCCCTATATATATGTATGGAGTGGAGTTTGCAACTGAAAAGAAACTTTGTGTTCCCAACAAGCTAGGTGAAGGACGGCTTTCACACAAACTTATCTCTCACAACTGAGCATGTTTAGAGACGTTCGTTCATCTAGCACAAAGGGAACGGGTTGTAGTAGAAACTTTTACTCTGTTTTCTCACTCTGTTTCCTTGTGCCAGTTTGAAGTTCCTGCAGTTTTCACTGCAAAACAGATTTGGAGCTAGTACCTCCCTATATATATGTATGGAGTGGAGTTTGCAACTCAAAAGAAACTTTTTGTTCCCAACAAGCTAGGTGAAGGACGGCTTTCACACACAATTATCTCTCAGAACAGAGCATGTGGAGAGACGTTCGTTCATCTAGCACAATGGGAACGGGTTGCAAGAGTAACTTTTACTCTGGTTTCTCAGTCTGTTTCCTAGTGCCGGTTTGAAGTTCCTGCAGTTTTCAATGTAAAACCGAGTTTGAGCTAGTACCTCCCCATATATATGTATGGAGTGGAGTTTGCAACTGAAAAGAAACTTTGTGTTCCTAACAAGCTAGGTGAAGGACGGCTTTCACACACACTTATCTCTCAGAACTGAGCATGTGGAGAGACGTTCGTTCATCTAGAACAAAGAAAAACGGGTTGCAGGAGAAACTTTTACTCTGGTTTCTCAGTCTGTTTCCTAGTGCCGGTTTGAAGTTCCTGCAGTTTTCACTGTAAAACCGAGTTGGAGCTAGTACCTCCCCATATATATGTATGGAGTGGAGTTTGCAAATGAAAAGAAACTTTGTGTTCCAAAAAGCTAGGTGAAGGACGGCTTTCACACACACTTATCTCTCGGAACTGAGCATGTGGAGAGAGGTTCGTTCATCTAGCACAAAGGGAACGGGTTGCAGGAGAAAATTTTACTCTGGATTCTCAGTCTGTTTCCTAGTGCCGGTTTGAAGATCCTGCAGATTTCACTGTAAATCCGAGTTGGAGCTAGTACCTCCCTATATATATGTATGGAGTGGAGTTTGCAACTCAAAAGAAACTTTGTGTTCCCAACAAGCTAGGTGAAGGAAGGCTTTCACACACACTTATCTCTCAGAAATGAGCATGTGGAGAGACGTTCGTTCATCTATCACAAAGGGAACGGGTTGCAGGAGAAAATTTTACTCTGGTTTCTCAGTCTGTTTCCTAGTGCCGGTTTGAAGTTCCTGCAATTTTCACTGTAAAACCGAGTTGGAGCTTGTACCTCCCCATATATATTTATAGATTGGTGTTTGCAACTGAAAAGAAACTTTGTGTTCCCAACAAGCTTGGTGAAGTACGGCTTTCACACACACTTATCTCTCAGAACTGAGCATGTGGAGAGACGTCCGTTCATCTAGCACAAAGGGAACGGGTTGCAGGAGAAACTTTTACTCTGGTTTCTCAGTCTGTTTCCTAGTGCCGGTTTGAAGTTCCTGCAATTTTCACTGTAAAACCGAGTTGGAGCTAGTACCTCCCCATATATATGTATGGATTGGAGTTTGCAACTGAAAAGAGACTTTGTGTTCCTAACAAGCAAGGTGAAGGACGGCTTTCACACACACTTATCTCTCAGAACTGAGCATGTGGAGAGACGTTCGTTCATCTAGCACCAAGGGAACGGGTTGCAGGAGAAACTTTTACTCTGGTTTCTCAGTCTGTTTCCTAGTGCCGGTTTGAAGTTCCTGCAGTTTTCACTGTAAAACCGAGTTGGAGCTTGTACCTCCCTATATATATGTATGGAGTGGAGTTTGCAACTGAAAAGAAACTTTTTGTTCCCAACAAGCTAGGTGAAGGACGGCTTTCAAACACACATATCTCTCAGAACTGAGCACGTGGAGAGACGTTCGTTCATCTAGCACAAAGGGAACGGTTTGCAGGAGAAAATTTTACTCTGGTTTCTCAGTCTGTTTCCTAGTGCCGGTTTGAAGATCCTGCAGTTTTCACTGTAAAATCGAGTTGGAGCTTGTACATCCCCATATATATGTATAGAGTGGAGTTTGCAACTGAAAAGAAACTTTGTGTTCCCAACAAGCTAGGTGAAGGACGGCTTTCACACACACTTATCTCTCAGAACTGAGCATGTGGAGAGACGTTCGTTCATCTAGCACAAAGGGAACGTGTTGCAGGAGAAACTTTTACTCTGGTTTCTCAGTCTGTTTCCTAGTGCCGGTTTGAAGTTCCTGCAGTTTTCACTGTAAAACCGAGTTGGAGCTAGTACCTCCCCATATATATGTATGGAGTGGAGTTTGCAACTGAAAAGAGACTTTGTGTTCCTAACAAGCTAGGTGAAGGACGGCTTTCACACACACTTATCTCTCAGAACTGAGCATGTGGAGAGACGTTCGTTCATCTAGAACAAAGAAAAACGGGTTGCAGGAGAAACTTTTACTCTGGTTTCTCAGTCTGTTTCCTAGTGCCGGTTTGAAGTTCCTGCAGTTTTCACTGTAAAACAGAGTTGGAGCTAGTACCTCCCCATATATATGTATGGAGTGGAGTTTGCAACTTAAAAGAAACTTTGTGTTCCAACAAGCTAGGTGAAGGACGGGTTTCAATCACACTTATCTCTCAGAGCTGAGCACATGGAGAGACGTTCGTTCATCTAGCACAAAGGGAACGGGTTGCAGGAGAAAATTTTACTCTGGTTTCTCAGTCTGTTTCCTAGTGCCGGTTTGAAGATCCTGCAGATTTCACTGTAAATCCGAGTTGGAGCTAGTACCTCCCTATATATATGTATGGAGTGGAGTTTGCAACTCAAAAGAAACTTTGTGTTCCCAACAAGCTAGGTGAAGGACGGCTTTCACACACACTTATCTCTCAGAACTGAGCATGTGGAGAGACGTTCGTTCATCTAGCACAAAAGGAACGTGTTGCAGGAGAAACTTTTAGTCTGGTTTCTCATTCTGTTTCCTAGTGCCGGTTTGAAGTTCCTGCAGTTTTCACTGTAAAACCGAGTTGGAGCTAGTACCTCCCCATATATATGTATGGAGTGGAGTTTGCAACTGAAAAGAAACTTTGTGTTCCCAACAAGCTAGGTGAAGGACGGCTTTCACACACACTTATCTCTCAGAACTGAGCATGTGCAGAGACGTTCGTTCATCTAGCACAAAGGGAACGGGTTGCAGGAGAAACTTTTACTCTGGATTCTCGGTCTGTTTCCTAGTGCCGGTTTGAAGATCCTGCAGTTTTCACTGTAAAACCGAGGTGGAGCTAGTACCTGCCCATAATTATGTATGGAGTGGGGTTTGCAACTGAAAAGAAACTTTGGGTTCCCAACAAGCTAGGTGAAATACGGCTTTCACACACACTTATCTCTCAGAATTGAGCATGTGGAGAGAAGTTCGTTCATCTAGCACAAAGGGAACGGGTTGCAGGAGAAACTTTTACTCTGGTTTCTCAGTCTGTTTCCTAGTGCCGGTTTGAAGTTCCTGCAGTTTTCACTGTAAAACCGAGTTGGAGCTAGTACCTCCCCATATATATGTATGGAGTGGAGTTTGCAACTGAAAAGAAACTTTGTGTTCCCAAAAAGCTAGGTGAAGGACGGCTTTCACACACACTTATCTCTCAGAACAGAGCATGTGGAGAGACGTTCGTTCATCTAGCACAAAGGGAACGGGTTGCAGGAGAAACTTTTACTCTGGTTTCTCAGTCTGTTTCCTAGTGCCGGTTTGAAGTTCCTGCAGTTTTCACTTTAAAACCGAGTTTGATCTAGTACCTCCCCATATATATGTATGGAGTGGAGTTTGCAACTGAAAAGAAACTTTGTGTTCCCAACAAGCTAGGTGAAGGACGGGTTTCAATCACTCTTATCTCTCAGAACTGAGCACGTGGAGAGACGTTCGTTCATCTAGCACAAACGGAACGGGTTGCAGGAGAAAATTTTACTCTGGTTTCTCAGTCTGTTTCCTAGTGCCGGTTTGAAGATCCTGCAGATTTCACTGTAAAACCGAGTTGGAGCTAGTACCTCCCTATATATATGTATGGAGTGGAGTTTGCAACTCAAAAGAAACTTTGTGTTCCCAACAAGCTAGGTGAAGGACGGCTTTCACACACACTTATCTCTCAGAACTGAGCATGTGGAGAGACGTTCGTTCATCTATCACAAAGGGAATGGGTTGCAGGAGAAACTATTACTCTGGTGTCTCAGTCTGTTTCCTAGTGCCGGTTTGAAGTTCCTGCAGTTTTCATTGTAAAACCGAGTTGGAGCTTGTACCTCCCCATATATATGTATAGAGTGGAGTTTGCAACTGAAAAGAAACTTTGTGTTCCCAACAAGCTAGGTGAAGGACGGCTTTCACACACACTTATATCTCAGAACTGAGCATATTGAGAGACGTTCGTTCATCTAGCACAAAGGGAACGTGTTGCAGGAGAAACTTTTACTGTTGTTTCTCATTCTGTTTCCTAGTGCCGGTTTGAAGTTCCTGCAGTTTTCACTGTAAAACAGAGTTGGAGCTAGTAAATCCGTATATATATTTATGGAGTGGAGTTTGCAACTGAAAAGAAACTTTGTGTTCCCAACAAGCTAGGTGAAGGACGGCTTTCACACACACTTATCTCTCAGAACAGAGCATGTGGAGAGACGTTCGTTCATCTAGGACAAAGGGAACGGGTTGCAGGAGAAACTTTTACTCTGGTTTCTAAGTCTGTTTCCTAGTGCCGGTTTGAAGTTCCTGCAGTTTTCACTGTAAAACCGAGTTGGAGCTAGTACCTCCCCATATATATGTATGGAGTGGAGTTTGCAACTGAAAAGAAACTTTGTGTTCCCAACAAGCTAGGTGAAGGACGGCTTTCACACACACTTATCTCTCAGAACTGAGCATGTGGAGAGAAGTTCGTTCATCTAGCACAAAGGGAAAGGGTTGCAGGAAAAACTTTTACTCTGGATTCTCGGTCTGTTTCCTAGTGCCGGTTTGAAGATCCTGCAGTTTTCACTGTAAAAGCGAGGTGGAGCTAGTACCTGCCCATAATTATGTATGGAGTGGGGTTTGCAACTGAAAAGAAACTTTGGGTTCCCAACAAGCTAGGTGAAATACGGCTTTCACACACACTTATCTCTCAGAACTGAGCATGTGGAGAGACGTTCGTTCATCTAGCACAAAGGGAACGGGTTGCAGGAGAAAATTTTACTCTGGATTCTCAGTCTGTTTCCTAGTGCCGGTTTGAAGATCCTGCAGATTTAACTGTAAATCCGAGTTGGAGCTAGTACCTCCCTATATATATGTATGGAGTGGAGTTTGCAACTCAAAAGAAACTTTGTGTTCCCAACAAGCTAGGTGAAGGACGGCTTTCACACACACATATCTCTCAGAAATGAGCATGTGGAGAGACGTTCGTTCATCTATCACAAAGGGAACGGGTTGCAGGAGAAACTTTTACTCTGGTGTCTCAGTCTGTTTCCAAGTGCCGGTTTGAAGTTCCTGCAGTTTTCACTGTAAAACCGAGTTGGAGCTTGTACCTCCCCATATATATTTATAGAATGGTGTTTGCAACTGAAAAGAAACTTTGTGTTCCCAACAAGCTAGGTGAAGGACGGCTTTCACACACACTTATCTCTCAGAACTGAGCATGTGGAGAGACGTCCGTTCATCTAGCACAAAGGGAACGGGTTGCAGGAGAAACTTTTACTCTGGTTTCTCAGTCTTTTTCCTAGTGCCGGTTTGAAGTTCCTGCAGTTTTCACTGTAAAACCGAGTTGGAGCTAGTACCTCCCCATATATATGTATGGATTGGATGTTTGCAACTGAAAAGAGACTTTGTGCTCCTAACAAGCTAGGTGAAGGACGGCTTTCACACACACTTATCTCTCAGAACTGAGCATGTGGAGAGACGTTCGTTCATCTAGCACAAAGGGAACGGTTTGCAGGAGAAACTTTTACTGTGGTTTCTCAGTCTGTTTCCTAGTGCCGGTTTGAAGATCCTGCAGTTTTCACTGTAAAATCGAGTTGGAGCTTGTACCTCCCCATATATATGTATAGAGTGGGGTTTGCAACTGAAAAGAAACTTTGTGTTCCCAACAAGCTAGGTGAAGGACGGCTTTCACACACACTTATCTCTCAGAACTGAGCATGTGGAGAGACGTTCGTTCATCTAGCACAAAGGGAACGTGTTGCAGGAGAAACTTTTGCTCTGGTTTCTCAGTCTGTTTCCTAGTGCCGGTTTGAAGTTCCTGCAGTTTTCACTGTAAAACCGAGTTGGAGCTAGTACCTCCCCATATATATGTATGGAGTGGAGTTTGCAACTGAAAAGAGACTTTGTGTTCCTAACAAGCTAGGTGAAGGACGGCTTTCACACACACTTATCTCTCAGAACTGAGCATGTGGAGAGACGTTCGTTCATGTAAAACAAAGAAAAACGGGTTGCAGGAGAAACTTTTACTCTGGTTTCTCAGTCTGTTTTCTAGTGCCGGTTTGAAGTTCCTGCAGTTTTCACTTTAAAACCGAGTTGGTGCTAGTACCTCCCCATATATATGTATGGAGTGGAGTTTGCAACTGAAAAGAAACTTTGTGTTCCAACAAGCTAGGTGAAGGACGGCTTTCACACACACTTATCTCTCGGAACTGAGCATGTGGAGAGACGTTCGTTCATCTAGCACAAAGGGAACGGGTTGCAGGAGAAACTTTTACTCTGGTTTCTCAGTCTGTTTCCTAGTGCCGGTTTGAAGTTCCTGCCGTTTTCTCTGTAAAACCGAGTTGGAGCTAGTACCTCCCCATATATATGTATGGAGTGGAGTTTGCAACTGAAAAGAAACTTTGTGTTCCCAACAAGCTAGTATAAGGACGGCTTTCACACACACTTATCTCTCAGAACTGAGCATGTGGAGAGACATTTGTTCATCTAGCACAAAGGTAACGGGTTGCAGGAGAAACTTTTACTCTGGTTTCTCAGTCTGTTTCCTAGTGCCGGTTTGAAGTTCCTGCAGTTTTCACTGTAAAACCGAGTTGGAGCTAGTAAATCCCTATATATATGTATGGAGTGGAGTTTCCAACTGAAAAGAAACTTTGTGTTCCCAAAAAGCTAGGTGAAGGACGGCTTTCACACACACTTATCTCTCAGAACAGAGCATGTGGAGAGACGTTCGTTCATCTAGCACAAAGGGAACGGGTTGCAGGAGAAACTTTTACTCTGGTTTCTCAGTCTGTTTCCTAGTGCCGGCTTGAAGTTCCTGCAGTTTTCACTGTAAAACCGAGTTTGAGCTAGTACCTCCCCATAATTATGTATGGAGTGGAGTTTGCAATTGAAAAGAAACTTTGTGTTCCCAACAAGCTAGGTGAAGGACGGGTTTCAATCACACTTATCTCTCAGAACTGAGCACGTGGAGAGACGTTCGTTCATCTAGCACAAAGGGAACGGGTTGCAGGAGAAAATTTTACTCTGGTTTCTCAGTCTGTTTCCTAGTGCCGGTTTGAAGATCCTGCAGATTTCACTGTAAATCCGAGTTGGAGCTAGTACCTCCCTATATATATGTATGGAGTGGAGTTTGCAACTCAAATGAAACTTTGTGTTCCCAACAAGCTAGGTGAAGGACGGCTTTCACACACACTTATCTCTCAGAACTGAGCATGTGGAGAGACGTTCGTTCATCTATCACAAAGGGAATGGGTTGCAGGAGAAACATTTACTCTGGTGTCTCAGTCTGTTTCCTAGTGCCGTTTTGAAGTTCCTGCAGTTTTCACTGTAAAACCGAGTTGGAGCTTGTACCTCCCCATATATATGTATAGAGTGGAGTTTGCAACTGAAAAGAAACTTTGTGTTCCCAACAAGCTAGGTGAAGGACGGCTTTCACACACACTTATCTCTCAGAACTGAGCATGTGGAGAGACGTTCGTTCATCTAGCACAAAGGGAACGTGTTGCAGGAGAAACTTTTACTCTGGTTTCTCAGTCTGTTTCCTAGTGCCGGTTTGAAGATCCTGCAGTTTTCACTGTAAAACCGAGGTGGAGCTAGTAAATCCCTATATATATTTATGGAGTGGAGTTTGCAACTGAAAAGAAACTTTGTGTTCCCAACAAGCTAGGTGAAGGACGGCTTTCACACACACTTATCTCTCAGAACAGAGCATGTGGAGAGACGTTCGTTCATCTAGCACAAAGGGAACGGGTTGCAGGAGAAACTTTTACTCTGGTTTCTAAGTATGTTTCCTAGAGCCGGTTTGAAGTTCCTGCAGTTTTCACTGTAAAACCGAGTTGGAGCTAGTACCTCCCCATATATATATATGGAGTGGAGCTTGCAACTGAAAAGAAACATTGTGTTCCCAACAAGCTAGGTGAAGGACGGCTTTCACACACACTTATCTCTCAGAACTGAGCATGTGGAGAGAAGTTCGTTCATCTAGCACAAAAGGAACGGGTTGCAGGAAAAACTTTTACTCTGGATTCTCGGTCTGTTTCCTAGTGCCGGTTTGAAGATCCTGCAGTTTTCACTGTAAAACCGAGGTGGAGCTAGTACCTGCCCATAATTATGTATGGAGTGTGGTTTGCAACTGAAAAGAAACTTTGGGTTTCCAACAAGCTAGGTGAAATTCGGCTTTCACACACACTTATCTCTCAGAACTGAGCATGTGAAGAGACGTTCGTTCATCTAGCACAAAGAGAACGGGTTGCAGGAGAAACTTTTACTCTGGTTCCTCAGACTGTTTCCTAGTGCCGGTTTGAATTTCCTGCAGTTTTCACTGTAAAACCGAGTTGGAGCTAGTACCTCCCCATATATATGTATGGAGTGGAGTTTGCAACTGAAAAGAAACTTTGTGTTCCCAACAAGCTAGGTGAAGTACAGCTTTCACACACACTTATCTCTCAGAACTGAGCATGTGCAGAGACGCTCGTTCATCTAGCACAAAGGGAACGGGTTGCAGGAGAAACTTTTACTCTGGATTCTCGGTCTGTTTCCTAGTGCCGATTTGAAGATCCTGCAGTTTTCACTGTAAAACCGAGGTGGAGCTAGTACCTGCCCATAATTATGTATGGAGTGGGGTTTGCAACTGAAAAGAAACTTTGGGTTCCCAACAAGCTATGTGAAATACGGCTTTCACACACACTTATCTCTCAGAACTGAGCATGGGGAGAGACGTTCGTTTATCTAGCACAAAGGGAACGGGTTGCAGGAGAAACTTTTACTCTGGTTTCTCAGTCTGTTTCCTAGTGCCGGTTTGAAGTTCCTGCAGTTTTCACTGTAAAACCGAGTTGGAGCTAGTACCTCCCCATATATATGTATGGAGTGGAGTTTGCAACTGAAAGAAACTTTGTGTTCCCAACAAGCTAGTGTAAGGACGGCTTTCACACACACTTATCTCTCAGAACTGAGCATGTGGAGAGACATTTGTTCATCTAGCACAAAGGTAACGGGTTGCAGGAGAAACTTTTACTCTGGTTTCTCAGTCTGTTTCCTAGTGCCGGTTTGAAGTTCCTGCAGTTTTCACTGTAAAACCGAGTTGGAGCTAGTAAATCCCTATATATATGTATGGAGTGGAGTTTCCAACTGAAAAGAAACTTTGTGTTCCCAAAAAGCTAGGTGAAGGACGGCTTTCACACACAATTATCTCTCAGAACAGAGCATGTGGAGAGACGTTCGTTCATCTAGCACAAAGGGAACGGGTTGCAGGAGAAACTTTTACTCTGGTTTCTCAGTCTGTTTCCTAGTGCCGGCTTGAAGTTCCTGCAGTTTTCACTGTAAAACCGAGTTTGAGCTAGTACCTCCCCATAATTATGTATGGAGTGGAGTTTGCAATTGAAAAGAAACTTTGTGTTCCCAACAAGCTAGGTGAAGGACGGGTTTCAATCACACTTATCTCTCAGAACTGAGCACGTGGAGAGACGTTCGTTCATCTAGCACAAAGGGAACGGGTTGCAGGTGAAAATTTTACTCTGGTTTCTCAGTCTGTTTCCTAGTGCCGGTTTGAAGATCCTGCAGATTTCACTGTAAATCCGAGTTGGAGCTAGTACCTCCCTATATATATGTATGGAGTGGAGTTTGCAACTCAAAAGAAACTTTGTGTTCCCAACAAGCTAGGTGAAGGACGGCTTTCACACACACTTATCTCTCAGAACTGAGCATGTGGAGAGACGTTCGTTCATCTATCACAAAGGGAATGGGTTGCAGGAGAAACTTTTACTCTGGTGTCTCAGTCTGTTTCCTAGTGCCGTTTTGAAGTTCCTGCAGTTTTCACTGTAAAACCGAGTTGGAGCTTGTACCTCCCCATATATATGTATAGAGTGGAGTTTGCTACTGAAAAGAAACTTTTTGTTCCCAACAAGCTAGGTGAAGGACGGCTTTCACACACACTTATCTCTCAGAACTGAGCATGTGGAGAGACGTTCGTTCATCTAGCACAAAGGGAACGTGTTGCAGGAGAAACTTTTACTCTGGTTTCTCAGTCTGTTTCCTAGTGCCGGTTTGAAGATCCTGCAGTTTTCACTGTAAAACCGAGTTGGAGCTAGTACCTCCCCATATATATATATGGAGTGGAGTTTGCAACTGAAAAGAAACTTTGTGTTCCCAACAAGCTAGGTGAAGGACATCTTTCACACACACTTATCTCTCAGAACTGAGCATGTGGAGAGACGTTCGTTCATCTAGCACAAAAGGAACGGGTTGCAGGTAAAACTTTTACTCTGGATTCTCGGTCTGTTTCCTAGTGCCGGTTTGAAGATCCTGCAGTTTTCACTGTAAAACCGAGGTGGAGCTAGTACCTGCCCATAATTATGTATGGAGTGGGGTTTGCAACTGAAAAGAAACTTTGGGTTTCCAACAAGCTAGGTGAAATTCGGCTTTCACACACACTTATCTCTCAGAACTGAGCATGTGGAGAGACGTTCGTTCATCTAGCACAAAGGGAACGGGTTGCAGGAGAAACTTTTACTCTGGTTCCTCAGTCTGTTTCCTAGTGCCGGTTTGAATTTCCTGCAGTTTTCACTGTAAAACCGAGTTGGAGCTAGTACCTCCCCATATATATGTATGGAGTGGAGTTTGCAACTGAAAAGAAACTTTGTGTTCCCAACAAGCTAGGTGAAGTACAGCTTTCACACACACTTATCTCTCAGAACTGAGCATGTGCAGAGACGCTCGTTCATCTAGCACAAAGGGAACGGGTTGCAGGAGAAACTTTTACTCTGGATTCTCGGTCTTTTTCCTAGTGCCGATTTGAAGATCCTGCAGTTTTCACTGTAAAACCGAGGTGGAGCTAGTACCTGCCCATAATTATGTATGGAGTGGGGTTTGCAACTGAAAAGAAACTTTGGGTTCCCAACAAGCTATGTGAAATACGGCTTTCACACACACTTATCTCTCAGAACTGAGCATGTGGAGAGACGTTCGTTTATCTAGCACAAAGGGAACGGGTTGCAGGAGAAACTTTTACTCTGGTTTCTCAGTCTGTTTCCTAGTGCCGGTTTGAAGTTCCTGCAGTTTTCACTGTAAAACCGAGTTGGAGCTAGTACCTCCCCATATATATGTATGGATTGGAGTTTGCAACTGAAAGAAACTTTGTGTTCCCAACAAGCTAGTGTAAGGACGGCTTTCACACACACTTATCTCTCAGAACTGAGCATGTGGAGATACATTTGTTCATCTAGCACAAAGGTAACGGGTTGCAGGAGAAACTTTTACTCTGGTTTCTCAGTCTGTTTCCTAGTGCCGGTTTGAAGTTCCTGCAGTTTTCACTGTAAAACCGAGTTGGAGCTAGTAAATCCCTATATATATGTATGGAGTGGAGTTTGCAACTGAAAAGAAACTTTGTGTTCCCAAAAAGCTAGGTGAAGGACGGCTTTCACACACACTTATCTCTCAGAACAGAGCATGTGGAGAGACGTTCGTTCATCTAGCACAAAGGGAACGGGTTGCAGGAGAAACTTTTACTCTGGTTTCTCAGTCTGTTTCCTAGTGCCGGCTTGAAGTTCCTGCAGTTTTCACTGTAAAACCGAGTTTGAGCTAGTACCTCCCCATAATTATGTATGGAGTGGAGTTTGCAATTGAAAAGAAACTTTGTGTTCCCAACAAGCTAGGTGAAGGACGGGTTTCAATCACACTTATCTCTCAGAACTGAGCACGTGGAGAGACGTTCGTTCATCTAGCACAAAGGGAACGGGTTGCAGGAGAAAATTTTACTCTGGTTTCTCAGTCTGTTTCCTAGTGCCGGTTTGAAGATCCTGCAGATTTCACTGTAAATCCGAGTTGGAGCTAGTACCTCCCTATATATATGTATGGAGTGGAGTTTGCAACTCAAAAGAAACTTTGTGTTCCCAACAAGCTAGGTGAAGGACGGCTTTCACACACACTTATCTCTCAGAACTGAGCATGTGGAGAGACGTTCGTTCATCTATCACAAAGGGAATGGGTTGCAGGAGAAACTTTTACTCTGGTGTCTCAGTCTGTTTCCTAGTGCCGTTTTGAAGTTCCTGCAGTTTTCACTGTAAAACCGAGTTGGAGCTTGTACCTCCCCATATATATGTATAGAGTGGAGTTTGCAACTGAAAAGAAACTTTTTGTTCCCAACAAGCTAGGTGAAGGACGGCATTCACACACACTTATCTCTCAGAACTGAGCATGTGGAGAGACGTTCGTTCATCTAGCACAAAGGGAACGTGTTGCAGGAGAAACTTTTACTCTGGTTTCTCAGTCTGTTTCCTAGTGCCGGTTTGAAGATCCTGCAGTTTTCACTGTAAAACCGAGTTGGAGCTAGTACCTCCCCATATATATATATGGAGTGGAGTTTGCAACTGAAAAGAAACTTTGTGTTCCCAACAAGCTAGGTGAAGGACGGCTTTCACACACACTTATCTCTCAGAACTGAGCATGTGGAGAGACGTTCGTTCATCTAGCACAAAAGGAACGGGTTGCAGGTAAAACTTTTACTCTGGATTCTCGGTCTGTTTCCTAGTGCCGGTTTGAAGATCCTGCAGTTTTCACTGTAAAACCGAGGTGGAGCTAGTACCTGCCCATAATTATGTATGGAGTGGGGTTTGCAACTGAAAAGAAACTTTGGGTTTCCAACAAGCTAGGTGAAATTCGGCTTTCACACACACTTATCTCTCAGAACTGAGCATGTGGAGAGACGTTCGTTCATCTAGCACAAAGGGAACGGGTTGCAGGAGAAACTTTTACTCTGGTTCCTCAGTCTGTTTCCTAGTGCCGGTTTGAATTTCCTGCAGTTTTCACTGTAAAACCGAGTTGGAGCTAGTACCTCCCCATATATATGTATGGAGTGGAGTTTGCAACTGAAAAGAAACTTTGTGTTCCCAACAAGCTAGGTGAAGTACAGCTTTCACACACACTTATCTCTCAGAACTGAGCATGTGGAGAGACGTTCGTTCATGTAGCACAAAGGGAACGGGTTGCAGGAGAAACTTTTACTCTGGTTTCTCAGTCTGTTTCCCAGTGCCGGTTTGAAGTTCCTGCAGTTTTCACTGTAAAACCGAGTTGGAGCTAGTACCTCCCCATATATATGTATGGAGTGGAGTTTGCAACTGAAAAGAAACTTTGTGTTCCCAACAAGCTAAGTGAAGGACGGCTTTCACGCACACTTATCTCTCAGAACTGAGCATGTGGAGAGACGTTCGTTCATCTAGCACAAAGGGAACGGGTTGCAGGAGAAACTTTTACTCTGGATTCTCTGTCTGTTTCCTAGTGCCTGTTTGAAGATCCTGCATTTTTCACTGTAAAACCGAGGTGGAGCTAGTACCTGCCCATAATTATGTATGGAGTGGAGTTTGCAACTGAAAAGAAACTTTGGGTTCCCAACAAGCTAGGTGAAAGACGGCTTTAACACACACTTATCTCTCAGAACTGAGCATGTGGAGAGACATTCGTTCATCTAGCACAAAGGGAACGGGTTGCAGGAGAAACTTTTACTCTGGTTTCTCAGTCTGTTTCCTAGTGCCGGTTTGAAGTTCCTGCAGTTTTCACTGTAAAACCGAGTTGGAGCTAGTACCTCCCCATATATATGTATGGAGTGGAGTTTGCAACTGAAAAGAAACTTTGTGTTCCCAACAAGCTAGGTGAAGGACGGCTTTCACACACACTTATCTCTCAGAACTGAGCATGTGGAGAGACGTTCGTTCATCTAGCACAAAGGGAACGGATTGCAGGAGAAACTTTTACTCTGGTTTCTCAGTCTGTTTCCTAGTGCCAGTTTGATTTTCCTGCAGTTTTCACTGTAAAACCGTGTTTGAGCTAGTACCTCCCCATATATATGTATGGAGTGGAGTTTGCAACTGAAAAGAAACTTTGTGTTCCCAACAAGCTAGGTGAAGGACGGCTTTCACACACAATTATCTCTCAGAAATGAGCATGTGGAGAGACGTTCGTTCATCTAGCACAAAGTGAACTGGTTGCAGGAGAAACTTTTACTCTGGTTTCTCAGTCTGTTTCCTCGTGCCGGTTTGATGTTCCTGCAGTTTTCATTGTAAAACTGAGTAGGAGCTAGTACCACCACATATATATGTATGGAGTGGAGTTTGCAACTGAAAAGAAACTTTGTGTTCCCAACAACCTATGTGAAGGACGGATTTCACACACACTTATCTCTCACAACTGAGCATGTGGTGAGACGTTCGTTCATCTAGCACAAAGGGATCGGGTTGCAGGAGAAACTTTTACTCTGGTTTCTCAGTCTGTTTCCTCGTGCCGGTTTGATGTTCCTGCAGTTTTCATTGTAAAACTGAGTAGGAGCTAGTACCACCACATATATATGTATGGAGTGGAGTTTGCAACTGAAAAGAAACTTTGTGTTCCCAACAAGCTAGGTGAAGGACGGCTTTCACACACAATTATCTCTCAGAAATGAGCATGTGGAGAGACGTTCGTTCATCTAGCACAAAGTGAACTGGTTGCAGGATAAACTTTTACTCTGGTTTCTCGGTCTGTTTCCTAGTACCGGTTTGAAGATCCTGCAGATTTCACTGTAAAACCGAGTTGGAGCTAGTACCTGCGCATATTTATGTATGGAGTGGAGTTTGCAACTGAAAAGAAACTTTGTGTTCCCAACAAGCTAGGTGAAGGACGGCTTTCACACACACTTATCTCTCAGAACTGAGCATGTGGAGAGACGTTCGTTCATCTAGCACAAAGGAAACGCGTTGCAGGAGAAAGTTTTACTCTGGTTTCTCAGTCTGTTTCCTAGTGCCGGTTTGAAGTTCCTGCAGTTTTCACTGTAAAACCGAGTTGGAGCTAGTACCTCCGCAAATATATGTATGGAGTGGAGTTTGCAACTGAAAAGAAACTTTGTGTTCCCAACAAGCTAGGTGAAGGACGACTTTCACACACACTTCTCTCTCAGAACAGAGCATGTGGAGAGACGATCGTTCATCTAGCACAAAGGGAACGGGTTGCAGGAGAAACTTTTACTCTGGTTTCTCAGTCTGTTTCCTAGTGCTGGTTTGAAGTTCCTGCAGTTTTCCCTGTAAAACCGAGTTGGAGCTAGTACCTCCCCATATATATGTATGGAGTGGAGTTTGCAACTGAAAAGAAACTTTGTGTTCCCAACAAGCTAGGTGAAGGACGGCATTCACACACACTTATCTCTCAGAACTGAGCATGTGGAGAGACGTTCGTTCATTTAGCACAAAGGGAACGGGTTGCAGGAGAAACTTTTACTCTGGTTTCTCAGTCTGTTTCCTAGTGCCGGTTTGAAGTTCCTGCAGTTTTCACTGTAAAACCGAGTTGGAGCTAGTACCTCCCCTTATATATGTATGGAGTGGAGTTTGCAACTGAAAAGACACTTTGTGTTCCCAACAAGCTAGGTGAAGGATGGCTTTCACACACACTTATCTCTCAGAACTGAGCATGTGGAGAGACGTTCGTTCATCTAGCACAAAGGGAACGGTTGCAGGAGAAACTTTTACTCTGGTTTCTCAGTCTGTTTCCTAGTGCCGGGTTGAAGTTCCTGCAGTTTTCACTGTAAAACCGAGGTGGAGCTAGTACCACCCCATATATATGTATGGAGTGGAGTTTGCAACTGAAAAGAAACTTTGTGTTCCCAACAACTAGGTGAAGGACGGCTTTCACACACACTTATCTCTCAGAACTGAGCATGTGGAGAGACGTTCGTTCATCTAGCACAAAGGGAACGGGTTGCAGGAGAAAATTTTACTCTGGATTCTTAGTCTGTTTCCTAGTGCCGGTTTGAAGTTCCTGCAGTTTTCACTGTAAAATCGAGTTGGAGCTAGTACCTGCCCATATTTATGTATGGAGTGGAGTTTGCAACTGAAAAGAAACTTTTTGTTCCCAACAAGCTAGGTGAAGGACGGCTTTCACACACACTTATCTCTCAGAACTGAGCATGTGGAGAGACGCTCGTTCATCTAGCACAAAGGGAACGGGTGGCAGGAGAAACTTTTACTCTGGATTCTCAGTCTGTTTCCTAGTGCCGGTATGAAGTTCCTGCAGTTTTCACTGTAAAACCGAGTTGGAGCTAGTACCTCCCCATATATATGTACGGAGTGGAGTTTGCAACTGAAAAGAAACTTTGTGTTCCCAACAAGCTAGGTGAAGGACGGCTTTCACACACACATAACTCTCAGAACTGAGCATGTGGAGAGACGTTCGTTCATCTAGCACAAATGGAACGGGTTGCAGGAGAAACTTTTCCTCTGGTTTCTCAGTCTGTTTCCTAGTGCCGGTTTGAAATTCCTGCAGTTTTCACTGTAAAACCGAGTTGGAGCTAGTACCTCCCCATATATATGTATGGAGTGGAGTTTGCAACTGAAAAGAAACTTTGTGTTCCCAACAAGCTAGGTGAAGGACGGCTTTCACACACACATAACTCTCAGAACTGAGCATGTGGAGAGACGTTCTTTCATCTAGCACAAAGGGAACGGGTTGCAGGAGAAACTTTTACTCTGGTTTCTCAGTCTGTTTCCTAGTGCCGGTTTGAAGTTCCTGCAGTTTTCACTGTAAAACCGAGTTGGAGCTAGTACCTCCCCATATATATGTATGGAGTGGAGTTTGCAACTGAAAAGAAACTTTGTGTTCCCAACAAGCTAGGTGAACGATGGCTTTCACACACACTTATCTCTCAGAACTGAGCATGTGGAGAGACGTTCGTTCATCTAGCACAAAGAAAACGGGTTGCAGGAGAAACTTTTACTCTGGTTTCTCAGTCTGTTTCCTAGTGCCGGTTTGAAGTTCCTGCAGTTTTCACTGTAAAACCGAGTTTGAGCTAGTACCTCCCTATATATATGTATGGAGTGGAGTTTGCAACTGAAAAGAAACTTTGTGTTCCCAACAAGCTAGGTGAAGGACGGCTTTCACACATAATTATCTCTCAAAACTGAGCATGTGGAGAGACGTTCGTTCATCTAGCACAAAGGGAACGGTGTGCAGGAGAAACTTTTACTCTGGTTTCTCAGTCTGTTTCCTAGTGCCGGTTTGAAGTTCCTGCAGTTTTCACTTTAAAACCGAGTTGGAGCTAGTACCTCCCCATATATATGTATGGAGTGGAGTTTGCAACTGAAAAGAAACTTTGTGTTCCCAACAAGCTAGGTGAAGGACGGCTTACACACTCACACATTTCTCAGATCTGAGCATGTAGAGAGACGTTCGTTCACCTAGCACAAAGGGAACGGGTTGCAGGAGAAACTTTTACTCTGGTTTCTCAGTATGTTTCCTAGTGCCGGTTTGAAGTTCCTGCAGTTTTCACTGTAAAACCGAGTTGGAGCTAGTACCTCCCTATATATATGTATGGAGTGGAGTTAGCAACTGAAAAGAAACTTTGTGTTCCCAACAAGCTAGGTGAAGGACGGCTTTCACACTCACTTATCTCTCAAAACTGAGCATTTGGAGAGACGTTCGTTCATCTAGCTCAAAGGGAACGGGTTGCAGGAGAAAATTTTACTCTGGTTTCTCAGTCTGTTTCCTAGTGTCGTTTTGAAGTTCCTGCAGTTTTCACTGTAAAACCGAGTTGGAGTTAGTACCTCCCCATATATATGTATGGAGTGGAGTTTGCAACTGAAAAGAAACTTTGTGTTCCCAACAAGCAAGGTGAAGGACGGCTTTCACACACACTTATCTCTCAGAACTGAGCACGTGGAGAGACGTTCGTTCATCTAGCACAATAGGAACGGGTTGCAGGAGAAACTTTTACTCTGGTTTCTCAGTCTGTTTCCTAGTGCCGGTTTGAAGTTCCTGCAGTTTTCACTGTAAAACCGATTTGGAGCTAGTACCTCCCCATATATATGTATGGAGTGGGGTTTGCAACTGAAAAGAAACTTTGTGTTCCCAACAAGATAGGTGATGGACGGCTTTCACACACACTTATCTCTCAGAACTGAGCATGTGGAGAGACTTTCGTTCATCTAGCACAAAGGGAACGGGTGGCAGGAGGAACTTTTACTCTGGTTTCTCAGTCTGTTTCCAAGTGCCGGTTTGAAGTTCCTGCAGTTTTCACTGTAAAACCGAGTTGGAGCAAGTACCTCCCCTTATACATGTATGGAGTGTAGTTTGCAACTGAAAAGAGACTTTGTGTTCCTAACAAGCTAGGTGAAGGACCGCTTTCACACACACTTATCTCTCAGAACTGAGCATGTGGAGAGACGTTCGTTCATCTAGCACAAAGGAAACGCGTTGCAGGAGAAACTTTTACTCTGGTTTCTCAGTCTGTTTCCTAGTGCCGGTTTGAAGTTCCTGCAGTTTTCACTGTAAAACCGAGTTGGAGCTAGTACCTCCGCAAATATATGTATGGAGTGGAGTTTGCAACTGAAAAGAAACTTTGTGTTCCCAACAAGCTAGGTGAAGGACGACATTCACACACACTTATTTCTCAGAACAGAGCATGTGGAGAGACGTTCGTTCATCTAGCACAAAGGGAACGGGTTGCAGGAGAAACTTTTACTCTGGTTTCTCAGTCTGTTTCCTAGTGCTGGTTTGAAGTTCCTGCAGTTTTCCCTGTAAAACCGAGTTGGAGCTAGTACCTCCCCATATATATGTATGGAGTGGAGTTTGCAACTGAAAAGAAACTTTGTGTTCCCAACAAGCTAGGTGAAGGACGGCATTCACACACACTTATCTCTCAGAACTGAGCATGTGGAGAGACGTTCGTTCATCTAGCACAAAGGGAACGGGTTGCAGGAGAAACTTTTACTCTGGTTTCTCAGTCTGTTTCCTAGTGCCGGTTTGAAGATCCTGCAGTTTTCACTGTAAAACCGAGTTGGAGCTAGTACCTCCCCTTATATATGTATGGAGTGGAGTTTGCAACATAAAAGACACTTTGTGTTCCCAACAAGCTAGGTGAAGGATGGCTTTCACACACACTTATCTCTCAGAACTGAGCATGTGGAGAGACGTTCGTTCATCTAGCACAAAGGGAACGGTTGCAGGAGAAACTTTTACTCTGGTTTCTCAGTCTGTTTCCTAGTGCCGGTTTGAAGTTCCTGCAGTTTTCACTGTAAAACCGAGGTGGAGCTAGTACCACCCCATATATATGTATGGAGTGGAGTTTGCAACTGAAAAGAAACTTTGTGTTCCCAACAACTAGGTGAAGGACGGCTTTCACACACACTTATCTCTCAGAACTGAGCATGTGGAGAGACGTTCGTTCATCTAGCACAAAGGGAACGGGTTGCAGGAGAAAATTTTACTCTGGATTCTTAGTCTGTTTCCTAGTGCCGGTTTGAAGTTCCTGCAGTTTTCACTGTAAAATCGAGTTGGAGCTAGTACCTGCCCATATTTATGTATGGAGTGGAGTTTGCAACTGAAAAGAAACTTTTTGTTCCCAACAAGCTAGGTGAAGGACGGCTTTCACACACACTTACCTCTCAGAACTGAGCATGTGGAGAGACGCTCGTTCATCTAGCACAAAGGGAACGGGTGGCAGGAGAAACTTTTACTCTGGTTTCTCAGTCTGTTTCCTAGTGCCGGTATGAAGTTCCTGCAGTTTTCACTGTAAAACCGAGTTGGAGCTAGTACCTCCCCATATATATGTACGGAGTGCAGTTTGCAACTGAAAAGAAACTTTGTGTTCCCAACAAGCTAGGTGAAGGACGGCTTTCACACACACTTATCTCTCAGAACTGAGCATGTGGAGAGACGTTCGTTCATCTAGCACAAAGGGAACGGGTTGCAGGAGAAACTTTTACTCTGGTTTCTCAGTCTGTTTCCTAGTGCCGGTTTGAAATTCCTGCAGTTTTCACTGTAAAACCGAGTTGGAGCTAGTACCTCAACATATATATGTATGGAGTGGAGTTTGCAACTGAAAAGAAACTTTGTGTTCCCAACAAGCTTGGTGAAGGACGGCTTTCACACACATATATCTCTCAGAACTGAGCATGTGGAGAGACGTTCGTTCATCTAGCACAAAGGGAACGGTTTGCAGGAGAAACTTTTACTCTGGTTTCTCAGTCTGTTTCCTAGTGCCGGTTTGAAGTTCCTGCAGTTTTCACTGTAAAACCGAGTTGGAGCTAGTACCTCCCCATATATATGTATGGAGTGGAATTTGCAACTGAAAAGAAACTTTGTGTTCCCAACAAGCTAGGTGAACGATGGCTTTCACACACACTTATCTCTCAGAACTGAGCATGTGGAGAGACGTTCGTTCATCTAGCACAAAGGGAACGGGTTGCAGGAGAAACTTTTACTCTGGTTTCTCAGTCTGTTTCATAGTGCCGGTTTGAAGTTCCTGCAGTTTTCACTGTAAAACCGAGTTGGAGCTAGTACCTCCCCATATATATGTACGGAGTGCAGTTTGCAACTGAAAAGAAACTTTGTGTTCCCAACAAGCTAGGTGAAGGACGGCTTTCACACACACTTATCTCTCAGAACTGAGCATGTGGAGAGACGTTCGTTCATCTAGCACAAAGGGAACGGGTTGCAGGAGAAACTTTTACTCTGGTTTCTCAGTCTGTTTCCTAGTGCCGGTTTGAAATTCCTGCAGTTTTCACTGTAAAACCGAGTTGGAGCTAGTACCTCAACATATATATGTATGGAGTGGAGTTTGCAACTGAAAAGAAACTTTGTGTTCCCAACAAGCTTGGTGAAGGACGGCTTTCACACACATATATCTCTCAGAACTGAGCATGTGGAGAGACGTTCGTTCATCTAGCACAAAGGGAACGGTTTGCAGGAGAAACTTTTACTCTGGTTTCTCAGTCTGTTTCCTAGTGCCGGTTTGAAGTTCCTGCAGTTTTCACTGTAAAACCGAGTTGGAGCTAGTACCTCCCCATATATATGTATGGAGTGGAGTTTGCAACTGAAAAGAAACTTTGTGTTCCCAACAAGCTAGGTGAACGATGGCTTTCACACACACTTATCTCTCAGAACTGAGCATGTGGAGAGACGTTCGTTCATCTAGCACAAAGGGAACGGGTTGCAGGAGAAACTTTTACTCTGGTATCTCAGTCTGTTTCATAGTGCCGGTTTGAAGTTCCTGCAGTTTTCACTGTAAAACCGAGTTTGAGCTAGTACCCCCCTATATATATGTATGGAGTGGAGTTTGCAACTGAAAAGAAACTTTGTGTTCCCAACAAGCTAGGTGAAGGACGGCTTTCACACATAATTATCTCTCAAAACTGAGCATGTGGAGAGACGTTCGTTCATCTAGCACAAAGGGAACGGTTTGCAGGAGAAACTTTTACTCTGGTTTCTCAGTCTGTTTCCTAGTGCCGGTTTGAAGTTCCTGCAGTTTTCACTTTAAAACCGAGTAGGAGCTAGTACTTCCCCATATATATTTATGGAGTGGAGTTTGCAACTGAAAAGAAACTTTGTGTTCCCAACAAGCTAGGTGAAGGACGGCTTACACACTCACACATATCTCAGATCTGAGCATGTAGAGAGACGTTCGTTCACCTAGCACAAAGGGAACGGGTTGCAGGAGAAACTTTTACTCTGGTTTCTCAGTATGTTTCCTAGTGCCGGTTTGAAGTTCCTGCAGTTTTCACTGTAAAACCGAGTTGGAGCTAGTACCTCCCCTTATATATGTATGGAGTGGAGTTTGCAACTGAAAAGAAACTTTGTGTTCCCAACAAGCTAGGCGAAGGATGGCTTTCACACACACTTATCTCTCAGAACTGAGCCTGTGGAGAGACGTTCGTTCATCTAGCACAAAGGGAACGGGTTGCAGGAGAAACTTTTACTCTGGTTTCTCAGTCTGTTTCCTAGTGCCGGTTTGAAGTTCCTGCAGTTTTCACTGTAAAACCGAGTTGGAGCTAGTACCTCCCATATATATGTATGGTGTGGAGTTTGCAACTGAAAAGAAACTTTGTGTTCCCAACAAGCTAGGTGAAGGACGGCTTTCACACACACTTATATCTCAGATCTGAGCATGTAGAGAGACGTTCGTTCATCTAGCACAAAGGGAACGGGTTGCAGGTGAAACTTTTACTCTGGTTTCTCAGTATGTTTCCTAGTGCCGGTTTGAAGTTCCTGAAGTTTTCACTGTAAAACCGAGTTGGAGCTAGTACCTCCCTATATATATGTATGGAGTGGAGTTAGCAACTGAAAAGAAACTTTGTGTTCCCAACAAGCTAGGTGAATGACGGCTTTCACAGTCACTTATCTCTCAAAACTGAGCATGTGGAGAGACGTTCGTTCATCTAGCTCAAAGGGAACGGGTTGCAGGAGAAAATTTTACCCTGGTTTCTCAGTCTGTTTCCTAGTGTCGGTTTGAAGTTCCTGCAGTTTTCACTGTAAAACCGAGTTGGAGCTAGTACCTCCCCATATATATGTATGGAGTGGGGTTTGCAACTGAAAAGAATCTTTGTGTTCCCAACAAGATAGGTGAAGGACGGCTTTCACACACACTTATCTCTCAGAACTGAGCATGTGGTGAGACGTTCGTTCATCTAGAACAAAGGGAACGGGTTGCAGGAGAAACTTTTACTCTGGTTTCTCAGTCTGTTTCCTAGTGCCAGTTTGAAGTTCCTGCAGTTTTCACTGTAAAACTGAGTTGGAGCTAGTACATCCCCATATATATGTATGGAGTGGAGTTTGCAACTGAAAAGAAACTTTTTGTTCCAACAAGCTAGGTGAAGGACGGCTTTCACACACACTTATCTCTCGGAACTGAGCATGTGGAGAGACGTTCCTTCATCTAGCAAAAAGGGAACGGGTTGCAGGAGAAACTTTTACTCTGGTATCTCAGTCTCTTTCCTAGTGCAGGTTTGAAGGTCCTGCAGTTTTCACTGTAAAACCGAGTTGGAGCTAGTACCTCCCTATAAATATGTATGGAGTGGAGTGTGCAACTCAAAAGAAACTTTGTGTTCCCAACAAGCTAGTATAAGGACGGCTTTCACACACAATTATCTCTCAGAACTGAGCATGTGGAGAGACGTTCGTTCATCTAGCACAAAGGGAACGGGTTGCAGGAGAAACTTTTACTCTGGTTTCTCAGTCTGTTTCCTAGTGCCGGTTTGAAGTTCCTGCAGTTTTCACTGTAAAACAGAGTTGGAGCTAGTACCTCCCTATATATATGTATGGAGTGGAGTTTGCAACTGAAAAGAAACTTTGTGTTGAAAACAAGCTAGGTGAAGGATGGCTTTCACACACACTTATCTCTCAGAACAGAGCATGTGGAGAGATGTTCGTTCATCTAGCACAAAGGGAACGGGTTGCAAGAGAAACTTTTACTCTGGTTTCTGAGTCTGTTTCCTAGTGCCGGTTTGAAGTTCCTGCAGTTTTCACTGTAAAACCGAGTTGGAGCTAGTAACTCCCCATATATATGTATGGAGTGGAGTTTGCAACTGAAAAGAAACTTTGTGTTCCCAACAAGCTAGGTGAAGGATGGCTTTCACACACAATTATCTCTCAAAACTGAGCATGTGGAGAGACGTTCGTTCATCTAGCACAAAGGGAACGGGTTGCAGGAGAAACTTTTCTCTGGTTTCTCAGTCTGTTTCCTAGTGCCGGTTTGAAGTTCCTGCAGTTTTCACTGTAAAACCGAGTTGGAGCTAGTACCTCCCATATATATGTATGGTGTGGAGTTTGCAACTGAAAAGAAACTTTGTGTTCCCAACAAGCTAGGTGAAGGACGGCTTTCACACACACTTATATCTCAGATCTGAGCATGTAGAGAGACGTTCGTTCATCTAGCACAAAGGTAACGGGTGGCAGGAGGAACTTTTACTCTGGTTTCTCAGTCTGTTTCCAAGTGCCGGTTTGAAGTTCCTGCAGTTTTCACTGTAAAACCGTGTTGGAGCAAGTACCTCCCCATATACATGTATGGAGTGTAGTTTGCAACTGAAAAGAGACTTTGTGTTCCTAACAAGCTAGGTGAAGGACGGCTTTCACACACACTTATCTCTCAGAACTGAGCATGTGTAGAGACTTTCGTTCATCTAGCACCAAGGGAACGGGTTGCAGGAGAAACTTTTACTCTGGTTTCTCAGTCTGTTTCCTGGTGCCGGTTTAAAGTTCCTGCAGTTTTCACTGTAAAACAGAGTTTGAGCTAGTACCTCCCCATATATATGTATGGAGTGGAGTTTGCAACTGAAAAGAAACTTTGTGTTCCCAACAAGCTAGGTGAAGGACGGCTTTCACACACACTTATCTCTCAGAACTGAGCATGTGGTGAGACGTTCGTTCATCTAGAACAAAGATAACGGGTTCCAGGAGAAACTTTTACTCTGGTTTCTCAGTCTGTTTCCTAGTGCCGGTTTGAAGTTCCTGCAGTTTTCAGTGTGAAACCGGGTTAGAGCTAGTACCTCCCTATATATATGTATGGAGTGGATTTGGCAACTGAAAAGAAACTTTTTGTTCCCAACAAGCTAGGTGAAGGACGGCTTTCAAACACACTTATCTCTCAGAACAGAGCATGTGGAGAGACGTTCGTTCATCTAGCACAAAGGGAACGGGTTGCAGGAGAAACTTTTACTCTGGTTTCTCAGTCTGTTTCCTGGTGCCGGTTTGAAGTTCCTGCAGTTTTCACTGTAAAACAGAGTTTGAGCTAGTACCTCCCCATATATATGTATGGAGTGGAGTTTGCAACTGAAAAGAAACTTTGTGTTCCCAACAAGCTAGGTGAAGGACGGCTTTCACACACACTTATCTCTCAGAACTGAGCATGTGGTGAGACGTTCGTTCATCTAGAACAAAGATAACGGGTTGCAGGAGAAACTTTTACTCTGGTATCTCAGTGTGTTTCCTAGTGCCAGTTTGAAGTTCCTGCAGTTTTCACTGTAAAACCGAGTTGGAGCTAGTACATCCCCATATATATGTATGGAGTGGAGTTTGCAATTGAAAAGAAACTTTTTGTTCCAACAAGCTATGTGAAGGACGGCTTTCACACACACTTATCTCTCAGAACTGAGCATGTGGAGAGACGTTCGTTCATCTAGCACAAAGGGAACGGGTTGCAGGAGAAACTTTTACTCTGGTATCTCAGTCTGTTTCCTAGTGCCGGTTTGAAGTTCCTGCAGTTTTCACTGTAAAATCGTGTTGGAGCTAGTACCTCCCCATATATATGTATGGAGTGGAGTTTGCAACTGAAAAGAAACTTTGTGTTCCCAACAAGCTAGGTGAAGTACGGCTTTCACACACACTTATCTCTCAGAACTGAGCATGTGGAGAGACGTTCGTTCATCTAGCACAAAGGGAACGGGTTGCAGGAGAAACTTTTACTCTGGATTCTCGGTCTTTTTCCTAGTGCCGGTTTGAAGATCCTGCAGTTTTCACTGTAAAACCGAGTTGGAGCTAGTACCTGCCCATAATTATGTATGGAGTGGGTTTGCAACTGAAAAGGAACTTTGTGTTCCCAACAATCTAGTTGAAGGACGGCTTTCACACACACTTATCTCTCAGAACTGAGCATGTGGAGAGACGTTCGTTCATCTAGCACAAATGGAACGGGTTGCAGGAGAAACTTTTACTCTGGTTTCTCAGTCTGTTTCCTAGTGCCGGTTTGAAGTTCCTGCAGTTTTCACTGTAAAAACGAGTTGGTGCTACTACATCCCCATATATATGTATGGAGTGGAGTTTGCAACTGAAAAGAAACTTTGTGTTCCCAACAAGCTAGGTGAAGTACGGCTTTCACACACACTTATCTCTCAGAACTGAGCATGTGGAGAGGCGTTCGTTCATCTAGCACAAAGGGAACGGTTTGCAGGAGAAACTTTTACTCTGCTTTCTCAGACTGTTTCCTAGTCCCAGTTTGAAGTTCCTGCAGTTTTCACTGTAAAACCGAGTTGGAGCTAGTACCTCCCCATATATATGTATGGAGTGGAGTTTGCAACTGAAAAGAAACTTTGTGTTCCCAACAAGCTAGGTGAAGTACGGCTTTCACACACACTTATCTCTCAGAACTGAGCATGTGGAGAGACGTTCGTTCATCAAGCACTAAGGGAACGGGTTGGAGGAGAAACTTTTACTCTGGTTTCTCAGTCTGTTTCCTAGTGCCGGTTTGAAGTTCCTGCAGTTTTCACTGTAAAACCGAGTTGGGGCTTGTACCTCCCCATATATATGTATGGAGTGGAGTTTGCAACTGAAAAGAAACTTTGTGTTCCCAACAAGCTAGGTGAAGGACGGCTTTCACACACACTTATCTCTCAGAACTGAGCATGTGGAGAGACGTTCGTTCATCAAGCACTAAGGGAACGGGTTGCAGGAGAAACATTTACTCTGGTTTCTCAGTCTGTTTCCTCGTGCCGGTTTGATGTTCCTGCAGTTTACATTGTAAAACTGAGTAGGAGCTAGTACCTCCCCATATATATGTATGGAGTGGAGTTTGCAACTGAAAAGAAACTTTGTGATCCCAACAAGATAGGTGAAGGACGGCTTTCACACACACTTATCTCTCAGAAATGAGCATGTGGAGAGACGTTCGTTCATCTAGCACAAAGGGAAAGGGTTGCAGGAGAATCTTTTACTCTGGTTTCTCAGTCTGTTTCCTAGTACCGGTTTGAAGTTCCTGCAGTTTTCACTGTAAAAGCGAGTTGGAGGTACTACCTCCCCATATATATGTTTGGAGTGGAGTTTGCAACTGAAAAGAAACTTTGTGTTCCCAACAAGCTAGGTGAAGGACGGCTTTCACACAGACTTATCTCTCAGAACTGAGCATGTGGAGAGACGTTCGTTCATCTAGCACAAAGGGAACGGGTGGCAGGGGAAACTTTTACTCTGGTTTCTCAGTCTGTTTCCTAGTGCCGGTTAGAAGTTCCTGCAGTTTTCACTGTAAAACCGAGTTGGAGCTAGTACCTCCGCAAAAATATGTATGGAGTGGAGTTTGCATCTGAAAAAAAACTTTGTGTTCCCAACAAGCTAGGTGAAGGACGGCTTTCACACACACTTATCTCTCAGAACAGAGCATGGGGAGAGACGTTCGTTCATCTAGCACAAAGGGAAAGGGTTGCAGGAGAAACTTTTATTCTGGTTTCTCAGTCTGTTTCCTAGTGCTGGTTTGAAGTTCCTACAGTTTACACTGTAAAACCGAGTTGGAGCTTGTACCTCCCCATATATATGTATGGAGTGGAGTCTGCAACTGAAAAGAAACTTTGTGTTTCCAACAAGCTAGGTGAAGGACGGCATTCACACACACTTATCTCTCAGAACTGAGCATGTGGAGAGACGTTCGTTCATCTAGCACAAAGGGAACGGTTTGCAGGAGAAACTTTTACTCTGGTTTCTCAGTCTGTTTCCTAGTGCCGGTTTGAAGTTCCTGCAGTTTTCACTTTAAAACCGAGTAGGAGCTAGTACCTCCCCATATATATTTATGGAGTGGAGTTTGCAACTGAAAAGAAACTTTGTGTTCCCAACAAGCTAGGTGAAGGACGGCTTACACACTCACACATATCTCAGATCTGAGCATGTAGAGAGACGTTCGTTCACCTAGCACAAAGGGAACGGGTTGCAGGAGAAACTTTTACTCTGGTTTCTCAGTATGTTTCCTAGTGCCGGTTTGAAGTTCCTGCAGTTTTCACTGTAAAACCGAGTTGGAGCTAGTACCTCCCCTTATATATGTATGGAGTGGAGTTTGCAACTGAAAAGAAACTTTGTGTTCCCAACAAGCTAGGCGAAGGATGGCTTTCACACACACTTATCTCTCAGAACTGAGCCTGTGGAGAGACGTTCGTTCATCTAGCACAAAGGGAACGGGTTGCAGGAGAAACTTTTACTCTGGTTTCTCAGTCTGTTTCCTAGTGCCGGTTTGAAGTTCCTGCAGTTTTCACTGTAAAACCGAGTTGGAGCTAGTACCTCCCATATATATGTATGGTGTGGAGTTTGCAACTGAAAAGAAACTTTGTGTTCCCAACAAGCTAGGTGAAGGACGGCTTTCACACACACTTATATCTCAGATCTGAGCATGTAGAGAGACGTTCGTTCATCTAGCACAAAGGGAACGGGTTGCAGGTGAAACTTTTACTCTGGTTTCTCAGTATGTTTCCTAGTGCCGGTTTGAAGTTCCTGAAGTTTTCACTGTAAAACCGAGTTGGAGCTAGTACCTCCCTATATATATGTATGGAGTGGAGTTAGCAACTGAAAAGAAACTTTGTGTTCCCAACAAGCTAGGTGAATGACGGCTTTCACAGTCACTTATCTCTCAAAACTGAGCATGTGGAGAGACGTTCGTTCATCTAGCTCAAAGGGAACGGGTTGCAGGAGAAAATTTTACCCTGGTTTCTCAGGCTGTTTCCTAGTGTCGGTTTGAAGTTCCTGCAGTTTTCACTGTAAAACCGAGTTGGAGCTAGTACCTCCCCATATATATGTATGGAGTGGGGTTTGCAACTGAAAAGAAACTTTGTGTTCCCAACAAGATAGGTGAAGGACGGCTTTCACACACACTTATCTCTCAGAACTGAGCATGTGGTGAGACGTTCGTTCATCTAGAACAAAGGGAACGGGTTGCAGGAGAAACTTTTACTCTGGTTTCTCAGTCTGTTTCCTAGTGCCAGTTTGAAGTTCCTGCAGTTTTCACTGTAAAACTGAGTTGGAGCTAGTACATCCCCATATATATGTATGGAGTGGAGTTTGCAACTGAAAAGAAACTTTTTGTTCCAACAAGCTAGGTGAAGGACGGCTTTCACACACACTTATCTCTCGGAACTGAGCATGTGGAGAGACGTTCCTTCATCTAGCACAAAGGGAACGGGTTGCAGGAGAAACTTTTACTCTGGTATCTCAGTCTCTTTCCTAGTGCAGGTTTGAAGGTCCTGCAGTTTTCACTGTAAAACCGAGTTGGAGCTAGTACCTCCCTATAAATATGTATGGAGTGGAGTGTGCAACTCAAAAGAAACTTTGTGTTCCCAACAAGCTAGTATAAGGACGGCTTTCACACACAATTATCTCTCAGAACTGAGCATGTGGAGAGACGTTCGTTCATCTAGCACAAAGGGAACGGGTTGCAGGAGAAACTTTTACTCTGGTTTCTCAGTCTGTTTCCTAGTGCCGGTTTGAAGTTCCTGCAGTTTTCACTGTAAAACAGAGTTGGAGCTAGTACCTCCCTATATATATGTATGGAGTGGAGTTTGCAACTGAAAAGAAACTTTGTGTTGAAAACAAGCTAGGTGAAGGATGGCTTTCACACACACTTATCTCTCAGAACAGAGCATGTGGAGAGATGTTCGTTCATCTAGCACAAAGGGAACGGGTTGCAAGAGAAACTTTTACTCTGGTTTCTCAGTCTGTTTCCTAGTGCCGGTTTGAAGTTCCTGCAGTTTTCACTGTAAAACCGAGTTGGAGCTAGTACCTCCCCATATATATGTATGGAGTGGAGTTTGCAACTGAAAAGAAACTTTGTGTTCCCAACAAGCTAGGTGAAGGATGGCTTTCACACACAATTATCTCTCAAAACTGAGCATGTGGAGAGACGTTCGTTCATCTAGCACAAAGGGAACGGGTTGCAGGAGAAACTTTTCTCTGGTTTCTCAGTCTGTTTCCTAGTGCCGGTTTGAAGTTCCTGCAGTTTTCACTGTAAAACCGAGTTGGAGCTAGTACCTCCCATATATATGTATGGTGTGGAGTTTGCAACTGAAAAGAAACTTTGTGTTCCCAACAAGCTAGGTGAAGGACGGCTTTCACACACACTTATATCTCAGATCTGAGCATGTAGAGAGACGTTCGTTCATCTAGCACAAAGGTAACGGGTGGCAGGAGGAACTTTTACTCTGGTTTCTCAGTCTGTTTCCAAGTGCCGGTTTGAAGTTCCTGCAGTTTTCACTGTAAAACCGTGTTGGAGCAAGTACCTCCCCATATACATGTATGGAGTGTAGTTTGCAACTGAAAAGAGACTTTGTGTTCCTAACAAGCTAGGTGAAGGACGGCTTTCACACACACTTATCTCTCAGAACTGAGCATGTGTAGAGACTTTCGTTCATCTAGCACCAAGGGAACGGGTTGCAGGAGAAACTTTTACTCTGGTTTCTCAGTCTGTTTCCTGGTGCCGGTTTAAAGTTCCTGCAGTTTTCACTGTAAAACAGAGTTTGAGCTAGTACCTCCCCATATATATGTATGGAGTGGAGTTTGCAACTGAAAAGAAACTTTGTGTTCCCAACAAGCTAGGTGAAGGACGGCTTTCACACACACTTATCTCTCAGAACTGAGCATGTGGTGAGACGTTCGTTCATCTAGAACAAAGATAACGGGTTCCAGGAGAAACTTTTACTCTGGTTTCTCAGTCTGTTTCCTAGTGCCGGTTTGAAGTTCCTGCAGTTTTCAGTGTGAAACCGGGTTAGAGCTAGTACCTCCCTATATATATGTATGGAGTGGAGTTGGCAACTGAAAAGAAACTTTTTGTTCCCAACAAGCTAGGTGAAGGACGGCTTTCAAACACACTTATCTCTCAGAACAGAGCATGTGGAGAGACGTTCGTTCATCTAGCACAAAGGGAACGGGTTGCAGGAGAAACTTTTACTCTGGTTTCTCAGTCTGTTTCCTGGTGCCGGTTTAAAGTTCCTGCAGTTTTCACTGTAAAACAGAGTTTGAGCTAGTACCTCCCCATATATATGTATGGAGTGGAGTTTGCAACTGAAAAGAAACTTTGTGTTCCCAACAAGCTAGGTGAAGGACGGCTTTCACACACACTTATCTCTCAGAACTGAGCATGTGGTGAGACGTTCGTTCATCTAGAACAAAGATAACGGGTTGCAGGAGAAACTTTTACTCTGGTATCTCAGTGTGTTTCCTAGTGCCAGTTTGAAGTTCCTGCAGTTTTCACTGTAAAACCGAGTTGGAGCTAGTACATCCCCATATATATGTATGGAGTGGAGTTTGCAATTGAAAAGAAACTTTTTGTTCCAACAAGCTATGTGAAGGACGGCTTTCACACACACTTATCTCTCAGAACTGAGCATGTGGAGAGACGTTCGTTCATCTAGCACAAAGGGAACGGGTTGCAGGAGAAACTTTTACTCTGGTATCTCAGTCTGTTTCCTAGTGCCGGTTTGAAGTTCCTGCAGTTTTCACTGTAAAATCGTGTTGGAGCTAGTACCTCCCCATATATATGTATGGAGTGGAGTTTGCAACTGAAAAGAAACTTTGTGTTCCCAACAAGCTAGGTGAAGTACGGCTTTCACACACACTTATCTCTCAGAACTGAGCATGTGGAGAGACGTTCGTTCATCTAGCACAAAGGGAACGGGTTGCAGGAGAAACTTTTACTCTGGATTCTCGGTCTTTTTCCTAGTGCCGGTTTGAAGATCCTGCAGTTTTCACTGTAAAACCGAGTTGGAGCTAGTACCTGCCCATAATTATGTATGGAGTGGGTTTGCAACTGAAAAGGAACTTTGTGTTCCCAACAATCTAGTTGAAGGACGGCTTTCACACACACTTATCTCTCAGAACTGAGCATGTGGAGAGACGTTCGTTCATCTAGCACAAATGGAACGGGTTGCAGGAGAAACTTTTACTCTGGTTTCTCAGTCTGTTTCCTAGTGCCGGTTTGAAGTTCCTGCAGTTTTCACTGTAAAACCGAGTTGGTGCTACTACATCCCCATATATATGTATGGAGTGGAGTTTGCAACTGAAAAGAAACTTTGTGTTCCCAACAAGCTAGGTGAAGTACGGCTTTCACACACACTTATCTCTCAGAACTGAGCATGTGGAGAGGCGTTCGTTCATCTAGCACAAAGGGAACGGTTTGCAGGAGAAACTTTTACTCTGCTTTCTCAGACTGTTTCCTAGTCCCAGTTTGAAGTTCCTGCAGTTTTCACTGTAAAACCGAGTTGGAGCTAGTACCTCCCCATATATATGTATGGAGTGGAGTTTGCAACTGAAAAGAAACTTTGTGTTCCCAACAAGCTAGGTGAAGGACGGCTTTCACACACACTTATCTCTCAGAACTGAGCATGTGGAGAGACGTTCGTTCATCAAGCACTAAGGGAACGGGTTGGAGGAGAAACTTTTACTCTGGTTTCTCAGTCTGTTTCCTAGTGCCGGTTTGAAGTTCCTGCAGTTTTCACTGTAAAACCGAGTTGGGGCTTGTACCTCCCCATATATATGTATGGAGTGGAGTTTGCAACTGAAAAGAAACTTTGTGTTCCCAACAAGCTAGGTGAAGGACGGCTTTCACACACACTTATCTCTCAGAACTGAGCATGTGGAGAGACGTTCGTTCATCTAGCCCAAAGGGAACGGGTTGCAGGAGAAACAATTACTCTGGTTTCTCAGTCTGTTTCCTCGTGCCGGTTTGATGTTCCTGCAGTTTACATTGTAAAACTGAGTAGAAGCTAGTACCTCCCCATATATATGTATGGAGTGGAGTTTGCAACTGAAAAGAAACTTTGTGATCCCAACAAGATAGGTGAAGGACGGCTTTCACACACACTTATCTCTCAGAAATGAGCATGTGGAGAGACGTTCGTTCATCTAGCACAAAGGGAACGGGTTGCAGGAGAATCTTTTACTCTGGTTTCTCAGTCTGTTTCCTAGTACCGGTTTGAAGTTCCTGCAGTTTTCACTGTAAAAGCGAGTTGGAGGTACTACCTCCCCATATATATGTTTGGAGTGGAGTTTGCAACTGAAAAGAAACTTTGTGTTCCCAACAAGCTAGGTGAAGGACGGCTTTCACACAGACTTATCTCTCAGAACTGAGCATGTGGAGAGACGTTCGTTCATCTAGCACAAAGGGAACGGGTGGCAGGGGAAACTTTTACTCTGGTTTCTCAGTCTGTTTCCTAGTGCCGGTTAGAAGTTCCTGCAGTTTTCACTGTAAAACCGAGTTGGAGCTAGTACCTCCGCAAAAATATGTATGGAGTGGAGTTTGCAACTGAAAAAAAACTTTGTGTTCCCAACAAGCTAGGTGAAGGACGGCTTTCACACACACTTATCTCTCAGAACAGAGCATGGGGAGAGACGTTCGTTCATCTAGCACAAAGGGAAAGGGTTGCAGGAGAAACTTTTATTCTGGTTTCTCAGTCTGTTTCCTAGTGCTGGTTTGAAGTTCCTACAGTTTACACTGTAAAACCGAGTTGAAGCTTGTACCTCCCCATATATATGTATGGAGTGGAGTCTGCAACTGAAAAGAAACTTTGTGTTTCCAACAAGCTAGGTGAAGGACGGCATTCACACACACTTATCTCTCAGAACTGAGCATGTGGAGAGACGTTCGTTCATCTATCACAAAGGGAACGTGTTGCAGGAGAAACTTTTACTCTGGTTTCTCGGTCTGTTTCCTAGTACCGGTTTGAAGATCCTGCAGTTTTCACTGTAAAACCGAGTTGGAGCTAGTACCTGCCCATTTTTATGTATGGAGTGGTGTTTGCAACTGAAAAGAAACTTTGTGTTCCCAACAAGCTAGGTGGAGGACGGCTTTCACACACACATATCTCTCAGAACTGAGCATGTGGAGAGACGTTCGTTCATGTAGCAAAAAGGGAACGGGTTGCAGGAGAAACTTTTACTCTGGTTTTTCAGTCTGTTTCCTAGTGCCGGTTTGAAGTTCCTGCAGTTTTCACTGTAAAACCGAGTTGGATGTACTACCTCCCCATATATATGTATGGATTGGAGTTTGCAACTGAAAAGAAACTTTGTGTTCCCTACAAGCTAGGTGAAGGACGGCTTTCACACACACTTATCTCTCAGAACTGAGCATGTGGAGAGACTTTCGTTCATCTAGCACAAAAAGAGCGCGTTGCAGGGGAAACTTTTACTCTGGTTTCTCAGTCTGTTTCCTAGTGCCGGTTTGAAGTTCCTGCAGTTTTCACTGTAAAACCGAGTTGGGGCTTGTACCTCCCCTTATATATGTACGGAGTGGAGTTTGCAACTCGAAAGAAACTTTGTGTTCCCAACAAGCTAGGTGAAGGACGGCTTTCACACACACTTATCTCTCAGAACTGAGCATGTGGAGAGACCTTCGTTCATCTAGAACAAAGGGAACGGGTTGCAGGAGAAACTTTTACTCTGGTTTCTCAGTCTTTTTCCTAGTGCCGGTTTGAAGTTCCTGCAGTTTTCACTGTAAAACCGAGTTGGAGCTAGTACCTCCCCAAATATATGTATGGAGTGTAGTTTGCAACTGAAAAGAAACTTTGTTTTCCCAACAAGCTAGGTGAAGGACGGATTTCACACACAATTATCTCTCAGAACTGAGCATGTGGAGAGACGTTCGTTCATCTAGCACAAAGGGAACGGGTTGCAGGAGAAACTTTTACTCTGGTTTCTTAGTCTGTTTCCTAGTGCCGGTTTGAATTTCCTGCAGTTTTCACTATAAAACCGAGTTGGAGCTAGTACCTCCCCATATATATGTATGGAGTGGAGTTTGCAACTGAAAAGAAACTTTGTGTTCCCAACAAGCTAGGTGAAGGACGGCTTACTCACACACTTATCTCTCAGAACTGAGCTTGTGGAGAGACTTTCGTTCATCTAGCACAAATGGAACGGGTTGCAGGAGAAACTTTTACTCTGGTTTCTCAGTCTGTTTCCTAGTGCCGGTTTGAAGTTCCTGCAGTTTTCACTGTAAAACCGAGTTGGAGCTAGTACCTCCCCATATATATGTATGGAGTGGAGTTTGCAACTGAAAAGAAACTTTGTGTTCCCAACAAGCTAGGTGAAGGATGGCTTTCACACACACTTATCTCTCAGAACTGAGCATGTGGAGAGACGTTTGTTCATCTAGCAAAAAAGAAACGGGTTGCAGGAGAAACTTTTACTCTGGTTTCTCAGTCTGTTTCCTAGTGCCGGTTTGAAGTTCCTGCAGTTTTCACTGTAAAACCGAGTTGGAGCTAGTACCTCCCCATATATATGTATGGAGTGGAGTTTGCAACTGAAAAGAATCTTTGTGTTCCCAACAAGCTAGGTGAAGGACGGCTTTCACACACACTTATCTCTCAGAAATGAGCATGTGGAGAGACGTTCGTTCATCTAGCACAAAGGGAACGGGTTGCAGGAGAAACTTTTACTCTGGTTTCTCAGTCTGTTTTCTAGTGCCGGTTTGAATTTCCTGCAGTTTTCACTGTAAAACCGAGTTGGAAGTACTACCTCCCCATATATATGTATGGATTGGAGTTTGCAACTGAAAAGAATCTTTGTGTTCCCAACAAGCTAGGTGAAGGACGGCTTTAACACACACTTATCTCTCAGAACTGAGCATGTGGAGAGACATTCGTTCATCTAGCACAAAAGGAATGCGTTGCAGGAGAAACATTTACTCTGGATTCTCAGTCTGTTTCCTAGTGCCGGTTTGAATTTCCTGCAGTTTTCACTGTAAAACCGAGTTGGAGCTTGTACCTCCCCATATATATGTACGGAGTGGAGTTTGCAACTCAAAAGAAACTTTGTGTTCCCAACAAGCTAGGTGAAGGACGGCTTTAACACACACTTATCTCTCAGAACTGAGCATGTGGAGAGACGTTCGTTCATCTAGAACAAAGGGAACGGGTTGCAGGAGAAACTTTTACTCTGGTTTCTCAGTCTGTTTCCTAGTGCCTGTTTGAAGTTCCTGCAGTTTTAACTGTAAAACCGAGTTGGAGCTAGTACCTCCCCAAATATATGTATGGAGTGGAGTTTGCAACTGAAAAGAAACTTTGTGTTCCCAACAAGCTAGGTGAAGGACGGCTTTCACACACACTTATCTGTCAGAACTGAGCATGTGGAGAGACGTTCGTTCATCTAGCACAAAGGGAACGGTTTGCAGGAGAAACTTTTACTCTGGATTCTCAGTCTGTTTCCTAGTGCCGGTTTGAAGTTCCTGCAGTTTTCAGTACAAAACCGAGTTGGAGCTAGTACCTCCCCATATATTTGTATGGAGTGGAGTTTGCAACTGAAAAGAAACTTTGTGTTCCCAACAAGCTAGGTGAAGGACGGCTTTCTCACACAATTATCTCTCAGAACTGAGCATGTGGAGAGACTTTCGTTCATCTAGCACAAAGGGAACGGGTTGCAGGAGAAACTTTTACTCTGGTTTCTCAGTCTGTTTCCTAGTGCCGGTTTGAAGTTCCTGCATGTTTCATTGTAAAACCGAGTTAGAGCTACTACCTCCCCATATATATGTATGGAGTGGAGTTTGCAACTGAAAAGAAACTTTGTGTTCCCAACAAGCTAGGTGAAGGATGGCTTTCACACACACTTATCTCTCAGAACTGAGCATGTGGAGAGAAGTTCGTTCATCTAGCACAAAGAGAACGGGTTGCAGGAGAAACTTTTACTCTGGTTTCTCAGTCTGTTTCCTAGTGCCGGTTTGAAGTTCCTGCAGTTTTCACTGTAAAACCGAGTTGGAGCTAGTACCTCCCCATATATATGTATGGAGTGGAGTTTGCAACTGAAAAGAAACTTTGTGTTCCCAACAAGCTAGGTGAAGGATGGCTTTCACACACACTTATCTCTCACAACTGAGCATGTGGAGAGACGTTCGTTCATCTCGCACAAAGGGAACGGGTTGCAGGGGAAAATTTTACTCTGGTTTCTCAGTCTTTTTCCTAGTGCCTGTTTGAAGTTCCTGCAGTATTCACTGTAAAACCGAGTTGGAGCTAGTACCTCCCCATATATATGTATGGAGTGGAATTTGCAACTGAAAAGAAACTATGTGTTCCCAACAAGCTAGGTGAAGGACGGCTTTCACACACACTTATCTCTCAGAAGTGAGCATGTGGAGAGACGTTCGTTCATCTAGCACAAAGGGAACGGGTTGCAGGAGAAACTTTTACTCTGGTTTCTCAGTCTGTTTCCTAGTGCCGGTTTGAAGTTTCTGCAGTTTTCACTGTAAAACCGAGTTGGAACTAGTACCTCCCCATATATATGTATGGAGTGGAGTTTGCAACTGAAAAGAAACTATGTGTTCCCAACAAGCTAGGTGAATTACGGCTTTCACACACACTTATCTCTCAGAACTGTGCATTTGTAGAGACGTTCGTTCATCTAGCACAACGGGAACGGGTTTCAGGGGAAACTTTTACTCTGGTTTCTCAGTCTGTTTCCTAGTGCCGGTTTGAAGTTCCTGCAGTTTTCACTGCAAAACCGAGTTGGAGCTAGTATCTGCCCATATTTATGTATGGAGTGGAGTTTGCAACTGAAAAGAAACTTTGTGTTCCCAACAAGGTACGTGAAGGACAGCTTTCACACACACTTATCTCTCAGAACTGAGCATGTGGAGAGACGTTCGTTCATCTAGCACAAAGGGAACGGTTGGCAGGAGAAACTTTTACTCTGGTTTCTCAGTCTGTTTCCTAGTGCCGGTTTGAAGTTCCTGCAGTTTTCACTGTAAAACCGAGTTGGAGCTAGTACCTCCCCATATATATGAATGGAGTGGAGTTAGCAAGTGAAAAGAAACTTTGTGTTCCCATCAAGCTAGGTGAAGGACGGCTTTCACACACACTTATCTCTCAGAACTGAGCATGTGGAGAGACGTTCGTTCATCTAGCACAAAGGGAACGTTTTGCAGGAGAAACTTTTTCTCTGGTTTCTCAGTCTGTTTCCTACTGCCGGTTTGAAGTTCCTGCAGTTTTCACTGTAAAACCGAGTTAAAGCTGGTACCGCCCCAAATATATGTATGGAGTGGAGTTTGCAACTGAAAAGAAACTTTGTGTTCCCAACAAGCTAGTTGAAGGACGGCTTTCACACACACTTATCTCTCAGAACTGAGCATGTGGAGAGACGTTCGTTCATCTAGCACAAAGGGAACGGGTTGCAGTATAAACTTTTACTCTGTTTTCTCAGTCTGTTTCCTAGTGCCGGTTTGAAGTTCCTGCAGTTTTCACTGTAAAACCGAGTTGGAGCTAGTACCTGCCCATATTTATGTATGGAGTGGAGTTTGCAACTGAAAAGAAACTTTGTGTTCCCAACAAGCTATGTGAAGGACGGCTTTCACACACACTTATCTCTCAGAACTGAGCATGTGGAGAGACGTTCGTTCATGTAGCACAAAGGGAACGGGTGGCAGGAGAAGCTTTTTCTCTGGTTTCTCAGTCTGTTTCCCAGTGCCGGTTTGAAGTTCCTGCAGTTTTCACTGTAAAACCGAGTTGGAGCTAGTACCTCCCCATATATATGTATGGAGTGGAGTTTGCAACTGAAAAGAAACTTTGTGTTCCCAACAAGCTAGGTGAAGGATGGCTTTCACACACACTTATCTCTCAGAAATGAGCATGTGGAGAGACCTTCGTTCATCTAGCACAAAGGGAACGGGTTGCAGTATAAACTTTTACTCTGGTTTCTCAGTCTGTTTCCTAGTGCCGGTTTGAAGTTCCTGCAGTTTTCACTGTAAAACCGAGTTGGAGCTAGTAACTCCCCATATATATGTATGGAGTGGAGTTTGCAACTGAAAAGAAACTTTGTGTTCCCAACAAGCTAGGCGAAGGACGGCTTTCACACACACTTATCTCTCAGAACTGAGCATGTGGAGAGACTTTCGTTCATCTAGCACAAAGGGAAAGGGTTGCAGGAGAAACTTTTACTCTGGTTTCTCATTGTGTTTCCTAGTGCCGGTTTGAAGTTCCTGCAGTTTTCACTGTAAAACCGAGTTGGAGCTAGTAACTGCACATATTTATGTATGGAGTGGAGTTTGCAACTGAAAAGAAACTTTGTGTTCCCAACAAGCTATTTGAAGGACGGCTTTCACACACAATTATCTCTCAGAACTGAGCATGTGGAGAGACGTTCGTTCATGTAGCACAAAGGGAACGGGTGGCAGGAGAAGCTTTTACTCTGGTTTCTCAGTCTGTTTCCCAGTGCCGGTTTGAAGTTCCTGCAGTTTTCACTGTAAAACCGAGTTGGAGCTAGTACCTCCCCATATATATGTATGGAGTGGAGTTTGCAACTGAAAAGAAACTTTGTGTTCCCAACAAGCTAGGTGAAGGACGGCTTTCACACACACTTATCTCTCAGAACTGAGCATGTGGAGAGACGTTCGTTCATCTAGCACAAAGGGAACGGGTTGCAGGAGAAACTTTTACTCTGGTTTCTCAGTCTGTTTCCTAGTGCCGGTTTGAAGTTCCTGCAGTTTTCACTGTAAAACCGAGTTGGAGCTAGTACCTCCCCATATATATGTATGGAGTGGAATTAGCAACTGAAAACAAACTTTGTGTTCCCAACAAGCTAGGTGAAGGATGGCTTTCACACACACTTATCTCTCAGAACTGAGCATGTGGAGAGACGTTCGTTCATCTAGCACAAAGGGAACGGGTTGCAGGAGAAACTTTTACTCTGGTTTCTCAGTCTGTTTCCTAGTGCCGGTTTGAAGTTCCTGCAGTTTTCACTGTAAAACCGAGTTGGAGCTAGTACCTCCCTATATATATGTATGGAGTGGAGTTTGCAACTGTAAAGAAACTTTGTGTTCCCAACAAGCTAGGCGAAGGACGGCTTTCACACAGACTTATCTCTCAGAACTGAGCATGTGGAGAGACGTTCGTTCATCTAGCACAAATGGAACGGGTTGCAGGAGAAACATTTACTCTGGTTTCTCAGTCTGTTTCCTTGTGCCGGTTTGAAGTTCCTGCAGTTTTCACTGTAAAACCGAGTTGGAGCTAGTACCTCCCCATATATATATGTATGGAGTGGATTTTGCAACTGAAAAGAAACTTTGTGTTCCCAACAAGCTAGGTGAAGGACGGCTTTCACACACACTTATCTCTCAGAACTGAGCATGTGGAGAGACGTTCGTTCATCTAAAACAAAGGGAATGGTTTGCAGGAGAAACTTTTACTCTGGTTTCTCAGTCTGTTTCCTAGTGCCTGTTTGAAGTTCCTGCAGTTTTCACTGTAAAAGCGAGTTGGAGCTAGTACCTCACCATATTTATGTATGGAGTGGAGTTTGCATCTGAAAAGAATCTTTGTGTTCCCAAAAAGCTAGGTGAAGGACGGCTTTCACACAAACATACCTCTCAGAACTGAGCATGGGGAGAGACGTTCTTTAATCAAGCACTAAGGGAACGGGTTGCAGGAAAACTTTTACTCTGGTTTCTCAGTCTGTTTCCTAGTGCCGGTTTGAAGTTCCTGCCGTTTTCACTGTAAAACGCAGTTGGAGCAAGTACCTCCCCATATATATGTATGGAGTGGAGTTTGCAACTGAAAAGAAACTTAGTGTTCCCAACAAGCTAGGTGAAGGACGGCTTTCACACACACTTATCTCTCAGAACTGAGCATGTGGAGAGACGTTCGTTCATCTAGCACAAAGGGAACGGGTTGTAGGAGAAACTTTTACTCTGGTTTCTCGGTCTGTTTCCTAGTGCCGGTTTGAAGATCCTGCAGTTTTCACTGTAAAACAGAGATGGAGCTAGTACCTGCCCATATTTATGTATGGAGTGGAGTTTGCAACTGAAAAGAAACTTTGTGTTCCCAATAAGCTAGGTGAAGGACGGCTTTCACACACACTTATCTCTCAGAACTGAGCATGTGTAGAGACGTTCGTTCAGCTAGCACAAAGGGAAAGGTTTGCAGGTGAAACTTTTACTCTGGTTTCTCAGTCTGTTTCCTAGTGCCGGTTTGAAGTTCCTGCAGTTTTCACTGTAAAACAGAGTTGGAGCTAGTACCTCCCCATATATATGTATGGAGTGGAGTTTGCAACTGAAAAGAAACTTTATGTTCCCAACAAGCTAGGTGAAGGACGGCTTTCACACACACTTATCTCTCAGAACTGAGCATGTGGAGAGACGTTCGTTCATCTAGAACAAAGGGAATGGTTTGCAGGAGAAACTTTTACTCTGGTTTCTCAGTCTGTTTCCTAGTGCCTGTTTGAAGTTCCTGCAGTTTTCACTGTAAAAGCGAGTTGGAGCTAGTACCTCCCCATATTTATGTATGGAGTGGAGTTTGCATCTGAAAAGAATCTTTGTGTTCCCAAAAAGCTAGGTGAAGGACGGCTTTCACACAAACATACCTCTCAGAACTGAGCATGGGGAGAGACGTTCTTTAATCAAGCACTAAGGGAACGGGTTGCAGGAAAACTTTTACTCTGGTTTCTCAGTCTGTTTCCTAGTGCCGGTTTGAAGTTCCTGCAGTTTTCACTGTAAAACGCAGTTGGAGCAAGTACCTCCCCATATATATGTATGGAGTGGAGTTTGCAACTGAAAAGAAACTTTGTGTTCCCAACAAGCTAGGTGAAGGACGGCTTTCACACACACTTATCTCTCAGAACTGAGCATGTGGAGAGACGTTCGTTCATCTACCACAAAGGGAACGGGTTGCAGGAGAAACTTTTACTCTGGTTTCTCAGTCTGTTTCCTAGTGCCGGTTTGAAGTTCCTGCAGTTTTCACTGTAAAACCGAGTTGGAGCTAGTACCTCCCCATATATATGTATGGAGTGGAGTATGCAACTGAAAAGAAACTTTGTGTTCCCAACAAGCTAGGTGAAGGACGGCTTTCACACACACTTATCTCTCAGAACTGAGCATGTGGAGAGACGTTCGTTCATCTAGCACAAAGGGAACGGGTTGTAGGAGAAACTTTTACTCTGGTTTCTCGGTCTGTTTCCTAGTGCCGGTTTGAAGATCCTGCAGTTTTCACTGTAAAACAGAGATGGAGCTAGTACCTGCCCATATTTATGTATGGAGTGGAGTTTGCAACTGAAAAGAAACTTTGTGTTCCCAATAAGCTAGGTGAAGGACGGCTTTCACACACACTTATCTCTCAGAACTGAGCATGTGGAGAGACGTTCGTTCAGCTAGCACAAAGGGAAAGGGTTGCAGGTGAAACTTTTACTCTGGTTTCTCAGTCTGTTTCCTAGTGCCGGTTTGAAGTTCCTGCAGTTTTCACTGTAAAACAGAGTTGGAGCTAGTACCTCCCCATATATATGTATGGAGTGGAGTTTGCAACTGAAAAGAAACTTTATGTTCCCAACAAGCTAGGTGAAGGACGGCTTTCACACACACTTATCTCTCAGAAATGAGCATGTGGAGAGACGTTCGTTCATCTAGCACAAAGGGAAATTGTTGCAGGAGAAACTTTTACTCTGGTTTCTCGGACTGTTTCCTAGTGCAGGTTTGAAGATCCTGCAGTTTTCACTGTAAAACCGAGATGGAGCTAGTACCTGCCCATATTTATGTATGGAGTGGAGTTTGCAACTGAAAAGAAACTTTTTGTTCCCAATAAGCTAGGTGAAGGACGGCTTTCACACACACATATCTCTGAGAACTGAGCATGTGGAGAGAAGTTCGTTCATCTAGCACAAAGGGAACGGATTGCAGGAGAAACTTTTACTCTTGTTTCTCAGTCTGTTTCCTAGTGCCGGTTTGAAGTTCCTGCAGTTTTCACTGTAAAACCGAGTTGGAGCTAGTACCACCCCATATATATGTATGGAGTGGAGTTTACAACTGAAAAGAAACTTTGTGTTCCCAACAAGCTAGGTGAAGGACGGCTTTCACACACACTTATCTCTCAGAACTGAGCATGTGGAGAGACGTTCGTTCATCTAGCACAAAGGGAACGTGTTGCAGGAGAAACTTTTACTCTGGTTTCTCAGTCTGTTTCCTAGTGCCGGTTTGAAGTTCCTGCAGTTTTCACTGTTAAACCGAGTTGGAGCTAGTACCTCCCCATATATATGTATGGAGTGGAGTTTGCAACTGAAAAGAAACTTTGTGTTATCAACAAGCTGGGTGAAGGACGGCTTTCACACACACTTATCTCTCAGAACTGAGCATGTGGAGAGACGTTCGTTCATCTAGCAAAAAGGGAACGGGTTGCAGGAGAAACTATTACTCTGGTTTCTCAGTCTGTTTCCTAGTGCCGGTTTGAAGATCCTGCAGTTTTCACTTTAAAACCGAGTTGGAGCTAGTACCTCGCCATATATATGTATGGAGTGGAGTTTGCAACTGAAAAGAAAATTTGTGCTGTCAACAAGCTAGGTGAAGGACGGCTTTCACACACACTTATCTCTCAGAACTGAGCATGAGGAGAGACGTTCGTTCATCTAGCACAAAGGGAACGGGTTGCAGGAGAAACTTTTACTCTGGTTTCTCAGTCTGTTTCCTAGTGCCGGTTTGAATTTCCTGCAGTTTTCACTGTAAAACCGAGTTGGAGCTAGTACCTCCCCATATATATGTATGGAGTGGGGTTTGCAACTGAAAAGAAACTTTGTGTTCCCAACTAGGTACGTGAAGGACGGCTTTCATACACACTTATTTCTCAGAACTGAGCATGTGGAGAGACGTTCGTTCATCTAGCACAAAGGGAACGGATTGCAGGAGAAACTTTTACTCTGGTTTCTCATTCTGTTTCCTCGTGCCGGTTTGAAGTTCCTGCAGTTTTCACTGTAAAACCGAGTTGGAGCTAGTACCTCCCCATATACATTTATGGAGTGGAGTTTGCAACTGAAAAGAAACTTTGTGTTCCTAACAAGCTAGGTGAAGGACGGCTTTCACACACACTTATCTCTCAGAACTAAGCTTGTGGAAAGACGTTCGTTCATATAGCACAAAGGGAACGGGTTGCAGGAGAAAATTTTACTCTGGTTTCTCAGTCTGTTTCCTATTGCCGGTTTGAAGTTCTTGCAGTTTACACTGTAAAACCGAGTTGGAGCTAGTACCTCCCCATATATATGTATGGAGTGGAGTTTGCAACTGAAAAGAAACTTTGTTTTCCCAACAAGCTATGTGAATGCGGCTTTCACACACACTTATCTCTCAGAAATGAGCATGTGGAGAGACGTTCGTTCATCTAGCACAAAGGGAACGGGTTGCAGGAGAAACTTTTACTCTGGTTTCTCAGTCTGTTTCCTAGTGCCGGTTTGAAGTTCCTGCAGTTTTCACTGTAAAGCCGAGTTTGAGCTAGTACATCACCATATATATTTATGGAGTGTAGTTTGCAGCTTAAAAGAAACTTTGTGTTCCCAACAAGCTAGGTGAAGGACGGCTTTCACACACATTTATCTCTCAGAACTGAGCATGTGGAGAGACGTTCGTTCATATAGCACAAAGTGAACGGGTTGCAGGAGAAACATTTACTCTGGTTTCTCAGTCTGTTTCCTAGTGCCGGTTTGAAGTTCCTGCAGTTTTCACTGTAAAACCGAGTTGGAGCTAGTACCTCCCCATATATATGTATTTAGTGGAGTTTGCAACTGAAAAGAAACTTTGTGTTCCCAACAAGCTAGGTGAAGGACGGCTTTCACACACACTTATCTCTCAGAACTGAGCATGTGGAGAGACGTTCATTCATCTAGCACAAAGGGAACGGGTTGCAGGAGAAACTATTACTCTGGTTTCTCAGTCTGTTTCCTAGTGCCGGTTTGAAGTTCCTGCAGTTTTCACTGTAAAACAGAGTTGGAGCTAGTACCTCCCCATATATATGTATAGATTGGAGTTTGCATATGAAAAGAAATTTTGTGTTCCCAACAAGCTAGGTGAAGGACCGCTTTCACACACACTGATCTCTCAGAAATGAGCATGTGGAGAGACGTTCGTTCATCTACCACAAAGGGAATGGGTTGCAGGAGAAATTTTTACTCTGGTTTCTCAGTCTGTTTCCTAGTGCCGGTTTGAAGTTCCTGCAGTTTTCACTGTAAAACCGAGTTGGAGCTAGTACCTCCCCATATATATGTATGGAGTGGAGTTTGCAACTGAAAAGAAACTTTGTGTTCCCAACAAGCTAGGTGAAGGACGGCTTTCACACACACTTATCTCTCAGAACTGAGCATGTGGACAGACGTTCGTTCATCTAGCACAAAGGGAACGGGTTGCAGGAGAAACTATTACTCTGGTTTCTCAGTCTGTTTCCTAGTGCCGGTTTGAAGTTCCTGCAGTTTTCACTGTAAAACAGAGTTGGAGCTAGTACCTCCCCATATATATGTATAGATTGGAGTTTGCATATGAAAAGAAATTTTGTGTTCCCAACAAGCTAGGTGAAGGACCGCTTTCACACACACTGATCTCTCAGAAATGAGCATGTGGAGAGACGTTCGTTCATCTACCACAAAGGGAATGGGTTGCAGGAGAAATTTTTACTCTGGTTTCTCAGTCTGTTTCCTAGTGCCGGTTTGAAGTTCCTGCAGTTTTCACTGTAAAACCGAGTTGGAGCTAGTACCTCCCCATATATATGTATGGAGTGGAGTTTGCAACTGAAAAGAAACTTTGTGTTCCCAACAAGCTAGGTGAAGGACGGCTTTCACACACACTTATCTCTCAGAACTGAGCATGTGGAGAGACGTTCGTTCATCTAGCACAAAGGCAACGGGTTGCAGGAGAAACTGTTACTCTGGTTTCTCAGTCTGTTTCCTAATGCCGGTTTGAAGTTCCTGCAGTTTTCACTGTAAAACCAAGTTGGAGCTAGTACCTCCCCATATATATGTATGGAGTGGAGTTTGCAACTGAAAAGTAACTTTGTGTTCCCAACAACCTAGGTGAAGAACGGCTTTCACACACACTTATCTCTCAGAACTGAGCATGTGGAGAGACGTTCGTTTGTCTGGCACAAAGGGAAAGGGTTGCAGGAGAAACTTTTACTCTGGTTTCTCAGTATGTTTCCTAGTGCCGGTTTGAAGTTCCTGCAGTTTTCACTGTAAAACCGAGTTGGAGCTAGTACCTCCCCATATATATGTATGGAGTGGAGTTTGCAACTGAAAAGAACCTTTGTGTTCCCAACAAGCTAGGTGAAGGACGGCTTTCACACACAATTATCTCTCAGAACTGAGCATGTGGAGAGACGTTCGTTCATCTAGCAAAAAGGGAACGGGTTGCAGGAGAAACTTTTACTCTGGTGTCTCAGTCTGTTTCCTAGTGCCGGTTTGAAGTTCCTGCAGTTTTCACTGTAAAACCGAGTTGGAGCTAGTACCTCCCCATATATATGTATGGAGTGGAGTTTGCAACTGAAAAGAAAGTTTGTGTTCCCAACAAGCTAGGTGAAGGACGGCTTTCACACACATTTATCTCTCTGAACAGAGCATGTGAAGAGACGTTCGTTCATCTAGCACAAAGGGAACGGGTTGCAGGAGAAACTTTTACTCTGGTTTCCCAGTCTGTTTCCTAGTGCCGGTGTGAATTTCCTGCAGTTTACACTGTAAAATCGAGTTTTAGCTAGTACCTACCCATATATATGTATGGATTGGAGTTTGCAGCTGAAAAGAAACTTTGTGTTCCCAACAAGCTAGGTGAAGTACGGCTTTCACACACACTTATCTCTCAGAACTGAGCATGTGGAGAGACGTTCGTTTATCTAGCACAAAGAGAAAGGGTTGCAGGAGAAACTGTTACTCTGGTTTCTCAGTCTTTTTCCTAGTGCCGGTTTGAAGTTCCTGCAGTTTTCACTGTAAAACCGTGGAGTTGGAGCTAGTACCTCCCCATATATATGTATGGAGTGGAGTTTGCAACTGAAAAGAAACTTTGTGTTCCCAACAAGCTAGGTGAAGGACGGCTTTCACACACACTTATCTCTCAGAACTGAGCATGTGGAGAGACGTTCGTTTGTCTGGCACAATGGGAAAGAGTTGCAGGAGAAAATTTTACTGTGGTTTCTCAGTATGTTTCCTAGTTCCGGTTTGAAGTTCCTGCAGTTTTCACTTTAAAACCGATTTGGAGCTGGTACCTCCCCTTATATATGTATGGAGTGGAGTTTGCAACTGAAAAGAAACTTTGTGTTCCCAACAAGCTAGGTGAAGGACGGCTTTCACACACACTTATCTCTCAGAACTGAGCATGTGGAGAGACGTTCGTTCATCTAGCACAAAGGGAACGGGTTGCAGGAGAAACGTTTACTCTGGTGTCTCAGTCTGTTTCCTAGTGCCGGTTTGAAGTTCCTGCAGTTTTCACTGTAAAACCGAGTTGGAGCTAGTACCTCCCCAAATATATGTATTGAGTGGAGTTTGCAACTGAAAAGAGAGTTTGTGTTCCCAACAAGCTAGGTGAAGGACTGCTTTCACACACATTTATCTCTCTGATCAGAGCATGTGGAGTGACTTTCGTTCATCTAACACAAAAGGAACGGTTTGCAGGAGAATCTTTTACTCTGGTTTCCCAGTCTGTTTCCTAGTGCCGGTTTGAATTTCCTGCAGTTTTCACTGTAAAATCGAGTTTGAGCTAGTACCAACCCATATATATGTATGGATTGGAGTTTGCAGCAGAAAAGAATCTTTGTGTTCCCAACAAGCTAGGTGAATGACGGCTTTCACTCAAACTTATCTCTCAGAAGTGAGCATGTGGAGAGACGTTCGTTCATCTAGCACAAAGAGAAAGGGTTGCAGGAGAAACTTTTACTCTGGTTTGTCAGTCTGTTTCCTAGTGCCGGTTTGAAGTTCCTGCAGTTTTTACTGTAAAATCGAGTTGGAGCTAGTACCTCCCCATATATATATATGGAGTGGAGTTTGCAACTGAAAAGAAACTTTGTGTTCCCAACAAGCTAGGTGAAGGACGGCTTTCACACACACATATCTCTCAGAACTGAGCATGTGGAGAGACGTTCGTTCATCTAGCAGAAAGGGAACGGGATGCAGGAGAAACTTTTACTCTGGTTTCCCAGTCTGTTTCCTAGTGCCGGTTTGAAGTTCCTGCAGTTATCACTGTAAAACCGAGTTGGAGCTAGTACCTCCCCATATATATGTAAGGAGTGGAGTTTGCAACTGAAAAGAAACTTTGTGTTCCCAACAAGGTAGGTGAAGTTCGGCTTTCACACACACTTATCTCTCAGAACTGAGCATGTTGAGAGACGTTCGTTCATCTAGCACAAAGGGAACGGGTTGCAGGAGAAACTTTTACTCTGGTTTCTCAGTCTGTTTCCTAGTGTCGGTTTGAAGTTCCTGCAGTTTTCACTGTAAAACCGAGTTGGAGCTAGTACCTCCCCTTATATATGTATGGAGTGGAGTTTGCAACTGAAAAGAAACTTTGTGTTCCCAACAAGCTAGGTGAAGGACGGCTTTCACACACACTTATCTCACAGAACTGAGCATGTGGAGAGACGTTCGTTCATCTAGCACAAAGGGAACGTGTTGCAGGAGAAACTTTTACTCTGGTTTCTCAGTCTGTTTCCTAGTGCCTGTTTGAAGTTCCTGCAGTTTTCACTGTAAAACAGAGTTGGAGCTAGTACCTCCCCATATATATGTATAGATTGGAGTTTGCATATGAAAAGAAACTTTGTGTTCCCAACAAGCTAGGTGAAGGACGGCTTTCACACACACTTATCTCTCAGAAATGAGCATGTGGAGAGACGTTCGTTCATCTACCACAATGGGAACGGGTTGCAGGAGAAACTTTTACTCTGGTTTCTCAGTCTGTTTCCTAGTGCCGGTTTGAAGTTCCTGCAGTTTTCACTGTAAAACACAGTTGGAGCTAGTACCTCCCCATATATATGTATGGAGTGGAGTTTGCAAATGAAAAGAAACTTTGTGTTCCCAACAAGCTAGGTGAAGGACGGCTTTCACACACACTTATCTCTCAGAACTGAGCATGTGGAGAGACGTTCGTTCATCTAGCACAAAGGGAACGGGTTGCAAGAGAAACTGTTACTCTGGTTTCTCAGTCTGTTTCCTAGTGCCGGTTTGAAGTTCCTGCAGTTTTCACTGTAAAACCGTGGAGTTGGAGCTAGTACCTCCCCATATATATGTATGGAGTGGAGTTTGCAACTGAAAAGAAACTTTGTGTTCCCAACAAACTAGGTGAAGGACGGCTTTCACACACACTTATCTCTCAGAACTGAGCATGTGGAGAGACGTTCGTTCATCTAGCACAAAGGGAACGTGTTGCAGGAGAAACTTTTACTCTGGTTTCCCAGTCTGTTTCCTAGTGCCGGTTTGAATTACCTGCAGTTTTCACTGTAAAATCGAGTTTGAGCTAGTACCTACCCATATATATGTATGGAGTGGAGTTTGCAACTGAAAAGAAACTTTGTGTTCCCAACAAGCTAGGTGAAGGACGGCTTTCACACACGCTTATCTCTCAGAACTGAGCATGTGGAGAGACGATCGTTCATCTAGCACAAAGGGAACGGGTTGCAGGAGAAACATTTACTCTGGTTTCTCAGTCTGTTTCCTAGTGCCGGTTTGAAGTTCCTGCAGTTTTCACTGTAAAACCGAGTTGGAGCTAGTACCTCCCCATATATATGTAAGGATTTGAGTTTGCAACTGAAAAGAAACTTTGTGTTCCCAACAAGGTAGGTGAAGGTCGGCTTTCACACACACTTATCTCTCAGAACTGAGCATGTTGAGAGACGTTCGTTCATCTAGCACAAAGGGAACGGGTTGCAGGAGAAACTATTACTCTGGTTTCTCAGTCTGTTTCCTAGTGTCGGTTTGAATTTCCTGCAGGTTTCACTGTAAAAACGAGTTGGAGCTAGTACCTCCCCTTATATATGTATGGAGTGGAGTTTGCAACTGAAAAGAAACTTTGTGTTCCCAACAAGCTAGGTGAAGGACGGCTTTCACACACACTTATCTCTCAGAACTGAGCATGTGGAGAGACGTTCGTTCATCTAGCACAAAGGGAACGTGTTGCAGGAGAAACTTTTACTCTGGTTTCTCAGTCTGTTTCCTAGTGCCGGTTTGATGTTCCTGCAGTTTTCACTGTAAAACCGAGTTGGAGCTTGTACCTAACCATATATATGTATGGATTGGAATTAGCAACTGAAAAGAAACTTTGTGTTCCCAACAAGCTAGGTGAAGGACGGCTTTCACACACACTTATCTCTCAGAACTGAGCATGTGGAGAGACGTTCGTTTGTCTAGCACAAATGGAAAGGGTTGCAGGAGAAACTTTTACTCTGGTTTCTCAGTCTGTTTCCTAGTGCCGGTTTGAAGTTCCTGCAGTTTTCACTGTCAAACCGAGTTGGAGCTAGTACCTACCCATAATTATGTATGGAGTGGAGTTTGCAACTGAAAAGAAACTTTGTGTTCCCAAAAAGCTAGGTGAAGGACGGCTTTCACACACAATTATCTCTCAGAACTGAGCATGTGGAGAGACGTTCGTTCATCTAGCACAAAGGGAACGGGTTGCAGGAGAAACTTTTACTCTGGTGTCTCTGTCTGTTTATTATTTCCGGTTTGAAATTCCTGCAGTTTTCACTGTAAAACCGAGTTGGAGCTAGTACCTCCCCATATATATGTATGGAGTGGAGTTTGCAATTGAAAAGAAACTTTGTGTTCCCAACAAGCTAGTATAAGGACGGCTTTCACACACACTTATCCCTCAGAACTGAGCATGTGGAGAGACGTTCGTTCATCTAGCACAAAGGGAACGGGTTGCAGTGGAAACTTTTACTCTGGTGTCTCAGTCTGTTTCCTAGTGCCGGTTTGAAGTTCATTGCAGTTTTCACTGTAAAACCGAGTTGGAGCTAGTACCTCCCCATATATATGTATGGAGTGGAGTTTGCAACTGAAAAGAAACTTTGTGTTCCCAACAAGCTTGTATAAGGACGGCTTTCACACACACTTATCTCTCTGAACAGAGCATGTGGAGAGACGTTCGTTCATCTAGCACAAAGGGAACGGGTTGCAGGAGAATCTTTTACTCTGGTTTCCCAGTCTGTTTCCTAGTGCCGGTTTGAAGTTCCTGCAGCTTTCACTGTAAAACCGAGTTTGAGCTAGTACCTCCCCATATATATGTATGGAGTGGAGTTTGCAACTGAAAAGAAACTTTGTGTTCCCAACAAGCTAGGTGAAGGACGGCTTTCACACACACTTATCTCTCAGAACTGAGCATGTGGAGAGAAGTTCGTTCATCTAGCACAAAGGGAACGGGTTGCAGGATAAACTTTAACTCTGGTTTCTCAGTCTGTTTCCTATTGCCGGTTTGATGTTCCTGTAGTTTTCACTGTAAAACCGAGTTGGAGCTTGTACCTCCCCATATATATGTATGGATTGGGGTTTGCAACTGAAAACAAACTTTGTGTTCCCAACAATCTAGATGAAGGACGGCTTTCACACACACTTATCTCTCAGAAGTGAGCATGTGGAGAGACGTTCGATCATCTAGCACAAAGAGAATGGGTTGCAGGAGAAACTTTTTCTCTGGTTTCTCAGTCTGTTTCCTAGTGCCGGTTTGAAGTTCCTGCAGTTTTCAGTGTAAAACCGAGTTGGAGCTAGTATCTCCCCATATATATGTATGGAGTGGGGTTTGCAACTGAAAAGAAACTTTGTGTTCCCAACAAGCTAGGTGAAGGACGGCTTTCACACACACTTATCTCTCAGAACTTAGCATGTGAAGAGACTTTCGATTGTCTAGCACAAACGGAGCGGGTTGCAGGAGAAACTTTTACTATGGTTTCACAGTCTGTTTCCTAGTGCCGGTTTGAAGTTCCTGCAGTTTTCACTGTAAAACCGAGTTGGAGCTAGTACCTCCCCATACATATGTATGGAGTGGAATATGCAACTTAAAAAAACTTTGTGTTTTCAACAAGCTAGTTGAAGGACGGCTTTCACACACACTTATCTCTCAGAACTGAGCATGTGGAGAGACGTTCGTTCATCTAGCACAAAGGGAACGGGTTGGAGGAGAAACTTTTACTCTGGTTTCTCAGTCTGTTTCCTAGTGCCGGTTTGAAGTTCCTGCAGTTTTCACTATAAAACCGAGTTGGAGCTAGTACGTCCCCATATATATGTATGGAGTGGAATTTGCAACTTAAAAAAACTTTGTGTTTTCAACAAGCTAGGTCAAGGACGGCTTTCACACACACTTATCTCTCAGAATTGAGCATGTGGAGAGACGTTCGTTTATCTAGCACAAAGGGAACGGGTGGGAGGAGAAATTTTTACTCTGGTTTCTCAGTCTGTTTCCTAGTGCCGGTTTGAAATTCCTGCAGTTTTCACTGTAATTCCGAGTTGGAGCTAGTACCTCCCCATATATATGTATGGAGTGGAGTTTGCAACTGAAAAGAAACTTTGTGTTCCCAACAAGCTAGGTGAAGGACGGCTTTCACACACAATTATCTCTCAGAACTGAGCATGTGGAGAGATGTTCGTTCATCTAGCACAAAGGGAACGGGTTGCAGGAGAAACTTTTACTCTGGATTCTCAGTCTGTTTCCTAGTGCCGTTTTGAATTTCCTGCAGTTTTCACTGTAAAACCGAGTTGGAGCTAGTACCTCCCCATATATATGTATGGAATGGAGTTTGCAACTGAAAAGAAACTTTGTGTTCCCAACAAGCTAGGTGAAGAACGGCTTTCGCACACACTTATCTCTCCGAACTGATCATGTGGAGAGACTTTCGTTCATCTAGCACAAAGGGAACGGGTTGCATGAGAAACTTTTACTCTGGATTCTCAGTGTGTTTCCTAGTGCCGGTTTGAAGTTCCTGCAGTTTTCACTGTAAAACCGAGTTGGAGCTAGTACCTCCACATATATATGTATGGAGTGGAGTTTGCAACTGAAAAGAGGCTTTGTGTTCCCAACAAGCTAGTGAAGGACGGCTTTCACACACACTTATCTCTCAGAACTGAGCATGTGGAGAGACGTTCGTTCATCTAGCACAAAGGGAACGGGTTGCAGGAGAAACTATTACTCTGGTTTCTCAGTCTGTTTCCTAGTGCCGGTTTGAAGTTCCTGCAGTTTTCACTGTAAAACCGAGTTGGAGCTAGTACCTCCCCATATATATTTGTATGGAGTGGAGTTTGCAACTGAAAAGAAACTTTGTGTTCCCAACAAGCTAGTTGAAGGACGGCTTTCACACACACTTATCTCTCAGAACTGAGCATGTGGAGAGACGTTCGTTCATCTAGCACAAAGGGAACGGGTTGGAGGAGAAACTTTTACTCGGGTTTCTCAGTCTGTTTCCTAGTGCCGGTTAGAATTTCCTGCAGTTTTCACTGTAAAACCGGGTTGGAGCTACTACCTCCCCATATATATGTATGGAGTGGGGTTTGCAACTGAAAACAAACTTTGTGTTCCCAACAAGCTAGGTGAAGGACGGCTTTCACACACACTTATCTCTCCGAACTGAGCATGTGGAGAGACTTTCGTTCATCTAGCACAAAGGGAACGGGTTGCAGGAGAAACTTTTACTCTGGATTCTCAGTGTGTTTCCTAGTGCCGGTTTGAAGTTCCTGCAGTTTTCACTGTAAAACCGAGTTGGAGCTAGTACCTCCCCATATATATGTATGGAGTGGAGTTTGCAACTGAAAAGAGACTTTGTGTTCCCAACAAGCTAGGTGAAGGACGGCTTTCACACACACTTATCTCTCAGAACTGAGCATGTGGAGAGACGTTCGTTCATCTAGCACAAAGGGAACGGGTTGCAGGAGAAACTATTACTCTGGTTTCTCAGTCTGTTTCCTAGTGCCGGTTTGAAGTTCCTGCAGTTTTCACTGTAAAACCGAGTTGGAGCTAGTACCTCCCCATATATATTTGTATGGAGTGGAGTTTGCAACTGAAAAGAAACTTTGTGTTCCCAACAAGCTAGTTGAAGGACGGCTTTCACACACACTTATCTCTCAGAACTGAGCATGTGGAGAGACGTTCGTTCATCTAGCACAAATGGAACGGGTTGGAGGAGAAACTTTTACTCTGGTTTCTCAGTCTGTTTCCAAGTGCCGGGTTGAATTTCCTGCAGTTTTCACTGTAAAACCGGGTTGGAGCTACTACCTCCCCATATATATGTATGGAGTGGGGTTTGCTACTGAAAACAAACTTTGTGTTCCCAACAAGCTAGGTGAAGGACGGCTTTCACACACAATTATCTCTCCGAACTGAGCATGTGGAGAGACTTTCGTTCATCTAGCACAAAGGGAACGGGTTGCAGGAGAAACTTTTGCTCTGGATTCTCAGTGTGTTTCCTAGTGCCGGTTTGAAGTTCCTGCAGTTTTCACTGTAAAACCGAGTTGGAGCTAGTACCTCCCCATATAAATGTATGGAGTGGAGTTTGCAACAGAAAATAGACTTTGTGTTCCCAACAAGCTAGGTGAAGGACGGCTTTCACACACACTTATCTCTCAGAACTGAGCATGTGGAGAGACGTTCGTTCATCTAGCACAAAGGGACCGGGTTGCAGGAGAAACTTTTACTCTGGTTTCTCAGTCAGTTTCCTAGTGCCGGTTTGAAGTTCCTGCAGTTTTCACTGTAAAACCGAGTTGGAGCTAGTACCTCCCCATATATATGTATGGAGTGGAGTTTGAAACTGAAAAGAGACTTTGTGTTCCCAACAAGCTAGGTGAAGGACGGCTTTCACACACACTTATCTCTCAGAACTGAGCATGTGGAGAGACTTTCGTTCATCTAGCACAAAGGGAACGGGTTGCAGGAGAAACTTTTACTCTGGATTCTCAGTCTGTTTCCTAGTGCCGGTTTGAAGTTCCTGCATTTTTCACTGTAAAACCGAGTTGGAGCTAGTACATCCCCATATATATGTATGGATTGGAGTTTGCAACTGAAAAGAAACTTTGTGTTCCCAACAAGCTAGGTGAAGGACGGCTTTCACACACACTTATCTCTCAGAACTGAGCATGTGGAGAGACGTTCGTTTGTCTGGCACAAAAGGAAAGGGTTGCAGGAGAAACTTTTACTCTGGTTTCTCAGTCTGTTTCCTAGTGCCGGTTTGAAGTTCCTGCAGTTTTCACTGTAAAACCGAGTTGGAGCTAGTACCTCCCCATATATATGTATGGAGTGGAGTTTGCAACTGAAAAGAAACTTTGTGTTCCCAACAAGCTAGGTGAAGGACGGCTTTCACACACAATTATCTCTCAGAACTGAGCATGTGGAGAGACGTTCGTTCATCTAGCACAAAGGGAACGGGTTGCAGGAGAAACTTTTACTCTGGTGTCTCAGTCTGTTTCCTAGTGCCGGTTTGAACTTCCTGCAGTTTTCACTGTAAAACCGAGTTGGAGCTAGTACCTCCCCATATATATGTATGGAGTGGAGTTTGCAACTGAAAAGAAACTTTGTGTTCCCAACAAGCTAGGTGAAGGACGGCTTTCACACACACTTATCTCTCAGAACTGAACATGTGGAGAGACGTTCGTTCATCTAGCACAAAAGGAACGGGTTGCAGGAGAAACTGTTACTCTGGTTTCGCAGTCTGTTTCCTAGTGCCTGTTTGAAGTTCCTGCAGTTTTCACTGTAAAACCGAGTTGGAGCTATTACCTCCCCATATATATGTATGGAGTGGAGTTTGCAACTGAAAAGAAACTTTGTATTCCCAACAAGCTAGGTGAAGGACGGCTTTCACACACACTTATCTCTCAGAACTGAGCATGTGGAGAGACTTTCGTTTGTCTGGCACAAAGGGAAAGGGTTGCAGGAGAAACTTTTACTCTGGTTTCTCAGTCTGTTTCCTAGTGCCGGTTTGAAGTTCCTGCAGTTTTCACTGTAAAACCGAGTTGGAGCTTGTACCTCCCCATATATATGTATGGAGTGGAGTTTGCAAATGAAAAGAAACTTTGTGTTCCCAACAAGCTAGGTGAAGGACGGCTTTCACACACAATTATCTCTCAGAACTGAGCATGTGGAGAGACGTTCGTTCATCTAGCACAAAGGGAACGGGTTGCAGGAGAAACTTTTACTCTGGTGTCTCAGTCTGTTTCCTAGTGCCGGTTTGAAATTCCTGCAGTTTTCACTGTAAAACCGAGTTGGAGCTAATACCTCCCCATATATATGTATGGAGTGGAGTTTGCAACTGGAAAGAAAGTTTGTGTTCCCAACAAGCTAGCTGAAGGACGGCTTTCACACACATTTATCTCTCTGAAAATAGCATGTGGAGAGACGTTCGTTCATCTAGCACAAAGGGAACGGGTTGCAGGAGAAACTTTAACTCTGGTTTCCCAGTCTGTTTCCTAGTGCAGGTTTGAATTTCCTACAGTTTTCACTGTAAAATCGAGTTTGAGCTAGTACCTACCCATATATATGTATGGAGTGGAGTTTGCAGCTGAATAGAAACTTTGTGTTCCCAACAAGCTAGGTGAAGGACGGCTTTCACACACACTTATCTCTCAGAACTGAGCATGTGGAGAGACGTTCGTTCATCTAGCACAAAGAGAAAGGGTTGCAGGAGAAACTTTTACTCTGGTTTCTCAGTCTGTTTCCTAGTGCCGGTTTGAAGTTCCTGCAGTTTTCACTGTAAAACCGAGTTGGAGCTAGTACCTCCCCATATATATGTATGGAGTGGAGTTTGCAACTGAAAAGAAACTTTGTGTTCCCAACAAGCTAGGTGAAGGACGGCTTTCACACACACTTATCTCTCAGAACTGAGCATGTGGAGAGACGTTCGTTCATCTAGCACAAAGGGAAAGGGTTGCAGGAGAAACATTTACTCTGGTTTCCCAGTCTGTTTCCTAGTGCCGGTTTGAAGTTCCTGCAGTTTTCACTGTAAAACCGATTTGGAGCTAGTACCTCCCCATATATATGTATGGAGTGGAGTTTGCAACTGAAAAGAAACTTTGTGTTCCCAACAAGTTAGGTGAAGGTCGGCTTTCACACACACTTTTCTCTCAGAACTGAGCATGTGGAGAGACGTTCGTTCATCTAGCACAAAGTTAACGGGTTGCAGGAGAAACTTTTACTCTGGTTTCTCAGTCTGTTTCCTAGTGTCGGTTTGAAGTTCCTGCAGATTTCACTGTAAAACCGAGTTGGAGCTAGTACCTCCCCTTATATATGTATGGACTGGAGTTTGCAACTGAAAAGAAACTTTGTGTTCCCAACAAGCTAGGTGAAGGACGGCTTTCACACACACATATCTCTCAGAACTGAGCATGTGGAGAGACGTTCGTTCATCTAGCACAAATGGAACGTGTTGCAGGGGAAACTTTTACTCTGGTTTCTCAGTCTGTTTCCTAGTGCCGGTTTGAAGTTCCTGCAGTTTTCACTGTAAAACCGAGTTGGAACTAGTACCTCCCCATATATATGTATGGAGTGGAGTTTGCAACTGAAAAGAAACTTTGTGTTCCCAGCAAGCTAGGTGAAGGACGGCTTTCAAACACACTTATCTCTCAGAACTGAGCATGTGGAGAGACGTTCGTTCATCTAGCACAAAGGGAACGGGTTGCAGGAGAAACTTTTACTCTGGTTTCTCAGTCTGTTTCCTAGTGCCGGTTTGAATTTCCTTCAATTTTCACTGTAAAACCGTGTTGGAGCTTGTATCTCCCCATATATATGTATGGAGTGGGGTTTGCAACTGAAAAGAAACTTTGTGTTCCCAACAAGCTAGGTGAAGGACGGCTTTCACACACACTTATCTCTCAGAACTGAGCATGTGGAGAGACGTTCGTTCATCTAGCACAAAGGGAACGGGTTGCAGGAGAAACTTTTACTCTGGTTTCTCAGTCTGTTTCCTAGTGCCGGATTGAATTTCCTGCAGTTTTCACCGTAAAACCGAGTTGGAGCTAGTACCTCCAAATATATATGTATGGAGTGGGGTTTGCAACTGAAAAGAAACTTTGTGTTCCCAACAAGCTAGGTGAAAGACGGCTTTCACACACACTTATCCCTCCGAACTGAGCATGTGGAGAGACTTTCGTTCATCTAGCACAAAGGGAACGGGTTGCAGGAGAAACTTTTACTCTGGTTTCTCAGTCTTTATCCTAGTGCCGGTTTGAAGTTCCTGCAGTTTTCACTGTAAAATCGAGTTGGAGCTAGTACCTCCCCATATATATGTATGGAGTGGAGTTTGCAACTGAAAAGAGACTTTGTGTTCCCAACAAGCTAGGTGAAGTACGGCTTTCATACACACTTATCTCTCAGAACTGAGCATGTGAAGAGACGTTCGTTCATCTAGCACAAAGGGAACGGGTTGCACGGGAAACTTTTACTATGGTTTCTCAGTCTGTTTCCTAGTGCCGGTTTGAAGTTCCTGCTCTTTTCACTGTAAAACCGAGTTGGAGCTAGTACCTCCCCATATATATGTATGGAGTGGAGTTTGCAACTGAAAAGAAACTTTGTGTTCCCAACAACCTAGGTGAAGGACGGCTTTCACACACACTTATCTCTCAGAACTGAGCATGTGGAGAGACGTTCGTTCATCTAGCACAAAGGGAATGGGTTGCAGGAGAAACTTTTACTCTGGGTTCTCAGTCTGTTTCCAAGTGCCGGTTTGAAGCTCCTGCAGTTTTCACTGTAAAACCGAGTTGGAGCTAGTACCTCCCCATATATATGTATGGAGTGGAGTTTGCAACTAAAAAGAAACTTTGTGTTCCCAACAAGCTAGGTGAAGGACGGCTTTCACACACAATTATCTCTCAGAACTTAGCATGTGAAGAGACGTTCGATTGTCTAGCACAAATGGAACGGGTTGCAGGAGAAACTTTTACTATGGTTTCTCAGTCTGTTTCCTAGGGCCGGTTTGAAGTTCCTGCAGATTTCACTTTAAAACCGATTTGGAGGTAGTACCTCCCCATATATATGTATGGAGTGAAGTTTGCAACTGAAAAGAAACTTTGTGTTCCCAACAAGCTAGGTGAAGGACGGCTTTCACACACACTTATCTCTCAGAACTGAGCATGTGGAGAGACGTTCGTTCATCTAGCACAAAGGGAACGGGTTGCAATAGAAACTTTTACTCTGATTTCTCAGTCTTTTTCCTAGTGCCGGTTTGAATTTCCTGCAGTTTTCACTGTAAAACCGAGTTGGAGCTAGTACCTCCCTATATATATGTATGGAGTGGAGTTTGCAACTGAAAAGAAACTTTGTGTACCCAACAAGCTACGTGAAGGACGGCTTTCACACACAATTATCTCTCAGAACTGAGCATGTGGAGAGACGTTCGTTCATCTAGCACAAAGGGAACGGGTTGCAGGAGAAACTTTTACTCTGGATTCTCAGTCTGTTTCCTAGCGCCGGTTTGAAGTTCCTGCAGTTTTCACTGTAAAACCGAGTTGGAGCTAGTACCTCCCCTATATATATGTATGGAGTGGAGTTTGCAACTGAAAAGAAACTTTGTGTTCCCAACAAGCTAGGTGAAGGACGGCTTTCACACACACTTATCTCTCAGAACTTTGCATGTGGAGAGACAATCGTTCATCTAGCACAAAGGGAACGGGTTGGAGGAGAAAATTTTACTCTGGATTCTCTGTCTGTTTCCTAGTGCCGGTTTGAAGTTCCTGCAGTTTTCACTGTAAAACCGAGTTGGAGCTAGTACCTCCCCATATATATGTATGGAGTGGAGTTTGCAACTGAAAAGGAACTTTGTGTTCCCAACAAGCTAGGTGAAGGACGGCTTTCACACACACTTATCTCTCAGAAATGAGCATGTGGAGAGACATTCGTTCATCTAGCACAAAAGGAACGGGTTGCAGGAGAAACTTTTACTCTGGTTTCTCAGTCTGTTTCCTAGTGCCGGTTTGAAGTTCCTGCAGTTTTCACTGTAAAACCGAGTTGGAGCTAGTACCTCCCCATATATATGTATGGAGTGGAGATTGCAACTGAAAAGAAATTTTGTGTTCCCAACAAGCTAGGTGAAGGACGGCTTTCACACACACTTATCTCTCAGAACTGAGCATGTGGAGAGACGTTCGTTCATCTAGCACAAAGGGAACGGGTTGGAGGAGAAACTTTTACTCTGGTTTCTCAGTCTTTTTCCTAGTGCCGGTATGAATTTCCTGCAGTTTTCACTGTAAAACCGAGTTGGAGCTAGTACCTCCCCATATATATATATGGAGTGGGGTTTGCAACTGAAAAGAAACTTTGTGTTCCCAACAAGCTTGGTGAAGGGCGGCTTTCACACACAATTATCTCTCAGAACTGAGCATGTTGAGAGACGTTCGTTCATCTAGCACAAAGGGAACGGGTTGCAGGAGAAACTTTTACTGTGGTTTCTCAGTCTGTTTCCTAGTGCCGGTTTGAAATTCCTGCAGTTTTCACTGTAAAACCGAGTTGGAGCTAGTACCTCCCCATATATATGTATGGAGTGGAGTTTGCAAGTGAAAAGATACTTTGTGTTCCCAACAAGCTAGGTGAAGGACGGCATTCACACACACTTATCTCTCAGAACTGAGCATGTGGAGAGACGTTCGTTCATCTAGCACAAAGGGAACGGGTTGCAGGAGACACTTTTACTCTGGTTTCTCGGTCTGTTTCCTAGTGCCGGTTTGAATTTCCTGCAGTTTTCACTGTCAAACCGAGTTGGAGCTAGTACCACCCCATATATATGTATGGATTGGGGTTTGCAACTGAAAAGAAACTTTTTGTTCCCAACAAGCTAGGTGAAGGACGGCTTTCACACACACTTATCTCTCAGAACTGAGCATGTGTAGAGACGTTCGTTCATCTAGCACAAAGAGAATGGGTTGCAGGAGAAACTTTTTCTCTGGTTTCTCAGTCTGTTTCCTAGTGCCGGTTTGAAGTTCCTGCAGTTTTCACTGTAAAACCGAGTTGGAGCTAGTACCTCCCCATATATATGTATGGAGTGGAGTTTGCAACTGAAAAGAAACTTTGTGTTCCCAACAAGCTAGGTGAAGGACGGCTTTCACACACACTTATCTCTCAGACCTGAGCATGTGGAGAGACGTTCGTTCATCTAGCACAAAGGGAACGGGTTGCAGGAGAATCTTTTACTCTGGTTTCTCAGTCTGTTTCCTAGTGCCGGTTTGAAGTTCCTGCAGTTTTCACTGTCAAACCGAGTTGGAGCTAGTACCTGCCCATAATTATGTATGGAGTGGAGTTTGCAACTGAAAAGAAACTTTGTGTTCCCAACAAGCTAGGTGAAGTACGGCTTTCAAACACACTTGTCTCTCAGAACTGATCATGTGGAGAGATGTTCGTTCATCTAGCACAAAGGGAACGGGTTGCAGGAGAATCTTTTACTCTGGTTTCTCAGTCTGTTTCCTAGTGCCGGTTTGAAGTTCCTGCAGGTTTCACTGTAAAACCGAGTTTGAGCTAGTACCTCCCCATATATATTTATGGATTGGGGTTTGCAACTGAAAAGAAACTTTTTGTTCCCAACAAGCTAGGTGAAGTACGGCTTTCACACACAGTTATCTCTCAGAACTGAGCATGTGGAGAGACGTTCGTTCATCTAGCACAAAGAGAATGGGTTGCAGGAGAAACTTTTTCTCTGGTTTCTCAGTCTGTTTCCCAGTGCCGGTTTGAAGTTCCTGCAGTTTTCACTGTAAAACCGAGTTGGAGCTAGTACCTCCCCATATATATGTATGGAGTGGAGTTTGCAACTGAAAAGAATCTTTGTGTTCCCAACAAGCTAGGTGAAGGACGGCTTTCACACACACTTATATCTCAGAAATTAGCATGTGAAGAGACTTTCGATTGTCTAGCACAAACGGAACGGGTTGCTGGTGAAACTTTTACTATGGTTTCACAGTCTGTTTCCTAGTGCCGGTTTGAAGTTCCTGCAGTTTTCACTGTAAAACCGAGTTGGAGCTAGTACCTCCCCATATATATGTATGGAGTGGAATATGCAACTTAAAAAAACTTTGTGTTCCCAACAAGCTAGGTGAAGGACGGCTTTCACACACACTTATCTCTCAGAACTGAGCATGTGGAGAGACGTTCGTTCATCTAGCACAAAGGGAACTGGTTGGATGAGAAACTTTTACTCTGGTTTCTCAGTCTATTTCCTAGTGCCAGTTTGAAGTTCCTGCAGTTTTCACTGTAAAACCGAGTTGGAGCTAGTGCCTCCCCATATATATGTATGGAGTGGTGTTTGCAACTGAAAAGAAACTTCGTGTTCCAAACAAGCTAGGTGAAGGACGGCTTTCACACACACTTTTCTCTCAAAACTGAGCATGTGGAGAGACGTTCGTTCATCTAGCACAAAGGGAACGGGTTGGAGGAGAAACTTTTACTCTGGTTTCTCAGTCTTTTTCCTAGTGCCGGTTTGAATTTCCTGCAGTTTTCACTGTAAAACCGAGTTGGAGCTAGTACCTCCCCATATATATATATGGAGTGGGGTTTGCAACTGAAAAGAAACTTTGTGTTCCCAACAAGCTAGGTTAAGGACGGCTTTCACACACAATTATCTCTCAGAACTGAGCATGTTGAGAGACGTTCGTTCATCTAGCACAAAGGGAACGGGTTGCAGGAGAAACTTGTACTCTGGTTTCTCAGTCTGTTTCCTAGTGCCGGTTTGAAGTTCCTGCAGTTTTCACTGTAAAACCGAGTTGGAGCTAGTACCTCCCCATATATATGTATGGAGTGGAGTTTGCAACAGAAAAGAAACTTTGTGTTCCCAACAAGCTAGTTGAAGGACGGCTTTCACACACATTTATCTCTCAGAACTGAGCATGTGGAGAGACGTTCGTTCATCTAGCACAAAGGGAACGGGTTGCAGGAGAAATTTTACTCTGGTGTCTCAGTCTGTTTCCTAGTGCCGGTTTGAAATTCCTGCAGTTTTCACTGTAAAACCGAGTTGGAGCTAATACCTCCCCATATATATGTATGGAGTGGAGTTTGCAACTGGAAAGAAAGTTTGTGTTCCCAACAAGCTAGCTGAAGGACGGCTTTCACACACATTTATCTCTCTGAAAATAGCATGTGGAGAGACGTTCGTTCATCTAGCACAAAGGGAACGGGTTGCAGGAGAAACTTTAACTCTGGTTTCCCAGTCTGTTTCCTAGTGCAGGTTTGAATTTCCTACAGTTTTCACTGTAAAATCGAGTTTGAGCTAGTACCTACCCATATATATGTATGGAGTGGAGTTTGCAGCTGAATAGAAACTTTGTGTTCCCAACAAGCTAGGTGAAGGACGGCTTTCACACACACTTATCTCTCAGAACTGAGCATGTGGAGAGACGTTCGTTCATCTAGCACAAAGAGAAAGGGTTGCAGGAGAAACTTTTACTCTGGTTTCTCAGTCTGTTTCCTAGTGCCGGTTTGAAGTTCCTGCAGTTTTCACTGTAAAACCGAGTTGGAGCTAGTACCTCCCCATATATATGTATGGAGTGGAGTTTGCAACTGGAAAGAAACTTTGTGTTCCCAACAAGCTAGGTGAAGGACGGCTTTCACACACACTTATCTCTCAGAACTGAGCATGTGGAGAGACGTTCGTTCATCTAGCACAAAGGGAACGGGTTGCAGGAGAAACATTTACTCTGGTTTCCCAGTCTGTTTCCTAGTGCCGGTTTGAAGTTCCTGCAGTTTTCACTGTAAAACCGATTTGGAGCTAGTACCTCCCCATATATATGTATGGAGTGGAGTTTGCAACTGAAAAGAAACTTTGTGTTCCCAACAAGTTAGGTGAAGGTCGGCTTTCACACACACTTTTCTCTCAGAACTGAGCATGTGGAGAGACGTTCGTTCATCTAGCACAAAGTTAACGGGTTGCAGGAGAAACCTTTACTCTGGTTTCTCAGTCTGTTTCCTAGTGTCGGTTTGAAGTTCCTGCAGATTTCACTGTAAAACCGAGTTGGAGCTAGTACCTCCCCTTATATATGTATGGACTGGAGTTTGCAACTGAAAAGAAACTTTGTGTTCCCAACAAGCTAGGTGATGGACGGCTTTCACACACACATATCTCTCAGAACTGAGCATGTGGAGAGACGTTCGTTCATCTAGCACAAATGGAACGTGTTGCAGGAGAAACTTTTACTCTGGTTTCTCAGTCTGTTTCCTAGTGCCGGTTTGAAGTTCCTGCAGTTTTCACTGTAAAACCGAGTTGGAGCTAGTACCTAACCATATATATGTATGGAGTGGAGTTTGCATCTGAAAAGAAACTTTGTGTTCCCAACAAGCTAGGTGAAGGACGGCTTTCACACACACTTATCTCTCAGAACTGAGCTTGTGGAGAGACGTTCGTTTGTCTAGCACAAAGGGAAAGGGTTGCAGGAGAAACTTTTACTCTGGTTTCTCAGTCTGTTTCCTAGTGCCGGTTTGAAGTTCCTGCAGTTTCACTGTAAAACCGAGTTGGAACTAGTACCTCCCCATATATATGTATGGAGTGGAGTTTGCAACTGAAAAGAAACTTTGTGTTCCCAGCAAGCTAGGTGAAGGACGGCTTTCAAACACACTTATCTCTCAGAACTGAGCATGTGGAGAGACGTTCGTTCATCTAGCACAAAGGGAACGGGTTGCAGGAGAAACTTTTACTCTGGTTTCTCAGTCTGTTTCCTAGTGCCGGTTTGAATTTCCTTCAATTTTCACTGTAAAACCGTGTTGGAGCTTGTATCTCCCCATATATATGTATGGAGTGGGGTTTGCAACTGAAAAGAAACTTTGTGTTCCCAACAAGCTAGGTGAAGGACGGCTTTCACACACACTTATCTCTCAGAACTGAGCATGTGGAGAGACGTTCGTTCATCTAGCACAAAGGGAACGGGTTGCAGGAGAAACTTTTACTCTGGTTTCTCAGTCTGTTTCCTAGTGCCGGTTTGAATTTCCTGCAGTTTTCACCGTAAAACCGAGTTGGAGCTAGTACCTCCAAATATATATGTATGGAGTGGGGTTTGCAACTGAAAAGAAACTTTGTGTTCCCAACAAGCTAGGTGAAAGACGGCTTTCACACACAATTATCCCTCCGAACTGACCATGTGGAGAGACTTTCGTTCATCTAGCACAAAGGGAACGGGTTGCAGGAGAAACTTTTACTCTGGTTTCTCAGTCTTTATCCTAGTGCCGGTTTGAAGTTCCTGCAGTTTTCACTGTAAAATCGAGTTGGAGCTAGTACCTCCCCATATATATGTATGGAGTGGAGTTTGCAACTGAAAAGAGACTTTGTGTTCCCAACAAGCTAGGTGAAGTACGGCTTTCAAACACACTTATCTCTCAGAACTGAGCATGTGAAGAGACGTTCGTTCATCTAGCACAAAGGGAACGGGTTGCACGGGAAACTTTTACTATGGTTTCTCAGTCTGTTTCCTAGTGCCGGTTTGAAGTTCCTGCTCTTTTCACTGTAAAACCGAGTTGGAGCTAGTACCTCCCCATATATATGTATGGAGTGGAGTTTGCAACTGAAAAGAAACTTTGTGTTCCCAACAACCTAGGTGAAGGACGGCTTTCACACACACTTATCTCTCAGAACTGAGCATGTGGAGAGACGTTCGTTCATCTAGCACAAAGGGAATGGGTTGCAGGAGAAACTTTTACTCTGGGTTCTCAGTCTGTTTCCAAGTGCCGGTTTGAAGCTCCTGCAGTTTTCACTGTAAAACCGAGTTGGAGCTAGTACCTCCCCATATATATGTATGGAGTGGAGTTTGCAACTAAAAAGAAACTTTGTGTTCCCAACAAGCTAGGTGAAGGACGGCTTTCACACACAATTATCTCTCAGAACTTAGCATGTGAAGAGACGTTCGATTGTCTAGCACAAATGGAACGGGTTGCAGGAGAAACTTTTACTATGGTTTCTCAGTCTGTTTCCTAGGGCCGGTTTGAAGTTCCTGCAGATTTCACTTTAAAACCGATTTGGAGGTAGTACCTCCCCATATATATGTATGGAGTGAAGTTTGCAACTGAAAAGAAACTTTGTGTTCCCAACAAGCTAGGTGAAGGACGGCTTTCACACACACTTATCTCTCAGAACTGAGCATGTGGAGAGACGTTCGTTCATCTAGCACAAAGGGAACGGGTTGCAATAGAAACTTTTACTCTGGTTTCTCAGTCTTTTTCCTAGTGCCGGTTTGAATTTCCTGCAGTTTTCACTGTAAAACCGAGTTGGAGCTAGTACCTCCCTATATATATGTATGGAGTGGAGTTTGCAACTGAAAAGAAACTTTGTGTACCCAACAAGCTACGTGAAGGACGGCTTTCACACACAATTATCTCTCAGAACTGAGCATGTGGAGAGACGTTCGTTCATCTAGCACAAAGGGAACGGGTTGCAGGAGAAACTTTTACTCTGGATTCTCAGTCTGTTTCCTAGCGCCGGTTTGAAGTTCCTGCAGTTTTCACTGTAAAACCGAGTTGGAGCTAGTACCTCCCCATATATATGTATGGAGTGGAGTTTGCAACTGAAAAGAAACTTTGTGTTCCCAACAAGCTAGGTGAAGGACGGCTTTCACACACACTTATCTCTCAGAACTTTGCATGTGGAGAGACAATCGTTCATCTAGCACAAAAGGAACGGGTTGCAGGAGAAACTTTTACTCTGGTTTCTCAGTCTGTTTCCTAGTGCCGGTTTGAAGTTCCTGCAGTTTTCACTGTAAAACCGAGTTGGAGCTAGTACCTCCCCATATATATGTATGGAGTGGAGTTTGCAACTGAAAAGAAACTTTGTGTTCCCAACAAGCTAGGTGAAGGACGGCTTTCACACACACTTATCTCTCAGAACTGAGCATGTGGAGAGACGTTCGTTCATCTAGCACAAAGGGAACGGGTTGGAGGAGAAACTTTTACTCTGGTTTCTCAGTCTGTTTCCTAGTGCCGGTTTGAAGTTCCTGCAGTTTTCACTGTAAAACCGAGTTGGAGCTTGTACCTCCCCATATATATGTATGGAGTGGAGTTTGCAACTGAAAAGAAACTTTGTGTTCCCAACAAGCTAGGTGAAGGACGGCTTTCACACACACTTATCTCTCAGAACTGAGCATGTGGAGAGACGTTCGTTCATCTAGCACAAAGGGAACGGGATGCAGGAGAATCTTTTACTATGGTTTCTCAGTCTGTTTCCTAGTGCCGGTTTGAAGTTCCTGCAGTTTTCACTGTAAAACCGATTTGGAGCTAGTATCTCCCCATATATATGTATGGAGTGGAGTTTGCAACTGAAAAGAAACTTTGTGTTCCCAACAAGCTATGTGAAGGACGGCATTCACACACAATTATCTCTCAGAACTGAGCATGTGGAGAGACGTTCGTTCATCTAGCACAAAGGGAACGGGTTGCAGGAGAAACTTTTACTCTGGATTCTCTGTCTGTTTCCTAGTGCCGGTTTGAAGTTCCTGCAGTTTTCACTGTAAAACCGAGTTGGAGCTAGTACCTCCCCATATATATGTATGGAGTGGAGTTTGCAACTGAAAAGGAACTTTGTGTTCCCAACAAGCTAGGTGAAGGACGGCTTTCACACACACTTATCTCTCAGAAATGAGCATGTGGAGAGACATTCGTTCATCTAGCACAAAAGGAACGGGTTGCAGGAGAAACTTTTACTCTGGTTTCTCAGTCTGTTTCCTAGTGCCGGTTTGAAGTTCCTGCAGTTTTCACTGTAAAACCGAGTTGGAGCTAGTACCTCCCCATATATATGTATGGAGTGGAGTTTGCAACTGAAAAGAAATTTTGTGTTCCCAACAAGCTAGGTGAAGGACGGCTTTCACACACACTTATCTCTCAGAACTGAGCATGTGGAGAGACGTTCGTTCATCTAGCACAAAGGGAACGGGTTGGAGGAGAAACTTTTACTCTGGTTTCTCAGTCTTTTTCCTAGTGCCGGTATGAATTTCCTGCATTTTTCACTGTAAAACCGAGTTGGAGCTAGTACCTCCCCATATATATATATGGAGTGGGGTTTGCAACTGAAAAGAAACTTTGTGTTCCCAACAAGCTTGGTGAAGGGCGGCTTTCACACACAATTATCTCTCAGAACTGAGCATGTTGAGAGACGTTCGTTCATCTAGCACAAAGGGAACGGGTTGCAGGAGAAACTTTTACTGTGGTTTCTCAGTCTGTTTCCTAGTGCCGGTTTGAAATTCCTGCAGTTTTCACTGTAAAACCGAGTTGGAGCTAGTACCTCCCCATATATATGTATGGAGTGGAGTTTGCAAGTGAAAAGATACTTTGTGTTCCCAACAAGCTAGGTGAAGGACGGCATTCACACACACTTATCTCTCAGAACTGAGCATGTGGAGAGACGTTCGTTCATCTAGCACAAAGGGAACGGGTTGCAGGAGACACTTTTACTCTGGTTTCTCGGTCTGTTTCCTAGTGCCGGTTTGAATTTCCTGCAGTTTTCACTGTCAAACCGAGTTGGAGCTAGTACCACCCCATATATATGTATGGATTGGGGTTTGCAACTGAAAAGAAACTTTTTGTTCCCAACAAGCTAGGTGAAGGACGGCTTTCACACACACTTATCTCTCAGAACTGAGCATGTGTAGAGACGTTCGTTCATCTAGCACAAAGAGAATGGGTTGCAGGAGAAACTTTTTCTCTGGTTTCTCAGTCTGTTTCCTAGTGCCGGTTTGAAGTTCCTGCAGTTTTCACTGTAAAACCGAGTTGGAGCTAGTACCTCCCCATATATATGTATGGAGTGGAGTTTGCAACTGAAAAGAAACTTTGTGTTCCCAACAAGCTAGGTGAAGGACGGCTTTCACACACACTTATCTCTCAGACCTGAGCATGTGGAGAGACGTTCGTTCATCTAGCACAAAGGGAACGGGTTGCAGGAGAATCTTTTACTCTGGTTTCTCAGTCTGTTTCCTAGTGCCGGTTTGAAGTTCCTGCAGGTTTCACTGTAAAACCGAGTTTGAGCTAGTACCTCCCCATATATATGTATGGATTGGAGTTTGCAACTGAAAAGAAACTTTGTGATCCCAACAAGCTAGGTGAAGGACGGCTTTCACACACACTTATCTCTCAGCACTGAGCATGTGGAGAGATGTTCGTTCATCTAGCACAAATGGAACGGTTTGCAGGAGAAACTTTTACTCTGGTTTCTCAGTCTGTTTCCTAGTGCCGGTTTGAAGTTCCTGCAGTTTTCACTGTCAAACCGAGTTGGAGCTAGTACCTGCCCATAATTATGTATGGAGTGGAGTTTGCAACTGAAAAGAAACTTTGTGTTCCCAACAAGCTAGGTGAAGTACGGCTTTCAAACACACTTGTCTCTCAGAACTGATCATGTGGAGAGATGTTCGTTCATCTAGCACAAAGGGAACGGGTTGCAGGAGAATCTTTTACTCTGGTTTCTCAGTCTGTTTCCTAGTGCCGGTTTGAAGTTCCTGCAGGTTTCACTGTAAAACCGAGTTTGAGCTAGTACCTCCCCATATATATTTATGGATTGGGGTTTGCAACTGAAAAGAAACTTTTTGTTCCCAACAAGCTAGGTGAAGTACGGCTTTCACACACAGTTATCTCTCAGAACTGAGCATGTGTAGAGACGTTCGTTCATCTAGCACAAAGAGAATGGGTTGCAGGAGAAACTTTTTCTCTGGTTTCTCAGTCTGTTTCCCAGTGCCGGTTTGAAGTTCCTGCAGTTTTCACTGTAAAACCGAGTTGGAGCTAGTACCTCCCCATATATATGTATGGAGTGGAGTTTGCAACTGAAAAGAATCTTTGTGTTCCCAACAAGCTAGGTGAAGGACGGCTTTCACACACACTTATATCTCAGAAATTAGCATGTGAAGAGACTTTCGATTGTCTAGCACAAACGGAACGGGTTGCTGGTGAAACTTTTACTATGGTTTCACAGTCTGTTTCCTAGTGCCGGTTTGAAGTTCCTGCAGTTTTCACTGTAAAACCGAGTTGGAGCTAGTACCTCCCCATATATATGTATGGAGTGGAATATGCAACTTAAAAAAACTTTGTGTTCCCAACAAGCTAGGTGAAGGACGGCTTTCACACACACTTATCTCTCAGAACTGAGCATGTGGAGAGACGTTCGTTCATCTAGCACAAAGGGAACGGGTTGCAGGAGAAATTTTACTCTGGTTTCTCAGTCTGTTTCCTAGTGCCGGTTTGAAGTTCCTGCAGTTTTCACTGTAAAACCGAGTTGGAGCTAGTACCTCCCCATATATATGTATGGAGTGGAGTTTGCAACAGTAAAGAAACTTTGTGTTCCCAACAAGCTAGTTGAAGGACGGCTTTCACACACATTTATCTCTCAGAACTGAGCATGTGGAGAGACGTTCGTTCATCTAGCACAAAGGGAACGGGTTGCAGGAGAAATTTTACTCTGGTTTCTCAGTCTGTTTCCTAGTGCCGGTTTGAAGTTCCTGCAGTTTTCACTGTAAAACCGAGTTTGAGCTAGTACCTCCCCATATATATGTATGGAGTGGAGTTTGCAACTGAAAAGAAACTTTGTGTTCCCAACAAGCTAGGTGAAGGACGGCTTTCACACACAATTTTCTCTCAGAACTGAGCATGTGGAGAGACGTTCGTTCATCTAGCACAAATGGAACGGGTTGCAGGAGAAACTTTTACTCTGGTTTCTCAGTCTGTTTCCTAGTGCCGGTTTGAAGTTCCTGCAGTTTTCACTGTAAAACCGAGTTGGAGCTAGTACCTCCCCATATATATGTATGGAGTGGAGTTTGCAACTGAAAAGAAACTTTGTGTTCCCAACAAGCTAGGTGAAGGACGGCTTTCACACACACTTATCTCTCAGAACTTAGCATGTGAAGAGACGTTCGTTAATCTAGTACAAAGGGAACGGGTTGCAGGAGAAACTTTTACTCTGGTTTCTCAGTCTGTTTCCTAGTGCCGGTTTGAATTTCCTGCAGTTTTCACTGTAAAACCGAGTTGGAGCTAGTACCTCCCTATATATATGTATGGAGTGGAGTTTGCAACTGAAAAGAAACTTTGTGTACCCAACAAGCTATGTGAAGGACGGCTTTCACACACAATTATCTCTCAGAACTGAGCATGTGGAGAGACGTTCGTTCATCTAGCACAAAGGGAACGGGTTGCAGGAGAAACTTTTACTCTGGATTCTCAGTCTGTTTCCTAGCGCCGGTTTGAAGTTCCTGCAGTTTTCACTGTAAAACCGAGTTGGAGCTAGTACCTCCCCATATATATGTATGGAGTGGAGTTTGCAACTGAAAAGAAACTTTGTGTTCCCAACAAGCTAGATGAAGGACGGCTTTCACACACACTTATCTCTCAGAACTTTGCATGTGGAGAGACAATCGTTCATCTAGCACAAAAGGAACGGGTTGCAGGAGAAACTTTTACTCTGGTTTCTCAGTCTGTTTCCTAGTGCCGGTTTGAAGTTCCTGCAGTTTTCACTGTAAAACCGAGTTGGAGCTTGTACCTACCCATATATATGTATGGAGTGGAGTTTGCAACTGAAAAGAAACTTTGTGTTCCCAACAAGATAGGTGAAGGACGGCTTTCACACAGACTTATCTCTCAGAACTGAGCATGTGGAGAGACGTTCGTTCATCTAGCACAAAGGGAACGGGTTGCAGGAGAATCTTTTACTCTGGTTTCTCAGTCTGTTTCCTAGTGCCGGTTTGAAGTTCCTGCAGTTTTCACTGTAAAACCGAGTTGGAGCTAGTACCTCCCCATATATATGTATGGAGTGGAGTTTGCAACTGAAAAGAAACTTTGTGTTCCCAACAAGCTAGGTGAAGGACGGCTTTCACACACACTTATCTCTCAGAACTGAGCATGTGGAGAGACGTTCGTTCATCTAGCACAAAGGGAACGGGTTGCAGGAGAATCTTTTACTCTGGTTTCTCAGTCTGTTTCCTAGTGCCGGTTTGAAGTTCCTGCAGTTTTCACTGTAAAACCGAGTTGGAGCTAGTATCTCCCCATATATATGTATGGAGTGGAGTTTGCAACTGAAAAGAAACTTTGTGTTCCCAACAAGCTATGTGAAGGACGGCTTTCACACACAATTATCTCTCAGAACTGAGCATGTGGAGAGACGTTCGTTCATCTAGCACAAAGGGAACGGGTTGCAGGAGAAACTTTTACTCTGGTTTCTCAGTCTGTTTCCTAGTGCCGGTTTGAAGTTCCTGCAGTTTTCACTGTAAAACCGAGTTGGAGCTAGTTCCTCCCCATATATATGTATGGATTGGAGTTTGCAACTGAAAAGAAACTTTGTGTTCCCAACAAGCTAGGTGAAGGACGGCTTACACACACACTTATCTCTCAGAAATGAGCATGTGGAGAGACATTCGTTCATCTAGCACAAAAGGAACGGGTTGCAGGAGAAACTATTACTCTGGTTTCTCAGTCTGTTTCCTAGTGCCGGTTTGAAGTTCCTGCAGTTTTCACTGTAAAACCGAGTTGGAGCTAGTACCTCCCCATATATATGTATGGAGTGGTGTTTGCAACTGAAAAGAAATTTTGTGTTCCCAACAAGCTAGGTGAAGGACGGCTTTCACACACACTTATCTCTCAGAACTGAGCATGTGGAGAGACGTTCGTTCATCTAGCACAAAGGGAACGGGTTGGAGGAGAAACTTTTACTCTGGTTTCTCAGTCTTTTTCCTAGTGCCGGTATGAATTTCCTGCAGTTTTCACTGTAAAACCGAGTTGGAGCTAGTACCTCCCCATATATATATATGGAGTGGGGTTTGCAACTGAAAAGAAACTTTGTGTTCCCAACAAGATAGGTGAAGGACGGCTTTCACACACAATTATCTCTCAGAACTGAGCATGTTGAGAGACGTTCGTTCATCTAGCACAAAGGGAACGGGTTGCAGGAGAAACTTGTACTCTGGTTTCTCAGTCTGTTTCCTAGTGCCGGTTTGAAGTTCCTGCAGTTTTCACTGTAAAACCGAGTTGGAGCTAGTACCTCCCCATATATATGTATGGAGTGGAGTTTGCAACTGAAAACAAACTTTGTGTTCCCAACAAGCTAGGTGAAGGACGGCTTTCACACACATTTATCTCTCAGAACTGAGCATGTGGAGAGACGTTCGTTCATCTAGCACAAAGGGAACGGGTTGCAGGAGAAACTTTTACTCTGGTTTCTCAGTCTGTTTCCTAGTGCCGGTTTGAAGTTCCTGCAGTTTTCACTGTAAAACCGAGTTTGAGCTAGTACCTCCCCATATATATGTATGGAGTGGAGTTTGCAACTGAAAAGAAACTTTGTGTTCCCAACAAGCTAGGTGAAGGACGGCTTTCACACACAATTATCTCTCAGAACTGAGCATGTTGAGAGACGTTCGTTCATCTAGCACAAAGGGAACGGGTTGCAGGAGAAACTTGTACTCTGGTTTCTCAGTCTGTTTCCTAGTGCCGGTTTGAAGTTCCTGCAGTTTTCACTGTAAAACCGAGTTGGAGCTAGTACCTCCCCATATATATGTATGGAGTGGAGTTTGCAACTGAAAAGAAACTTTGTGTTCCCAACAAGCTAGGTGAAGGACGGCTTTCACACACATTTATCTCTCAGAACTGAGCATGTGGAGAGACGTTCGTTCATCTAGCACAAAGGGAACGGGTTGCAGGAGAAACTTTTACTCTGGTTTCTCAGTCTGTTTCCTAGTGCCGGTTTGAAGTTCCTGCAGTTTTCACTGTAAAACCGAGTTTGAGCTAGTACCTCCCCATATATATGTATGGAGTGGAGTTTGCAACTGAAAAGAAACTTTGTGTTCCCAACAAGCTAGGTGAAGTACGGCTTTCACACACAATTATCTCTCAGAACTGAGCATGTGGAGAGACGTTCGTTCATCTAGCACAAAGGGAACGGGTTGCAGGAGAAACTTTTACTGTGGTTTCTCAGGCTGTTTCCTAGTGCCGGTTTGAAGTTCCTGCAGTTTTCACTGTAAAACAGAGTTGGAGCTAGTACCGCCCCATATAAATGTATGGAGTGGAGTTTGCAAATGAAAAGAAACTTTGTGTTCCCAACAAGCTAGCTGAAGGACGGCTTTCACACACACTTATCTCTCAGAACTGAGCATGTGGAGAGACGTTCGTTCATCTAGCACAAAGGGAACGGGTTGCAGGAGAAACTTTTACTGTGGTTTCTCAGTCTGTTTCCTAGTGCCGGTTTGAAATTCCTGCAGTTTTCACAGTAAAACCGAGTTGGAGCTAGTACCTCCCCATATATATGTATGGAGTGGAGTTTGCAAGTGAAAAGATACTTTGTTTTCCCAACAAGCTAGGTGAAGGACGGCATTCACACACACTTATCTCTCAGAACTGAGCATGTGGAGAGACGTTCGTTCATCTAGCACAAAAGGAACGGGTTGCAGGAGACACTTTTACTGTGGTTTCTCGGTATGTTTCCTAGTGCCGGTTTGAATTTCCTGCAGTTTTCACTGTCAAACCGAGTTGGAGCTAGTACCACCCCATATATATGTATGGATTGGGGTTTGCAACTGAAAAGAAACTTTTTGTTCCCAACAAGCTAGGTGAAGGACGGCTTTCACACACACTTATCTCTCAGAACTGAGCATGTGTAGAGACGTTCGTTCATCTAGCACAAAGAGAATGGGTTGCAAGAGAAACTTTTTCTCTGGTTTCTCAGTCTGTTTCCTAGTGCCGGTTTGAAGTTCCTGCAGTTTTCACTGTAAAACCGAGTTGGAGCTAGTACCTCCCCATATATATGTATGGAGTGGAGTTTGCAACTGAAAAGAAACTTTGTGTTCCCAACAAGCTAGGTGAAGGACGGCTTTCACACACACTTATCTCTCAGAACTGAGCATGTGGAGAGACGTTCGTTCATCTAGCACAAAGGGAACGGGTTGCAGGAGACACTTTTACTCTGGTTTCTCAGTCTTTTTCCTAGTGCCGGATTGAATTTCCTGCAGTTTTCACTGTCAAACCGAGTTGGAGCTAGTACCTGCCCATAATTATGTATGGAGTGGAGTTTGCAACTGAAAAGAAACTTTGTGTTCCCAACAAGCTAGGTGAAGTACGGCTTTCAAACACACTTGTCTCTCAGAACTGATCATGTGGAGAGATGTTCGTTCATCTAGCACAAAGGGAACGGGTTGCAGGAGAATCTTTTACTCTGGTTTCTCAGTCTGTTTCCTAGTGCCGGTTTGAAGTTCCTGCAGTTTTCACTGTAAAACCGAGTTTGAGCTAGTACCTCCCCATATATATGTATGGATTGGAGTTTGCAACTGAAAAGAAACTTTGTGATCCCAACAAGCTAGGTGAAGGATGGCTTTCACACACACTTATCTCTCAGAACTGAGCATGTGGAGAGAAATTCGTTCATCTAGCACAAATGGAACGGGTTGCAGGAGAAACTTTTACTCTGGTTTCTCAGTCTGTTTCCTAGTGCCGGTTTGAAGTTCCTGCAGTTTTCACTGTAAAACCGAGTTGGAGCTAGTACCACCCCATATATATTTATGGATTGGGGTTTGCAACTGAAAAGAAACTATTTGTTCCCAACAAGCTAGGTGAAGGACGGCTTTCACACACACTTATCTCTCAGAACTGAGCATGTGGAGAGACGTTCGTTCATCTAGCACAAAGGGAACGGGTTGCAGGAGAATCTTTTACTATGGTTTCTCAGTCTGTTTCCTAGTGCCGGTTTGAATTTCCTGCAGTTTTCACTGTAAAACCGAGTTGGAGCTAGTACCTGCCCATAATTATGTATGGAGTGGAGTTTGCAACTGAAAAGAAACTTTGTGTTCCCAACAAGCTAGGTGAAGGACGGCTTTCACACACACTTATCTCTCAGAACTGAGCATGTGGAGAGACGTTCGTTCATCTAGCACAAAGGGAACGGGTTGCAGGAGAATCTTTTACTCTGGTTTCTCAGTCTGTTTCCTAGTGCCGGTTTGAAGTTCCTGCAGTTTTCACTGTAAAACCGAGTTGGAGCTAGTATCTCCCCATATATATGTATGGAGTGGAGTTTGCAACTGAAAAGAAACTTTGTGTTCCCAACAAGCTATGTGAAGGACGGCTTTCACACACAATTATCTCTCAGAACTGAGCATGTGGAGAGACGTTCGTTCATCTAGCACAAAGGGAACGGGTTGCAGGAGAAACTTTTACTCTGGTTTCTCAGTCTGTTTCCTAGTGCCGGTTTGAAGTTCCTGCAGTTTTCACTGTAAAACCGAGTTTGAGCTAGTACCTCCCCATATATATGTATGGAGTGGAGTTTGCAACTGAAAAGATACTTTGTGTTCCCAACAAGCTAGGTGAAGGACGGCATTCACACACACTTATCTCTCAGAACTGAGCATGTGGAGAGACGTTCGTTCATCTAGCACAAAAGGAACGGGTTGCAGGAGACACTTTTACTGTGGTTTCTCGGTCTGTTTCCTAGTGCCGGTTTGAATTTCCTGCAGTTATCACTGTCAAACCGAGTTGGAGCTAGTACCACCCCATATATATGTATGGATTTTGGTTTGCAACTGAAAAGAAACTTTTTGTTCCCAACAAGCTAGGTGAAGGACGGCTTTCACACACACTTATCTCTCAGAACTGAGCATGTGTAGAGACGTTCGTTCATCTAGCACAAAGAGAATGAGTTGCAGGAGAAACTTTTTCTCTGGTTTCTCAGTCTGTTTCCTAGTGCCGGTTTGAAGTTCCTGCAGTTTTCACTGTAAAACCGAGTTGGAGCTAGTACCTCCCCATATATATGTATGGAGTGGAGTTTGCAACTGAAAAGAAACTTTGTGTTCCCAACAAGCTAGGTGAAGGACGGCTTTCACACACACTTATCTCTTTAGAACTGAGCATGTGGAGAGACGTTCGTTCATCTAGCACAAAGGGAACGGGTTGCAGGAGAATCTTTTACTCTGGTTTCTCAGTCTGTTTCCTAGTGCCGGTTTGAAGTTCCTGCAGTTTTCACTGTAAAACCGAGTTTGAGCTAGTACCTCCCCATATATATGTATGGATTGGAGTTTGCAACTGAAAAGAAACTTTGTGATCCCAACAAGCTAGGTGAAGGACGGCTTTCACACACACTTATCTCTCAGAACTGAGCATGTGGAGAGACGTTCGTTCATCTAGCACAAATGGAACGGGTTGCAGGAGAAACATTTACTCTGGTTTCTCAGTCTGTTTCCTAGTGCCGGTTTGAAGTTCCTGCAGTTTTCACTGTAAAACCGAGTTGGAGCTAGTACCACCCCATATATATTTATGGATTGGGGTTTGCAACTGAAAAGAAACTTTTTGTTCCCAACAAGCTAGGTGAAGGACGGCTTTCACACACACTTATCTCTCAGAACTGAGCATGTGTAGAGACGTTCGTTCATCTAGCACAAAGAGAATGGGTTGCAGGAGAAACTTTTTCTCTGGTTTCTCAGTCTGTTTCCTAGTGCCGGTTTGAAGTTAATGCAGTTTTCACTGTAAAACCGAGTTGGAGCTAGTACCTCCCCATATATATGTATGGAGTGGAGTTTGCAACTGAAAAGAATCTTTGTGTTCCCAACAAGCTAGGTGAAGGACGGCTTTCACACACACTTATCTCTCAGAAATTAGCATGTGAAGAGACTTTCGATTGTCTAGCACAAACGGAAAGGTTTGCTGGTGAAACTTTTACTATGGTTTCACAGTCTGTTTCCTAGTGCCGGTTTGAAGTTCCTGCAGTTTTCACTGTAAAACCGAGTTGGAGCTAGTACCTCCCCATATATATGTATGGAGTGGAATATGCAACTTAAAAAAACTTTGTGTTCCCAACAAGCTAGGTGAAGGACGGCTTTCACACACACTTATCTCTCAGAACTGAGCATGTGGAGAGACGTTCGTTCATCTAGCACAAAGGGAACTGGTTGGAGGAGAAACTTTTACTCTGGTTTCTCAGTCTATTTCCTAGTGCCAGTTTGAAGTTCCTGCAGTTTTCACTGTAAAACCGAGTTGGAGCTAGTGCCTCCACATATATATGTATGGAGTGGTGTTTGCAACTGAAAAGAAACTTCGTGTTCCAAACAAGCTAGGTGAAGGACGGCTTTCACACACACTTTTCTCTCAAAACTGAGCATGTGGAGAGACGTTCGTTCATCTAGCACAAAGGGAACGGGTTGCAGGGGAAACTTTTACTCTGGATTCTCAGTCTGTTTCCTAGTGCCGGTTTGAAGTTCCTGCAGTTTTCACTGTAAAACCGATTTGGAGCTAGTACCTCCCCATATATATGTATGGAGTGGAGTTTGCAACTGAAAAGAAACTTTGTTTTCCCAACAAGCTAGGTGAAGTACGGCTTTCACACACAATTATCTCTCAGAACTGAGCATGTGGAGAGACGTTCGTTCATCTAGCACAAACGGAACGGGTTGGAGGAGAAACTTTTACTCTGGTTTCTCAGTCTTTTTCCTAGTGCCGGTTTGAAATTCCTGCAGTTTTCACTGTAAAACCGAGTTGGAGCTAGTACCTCCCCATATATATATATGGAGTGGGGTTTGCAACTGAAAAGAAACTTTGTGTTCCCAACAAGCTAGGTTAAGGACGGCTTTCACACACAATTATCTCTCAGAACTGAGCATGTTGAGAGACGTTCGTTCATCTAGCACAAAGGGAACGGGTTGCAGGAGAAACTTGTACTCTGCTTTCTCAGTCTGTTTCCTAGTGCCGGTTTGAAGTTCCTGCAGTTTTCACTGTAAAACCGAGTTGGAGCTAGTACCTCCCCATATATATGTATGGAGTGGAGTTTGCAACTGAAAAGAAACTTTGTGTTCCCAACAAGCTAGGTGAAGGACGGCTTTCACACACATTTATCTCTCAGAACTGAGCATGTGGAGAGACTTTCGTTCATCTAGCACAAAGGGAACGGGTTGCAGGAGAAATTTTACTCTGGTTTCTCAGTCTGTTTCCTAGTGCCGGTTTGAAGTTCCTGCAGTTTTCACTGTAAAACCGAGTTTGAGCTAGAACCTCCCCATATATATGTATGGAGTGGAGTTTGCAACTGAAAAGAAACTTTGTGTTCCCAACAAGCTAGGTGAAGGACGGCTTTCACACACAATTTTCTCTCAGAACTGAGCATGTGGAGAGACGTTCGTTCATCTAGCACAAAGGGAACGGGTTGCAGGAGAAACTTTTACTCTGGTTTCTCAGTCTGTTTCCTAGTGCCGGTTTGAAGTTCCTGCAGTTTTCACTGTAAAACCGAGTTGGAGCTAGTACCTCCCCATATATATGTATGGAGTGGAGTTTGCAACTGAAAAGAAACTTTGTGTTCCCAACAAGCTAGGTGAAGGACGGCTTTCACACACACTTATCTCTCAGAACTTAGCATGTGAAGAGACGTTCGTTAATCTAGTACAAAGGGAACGGGTTGCAGGAGAAACTTTTACTCTGTTTTCTCAGTCTGTTTCCTAGTGCCGGTTTGAAGTTCCTGCAGTTTTCACTGTAAAACAGTGTTGGAGCTAGTACCGCCCCATATAAATATATGGAGTGGAGTTTGCAAATGAAAAGAAACTTTGTGTTCCCAACAAGCTAGGTGAAGGACGGCTTTCACACACACTTATCTCTCAGAACTGAGCATGTGGAGAGACGTTCGTTCATCTAGCACAAATGGAACGGGTTGCAGGAGAAACTTTTACTGTGGTTTCTCAGTCTGTTTCCTAGTGCCAGTTTGAAATTCCTTCAGTTTTCACTGTAAAACCGTGTTTGAGCTACTACCTCCCCATATATATGTATGGAGTGGAGTTTGCAACTGAAAAGAAACTTTGTGTTCCCAACAAGCTAGGTGAAGGACGGCTTTCACACACACTTATCTCTCAGAACTGAGCATGTGGAGAGACGTTCGTTCATCTAGCACAAAGGGAACGGGTTGCAGGAGACACTTTTACTCTGGTTTCTCGGTCTGTTTCCTAGTGCCGGTTTGAATTTCCTGCAGTTTTCACTCTCAAACTGAGTTGGAGCTAGTACCTGCCCATAATTATGTATGGAGTGGAGTTTGCAACTGAAAAGAGACTTTGTGTTCCCAACAAGCTAGGTGAAGTACGGCTTTCAAACACACTTGTCTCTCAGAACTGATCATGTGGAGAGATGTTCGTTCATCTAGCACAAAGGGAACGGGTTGCAGGAGAATCTTTTACTCTGGTTTCTCAGTCTGTTTCCTAGTGCCGGTTTGAAGTTCCTGCAGTTTTCACTGTAAAACCGAATTTGAGCTAGTACCTCCCCATACATATGTATGGATTGGAGTTTGCAAATGAAAAGAAACTTTGTGATCCCAACAAGCTAGGTGAAGGACGGCTTTCACACACACTTATCTCTCAGAACTGAGCATGTGGAGAGACGTTCGTTCATCTAGCACAAATGGAACGGGTTGCAGGAGAAACTTTTACTCTGGTTTCTCAGTCTGTTTCCTAGTGCCGGTTTGAAGTTCCTGCAGTTTTCACTGTAAAACCGAGTTGGAGCTAGTACCACCCCATATATATGTATGGATTGGGGTTTGCAACTGAAAAGAAACTTTTTGTTCCCAACAAGCTAGGTGAAGGACGGCTTTCACACACACTTATCTCTCAGAACTGAGCATGTGTAGAGACGTTCGTTCATCTAGCACAAAGAGAATGCGTTGCAGGAGAAACTTTTTCTCTGGTTTCTCAGTCTGTTTCCTAGTGCCGGTTTGAAGTTCCTGCAGTTTTCACTGTAAAACCGAGTTGGAGCTAGTACCTCCCCATATATATGTATGGAGTGGAGTTTGCAACTGAAATGAATCTTTGTGTTCCCAACAAGCTAGGTGAAGGACGGCTTTCACACACATTTATCTCTCAGAAATTAGCATGTGAAGAGACTTTCGATTGTCTAGCACAAACGGAACGGGTTGCTGGAGAAACTTTTACTATGGATCAAAGTCTGTTTCCTAGTGCCGGTTTGAAGTTCCTGCAGTTTTCACTGTAAAACCGAGTTGGAGCTAGTACCTCCCCATATATATGTATGGAGTGGAATATGCAACTTAAAAAAACTTTGTGTTCCCAACAAGCTAGGTGAAGGACGGCTTTCACACACACTTATCTCTCAGAACTGAGCATGTGGAGAGACGTTCGTTCATCTAGCACAAAGGGAACTGGTTGGAGGAGAAATTTTACTCTGGTTTCTCAGTCTGTTTCCTAGTGCCGGTTTGAAGTTCCTGCAGTTTTCACTGTAAAACCGAGTTGGAGCTAGAACCTCCCCATATATATGTATGGAGTGGGGTTTGCAACTGAAAAGAAACTTTGTGTTCCCAACAAGCTAGGTGAAGGACGGCTTTCACACACAATTATCTCTCAGAACTGAGCATGTTGAGAGACGTTCGTTCATCTAGCACAAAGGGAACGGGTTGCAGGAGAAACTTGTACTCTGGTTTCTCAGTCTGTTTCCTAGTGCCGGTTTGAAGTTCCTGCAGTTTTCACTGTAAAACCGAGTTGGAGCTAGTACCTCCCCATATATATGTATGGAGTGGAGTTTGCAACTGAAAAGAAACTTTGTGTTCCCAACAAGCTAGGTGAAGGACGGCTTTCACACACATTTATCTCTCAGAACTGAGCATGTGGGGAGACGTTCGTTCATCTAGCACAAAGGGAATGGGTTGCAGGAGAAATTTTACTCTGGTTTCTCAGTCTGTTTCCTAGTGCCGGTTTGAAGTTCCTGCAGTTTTCACTGTAAAACCGAGTTTGAGCTAGTACCTCCCCATATATATGTATGGAGTGGAGTTTGCAACTGAAAAGAAACTTTGTGTTCCCAACAAGCTAGGTGAAGGACGGCTTTCACACACAATTATCTCTCAGAACTGAGCATGTTGAGAGACGTTCGTTCATCTAGCACAAAGGGAACGGGTTGCAGGAGAAACTTGTACTCTGGTTTCTCAGTCTGTCTCCTAGTGCCGGTTTGAAGTTCCTGCAGTTTTCACTGTAAAACCGAGTTGGAGCTTGTATCTCTCCATATATATGTATGGAGTGGGGTTTGCATCTGAAAAGAAACTTTGTGTTCCCAACAAGCTAAGTGAAGGACGGCTTTCACACACACTTATCTCTCAGAACTGAGCATGTGGAGAGACGTTCGTTCATCTAGCACAAAGGGAACGGGTTGCAGGAGAAACATTTACTCTGGTTTCTCAGTCTGTCTCATAGTGCCGGTTTGAATTTCCTGCAGTTTTCACTGTAAAACCGAGTTGGAGCTTGTATCTCCCCATATATATGTATGGAATTGGGTTTGCATCTGAAAAGAAACTATGTGTTCCCAACAAGCTAGGTGAAGGACGGCTTTCACACACTTATCTCTCAGAACTGAGTATGTGGAGAGACTTTCGTTCATCTTGCACAAAGGGAACGGGTTGCAGGAGAAACTTTTACTCTGGTTTCTCAGTCTGTTTCCTAGTGCCGGTTTGAAGTTCCTGCAGTTTTCACTGTAAAACCGATTTGGAGCTAGTACCTCCCCATATATATGTATGGAGTGGAGTTTGCAACTGAAATGAAACTTTGTTTTCCCAACAAGCTAGGTGAAGTACGGCTTTCACACACAATTATCTCTCAGAACTGAGCATGTGGAGAGACGTTCGTTCATCTAGCACAATGGGAACGGGTGGGAGGGGAAACTTTACTCTGGTTTCTCAGTCTGTTTCCTAGTGCGGGTTTGAATTTCCCGCAGTTTTCACTGTAAAACCAAGTTGGAGCTAGTACCTACCCATATATATGTATGGAGTGGGGTTTGCAACTGAAAAGAAACTTTTTGTTCTCAACAAGCTAGGTGAAGTACGGCTTTCACACACACTTATCTCTCAGAACTGAGCATGTGGAGACACGTTCGTTCATCTAGCACAAAGGGAACGGTTTGGAGGAGAAACTTTTACTCTGGTTTCTCAGTCTGTTTCCTAGTGCCGGTTTGAAGTTCCTGCAGTTTTCACTGTAAAACCGAGTTGGAGCTAGTGCCTCCCCATATATATGTATGGAGTGGAGTTTGCAACTGAAAAGAAACTTTGTGTTCCCAACAAGCTAGGTGAAGTACGGCTTTCACACACACTTTTCTCTCAGAACTGAGCATGTGGAGAGACGTTCGTTCATCTAGCACAAAGGGAAGGGGTTGCAGGAGAAACTTTTACTCTGGTTTCTCAGTCTGTCTCCTAGTGCCGGTTTGAATTTCCTGCAGTTTTCACTGTAAAACCGAGTTGGAGCTTGTATCTCCCCATATATATGTATGGACTGGGGTTTGCATCTGAAAAGAAACTTTGTGTTCCCAACAAGCTAGGTGAAGGACGGCTTTCACACACACTTATCTCTCAGAACTGAGTATGTGGAGAGACGTTCGTTCATCTAGCACAAAGGGAACGGGTTGCAGGAGAAACTTTAACTCTGGTTTCTCAGTCTGTTTCCTAGTGCCGGTTTGAAGTTCCTGCAGTTTTCACTGTAAAACCGATTTGGAGCTAGTACCTCCCCATATATATGTATGGAGTGGAGTTTGCAACTGAAAAGAAACTTTGTTTTCCCAAAAAGCTAGGTGAAGTACGGCTTTCACACACAATTATCCCTCAGAACTGAGCATGTGGAGAGACGTTCGTTCATCTAGAACAAAGGGAACGGGTTGGAGGAGAAACTTTTCTCTGGATTCTCAGTCTGTTTCCTAGTGCCGGTTTGAAGTTCCTGCAGTTTTCACTGTAAAACCGAGTTGGAGCTATTACCTCCCCATATATATGTATGGAGTGGAGTTTGCAACTGAAAAGAAACTTTGTGTTCCCAACAAGCTAGGTGAAGGACAGCTTTCACACACAATTATCTCTCAGAACTTAGCATGTGAAGAGACTTTCGATTGTCTAGCACAAAGGGAACGGGTTGCAGTAGAAACTTTTACTATGGTTTCTCAGTCTTTTTCCTAGTGCCGGTTTGAAGTTCCTGCAGTTTTCACTGTAAAACAGAGTTGGATCTAGTACCTCCCCATATATATGTATGGAGTGGAGTTTGCAACTTAAAAAAACTTTGTGTTCCCAACAAGCTAGGTGAAGGACGGCTTTCACACACACTTATCTCTCAGAACTTAGCATGTGGAGAGACGTTCGTTCATCTAGCACAATGGGAACTGGTTGGAGGGGAAACCTTTACTCTGGTTTCTCAGTCTGTTTCCTAGTGCGGGTTTGAATTTCCCGCAGTTTTCACTGTAAAACCGAGTTGGAGCTAGTACCTACCCATATATATGTATGGAGTGGGGTTTGCAACTGAAAAGAAACTTTTTGTTCTCAACAAGCTAGGTGAAGGACGGCTTTCACACACACTTATCTCTCAGAACTGAGCATGTGGAGAGACGTTCGTTCATCTAGCACAAAGGGAACGGGTTGCAGGAGAAACTTTTACTCTGGATTCTCAGTCTGTTTCCTAGTGCCGGTTTGAAGTTCCTGCAGTTTTCACTGTAAAACCGAGTTGGAGCTAGTACCTCCCCATATATATGTATGGAGTGGAGTTTGCAACTGAAAAGAAACTTTGTGTTCCCAACAAGGTAGGTGAAGGACGGCTTTCACACACACTTATCTCTCAGAACTGAGCATGTGGAGAGACGTTCGTTCATCTAGCACAAAGGGAACGGGTTGCAGGAGAAACTTTTACTCTGGTGTCTCAGTCTGTTTCCTAGTGCCGGTTTGAAGTTCCTGCAGTTTTCACTGTAAAACCGAGTTGGAGCTTGTACCTCCCTATATATATGTATGGAGTGGAGTTTGCAACTGAAAAGAAACTTTGTGTTCCCAACAAGCTAGGTGAAGGACGGCTTTCACACACACTTATCTCTCAGAACAGAGCATGTGGAGAGACGTTCGTTCATCTAGCACAAAGTGAACGGGTTGCAGGGGAAACTTTTACTCTGGTTTCTCAGTCTGTTTCCTAGTGCCGGTTTGAAGTTCCTGCAGTTTTCACTGTAAAACCGAGTTGGAGCTTGTACCTCCCTATATATATGTATGGAATGGAGTTTGCAACTGAAAAGAAACTTTGTGTTCCTAACAAGCTAGGTGAAGGACGGCTTTCACACACACTTATCTCTCAGAACTGAGCATGTGGAGAGACATTCGTTCATCTAGCACAAAGGGAACGGGTTGCAGGAGAAACTTTTACTCTGGATTCTCAGTCTGTTTCCTAGTGCCGGTTTGAAGTTCCTGCAGTTTTCACTGTAAAACCGAGTTGGAGCTAGTACCTCCCCATATATATGTATGGAGTGGAGTTTGCAACTGAAAAGAAACTTTGTGTTCCCAACAAGCTAGGTGAAGGACGGCTTTCACACACACTTATCTCTCAGAACTGAGCATGTGGAGAGACGTTCGTTCGTCTAGCACAAAGGTAACGGATTGCAGGAGAAACTTTTACTCTGGTTTCTCAGTCTGTTTCCTAGTGCCGGTTTGAAGTTCCTGCAGTTTTCACAGTAAAAAGGAGTTGGAGCTAGTACCTCCCCATATATATGTATGGAGTGGAGTTTGCAACTGAAAAGAAACTTTGTGTTCCCAACAAGCTAGGTGAAGGACGGCTTTCACACACAATTATCTCTCAGAACTGAGCATGTGGAGAGACGTTCGTTCATCTAGAACAAAGGGAACGGGTTGCAGGATAAACTTTTACTCTGGTTTCTCTGTCTGTTTCCTAGTGCCGGTTTGAATTTCCTGCAGTTTCACTGTAAAACCGAGTTGGAGCTAGTACCTCCCCATATATATATATGGAGTGGAGTTTGCAACTGAAAAGAAACTTTGTGTTCCCATCAAGCTAGTTGAAGGACGGCTTTCACACACACTTATCTCTCAGAACTGAGCATGTGGAGAGACGTTCGTTCATCTAGCACAAAGGGAACGTGTTGCAGGAGAAACTTTTACTCTGGTTTCTCAGTCTGTTTCCTAGTGCCGGTTTGAAGTTCCTGCAGTTTTCACTGTAAAACCGAGTTGGAGCTAGTACCTCCCTATATATATGTATGGAGTGGAGTTTGCTACTGAAAAGAAACTTTGTGTTCCCAACAAGCTAGGTGAAGGGCGGCTTTCACACACACTTAACTCTCAGAACTGAGCATGTGGAGAGACGTTCGTTCATCTAGCACAAAGGGAACGGGTTGCAGGAGAAACTTTTACTCTGGTTTCTCAGTCTGTTTCCTAGTGCCGGTTTGAAGTTCCTGCAGTTTTCACTGTAAAACCGAGTTTGAGCTAGTACCTCCCCATATATATGTATGGAGTGGAGTTTGCAACTGAAAAGAAACTTTGTGTTCCCAACAAGCTAGGTGAAGGACGGCTTTCACACACACATCTCTCAGAAATGAGCATGTGGAGAGACGTTCGTTCATCTAGCACAAAGGGAACGGGTTGCAGGAGAAACTTTTACTATGGTTTCTCAGTCTGTTTCCTAGTGCCGGTTTGAAGTTCCTGCAGTTTTCACTGTAAAACCGAGTTGGAGCTAGTACCTCCCCATATATATGTATGGAGTGGAGTTTGCAACTGAAAAGAAACTTTGTGTTCCCAACAAGCTAGGTGAAGGACGGCTTTCACACACACTTATCTCTCAGAAATGAGCATGTGGAGAGACGTTCATTCATCTAGCACAAAGGGAACGGGTTGCAGGAGAAACTTTTACTCTGGTTTCTCAGTCTGTTTCCCAGTGCCGGTTTGAAGTTCCAGCAGTTTTCACTGTAAAACCGAGTAGGAGCTAGTACCTCCCCATATATATGTATGGAGTGGAGTTTGCAACTGAAAAGAAACTTTGTGTTCCCAACAAGCTTGTATAAGGACGGCTTTCACACACAGTTATCTCTCAGAACTGAGCATGTGGAGAGACGTTCGTTCATCTAGCACAAAGGGAACGGGTTGCAGGAGAAACTTTTACTCTGGTTTCTCAGTCTGTTTCCTAGTGCCGGTTTGAAGTTCCTGCAGTTTTCATAGTAAAACCGTGTTGGAGCTTGTACCTCCCCATATATATGTATGGAGTGGAGTTTGCAAATGAAAAGAGACTTTCTGTTCCCAACAAGCTAGGTGAATGACGACTTTCACACACACTTAACTCTCAGAACTGAGCATGTGGAGAGACGTTCGTTCATCTAGCACAAAGGGAACGGGTTGCAGGAGAAACATTTACTCTGGTTTCTCAGTCTGTCTCATAGTGCCGGTTTGAATTTCCTGCAGTTTTCACTGTAAAACCGAGTTGGAGCTTGTATCTCCCCATATATATGTATGGAATTGGGTTTGCATCTGAAAAGAAACTTTGTGTTCCCAACAAGCTAGGTGAAGGACGGCTTTCACACACTTATCTCTCAGAACTGAGTATGTGGAGAGACTTTCGTTCATCTTGCACAAAGGGAACGGGTTGCAGGAGAAACTTTTACTCTGGTTTCTCAGTCTGTTTCCTAGTGCCGGTTTGAAGTTCCTGCAGTTTTCACTGTAAAACCGATTTGGAGCTAGTACCTCCCCATATATATGTATGGAGTGGAGTTTGCAACTGAAATGAAACTTTGTTTTCCCAACAAGCTAGGTGAAGTACGGCTTTCACACACAATTATCTCTCAGAACTGAGCATGTGGAGAGACGTTCGTTCATCTAGCACAATGGGAACGGGTGGGAGGGGAAACTTTACTCTGGTTTCTCAGTCTGTTTCCTAGTGCGGGTTTGAATTTCCCGCAGTTTTCACTGTAAAACCAAGTTGGAGCTAGTACCTACCCATATATATGTATGGAGTGGGGTTTGCAACTGAAAAGAAACTTTTTGTTCTCAACAAGCTAGGTGAAGTACGGCTTTCACACACACTTATCTCTCAGAACTGAGCATGTGGAGACACGTTCGTTCATCTAGCACAAAGGGAACGGTTTGGAGGAGAAACTTTTACTCTGGTTTCTCAGTCTGTTTTCTAGTGCCGGTTTGAAGTTCCTGCAGTTTTCACTGTAAAACCGAGTTGGAGCTAGTGCCTCCCCATATATATGTATGGAGTGGAGTTTGCAACTGAAAAGAAACTTTGTGTTCCCAACAAGCTAGGTGAAGTACGGCTTTCACACACACTTTTCTCTCAGAACTGAGCATGTGGAGAGACGTTCGTTCATCTAGCACAAAGGGAAGGGGTTGCAGGAGAAACTTTTACTCTGGTTTCTCAGTCTGTCTCCTAGTGCCGGTTTGAATTTCCTGCAGTTTTCACTGTAAAACCGAGTTGGAGCTTGTATCTCCCCATATATATGTATGGACTGGGGTTTGCATCTGAAAAGAAACTTTGTGTTCCCAACAAGCTAGGTGAAGGACGGCTTTCACACACACTTATCTCTCAGAACTGAGTATGTGGAGAGACGTTCGTTCATCTAGCACAAAGGGAACGGGTTGCAGGAGAAACTTTAACTCTGGTTTCTCAGTCTGTTTCCTAGTGCCGGTTTGAAGTTCCTGCAGTTTTCACTGTAAAACCGATTTGGAGCTAGTACCTCCCCATATATATGTATGGAGTGGAGTTTGCAACTGAAAAGAAACTTTGTTTTCCCAAAAAGCTAGGTGAAGTACGGCTTTCACACACAATTATCCCTCAGAACTGAGCATGTGGAGAGACGTTCGTTCATCTAGAACAAAGGGAACGGGTTGGAGGAGAAACTTTTCTCTGGATTCTCAGTCTGTTTCCTAGTGCCGGTTTGAAGTTCCTGCAGTTTTCACTGTAAAACCGAGTTGGAGCTATTACCTCCCCATATATATGTATGGAGTGGAGTTTGCAACTGAAAAGAAACTTTGTGTTCCCAACAAGCTAGGTGAAGGACAGCTTTCACACACAATTATCTCTCAGAACTTAGCATGTGAAGAGACTTTCGATTGTCTAGCACAAAGGGAACGGGTTGCAGTAGAAACTTTTACTATGGTTTCTCAGTCTTTTTCCTAGTGCCGGTTTGAAGTTCCTGCAGTTTTCACTGTAAAACAGAGTTGGATCTAGTACCTCCCCATATATATGTATGGAGTGGAGTTTGCAACTTAAAAAAACTTTGTGTTCCCAACAAGCTAGGTGAAGGACGGCTTTCACACACACTTATCTCTCAGAACTTAGCATGTGGAGAGACGTTCGTTCATCTAGCACAATGGGAACTGGTTGGAGGGGAAACCTTTACTCTGGTTTCTCAGTCTGTTTCCTAGTGCGGGTTTGAATTTCCCGCAGTTTTCACTGTAAAACCGAGTTGGAGCTAGTACCTACCCATATATATGTATGGAGTGGGGTTTGCAACTGAAAAGAAACTTTTTGTTCTCAACAAGCTAGGTGAAGGACGGCTTTCACACACACTTATCTCTCAGAACTGAGCATGTGGAGAGACGTTCGTTCATCTAGCACAAAGGGAACGGGTTGCAGGAGAAACTTTTACTCTGGATTCTCAGTCTGTTTCCTAGTGCCGGTTTGAAGTTCCTGCAGTTTTCACTGTAAAACCGAGTTGGAGCTAGTACCTCCCCATATATATGTATGGAGTGGAGTTTGCAACTGAAAAGAAACTTTGTGTTCCCAACAAGCTAGGTGAAGGACGGCTTTCACACACACTTATCTCTCAGAACAGAGCATGTGGAGAGACGTTCGTTCATCTAGCACAAAGGGAACGGGTTGCAGGAGAAACTTTTACTCTGGTGTCTCAGTCTGTTTCCTAGTGCCGGTTTGAAGTTCCTGCAGTTTTCACTGTAAAACCGAGTTGGAGCTTGTACCTCCCTATATATATGTATGGAGTGGAGTTTGCAACTGAAAAGAAACTTTGTGTTCCCAACAAGCTAGGTGAAGGACGGCTTTCACACACACTTATCTCTCAGAACAGAGCATGTGGAGAGACGTTCGTTCATCTAGCACAAAGTGAACGGGTTGCAGGGGAAACTTTTACTCTGGTTTCTCAGTCTGTTTCCTAGTGCCGGTTTGAAGTTCCTGCAGTTTTCACTGTAAAACCGAGTTGGAGCTTGTACCTCCCTATATATATGTATGGAATGGAGTTTGCAACTGAAAAGAAACTTTGTGTTCCTAACAAGCTAGGTGAAGGACGGCTTTCACACACACTTATCTCTCAGAACTGAGCATGTGGAGAGACATTCGTTCATCTAGCACAAAGGGAACGGGTTGCAGGAGAAACGTTTACTCTGGATTCTCAGTCTGTTTCCTAGTGCCGGTTTGAAGTTCCTGCAGTTTTCACTGTAAAACCGAGTTGGAGCTAGTACCTCCCCATATATATGTATGGAGTGGAGTTTGCAACTGAAAAGAAACTTTGTGTTCCCAACAAGCTAGGTGAAGGACGGCTTTCACACACACTTATCTCTCAGAACTGAGCATGTGGAGAGACGTTCGTTCGTCTAGCACAAAGGTAACGGATTGCAGGAGAAACTTTTACTCTGGTTTCTCAGTCTGTTTCCTAGTGCCGGTTTGAAGTTCCTGCAGTTTTCACAGTAAAAAGGAGTTGGAGCTAGTACCTCCCCATATATATGTATGGAGTGGAGTTTGCAACTGAAAAGAAACTTTGTGTTCCCAACAAGCTAGGTGAAGGACGGCTTTCACACACAATTATCTCTCAGAACTGAGCATGTGGAGAGACGTTCGTTCATCTAGAACAAAGGGAACGGGTTGCAGGATAAACTTTTACTCTGGTTTCTCTGTCTGTTTCCTAGTGCCGGTTTGAATTTCCTGCAGTTTCACTGTAAAACCGACTTGGAGCTAGTACCTCCCCATATATATATATGGAGTGGAGTTTGCAACTGAAAAGAAACTTTGTGTTCCCATCAAGCTAGGTGAAGGACGGCTTTCACACACACTTATCTCTCAGAACTGAGCATGTGGAGAGACGTTCGTTCATCTAGCACAAAGGGAACGTGTTGCAGGAGAAACTTTTACTCTGGTTTCTCAGTCTGTTTCCTAGTGCCGGTTTGAAGTTCCTGCAGTTTTCACTGTAAAACCGAGTTGGAGCTAGTACCTCCCTATATATATGTATGGAGTGGAGTTTGCTACTGAAAAGAAACTTTGTGTTCCCAACAAGCTAGGTGAAGGGCGGCTTTCACACACACTTAACTCTCAGAACTGAGCATGTGGAGAGACGTTCGTTCATCTAGCACAAAGGGAACGGGTTGCAGGAGAAACTTTTACTCTGGTTTCTCAGTCTGTTTCCTAGTGCCGGTTTGAAGTTCCTGCAGTTTTCACTGTAAAACCGAGTTTGAGCTAGTACCTCCCCATATATATGTATGGAGTGGAGTTTGCAACTGAAAAGAAACTTTGTGTTCCCAACAAGCTAGGTGAAGGACGGCTTTCACACACACATCTCTCAGAAATGAGCATGTGGAGAGACGTTCGTTCATCTAGCACAAAGGGAACGGGTTGCAGGAGAAACTTTTACTATGGTTTCTCAGTCTGTTTCCTAGTGCCGGTTTGAAGTTCCTGCAGTTTTCACTGTAAAACCGAGTTGGAGCTAGTACCTCCCCATATATATGTATGGAGTGGAGTTTGCAACTGAAAAGAAACTTTGTGTTCCCAACAAGCTAGGTGAAGGACGGCTTTCACACACACTTATCTCTCAGAAATGAGCATGTGGAGAGACGTTCATTCATCTAGCACAAAGGGAACGGGTTGCAGGAGAAACTTTTACTCTGGTTTCTCAGTCTGTTTCCCAGTGCCGGTTTGAAGTTCCAGCAGTTTTCACTGTAAAACCGAGTAGGAGCTAGTACCTCCCCATATATATGTATGGAGTGGAGTTTGCAACTGAAAAGAAACTTTGTGTTCCCAACAAGCTTGTATAAGGACGGCTTTCACACACAGTTATCTCTCAGAACTGAGCATGTGGAGAGACGTTCGTTCATCTAGCACAAAGGGAACGGGTTGCAGGAGAAACTTTTACTCTGGTTTCTCAGTCTGTTTCCTAGTGCCGGTTTGAAGTTCCTGCAGTTTTCATAGTAAAACCGTGTTGGAGCTTGTACCTCCCCATATATATGTATGGAGTGGAGTTTGCAAATGAAAAGAGACTTTCTGTTCCCAACAAGCTAGGTGAATGACGACTTTCACACACACTTAACTCTCAGAACTGAGCATGTGGAGAGAAGTTCGTTCATCTAGCTCAAAGGGAACGGTTTGCAGGAGAAACTTTTACTTTGGTTTCTCAGTCTGTTTCCTAGTGCCGGTTTGAAGATCTTGCAGTTTTCACTGTAAACCGAGTTGGAGCAAGTACATCCCTATATATATGTATGGAGTGGAGTTTGCAACTGAAAAGAAACTTTGTGTTCCCAACAAGCTAGGTGAAGGACGGCTTTCACACACAATTTTCTCTCAGAACTGAGCATGTGGAGAGACGTTCGTTCATCTAGCACAAAGGGAACGGGTTGCAGGAGAAACTTTTACTCTGGTTTCTCTGTCTGTTTCCTAGTGCCTGTTTGAATTTCCTGCAGTTTTCACTGAAAAACCGAGTTGGAGTTAGTACCTACCCATATATATATATGGAGTGGAGTTTGCAACTGATAAGAAACTTTGTGTTCCCAACAAGCTAGGTGAAGGACGGCTTTCACACACACTTATCTCTCAGAACTGAGCATGTGGAGAGACGTTCGTTCATCTAGCACAATGGGAACGGGTTGCAGGAGAAACTTTTACTCTGGTTTCTCAGTCTGTTTCCTAGTGCCGATTTGAAGTTCCTGCAGTTTTAACTGTAAAACCGAGTTGGAGCTAGTACCTCCCCATATATATGTATGGAGTGGAGTTTGCAACTGAAAAGAAACTTTGTGTTCCCAACAAGCTAGGTGAAGGACGGCTTTCACACACACTTATCTCTCCGATCTGAGCATGTGGAGAGACTTTCGTTCATCTAGCACAAAGGGATCGGGTTGCAGGAGAAACTTTTACTCTGGTTTCTCAGTCTGATTCCTAGTGCCGGTTTAAAGTTCCTGCAGATTTCACTGTAAAACCGAGTTGGAGCTAGTACCTCCCCATATAAATGTATGGAGTGGAGTTTGCAACTGAAAAGAAACTTTGTGTTCCCAACAAGCTAGTATAAGGACGGCTTTCACACACACTTATCTCTCAGACCTGAGCATTTGGAGAGACGTTCGTTCATCTAGCACAAAGGGAACGGGTTGCAGGAGAAACTTTTACTCTGGTTTCTCAGTCTGTTTCCTAGTGCCGGTTTGAAGTTCCTGCAGTTTTCACTGTAAAACCGAGTTGGAGCTAGTACCTCCCCATATATATGTATGGAGTGGAGTTTGCAACTGAAAAGAAACTTTGTGTTCCCAACAAGCTATTATAATGACGGCTTTCACACACACTTATGTCTCAGAACTGAGCATTTGGAGAGACGTTCGTTCATCTAGCACAAAGGTAACGGGTTGCAGGAGAAACTTTTACTCTGGTTTCTCAGTCTGTTTCCTAGTGCCGGTTTGAAGTTCCTGCAGTTTTCACTGTAAAACCGAGTTGGAGCTAGTATCTCCCCATATATATGTATGGACTGGGGTTAACAACTGAAAAGAACATTGTGTTCCCAACAAGCTAGGTTAAGGACGGCTTTCACACACACTTAACTCTCAGAACTGAGCATGTGGAGAGACGTTCGTTCATCTAGCACAAAGGGAACGGGTGGCAGGAGGAACTTTTACTCTGGTTTCTCAGTCTGTTTCCTAGTGCCGGTTTGAAGTTCCTGCAGTTTTCATAGTAAAACCGTGTTGGAGCTTGTACCTCCCCATATATATGTATGGAGTGGAGTTTGCAACTGAAAAGAGACTTTCTGTTCCCAACAAGATAGGTGAATGACGGCTTTCACACACACTTATCTCTCAGAACTGAGCATGTGGAGAGACGTTCGTTCATCTAGCACCAAGGGAACGGGTTGCAGGAGAAACTTTTACTCTGGTTTCTCTGTCTGTTTCCTAGTGCCTGTTTGAATTTCCTGCAGTTTTCACTGTAAAACCGAGTTGGAGTTAGTACCTCCCCATATATATATATGGAGTGGAGTTTGCAACTGAAAAGAAACTTTGTGTTCCCAACAAGCTAGGTGAAGGACGGCTTTCACACACACTTATCTCTCAGAACTGAGCATGTGGAGAGACGTTCGTTCATCTAGCACAATGGGAACGGGTTGCAGGAGAAACTTTTACTCTGGTTTCTCAGTCTGTTTCCTAGTGCCGGTTTGAAGTTCCTGCAGTTTTAACTGTAAAACCGTGTTGGAGCTAGTACCTCCCTATATATATGTATGGAGTGGAGTTTGCAACTGAAAAGAAACTTTGTGTTCCCAACAAGCTAGGTGAAGGGCGGCTTTCACACACACTTAACTCTCAGAACTGAGCATGTGGAGAGACGTTCGTTCATCTAGCACAAAGGGAAAGGGTTGCAGGAGAAACTATTACTCTGGTTTCTCAGTCTGTTTCCTAGTGCCGGTGTGAAGTTCCTGCAGTTTTCACTGTAAAACCGAGTTGGGGCTTGTACCTCCCTATATATATGTATGGAGTGGAGTTTGCAACTGAAAAGAAACTTTGTGTTCCCAATAAGCTAGGTGAAGGACGGCTTTCACACACACTTATCTCTCAGAACAGAGCATGTGGAGAGACGTTCGTTCATCTAGCACAAAGGGAACGGGTTGCAGGAGAAACTTTTACTCTGGTTTCTCAGTCTGTTTCCTAGTGCCGGTTTGAAGTTCCTGCACTTTTCACTGTAAAACCGAGTTTGAGCTAGTACCTCCCCATATATATGTATTGAGTGGAGGTTGCAAATGAAAAGAAACTTTGTGTTCCCAACAAGCTAGGTGAAGGACGGCTTTCACACACACTTATCTCTCAGAACTGAGCATGTGGAGAGACGTTCGTTCATCTAGCACAAAGGGAACAGGTTGCAGGAGAAACTTTTACTCTGGTTTCTCAGTCTGTTTCCTAGTGCCGGTTTGAAGTTCCTGCAGTTTTCATAGTAAAACCGTGTTGGAGCTTGTACCTCCCCATATATATGTATGGAGTGGAGTTTGCAACTGAAAAGAGACTTTCTGTTCCCAACAAGCTAGGTGAATGACGGCTTTCACACACACTTATCTCTCAGAACTGAGCATGTGGAGAGACGTTCGTTCATCTAGCTCAAAGGGAACGGTTTGCAGGAGAAACTTTTACTCTGGATTCTCAGTCTGTTTCCTAGTGCCGGTTTGAAGATCCTGCAGTTTTCACTGTAAACCGAGTTGGAGCAAGTACATCCCTATATATATGTATGGAGTGGAGTTTGCAACTGAAAAGAAACTTTGTGTTCCCAACAAGCTAGGTGAAGGACGGCTTTCACACACACTTATCTCTCAGAACAGAGCATGTGGAGAGACGTTCGTTCATCTAGCACAAAGGGAACGGGTTGCAGGAGAAACTTTTACTCTGGTTTCTCAGTCTGTTTCCTAGTGCCGGTTTGAAGTTCCTGCAGTTTTCACTGTAAAACCGAGTTTGAGCTAGTACCTCCCCATATATATGTATGGAGTGGAGTTTGCAACTGAAAAGAAACTTTGTGTTCCCAACAAGCTAGTATAAGGACGGCTTTCAAACACACTTATCCTTCAGAACTGAGCATGTGGAGAGACGTTCGTTCATCTAGCACCAACGGAACGGGTTGCAGGAGAAACTTTTACTCTGGTTTCTCAGTCTGTTTCCTTGTGCCGGTTTGAAGTTCCTGCAGTTTTCACTGTAAAACCGAGTTGGAGCTAGTACCTCCCCATATATATGTATGGAGTGGAGTTTGCAACTGAAAAGAAACTTTGTGTTCCCAACAAGATAGGTGAAGGACGGCTTTCACACACACTTATCTCTCAGAACTGAGCATGTGGAGAGACGTTCGTTCATCTAGCACAAAGGGAACGGGTGGCAGGAGGAACTTTTACTCTGGTTTCTCAGTCTGTTTCCTAGTGCCGGTTTGAAGTTCCTGCAATTTTCATAGTAAAACCGTGTTGGAGCTTGTACCTCCCCATATATATGTATGGAGTGGAGTTTGCAACTGAAAAGAGACTTTCTGTTCCCAACAAGATAGGTGAATGACGGCTTTCACACACACTTATCTCTCAGAACTGAGCATGTGGAGAGACGTTCGTTCATCTAGCACCAAGGGAACGGGTTGCAGGAGAAACTTTTACTCTGGTTTCTCAGTCTGTTTCCTAGTGCCGGTTTGAAGTTCCTGCAGTTTTCACTGTAAAACCGAGTTGGAGCTAGTACCTCCCCATATATATGTATGGAGTGGAATTTGCAACTGAAAAGAAAGTTTGTGTTCCCAACAAGCTAGTATAAGGACGGCCTTTACACACACTTATCTCTCAGAACTGAGCATTTGTAGAGACGTTCGTTCATCTAGCACAAAGGGAACGGGTTGCAGGAGAAACTTTTTCTCTGGTTTCCCAGTGTTTTTCCTAGTGCCGGTTTGAAGTTCCTGCAGTTTTCACTTTAAAACCAAGTTGGAGCTAGTATCTCCCCATATATATGTATGGAGTGGGGTTTGCAACTGAAAAGAAACTTTGTGTTTCCAACAAGCTAGGTGAATGACGGCTTTCACACACACATCTCTCAGAACTGAGCATGTGGAGAGACGTTCGTTCATCTAGCACAAATGGAACGGGTGGCAGGAGGAACTTTTACTCTGGTTTCTCAGTCTGTTTCCTAGTGCCGGTTTGAATTTCCTGCAGTTTTCACTGTAAAAAAGGGTTGGAGCTAGTACTTCCCATATATTTGTATGGAGTCGAGTTTGGAACTGAAAAGAGACTTTCTGTTCTCAACAATCTAGGTGAAGGACGGCTTTCACACACACTTATCTCTCAGAACTGAGCATGTGGAGAGACGTTCGTTCATCTAGCACAAAGGGAACGGGTTGCAGGAGAAACTTTTACTCTGGTTTCTCAGTGTGTTTCCTAGTGCCGGTTTGAAGTTCCTGCAGTTTTCACTGTAAAACCGAGTTGGAGCTAGTACCTCCCTATATTATGTATGGAGTGGAGTTTGCAACTGAAAAGAAACTTTGTGTTCCCAACAAGCTAGGTGAAGGACGGCTTTCACACACACTTATCTCTCAGAACAGAGCATGTGGAGAGACGTTCGTTCATCTAGCACAAAGGGAACGGGTTTCAGTAGAAACTTTTACTCTGGTTTCTCAGTCTGTTTCCTAGTTCCGGTTTGAAGTTCCTGCAGTTTTCACTGTAAAACGGAGTTTGAGCTAGTACCTCCCCATATATATGTATGGAGTGGAGTTTGCAACTGAAAAGAAACTTTGTGTTCCCAACAAGCTAGGTGAAGGACGGCTTTCACACACACTTATCTCTCAGAACTGAGCATGTGGAGAGACATTCGTTCATCTAGCACAAAGGGAACGGGTTGCAGGGGAAACTTTTACTCTGGTTTCTCAGTCTGTTTCCTAGTGCCGGTTTGAAGTTCCTGCAGTTTTCACTGTAAAACCGTGTTGGAGCTAGTACCTCCCCATATATATGTATGGAGTGGAGTTTGCAACTGAAAAGGAACTTTGTGTTCCCAACAAGCTATTATAATGACGGCTTTCACACACACTTATGTCTCAGAACTGAGCATTTGGAGAGACGTTCGTTCATCTAGCACAAAGGTAACGGGTTGCAGGAGAAACTTTTACTCTGGATTCTCAGTCTGTTTCCTAGTGCAGGTTTGAAGTGCCTGCAATTTTCACTGTAAAACCGAGTTGGAGCTAGTATCTCCCCATATATATGTATGGAGTGGGGTTAACAACTGAAAAGAACATTGTGTTCCCAACAAGCTAGTTTAAGGACGGCTTTCACACACACTTATCTCTCAGAACTGAGCATGTGGAGAGACGTTCGTTCATCTAGCACAAAGGGAACGGGTGGCAGGAGGAACTTTTACTCTGGTTTCTCAGTCTGTTTCCTAGTGCCGGTTTGAAGTTCCTGCAGTTTTCATAGTAAAACCGTGTTGGAGCTTGTACCTCCCCATATATATGTATGGAGTGGAGTTTGCAACTGAAAAGAGACTTTCTATTCCCAACAAGATAGGTGAATGACGACTTTCACACACACTTATCTCTCAGAACTGAGCATGTGGAGAGACGTTCGTTCATCTAGCACCAAGGGAACGGGTTGCAGGAGAAACTTTTACTCTGGTTTCTCAGTCTGTTTCCTAGTGCCGGTTTGAAGTTCCTGCAGTTTTCACTGTAAAACCGAGTTGGAGCTAGTACCTCCCCATATATATGTATGGAGTGGAGTTTGCAACTGAAAAGAAAGTTTGTGTTCCCAACAAGCTAGTATAAGGACGGCTTTCACACACACTTATCTCTCAGAACTGAGCATTTGGAGAGACGTTCGTTCATCTAGCACAAAGGGAACGGGTTGCAGGAGAAACTTTTTCTCTGGTTTCCCAGTGTTTTTCCTAGTGCCGTTTTGAAGTTCCTGCAGTTTTCACTTTAAAACCAAGTTGGAGCTAGTATCTCCCCATATATATGTATGGAGTGGGGTTTGCAACTGAAAAGAAACTTTGTGTTTCCAACAAGCTAGGTGAAGGACGGCTTTCACACACACTTATCTCTCAGAACTGAGCATGTGGAGAGACGTTAGTTCATCTAGCACAAATGGAACGGGTGGCAGGAGGAACTTTTACTCTGGTTTCTCAGTCTGTTTCCTAGTGCCGGTTTGAATTTCCTGCAGTTTTCACTGTAAAAAAGGGTTGGAGCTAGTACTTCCCCATATATTTGTATGGAGTCGAGTTTGCAACTGAAAAGAGACTTTGTGTTCTCAACAAGCTAGGTGAAGGACGGCTTTCACACACACTTTTCTCTCAGAACTGAGCATGTGGAGAGACGTTCGTTCATCTAGCACAAAGGGAACGGGTTGCAGGAGAAACTTTTACTCTGGTTTCTCAGTGTGTTTCCTAGTGCCGGTTTGAAGTTCCTGCAGTTTTCACTGTAAAACCGAGTTGGAGATAGTACCTCCCTATATTTATGTATGGAGTGGAGTTTGCAACTGAAAAGAAACTTTGTGTTCCCAACAAGCTAGGTGAAGGACGGCTTTCACACACACTTATCTCTCAGAACAGAGCATGTGGAGAGACGTTCGTTCATCTAGCACAAAGGGAACGGGTTTCAGTAGAAACTTTTACTCTGGTTTCTCAGTCTGTTTCCTAGTTCCGGTTTGAAGTTCCTGCAGTTTTCACTGTAAAACCGAGTTGGAGCTAGTACCTCCCCATATATATGTATGGAGTGGAGTTTGCAACTGAAAAGAAACTTTGTGTTCCCAACAAGCTAGGTGAAGGACGGCTTTCACACACACTTATCTCTCAGAACTGAGCATGTGGAGAGACGTTCGTTCATCTAGAACAAATGGAACGGTTTGCAGGAGAAACTTGTACTCTGGTTTCTCAGTCTGTTTCCTAGTGCCGGTTTGAAGTTCCTGCATTTTTCACTGTAAAACCGAGTTGGAGCTAGTACCTCCCCATATATATGTATGGAGTGGAGTTTGCAACTGAAAAGAAACTTTGTGTTCCCAACAAGATAGGTGAAGGACGGCTTTCACACACACTTATCTCTCAGACCCGAGCATGTGGAGAGACGTTCGTTCATCCAGCACAAAGGGAACGTGTTGCAGGAGAAACTTTTACTCTGGTTTCTCAGTCTGTTTCCTAGTGCCGGTTTGAAGTTCCTGCAGTTTTCACTGTAAAATCGAGTTGGAGCTAGTACCTCCCTATATATATGTATGTCTTGGTGTTTGCATCTCAAAAGAAACTTTGTGTTCCCAACAAGCTAGGTGAAGGATGTCTTTCACACACACTTATCTCTCAGAACTGAGCATGTGGAGAGACGTTCGTTCATCTAGCACAAAGGGAACGGGTTGCTGGAGAATTTTGTACTCTGGTTTCTCAGTCTGTTTCCTAGTGCCGGTTTGAAGTTCCTGCAGTTTTCACTGTAAAACCGAGTTGGAGCTAGTACCTCCCCATATATATGTATGGAGTGGAGTTTGCAACTGAAAAGAAACTTTGTGTTCCCAACAAGCTAGGTGAAGGACGGCTTTCACACACACTTATCTCTCAGAACTGAGCATGTGGAGAGACGTTCGTTCATCTAGCACAAAGGGAACGGGTGGCAGGAGGAACTTTTACTCTGGTTTCTCAGTCTGTTTCCTAGTGCCGGTTTGAAGTTCCTGCAGTTTTCATAGTAAAACCGTGTTGGAGCTTGTACCTCCCCATATATATGTATGGAGTGGAGTTTGCAACTGAAAAGAGACTTTCTATTCCCAACAAGATAGGTGAATGACGGCTTTCACACACACTTATCTCTCAGAACTGAGCATGTGGAGAGACGTTCGTTCATCTAGCACCAAGGGAACGGGTTGCAGGAGAAACTTTTACTGTGGTTTCTCAGTCTGTTTCCTAGTGCCGGTTTGAAGTTCCTGCAGTTTTCACTGTAAAACCGAGTTGGAGCTAGTACCTCCCCATATATATGTATGGAGTGGAGTTTGCAACTGAAAAGAAAGTTTGTGTTCCCAACCAGCTAGTATAAGGACGGCTTTCACACACACTTATCTCTCAGAACTGAGCATTTGGAGAGACGTTCGTTCATCTAGCACAAAGGGAACGGGTTGCAGGAGAAACTTTTTCTCTGGTTTCCCAGTGTTTTTCCTAGTGCCGGTTTGAAGTTCCTGCAGTTTTCACTTTAAAACCAAGTTGGAGCTAGTATCTCCCCATATATATGTATGGAGTGGGGTTTGCAACTGAAAAGAAACTTTGTGTTTCCAACAAGCTAGGTGAAGGACGGCTTTCACACACACTTATCTCTCAGAACTGAGCATGTGGAGAGACGTTCGTTCATCTAGCACAAATGGAACGGGTGGCAGGAGGAACTTTTACTCTGGTTTCTCAGTCTGTTTCCTAGTGCCGGTTTGAATTTCCTGCAGTTTTCACTGTAAAAAAGGGTTGGAGCTAGTACTTCCCCATATATTTGTATGGAGTCGAGTTTGCAACTGAAAAGAGACTTTGTGTTCTCAACAAGCTAGGTGAAGGACGGCTTTCACACACACTTATCTCTCAGAACTGAGCATGTGGAGAGACGTTCGTTCATCTAGCACAAAGGGAACGGGTTGCAGGAGAAACTTTTACTCTGGTTTCTCAGTGTGTTTCCTAGTGCCGGTTTGAAGTTCCTGCAGTTTTCACTGTAAAACCGAGTTGGAGATAGTACCTCCCTATATTTATGTATGGAGTGGAGTTTGCAACTGAAAAGAAACTTTGTGTTCCCAACAAGCTAGGTGAAGGACGGCTTTCACACACACTTATCTCTCAGAACAGAGCATGTGGAGAGACGTTCGTTCATCTAGCACAAAGGGAACGGGTTTCAGTAGAAACTTTTACTCTGGTTTCTAAGTCTGTTTCCTAGTTCCGGTTTGAAGTTCCTGCAGTTTTCACTGTAAAACCGAGTTTGAGCTAGTACCTCCCCATATATATGTATGGAGTGGAGTTTGCAACTGAAAAGAAACTTTGTGTTCCCAACAAGCTAGGTGAAGGACGGCTTTCACACACACTTATCTCTCAGAACTGAGCATGTGGAGAGACGTTCGTTCATCTAGCACAAAAGGAACGGGTTGTAGGAGAAACTTTTACTCTGGTTTCTCAGTCTGTTTCCTAGTGCCCGTTTGAAGTTCCTGCAGTTTTCACTGTAAAACAGAGTTGGAGCTAGTACCTCCCCATATATATGTATGGAGTGGAGTTTGCAACTGAAAAGAAACTTTGTGTTCCCAACAAGCTAGGTGAAGGACGGCTTTCATACACAATTATCTCTCAGGACTGAGCACGTGGAGAGACGTTCGTTCATCTAGAACAAATGGAACGGTTTGCAGGAGAAACTTGTACTCTGGTTTCTCACTCTGTTTCCTAGTGCCGGTTTGAAGTTCCTGCATTTTTCACTGTAAAACCGAGTTGGAGCTAGTACCTCCCCATATATATGTATGGAGTGGAGTTTGCAACTGAAAAGAAACTTTGTGTTCCCAACAAGATAGGTGAAGGACGGCTTTCACACACCCTTATCTCTCAGAACTGAGCATGTGGAGAGACGTTCGTTCATCCAGCACAAAGGGAACGTGTTGCAGGAGAAACTTTTACTCTGGTTTCTCAGTCTGTTTCCTAGTGCCGGTTTGAAGTTCCTGCAGTTTTCACTGTAAAATCGAGTTGGAGCTAGTACCTCCCTATATATATGTATGTCTTGGTGTTTGCATCTCAAAAGAAACTTTGTGTTCCCAACAAGCTAGGTGAAGGACGTCTTTCACACACACTTATCTCTCAGAACTGAGCATGTGGAGAGAAGTTCGTTCATCTAGCACAAAGGGAACGGGTTGCTGGAGAATTTTGTACTCTGGTTTCTCAGTCTGTTTCCTAGTGCCGGTTTGAAGTTCCTGCAGTTTTCACTGTAAAACCGAGTTGGAGCTAGTACCTCCCCATATATATGTATGGAGTGGAGTTTGCAACTGAAAAGAAACTTTGTGTTCCCAACAAGCTAGGTGAAGGACGGCTTTCACACACACTTATCTCTCAGAACTGAGCATGTGGAGAGACGTTCGTTCATCTAGCACAAAGGGAACGGGTTGCAGGAGAAACTTTTACTCTGGTTTCTCAGTCTGTTTTCTAGTGCCGGTTTGAAGTTCCTGCAGTTTTCACTGTAAAACCGAGTTGGAGCTAGTACCTCCCTATATATATGTATGGAGTGGAGTTTGCAACTGAAAAGAAACTTTGTGTTCCCAACAAGCTAGGTGAAGGAAGGCTTTCACACACACTTATCTCTCAGAACAGAGCATGTGGAGAGACGTTCGTTCATCTAGCACAAAGGGAACGGGTTGTAGGAGAAACTTTTCTCTGGTTTCTCAGTCTGTTTCCTAGTGCCGGTTTGAAGTTCCTGCAGTTTTCACTGTAAAACCGAGTTGGAGCTAGTACCTCCCCATATATATGTATGGAGTGGAGTTTGCAACTGAAAAGAAACTTTGTGTTCCCAACAAGCTAGGTGAAGGACGGCTTTCACACACACTTATCTCTCAGAACTGAGCATGTGGAGAGACGTTCGTTCATCTAGCACAAAGGGAACGGGTTGCAGGAGAAACTTTTACTCTGGTTTATCAGTCTGTTTCCTAGTGCCGGTTTGAAGTTCCTGCAGTTTTCACTGTAAAACCGAGTTGGAGCTAGTACCTCCCTATATATATGTATGGAGTGGAGTTTGCAACTGAAAAGAAACTTTGTGTTCCCAACAAGCTAGGTTAAGGAAGGCTTTCACACACACTTATCTCTCAGAACAGAGCATGTGGAGAGAAATTCGTTCATCTAGCACAAAGGGAACGGGTTGCAGGAGAAACTTTTACTCTGGTTTCTCAGTCTGTTTCCTAGTGCCGGTTTGAAGTTCCTGCAGTTTTCACTGTAAAACCGAGTTGGAGCTAGTACCTCCCCATATATATGTATGGATTGGAGTTTACAACTCAAAAGAAACTTTGTGTTCCCAACAAGCTAGGTGAAGGACGGCATTCACACACACTTATCTCTCAGAACAGAGCATGTGGAGAGACGTTCGTTCATCTAGCACAAAGGGAACGGGTTGCAGGAGAAACTTTTACTCTGGTTTCTCAGTCTGTTTCCTAGTGCCGGTTTGAAGTTCCTGCAGTTTTCACTGTAAAACCGAGTTGGAGCTAGTACCTCCCCATATATATGTATGGAGTGGAGTTTGCAACTGAAAAGAAACTTTGTGTTCCCAACAAGCTAGGTGAAGGACGGCTTTCACACACACATATCTCTCAGAACTGAGCATGTGGAGAGACGTTCGTTCATCTAGCACAAAGGGAACGGGTTGCAGGAGAAACTTTTACTCTGGTTTCTCAGTCTGTTTCCTAGTGCCGGTTTGAAGTTCCTGCAGTTTTCACTGTAAAACCGAGTTGGAGCTAGTACCTCCCCATATATATGTATGGAGTGGAGTTTGCAACTGAAAAGAAACTTTGTGTTCCCAACAAGCTAGGTGAAGGACGGCTTTCACACACACTTATCTCTCAGAACTGAGCATGTGGAGAGACGTTCGTTCATCTAGCACAAAGGGAACGGTTTGCAAGAGAAACTTTTACTCTGGTTTCTCAGTCTGTTTTCTAGTGCCGGTTTGAAGTTCCTGCAGTTTTCACTGTAAAACCGAGTTGGAGCTAGTACCTCCCTATATATATGTATGGAGTGGGGTTTGCAACTGAAAAGAAACTTTGTGTTCCCAACAAGCTAGGTGAAGGAAGGCTTTCACACACACTTATCTCTCAGAACTGAGCATGTGGAGAGACGTTCGTTCATCTAGCACAAAGGGAACGGGTTGTAGGAGAAACTTTTCTCTGGTTTCTCAGTCTGTTTCCTAGTGCCGGTTTGAAGTTCCTGCAGTTTTCACTGTAAAACCGAGTTGGAGCTAGTACCTCCCCATATATATGTATGGAGTGGGGTTTGCAACTGAAAAGAAACTTTGTGTTCCCAACAAGCTAGGTGAAGGACGGCTTTAACACACACTTATCTCTCAGAACTGAGCATGTGGAGAGACGTTCGTTCATCTAGCACAAAGGGAACGGGTTGCAGGAGAAACTTTTACTCTGGTTTATCAGTCTGTTTCCTAGTGCCGGTTTGAAGTTCCTGCAGTTTTCACTGTAAAACCGAGTTGGAGCTAGTACCTCCCTATATATATGTATGGAGTGGAGTTTGCAACTGAAAAGAAACTTTGTGTTCCCAACAAGCTAGGTGAAGGAAGGCTTTCACACACACTTATCTCTCAGAACAGAGCATGTGGAGAGAAGTTCGTTCATCTAGCACAAAGGGAACGGGTTGCAGGAGAAACATTTACTCTGGTTTCTCAGTCTGTTTCCTAGTGCCGGTTTGAAGTTCCTGCAGTTTTCACTGTAAAACCGAGTTGGAGCTAGTACCTCCCCATATATATGTATGGATTGGAGGTTACAACTCAAAAGAAACTTTGTGTTCCCAACAAGCTAGGTGAAGGACGGCATTCACACACACTTATCTCTCAGAACAGAGCATGTGGAGAGACGTTCGTTCATCTAGCACAAAGGGAACGGGTTGCAGGAGAAACTTTTACTCTGGTTTCTCAGTCTGTTTCCTAGTGCCGGTTTGAAGTTCCTGCAGTTTTCACTGTAAAACCGAGTTGGAGCTAGTACCTCCCCATATATATGTATGGAGTGGAGTTTGCAACTGAAAAGAAACTTTGTGTTCCCAACAAGCTAGGTGAAGGACGGCATTCACACACACATATCTCTCAGAACTGAGCATGTGGAGAGACGTTCGTTCATCTAGCACAAAGGGAACGGGTTGCAGGAGAAACTTTTACTCTGGTTTCTCAGTCTGTTTCCTAGTGCCGGTTTGAAGTTCCTGCAGTTTTCACTGTAAAACCGAGTTGGAGCTTGTATCTCCCCATATATATGTATGGAGTGGGGTTTGCAACTGAAAAGAAACTTTGTGTTTCCAACAAGCTATGTGAAGGACGGCTTTCACACACACTTATCTCTCAGAACTGAGCATGTGGAGAGACGTTCGTTCATCTAGCACAAAGGGAACGGGTTGCAGGAGAAACTTTTACTCTGGTCTCTCAGTCTGTTTCCTAGTGCCGGTTTGATGATCCTGCAGTTTTCACTGTAAAACCGAGTTGGAGCTAGTACCTCCCTATATATATGTATGGAGTGGAGTTTGCAACTCAAAAGAAACTTAGTGTTCCCAACAAGCTAGTTGAAGGACGGCTTTCACACACACTTATCTCTCAGAACTGAGTATGTGGAGAGACGTTCGTTCATCTAGCACAAAGGGAACGGGTGGCAGGAGAAACTTTTACTCTGGTTTCTCAGTCTGTTTCCTAGTGCCGGTTTGAAGTTCCTGCAGTTTTCACTGTAAAACCGAGTTGGAGCTAGTACCTCCCCATATATATGTATGGAGTGGAGGTTGCAAATGAAAAGAAACTTTGTGTTCCCAACAAGCTAGTATAAGGACGGCTTTCACACACACTTATCTCTCAGAACTGAGCATGTGGAGAGACGTTCGTTCATCTAGCACCAAGGGAACGGGTTGCAGGAGAAACTTTTACTCTGGTTTCTCAGTCTGTTTCCTAGTGCCGGTTTGAAGTTCCTGCAGTTTTCACTGTAAAACCGAGTTGGAGCTAGTACCTCCCCATATATATGTATGGAGTGGAGTTTGCAACTGAAAAGAAACTTTGTGTTCCCAACAAGCTAGGTGAAGGACGGCTTTCAAACACACTTATCTCTCAGAACTGAGTATGTGGAGAGACGTTCGTTCATCTAGCACAAAGGGAACGGGTGGCAGGAGGAACTTTTACTCTGGTTTCTCAGTCTGTTTCCTAGTGCCGGTTTGAAGTTCCTGCAGTTTTCACTGTAAAACCGAGTTGGAGCTAGTACCTCCCCATATATATGTATGGAGTGGAGTTTGCTACTGAAAAGAGACTTTCTGTTCCCAACAAGCTAGGTGAAGGGCGGCTTTCACACACAATTATCTCTCAGAACTGAGCATGTGGAGAGACGTTCGTTCATCTAGCACAAAGGGAACGGGTTGCAGGAGAAACTTTTATTCTGGTGTCTCAGTCTGTTTCCTAGTGCCGGTTTGAAGTTCCTGCAGTTTTCACTGTAAAACCGAGTTGGAGCTAGTACCTCCCCATATATATGTATGGAGTGGAGTTTGCAACTGAAAAGAAACTTTGTGTTCCCAACAAGCTAGGTGAAGTTCGGCTTTCACACACAATTATCTCCCCCAACTGAGCATGTGGAGAGACTTTCGTTCATCTAGCACAAAGGTAACGGGTTGCAGGAGAAACTTTTACTCTGGTTTCTCAGTCTGTTTCCTAGTTCCGGTTTGAAGTTCCTGCAGTTTTCACTGTAAAACCGAGTTTCAGCTACTACCTCCCCATATATATGTATGGAGTGGAGTTTGCAAATGAAAAGAGACTTTGTGTTCCCAAGAAGCTAGGTGAAGGACGGCTTTCACACACACTTATCTCTCAGAACTGAGCATGTGAAGAGACGTTCGTTCATCTAGCACAAAGGGAACGGGTTGGAGGAGAAACTTTTACTCTGGTTTCTCAGTCTGTTTCCTAGTGCCGGTTTGAAGTTCCTGCAGATTTCACTGTAAAACCGATTTGGAGCTAGTACCTCCCAATATATATGTATGGAGTGAAGTGTGCAACTTAAAAAAACTTTGTGTTCCCAACAAGCTAGGTGAAGGACGGCTTTCACACACACTTATCTCTCAGAACTGAGCATGTGGAGAGACGTTCGTTCATCTAGCACAAAGGGAACGGGTTGCAGGAGAAACTTTTACTCTGGTTTCTCAGTCTGTTTCCTAGTGCCGGTTTGAAGTTCCTGCAGTTTTCACTGTAAAACCGAGTTGGAGCTAGTACCTCCCTTTATATATGTATGGAGTGGAGTTTGCAACTGCAAAGAAACTTTGTGTTCCCAACAAGCTACGTGAAGGAAGGCTTTCACACACCTTATCTCTCAGAACAGAGCATGTGGAGAGACGTTCGTTCATCTAGCACAAAGGGAACGGGTGGCAGGAGAAACTTTTACTCTGGTTTCTCAGTCTGTTTCCTAGTGCCGGTTTGAAGTTCCTGCAGTTTTCACTGTAAAACCGAGTTGGAGCTAGTACCTCCCCATATAAATGTATGGAGTGGAGGTTGCAAATGAAAAGAGACTTTCTGTTCCCAACATGCTAGGTGAAGGACGGCTTTCACACACAATTATCTCTCAGAACTGAGCATGTGGAGAGACGTTCGTTCATGTAGCACAAAGGGAACGGGTGGCAGGAGAAACTTTTACTCTGGTGTCTCAGTCTGTTTCCTAGTGCCGGTTTGAAGTTCCTGCAGTTTTCACTGTAAAACCGAGTTGGAGCTAGTACCTCCCCATATATATGTATGGAGTGGAGGTTGCAAATGAAAAGAAACTTTGTGTTCCCAACAAGCTAGGTGAAGGACGGCTTTCACACACACTTAACTCTCAGAACTGAGCATGTGGAGAGACGTTCGTTCATCTAGCCCAAAGGGAAAGGGTTGCAGGAGAAACTTTTACTCTGGTTTCTCAGTCTGTTTCCTAGTGCCGGTTTGAAGTTCCTGCAGTTTTCACTGTAAAACCGAGTTGGAGCTAGTACCTCCCCATATATATGTATGGAGTGGAGTTTGCAACTGAAAAGATACTTTGTGTTCCCAACAAGCTAGATGAAGTACGGCTTTCACACACACTTATCTCTCAGAACTGAGCATGTGGAGAGACGTTCGTTCATCTAGCACAAAGGGAACGGGTTGCAGGAGAAACTTTTACTCTGGTTTCTCAGTCTGTTTCCTAGTGCCGGTTTGATGATCCTGCAGTTTTCACTGTAAAATCGAGTTGGAGCTAGTACCTCCCCATATATATGTATGGAGTGGAGTTTGCAACTGAAAAGAAACTTTGTGTTCCCAACAAGCTAGGTGAAGTACGGCTTTCAAACACACTTTTCTCTCAGAACTGAGCATGTGGAGAGACGTTCATTCATCTAGCACAATGGGAACGGTTGGCAGGAGGAACTTTTACTCTGGTTTCTCAGTCTGTTTCCTAGTGCCGGTTTGAAGTTCCTGCAGTTTTCACTGTAAAACCGAGTTGGAGCTAGTACCTCCCCATATATATGTATGGAGTGGGGTTTGCAACTGAAAAGAGACTTTCTGTTCCCAACAAGCTAGGTGAAGGACGGCTTTCACACACAATTATCTCTCAGAACTGAGCATGTGGAGAGACGTTCGTTCATCTAGCACAAAGGAACGGGTTGCAGGAGAAACTTTTACTCTGGTGTCTCAGTCTGTTTCCTAGTGCCGGTTTGAAGTTCCTGCAGTTTTCACTTTAAAACCGAGTTGGAGATAGTACCTCCCCATATATATGTATGGAGTGGAGTTTGCAATTGAAAAGAAACTTTCTGTTCCCAACAAGCTAGTATAAGTACGGCTTTCACACACACTTATCTCTCAGAACTGAGCATGTGGAGAGACGTTCGTTCATCTAGCACAAAGGGAACGGGTTGCAGTGGAAACTTTTCTCTGGTGTCTCAGTCTGTTTCCTAGTGCCGGTTTGAAGTTCCTGCATTTTTCACTGTAAAACCGAGTTGGAGCTAGTACCTCCCTATATATATGTATGGAGTGGAGTTTGCAACTGAAAAGAAACTTTGTGTTCCAAACAAGCTAGGTGAAGGAAGGCTTTCACACACACTTATCTCTCAGAAGAGAGCATGTGGAGAGACGTTCGTTCATCTAGCACAAATGGAACGGGTTTCAGGAGAAACTTTTACTCTGGTTTCTCAGTCTGTTTCCTAGTGCCGGTTTGAAGTTCCTGCAGTTTTCACTGTAAAACCGATTTGGAGCTAGTACCTCCCTATATATATGTATGGATTGGAGTTTGCAACTCAAAAGAAACTTTGTGTTCCCAACAAGCTAGGTGAAGGAAAGCTTTCACACACACTTATCTCTCAGAACTGAGCATGTGGAGAGACGTTCGTTCATCTATCTCAAAGGGAACTGGTTGCAGGAGAAACTTTTACTCTGGTGTCTCAGTCTGTTTCCTAGTGCCGGTTTGAAGTTCCTGCAGTTTTCACTGTAAAACCGAGTTGGAGCTAGTACCTCCCCATATATATGTATGGAGTGGAGTTTGCAACTGAAAAGAAACTTTGTGTTCCCAACAAGCTAGGTGAAGGACGGCTTTCACACACACTTATATCTCTGATAAGAGCATGTGGAGAGACGTTCGTTCATCTAGCGCAAAGGGAACGGGTTGCAGGAGAATCTTTTACTCTGGTTTCCCATTCTGTTTCCTAGTGCCGGTTTGAAGTTCCTGCAGTTTTCACTGTAAAACCGAGTTTGAGCTAGTACCACCCCATATATATGTATGGAGTGGAGTTTGCAACTGAAAAGAAACTTTGTGTTCCCAACAAGCTAGGTGAAGGTCGGCTTTCACACACACTTATCTCCCCCAACTGTGCATGTGGAGAGACTTTCGTTCATCTAGCACAAAGGGAACGGGTTGCAGGAGAAACTTTTACTATGGTTTCCCACTCTGTTTCCTAGTGCCGGTTTGAAGTTCCTGCAGTTTTCACTGTAAAACCGAGTTTGAGCTACTACCTCCCCATATACATGTATGGAGTGGAGTTTGCAACTGAAAAGAGACTTTGTGTTCCCAACAAGCTAGGTGAAGGACGGCTTTCACACACAAATATCTCTCAGAACTGAGCATGTGAAGAGACGTTCGTTCATCTAGCACAAAGGGAACGGGTTGCACGGGAAACTTTTACTATGGTTTCTCAGTCTGTTTCCTAGTGCCGGTTTGAATTTCCTGCAGATTTCACTGTAAAACCGATTTGAAGCTAGTACCTCCCCATATATATGTATGGAGTGAAGTTTGCAACTTAAAAAGACTTTGTATTCCCAACAAGCTAGGTGAAGGACGGCTTTCACACACACTTATTTCTCAGAACAGAGCATGTGGAGAAACGTTCGTTCCTCTAGCACAAAGGGAACGGGTTGCAGGAGAAACTTTTACTCTGGTTTCTCAGTCTGTTTCCTAGTGCCGGTTTGAAGTTCCTGCAGTTTTCACTGTAAAACCGAGTTGAAGCTAGTACCTCCCCATATATATGTATGGAGAGGAGTTTGCAACTTAAAAGACACTTTGTGTTCCCAACAAGCTTGCTGAAGGACGGCTTTCACACACACTTATCTTTCGGAACTGAGCATGTGGAGAGACGTTCGTTCATCTAGCACAAAGGGAACGGGTTGCAGGGGAAACTTTTACTCTGGTTTCTCAGTCTGTTTCCTAGTGCCGGTTTGAAGATCCTGCATTTTTCACTGTAAAACCGAGTTGGAGCTAGTACCTCCCTATATATATGTATGGAGTGGAGATTGCAACTCAAAAGAAACTTTGTGTTCCCAACAAGCAAGGTGAAGGACAGCTTTCACACACACTTATCTCTCAGAACTGAGCATGTGGAGAGACGTTCGTTCATCTAGCACAAAGGGAACGGGTGGCAGGAGAAACTTTTACTCTGGTTTCTCAGTCTGTTTCCTAGTGCCGGTTTGAAGTTCCTGCAGTTTTCACTGTAAAACCGTGTTGGAGCTAGTACCTCCCCATATATATGTATGGAGTGGAGGTTGCAAATGAAAAGAAACTTTGTGTTCCCAACAAGCTAGGTGAAGGACGGATTTCACACACACTTAACTCTCAGAACTGAGCATGTGGAGAGACGTTCGTTCATCTAGCACAAAGGGAACGGGTGGCAGGAGAAATTTTACTCTGGATTCTCAGTCTGTTTCCTAGTGCCGGTTTGAAGTTCCTGCAGTTTTCACTGTAAAACCGTGTTGGAGCTAGTACCTCCCTATATATATGTATGGATTGGAGTTTGCAACTCAAAAGAAACTTTGTGTTCCCAACAAGCTAGATGAAGGAAGGCTTTCTCACACACTTATCTCTCAGAACTGAGCATGCGGAGAGACGTTCGTTCATCTATCACAAAGGGAACTGGTTGCAGGAGAAACTTTTACTCTGGTGTCTCAGTCTGTTTCCTAGTGCCGGTTTGAATTTCCTGCAGTTTTCACTGTAAAACCGAGTTGGAGCTAGTACCTCCCCATATATATGTATGGAGTGGAGTTTGCAAATGAAAAGAAATTTTGTGTTCCCAACAAGCTAGGTGAAGGACGGCTTTCACACACACTTATCTCTCTGATAAGAGCATGTGGAGAGACGTTCGTTCATCTAGCGCAAAGGGAATGGGTTGCAGGAGAATCTTTTACTCTGGTTTCCCATTCTGTTTCCTAGTGCCGGTTTGAAGTTCCTGCAGTTTTCACTGTAAAACCGAGTTTGAGCTAGTACCACCCCATATATATGTATGGAGTGGAGTTTGCAACTGAAAAGAAACTTTGTGTTCCCAACAAGCTAGGTGAAGGTCGGCTTTCACACACACTTATCTCCCCCAACTTAGCATGTGGAGAGACTTTCGTTCATCTAACACAAAGGGAACGGGTTGCAGGAGAAACTTTTACTCTGGTTTCTCACTCTGTTTCCTAGTGCCGGTTTGAAGTTCCTGCAGTTTTCACTGTAAAACCGAGTTTGAGCTACTACCTCCCCATATATATGTATGGAGTGGAGTTTGCAACTGAAAAGAGACTTTGTGTTCCCAACAAGCTAGGTGAAGGACGGCTTTCACACACACTTATCTCTCAGAACTGAGCATGTGAAGAGACGTTCGTTCATCTAGCACAAATGGAACGGGTTGCACGGGTAACTTTTACTATGGTTTCTCAGTCTGTTTCCTAGTGCCGGTTTGAAGTTCCTGCAGATTTCACTGTAAAACCGATTTGGAGCTAGTACCTCCCCATATATATGTATGGAGTGAAGTATGCAACTTAAAAAAACTTTGTGTTCCCAACAAGCTAGGTGAAGGACGGCTTTCACACACACTTATCTCTCAGAAAAGAGCATGTGGAGAGACGTTCGTTCATCTAGCACAAAGGGAACGGGTTGCAGGAGAAACTTTTACTCTGGTTTCTCAGTCTGTTTCCTAGTGCCGGTTTGAAGTTCCTGCAGTTTTCACTGTAAAACCGAGTTGAAGCTAGTACCTCCCCATATATATGTATGGATTGGAGTTTGCAACTTAAAAGAAACTTTGTGTTCCCAACAAGCTAGGTGAAGGACGGCTTTCACACACACTTATATCTCTGATAAGAGCATGTGGAGAGACGTTCGTTCATCTAGGGCAAAGGGAACGGGTTGCAGGAGAATCTTTTACTCTGGTTTCCCATTCTGTTTCCTAGTGCCGGTTTGAAGTTCCTGCAGTTTTCACTGTAAAATCGAGTTTGAGCTAGTACCACCCCATATATATGTATGGAGTGGAGTTTGCAACTGAAAAGAAACTTTGTGTTCCCAACAAGCTAGGTGAAGGTCGGCTTTCACACACACTTATCTCCCCCAACTGAGCATGTGGAGAGACTTTCGTTCATCTAGCACAAAGGGAAAGGGTTGCAGGAGAAACTTTTACTCTGGTTTCCCACTCTGTTTCCTAGTGCCGGTTTGAAGTTCCTGCAGTTTTCACTGTAAAACCGAGTTTGAGCTACTACCTCCCCATATACATGTATGGAGTGGAGTTTGCAACTGAAAAGAGACTTTGTGTTCCCAACAAGCTAGGTGAAGGACGGCTTTCACACACAAATATCTCTCAGAACTGAGCATGTGAAGAGACGTTCGTTCATCTAGCACAAAGGGAACGGGTTGCACGGGAAACTTTTACTATGGTTTCTCAGTCTGTTTCCTAGTGCCGGTTTGAATTTCCTGCAGATTTCACTGTAAAACCGATTTGAAGCTAGTACCTCCCCATATATATGTATGGAGTGAAGTTTGCAACTTAAAAAGACTTTGTATTCCCAACAAGCTAGGTGAAGGACGGCTTTCACACACACTTATTTCTCAGAACAAAGCATGTGGAGAAACGTTCGTTCATCTAGCATAAAGGGAACGGGTTGCAGGAGAAACTTTTACTCTGGTTTCTCAGTCTGTTTCCTAGTGCCGGTTTGAAGTTCCTGCAGTTTTCACTGTAAAACCGAGTTGAAGCTAGTACCTCCCCATATATATGTATGGAGAGGAGTTTGCAACTTAAAAGACACTTTGTGTTCCCAACAAGCTTGCTGAAGGACGGCTTTCACACACACTTATCTTTCGGAACTGAGCATGTGGAGAGACGTTCGTTCATTTGCACAAAGGGAACGGGTTGCAGGGGAAACTTTTACTCTGGTTTCTCTGTCTGTTTCCTAGTGCCGGTTTGAAGATCCTGCATTTTTCACTGTAAAACCGAGTTGGAGCTAGTACCTCCCTATATATATGTATGGAGTGGAGTTTGCAACTGAAAAGAAACTTTGTGTTCCCAACAAGCAAGGTGAAGGACAGCTTTCACACACACTTATCTCTCAGAACTGAGCATGTGGAGAGACGTTCGTTCATCTAGCACAAAGGGAACGGGTGGCAGGAGAAACTTTTACTCTGGTTTCTCAGTCTGTTTCCTAGTGCCGGTTTGAAGTTCCTGCAGTTTTCACTGTAAAACCGTGTTGGAGCTAGTACCTCCCCATATATATGTATGGAGTGGAGGTTGCAAATGAAAAGAAACTTTGTGTTCCCAACAAGCTGGGTGAAGGACGGATTTCACACACACTTAACTCTCAGAACTGAGCATGTGGAGAGACGTTCGTTCATCTAGCACAAAGGGAACGGGTGGCAGGAGAAACTTTTACTCTGGTTTCTCAGTCTGTTTCCTAGTGCCGGTTTGAAGTTCCTGCAGTTTTCACTGTAAAACCGTGTTGGAGCTAGTACCTCCCTATATATATGTATGGATTGGAGTTTGCAACTCAAAAGAAACTTTGTGTTCCCAACAAGCTAGATGAAGGAAGGCTTTCACACACACTTATCTCTCAGAACTGAGCATGCGGAGAGACGTTCGTTCATCTATCACAAAGGGAACTGGTTGCAGGAGAAACTTTTACTCTGGTGTCTCAGTCTGTTTCCTAGTGCCGGTTTGAATTTCCTGCAGTTTTCACTGTAAAACCGAGTTGGAGCTAGTACCTCCCCATATATATGTATGGAGTGGAGTTTGCAAATGAAAAGAAATTTTGTGTTCCCAACAAGCTAGGTGAAGGACGGCTTTCACACACACTTATCTCTCTGATAAGAGCATGTGGAGAGACGTTCGTTCATCTAGCGCAAAGGGAATGGGTTGCAGGAGAATCTTTTACTCTGGTTTCCCATTCTGTTTCCTAGTGCCGGTTTGAAGTTCCTGCAGTTTTCACTGTAAAACCGAGTTTGAGCTAGTACCACCCCATATATATGTATGGAGTGGAGTTTGCAACTGAAAAGAAACTTTGTGTTCCCAACAAGCTAGGTGAAGGTCGGCTTTCACACACACATATCTCCCCCAACTTAGCATGTGGAGAGACTTTCGTTCATCTAGCACAAAGGGAACGGGTTGCAGGAGAAACTTTTACTCTGGTTTCTCACTCTGTTTCCTAGTGCCGGTTTGAAGTTCCTGCAGTTTTCACTGTAAAACCGAGTTTGAGCTACTACCTCCCCATATATATGTATGGAGTGGAGTTTGCAACTGAAAAGAGACTTTGTGTTCCCAACAAGCTAGGTGAAGGACGGCTTTCACACACACTTATCTCTCAGAACTGAGCATGTGAAGAGACGATCGTTCATCTAGCACAAAGGGAACGGGTTGCACGGGTAACTTTTACTATGGTTTCTCAGTCTGTTTCCTAGTGCCGGTTTGAAGTTCCTGCAGATTTCACTGTAAAACCGATTTGGAGCTAGTACCTCCCCATATATATGTATGGAGTGAAGTTTGCAACTTAAAAAAACTTTGTGTTCCCAACAAGCTAGGTGAAGGACGGCTTTCACACACACTTATCTCTCAGAAAAGAGCATGTGGAGAGACGTTCGTTCATCTAGCACAAAGGGAACGGGTTGCAGGAGAAACTTTTACTCTGGTTTCTCAGTCTGTTTCCTAGTGCCGGTTTGAAGTTCCTGCAGTTTTCACTGTAAAACCGAGTTGAAGCTAGTACCTCCCCATATATATGTATGGATTGGAGTTTGCAACTTAAAAGAAACTTTGTGTTCCCAACAAGCTAGGTGAAGGACGGCTTTCACACACACTTACCTTTCGGAACTGAGCATGTGGAGAGACGTTCGTTCATCTAGCACAAAAGGAACGGGTTGCAGGAGAAAGTTTTACTCTGGTATCTCAGTCTGTTTCCTAGTGCCGGTTTGAAGATCCTGCATTTTTCACTGTAAAACCGAGTTGGAGCTAGTACCTCCCTATATATATGTATGGAGTGGAGTTTGCAACTCAAAAGAAACTTTGTGTTCCCAACAAGCAAGGTGAAGGACAGCTTTCACACACACTTATCTCTCAGAACTGATCATGTGGAGAGACTTTCGTTCATCTAGCACAAAGGGAACGGGTGGCAGGAGAAACTTTTACTCTGGTTTCTCAGTCTGTTTCCTAGTGCCGGTTTGAAGTTCCTGCAGTTTTCACTGTAAAACCGAGTTGGAGCTAGTACCTCCCCATATATATGTATGGAGTGGAGGTTGCAAATGAAAAGAAACTTTGTGTTCCCAACAAGCTAGGTGAAGGACGGATTTCACACACACTTAACTCTCAGAACTGAGCATGTGGAGAGACGTTCGTTTATCTAGCACAAAGGGAACGGGTAGCAATAGAAACTTTTACTCTGGATTCTCAGTCTGTTTCCTAGTGCCGGTTTGAAGTTCCTGCAGTTTTCACTGTAAAACCGAGTTGGAGCTAGTACCTCCCCATATATATGTATGGAGTGGAGTTTGCAACTGAAAAGAAACTTTGTGTTTCAAACAAGCTATGTGAAGGACGGCTTTCACACACACTTATCTCTCTAAACAGAGCATGTGGAGAGACGTTCGTTCATCTAGCACAAAGGGAACGGGTTGCAGGAGAAACTTTTACTCTGGTTTCTCAGTCTGTTTCTTAGTGCCGGTTTGAAGTTCCTGCAGTTTTCACTGTAAAACAGAGTTGGAGCTAGTACCTCCCCATATATATGTATGGAGTGGAGTTTGCAACTGAAAAGATACTTTGTGTTCCCAACAAGCTAGGTGAAGGAGGGCTTTCACACACACTTAAATCTCAGAACTAAGCATGTGGAGAGAAGTTCGTTCATCTAGCACAAAGGAAACGGGTGGCAGGAGAAACTTTTACTCTGGTTTCTCAGTCTGTTTCCTAGTGCCGGTTTTAAGTTCCTGCAGTTTTCACTGTAAAACCGAGTTGGAGCTAGTACCTCCCCATATATATGTATGGAGTGGAGGTTGCAAATGAAAAGAAACTTTGTGTTCCCAACAAGCTAGTATAAGGACGGCTTTCACACACACTTATCTCTCAGAACTGAGCATGTGGAGAGACGTTCGTTCATCTAGCACCAAGAAAACGGTTTGCAGGAGAAACTTTTACTCTGGTTTCTCAGTCTGTTTCCTAGTGCCGGTTTGAAGTTCCTGCAATTTTCACTGTAAAACCGAGTTGGAGCTAGTACCTCCCCATATATATGTATGGAGTGGAGTTTGCAACTGAAAAGAAACTTTGTGTTCCCAACAAGCTAGGTGAAGGACGGCTTTCAAACACACTTATCTCTCAGAACTGAGCATGTGGAGAGACGTTCGTTCATCTAGCACAAAGGGAACGGTTGGCAGGAGGAACTTTTACTCTGGTTTCTCAGTCTGTTTCCTAGTGCCGGTTTGAAGTTCCTGCAGTTTTCACTGTAAAACCGAGTTGGAGCTAGTACCTCCCCATATATATGTATGGGGTGGAGTTTGCAACTGAAAAGAGACTTTCTGTTCCCAACAAGCTAGGTGAAGGACGGCTTTCACACACAATTATCTCTCAGAACTGAGCATGTGGAGAGACGTTCGTTCATCTAGCACAAAGGGAACGGGTGGCAGGAGAAACTTTTACTCTGGTGTCTCAGTCTGTTTCCTAGTGCCGGTTTGATGTTCCTGCAGTTTTCACTGTAAAACCGAGTTGGAGCTAGTACCTCCCCATATATATGTATGGAGTGGAGTTTGCAACTGAAAAGATACTTTGTGTTCCCAACAATCTAGATGAAGTACGGCTTTCACACACACTTATCTCTCAGAACTGAGCATGTGGAGAGACTTTCGTTCATCTAGCACAAAGGGAACGGGTTGCACGGGTAACTTTTACTATGGTTTCTCAGTCTGTTTCCTAGTGCCGGTTTGAAGTTCCTGCAGATTTCACTGTAAAACCGATTTGGAGCTAGTACCTCCCCATATATATGTATGGAGTGAAGTTTGCAACTTAAAAAAACTTTGTGTTCCCAACAAGCTAGGTGAAGGACGGCTTTCACACACACTTATCTCTCAGAACAGAGCATGTGGAGAGACGTTCGTTCATCTAGCACAAAGGGAACGGGTTGCAGGAGAAACTTTTACTCTGGTTTCTCAGTCTGTTTCCTAGTGCCGGTTTGAAGTTCCTGCAGTTTTCCCTGTAAAACCGAGTTGAAGCTAGTACCTCCCCATATATATGTATGGATTGGAGTTTGCAACTTAAAAGAAACTTTGTGTTCCCAACAAGCTAGGTGAAGGACGGCTTTCACACACACTTACCTTTCGGAACTTAGCATGTGGAGAGACGTTCGTTCATCTAGCACAAAAGGAACGGGTTGCAGGAGAAAATTTTACTCTGGTTTCTCAGTCTGTTTCCTAGTGCCGGTTTGAAGATCCTGCATTTTTCACTGTAAAACCGAGTTGGAGCTAGTACCTCCCTATATATATGTATGGAGTGGAGTTTGCAACTCAAAAGAAACTTTGTGTTCCCAACAAGCAAGGTGAAGGACAGCTTTCACACACACTTATCTCTCAGAACTGATCATGTGGAGAGACTTTCGTTCATCTAGCACAAAGGGAACGGGTGGCAGGAGAAACTTTTACTCTGGTTTCTCAGTCTGTTTCCTAGTGCCGGTTTGAAGTTCCTGCAGTTTTCACTGTAAAACCGAGTTGGAGCTAGTACCTCCCCATATATATGTATGGAGTGGAGGTTGCAAATGAAAAGAAACTTTGTGTTCCCAACAAGCTAGGTGAAGGACGGATTTCACACACACTTAACTCTCAGAACTGAGCATGTGGAGAGACGTTCGTTCATCTAGCACAAAGGGAACGGGTTGCAGGAGAAACTTTTACTCTGGATTCTCAGTCTGTTTCCTAGTGCCGGTTTGAAGTTCCTGCAGTTTTCACTGTAAAACCGAGTTGGAGCTAGTACCTCCCCATATATATGTATGGAGTGGAGTTTGCAACTGAAAAGAAACTTTGTGTTCCAAACAAGCTATGTGAAGGACGGCTTTCACACACACTTATCTCTCTGAACAGAGCATGTGGAGAGACGTTCGTTCATCTAGCACAAAGGGAACGGGTTGCAGGAGAAACTTTTACTCTGGTTTCTCAGTCTGTTTCTTAGTGCCGGTTTGAAGTTCCTGCAGTTTTCACTGTAAAACAGAGTTGGAGCTAGTACCTCCCCATATATATGTATGGAGTGGAGTTTGCAACTGAAAAGATACTTTGTGTTCCCAACAAGCTAGGTGAAGGACAGCTTTCACACACACTTATCTCTCAGAACTGAGCATGTGGAGAGACGTTCGTTCATCTAGCACAAAGGGAACGGGTTGCAGGAGAAACTTTTACTCTGGTTTCTCACTCTGTTTCCTAGTGCCGGTTTGATGATCCTGCAGTTTTCACTGTAAAACCGAGTTGGAGCTACTACCTCCCTATATATATGTATGGAGTGGAGTTTGCAACTCAAAAGAAACTTTGTGTTCCCAACAAGCTAGTTGAAGGAGGGCTTTCACACACACTTAAATCTCAGAACTGAGCATGTGGAGAGAAGTTCGTTCATCTAGCACAAAGGAAATGGGTGGCAGGAGAAACTTTTACTCTGGTTTCTCAGTCTGTTTCCTAGTGCCGGTTTGAAGTTCCTGCAGTTTTCACTGTAAAACCGAGTTGGAGCTAGTACCTCCCCATATATATGTATGGATTGGAGGTTGCAAATGAAAAGAAACTTTGTGTTCCCAACAAGCTAGTATAAGGACGGCTTTCACACACACTTATCTCTCAGAACTGAGCATGTGGAGAGAAGTTCGTTCATCTAGCACCAAGAAAAAGGGTTGCAGGAGAAACTTTTACTCTGGTTTCTCAGTCTGTTTCCTAGTGCCGGTTTGAAGTTCCTGCAATTTTCACTGTAAAACCGAGTTGGAGCTAGTACCTCCCCATATATATGTATGGAGTGGAGTTTGCAACTGAAAAGAAACTTTGTGTTCCCAACAAGCTAGGTGAAGGACGGCTTTCAAACACACTTATCTCTCAGAACTGAGCATGTGGAGAGACGTTCGTTCATCTAGCACAAAGGGAACGGTTGGCAGGAGGAACTTTTACTCTGGTTTCTCAGTCTGTTTCCTAGTGCCGGTTTGAAGTTCCTGCAGTTTTCACTGTAAAACCGAGTTGGAGCTAGTACCTCCCCATATATATGTATGGAGTGGAGTTTGCAACTGAAAAGAGACTTTCTGTTCCCAACAAGCTAGGTGAAGGACGGCTTTCACACACAATTATCTCTCAGAACTGAGCATGTGGAGAGACGTTCGTTCATCTAGCACAAAGGGAACGGGTGGCAGGAGAAACTTTTATTCTGGTGTCTCAGTCTGTTTCCTAGTGCCGGTTTGATGTTCCTGCAGTTTTCACTGTAAAACCGAGTTGGAGCTAGTACCTCCCCATATATATGTATGGAGTGGAGTTTGCAACTGAAAAGAAACTTTGTGTTCCAAACAAGCTATGTGAAGGACGGCTTTCACACACACTTATCTCTCTGAACAGAGCATGTGGAGAGACGTTCGTTCATCTAGCACAAAGGGAACGGGTTGCAGGAGAAACTTTTACTCTGGTTTCTCAGTCTGTTTCTTAGTGCCGGTTTGAAGTTCCTGCAGTTTTCACTGTAAAACAGAGTTGGAGCTAGTACCTCCCCATATATATGTATGGAGTGGAGTTTGCAACTGAAAAGATACTTTGTGTTCCCAACAAGCTAGGTGAAGGACAGCTTTCACACACACTTATCTCTCAGAACTGAGCATGTGGAGAGACGTTCGTTCATCTAGCACAAAGGGAACGGGTTGCAGGAGAAACTTTTACTCTGGTTTCTCACTCTGTTTCCTAGTGCCGGTTTGATGATCCTGCAGTTTTCACTGTAAAACCGAGTTGGAGCTAGTACCTCCCTATATATATGTATGGAGTGGAGTTTGCAACTCAAAAGAATCTTTGTGTTCCCAACAAGCTAGGTGAAGGAGGGCTTTCACACACACTTAAATCTCAGAACTGAGCATGTGGAGAGAAGTTCGTTCATCTAGCACAAAGGAAACGGGTGGCAGGAGAAACTTTTACTCTGGTTTCTCAGTCTGTTTCCTAGTGCCGGTTTGAAGTTCCTGCAGTTTTCACTGTAAAACCGAGTTGGAGCTAGTACCTCCCCATATATATGTATGGAGTGGAGGTTGCAAATGAAAAGAAACTTTGTGTTCCCAACAAGCTAGTATAAGGACGGCTTTCACACACACTTATCTCTCAGAACTGAGCATGTGGAGAGACGGTCGTTCATCTAGCACCAAGAAAACGGGTTGCAGGAGAAACTTTTACTCTGGTTTCTCAGTCTGTTTCCTAGTGCCGGTTTGAAGTTCCTGCAATTTTCACTGTAAAACCGAGTTGGAGCTAGTACCTCCCCATATATATGTATGGAGTGGAGTTTGCAACTGAAAAGAATCTTTGTGTTCCCAACAAGCTAGGTGAAGGACGGCTTTCAAACACACTTATCTCTCAGAACTGAGCATGCGGAGAGACGTTCGTTCATCTAGCACAAAGGGAACGGTTGGCAGGAGGAACTTTTACTCTGGTTTCTCAGTCTGTTTCCTAGTGCCGGTTTGAAGTTCCTGCAGTTTTCACTGTAAAACCGAGTTGGAGCTAGTACCTCCCCATATATATGTATGGAGTGGAGTTTGCAACTGAAAAGAGACTTTCTGTTCCCAACAAGCTAGGTGAAGGACGGCTTTCACACACAATTATCTCTCAGAACTGAGCATGTGGAGAGACGTTCGTTCATGTAGCACAAAGGGAACGGGTGGCAGGAGAAACTTTTACTCTGGTGTCTCAGTCTGTTTCCTAGTGCCGGTTTGATGTTCCTGCAGTTTTCACTGAAAACCGAGTTGGAGCTAGTACCTCCCCATATATATGTATGGATTGGAGGTTGCAAATGAAAAGAAACTTTGTGTTCCCAACAAGCTAGGTGAAGGACGGCTTTCACACACGCTTAACTCTCAGAGCTGAGCATGTGGAGAGACGTTCGTTCATCTAGCACAAAGGGAACGGGTTGCATGAGAAACTTTTACTCTGGTTTCTCAGTCTGTTTCCTAGTGCCGGTTTGAAGTTCCTGCAGTTTTCACTGTAAAACCGAGTTGGAGCTAGTACCTCCCCTATATATGTATGGAGTGGAGTTTGCAACTGAAAAGATACTTTGTGTTCCCAACAATCTAGATGAAGTACGGCTTTCACACACACTTATCTCTCAGAACTGAGCATGTGGAGAGACTTTCGTTCATCTAGCACAATGGGAACGGGTTGCAGGAGAAACTTTTACTCTGGTTTCTCAGTCTGTTTCCTAGTGCCGTTTTGATGATCCTGCAGTTTTCACTGTAAAACCGAGATGGAGCTAGTACCTCCCTATATAAATGTATGGAGTGGAGTTTGCAACTCAAAAGAAACTTTGTGTTCCCAACAAGCTAGGTGAAGGACGGCTTTCACACACACTTATCTCTCAGAATTGAGCATGTGGAGAGAAGTTCGTTCATCTAGCACAAAGGGAACGGGTGGCAGGAGAAATTTTTACTCTGGTTTCTCAGTCTGTTTCCTAGTGCCGGTTTGAAGTTCCTGCAGTTTTCACTGTAAAACCGAGTTGGAGCTAGTACCTCCCCATATATATGTACGGAGTGGAGGTTGCAAATGAAAAGAAACTTTGTGTTCCCAACAAGCTAGTATAAGGACGGCTTTCACACACACTTATCTCTCAGAACTGAGCATGTGGAGAGACGTTCGTTCATCTAGCACCAAGGGAACGGGTTGCAGGAGAAACTTTTACTCTGGTTTCTCAGTCTGTTTCCTAGTGCCGGTTTGAAATTCCTGCAGTTTTCACTGTAAAACCGAGTTGGAGCTAGTACCTCCCCATATATATGTATGGAGTGGAGTTTGCAACTGAAAAGAAACTTTGTGTTCCCAACAAGCTAGGTGAAGGACGGCTTTCAAACACACTTATCTCTCAGAACTGAGCATGTGGAGAGACGTTCGTTCATCTAGCACAAAGGGAATGGGTGGCAGGAGGAACTTTTACTCTGGTTTCTCAGTCTGTTTCCTAGTGCCGGTTTGAAGATCCTGCAGTTTTCACTTTAAAACCGAGTTGGAGCTAGTACCTCCCTATATATATGTATGGAGTGGAGTTTGCAACTCAAAAGAAACTTTGTGTTCCCAACAAGCTTGTATAAGGACGGCTTTCACACACACTTATCTCTCTGAAAAGAGCATGTGGAGAGACGTTTGTTCATCTAGCGCAAAGGGAACGGGTTGCAGGAGAATCTTTTACTCTGGTTTCCCATTCTGTTTCCTAGTGCCGGTTTGAAGTTCCTGCAGTTTTCACTGTAAAACCGAGTTTGAGCTAGTACCACCCCATATATATGTATGGAGTGGAGTTTGCAACTGAAAAGAAACTTTGTGTTCCCAACAAGGTAGGTGAAGTTCGGCTTTCACACACACTTATCTCCCCCAACTGAGCATGTGGAGAGACTTTCGTTCATCTATCACAAAGGGAACGGGTTGCAGGAGAAACTTTTACTCTGGTTTCTCAATCTGTTTCCTAGTGCTGGTTTGATGTTCCTGCAGTTTTCACTGTAAAACCGAGTTTGAGCTACTACCTCCCCATATATATGTATGGAGTGGAGTTTGCAACTGAAAAGAGACTTTGTGTTCCAAACAAGCTAGGTGAAGTACGGCTTTCACACACACTTATCTCTCAGAACTGAGCATGTGAAGAGACGTTCGTTCATCTAGCACAAAGGGAACGGGTTGCACGTGAAACTTTTACTATGGTTTCTCAGTCTGTTTCCTTGTGCCGGTTTGATGTTCCTGCAGATTTCACTGTAAAACCGATTTGAAGCTTGTACCTCCCCATATATATGTATGGAGTGAATTTTGCAACTTAAAAAAACTTTGTGTTCCCAACAAGCTAGGTGAAGGACGGCTTTCACACACACTTATCTCTCAGAACTGAGCATGTGGAGAGACGTTCGTTCATCTAGCACAAAGGGAACGGGTTGCAGGAGAAACTTTTACTCTGGTTTCTCAGTCTGTTTCCTAGTGCCGGTTTGAAGTTCCTGCAGTTTTCACTGTAAAACAGAGTTGGAGCTAGTACCTCCCTATATATATGTATGGAGTGGAGTTTGCAACTGCAAAGAAACTTTGTGTTCCCAACAAGCTAGGTGAATGAAGGCTTTCACACACACTTATATCTCAGAACAGAGCATGTGGAGAGACGTTCGTTCATCTAGCACAAAGGGAACGGGTTGCAGGAGAAACTTTTACTCTGGTTTCTCAGTCTGTTTCCTAGTGCCGGTTTGAAGTTCCTGCAGTTTTCACTGTAAAACCGAGTTGGAGCTAGTACCTCCCCATATATATGTATGGAGTGGAGTTTGCAACTGAAAAGAGACTTTCTGTTCCCAACAAGCTAGGTGAAGGACGGCTTTCACACACAATTATCTCTCAGAACTGAGCATGTGGAGAGACGTTCGTTCATGTAGCACAAAGGGAACGGGTGGCAGGAGAAACTTTTACTCTGGTGTCTCAGTCTGTTTCCTAGTGCCGGTTTGATGTTCCTGCAGTTTTCACTGTAAAACCGAGTTGGAGCTATTACCTCCCCATATATATGTATGGAGTGGAGGTTGCAAATGAAAAGAAACTTTGTGTTCCCAACAAGCTAGGTGAAGGACGGCTTTCACACACACTTAACTCTCAGAGCTGAGCATGTGGAGAGACGTTCGTTCATCTAGCACAAAGGGAACGGGTTGCATGAGAAACTTTTACTCTGGTTTCTCAGTCTGTTTCCTAGTGCCGGTTTGAAGTTCCTGCAGTTTTCACTGTAAAACCGAGTTGGAGCTAGTACCTCCCCATATATATGTATGGAGTGGAGTTTGCAACTGAAAAGATACTTTGTGTTCCCAACAATCTAGATGAAGTACGGCTTTCACACACACTTATCTCTCAGAACTGAGCATGTGGAGAGACTTTCGTTCATCTAGCACAATGGGAACGGGTTGCAGGAGAAACTTTTACTCTGGTTTCTCAGTCTGTTTCCTAGTGCCGTTTTGATGATCCTGCAGTTTTCACTGTAAAACCGAGATGGAGCTAGTACCTCCCTATATAAATGTATGGAGTGGAGTTTGCAACTCAAAAGAAACTTTGTGTTCCCAACAAGCTAGGTGAAGGACGGCTTTCACACACACTTATCTCTCAGAATTGAGCATGTGGAGAGAAGTTCGTTCATCTAGCACAAAGGGAACGGGTGGCAGGAGAAACTTTTACTCTGGTTTCTCAGTCTGTTTCCTAGTGCCGGTTTGAAGTTCCTGCAGTTTTCACTGTAAAACCGAGTTGGAGCTAGTACCTCCCCATATATATGTACGGAGTGGAGGTTGCAAATGAAAAGAAACTTTGTGTTCCCAACAAGCTAGTATAAGGACGGCTTTCACACACACTTATCTCTCAGAACTGAGCATGTGGAGAGACGTTCGTTCATCTAGCACCAAGGGAACGGGTTGCAGGAGAAACTTTTACTCTGGTTTCTCAGTCTGTTTCCTAGTGCCGGTTTGAAATTCCTGCAGTTTTCACTGTAAAACCGAGTTGGAGCTAGTACCTCCCCATATATATGTATGGAGTGGAGTTTGCAACTGAAAAGAAACTTTGTGTTCCCAACAAGCTAGGTGAAGGACGGCTTTCAAACACACTTATCTCTCAGAACTGAGCATGTGGAGAGAAGTTCGTTCATCTAGCACAAAGGGAATGGGTGGCAGGAGGAACTTTTACTCTGGTTTCTCAGTCTGTTTCCTAGTGCCGGTTTGAAGATCCTGCAGTTTTCACTTTAAAACCGAGTTGGAGCTAGTACCTCCCTATATATATGTATGGAGTGGAGTTTGCAACTCAAAAGAAACTTTGTGTTCCCAACAAGCTTGTATAAGGACGGCTTTCACACACACTTATCTCTCTGAAAAGAGCATGTGGAGAGACGTTTGTTCATCTAGCGCAAAGGGAACGGGTTGCAGGAGAATCTTTTACTCTGGTTTCCCATTCTGTTTCCTAGTGCCGGTTTGAAGTTCCTGCAGTTTTCACTGTAAAACCGAGTTTGAGCTAGTACCACCCCATATATATGTATGGAGTGGAGTTTGCAACTGAAAAGAAACTTTGTGTTCCCAACAAGGTAGGTGAAGTTCGGCTTTCACACACACTTATCTCCCCCAACTGAGCATGTGGAGAGACTTTCGTTCATCTATCACAAAGGGAACGGGTTGCAGAAGAAACTTTTACTCTGGTTTCTCACTCTGTTTCCTAGTGCCGGTTTGATGTTCCTGCAGTTTTCACTGTAAAACCGAGTTTGAGCTACTACCTCCAAATATATATGTATGGAGTGGAGTTTGCAACTGAAAAGAGTCTTTGTGTTCCAAACAAGCTAGGTGAAGTACGGCTTTCACACACACTTATCTCTCAGAACTGAGCATGTGAAGAGACGTTCGTTCATCTAGCACAAAGGGAACGGGTTGCACGTGAAACTTTTACTATGGTTTCTCAGTCTGTTTCCTAGTGCCGGTTTGATGTTCCTGCAGATTTCACTGTAAAACCGATTTGGAGCTTGTACCTCCCCATATATATGTATGGAGTGAATTTTGCAACTTAAAAAAACTTTGTGTTCCCAACAAGCTAGGTGAAGGACGGCTTTCACACACACTTATCTCTCAGAACTGAGCATGTGGAGAGACGTTCGTTCATCTAGCACAAAGGGAACGGGTTGCAGGAGAAACTTTTACTCTGGTTTCTCAGTCTGTTTCCTAGTGCCGGTTTGAAGTTCCTGCAGTTTTCACTGTAAAACAGAGTTGGAGCTAGTACCTCCCTATATATATGTATGGAGTGGAGTTTGCAACTGCAAAGAAACTTTGTGTTCCCAACAAGCTAGGTGAATGAAGGCTTTCACACACACTTATATCTCAGAACAGAGCATGTGGAGAGACGTTCGTTCATCTAGCACAAAGGGAACGGGTTGCAGGAGAAACTTTTACTCTGGTTTCTCAGTCTGTTTCCTAGTGCCGGTTTGAAGTTCCTGCAGTTTTCACTGTAAAACCGAGTTGGAGCTAGTACCTCCCCATATATAGGTATGGAGTGGAGTTTGCAACTGAAAAGAAACTTTGTGTTCCCAACAAGCTAGGTGAAGGACGGCTTTCACACACACTTATCTTTCGGAACTGAGCATGTGGAGAGACGTTCGTTCATCTAGCACAAAGGGAACGGGTTGCAGGAGAAACTTTTACTCTGGTTTCTCAGTCTGTTTCCTAGTGCCGGTTTGAAGATCCTGCATTTTTCACTGTAAAACCGAGTTGGAGCTAGTACCTCCCTATATATATGTATGGAGTGGAGTTTGCAACTCAAAAGAAACTTTGTGTTCCCAACAAGCAAGTTGAAGGACAGCTTTCACACACACTTATCTCTCAGAACTGAGCATGTGGAGAGACGTTCGTTCATCTAGCACAAAGGGAACGGGTTGCAGGAGAAACTTTTACTCTGGATTCTCAGTCTGTTTCCTAGTGCCGGTTTGAAGTTCCTGCAGTTTTCACTGTAAAACCGAGTTGGAGCTAGTACCTCCCCATATATAGGTATGGAGTGGAGTTTGCAACTGAAAAGAAACTTTGTGTTCCCAACAAGCTATGTGAAGGACGGCATTCACACACACTTATCTCTCTGAACAGAGCATGTGGAGAGACTTTCGTTCATCTAGCACAAAGGGAACGGGTTGCAGGAGAAACTTTTACTCTGGTTTCTCAGTCTGTTTCCTAGTGCCGGTTTGAAGTTCCTGCAGTTTTCACTGTAAAACCGAGTTGGAGCTAGTACCTCCCCATATATATGTATGGAGTGGAGTTTGCAACTGAAAAGATTCTTTGTGTTCCCAACAAGCTAGGTGAAGGACAGCTTTCACACACACTTATCTCTCAGAACTGAGCATGTGGAGAGACGTTCGTTCATCTAGCACAAAGGGAACGGGTTGGAGGAGAAACTTTTACTCTGGTTTCTCAGTCTGTTTCCTAGTGCCGGTTTGATGATCCTGCAGTTTTCACTGTAAAACCGAGTTGGAGCTAGTACCTCCCTATATATATGTATGGAGTGGAGTTTGCAACTCAAAAGAAACTTTTTGTTCCCAACAAGCAAAGTGAAGGAGGGCTTTCACACACACTTAACTCTCAGAACTGAGCATGTGGAGAGAAGTTCGTTCATCTAGCACAAAGGAAATGGGTGGCAGGAGAAACTTTTACTCTGGTTTCTCAGTCTGTTTCCTAGTGCCCGTTTGAATTTCCTGCAGTTTTCACTGTAAAACCGAGTTGGAGCTAGTACCTCCCCGTATATATGTATGGAGTGGAGGTTGCAAATGAAAAGAAACTTTGTGTTCCCAACAAGCTAAGTGAAGGACGGTTTTCACACACACTTAACTCTCAGAACTGAGCATGAGGAGAGACGTTCGTTCATCTAGCACAAAGGGAACGGGTTGCAGGAGAAACTTTTACTCTGGTTTCTCAGTCTGTTTCCTAGTGCCGGTTTGAAGTTCCTGCAGTTTTCACTGTAAAACCGAGTTGGAGCTAGTACCACCCCATATATATGTATGGAGTGGAGTTTGCAACTGAAAAGATACTTTGTGTTCCCAACAAGCTAGATGAAGTACGGCTTTCACACACACTTATCTCTCAGAACTGAGCATGTGGAGAGACGTTCGTTCATCTAGCACAAAGGGAACGGGTTGCAGGAGAAACTTTTACTCTGGTTTCTCAGTCTGTTTCCTAGTGCCGGTTTGATGATCCTGCAGTTTTCACTGTAAAGCCGAGTTGGAGCTAGTACCTCCCTATATATATGTATGGAGTGGAGTTTGCAACTCAAAAGAAACTTTGTGTTCCCAACAAGCTAGGTGAAGGACGGCTTTCACACACACTTATCTCTCAGAATTGAGCATGAGGAGAGAAGTTCGTTCATCTAGCAGAAAGGGAACGGGTGGCAGGGGAAACTTTTACTCTGGTTTCTCAGTCTGTTTCCTAGTGCCGGTTTGAAGTTCCTGCAGTTTTCACTGTAAAACCGAGTTGGAGCTAGTACCTCCCCATATATATGTATGGAGTGGAGTTTGCAACTGAAAAGAAACTTTGTGTTCCCAACAAGCTAGTATAAGGACGGCTTTCACACACACTTATCTCTCAGAACTGAGCATGTGGAGAGACGTTCGTTCATCTAGCACCAAGGGAACGGGTTGCAGGAGAAACTTTTACTCTGGTTTCTCAGTCTGTTTCCTAGTGCCGGTTTGAAGTTCCTGCAGTTTTCACTGTAAAACCGAGTTGGAGCTAGTACCTCCCCATATATATGTATGGAGTGGAGTTTGCAACTGAAAAGAAACTTTGTGTTCCCAACAAGCTAGTTGAAAGACGGCTTTCAAACACACTTATCTCTCAGAACTGAGCATGTGGAGAGACGTTCGTTCATCTAGCACAAAGGGAACGGGTGGCAGGAGGAACTTTTACTCAGGTTTCTCAGTCTGTTTCCTAGTGCCGGTTTGAAGTTCCTGCAGTTTTCACTGTAAAACCGAGTTGGAGCTAGTACCTCCCCATATATATGTATGGAGTGGAGTTTGCAATTGAAAAGAAACTTTGTGTTCCCAACAAGCTAGTATAAGGACGGCTTTCACACACACTTATCTCTCAGAACTGAGCATGTGGAGAGACGTTCGTTCATCTAGCACAAAGGGAACGGGTTGCAGTAGAAACTTTTCTCTGGTGTCTCAGTCTGTTTCCTAGTGCCGGTTTGAAGTTCCTGCATTTTTCACTGTAAAACCGAGTTGGAGCTAATACCTCCCTATATATATGTATGGAGTGGAGTTTGCTACTGAAAAGAAACTTTGTGTTCCCAACAAGCTAGGTGAAGGTAGGCTTTCACACACACTTATCTCTCAGAAGAGAGCATGTGGAGAGACGTTCATTCATCTAGCACAAAGGGAACGGGTTGCAGGAGAAACTTTTACTCTGGTTTCTCAGTCTGTTTCCTAGTGCCGGTTTGAAGTTCCTGCAGTTTTCACTGTAAAACCGAGTTGGAGCTAGTACCTCCCTATATATATGTATGGATTGGAGTTTGCAACTCAAAAGAACTTTGTGTTCCCAACAAGCTAGGTGAAGGAAGGCTTTCACACACACTTATCTCTCAGAACTGAGCATGTGGAGAGACGTTCGTTCATCTATCACAAAGGGAACGGGTTGCAGGAGAAACTTTTACTCTGGTGTCTCAGTCTGTTTCCTAGTGCCGGTTTGAAGTTCCTGCAGTTTTCACTGTAAAACCGAGTTGGAGCTAGTACCTACCCATATATATGTATGGAGTGGAGTTTGCAACTGAAAAGAAACTTTGTGTTCCCAACAAGCTAGGTGAAGGACGGCTTTCACACACACATATCTCTCAGAACTGAGCATGTGGAGAGACGTTCGTTCATCTAGCACAAAGGGAACGGGTTGCAGGAGAAACTTTTACTCTGGTTTCTCAGTCTGTTTCCTAGTGCCGGTTTGAAGTTCCTGCAGTTTTCACTGTAAAACCGAGTTGGAGCTAGTATCTCCCCATATATATGTATGGAATGGGGTTGGCAACTGAAAAGAAACTTTGTGTTTCCAACAAGCTAGGTGAAGGACGGCTTTCACACACACTTATCTCTCAGAACTGAGCATGTGGAGAGACGTTTGTTCATCTAGCACAAAGGGAACGGGTGGCAGGAGGTACTTTTACTCTGGTTTCTCAGTCTGTTTCCTAATGCCGGTTTGAAGTTCCTGCAGTTTTCACTGTAAAACCGAGTTGGAGCTAGTACCTCCCCATATATATGTATGGAGTGGAGTTTGCAACTGAAAAGAGACTTTGTGTTCCTAACAAATTAGGTGAAGGACGGCTTTCACACACACTTATCTCGCAGAACTGAGCATTTCGAGAGACGTTCATTCATCTAGCAACAAGGGAACGGGTTGCAGGAGAAACTTTTAGTCTGGTTTCTCAGTCTGTTTCCTTCTGCCGTTTTGAAGTTCCTGCAGTTTTCACTGTAAAACCGAGTTGGAGCTAGTACCTCCCCATATATATATATGGAGTGGTGTTTGCCACTGAAAAGAAACTTTGTGTTCCCAACAAGCTAGGTGAAGGACGGCTTTCACACACACTTAACTCTCAGAACTGAGCATGTGGAGAGACTTTCGTTCATCTAGCACAAAGGGAACGGGTGGTAGGAGAAACTTTACTCTGGTTTCTCAGTCTGTTTCCAAGTGCCGGTTTGAAGTTCCTTCAGTTTTCACTGTAAAACCGAGTTGGAGCTAGTACCTCCCCATATATATGTATGGAGTGGAGGTTGCAAATTAAAAGAAACTTTGTGTTCCCAACAAGCTAGTATAAGGACGGCTTTCACACACAATTATCTCTCAGAACTGAGCATGTGGAGAGACGTTCGTTCATCTAGCACCAAGGGAACGGGTTGCAGGAGAAACTTTTACTCTGGTTTCTCTGTCTGTTTCCTAGTGCCGGTTTGAAGTTCCTGCAGTTTTCACTGTAAAACCGAGTTGGAGCTAGTACCTCCCCATATATATGTATGGAGTGGAGTTTGCAACTGAAAAGAAACTTTGTGTTCCCAACAAGCTAGGTGAAGGACGGCTTTCAAACACACTTATCTCTCAGAACTGAGCATGTGAAGAGACGTTCGTTCATCTAGCACAAAGGGAACGGGTGGCAGGAGGAAATTTTACTCTGGTTTCTCAGTCTGTTTCCTAGTGCCGGTTTGAAGTTCCTGCAGTTTTCACTGTAAAACCGAGTTGGAGCTAGTACCTCCCCATATATATGTATGGAGTGGAGTTTGCAACTGAAAAGAGACTTTCTGTTCCCAACAAGCTAGGTGAAGGACGGCTTTCACACACAATTATCTCTCAGAACTGAGCATGTGGAGAGACGTTCGTTCATCTAGCACAAAGGGAACGGGTTGCAGTGGAAACTTTTACTCTGGTGTCTCAGTCTGTTTCCTAGTGCCGGTTTGAAGATCCTTGCAGTTTTCACTGTAAAACCGAGTTGGAGCTAGTACCTCCCCATATATATGTATGGAGTGGAGTTTGCAACTGAAAAGAGACTTTGTGTTCCTAACAAACTAGGTGAAGGACGGCTTTCACACACACTTATCTCGCAGAACTGAGCATTTGGAGAGGCGTTCATTCATCTAGCAACAAGGGAACGGGTTGCAGGAGAAACTTTTAGTCTGGTTTCTCAGTCTGTTTCCTTGTGCCGGTTTAAAGTTCCTGCAGTTTTCACTGTAAAACCGAGTTGGAGCTAGTACCTCCCCATATATATATATGGAGTGGAGTTTGCAACTGAAAAGATACTTTGTGTTCCCAACAAGCAAGTTGAAGGACAGCTTTCACACACACTTATCTCTCAGAACTGAGCATGTGGAGAGACGTTCGTTCATCTAGCACAAAGGGAACGGGTTGCAGGAGAAACTTTTACTCTGGATTCTCAGTCTGTTTCCTAGTGCCGGTTTGAAGTTCCTGCAGTTTTCACTGTAAAACCGAGTTGGAGCTAGTACCTCCCCGTATATATGTATGGAGTGGAGGTTGCAAATGAAAAGAAACTTTGTGTTCCCAACAAGCTAAGTGAAGGACGGTTTTCACACACACTTAACTCTCAGAACTGAGCATGAGGAGAGACGTTCGTTCATCTAGCACAAAGGGAACGGGTTGCAGGAGAAACTTTTACTCTGGTTTCTCAGTCTGTTTCCTAGTGCCGGTTTGAAGTTCCTGCAGTTTTCACTGTAAAACCGAGTTGGAGCTAGTACCACCCCATATATATGTATGGAGTGGAGTTTGCAACTGAAAAGATACTTTGTGTTCCCAACAAGCTAGATGAAGTACGGCTTTCACACACACTTATCTCTCAGAACTGAGCATGTGGAGAGACGTTCGTTCATCTAGCACAAAGGGAACGGGTTGCAGGAGAAACTTTTACTCTGGTTTCTCAGTCTGTTTCCTAGTGCCGGTTTGATGATCCTGCAGTTTTCACTGTAAAGCCGAGTTGGAGCTAGTACCTCCCTATATATATGTATGGAGTGGAGTTTGCAACTCAAAAGAAACTTTGTGTTCCCAACAAGCTAGGTGAAGGACGGCTTTCACACACACTTATCTCTCAGAATTGAGCATGAGGAGAGAAGTTCGTTCATCTAGCAGAAAGGGAACGGGTGGCAGGGGAAACTTTTACTCTGGTTTCTCAGTCTGTTTCCTAGTGCCGGTTTGAAGTTCCTGCAGTTTTCACTGTAAAACCGAGTTGGAGCTAGTACCTCCCCATATATATGTATGGAGTGGAGTTTGCAACTGAAAAGAAACTTTGTGTTCCCAACAAGCTAGTATAAGGACGGCTTTCACACACACTTATCTCTCAGAACTGAGCATGTGGAGAGACGTTCGTTCATCTAGCACCAAGGGAACGGGTTGCAGGAGAAACTTTTACTCTGGTTTCTCAGTCTGTTTCCTAGTGCCGGTTTGAAGTTCCTGCAGTTTTCACTGTAAAACCGAGTTGGAGCTAGTACCTCCCCATATATATGTATGGAGTGGAGTTTGCAACTGAAAAGAAACTTTGTGTTCCCAACAAGCTAGTTGAAAGACGGCTTTCAAACACACTTATCTCTCAGAACTGAGCATGTGGAGAGACGTTCGTTCATCTAGCACAAAGGGAACGGGTGGCAGGAGGAACTTTTACTCAGGTTTCTCAGTCTGTTTCCTAGTGCCGGTTTGAAGTTCCTGCAGTTTTCACTGTAAAACCGAGTTGGAGCTAGTACCTCCCCATATATATGTATGGAGTGGAGTTTGCAATTGAAAAGAAACTTTGTGTTCCCAACAAGCTAGTATAAGGACGGCTTTCACACACACTTATCTCTCAGAACTGAGCATGTGGAGAGACGTTCGTTCATCTAGCACAAAGGGAACGGGTTGCAGTAGAAACTTTTCTCTGGTGTCTCAGTCTGTTTCCTAGTGCCGGTTTGAAGTTCCTGCATTTTTCACTGTAAAACCGAGTTGGAGCTAATACCTCCCTATATATATGTATGGAGTGGAGTTTGCTACTGAAAAGAAACTTTGTGTTCCCAACAAGCTAGGTGAAGGTAGGCTTTCACACACACTTATCTCTCAGAAGAGAGCATGTGGAGAGACGTTCATTCATCTAGCACAAAGGGAACGGGTTGCAGGAGAAACTTTTACTCTGGTTTCTCAGTCTGTTTCCTAGTGCCGGTTTGAAGTTCCTGCAGTTTTCACTGTAAAACCGAGTTGGAGCTAGTACCTCCCTATATATATGTATGGATTGGAGTTTGCAACTCAAAAGAACTTTGTGTTCCCAACAAGCTAGGTGAAGGAAGGCTTTCACACACACTTATCTCTCAGAACTGAGCATGTGGAGAGACGTTCGTTCATCTATCACAAAGGGAACGGGTTGCAGGAGAAACTTTTACTCTGGTGTCTCAGTCTGTTTCCTAGTGCCGGTTTGATGATCCTGCAGTTTTCACTGTAAAGCCGAGTTGGAGCTAGTACCTCCCTATATATATGTATGGAGTGGAGTTTGCAACTCAAAAGAAACTTTGTGTTCCCAACAAGCTAGGTGAAGGACGGCTTTCACACACACTTATCTCTCAGAATTGAGCATGAGGAGAGAAGTTCGTTCATCTAGCAGAAAGGGAACGGGTGGCAGGGGAAACTTTTACTCTGGTTTCTCAGTCTGTTTCCTAGTGCCGGTTTGAAGTTCCTGCAGTTTTCACTGTAAAACCGAGTTGGAGCTAGTACCTCCCCATATATATGTATGGAGTGGAGTTTGCAACTGAAAAGAAACTTTGTGTTCCCAACAAGCTAGTATAAGGACGGCTTTCACACACACTTATCTCTCAGAACTGAGCATGTGGAGAGACGTTCGTTCATCTAGCACCAAGGGAACGGGTTGCAGGAGAAACTTTTACTCTGGTTTCTCAGTCTGTTTCCTAGTGCCGGTTTGAAGTTCCTGCAGTTTTCACTGTAAAACCGAGTTGGAGCTAGTACCTCCCCATATATATGTATGGAGTGGAGTTTGCAACTGAAAAGAAACTTTGTGTTCCCAACAAGCTAGTTGAAAGACGGCTTTCAAACACACTTATCTCTCAGAACTGAGCATGTGGAGAGACGTTCGTTCATCTAGCACAAAGGGAACGGGTGGCAGGAGGAACTTTTACTCAGGTTTCTCAGTCTGTTTCCTAGTGCCGGTTTGAAGTTCCTGCAGTTTTCACTGTAAAACCGAGTTGGAGCTAGTACCTCCCCATATATATGTATGGAGTGGAGTTTGCAATTGAAAAGAAACTTTGTGTTCCCAACAAGCTAGTATAAGGACGGCTTTCACACACACTTATCTCTCAGAACTGAGCATGTGGAGAGACGTTCGTTCATCTAGCACAAAGGGAACGGGTTGCAGTAGAAACTTTTCTCTGGTGTCTCAGTCTGTTTCCTAGTGCCGGTTTGAAGTTCCTGCATTTTTCACTGTAAAACCGAGTTGGAGCTAATACCTCCCTATATATATGTATGGAGTGGAGTTTGCTACTGAAAAGAAACTTTGTGTTCCCAACAAGCTAGGTGAAGGTAGGCTTTCACACACACTTATCTCTCAGAAGAGAGCATGTGGAGAGACGTTCATTCATCTAGCACAAAGGGAACGGGTTGCAGGAGAAACTTTTACTCTGGTTTCTCAGTCTGTTTCCTAGTGCCGGTTTGAAGTTCCTGCAGTTTTCACTGTAAAACCGAGTTGGAGCTAGTACCTCCCTATATATATGTATGGATTGGAGTTTGCAACTCAAAAGAACTTTGTGTTCCCAACAAGCTAGGTGAAGGAAGGCTTTCACACACACTTATCTCTCAGAACTGAGCATGTGGAGAGACGTTCGTTCATCTATCACAAAGGGAACGGGTTGCAGGAGAAACTTTTACTCTGGTGTCTCAGTCTGTTTCCTAGTGCCGGTTTGAAGTTCCTGCAGTTTTCACTGTAAAACCGAGTTGGAGCTAGTACCTACCCATATATATGTATGGAGTGGAGTTTGCAACTGAAAAGAAACTTTGTGTTCCCAACAAGCTAGGTGAAGGACGGCTTTCACACACACATATCTCTCAGAACTGAGCATGTGGAGAGACGTTCGTTCATCTAGCACAAAGGGAACGGGTTGCAGGAGAAACTTTTACTCTGGTTTCTCAGTCTGTTTCCTAGTGCCGGTTTGAAGTTCCTGCAGTTTTCACTGTAAAACCGAGTTGGAGCTAGTATCTCCCCATATATATGTATGGAATGGGGTTGGCAACTGAAAAGAAACTTTGTGTTTCCAACAAGCTAGGTGAAGGACGGCTTTCACACACACTTATCTCTCAGAACTGAGCATGTGGAGAGACGTTTGTTCATCTAGCACAAAGGGAACGGGTGGCAGGAGGAACTTTTACTCTGGTTTCTCAGTCTGTTTCCTAATGCCGGTTTGAAGTTCCTGCAGTTTTCACTGTAAAACCGAGTTGGAGCTAGTACCTCCCCATATATATGTATGGAGTGGAGTTTGCAACTGAAAAGAGACTTTGTGTTCCTAACAAATTAGGTGAAGGACGGCTTTCACACACACTTATCTCGCAGAACTGAGCATTTCGAGAGACGTTCATTCATCTAGCAACAAGGGAACGGGTTGCAGGAGAAACTTTTAGTCTGGTTTCTCAGTCTGTTTCCTTCTGCCGTTTTGAAGTTCCTGCAGTTTTCACTGTAAAACCGAGTTGGAGCTAGTACCTCCCCATATATATATATGGAGTGGTGTTTGCCACTGAAAAGAAACTTTGTGTTCCCAACAAGCTAGGTGAAGGACGGCTTTCACACACACTTAACTCTCAGAACTGAGCATGTGGAGAGACTTTCGTTCATCTAGCACAAAGGGAACGGGTGGTAGGAGAAACTTTTACTCTGGTTTCTCAGTCTGTTTCCAAGTGCCGGTTTGAAGTTCCTTCAGTTTTCACTGTAAAACCGAGTTGGAGCTAGTACCTCCCCATATATATGTATGGAGTGGAGGTTGCAAATTAAAAGAAACTTTGTGTTCCCAACAAGCTAGTATAAGGACGGCTTTCACACACAATTATCTCTCAGAACTGAGCATGTGGAGAGACGTTCGTTCATCTAGCACCAAGGGAACGGGTTGCAGGAGAAACTTTTACTCTGGTTTCTCTGTCTGTTTCCTAGTGCCGGTTTGAAGTTCCTGCAGTTTTCACTGTAAAACCGAGTTGGAGCTAGTACCTCCCCATATATATGTATGGAGTGGAGTTTGCAACTGAAAAGAAACTTTGTGTTCCCAACAAGCTAGGTGAAGGACGGCTTTCAAACACACTTATCTCTCAGAACTGAGCATGTGAAGAGACGTTCGTTCATCTAGCACAAAGGGAACGGGTGGCAGGAGGAAATTTTACTCTGGTTTCTCAGTCTGTTTCCTAGTGCCGGTTTGAAGTTCCTGCAGTTTTCACTGTAAAACCGAGTTGGAGCTAGTACCTCCCCATATATATGTATGGAGTGGAGTTTGCAACTGAAAAGAGACTTTCTGTTCCCAACAAGCTAGGTGAAGGACGGCTTTCACACACAATTATCTCTCAGAACTGAGCATGTGGAGAGACGTTCGTTCATCTAGCACAAAGGGAACGGGTTGCAGTGGAAACTTTTACTCTGGTGTCTCAGTCTGTTTCCTAGTGCCGGTTTGAAGATCCTTGCAGTTTTCACTGTAAAACCGAGTTGGAGCTAGTACCTCCCCATATATATGTATGGAGTGGAGTTTGCAACTGAAAAGAGACTTTGTGTTCCTAACAAACTAGGTGAAGGACGGCTTTCACACACACTTATCTCGCAGAACTGAGCATTTGGAGAGGCGTTCATTCATCTAGCAACAAGGGAACGGGTTGCAGGAGAAACTTTTAGTCTGGTTTCTCAGTCTGTTTCCTTGTGCCGGTTTAAAGTTCCTGCAGTTTTCACTGTAAAACCGAGTTGGAGCTAGTACCTCCCCATATATATATATGGAGTGGAGTTTGCAACTGAAAAGATACTTTGTGTTCCCAACAAGCAAGTTGAAGGACAGCTTTCACACACACTTATCTCTCAGAACTGAGCATGTGGAGAGACGTTCGTTCATCTAGCACAAAGGGAACGGGTTGCAGGAGAAACTTTTACTCTGGATTCTCAGTCTGTTTCCTAGTGCTGGTTTGAAGTTCCTGCAGTTTTCACTGTAAAACCGATTTGGAGCTAGTAACTCCCCATATATATGTATGGAGTGGAGTTTGCAACTGAAAAGAAACTTTGTGTTCCCAACAAGCTATGTGAAGGACGGCTTTCACACACACTTATCTCTCTGAACAGAGCATGTGGAGAAACTTTCGTTCATCTAGCACAAAGGGAACGGGTTGCAGGAGAAACTTTTACTCTGGTTTCTCAGTCTGTTTCCTAGTGCCGGTTTGAAGTTCCTGCAGTTTTCACTGTAAAACCGAGTTGGAGCTAGTACCTCCCCATATATATGTATGGAGTGGAGTTTGCAACTGAAAAGATACTTTGTGTTCCCAACAAGCTAGGTGAAGGACAGCTTTCACACACACTTATCTCTCAGAACTGAGCATGTGGAGAGACGTTCGTTCATCTAGCACAAAGGGAACGGGTTGGAGGAGAAACTTTTACTCTGGTTTCTCAGTCTGTTTCCTAGTGCCGGTTTGATGATCCTGCAGTTTTCACTGTAAACCCGAGTTGGAGCTAGTACCTCCCTATATATATGTATGGAGTGGAGTTTGCAACTCAAAAGAAACTTTTTGTTCCCAACAAGCTAAGTGAAAGAGGGCTTTAACACACACTTAACTCTCAGAACTGAGCATGTGGAGAGAAATTCGTTCATCTAGCACAAAGGAAACGGGTGGCAGGAGAAACATTTACTCTGGTTTCTCAGTGTGTTTCTTAGTGCCGGTTTGAATTTCCTGCAGTTTTCACTGTAAAACCGAGTTGGAGCTAGTACCTCCCCGTATATATGTATGGAGTGGAGGTTGCAAATGAAAAGAAACTTTGTGTTCCCAACAAGCTAAGTGAAGGACGGCTTTCACACACACTTAACTCTCAGAACTGAGCATGTGGAGAGACGTTCGTTCATCTAGCACAAAGGGAACGGGTTGCAGGAGAAACTTTTACTCTGGTTTCTCAGTCTGTTTCCTAGTGCCGGTTTGAAGTTCCTGCAGTTTTCACTGTAAAACCGAGTTGGAGCTAGTACCACCCCATATATATGTATGGAGTGGAGTTTGCAACTGAAAAGATACTTTGTGTTCACAAAAAGCTAGATGAAGTACGGCTTTCACACACACTTATCTCTCAGAACTGAGCATGTGGAGAGACGTTCGTTCATCTAGCACAAAGGGAACGGGTTGCAGGAGAAACTTTTACTCTGGTTTCTCAGTCTGTTTCCTAGTGCCGGTTTGATGATCCTGCAGTTTTCACTGTAAAGCCGAGTTGGAGCTAGTACCTCCCTATATATATGTATGGATTGGAGTTTGCAACTCAAAAGAAACTTTGTGTTCCCAACAAGCTAGGTGAAGGACGGCTTTCACACACACTTATCTCTCAGAATTGAGCATGAGGAGAGAAGTTCGTTCATCTAGCACAAAGGGAACGGGTGGCAGGAGAAACTTTTACTCTGGTTTCTCAGTCTGTTTCCTAGTGCCGGTTTGAAGTTCCTGCAGTTTTCACTGTAAAACCGAGTTGGAGCTAGTACCTCCCCATATATATGTATGGAGTGGAGGTTGCAAATGAAAAGAAACTTTGTGTTCCCAACAAGCTAGTATAAGGACGGCTTTCACACACACTTATCTCTCAGAACTGAGCATGTGGAGAGACTTTCGTTCATCTAGCACCAAGGGAACGGGTTGCAGGAGAAACTTTTACTCTGGTTTCTCAGTCTGTTTCCTAGTGCCGGTTTGAAGTTCCTGCAGTTTTCACTGTAAAACCGAGTTGGAGCTAGTACCTCCCCATATATATGTATGGAGTGGAGTTTGCAACTGAAAAGAAACTTTGTGTTCCCAACAAGCTAGGTGAAGGACGGCTTTCAAACACACTTATCTCTCAGAACTGAGCATGTGGAGAGACGTTCGTTCATCTAGCACAAAGGGAATGGGTGGCAGGAGGAACTTTTACTCTGGTTTCTCAGTCTGTTTCCTAGTGCCGGTTTGAAGATCCTGCAGTTTTCACTTTAAAACGGAGTTGGAGCTAGTACCTCCCTATATATATGTATGGAGTGGAGTTTGCAACTCAAAAGAAACTTTGTGTTCCCAACAAGCTTGTATAAGGACGGCTTTCACACACACTTATCTCTCTGAAAAGAGCATGTGGAGAGACGTTTGTTCATCTAGCGCAAAGGGAACGGGTTGCAGGAGAATCTTTTACTCTGGTTTCCCATTCTGTTTCCTAGTGCCGGTTTGAAGTTCCTGCAGTTTTCACTGTAAAACCGAGTTTGAGCTAGTACCACCCCATATATATGTATGGAGTGGAGTTTGCAACTGAAAAGAGACTTTGTGTTCCCAACAAGGTAGGTGAAGTTCGGCTTTCACACACACTTATCTCCCCCAACTGAGCATGTGGAGAGACTTTCGTTCATCTATCACAAAGGGAACGGGTTGCAGGAGAAACTTTTACTCTGGTTTCTCACTCTGTTTCCTAGTGCCGGTTTGATGTTCCTGCAGTTTTCACTGTAAAACCGAGTTTGAGCTACTACCTCCCCATATATATGTATGGAGTGGAGTTTGCAACTGAAAAGAGACTTTGTGTTCCAAACAAGCTAGGTGAAGTACGGCTTTCACACACACTTATCTCTCAGAACTGAGCATGTGAAGAGACGTTCGTTCATCTAGCACAAAGGGAACGGGTTGCACGTGAAACTTTTACTATGGTTTCTCAGTCTGTTTCCTAGTGCCGGTTTGATGTTCCTGCAGATTTCACTGTAAAACCGATTTGGAGCTTGTACCTCCCCATATATATGTATGGAGTGAATTTTGCAACTTAAAAAAACTTTGTGTTCCCAACAAGCTAGGTGAAGGACGGCTTTCACACACACTTATCTCTCAGAACTGAGCATGTGGAGAGACGTTCGTTCATCTAGCACAAAGGGAACGGGTTGCAGGAGAAACTTTTACTCTGGTTTCTCAGTCTGTTTCCTAGTGCCGGTTTGAAGTTCCTGCAGTTTTCACTGTAAAACAGAGTTGGAGCTAGTACCTCCCTATATATATGTATGGAGTGGAGTTTGCAACTGCAAAGAAACTTTGTGTTCCCAACAAGCTAGGTGAATGAAGGCTTTCACACACACTTATATCTCAGAACAGAGCATGTGGAGAGACGTTCGTTCATCTAGCACAAAGGGAACGGGTTGCAGGAGAAACTTTTACTCTGGTTTCTCAGTCTGTTTCCTAGTGCCGGTTTGAAGTTCCTGCAGTTTTCACTGTAAAACCGAGTTGGAGCTAGTACCTCCCCATATATATGTATGGAGTGGAGTTTGCAACTGAAAAGAGACTTTCTGTTCCCAACAAGCTAGGTGAAGGACGGCTTTCACACACAATTATCTCTCAGAACTGAGCATGTGGAGAGACGTTCGTTCATGTAGCACAAAGGGAACGGGTGGCAGAAGAAACTTTTACTCTGGTGTCTCAGTCTGTTTCCTAGTGCCGGTTTGATGTTCCTGCAGTTTTCACTGTAAAACCGAGTTGGAGCTAGTACCTCCCCATATATATGTATGGAGTGGAGGTTGCAAATGAAAAGAAACTTTGTGTTCCCAACAAGCTAGGTGAAGGACTGCTTTCACACACACTTAACTCTCAGAGCTGAGCATGTGGAGAGACGTTCGTTCATCTAGCACAAAGGGAACGGGTTGCATGAGAAACTTTTACTCTGGTTTCTCAGTCTGTTTCCTAGTGCCGGTTTGAAGTTCCTGCAGTTTTCACTGTAAAACCGAGTTGGAGCTAGTACCTCCCCATATATATGTATGGAGTGGAGTTTGCAACTGAAAAGGTACTTTGTGTTCCCAACAATCTAGATGAAGTACGGCTTTCACACACACTTATCTCTCAGAACTGAGCATGTGGAGAGACTTTCGTTCATCTAGCACAATGGGAACGGGTTGCAGGAGAAACTTTTACTCTGGTTTCTCAGTCTGTTTCCTAGTGCCGTTTTGAAGATCCTGCAGTTTTCACTGTAAAACCGAGATGGAGCTAGTACCTCCCTATATAAATGTATGGAGTGGAGTTTGCAACTCAAAAGAAACTTTGTGTTCCCAACAAGCTAGGTGAAGGACGGCTTTCACACACACTTATCTCTCAGAATTGAGCATGTGGAGAGAAGTTCGTTCATCTAGCACAAAGGGAACGGGTGGCAGGAGAAACTTTTACTCTGGTTTCTCAGTCTGCTTCCTAGTGCCGGTTTGAAGTTCCTGCAGTTTTCACTGTAAAACCGAGTTGGAGCTAGTACCTCCCCATATATATGTACGGAGTGGAGGTTGCAAATGAAAAGAAACTTTGTGTTCCCAACAAGCTAGTATAAGGACGGCTTTCACACACACTTATCTCTCAGAACTGAGCATGTGGAGAGACGTTCGTTCATCTAGCACCAAGGGAACGGGTTGCAGGAGAAACTTTTACTCTGGTTTCTCAGTCTGTTTCCTAGTGCCGGTTTGAAATTCCTGCAGTTTTCACTGTAAAACCGAGTTGGAGCTAGTACCTCCCCATATATATGTATGGAGTGGAGTTTGCAACTGAAAAGAAACTTTGTGTTCCCAACAAGCTAGGTGAAGGACGGCTTTCAAACACACTTATCTCTCAGAACTGAGCATGTGGAGAGACGTTCGTTCATCTAGCACAAAGGGAATGGGTGGCAGGAGGAACTTTTACTCTGGTTTCTCAGTCTGTTTCCTAGTGCCGGTTTGAAGATCCTGCAGTTTTCACTTTAAAACCGAGTTGGAGCTAGTACCTCCCTATATATATGTATGGAGTGGAGTTTGCAACTCAAAAGAAACTTTGTGTTCCCAACAAGCTTGTATAAGGACGGCTTTCACACACACTTATCTCTCTGAAAAGAGCATGTGGAGAGACGTTTGTTCATCTAGCGCAAAGGGAACGGGTTGCAGGAGAATCTTTTACTCTGGTTTCCCATTCTGTTTCCTAGTGCCGGTTTGAAGTTCCTGCAGTTTTCACTGTAAAACCGAGTTTGAGCTAGTACCACCCCATATATATGTATGGAGTGGAGTTTGCAACTGAAAAGAAACTTTGTGTTCCCAACAAGGTAGGTGAAGTTCGGCTTTCACACACACTTATCTCCCCCAACTGAGCATGTGGAGAGACTTTCGTTCATCTATCACAAAGGGAACGGGTTGCAGAAGAAACTTTTACTCTGGTTTCTCACTCTGTTTCCTAGTGCCGGTTTGATGTTCCTGCAGTTTTCACTGTAAAACCGAGTTTGAGCTACTACCTCCCCATATATATGTATGGAGTGGAGTTTGCAACTGAAAAGAGTCTTTGTGTTCCAAACAAGCTAGGTGAAGTACGGCTTTCACACACACTTATCTCTCAGAACTGAGCATGTGAAGAGACGTTCGTTCATCTAGCACAAAGGGAACGGGTTGCACGTGAAACTTTTACTATGGTTTCTCAGTCTGTTTCCTAGTGCCGGTTTGATGTTCCTGCAGATTTCACTGTAAAACCGATTTGGAGCTTGTACCTCCCCATATATATGTATGGAGTGAATTTTGCAACTTAAAAAAACTTTGTGTTCCCAACAAGCTAGGTGAAGGACGGCTTTCACACACACTTATCTCTCAGAACTGAGCATGTGGAGAGACGTTCGTTCATCTAGCACAAAGGGAACGGGTTGCAGGAGAAACTTTTACTCTGGTTTCTCAGTCTGTTTCCTAGTGCCGGTTTGAAGTTCCTGCAGTTTTCACTGTAAAACAGAGTTGGAGCTAGTACCTCCCTATATATATGTATGGAGTGGAGTTTGCAACTGCAAAGAAACTTTGTGTTCCCAACAAGCTAGGTGAATGAAGGCTTTCACACACACTTATATCTCAGAACAGAGCATGTGGAGAGACGTTCGTTCATCTAGCACAAAGGGAACGGGTTGCAGGAGAAACTTTTACTCTGGTTTCTCAGTCTGTTTCCTAGTGCCGGTTTGAAGTTCCTGCAGTTTTCACTGTAAAACCGAGTTGGAGCTAGTACCTCCCCATATATAGGTATGGAGTGGAGTTTGCAACTGAAAAGAAACTTTGTGTTCCCAACAAGCTAGGTGAAGGACGGCTTTCACACACACTTATCTTTCGGAACTGAGCATGTGGAGAGACGTTCGTTCATCTAGCACAAAGGGAACGGGTTGCAGGAGAAACTTTTACTCTGGTTTCTCAGTCTGTTTCCTAGTGCCGGTTTGAAGATCCTGCATTTTTCACTGTAAAACCGAGTTGGAGCTAGTACCTCCCTATATATATGTATGGAGTGGAGTTTGCAACTCAAAAGAAACTTTGTGTTCCCAACAAGCAAGTTGAAGGACAGCTTTCACACACACTTATCTCTCAGAACTGAGCATGTGGAGAGACGTTCGTTCATCTAGCACAAAGGGAACGGGTTGCAGGAGAAACTTTTACTCTGGATTCTCAGTCTGTTTCCTAGTGCCGGTTTGAAGTTCCTGCAGTTTTCACTGTAAAACCGAGTTGGAGCTAGTACCTCCCCATATATATGTATGGAGTGGAGTTTGCAACTGAAAAGAAACTTTGTGTTCCCAACAAGCTATGTGAAGGACGGCATTCACACACACTTATCTCTCTGAACAGAGCATGTGGAGAGACTTTCGTTCATCTAGCACAAAGGGAACGGGTTGCAGGAGAAACTTTTACTCTGGTTTCTCAGTCTGTTTCCTAGTGCCGGTTTGAAGTTCCTGCAGTTTTCACTGTAAAACCGAGTTGGAGCTAGTACATCCCCATATATATGTATGGAGTGGAGTTTGCAACTGAAAAGATTCTTTGTGTTCCCAACAAGCTAGGTGAAGGACAGCTTTCACACACACTTATCTCTCAGAACTGAGCATGTGGAGAGACGTTCGTTCATCTAGCACAAAGGGAACGGGTTGGAGGAGAAACTTTTACTCTGGTTTCTCAGTCTGTTTCCTAGTGCCGGTTTGATGATCCTGCAGTTTTCACTGTAAAACCGAGTTGGAGCTAGTACCTCCCTATATATATGTATGGAGTGGAGTTTGCAACTCAAAAGAAACTTTTTGTTCCCAACAAGCTAAGTGAAGGAGGGCTTTCACACACACTTAACTCTCAGAACTGAGCATGTGGAGAGAAGTTCGTTCATCTAGCACAAAGGAAACGGGTGGCAGGAGAAACTTTTACTCTGGTTTCTCAGTCTGTTTCCTAGTGCCGGTTTGAATTTCCTGCAGTTTTCACTGTAAAACCGAGTTGGAGCTAGTACCTCCCCGTATATATGTATGGAGTGGAGGTTGCAAATGAAAAGAAACTTTGTGTTCCCAACAAGCTAAGTGAAGGACGGCTTTCACACACACTTAACTCTCAGAACTGAGCATGTGGAGAGACGTTCGTTCATCTAGCACAAAGGGAACGGGTTGCAGGAGAAACTTTTACTCTGGTTTCTCAGTCTGTTTCCTAGTGCCGGTTTGAAGTTCCTGCAGTTTTCACTGTAAAACCGAGTTGGAGCTAGTACCACCCCATATATATGTATGGAGTGGAGTTTGCAACTGAAAAGATACTTTGTGTTCCCAACAAGCTAGATGAAGTACGGCTTTCACACACACTTATCTCTCAGAACTGAGCATGTGGAGAGACGTTCGTTCATCTAGCACAAAGGGAACGGGTTGCAGGAGAAACTTTTACTCTGGTTTCTCAGTCTGTTTCCTAGTGCCGGTTTGATGATCCTGCAGTTTTCACTGTAAAGCCGAGTTGGAGCTAGTACCTCCCTATATATATGTATGGAGTGGAGTTTGCAACTCAAAAGAAACTTTGTGTTCCCAACAAGCTAGGTGAAGGACGGCTTTCACACACACTTATCTCTCAGAATTGAGCATGAGGAGAGAAGTTCGTTCATCTAGCAGAAAGGGAACGGGTGGCAGGAGAAACTTTTACTCTGGTTTCTCAGTCTGTTTCCTAGTGCCGGTTTGAAGTTCCTGCAGTTTTCACTGTAAAACCGAGTTGGAGCTAGTACCTCCCCATATATATGTATGGAGTGGAGTTTGCAACTGAAAAGAAACTTTGTGTTCCCAACAAGCTAGTATAAGGACGGCTTTCACACACACTTATCTCTCAGAACTGAGCATGTGGAGAGACGTTCGTTTATCTAGCACCAAGGGAACGGGTTGCAGGAGAAACTTTTACTCTGGTTTCTCAGTCTGTTTCCTAGTGCCGGTTTGAAGTTCCTGCAGTTTTCACTGTAAAACCGAGTTGGAGCTAGTACCTCCCCATATATATGTATGGAGTGGAGTTTGCAACTGAAAAGAAACTTTGTGTTCCCAACAAGCTAGGTGAAGGACGGCTTTCAAACACACTTATCTCTCAGAACTGAGCATGTGGAGAGACGTTCGTTCATCTAGCACAAAGGGAACGGGTGGCAGGAGGAACTTTTACTCAGGTTTCTCAGTCTGTTTCCTAGTGCCGGTTTGAAGTTCCTGCAGTTTTCACTGTAAAACCGAGTTGGAGCTAGTACCTCCCCATATATATGTATGGAGTGGAGTTTGCAATTGAAAAGAAACTTTGTGTTCCCAACAAGCTAGTATAAGGACGGCTTTCACACACACTTATCTCTCAGAACTGAGCATGTGGAGAGACGTTCGTTCATCTAGCACAAAGGGAACGGGTTGCAGTGGAAACTTTTCTCTGGTGTCTCAGTCTGTTTCCTAGTGCCGGTTTGAAGTTCCTGCATTTTTCACTGTAAAACCGAGTTGGAGCTAATACCTCCCTATATATATGTATGGAGTGGAGTTTGCTACTGAAAAGAAACTTTGTGTTCCCAACAAGCTAGGTGAAGGTAGGCTTTCACACACACTTATCTCTCAGAAGAGAGCATGTGGAGAGACGTTCATTCATCTAGCACAAAGGGAACGGGTTGCAGGAGAAACTTTTACTCTGGTTTCTCAGTCTGTTTCCTAGTGCCGGTTTGAAGTTCCTGCAGTTTTCACTGTAAAACCGAGTTGGAGCTAGTACCTCCCTATATATATGTATGGATTGGAGTTTGCAACTCAAAAGAACTTTGTGTTCCCAACAAGCTAGGTGAAGGAAGGCTTTCACACACACTTATCTCTCAGAACTGAGCATGTGGAGAGACGTTCGTTCATCTATCACAAAGGGAACGGGTTGCAGGAGAAACTTTTACTCTGGTGTCTCAGTCTGTTTCCTAGTGCCGGTTTGAAGTTCCTGCAGTTTTCACTGTAAAACCGAGTTGGAGCTAGTACCTACCCATATATATGTATGGAGTGGAGTTTGCAACTGAAAAGAAACTTTGTGTTCCCAACAAGCTAGGTGAAGGACGGCTTTCACACACACATATCTCTCAGAACTGAGCATGTGGAGAGACGTTCGTTCATCTAGCACAAAGGGAACGGGTTGCAGGAGAAACTTTTACTCTGGTTTCTCAGTCTGTTTCCTAGTGCCGGTTTGAAGTTCCTGCAGTTTTCACTGTAAAACCGAGTTGGAGCTAGTATCTCCCCATATATATGTATGGAATGGGGTTTGCAACTGAAAAGAAACTTTGTGTTCCCAACAAGCTAGGTGAAGGACGGCTTTCACACACACTTATCTCTCAGAACTGAGCATGTGGAGAGACGTTTGTTCATCTAGCACAAAGGGAACGGGTGGCAGGAGGAACTTTTACTCTGGTTTCTCAGTCTGTTTCCTAATGCCGGTTTGAAGTTCCTGCAGTTTTCACTGTAAAACCGAGTTGGAGCTAGTACCTCCCCATATATATGTATGGAGTGGAGTTTGCAACTGAAAAGAGACTTTGTGTTCCTAACAAACTAGGTGAAGGACGGCTTTCACACACACTTATCTCGCAGAACTGAGCATTTGGAGAGACGTTCATTCATCTAGCAACAAGGGAACGGGTTGCAGGAGAAACTTTTAGTCTGGTTTCTCAGTCTGTTTCCTTGTGCCGTTTTGAAGTTCCTGCAGTTTTCACTGTAAAACCGAGTTGGAGCTAGTACCTCCCCATATATATATATGGAGTGGAGTTTGCCACTGAAAAGAAACTTTGTGTTCCCAACAAGCTAGGTGAAGGACGGCTTTCACACACACTTAACTCTCAGAACTGAGCATGTGGAGAGACTTTCGTTCATCTAGCACAAAGGGAACGGGTGGTAGGAGAAACTTTTACTCTGGTTTCTCAGTCTGTTTCCAAGTGCCGGTTTGAAGTTCCTGCAGTTTTCACTATAAAACCGAGTTGGAGCTAGTACCTCCCCATATATATGTATGGAGTGGAGGTTGCAAATTAAAAGAAACTTTGTGTTCCCAACAAGCTAGTATAAGGACGGCTTTCACACACACTTATCTCTCAGAACTGAGCATGTGGAGAGACGTTCGTTCATCTAGCACCAAGGGAACGGGTTGCAGGAGAAACTTTTACTCTGGTTTCTCTGTCTGTTTCCTAGTGCCGGTTTGAAGTTCCTGCAGTTTTCACTGTAAAACCGAGTTGGAGCTAGTACCGCCCCATATATATGTATGGAGTGGAGTTTGCAACTGAAAAGAAACTTTGTGTTCCCAACAAGCTAGGTGAAGGACGGCTTTCAAATACACTTATCTCTCAGAACTGAGCATGTGAAGAGACGTTCGTTCATCTAGCACAAAGGGAACGGGTGGCAGGAGGAAATTTTACTCTGGTTTCTCAGTCTGTTTCCTAGTGCCGGTTTGAAGTTCCTGCAGTTTTCACTGTAAAACCGAGTTGGAGCTAGTACCTCCCCATATATATGTATGGAGTGGAGTTTGCAACTGAAAAGAGACTTTCTGTTCCCAACAAGCTAGGTGAAGGACGGCTTTCACACACAATTATCTCTCAGAACTGAGCATGTGGAGAGACGTTCGTTCATCTAGCACAAAGGGAACGGGTTGCAGTGGAAACTTTTACTCTGGTGTCTCAGTCTGTTTCCTAGTGCCGGTTTGAAGATCCTTGCAGTTTTCACTGTAAAACCGAGTTGGAGCTAGTACCTCCCCATATATATGTATGGAGTGGAGTTTGCAACTGAAAAGAGACTTTGTGTTCCTAACAAACTAGGTGAAGGA